>NC_084890.1:8044814-9310648 GCF_958979055.1 Alnus glutinosa | reverse complement strand
GATTCGAGTCATATAAGTTTCTCCGACTTGAATCCCCTCAACGTGATTCAAGTCTCGGCTCGAATCCCCTCAACGTGATTTGAGTTATATAAGTTTCTCCGACTTGAATCCCCTCAACGTGATTCGAGTCATATAAATTTATCCGACTTGAATCCCCTCAACGTGATTTAAGTCTCAGCTCGAATCCCCTCAACGTGATTCGAGTCATATAAGTTTCTCCGACTTGAATCCCCTCAACGTGATTCAAGTCTCGGTTCGAATCCCCTCAACGTGATTCGAGTCATATAAGTATCATCGATTCTTGTAAGGCTTCTAGCTGTCACCGAACGAGGCGACGTTAAAGCTCCTTTGAGTGTTGCGTAAGCTCGGGGTAATGTAGCTTTTTTGCTGTTGTATGTTCCCCCATCGTTGCGGCATAGAATTCAAAAGGGCTGTGGAGAAGCTGAGAATCGTGGTAGAGCAAAATTTGGTAATGAAGCCCTAGACCTTGCAAGTAGTTGCCACATGTGAGTAAGCAACACAGGGTCTTCTGGAAGCTACTTGTCTTCCAAAGAATATTCTGGGTATTACCCATTATCAATGTCTATCATAATAGGATCCAATTATGTGAAACTATTTTCGTTTGGATCTCAAATGAACATTAAAGTTTTAAATATTCCGGGATGAATCCCTTATGAGTTTGTAATGATTCAAACCGTCTTATAAATATTGATAAAGCAGCAGAAAAATTAGTACAATCAGGGGAATAAATAAACGATGGAACCTAGTGTTATTAGGCCAAAGAGAGAAACTCTTTCCAAACGGCTTTAGGGAAGGAGTCAATTACCGTGAATACAACATCAGTGAGCTCATGGTTGCTCTTCAAAGTGGCATGTTCCAAACCTTTAGTTGGTTGCCATCAAAATTCTCTCGACGAGCTCTTGACTTCTGTAGCCAAGGAAGACCTGCATAGGAGAAGCTTGACAAAGTATGGGTATTTTGCTCGTGAGCGGACATTTTTTCAGAATTTTTCGATCTCGCTTGATAAAGACCTTTGGTATGAAATATTAGCATCACCCTTGTCTTAAAGGCACATAGGTATGCATATATGCAGTAGAATCTAGCAATTAACAATTTATTAATGCAAAGTATGCAAAATTGCACTAAGATTCAATCATGCGACTTGATATAGTCTTCTGTTTCAGTTTTCTATTTCACCGGGTTGGTACCCCCCAACTTTTATACTTAGCTGATTCTTAGCTAAGTATGAAAGTTTAGGATATTTGTTTTGTACTATAGTTGGAAAATTTTGTGGGTATCCCCCAATTTTTAGACTTGATGTGTAATCATTTTTATGTGTTGCAATGAGAAGCTAATTTTAAATTTCACCGATCAATGCATGAGATATATTTAACAGTCTAAAAATTTATGAGTAGGCTAGCATAAACGAAAATGCAAAGAGTGAACTTATCTCAATATTCTAATGAAGTTGTGCATTGGGGCTTCTTGAAAGAGACCTTTGAAATGTGCCCTCGGATTGGACCCTCGGTCGAATTTGAGCCTTCAGAAAAATTGGACCTTTGGAAAAATTGGATCCTTGGTCGGATTTGAGCCTCGATCGAATTGCTCCCTTGGCTCGGAATGTTTCCACAGCTCGAAATTTATCTTGGGCTTGGGATTTATCCTCGGCTCAGATTTTATCCTTGGTTGGATTGGAGCCTCTGTCAAATTGGACTCTCGGTCAAATTGGACCTTAGGCTCGGAATGTATCTTCGGCTCGGATTTCCACGGCTTCTCATTTTCATCCTCGGCTCGGACATGTTCAAAGAATAAGTCTCGGGGCCAAATAGAGAATCATAAGTAAATTTACTAGCAAAACAAAATCTTCCCACTCAGCATTTATCAAATGATGGGAATATTGCCTTGGGAAAGCAAAATCCCTCGTTTAATGTTCTAGCTGGCCTGTCAGTATATTTTGCCAAAGATATGCAGATAGATTAAAAATATCTGTTATTTCACGCACAGTCTCTGTTTTCTACCCATTCCTCCACGTGAGGCTAATGCCTAGGTAGACATACTATATGGGTTTGGCAAAAATGTTGAATTAGCAACTTACCTCGTATATTTTCAATGAAGATGAACCATCTTTGACCATTGAGGCATTAAGCTATTGTACTTGGAGTTTCTCATCTTGGACCCTTGATACATGTCACTCGGCACTCGGTATGGGGCTCCTCGGGAGAGTCCTCGAGACGTGCCTTTTGAAAGGTGGCAACTTGGGCATGGGCTCCTCGGAACGTGTCGCCTAATTTCCCTCTCATAGGTGCTTATATATGTTGGACTCGGAATGTTGCTTTTGGAGAAGCGCATGTTCCTCCCGGTAACCTTTATTTCTGCACCAAAGTATAAACAAAGCATCTTTGTGCGCCTTCACCGGGCAAGACTTTCTCCTTGAGAGAGGGAAAATAGACGCCTTTCTTCTTTCTCCTTTTTTTTTATCGAGTGTTAACAAAGCACCTTGCTGGTACTATAGATGAGTACATGCCTTGTTGTCAACAATTAATTGTGAGGGGTAATTAACTTTTTCCCCCATAAACTACCAAAAAATGGGCAATACCCCCATGAACTATCAACTCGACCAAAATAGAGTATTCAACTACCAAAGACAACTATTTTCCCCCCTTCCATCAGTCAAAGGGGTTAAAATAAACGGTCAACGGGTCATGTGCCGTTTTATATGGGGCATGTTGGAAGATGATGGTAGTTCATGGGGGGAAAAGAGGAAGATGGTGGTAGTTCATAGGGGAAAAGAGGAAGAAAATGAGGATAAAACGGCGTGTGACTGACGGAAGGGGGGAAAATGGTTATCTTTGGTAGTTGAATGTTCTATTTTGGTCGAATTGGTAGTTCATGGGGGCATCGCGCATTTTTTGATAGTTCATGGGGGGAAAATGTAATTACCCCTAATTGTGATGCTAGAAAACCTGATCTAGAGATATATCTTTCTTGACTAAAAATCTGTTTCTAATAAAAGGAAAGGCATGGGCTAAGAATCTTTACGTGAGATCAAGGCTTAAAAAGTTCAGGCCAGCACTCATCTTTTAGGGAAAATTGCACCGTTGGTCCCTGTGGAATTTCATAATTATTTTTTACTTCCTGTGGTTTAAAAAATTACTGGGAGATCCTTGTAGTATGCAATAATTACAAATCGATCCCTGGCGTCAAATTCTGTCAAATTTTTTAACAGATTCCGTCAAATGCCACGTCAGCGACACGTGTCACCATCTTATGGCGACACGTGTCCATATTAATAAAAAAAAATATAAATTTATTAAAAAATAAATAAAAATACTTATTTTTTTTTTTAAAAAAAAAAAAAATTCAAAAAAAAAAAACTGAACGGTGGCTTGGCCACCCATTTGGGGGTGGCCTGGCCGCCCCCAGCCACTGGGGGTGGCCGCGCGCCACCCCCAGAGGCCGCAGGGGGTGGCCTTCGGGCCACCCCTGGAAGATCCGGGGGTGGCGCGCAGCCACCCCAGTGGCCTGGGGGTGGCCGCGCGCCACCCCCAGAGTTTTTTTTTTTTTTTTTTTTTTAAAATAATTATTTTTATTTATTTTTTAATAAATTTTTATTTTTTTATTAAGATTGGACACGTGTCGCCATAAGATGGTGACACGTGTCGCTGACGTGGCATTTGACGGAATCTGTTAAAAAATTTGACAGAATTTGACGCCAGGGATCGATTTGTAATTATTGCATACCACAAGGATCTCCCAGTAATTTTTTAAACCACAGGGAGTAAAAAATAATTATGGAATACCACAGGGACTAACGGTGCAATTTTCCCCATCTTTTATAAAGCCCAATAATTTGTCTTGTAGTGCCAATAAAGAACATCAAATATCAGGAGAGAAGCACAATTCCAACTGATCGATGTCTCAAATTTTGATCTTGTCTCATGTTTCTATGGTTTAAGAAGAGGAATATTACGCAAATGCTTACATGTTTGCAAGTTCAACATATATAGCAAAGTCTAGCAAATCTGCATACCAGTAATGTGCTATTTTTTTTTAGGGATAATTGCACCGGAGGTCCCTGTGGTATACCATAATTATTTTTCACTCCCTATGGTTTAAAAAGTTCACTGGAGGTCCTCGTGATATGCAATAATTACAAATCGATCCCTGGCGTCAAATTCTGTTAAAATTTTTAACAGATTCCGTCAAATGCCACGTCAGCGCCACGTGTCGCCAATAAGATGGCGACACGTGTCTATCGTAATAAAAAATATAAATTTATTAAAAAATAAATAAAAATACTTATTTTTTTATAAAAAAAATTCAAAAAAAAAAACAAAACAAAAAAAAAAGCTGAAGGGGTGGCCCAACCACCCCTTTGGGGGTGGCCTGGCCGCCCCCAGCCACTGGGGGTGGCCGCGCGCCACCCCCAGTGGCTGCAGGGGGTGGCGCGCGGCCACCCCCAGTGGCCGGGGGTGGCCGCGCCCAGGGGGTGGCCTTCGGGCCACCCCTAGATCTACTAAGGGTGGCCCGATGGCCACCCCCGGCCACTGGGGGTGGCCGCGCGCCACCCCAGGTGGCCTCTGGGGGTGGTGCGCGGCCACCCCCAGTGGCCGGGGGTGGCCATCGGGCCACCCTTAGAAGATCTAGGGGTGGCCCGAAGGCCACCCCCAATGGCCTGGGGGTGGCCGCGCGCCACCCCCGGCCACTGGGGGTGGCCGCGCGCCACCGCCGGCGGCCTCTGGGGGTGGCGCGCGGCCACCCCCATGGGCTGTTGGTGGCCTGGCCACCCCTTTTGGGGGTGGCCAGGCCACCCCTTTCCCATTTTTGTTTTTTTCTTTTTTTTTTTTGTTTTTTGTTTTTTTTTTTTAAAAAAATAAGTATTTTTTATTTATTTTTTAATAAATTTATATTATTTTATTAAAATTAGACATGTCAGCGCCACGTGTCACCAATAAGATGACGACACGTGGCGCTGACGTGGCATTTGACGGAATCTGTTAAAAATTTTAACAGAATTTGACGCCAGGGATCGATTTGTAATTATTGCATATCACGAGGACCTCCAGTGAACTTTTTAAACCATAGGGAGTGAAAAATAATTATGGTATACCACAGGAACCTCCGGTGCAATTATCCCTTTTTTTTATGAAGCATGATTGAATTTTATGAATCGCAATAAATAGTGATGTCTGCAAAACAAATCATGGACTTATATGTGAATTTGGCAAAGATGAACGGCATTGTCGGCACAGCAGTTGTAAGAAGATTTGCATGATTTTGAGGAGTTTCTCCTCATTCCCACAGATGGCGCCAAACTGTTAGAATGTTAGAACAGTTTTCAGTCTGGTGACGTGTGGATCTTTGATTCGCCGTGTTCTTCATAGTCTGCAAATAAGAACAAACAATACGTCAAAGGGAGTGTCCTGACGACCCCTCTCTGATGCCTAAGTCAGTGGACAATTTTGGAGAGTATTGAGAGTCGGGAATTTTTGTATATTTTCAGTATATAATCAGAGTGTGTTTTGTATCTGGAGTAGCGGTCTATTTATAGGCGCATAGTTTTCAACCGCATTGTTCCACCTTCCTATCATGGCTGAGTGGGACCCATAGTGTGATGAGATAGAGGTTGAGTGGGAGAGTGTGATACTTACTCCTCATGGAATAATGTATTTATTCCATGTGTTCCAAATATAGCCTTCAAGGTGTTATAGGACTCTGTTAAGCCCTAGTGACTGAGTGGGTTGGGCCAGCAAGATCAACTAGGCCCTAGTTCGGGTATAAGCTCATTTGCTTAGGGGATGATAATTTCCCCAACACATGTTATTGGAACAAACAGAAAAAAGTGATTAGGCTGTGAATAGATATTACGCTCAAGCATTTTGAAATATCTTCCATTTAAGTTGCAGGTTTTTTTTTTTTTTTTTTTTTTTGGGGGGGGGAAAAAAGCTACATAGTATGTTAGTATGTTTTCAGTTGTCAAACCCGAAGGTTTGGCGTATCGATCTTATTGTGATTACAAAAACAAGTTTTCCACAAAGAATACCTGAAAAATAATGAGAATTTTAAAACAATAAATAAAATATTAAGATTTATTATTTGTTAAGAAGTAATATTTGCTTCACCATTTAGGATTTCACATTTATTTAACCCCAAAAATAAAAAAGAAAAGTCTCAAGTCTTCGTCGACGTCAAAATTTTGGTAGATGGCAAGTCGTTATCAAAGGTGATGGGCAACTAAATGAGAAAGGAAGGTGCATGTGGATGGCAATTGCAAACAGCTGGAGAAGATGAGATTGCAGGCTTTCTTAAGCTTTAATTTCACACCAAAATCTGAGTCTTATTGATTGCAGGTGAGGGACCTAGTGTCACCTACAATCAATAAATGTAAAATCAGTCTATGTAGTTTATCTAATTTATAAATCACTTCCGATCGTATTAAAGTGAATTTAGAAGTTTATAGGGTACGCTAAAAATACAATTTAGTTTTTGGAGTCAAATTCCGTTAAAACATTTGACGGATTTGTTAGGTGCACGACAGTGCCAATAAAGGGACGACACGTGTCACTCTTAATAATAATAAAAAAAAACGTTTGTAAATGTAAAACTTATATATGTATTAAAAAAAAGGGTGGGGTGGCCTACAAGCCACCATCAAAGGTGGTGCCGACCACCTCTCATGACTGGAGGTGGTGGATGTGTCAAATGACCAGTAGCCAAGGCTTTGGACCAAATGGCTATTAATACCATAATTAAAAATTTTAAGAACTGTTTAGAGAGAAAAAAAAAAAAAAAAAACTTACAAATACCCATTTAAACATTATGTTACACTCTTGACAATGTGTTTTAAGTGATTTTTTTTTTTCAGTTATTTTTTTTTTTTAAAAAAAATCATTTAAAATATGTCATGTTAGTCTGGCCATATAATATATATGTAATAAATAAATGTGAAAACTAAAATTACTCTAAATTATTTTATTTCTTCATTTTGCGATGGTGATGGACTTGTTCTTGACGTGTCAAATGACCTGTAGCCAAGGCTTTGGTCCAACGGCTATTAATACCATCATATATGATATTCTTACATTCGTACAATTTATTACTTGTACAAATAATATACTTACCTAGTAAGACTGGAATCGAGTCAAGTCGAGTTATGAAATTTGTGTTTAAGTTTTATTCGTTAAAAGTTTGGGCGAGCTCAAGTTTGAGCTTGTTGAGTTTTTTGAATGAGAAAAGTGAAAAAAAAAGTTGTTTGGTATAAGGAAAAAAAAAATTGTTGACTTTTCTTCTTAGAGAAATGAAAAAAAATAAATAAATAAATAAAATGAAAGGAATGTGTTCATGGAAATGAATTTAAATTCCTATTTTTTTTTAAATAAAAAACTCATCTAAAAATATATTCTTGTTACTTGTTTGATTGCAAATACTGTTTAAATATTTCAAATAAATCGAGCAAACTGATATACAAAGTATATATGGGTAAAGGACATTTGTTAAACTTTTCTTTCCATTTGCTTTTGTTTTTTATTCTGAAAACAAAAATATTAATTAACAAATAATCTAAACACAAAATAGTCAAAATTATTTTCACTTTTATATCATATTATAACACCTTTAAAAAAAAAAATTAAAAAATACATTAACAAACAGAATCATTATATTAACTTAGGCATGACAGATCCACTGTCCTCTTGTCTTAGGTGCAAGCAGGATGTATATTGATCATTATTCTCAGTGTTGTTCTTAGTGTAAATGCTTTGTAATGGATGAACTGAAGCAATTGCAATGACGAAAATCTTAATTTGTAGTTCGTTGGAGATATGATATTTCTTGTGACGATGTTTATTTTAGTTGATTTTTTAATTGTATTGGAGTGAATAAATTAATAAAGTTAAAAATTACAGTTTTCATGTCCAGACGTAAGTTCTTTCCTATACAAATACTTGAATGTTTAGTTGATCGAAGTTATTTGGGATTGAAATGAAAGTAATTGAAAATTTAATAGTGTGATACGTACTTACAAAAAAATTAATAATAATAATAATTGTGACACATATATGATTGAAAAACATATGATTTTTACATGTATTTTAAATAAAGCATGTGCATTTTACTAGTCTGTGTAGCATTTTTATTTTTGAGGAAATCGTATGTGTAGCCTTAGTGTGGCGTGCTCAAATGTGCATACTCAAATTCTCTCTCAAATTTATTCTCTAAATGATGTGTCACAGTTTTATGCAATAAGATTGTATAAACCAATATATATAGATGTTTAACAACTTTGAGAAAGCTAGAAATTGAGTTGGTTTATATATATTATATATCATTTTAAAAAATGTGTCACTATTTCATAAGATTGTGACACCATATTATTTTATGAACAAATTTGAGAAATAAATTGGGACATTATTTCTTTCCCCCCTTTATCTTCTTTTTTTTTCTTTTTTTTCTTTTTTTTTTTTTCTTGGTAGAAACTATAAAGAGAGCTGAGAGCTTTGGATTCCGTTGCCGTTGGTTCCCGGCCTTGAATGTGGCCAAGTACGGTGGACTCCACTCAAAATAGAAAGCTGAGGACTGGCATAAATGAAATTCATTTACTTTACTATTTTTATTGGAAATGTTACGATTTTGAAATTCTATCGGTTAAATTGGAAATGTTAGAATCAATTTCAATTTTGATTCATTACATTTTCAAATTGCAATTTTTAAAACTACAATTGCTATTTTTTCAAATCACACATTCCAAATCAAACCAAGAATTAGGAGTAAAAATGTAGGTGGATAATAACCGTCCGCATTTGTTGTCCACACATAACCGCTATCCGCTTGGACCTTGTGAGATTCTACAAAAGATAAATGAATGCATACCGGCTACGTCTTCCAAGTCATTTAAAGGCCTTTAATGTGTTCAACGTAAAACACTTGACTCCATGTTTTGTAGATGCTGACAAAGACGACTTGAACTTGAGGACGAGTTTTTTCCAACTAGGAACGGAGCCAGAAGCTCTTATGGCCATAGGCCAAGGGTCAAAAAAATTTGTTAGTAGGAGCCAATAGGCTCAAATTTTTTTTTCTTTATAATTTTTTTTACCTAATTTTTTTTTTCTTTTTTGGAATTGAGGGGGGCCATGGCCCCTACCGGCCCCCTTAGTTCCGTCCCTGTTTCCAACATGGGGAGACTGATGCATGAAAAGATTGACTTTAGGGTAAATTTATTTTATGCATGTGTGTTTTAGTTTTCCTTTTCAAATAAGGATTGAGTTTTCATTTTCCATTAAGATTATGTATTCCTTTTCTCATTAAGATTTCTTTTCATTTTTCTTGTTAAATTATGAAGTACCTAGCCTATATAAAAGCATCTAGTCTTTGTTATTTTTCAATCAAGTTTTGAAGTATTAATTAAATTTAAGTCTTTTAGAGTTATTTCTGTGTTTACTTATTTGGGGTAATTACGATCTTTCTCTTTCCTATTTGTTATTTTCTATTTTTCTGAATTTCCTTTTCAATTTTCAATTTTTAGTTTTTGCTTCTATCATACTTTGTCAAAACAATTTTAATTCTGCTCGACGTCATTAACCTACCCTCTCTCTGCACCTCTTCACTTCCCAACTGCCCTCTCCAATATCCCTCTCAACTTGATACTCTTGGTCGTACTGGCAAATTAACTTGTCGCCATAAAAAGGAACTTATTGCAAAGTGTAATTAGGAACTCATTCGTCATTTTTTCCATCGATAATCACATAACTTGTCTATTTAACTATTATGAAAAGCGCATCCACACTAAGAGGGTTTGAGATGCCATCTTCTACATAACCAATGAGCTTTGAGGTCTAGTAAAATATTCTTTTTTTCTTCATAGCTAGACATGGTTAATTTTCTAAAAGAAGACTTGCTCACTTTTATGTTATCTAATTTATAGATTATATAAGCTTGTTTAACTACAATTTGTGTTGATGATTAGGTTTGAGGGATCTTGGACTTGGTGCATGTTGATATATAACAAATATTTGTTTTAAAGCACTGTTTGTTTATGTCCTGTTGAGTTATAATGATATGAGGATGTAAAGACACTATTATTTGATATTATGTTTTGATTGTAATTTTGTTGTTTTGGGCATGATGTACCTAGAATTGGGTTAGAAAAGGGGTGATTGGCTAGCCGCCTCAAAAGCAACTACAACCCCTCTGGTGCCCAAATACCCTATACCTCTGCCAGGCTCTCTTTCTCCGCATTCACTTACATTATCCCGGTCACTGCCGGCCAAAAATGCATTCGACCATACTTCAACCCGGCTTCGTACCCCAAAATTGATAGCTTTATAGCCCGATTCTCTGTCAAAGCGGGAGTTTTTACTCTTCTTAGCAATTTCAGCCCTTCACTTAAGGCGGATACCTTACTGAGAGAATACTTTATCAGCATCGAGGAAGATCAGATGTTGAACATAACCTTCACTCCGAGCGTTTCTGATTCACACGCTTTTATCAACGGAATTGAAATCTTGTCGATGCCTACCTCATTTATTATAAACACTTCTACTTAACGTACACGGTTATTGGCAAAGGATTTGATGGTGAGAAGGTTAAAAATACTTTTATAATGGATGTCAAAAATTTGTATGAAGAAAATCACCAATTTAATCTATTTGATGGACTAGTAGCTCTGTTTGATAAAACTTTTGTTATCTGCCTTTTATTGTATTTTTTAAAATAAAAATATTAACAAACAACTAAAACATTAAACATTCTTAAAAATACAAAACCACTTTTAACTCTTACGTAATATCAAAACATTTTTTTCAAATTAAAAACTGAAGACATCCCTAAATCACATTAGCTGAATATGGTTTGATAATATCTACATATAGATATAATTGGCTGAATTGGCTTGAAAATGCCATCCGTAATTCAGATGGTTAAACAAAGATAATCATGATATCAATGTCCAAAATGAAGTGAACAAGATCGGTTGGTTTAGGAACATGTCTTTCCCGACCATTTCGTTAAAGAATGTGAAATATATTTCTAGTCCTGACCAATATACAGAACACTGATTAACATCGTAAGCTTTTTTTACAATACATACACAAATTGCTAATCTTATTTACCTTGCATAATATGAAGGTTCACTGTAACCAATGAATTACATTTTGCTTTTGCATTCATAAAAAAAAGCTTTAGGACCTACCAATCCTTGTTTAGTACGAGGGAATTAACAAAACTCAGCTGCTCCCAAATTAAGGGAGATAAATTTGTTGAGACAATAAATTTCAGGATTCCAAAATAAAAATAATCTAATCCCATATGACACTAAAATTTAAAGTGGCCGGTTCGGTTTAACAAGCCTACATCTACGTGCTTGTTAAGCCACAATATTCCTGATTGCATCTTTACTTTACCTCCTAAGCATCTCTTTTCGTGCACTAGTTAGAAAATTTATCCTATTTCCCAATACCCATGAAATGTGAAAAATAAGAAGACAACAAAATTAAATCAATCACACACGACACCAAGATTTAAGTGGTTCCCTCAATATGAGGTACGTCCACTGGCGGAAGCAATTAGGAAAAAATTTACTATGAATATGGTTACAGGGAGAAAATTACTCAAAACCCAAAATCCCATTACACCCATATCTAACTCTCATACAAAATGCTTTAGTACACTAAGTTATGAGAGGACAAAGAAATCCCTTTGCCTTTGGTGGATGTCTTTTCCGTTGTGCACCATGACTTCTCTATTTATAGAGGCTGACGAGGTTCTCCTAGTACAAGTCTAACAAGGACACATGGAAATTGGAAACCCATACGGATGAAGGAGTTCCAAACCTTTTAGAAACACAAGGAGAAACCGGTTGAGTCCCACCTACTGAAAGAATTGGTGGAAGAACTGGTTTGGTTGCATTGACCAAAAACCAGTGAACTGCATTTTATTTATAGAGCAACACGTACAAGAGTTTTAAGGGATATCAATACAAGGTTTACATCCTAGGAAAACATAGAAAACATTATAAGATACAAAAAAGGAAAAAGATGTGTGCTGAGTTTGAGGTGTAGAGATGCATCCGGAAGACATGGAGCAGGAATCCAGGAGAAGAGATGCTGCAGGCTGCTAGTATGACGAGTAGCTGTTGCTGCTGTAAGAGGGCTGGTCAGCAGGAAATATGGAGTCCTTTGCTGATTTTCAGGTTGGTTTTGAGGTGCTGATTTTACTAGATTCAAGTCATCTAAACGTCCAACATTCTCGTGCACTTGTGTCTCCCTCCTGGACAAAAGCAGATAGTATAAGCAACATTACCAAATAAAGCTTTCGGTTTGCTATGACAGTCCTTAAGCAAATACTCTTTCAAACTGCACTCGTTGACTTGCTAGTATAAAGTTTAAAAATAAAAAAATAAAAAAATTCAACGGAAAAAGGTCCATTCATGTTCTCTGCACATCAAATCCCTCAAGACGAAAGTAATTCTATGACTTCATGACTCACCCAAAAAATAAAATAAAAAGGGCATTGGGGGTGGAACCGTGAACAATAACATATTAATGGGGATTCACAGTGCTGATTGGTAGGGCTTACAAACAGATTTACAAATTTATAGGGGCTTGAAAGAGGTAGGCCTTCTAGGAGTCTCACCATTAACCCATAATACGCTGGAATTGTTATTAATCAAGTTCCCCAATTATTTCTACAATACCACAACTCTTGCTTAAATAGAAGCATAAATCTAAAACTGAAAATTGGGTGCCCCACCTATGATATTGGGAAAATCGTTTTGAGTATTGCAACCATTCTTCAAACAAAATTGCTTGATTTGAAACCAAGAAATTCATTTTGGAATGGAGGTAGAAATCAAATCATCGCAAAGTGATCGTAATTACTACAATAAACAGGACAACGTTCAATCTCCCACACAACATTTACATATATGGAAAAAAGAAACCTGGCCATCGGCAGCTTCGAAAGAATTTTGGGTCGCCCTCGAGGAGATATATTACCATCTTAAGTCCACACCTCTTACAATCTGCAATTCAACACCTAAAAAATCAATGAAAATCATAAATATTCACACAAACAAATATAAACAGAATATACACAAAGAGTCTCTCAAATAGAACTGATTTTTTGTTCAATCCCTCTCTCAAATAGAACTGATTCTTTTCCCTCAAATAAGATTATAGAGACAGTGACCCATGTAATTAAGATGTTATTTATTCATATTTTCATTGATAACACCAATGCAATGGAATGCATTTCATTATTTTGCACACAGATAAAAGACCAGAATGAGATATTTTTCCATTTTCTGGTCCAAATCTAAAACATATTGGAAAAAGCTTGATAATATGATTTTCTGTTGCTATTGGCGCAAAACTACTCACAAAAAAACATTTCACCAATCTCAGTTCACTAGAAAAATGTATACTATTCTTGTGTCCATTAATTTATTCTTTGATTGAGGCGGAAACAATACAAAGAAAGAAGAAAATATCCAGTCACATACCTTTTTTAAATGATTCTCGCAAATCTGTAATCATCAGCAACGCGGCAATTAGTAATGAAAAACTCAATTGTCAAAAGCCTTCTCTCGCTGCTTGGTCACTTGGGCATTTTAACAAACATTTACGATGCCGTCAACTCCAACGAGAATACTCACACATTCACCAAACCAACAAGAACAAAAGCAAGAGGGTCTTTCCGACGCCAACATTTAGAAGACAATCAAAAGAGCCCCCCATTCTGGGAATGGAGACCATGAATGCATTGGAAATCAAAGAAGAGCCCCAACCAAAGAGTTGTCTTACGCCTCTGAATAAAAAAAATCCTCTGCGAAGGTTCTGAATACAGGATATATGGGCTGATTCTGCTCTTCTCGTTCTGGGTCATAGATGAACATACCATCAATTAGAACGCAAGGGATGTGGGCTATCTTGGACCACTCTCGTCCTTGATCTTTCTTGCAGTGTTCTTTCAGCAGAGGACAGTTTTTAATATGAAGTTGCTGGAGTAAGGGAGGCAGACCATTCTTCGGAAAGGATGTGAACATTTCACAGCAAACGATGTGAAGATGCAAGAGTGAGGGAGGTAGACCATCATCTGGAAAGGACATCAACTTTTCGCACCATCCAATCCCTAGTGTTTTAAGAGATGAGAGGTATCGAAAGCCTTTTGAAGATAAGTATTTCAAATTCGGCAAGTTTCTGATGTAGAGGCCGGTTAGAGAGGGAGGCAGACCATCATCTGGAAAGGACAACAACTTTTCGCACCAACCAATTTGTAGTGTTTTAAGAGATGAGAGGTATCGAAAGCCTTCTGACGATAAGTATTTCAAATTTGGCAAGTTTCTGATGTGGAGGGTGGTTAGAGAGGCAGACAACGTCATTTCTGGAAATGATACCAGATGCGGACATCCACCTCGAAATTCAAGATATTGAAGAGAGGTAAGCTTTTGCAACCCCCACTCAAGCAAGGCCTCAGTGATGTTGCAATCTCTGATTTCAAGTGATGTTAGGTTGGTGGGAAAGCCTTTTCCCGGAAAGGATTTCACACCTGGACATTTTTCTATCTTCAATTCTCGAAGAGAGGTGATGCTGTGTATGCAATTGGGTAGGGCCCGCATTTTCTCACAACCGAAAATCCTCAGCTCTCTAAGGTTGCATGGGAGCAATCCTTCGTCCGGTAAGGATTTAAGGTTTTTACAAGTCAAAATGTAAATTATTTCAAGAGAAGAGTTCTGATGGAAGCTTTTTGCCACTGACTCCAGCATTCCACATTCCAAAATAATGACCTGTTCAAGTGTTGCAGGTAATTCTCCGCTGGATGTTAAGGATTTAAGGGATGGACATTGACAAATACGCAAGTACTCAAGAAGAGGTGTGCTCTTACTGCAACTGTTGGTATCATTCTCGTCCAGCAAAATCCGTATATTCTTGCAATGCCATATTTGTAGCTGTTTTAGAGTTGGAGGTAGTTGGCCTGTTGCAATGTGGGTCAGTGAATCACAATTATTAATATAAATATGCTCAAGACATTTGCTGTTGTAAATCAATGCCTTGGGTAAAGATTTCATGTCATTGCGTGTGGATGACATACCCTGTTGTGGCTGATCTTTTACTTCTTCTGCCACCAAAGAAACTAGTTTTTTACAGTTATCAACGATCATATAACTAAGACGGGGGAGGGGTTTTAGTAATCCCACATCATTTGACCATAATGGCGTTAGCTCCTCACAATTTGCAATACTTAGAGATTCTACATTCATAAACCCAACTCTTGGACATGTAAAGTCCGAAATTCTTGAAAGAGACTTAGAGTCTAGTGAGGTGAAGTCCACCTTACTTTTGCGCACCACCCCTGTTGAATTCTCAAATTCTAGTTTGCAAAGCTCTGGAAAGCTTGAAATTGAAACCACCAACTGCTCACATCTTTCTATAACAACATTTTGTAGTGAGGGAAGGTGGTTTGGAAAATTCCCCATCAGTTTGGGACAATTTCTAATAGAAAGCTTACGCAGGCATATGAATTCTCCATCAGGGCTCCAGCTCTTCCATTCTTCCATATCCTTGAAATACAAAGTTTCTAAGGATTCAAAAGGTTGTGAACAACTAGCCCCATAAAACTCATTACCAACATTCTTTACACTAGCCATGCCTACGATGAAAAGGTGTTTAAGTGATGGTAGTTGGCCCGCTGGTGGCAATGATGTGCACTTTTTACAGTTTTCAATCCTTAAGAGCACCAAATGAGGAAATGAATGACCTTTTAACCAAGTCGGAAATTCTATACCACCATAGCGCCTGATAGTGAGCTCTTTCAAAGACTTGTTTGGATGTAGCACGTTAAGTAGGTCTAATTCGCTTGCTCTATCTTTTGACCAATCCACATGGGCGCTCCATTCCAAGCACAACTCATTGAGATCGGGCTTTTCAATTAACTTTGAATCGCGTGCATCCCTGGGTTCAATGGCATTCTCCAATCTTGAGATAATGAGTGTCCCTCGAAGATGCAACAAATAACCTAACTCTTTTAACGCGAAGCAAATGCCTTTTCTGACAATTAGATTAGACAATGTCTGCAAATTAGTTAATTTGCCTATTTGAAGAGGCATCCCTTCCAGTTTATTTGCATTGAGAATGTTGAGGTGGCGCAAGTTGACCAGTTTTCCCAAATTCGAAGGCAATTCCTTTATATAAGAACAACTTTCCAATATCAATGTTTGTAAGTTGCAGAGAGTGGTTGTTGATTCAGGTAGACCTCTAATTCGAGTGTGAGAGAGGTCAAGATACCGTAGATGCCTCAACTCACCAATTGAATTCGGTAGCTCAACTATGCGGTACCCACTCAAAGAGAGCACTCTTAAACATGGTAATTTCGACAACAATTTAAGAGGAACATTATGAGTCAAATAACAATACCCCATATTAGGTAGCATAAGAGGCAAAATTGTTCGTAGACATTTGAGTTTAGAAAAAACCTCGAACTTTTTAGGGCCATCATAACGATCACCCAAATAAGACAAATGCCGAACTTTTATGGAAAATTCTCCTTTGTTGATGCCCTCAATTCTATCCTCCATTCTGAAGCATATATCTCCTGCAACCCATTGGGCTAAATCATTGATAAGGTCGTGCATTAGAAATTTTGATTCCTTCGTGCTTGATTGTTGAAAAAATGACCTCGACAACAGATCGCGAAAATATTGACTACCCAAATCTTCCATTTGCTTATCTCGTTGTCGCTGAATTAGACCTTCTGCCACCCATAACAAAACCAGTTGCTGCTCTTGAAATTCATAGTCTTTCGGAAGTATTGAACAATACGCAAAGCATCTCTTTAAATGTGAAGGTAGATGGTGGTAGCTCAACATAAGAGCTGGAACAATTCCACTTCTTTCCTCTGGTATATCCCATATCTTGCTATTTAGTGCACATTCCCATTCATAACGGTCCAACGTAGTGCGCAAGAGGCCTCCGAGGGTCTTTGCTGCCAAAGGCAAGCCTTTACATTTTTTAACGATTTTTTCACCAACATCTTTAAGATTTGGATGGGCACTGAAGTTGCTTGCCCCTAGTGCATGTTGGGTAAATACAGACAAACAAGCATCATTTGACAACACTTCCAAACAGTAGGCTTCAATGGTACTTGTCGTTGATGAAACTCCTTGATTGCGAGTTGTTATGACAATCCTACTTCCAGGAGCTCCTGCTAGGAAAGGAGCACTTAGGATAGTCCATTCATGGTAGTTCTCATTCCATAGATCGTCAAGAATGACTAAAAACTTCTTCCCTTTCAGTTTTTCCTGGAGTTGGACTTGCAACAAATTCAGATCATTGTCATCACAGCTTGCAGAGGTACTGACAGATTTTAGAACTGCTTTTGTTACCCTAGCAGCATCGAAGTCTTCAGAAACACAAGCCCATGCTTTCAATTCAAAAAAGCTTTGCACTTTTTCATCATTGAATAAAAGCTGGGCAAGAGTTGTCTTTCCTATACCTCCCATGCCAAGTATAGGAATCACAGAGACTCCAGCCTCACTATATTTTTCACCTAGCAACAATTCAAGCATAGCCTCTGTATCTTTTTCCCTGCCATAAATATGACTATCATTCATTACAGAAGTTGGCGCCGGTGTCCATCTCCTTCTGTTTGACCTCTCATCAGCAGTTTCTTTCAAATTCAGTTGATTTTTCCGTGTCTCGATATCATTGAATTGATCAGTGATCTCCTTTATCTTTGATCCCAGCCTTCTATTGATCTTAAAACGACTTGGAGTAAAACGAGTAAACCAAGAAACGACTGAGGTGGTTTTCCGTAACTTACTTGGGGGATCCTGATTTTCAGCCGCCGATGCTTCAATGGTGAGTTCATCCACAATGTCGTCGAGATCGTAAGCCAAGTCTCTGAGATCATCCAACCACTCTTTCACAGCCCTGTCACTGTGTTGCTTCTCCTCCGCATCATCAAGCATTGTCTGAATTCTTGACAGCGTTTTCCTCCACTTGTCAAGATTTTCTTCAAGTCCTGCTCCGCGTACGAAGTCCAAAAACTCGGGAACCACCAATTGATCCCACAGTGATTGAATGAAGGGAGGGAGAAGGAGCTCTCCCACTTTCTTGACTGAAGAAACAAACGACGACGACGACTCTCCTGTGTTCATGGTTTTCTTGGTAGCTAGGAAGGAATGAATCAGGAAAACGATGTAAAAGTGAATGGAATCTTGTGTGAAAGCTCGGGCAGTCTCAAAAGTTGTTATTCCAAGGATTCAAAACTGCATGCTTTGAGGAAGTAGTGGCTGTTTGTGGCTTTCTTTGTTGAAAGGAATGAATCAGGGAAGGAAGCAAAGATAGCGAAGGTCTGAAACGCAGAAGTAATCGGTTTGTTGTGTGAAAGCTTGAGGAGTCTTCTAAGGTGCAAATTGCAAGAAGTTCAAACTGGTAAGAAGAAGATGGGACGTTTGTGCTACGCATGGGCATGCTTTTCTTCAACAATTCAGACTTCTTTACAAGTCTTCTCCCTCGTCAAATTATGCGCGTCTCAGCTTTCTACTTTGACTGGAGTCCACCATAATTGGCCACATTCAAGGAGCCAATGGAATATTCCAAAACTCTCTCTTTCTAGTTTCTATCAAGAAAAAAAAAAAAGAAAGACAAAGAATCAAAGAATCAAAGAACAAGATTTCCACAATCCAATAAAGTTCATCAGCACCACTTGCAGTTGTAGGGCTGTGTTTTTTTTCTCATCAATACTTATCTCTACTACTTTTTAGGCTATTGGGTATGCACATTTGAACATGCCACACTAAGAAATTCTCAATTACTTTAAATTCAATCCCAAATAACCATAACTAAACATTCAAGCATTTGTATAGGAAAGAACTTAATTACAACAGAAACAGAAAACTGTAATTTTTAACTTTATTTATTCACTCCAAAACAATTAAAAAATCAACTAAAATAAACATCATCACAAAAAATTAAGTTTTTTCTCATTGCTTCGGCTCATCCATTACAAAGCATTTACATGCGGTAACAACACCGCTGAGAGTTATGATTAATACACAGCCTGCTTGCTCCTAAGACAAAAGGACTGTGGATCGTTCATGCCTAAGTTAATAGTTCTGTTTGTTAATGTGTTTTGAAACGTGTTTTTAATTTTTTTTTTCTTAAATTAATGGTGTTATAATGTGATATAAAAGTGAAAATAATTTTGACTCTTTTGTGTTTAGATTATTTGTTAATGTTTTTGTTTTGAGAATAAAAACAAAAGTGAATGGAAAGAAAAGTTTTGTTTCTATACTGATCAGAAATTCTCACTCACTCTCAATTCAATCCCAAATTATAACCTCAACAGGGGGTCGAGAGGGGTCAAATGCCCCTCCTCACCTCCCAAAAAATTTTCTTACCTTTGAAAAAATTTCTCTTGATGCCTTGGCTGCCCACCCCCAGCCACTTATCAGGGGGCAAATTGTTTCCAGGATGATCGAAATTCACGACTCATGGATTCGTGATTTTCCTTCTACCATTGTTTCAAACGTTCTGTAATAACTAGGTCTAAGAGGAAAATAGGAAATTAAAGGTTGAAGACGACGCAATCATTGTTTCTTTTTTCACCAAAACGTACCGTTTAACCAATGTCTTCAAACGCGTGGTTGAATTGTGCTAACAAACTCTGAAAGCCGAGCGACTTCAAATCCGTTCTCTCTTTTTCGGAAATCTGTGCCGGCTTGAGAAACCTTTGAGCATATGGCTACACGTTCAACTAGAGAAAAGATTCTATACTGGTCAATTGAGAGGAGTCAACAATTGTTTTTTTCATATTGCACCTTTTACTAAGAATTTCCAAATGAGAAAGTTCAGACGCATCTGCGGCGTGGATTTCTGTTCGGCGGTTGGCCATCCTCCACCAGTATTCTTTCTATAACTCTCCATTGATCTATACATGGGTTCTGTTCTATGGGTATGGATATTTGGTTTGGGTATTTGGTGTTTGGCACTGGGTGTTGCTTTAATATTGGGAGTGAAAATTTACAGCAATAGAGGGGATTTTGTAAATTGGGGTGATGGTTTGGGATGATGATGTTGTTAATAGCTAGAATTTTTGTTTGGCTAGGACCGAATAGAGGGGAGAGGAACAATTTTTTTGGGTGTCATTGATTTTGGGGATTTTGGTTGTGGAAGGGCCGAATTGGGGGTGATGGTTATTGATAATTTTTTTTTTTGAAATTTCTGGGTTTGTTATGGCCGAATGGGTTTATGGAGTAATATGTTGGTGATTTTTTATTATTATCTGTTTCGTTTGCTAGAAACTTTTGTTGGGATTGTAATGTTTTATGAAGTTTTTGGATGAGTTGGTCTGTATTTTGCTATTGAAATATGATGGCATTTTGTTGGAAAAAAACAAAGGTTTATTAAATGCAAATCACCAGGACTCAAAACAGCAGGAAAAATCAATGTATGGTGCAGTCTACACACCCTAAGTAGGCTTGTCAACAAACTGAAGCAGAAAATTTTTATTTTTATTTTTATTTTTAAGAAAAAATTATCCATCAGACATCTATAGAAATCTGCAAGAGAAGTTAATTGAATATTTCTCAAAAGATGGACGATTGATAGTTGTTTACTACATTATCATAGTTTGTATGATTTTTGTCTATCACTATAAACCATTAATTTGTGCATCTAATGAGATTTTTGAAGTTTTGAATTGTCATTTTGTGGCTGCTATCTTTGGTTATAATAACCCAGTATCTTTGAAAAGCTGTGTTGCTTTAGTTTTGCTGACACCAGCATTTTTAAATTCCTAATTTATCTATCTTAACATTGTTTTGTTTCATATTATGTTATTTTCTTCTTTTTTTTTTCTTTAACATCTTCTCAAACTATCATCTTTTTGTGTGCTTGCCAGATTTTTGGGTTACTTCCAACCAAGAGAAGGGAAACGTGCAATTTGGGAATTCCATGTCTGCAATCTCTCAATGGCGGAATAGTAATGTTTGTGGAGTAATATGTTAGTGATTTTTTGTTATTATCTGTTTCGTTTGCTAGAAACGATTTTGGGATTGTAATGTTTTATGAGGTTTCTGGATGTCTATTGGATGAGTTTGAGAAAATTTGTAATAGAGTGGTTTATGGTTATATTTAGTTGTAGTAGATTTTGTAAAGAACAATGATGTGAATTCAAAGTATTTTGATGGTCTGTATTTTGCTATGGAAATATGATGCTATTTTGTTTGAAAAAAAACAAAGATTTATTAAATTGCGTCATTTTCATGGATACATATGGATGACTAAAATTTGATTCTAAATAACCAGAAAATGAGAAGGGGAACCTAATGTTCCACCCATTGACTGGCAAAAGTAGTAAGAAAACCCCCCATTTCTTTAGCAAAGAATGAACAACATTGAGCTAACACGTCAGACTTGCATGTTTACTTGAGGGAAGGTGTGAATCCTGTCTTCTTTGAACAGCAATCGCATAATCATTCTCCCCTGTTATAGTTGGCTAGCCCATTTCCTTTCAGTATAAACTAGGAAACCTATGAAAAGTGAACCAGATATCCCATAAGTTGGATTTGGAATTACTATACTACAACTTTTGCTCCTGACCAAGCGTACCTGCATATAACTCTCAAAAGAAACCACCCCTAATCTGGCCATTTCAAACCTCAACCAAAATCACAACCCAAAGGTTTTCACCCTAAACACCATACCAAACCAACCATAAATTTTCCCTCTCAATCATTAATAAATCATTCCATAAATCGCTTCCATATCCACAAATCATAAGCCAATCAAACACCCAAAGCACGACAAAATGAATCATAGCACCATAATTATCAAAAAAACATATTCCAACAACTTGCCACATGTGCATGGTGGGATCACCAAAATTACACTTTGATCCCATTTCCTTCATACTAACAAAATTACATTTTGATCCCATCAATAAAGACAACACCTAAAATCTACACATGTATATTACAACATGTCAACAAGAAGTACAATACATCATTCACAGGCCAATCGCATGGAATTGATGACATGCATCAAACGATAGATACTTGAGAGCTCATTACCAATAAATGTAGGCAAACATCGCATATGGTTGAGTATGTTATACACTTGATCTTTTTTTTTTTTCTTTTATTAAATTTTTATTTTAATTTTTTAAGAGAATATAAATAATATAGAAATATAATTTTTTTTTAAAAAAAAAAGTTTCATTTTTTTATACATCTTGATAATTTGATATATCATTTTAGTATACTTTTCAATTCATTGGGTTATTTTAAATTTATGACTTATTTTATATTTTTCTCAAAAATTATTTTTGCGAAAAAGTAGGGTGTGTCCCATCTAATCAATAAGACTTCAGTTTTTGGTGTGAAAAGCAAAAGAAAGCTTGCAATCTTTATCTTCTTCGGTTGTTTCCAATGAGAGGTGATATGCATAGGATGAGAAACCGTCTCCTTGCAGGCCCTTTTTTATAAAAAAAAATAAATAAATATAATCAAAAAGTGTCCTTTAATATCACCTAAAAAGACATTTTTTGATTATATTTATTTTTTTATTATTATTATAAAGAACCTGTTGAGGGACAATTTTTCGTCCCAAAAATCATTTCCCGTTTCCAATTACCATACGCATGCACCTTCCTTTTTCATTTAATTGCTATCACCTTTGATAATGACTTGCCAACTACCAAAATGTTGACTTCGACGAAGACTTAAGACTTTTATTTTATTTTATTTATTTATTTATTTATTATTTTTTACATTAAATTAAGGTGATGTAAAAAAAATCATTATATACCCATGAATGGTGAAGCAAATATTACTTCTTAACAAATAATAAATCCCATTATTTTATTTATTATTTTAAAAATCTCTTGAAAAATGTATTTTTGTAATCACAATAAGATACGCCAAATCTTTGGGGTTGACAACGATAAATATACTAACATATTATGTAACATCCCGTCCTACGTTCAAAACATGAGTAGTTGCTCATATATATAGAGTTAATAATTTATAAAAATAATTATGAGTGTTAAGTTTTACATTACTTAATTTAGTTAATATATGTAACTGGACTTCGAAACACTCTAAAAACAACCAAAAAAAGCCTCCAATAATGATAAGAAATTCTCACCTGCTCTCAGTTCAATCCCAAATAACCTCAACTAAACATTCAAGCATTTGTATTGGACCAATAAAAATCACTAATTCATAACCAGTAACCGTAACTTTTTAACTTTATTTATGCATTCCAATACAATTGAAAAACTAACTAAAATAAACACATTACAAGAAATATCAGATTTCAAATGAACCACAACTAAGTTTTTCCCCATACATTACAAAGCTGCAGAGTATACATGTGTGTGAAAATGATTTTCACATTGAAAAAGTGTAAAAAAAAAAAAAAAAAAAAAAAAAAAAAAAAAATGTGAGTGGTTTATATAGTGTGGTTGAGTCCAAATCTATAGACTTAAGCTTTTAGGTCGTATAATGTCTTAACATGCTATATTATAAAGTTCTTAAAAAGACATTCCAAGATGTCAATCTTCCTAACAAAAGCATTTACAAACCTTCAACGTTTAAATGTTTGTCATGAATCATAAAGCATAGATCCCAGTCATTCATTGTTACAAGTGTCTAATCGGGTGTAGGTGTTTCTTTCCTTGTACTGGAATTTTATTCCAGTTTTTTTTTTTTTATCAGGGTATCCCACAGTACCTTTAGCTATGATGTACCTCGTTCGCTGAACGACTGGCCCACCCGAGAGTGGTAGTCGAACCTTCCGAGCGTAGTGACCACCTGCCAGGAACTGCAGACTAATCCCCGGCCCAATGTCCGACGCCACACCAGGCATTGGGCCTTCAAACACAAGCAGATGGTCAGAGGCCCGAAGACCCCCCCCCCCCACACAGCTTGGGTGGCTGGCCCCAAGAGGAAGTTAGCACCTAAGAAGTTTCGAACCTGAGACCTCATGGGTAGCACACCCTAGAAGCCCCAAGCCTTAACCACTAGGCCAACCCCTTGGGGTTTTATTCCAGTTTCCACCCAAGTGTTTGTATTGACAGTGTTTGGTTTTATAATAGATTTAATTCATAAAAATAAATAATAATAATAATAATAATAATAATAATTAAAAAGAAAAAAAAAAAAGGAAAAGATAATAGGCAACCTCCTCTGTAACCTATGATACTCGTATTCAAAAGTTAAGGATAATATGATAGAAAAATCCACTTCTTTAAAATTAAGTTATATATCAAAATATATGTAAGATTTGATACATGGAATGGCCATTTCATTAGAAAAATAAAAAATAAAAATAACTTTTATTAGGAAGAAAATAATGTGAAATAAAATAGCATTAATGTTATTGTATATGATAAGGATCTAACACTTGGAATATCCATTCTAATTGTCCATAGGAAATGACTAAGAGTCGACATGTTGTCGTTAAAAGTCTAAAAATTATCGCTTATAAGTTAATGTTGCAGTTGTCCTGTTGAGAAAGGTTATCATCGACGGCTTTGGTTGTCCCCAATAATATTAGCGGTTGTTACATATAGCATAAGAACCTAAGCCGACAATCGACATGTTGTTGCTGATGATAAGTTAACAACGATGACATAAGGGATCGTCGCTGATAATACATTATCAGTTACGATAAAAGATGTCGTCCCTGATAACTCTTATCAGGGGATACACTATCTCGTCGCTGATAACTTTGTACTATTTATTTTTATTTTGTTTTATAATTTTTTGATTTTATTTATATAATTGTCACTTGCTAATGATTTTGGCATGAATAGTCATATGATAGAGAACAACTAAAACTCCTACATCATATAAGTTTTCAATCAACAAATACTTATATGTTAAATTACTACTTATTCTAAAAGTTAAGCTGATAAGAAAAGTAAATTTAATCAATTAATCAACGCATTAACACTTCACGTGTAGGCTTAAACTCCATTTTTAATAGGTAAAGTCTAATAAGTAAAATATTTAAATGAATGTGAGGTAAATGATGGAGTCAAGGTTCGAACACAGAACTTTTAACTCTGATACAATGTTAAATTACCACTTATCCCAAAAGTTTTGATAGAATATAAATTAATTAAATTCATGTATTTCTATCAACTTAACCTTTTAGGATAAGTAATGATTTAACGTTGTATCAGAGCAGATGTCTTGAGTTCGGACCATGTATCTTTAATTCACTTTCTATTTTAATTAAAATATCCTACGTGTTGGGTCTCACTCACCTATTAAGTAAGAGCTTGAGCCTACATGTGATGGAGAGTTTTAGAATATAAATAATTAAATTCATTTCTTCCTATCAGCTTAAACTTTTGGGATAAGTGATGATTTAAAATCATCAACATTTTTTTGTATAGAAAATAAGTTGTTCAGATTTTTAGTACACAAATCTTTAAAATTTTCATACATATAATTAGGAAATTGAAAAAAAAAATAGATCATAAATAAGGGAAAACAGAACTAGAGAAACTCCAATTTGTAGGGAATCCAATTTATAGATCGTAAACAAGAAATGTCGGACTCCCATTTGATTTTCTCCCACTCAAAATTATTCATACTTTCGAGTTTAATACACAAACAATTTATAGGGACTAAACTCTCTACCTATTTTAATTTCTCATTATATATAGGAACTAAATGGCTTAAGAAACCCATTCAAATAAAGATATTTTGATATTTTTAACTCGTTTCATCATTTTTATTCTTAAAAAAGAGTTGTTTAGAATTGTTGCTTTTCAGAATATGATATAATATTCAGTTGAATAACTTTTCGTCAGTAATAGAGAATACACTGTGTAGACTATTACAAATTTTTTAAATTTTAGGGGCCAGTAATCTCTTTGTGATGATACCAAAAGAGAGCCTGGAATTTTGCTCAGCTCTTTCCAATCACTTTCCCTTCATCCCCCTCAATTACTGGGAGAGACCCTTTGGTGGTGGTGCTCAAATGAAAAATAAAAATAAAAATGTTATTCTTCTTATCAAATAATATAATATAATTTATTCTTTTTTTCTATGACGAAAATCCTTCCAAGGAAGGGTACCTCATCTATTATAAACACTTTCTACTTCCACTTGACGGTTATTGGCAGAGGATTAATTTGACAGGGAAAGGGGTAAAAAATATTTGTCTGTTTTCACTTCAAAAAATATTATACGTGCACTTGATCGTTCCTTCTAAATCAATGTCCCCGAAATTGCTCTGTTCCTTTCCCTCCTTGTTTGATTTACATTGTTTATTATTTTATTTTATTTTTAAGGATAAAAACAGCTAATGTGTTTTGGAGCATGCTTTTAGTTTTTAGTTTTTTGTTTAATAAAATAATAATAATAATAATAATAATAAATAAATAAATAAAAAAGAAGAAGAAAAAGCCATTAATAAACAATGCCAGTCATTATAGTATTATTTTCTGGCAAAAGAGAACAATGCACACAACAAACACTACATCATATTACTTATGGAATGGGACGTGCATGAGAGTGCAATTCCTAAGTTACCTGTTCACCAACAACATTCAAAACAAGCATAAAGCTGACATGAATCAAGCAAAAGTTTCAAGTCCCTAAAATGAGAATTATTTATAAAAAATAAGTCATTTAATTATAAGATATTAAATATCAGAATCGATAATTTTGTCATACGAAGGTGCATACACAATATCCTTACCTTACCTGCATGGTATGAGAACTGCCCTAATGCCTCAATAAATGGCATGGATTTAATGTCTTCTGCATCATGGCAATTTGCTACAAGTTATAACCCTTAAAAAAAAACAGAGAACAACTCGTTCTCCCACAAGTCAAGTGCGCAGTTGCTAGAGTACCTATAGTTCCAGCCAATTCTATGACAGAAACATGGACCTGCATTCCCATTCATTGGGTTTTGATCAAATGATGATCTTAAAACTTTATAAAAAAAAAAAAAGATTTATTAGTAGGGGAAAAAACCTGCACAGTTTTCCCCAGATAATTTCCCTTTCTCTCCTTATCAATAAGGGACCACAATACAAGGAAAAAGATGACTAACAAATTCAGTGGCTAGGTTTTAGTAGGGTATTTCATGATCTTCAGAATCTCTAGTAGCAAGCAATATCTAATGTACATATGAAGAAGATGTGCATTTTAACCAACTTGCCTGATAAATCTTTCCAGTAGTAACATTATTATCGCATATCAACTTGATATCAAGGAACCCCTCATAATTCCCAAGGTCCAGGTCCACCTTCGAACACAAAAGAAAATCACATTTCACACTGTTATGTCTCACATGTTTTTCGAAACCTTGAGCCTTTACATTTTTGTTTTATCTTTTGTTCAAAATAGCATGCTTGTACAAAAGAAATAGGATAGTGTACACATTTGGTAGCGATAATTAAATGTCATTGTTGTTGATCAAAAACAAACACGAGATTCATCCAGGGAAGTGCATTCTAATTTAGTGGAACAACCAAATCGCATATCACTATGAACTATTAATTAAACAGTATTTGACATTTCTTCATCGTCATACAACCCATTTAGAGCAAAGAGAGGCCAACTGTTATGGGCAGAATTGTTCCAGTGGTCAAGAGGGGACACTATTCCAGCATCAGCGTTCCAATAAGGATATGCTACGAACAAGGGACAAACGAAGCACTCATAAACAAAAACAAAAAAACAAGGGACATAAGAATCACATTCACAAAACAAGGGAAGGATGGAAAGGAAATATGAGAAGCATTCACAAACAAGGGACAAACAAAATCATTCGCAAAACAGAAAAACAAATGAAATACCTATTTCATTTACATGACTTCAGAAATGGGTATTTCGATTCTTTTGGTCCATGTTAGAAACAAAACGAAAATCATTGACAAACAGAGACCCAAAAAAAAAAAAAAAAAATCAAAATACTGAGCAAGAGAAAACGTGAACCATAAATGTTGGGGCTTACCGTGGGTGATTGCAGAGGAGGAGAGAAATGGAAAAAATGTGGTTATATGGTGCTGAACATTTGTGGCTTATTAGTGCTGCGTATTAAGTTGATTTATGCTCTGTCTGCCTTCTAGTTGCCATCTGGGATGGATCCTCTGATTAGATTTTGTGAACAAGTAAATAAGGGGAATCTCCAGAAACCAGATAATCATACAATTATGTTCAACATTGCATTTATTGTGACTTTATGTCGTTCCATAGCGAATCCTAGAAAGTGGATAAAAATGCATTCCTTATGGTTTCCTGGTGGATCCTGGATGCATCTACCCATCGATTAAATTGGTGATAGCTTTGTTGCTATATATAGACGTCGTGTTTTGATGTACACTTCTGCTCGAATTGACACTTAAGCTGAATTTCATTGATTTTGATATTTTATGTTTTTTTCTTTTTTGGATTGGCAGCAAGCTAAAACAGCATGAGGAGAAAAAGAGGTCTGGACGTGGAGGAGAATCATGTGTTGTAAATTTTTGTAAGGTTAAAGGTCTCAAATGGTGGAAATAACAACTCACGCAGGTGAAAATGGAGGAAAAATCAGGGAAGACAATGAAGAAAATGCACTGGATAATCACTACTGGTAGCTACGGGCTCTTGGGAGAGGCCCAATCTCTCTGAAATTACAGCTATCTCAATATTCTCTTCTTACATTCCCCCATAGCTCTCTTCTTAAATACCCGCTGAGATGGTATCGAATAAGAATCTATCCTCAACCAAAACACAGCTGTCCTAACAGAAATTCGAATAACGAAACGGTTTTCCAGCATAGGCGAATGCCATACAGGGTATCAAACGCCTATAACCGAATGTTAAGCAAGTCTCCACGTCAGATAATGCAACAGATATTCAAAACAGAGATAGCATTGATTTCAATCTAAATATATTTTGGATTTATGCAGCAAATCCATAATATATTTAGATTGATACAAATGTATCCCTTTAGAATCTCTGGTAGCCTGAATTCCTAAGAAGTAGGAGAGAGGACCAAGATCTTTTAAAGCAAAGTCCTGTTGTAAGTTGGAGATCATATCTGAAATGGCTATAAAATTAGTACCTGTCACGATAATGTCATCCACATAGATTAATACAAAAATATGAACTGATTTGTGATGATATGTGAAGAGTGACGTATCAACCAGGGAGCTAGTAAAGCCAAGATCTAGCAAGGATTGAGAAAGCCTTGTATACCAAGCACGTGGTGCTTGTTTCAGTCCATAAAGTGCTTTATGAAGTCGACAAACAAAGGTAGGATTAGATGAATCAACAAACCCTCTAGGTTGCTCCATAAATACCTCTTCTTTAAGAAATCCATGCAAGAAGTCATTGGATACATCAAGTTGGCGACTAGGCCAATCAAACATCACTGCAAGTGCAAGAAGTAATCGAATAGTAGCCGGTTTAATAACCGGGCTAAATGTTTCATTGTAGTCCAAACCATCCAATTGTTCAAAGCCCTTAGCAACTAACCGAGCTTTATAACGATCAATAGTTCCATCAGGTCTCTGCTTCAACTTGTAAACTCATTTGTTACGAATAACATTCTTGTGCAATGGACGAGGACAAAGAGACCAAGTCCCATTAGCAAGAAGAGCATCAAATTCAGCTCCCATGGCAGCCCTCCAATTAGGATCAGAAACTGCTTGAGTATAGCAAGTAGGCTCAGGTGGTAAGATTACTGCATTAAAAGCTCTTAATGGATGTCTCGTGGAATAATATAATTGGAAATCAGGAAAAGATTTAGGGCGTAGAGAACCTGTTCGAGACCTTGTTTGCATGTGGTGTGTGGTCAAGGAAATAGAGGATGACGCAGTACCCTGAGGGTCAGAGCTAGTGGAACTGTTAGTGGAATCTAAAGGAAATGAAGAGGATGGCGCACTAGATGGAGAAGGCAATTGGGAAATCACGTTGGGTTCAATAGGAATTGATGAAGGGATGGGCTGTTGACTAGAGATAGTCATGGGTTCAATCTAAATATATTATGGATTTGCTGCATAAATCCAAAATGATTGGTGCTAAGCCGTGCAATACTCCTTGTTCATTTGGTTCTAAATTATCAGGTTTTGAGGGTTCTCCATTGATTGATCCTGCTGAATATCGAAGCATTGTTGGAGGGCTACAATATTGCACACTTACTTGGCCTGATATTTCTTTTTCGATAAATCAATTATGTCAATTCATGCATTCTCCTACAGACAAACACTGGGCAGCGGCAAAGCGAGTACTTCGGTATCTTAAAGCTACTATTGATCATGGTATTCATTATTCCAAGTCTTCACTTCAACTAAATGCGTATTGTGACTCGGATTGGGCTGGTTCTCCCAATGATCGGCGATCTACAAGTGGTTTTGCGGTGTTTCTTGGGTCAAGTTTAATTTCTTGGAGTACAAAGAAACAACATGTTGTTGCTCGTTCTTCAACCGAAGCTGAATATCGGTCTTTGGCTATTGCTACAACATAACTTTATTGGTTACGGATGCTATTTAAGGATTTGAGGATTCTTTTGACATCTCCTCCTATTATTTGGTGTGATAATATTAGCGCTTTGGCTTTGGCTTCTAATCCGGTTTACCATGCTCGAACTAAGCATGTTGAAGTGGATTATCACTTTATTTGCGAGAAGGTCTTGAATAAAGATATTGTTCCCAAGTACATCTCTACTGTTGATCAAGTCGCGGATGTGTTCACAAAGGGACTTTTTGCTATTCGTTTCTCACAGTTGTGTAACAAACTTCACGTTCATCCAATTCCCCTTCATTTGAGGGGGGCTGTTAAGCAAGTCTCCACGTCAGATAATGCAACAGATATTCAAAACAGAGATAGCATTGATTTCAAACGTTAGTTTCATATATATATAGATTAGATTTTATATATTCAAATTTTGTATTCAGTTTAGATAGATCAAACTCTAAGTATCAAGGAGTTTCAGTTTTTGTTAGGGATAAAATCAACCCTAGAGACACGTGGATTCAAAGACATCTCGGAGTTATGTCTCGGACATTTGTTCCGCCCAACAAAGAAAGATCGTCTAGATATAAAGACGTCTCGGACATATAAAGACATCTCGGAGGTATAACGACGTCTCGGTCTTCACATTCCAGGCTACGTATATCCCGGGATCTCCTAGTCTGAACGGAGCAAACATATCTCGGGTATTTGTGTCTCGGAGTAACAACGCTTCGGGGTAATAGCGCCTCGGTGTAATATCGATTCAGCGCGATAACATCTCGGCCTTACACAACCTTGTTATGGTGCGGCGATACCCCAAGATCTCCAAGTCGGAGCAAACATATCTCTGGTATCATCACCTCGGAGGTTGGCTGAAGTGTGCCGTAGTTGTCTTAGAATGCGATGATGATAGAATCCCAAAAGATCAAGGATAAACCACAATTCCATAATTAATGGGATAAGATAGTTATTGATACGGAATCAAGTTTAAAGAGGTACAAACGCAATCAACTTCGGACTCTACAATCCCATTCAAATTCCCTGAAGATATGGTTAAAGTTCAACTAAGCTAGGACTCCAACTCCTAATCCAACTAGGTGTCAAGAATTCTGGTAAGATTGTAAATCTGGTAAGACTGCAAGTCCAGCCTATAAATACGACAGCCGCACCAGGTATGAAATCACGGATTCTCTAAGCTCTTGAGATTAAGATTGAGAATACTCTGCAGAAAATTGATTTAAACTGACTTAGGCATCGGAATGGGCGTAGTCGGCACCCCCGACGAGCTGTTTGTTCTTTTTGCAGGATTGAGGTAGTAGATCAGAACCCAGCAGCGAATCACTAGGCGACACGTCACCATACCGAAAACTGTACCAACAGTTTGGCGCCGTCTGTGTGATCGATAAGTTGTTCTTACGAAAAACAAATCCGCGATGGTGACTACGAGACGCTCCAAGTCGATTCAAAACGATGCACCGCCTACCAGCCGAGACGATGTTCGTGGAGAAGCAGAATCTGCTGGACCGGAGGCCAGAATAAACCAACTGAGTCAACAGTTGGCCCAGGCGCAGAAGAATGTGGAGGATTTGCTGGCTCAAAATGCTCTGCTCCAAGCTGCTCAGACGTCGCCGCCATTCAATCATGATGCAGCAGAAGGGACAAACCTTGGTGGCAACCCAGAAGGGTCAGGAGAGAAAGCAGGGCCGCAGAACGAAGATCATGCAGAGCCCATCAATCCGGTTCCACCAACAGAATCGGAAAGGAGGTTGCAGAAGATGGTCCAGGACCTGGGCGCAAAATATGACGCGCTGTCAAAAACAATTGATCAGAAGCGTGATGGGAAGGAGTCTCTCATGGACAACCTCTTTCAGCACAAGGAGTCGATATTCACCGAAGAATTATCCAACTTCGATCTACCTGGAAGATTCAAGGTACCTGATATCCCTGTTTTTTCAGGCAGTGAAGATCTGGTAGAGCACTTGGACAATTTCCGATCCCATGTCTCCTTGCACAAGACACCAGATGCTGTGGCATGCCGAGCTTTTCCTCTCACCTTGTCAGGAAAAGCCTGAGACTGGCTCAGGAATCTCACACCAAGGTCGATTGATTGTTTCGACGCCCTTGGAAGGAAATTCCTGGCCCAGTTCGTATCCGGGAGAGCTAGAAGAAAACCCCGAGGATACCTACTCTCTGTGCAACAGGGGCCAAACGAGTCTCTAAAAGACTACCTATGGAGATTCAACTAGGAGAAGCTGGACACAGAGAGTGCGCTAGATGATTTCATATATGGAGCAATCTTCCAAGGCTTGAAGAAGGATGGGCCTCTGATGGCAGAACTGGCGTTGAAACCACCGAAAGATCTTCATACCTTTATGGTAAAGATGGACAGGTACATCAATCAGGAAGGAACGCTCTGAGCCCTTCTCGATAACTCCCAGCAACAACAACATCCATCCACCGAGAAGCCTAAGAAGAAGAAGAATCCTGAGCCTGTACAGGACACCGGTCTCGGAGAATACAAGAAGGTGAAAAAGAATTTTGGAGATTACAAGTGGACACCATTGAATGCCTCCCTCACCGAGGTGCTCATGGAACTCAAAAGAGATCCGAATTACCAGAGACCGAGACCCATTCCAGGAGATCCGCCCTCGCGTTTGGCTCACAAATACTGTGCCTTCCATGATTCATACGGTCATCTGACCGAGCAGTGTGTATCATTGAGGCAGTTGATCGAGAAGTTCATCGAGAATGGGAAACTAGTCCGATTTCTTGCCAATGAGAGGAATCATCAGGAGCGAGACCATTATCCGCGGCCTCGGAGGGAAGAGGATCGGAATGAAAGGAGGAATTATCAACCGAGACAAGAAGACAGAAGAGGAAGAAGCAGAGAGCCAGAACCTCGACCTCGGAGGGATGAAGGAAGGGAGAGAAGTAGGAGCAGACCTCGGGTGGCGCAGCAAGGTAATCTCCAAAGTCTCGGAAATATAACCCTCTGGTTATAGGGTTTTCTGATGATGATTATGCTGGGGTCTCGCTTCCGCACACAGACGCCCTCATGGTCACCTTGACCATAGCAAATTATCAGACTCGGCGGATCCTCGTTGACACAGGGAGCTCGGCTGATATTCTGTTTAAATCAGTTTTCGATTACATGGGCGTTCCACGAGAAAAGCTGGTCCCGGTCTCATGCCAGTTACAGGGTTTTGCTGGAGAAAAGGTGTTGCCTCTCGATTCTATTGATCTACCTGTGACGGCAGGGACCTATCCGAGGCAGAAAGTCATTATGGTGAAGTTCTTGATAGTTGACAAAGTCTCGACCTACAATGCTATTATCGGACGGACAGCTCTCAACGACTTCAAGGCTGTGACTTCAAGACCGCATCTCAGCATGAAGTTCCCGACAGAAGAAGGAGTTGGAGAGGTGAAGGGAGACCACAGGGAAGCCAGGCGATGCTACAATCTGTCATTAAAAGACACCCCGAGGCAGCACAGTCGGGGGGAGAAAACCAAGGAAGATGGAAAATAGCAATCACCGTTGGGGGAGCCTGTGGAAGCCTTGGAGGAGTTCGAGATAGGTGACTCGGGAAAGAAAGTTCACATAGGCTCACAACTCCCTCAACCTACGAAGGAAGATCTGGTGGCATTTTTGAGGCGCAACAAAGATGTATTTGCCTGGAGCCATGAAGATATGCCGGGGATTGATCCCTCGGTTATTGTCCATAAGCTAAATGTGGACCCAAATTATCGCCCTGTGAAACAGAAAAGGAGGGCCTTTGCCGCAGAACGAAACACGGCTGTTGCGGAAGAAGTAGAGAAGTTGCTGGAAGCTGGATTCATCCGAGAGGTGGATTATCCCGAGTGGCTGGCCAATGTGGTGCTGGTGAAGAAGTCTAACGGCAAGTGGAGGATGTGCGTAGATTTCACCAACCTGAATAAAGCATGTCCGAAGGATAGCTTTCCTCTGCCTCAAATAGATTTATTGGTTGATTCGACGGCCGGACACGAGCTCTTAAGCTTCATGGATGCCTTCTCGGGATACAATCAGATCTACATGGAAGAAGCAGACCAAGAAAAAACTGCTTTCATCACAGACCGAGGACTTTACTGCTATAAGATGATGCCCTTCGGACTGAAGAATGCGGGAGCCACGTATCAGCGACTTGTGAACCGGATGTTTCAAAGTCAAATTGGCCGAAACGTTGAAGTATACGTAGATGACCTGCTGGTTAAAAGTGTTCGGGCAAACAAACACATAGAAGACCTCCGAGAAACTTTTCGGACTCTAAGAAAATACAACATGAAGCTCAACCCCACGAGGTGTGCCTTGGGAGTTTCTTCAGGCAAGTTTCTGGGGTTTATGGTGTCGCAGAGGGGCATTGAAGCTAATCCAAAGAAGGTCAGAGCTGTCCTCGAGATGGAGGCCCCGAGAACAACGAAACAACTCTAACGACTGACAGGAAGGATTGCGGCCCTGAACCTTTTCAAATCACGGTCGACAGATAAGTGCCTTCCCTTCTTTAAAATTCTACGAAAAGCATTTATGTGGAGTGAGGAGTGTGAGGAGGCTTTCAGGAAGTTGAAGGAATACCTAGCCAACCCATCACTGTTGAGCCGCCCAACCGAAGGGGAGATTCTTTATCTCTATCTGGCAGTCTCTCCCTCAGCAATAAACTCGATGCTAGTCCGAGAAGATTCAGGAGTTCAGAAACCAGTTTACTTTACAAGTAAAGCACTGCATGGCGCGGAAGGAAGGTATCCTCGGATCGAGAAGTTGGCGTTCGCTTTGATTATTTCAGCCAGAAGATTGAGGCCATACTTTCAGGCTCACATTATCAGAGTTCTAACCGAGTATCCGATGAAGAAGGTGTTGCAAAAACCTGACCTCTCGGGAAGATTAGTCAACTGGGCGGTGGAACTCGGACAATTTGATATCGAGTTTCATCCTCGGATGGCTATCAAAGGACAGGTTCTGGCAGATTTCCTGGTAGAATTCTGCAACATTCCTGAAGCAGAAGAACTTCCTAAGGAGTCAACCTGAGTTGTTTTTGTAGATGGCTCTTCCACACAGGGCAGAAGCGGAGTAGGAGTCCTCCTCAGGAATCCCGAAGGACAAGAGTTCGGTTTTGCTGTAAGACTGGACTTCGTTACGATGAACAATGAAGCTGAGTACAAAGCGGTGATAGCGGGTTTGGCATTATCCCGAGAGATGGGGGCAACTAATGTCGAAATCTAGAGTGACTCTCAGGTGGTCGTAGGCCAAGTCCAAGGGCAATTCGAAGCACAAGAAGATAGAATGGCCAGGTATTTGGAAGAGGTACAGCGATTCCAATCCTATTTCGAAAGGTTCGTCATCACAAAGATACCTCGGGAGGAAAACATTCGAGCCGATGGGTTCTCAAAGATTGCATCGGGAACAGAAGAAGAGATTGAAGCATCAAGAAGGCAAATTATTGTTCTGACCAAGCCTTCGATAGCCCCGAAGACCAAGGTTATGGAAGTAGACTCAGCACCAGATGAGCCAGAATGGGCAAGGGACATCATCCAGTTCCTCAGAAATGGGTTGCTGCCCGAAGATAAGGTCGCGGCTCGGAGGGTGAAGATACAAGCAGTACGGTTCTGCCTTCTCGGGGAGACACTGTACAAAAGAGGATATTCCGAACCCCTGCTCAAATGCCTCTCCAAGGCCGAGTCGAATTATGTTCTCAGGGAAATCCATGAAGGTGTGTGCGGAGACCACTCAGGAGGAAGGATGCTGGCACAAAAAACCATCCGAGCGGGCTACTATTGGCCTACGATCAAGAAAGATTCAGCTCTTCTCGTCAGAACCTGTGACAAGTGCCAGAGGTTCGCAAGAATCATGAAAGCAAGTCCCGAGAAGCTCACCCCCCTCACTTCTCCATGGCCATTTGCGAAATGGGAGGTGGATATAGTTGGCCCAATGCCGGTAGGGAAAGGTGGACGGAAGTTCTTGGTTGTAGCTGTAGACTACTTTACTAAATGGGCGGAAGCAGAAGCATTAGCAGCTATAACTACAGCGAATGTTATAACTTTCCTCTGGAAGTCGGTAGTGTGCCGGTTTGGGATTCCTCATGCTTTCGTCACAGATAATGGGAAGCAGTTTGACTGTGAACCATTTCGGAAGTGGTGTTCAGAGCTCCGTATCCGAAACCATTATGCTTCGGTACTATACCCAAAGGCGAACGGTCAGGTAGAGGCGACGAACAAGGCCTTGGTAAAGACTCTGAAGAAAAAGCTTGATAAGAAGAAAAGAGCATGGGTTGAATATGTTCCAGAGGTGCTGTGGTCATACCGAACCACCAGAAGAACTCCAACGGGCGAAACACCATTCTCACTTACGTATGGAACCGAGGCGGTGATACTTGTGGAAGTAGGATCTCCAAGCTTCCGTGTAGCTCACTACAATCCAGGACTCAACGACGAAAATGCTAAGGTACACCTGGATCTTTTGCAGGAGAAAAAAGACGACGCTCATGTCACATGGGCGGCATATCAGAATCGAACGGCTCGGTATTTTAACAAACAGGTGATGCCCAGAAAGTTCCAGCTCGGAGATTGGGTTCTCAGGAAGGTGAGCTTAATGACGAAAGATCCAACGGAAGGCAAAATGGGACCCGGATGGGAAGGTCCCTATAAGGTAATAGGATGCCATCAGAAGGGAGCTTATTGCTTAATGACCGAGACAGGGAAGATACTTCCGAGATCATGGAATGCCGAGCACCTGAAGAAATATTTTATGTAATTTATTGCTTTTTCCAGCTTTTTTCAAACAATTTCATATTCAATAAAGAATTTCTACTTCCAGTATATATTGACAATTGCAGAAATCTGAGAATCAATCTGAATTATACTTTACAAAGAAAAGAACTCACTTGCATCCTTTCCTCGAACAACCCGAGAGGGTCATGGAAAGGTTGCAATAGAAAGAAATCCCTCGATTAGGGGTTAAAGGAAAAGTCTCTCGGTCTATCCAACACCGAGAGCAGAAAAAGAAAAGCCTCTCGGTTAGTCCAACACCGAGAGCAGAAAAAGAAAAGTCTCTCGGTCTATCCAGCACTGAGAGCAGGAAAAGCCTCTCGGTTAGTCCAACACCGAGAGCAGGAAAAGCCTCTCGGTTAATCCAACACCGAGAGCAGAAAAAGAAAAGTCTCTCGGTCTATCCAACACCGAGAGCAAGAAAAGCCTCTCGGTTAGTCCAACAAAGGATACGACGGCAGGATTGCAGGTTTTCGGAAGGACAAGAACATCCAAGATAGAATCCGTTCGAATCCTTTCCTCGAACGACCCGAAAGGATTATGGAAAGGATACCACGGCAAAGTTAGAAGATCCAAAGGAAAAGAGCATTCAAGATAGTCTATTCCTCTGATGACTTGAAAAGATTGCAGAAAAGAATATCAAAGTAAAAGGCTCCTCCAAATGTGATAAGAATGTAAAATGTCGTATTTTTCCCCTTAATATTTAATCTCTTATACTTATTTAATGCCTAAATGTACTTATTATTCTTATATTTTGATTTAGGATACAAATTGAGGCATTAAATGCAAAACAAAGCAAATTGGGCGATTTTGGACAGTTTCAACATCAATTCGTAATCTGGTCATAACTCTCTCATAAAATCTCCGATTGAGATGATTCAAGATGCTGTGGAACACCAAGAAAAATATCTACAACTTTTATGTTTTGCGTTTTGAGAGATACCGGATGAATCAAGGTCTAAATCGGGCTTGAAGTTGACGTTCTGATGCGGTTTAATTGCAGAAGTTTTCAGATATGGAAATTTCTTTACTTTGAGACTTTTCATAATCATCCAATCAATTCCAGCCAAGCCAAGCAATAAATACAAAGTCAAGCAAAAGGAAGAAAAGGAAGGAAAAGATGCGTAGAGGATCAAGAAAATAAAGAAGAGATTTGTGGGGACCACGTGAAGAAGACAACATGAAAGAAGCATCTCTTTCCATACAAAGGAAATTGATTTTCTCTCCATATTTGTTTGATTTGTGGGGACTTAAACAAGGAAAGAATCGATAAAGTATATGGCAACAAAAGTCCACATTGAAATCATCACCTTCCTAGTTATCCTAGCCTTTATTTTATGTTTAATACTTTCCTTAATAAATTAGATTTGTGTATTGTTATTTTAGGATAGTATTTCTTTAGGAGATTTCGTAGGCTTCTAACATATGGGATGAAACGTGTATAAAAAGGGGGAACCATGACACACAAGAGATCATCTATCTTCCATCTTCTCCCCTCTTCTCTAAGTTTTAGTCATGGCCCTGCGTGGCTAAACTTTCATAATTGGTCGAAGGAAACGGAAGCCTCGGAATCAATAAAACTGTGAGATCTAATTTGTTTTTTTTATTGTTCGATTTATGCTTTGAGTATCGGATGTTTTTCTATGTTTATTTTTATGATTGTCTCGTTTAATTACTAGAAGGCCTACTAGTGTAACTAGTGTATTACTCGTTGCAATCTATTGCTAGGTTGGATATCAAATCCGTAATTGTTTGATCCCTCCAATCTACGAAGCAACTAAGATTTAATGATTTGCTGCTTCTCAGCGATTATTAAATCTTAGGAAGAACATCCGACGAAATTAAATGCAACCGCTTGTGCTTGTGTTGTTTCGCTTCGTCGATCTCTCTAATTCTTAAGGCTGCTACTAGATTAAACCTATAGCGCTTGTCTTAGGTTGTTTAGTAGTTAGGGTTAATTAGAGCGCTTGTCTTCTAATTAACTACGACTAAGGAGAGATAGGAAAACAGTTCCAACGGTGAATATTCAAAGCATGAATTGATATATATTTGCATCGATGATCAGTTGCCAAATTCCGATGGTGGAAGTTGACTTAGACCAATGTTTCTTTACTTGATTAATATTTTAATTTGAATTGTTTTTTAGTTATTTTTCTTAAAATTATTTTCATACTCAAAACCCCCCCCCCCCCCCATCCTTGTTCACGTAGCATAAAACTCGGCTAATTACTCTCCGTGGGATCGACCCTTACTTCCACTGCTATATATATATATTTTCACAAGTAAGGTTTTATTTTTGGGTGCCTGCGACAGCACACCAAAATGCTATGATCAGAAAAGAGAGATTTAAAAGGTAAAAGTTTCATTCAAAAGATTTCATTTCATATTTGAAGTCCATTACAGGTTGATAAAAAAGAAAGAAAAAGAAAAATTCAGGCATTAGCCCGAGAAGCTTTCAGCTTGCGGCACCATCAAGGGGATCTTCTCGAGGATCTGGCGCGTCATCACCCCAACTCGGAACATCAGGCATGAAGTCCTTACCGAACTCTTCCATCTCTAAGATGGCTTCTTCAGGAAAACCCACAAGCATCGGCCCAACCGTCTCGGGGTCGAATTTATATTGGGGATTCGTTACCAAGGTTCGAAAATTTTCGAAACCCCAATGGCAACCCCGAGCCCAACTCTGATCCCGAAGGTGTGGTGCATAGCTCAACTGCTTCAGATAACGCTTGAGCTTTGCCCGATCTGTATCATATCTAGCCTTGAGCCTAATTAAGAGACTCTCCGAGTGATCCTACGCCTTAACAACTTTATTTCTCTCGGCCTCAAGTCTTTCAACCTCATCTTTCAGTTTGTCCTTTTCGGCTTCAGCATTCATAGCATTTTTGCACGCTTCGGAGCATTCGTTTTGCACGGCTGACAAGCGAAGGGACAACTGATCTGCACAATCCAGCTCGGTAGAAAGGCTTGCAACAGAACGTGTGTACCGCTCATTGGCCTCCAGAATTTCTTTCTTCAAACGAGCATTGGCAGAACGCATCTCGGATATAGTCGAGTCCCGAGATGCGAGTTCTTCGTCCTTAGATTGAAGGAAGGCCTTCAGTGCCGCAACTTTATTCTCCAAGCTCGAGATGCGAGCTTGCACTTCGGGAGCAGGAGCAGGTGGGGGCACTGGACGATTTTTGTACTTCTGCCAGAGGGCGGTCATCTTCACAAGAAGCTAAAGAGAAAAGTCAGAAAAGTCAGAATCAAGATGCGGATAGAATGAAAAAGCCTGGTTTTAGAAACTTACCTAATAATGAGAGATAAGAATGCCTTGAGCAATCTTCTCGGGAGAAGACACCCCTGCATTTCCCAGATACCCCTCAGGAATCAGGTTCTTTATAGCTTCCATTGGATGACCCAGAAGGCCTCTGCCCAAAACCTCGAAACCAGCTGAGACGCTAGAAGAGGAGCTAGGACCCACAGGAGGTACAGCCCCTGTACTTGGAGCCGCTTCGGACCCATCAGATCTTAATCTAGAAGGGCTGGCCTCAACACGAGACCCACTCCTAGTAGAAGACTCGGGAAGCACACTTGCTTCAGGAATGACGTTCTCGGAGTCGATCCGAGACTCCTCAGGCACTCCGAGATTGGGAGTTATTTCGGGTTGGCTTACACCCTGAACTTCAGAAGCAGAGCCCGGCATCTCCTGATCAACCACTTCCCGAGTTCTAGGTTCTTCAATATTTTCAACCTCAGGTACTCCTCTACGAGTTTCAAGTTGTACAGCTGCAGAACATGGAGCTTGGGGGGTGGTATGCCCCGTCTCACGATTTTCCTCGGGAGGTGGTAGAGTCTCTGGACGTTCCGAGGAAGGAGTTCGGGGAGTAGCTTCGGCTTCAAACTCCTCAACAAGAGGCTCAGCTCGGGGGGTGCTAGCTTCCTCATCCCTCTCTTCAAGAGATTCATCACATGAAGCAATAGGCTCTTGACGCACTTCCTCGGCATCAGAAGGTCTTATAAACGCCTTGCCCCACATCCGCTCGGCCTCCAAGAGCTTTTCAACAATTCGGTCCTGGGCTGTGAACTTCCGCTTCCTGGCCGGATGTTTTACTCTGCGCGTGACTTGTATGTCTCGGGCCTCAGGAACAGTCTCATCTCCTTCTCCAGATCTCTCAGGTTCCGGGGAATCCGCTGTCGAAGTTCTGAGAGAAGGTTCCGCAAAAGAAGTTTCTGCACCCTGTTCACCCTGATACGAGGCCTCGGAGCCAGACTCATCCCTTAAAACAAAGGAAGGAGCAGCACTAGCTTCTGGTGAAGGAGAAACTTCTGGAATGAAACCCCGAAAACTTGCAGATCCCTCTTTAACGTTCATTCCAAATGACGGAACCGAGGGGGGAGTTCTCCTTGCACCCAAGGCAGCCAGAAGAATGTTCTGTTTCTTCCGCAAAGGGACATCCTTGGGAACTTCTTCGGAACTTTTGAATGGCCTCTTCTTAGTAACAGGCCTCGGAGAGGGAAGGGCGTCATTCCTCTTCTTAATAGCCCCTCTCTTGGTAATTAGCTGTTTGTCTCTCGGAATGACGTATCCGAGAAATTGCCTTAAATTCTCCTCGGTGACAAGGTTATCAAAATCAACTTCTTCAAACTTGTCAGCCTTGACCCTAGCAGCAGACCACCCACTTATCTCCTTGACATCCTCCAGGTCGGATACACTGAGTGAAGGGGGGTCGCTTCGGTCAGGTCGTAGCAATTGCCAGGTCCGAGGCATCCTACGGTCTTCAGGCAGAAGAGTGCCTTCAGGGCATTCCCACTCCCCAGAAACTCTGAAAAATTGCATTTCCCAGAATTTGTTGTTCGTTAGCCCACTCTTGAGCTTGATGAAGACAGATGGGTGACGAACACAGAGTTCAATCATCCCCTCTGAAGTTTGCCTCGGTCTGTAGATGTTGAAGAATTGCAAGATATCCATCTCCTTCTTCAACACGAGCCTCCAAAGGATGTAAGAAGCGAACAGATACCTCCAGGCATTGGGCATAATCTGACTGGGTGCAACCATCAGGAAAAGGACAAAATCCCGAGCAATCTCCGGAAATGGTAACCGTAGCCCAGCGAGAAACATCCTCTCATACAAGGTAACATCGCCGCCGTTGATAATCCGAGCTCCAGGAGCTTGATAGAACATCCTCACTGTTGGAGGAATCTCGTAGTTCAAACGAAGGACACCTTCATGCTTCGCAAAAAGGGCGGTTTCCACCCTACTCTCCAGGGGAGAGAGATCCACGAAGCCGTCGGACCTTTTCGTCCGAGCCCGAGACGTAGCAGGAACAGCCGAAGCAGCTTTTTTAGGAGCCATGGAAGGAAGAAGAAAAGAAGAAGTAGAGGATACAGAGAAAGAAAAGAGTTTAGGAAGAAGGCGACAATGGAGGATCAAGAGAGAGAATAGGTGAATGTCAAAGAATGAATAGTGAAAGTGTTCAAAACCTTAAATACCCCCTCCCCTACGTGTCTAAAATATCAAAAGGCGCCATCATTTCAAAATTCCCGAAGTTGAAAAGGCGCGCCTTCCGTATTCCAGAATTAAATGCGCTACCTCGACAGTACCGTTTCATGATGACAAAGAGCGGCGGTACAGAGCTGACGTCGTCATTGGAAAAAGAAGCGGTAAGATTTAAATGTTTGAACTGTTGAAAAGACGCGCCCTTCACAGTAGCAGGTACAGGTTGGCAGACGGAAAGTAATTCTCTTATTTCCATTTATTTCTGAAATCAGAGAATTAGGGGGGTAACTGTTAGGGATAAAATCAACCCTAGAGACACGTGGATTCAAAGACATCTCGGAGTTATGTCTCGGACATTTGTTCCGCCCAGCAAAGAAAGATTGTCTAGATATAAAGACTTCTCGGACATGTAAAGACATCTCGGAGGTATAACGACGTCTCGGTCTTCACATTTCAGGCTACGGTATATCCCGGGATCTCCTAGTCTGAACGGAGCAAACATATCTCGGGTATTTGTGTCTCGGAGTAATAACGCTTCGGGGTAATAGCGCCTCGGGGTAATAACGCCTCGGTGTAATATCGATTTAGCGCGACAACATCTCGGCCTTACACAACCCTGTTATGGTGCGGCGATACCCCGAGATCTCCAAGTCGGAGCGAACATATCTCGGGTATCATCACCTCGGAGGTTGGCTGAAGTGTGCCGCAGTTGTCTTAGAATGCGATGAGGATAGAATCCCAGAAGATCAGGGATAAACCACAATTCCATAATTAATGGGATAAGATAGTTATTGATACGGAATCAAGTTTAAAGAGGTACAAACGCAATCAACTTCGGACTTTACAATCCCATTCGAATTCCCTGAAGATATGGTTAAAGTTCAACTAAGCTAGGACTCCAACTCCTAATCCAACTAGGTGTCAAGAATTCTGGTAAGATTGCAAATCTGGAAGACTGCAAGTCCATCCTATAAATACGACAGCCGCACCAGGTATGAAATCACGGATTCTCTAAGCTCTTGAGATTAAGATTGAGAATACTCTGCAGAAAATTGATTTAAACTGACTTAGGCATCGGAATGGGCGTAGTCGGCACCCCCGACGAGCTGTTTGTTCTTTTTGCAGGATTGAGGTAGTAGATCAGAACCCAGCAGCGAATCACCAGGCGACACGTCACCATACCGGAAACTGTACCAACAGTTTTGATTGTACTCTATTTAAACCCATGTACATACTCAGTAAAGATTATCAAATATTCAATCAATTCATTGAAATCTTACACTGAATACATAAAGGAAAACAAATGAAACGACAGCTAAAATAACCAAAACGCAGAGAAGTAAACCAGCTCATTGTTCTTCTAGAAGCTTCTACCCTCTTCTACTACTGAAGATAGAATCCAGCTCTACCATACACGTCATCTATGGGATTACAGCGTGAGTGAGTGGCAGCTCCACCCCTACCACCGGTATGCCCATAACAATTTTCAAATATTTCCTTCCAAAGCGAAAGACGGCAAATGGATTATCCTTTTATTTATCGAGAAAAGAAAAAGAAAGAAAAAGAAAGAAGTGTATCCTATTATCCTTGTGGCAGTTATTTTTCTTTTGATTTCCTTTAATTCAGATTACAGACAATTGCTAATTTGCAATGATCTCATGTTGTGAGTGAAATAATGAATCACTTTGTCTGTCACAAGTCATAACAAGCTTCAAATGGAGTTAACAAAATATGTGATAATTATGCATATACTTAGAACTGCTCATTATTCAGTCAGGCTTGCTTTGATGATTGATACTCCATTCCCATAAGGTTCTTGAGCGTGTAACATAGGGCAGTTTAGGTTCGGATTGAGATAGTGTGTAATACCAAATATATTGATGCGATGCAATAGCTTTAATCTAAGCTGTTTCATTTTAAAATACGACATCTAATAAGAGAGAAAGGGTAGTTTGCATTGCGTGCAAGTCATACAAATGGTTTTTGGGGGTGGTTGAACTAACCTTTTGGCCATTGATGGTGGCTGAAACATCCAATTAACCTCCTTTTTGGCTTGCACGCATGCAAAATACACATTTTCTCTCGTATGTGTTGTGGCATTTTGGACAGTTCATTCAAAAACAATAGCTCAAATTAAAACTATTATATACTATATAATTCATGATGAGATTATTAAACTCAACTAGATCTTTGACGAGTCTAATAGATCATAATACAAAATGTATCACATGATGATTGTTATTTGAAGAAAATGATTTTGACGATGAGGGGCAGATTACCCTTTCAACTTTACACCTTAAAGTGTCTCCCAATAGTTAGAGGTGCACGTTAATGTCTAAAATAGGCTTCCTAGCCGTCAAGAAAAATTCTAGAGGCATTTTTGTCCCATAATAACTCATACGTGTGAATGTACAATATCTATCTAAATACTTTAGGTCCTATATTAAAATTGAGAAATGATTATTATATAACTCTTGTACAATTTCAACAATTTTTTTTTCAAATTAATCATTAAATATGTTTTTTTACATATAGGTCATACATAGCCAAGGGTTAATTTTTAAAAAAATTATTGGAGTTATAAAAGAGTTGTAACGAAGTTATAAGTATATCCTATCTCAATAAAATTAGACATTCTAAAGAATATATTTCCTTGATATTCGACGTTTTCATACAATAGTTGCTCCACTTGCCATATAAAAATGCCTTGCTTTCAAACCCAGTCCTCGTCGTCCTCAATGCAACTCCAACAAAACATCCTAAAAGTTCAGCTACCGTCTTTTCTCACCGACCTTGAAGATTCACAATCTCAGAGAAATCTTGTCCACAGATTGTACAACTACTACACATGTCATTGGGCAAGAGAGCTTCCTCCTTGAGCCTGGCATCTTTGTCCACACTCTCCTGTAGCTTCAATGCGAGCTCAAGGTCCCGCACCACATCATTCATCGATGGCCGGTTGATTCCGTTGTCATGCAAACAACGCACCACAATCTCAGCAAATGTCTTCAAACACTCGTCTGCTATTTCACCCTTCAATGATGGATCAATGATCTGATCAACCTCTCCATTGCGATAGCAATCCGGAGCCCACTCCGCTAGGACCACCACTTGCGTCGTCTCTGCAGTTCGAATTATGGGTGGCCTTGCAGACAATACTTCGCACAAAACTACACCGAACGAGTACACGTCAGACTTCTGAGACAATTGTTGACGCCGGTAATACTCCGGGTCTAAATACCCAAAAGTACCCTTGACCACTGTGCTGACGTGGGCTTCGGGCTTTCCGATTTTGGACAATCCGAAATCAGACACCTTTGCCACCCATTTCTCATCCAATAAGATATTTGTTGTCTTCACGTCACGATGAATGATCATTTGGTTCGCGCCCGTATGAAGGTAGTTCAACCCACGTGCTGCATCGATACAGATCTCCAGCCGTTGCTTCCAGCGAAGAGGAGGATTATCAGTGGTGGTGTTGTAGAGATGATCACGGAGGGTCCCATGGGCCATAAAATCATAGACGAGTATCATCTCATTGCCATCGTTACAATATCCGATCAGAGAAACGAGATGGCGGTGGCGAAGTTGGGAGAGCATCTCGATCTCTGTCTCGAACTCGTGGGCCCCTTGTTGAGAACCGGGTGTCAGCCGCTTGATCGCAACTGGGTTGGCCCTACCGTCAATGTTGATGTACCCTTTGTACACCTTACCAAACCCCCCAACACCAATTATGAGAGCTTCGTCAAAGTTGTTGCTAGCTTCTTTAATCTTAGCCAATGAAAAGTGACGACACTGATCAGACGGCAGAGATGACCTGCGGGTCTTGGTCTTTGATGACTTGTTCGTAGAGCTGGACTCCTTCACTCTCTTGCGCCGCCGGAAAATCAAGAATCCGAGAATGGATAGCACAAAAAAGCCGAAAACTCCACCAACAACGGCGGCACCTATTATTGTAGTGCTATTCTTGGACTTCGTCGGCGGTGTTGGAGGGGTCAACGGAACTGGGTTGGAACTGGGTATGCCATTAAGGGTGTTTACTTTAAAGATTTCGATACCGTTCAAGATTGCATCACTGTACCCAGTCTTCCAGTCTTGTGGATTTACTCCTAATGCCAGATTGAGGGTCGTTTTCTTCTCGCCTTCTTTGTAAAACATGTAAACGGTGTAGTCTCTATACACTGGAACACCATTTCCACCACTCCATTCTATCACGTCGGCTGCTTCCTCTACGATTTTATTTGCTATGAAAATTAAGAACACTCTGTCCCCTACCTGAATAATCTTTGGTTGAAACTCGCAGAAGTGTAGCCTAACGTTATAAATAAACCCAGAATCCACAGGGAATCCCCAGGTGAGATTGTACATCTTGTTGATAGTTCCTCTGCCCCCCATATAACGAGCAGTCTGATAGACTTCTTTTGGTGCAGTGTACGCAGGTATCTTGGTAAATTTAAGTTCAATAGTAGGGTTAGCAGGCACAAGAAGTTGTTGATATTCTGACAAGTACTCGTCGTCCTGACTCCACCCCCGGAACATGCCAGTGTCTTCAGAGGGTGAGATGGAGCGGCCTCCAACATTGACTCTGTATACCATCTCCATAGCAGTGTTGTCATCGATGTTGTTGATGATCGCGTTCTGCTCGTCACTTGAAGAAGAACTTTGCTTGGCAAACTGATAGAGATTTGGAGGCATCGACAAGATTTCAATTCCGTTGATAAAAGCGTGTGAATCAGAAACGCTCGGATTGAAGGTTATGTTCAACATCTGATCTTCCTCGATGCTGATAAAGTATTCTCTCAGTAAGGTATCCGCCTTAAGTGAAGGGCTGAAATTTCTAAGAAGAGTAAAACCTCCCGCTTTGACAGAGAATCGGGCTATAGAGCTATCAAATTTGGGGTACGAATCCGGGTTGAAGTATAGTCGAATGCATTTTTGGCCGGCAGTGATCACCGGGATAATGTAAGTGAATGCGGAGAGAGAGAGCCGGGCAGAGGTATAGGGTATTTGGGCAGCAGAGGGGGGGCGTTGAGCTGCGCTGTCTGTCAAAGATGTCTGGTGTTGAGAGTGTTCAATGGGGGTGAATTTTGAATCCACGTCTCCAATCCAGATTCGCCCGTCTAGAGAAGTTGATTTGCCAGAGGAACCACAGTTTACGAGAATCATCTCGACCGGTGTGTAAGGAGACGGCGAGCCACCAGCAACGGTGCTACTCAGGTGGTATAGCAAGAAGGTTAGGTAGAGAGGTGTAAAACGTGGTAAGAGGGTGATCCAGAGACGCGTTTTGCTTCGGTTCCACATCGTAGCAGACAGAGAAGGAGAAGGAGGTAATCGATTCAAGAGGAGAATAGTGTAAGACGGCGGATGCATTCATAGGCAAGCAGGGGCCAATCTGTCAAATTATTACGAGTCCTAATAGTAAAAAAAGAAAAAGAAAAATCTTATTAAATTTTGCTTGCCTATGAATCTGTCAAATTATTACGAGTCCTAATAGTTAAAAAAGAAAAAGAAAAATCTTATTAAATTTTCATTGCTAGAGCTAATAGCCCACCTGGCCATCACTTTCTTTCTTTTCTTCTTGCCAGTCTTTAAGACAAGTTACTGAGATTTTGTGGTCGTCGTTGACTCGTTGCTCTATTGCTAGTGAATCGAACTTGACGTCGCAGTGACAAGTGTGTGTTGGCAAAAAGTTTTGAGAAATTAAATGCGAAAATGATTGGTTGAAGTGATATAAAGTATAAATTATTTTAAAATTATTTATAAAAAGTTAAGTGAAAATTTGTTTGTTACTGTGAAAAAAAAATGACTATTTTTTATATATATAAATTGAGAAAAAAAAGTAGTTACCAAACAGGTCGACTTTTCAGATAAGCTTTCCATGATGTTCAAAGTCCGTTGCCCTTGGAATTATTCGGGAAGACTTGAAGACTTTTCAAGTCTTCCATGCGTTCCCTTCAAAAAAAAAAAAAAAAAAAAAAGTCTTCCATGCGTTAACATCTAGTGGGTCCACAACATTAGTTTAGGAAAAAATACAATTTAGTCTCTCAAACTACTAGTCAATTTTTGGATAGCCACTTGAACTGCTAAGTCTTTAACTTTGGCCCCCCCAAACTACCAAAAACTTTAAAAAATGCCTCATTTTAACGAAATATGCCCATAATATCCTTGCCACAAGTCATTTTTCAATTAAAATTTTAAAAAAAAATTAAAAATAATAATAATAAAAAAGTTAAAAACAATTAATTTAAAAATTAGATTTTTTTTTTAAAAATAAAACCTAAAAAAAACTAAAATTTTCTTTTTCTTTTATTTTTTTTATTATTTTTAAAAAAATATTGCGATCGACCGGAGGATGTACTATAAAATCGAAACCGGAACTCGCCGAGCTAGGCTATAAAATCGATCATCATGGAGTTGCAAATGGACGATGACCGGAGAGGGGTCAGGAACATTAGGTCACGGTTGGGAAATAACGCCACCTCAAACACCCACATTTTTTTAAAAATAAATAAATAAGAAATAAAATTTTAGTTTATTTAATTTTTTACTTTTATTTAATTTTTTAATTTTTTGAATTTTTTTATTGAAAAATGACACTTGGTAGGGGTATTATGGGAATATTTCGTTAAAATTAGTATTTTTCAAAGGTTTTGGTAGTTTGAAGGGACAGAGTCCAAGCCTTGATAGTTCGAGAGGCTATTCGAAAAATGACTAATAATTTGGGAGGCTAAATTATATTTTTCTCTTATTATTTAATCTGATTAAAATCAAGTTCTCCGATTCAAGCACAGGATGAAACTCGGGTTTCAGACCCATGGGACGATGGATCTAATGAGTTTTTTTTTTTTCCCTATGGCCCTATATATATATATATATATGGATGGGCAGCACATTTAATTTTATTATCTCTTACAATCTTTCCTTCAATGACTTCTCGAGCGAATTGCCCAACACTTCATTCTTTCGGAAACTCTCTCTCAGTGACTTAGCTACAATGGGGTTGTAACTTCGGCAGGCGGCATGGGACCGAGTGGCCACTCCAAATCAGTTATGAAGCTAGTGATGTCCATCCCCCTTAGTGCCAGTGCAGTACTAATACTATGTACTAGCTAGCAACCTACATTTTAGTACGTGCCCGCATGGCGTGCAGGAAGCTCATGGAAGATGACATGTAGGAAATGACTATATCAAAATAAGCTCGAATTCTCCATTGATGACATCGTCCAGAATCTAACATCTGCTACTAATGTGATTGGCACTGGAAGCTTGATCTGGAGTTGTGTAAAGGGTGACAATTCCCAAAGGAGAAACACTAGCAGTAAAGAAGATGCAACGGTCATCGGATGAGTCAAGAACATTCAGCTCTAAAATTAATCCATAATTATGTTGACAACGCATTAATTTATTCTAGGCCCGTTTGGCAACCCCCTTCCTCTCAAGTATGGGAGAATTTTCTTTTTTAAGTGGTAGTAAAAAATGATTAATGTGATATAAAGTATAAATAATTTATATAAAAAAGTAGAAAAGAAAAATTGTATTGTAGTGGGTGTTTTTTATTTAAATAGTAATAAAAAATTATTAATGTGATATAAAAAATTAAAAAATTGAAAATATTTTAAAGTTGATGTTTTTTAGAATAAGTGAAAAGGAGGGAAGGGAGTTGGCTAACGGGGCCAGTTCTAATTTAAAAGAGGGTTTGCCAAACATACTCGTGATCACTAATTGGGTGAGTTACGAACATTCAGCTTTAAAATCCAGAATGATGTTAACAATGCATTAATTATTTAAAACTCTAATTTAGAATAAGATTTGTCAAACATACTCGTGGTCATTAGATGTGTCAGGAACATACGGTTCTAAAACCTGTAATGATGTTAAAAACTCATTAATTTATTCTAAACTCTAATCTTTATAGATTTTTTGTGTACCAATAAATGATGTCATTTGAAATAGATAAATGATTTTTGTACATCACTTGTACATTTTTTGTACATCACTTTTTTAAATCAACCATTAGATTTGTAGGACCCACACGAATTCACATGTGGGTCCTACAGATCAAATAGTTAATTTAAAAAAATAATGTACAAATGATATGCATATAACATGTCTCTTTGAAATAACATGATTGTGTTACAATAAAAACTAATTCTCTAACAGAATGACAGCTCATTAATCTAACAGCCAAGTCACTAATCAACTAGAATACAGTTGTCAATTACTCTGCAGTTTATCAACACGTGCAGCTTGTTCTGCAGCTTGTTCTGTAGCTTCATACATGTGCAGCATACTTTCAGTTTGCTGCTATCCAATAGTTTTTTTTTTTTTTTTTTTTTTTTTTTTTTTTTTTTTTAAATCTAATGATGTAATATATATAATTTGAGAAGAAATGAGTTTTATGTAATTTGCATTTCCTTGGGACCACAAAAGAAAAAAAAAAAAAAAAAAAAAAAAAGAAAAAAAAAAAGTTGTAAAATTAAACCTTATTTCCATACGAAGGTTCCCATCTCATTCCCTTGCAATTTCCAATGTTTCTTTTGTCATACCTTGACCATGAATATTCAAAGGTTGAACACGCTGATTGCTGCTATCCAATAGTTTCTGCAATTGAAATTAAGTTTTTGCAAGGTTAATATTGATTCTAATTTTTGGTTTTTGTTTTTAAAGCCCAATTTGAATAGTACTGTTAAAGCCCACCGGTTTGAATCGGGTTCACATAAATAAAACCAATTATATAATGTTTTAGGTCCAACCCAAAAAATTGACAATAATGCTCTGTTTGTTTCGACGTAAAATGGTTTCCATCGTAAAATGATTTCAGGGAAGTCATTTTTCTGGAAAACATTTTTCGCTGAAAGCATTTTCCGATGTTTGGCGCGTACGAAAAATCACAAAATTTTTTCAATGTTTTTGTTCAATCATATTAACCTATAAAAATCAATTTTTATTCCAAACATATAAATATTAATGTAAAATAATATAAAAATTATCGAAGACGAGATTCTGTCACTGACCGACAGGATTCCGGCCACTTTTACTGGAATCCGAACAGTTTCGTCGAAATCTGGGTTAGCCGGATTCCGGCACAGAACGGCTGGACTCCGGCATACTAGCCGGAATCTGCCAGAACCGCCGGAATCCAGCCGTTCTGGCCAGATCTGTCCGGCCAGTCGGCAGGGATCCGGCCGTTATGGCCGAAATTTTCTGGCCAGATCCGGCCGGCCGTTCTGGCCAGATTCCGGCCAGATGGCCGGAATCCGGACTAACCGGATTCCGGCGACATAGATCGGACGCTGTCAGATTTCGGTACCGGCAAGATTTCGGTGATGGTCGACTGCTTGAAGTGAAGGTCGATTGTGTTGTTTAATAGGAGTCGAATGCGTCTGGCGTCTTCGGAAAATGATTTACGCTTTTTAAAAGCGTAAATCATTTTCAGAAATTTACTAAGGGTTTTCGGTCAAACAAAAATCATTTTACGCCGAAACAAACGGAGCATAAATAACATTTTGTATTAGATTGAGGCCCAACCCAAACACGGGTTATAACCAACTCTGATCCCGCCCCGTCAAGCCCATTACCCGGCAGAAATTAGTAATATTTTTCGGGTATCGAGCTTGAATTCTCCGACACATGCCCACCCGGGCAGTTGATTGTGGCTTATTGGATGGTTTTGGGTGATTGATTTTCTAGAGACCGGGGTTGAAGCAAACAAAATCACTGGTTGCTGTCGTGGGTTATGGTCAATTGGAGAGAGAGAGGGTGGGGGGGGGGGGGTGATTTTACTGGGTTGTGGTTTTCTGCAGATTGAAGGAAATGGTTATGGGTATTCAATTTTTTGTGGAGTATTTTGTGTTATCTCTGTTTTGGATTTAGGCTTGGCCGAAATTGAAGGTGTTTTGGCCTATTGGGTTGTAGCCGACCGTGGAGATGTGTTGATTGTGTTATTATTGCTTTGGGGTGTCTTTGGTTCTTTGCTGAAATTATACTACATGGATGGCCAAATGAGAGAGGGATGGTTGTTCCGTTGGGTTTGTAGGTGTGGTGTGGTTTGGTTTGCTGGTATGATTGCTTTATTAGTTTGGTCAAGAGAGAGGGGAAGAAAAATGTAGGTTAAAAACCAATAAAAAAGACATTGAAAAATAATATTTAAATAAAATAGAAGGTGAAATAGATAATATGTTAGAGTTTGTAATGAAAAGGTAGTAGCTAAAATAGAAGAAAAAAACTGTGTTTTGGGTAGCTAAAATAACTAGTGTTTCTGGAAATGCCATTATTGGAGTCATAAGTCCCATTTTAGTCTTTATCCAATATCAAAGAATAATAATAATAATATATGTATATTTAGTGTTAATTGAATGTTGGGTTAGTACCTGAAAAAGAAAGTGGACAAGATGCTGAAGCTAGATGCATCTTTGATCAATAAAATACTCAGATATTTTGTTCAAAAAAAAGAAAAGAACAAAAGATGCATCTACTGAGGTTTTATAATATAGAGCATTTAATTACTATAAATAGTTATTTAAAATACATATGGTTAAGATTAGAAAAATGCTACGGCATCGTTAGGTTTGCAGAATAAGTATTCTACTGGAAAATAGAATAGTTATTACCAAGAATAAAAGAGAGTAGAATTGAATGTTTATTCCTATTTTTTAGTTTGGTAATATCTCATATACTTTAATTGGAATCCAATCAAAATTATTAAAAAGAACCCATATAATTATTATTTTTTTAAAAAAAAAACTCAAATTATATTTAAAAAAAAATGGAAAACTAGTGGGTGGCCACAATGGTTGGCCAACCCTCGAGGTGGTTGGCCGGCCACTATAAAGGGGGGTTGGAGTTTTGGTCTTTTTTTATTATTATTATTTGGAAAATGTAGCCTATTCTCATTGGAATAACTATTTCTTTCATTTTTATAGAAGAATAACTATTCCTCTTCGCAAGGGAATAGTTATTCCAATGAGAATAACTATTACAAGGAATAGACTTTTACCAAACAAATGAATGACTATTCCTATCATTCAATTTCAGGGGTCTATTCTGAGAACCAAACGAGGCTTAAGTTTTAAAACAAATTTGGTTCCCAAATGATATGTCACAATCCTATTACCTTATGTCTTTATTTACTAAAACAATAGATCACACAAAATGGTGACATATCATTTGAAAATCAAATTTTTAATTTTTTTAAAAAACTAACATTTCTCTTAAGATTATAAGAATTTTGTGTCAAGGAATATTTTAAAAATTTAGAAGATCATAATCATGAGTCCCGTGTCATAAAGTTAACAATATAATTGATTGTGTTCATTGAGATTCCAGTTATTATAAATAACTAGATGGGGAGGCACCTATAAGGCATATTCTTGATTCCCTGTGTTTGATAATAATAGATGGGATCCGGCTTCTATGAAGTACCATATATTTGCTGTGAAAAATTCTAATGGCTGGGATGCAAAAATGGGAATTTAACGCCAAAACTCACACTGTTAAAGCCAAAACTCACGTTGTTTACCCACATCTTGCTGTTAGGTAAAAATGGGAATTTACTTCACTACTGCCTCTTTTTTTCTTTTTCTTCTCTCTTGGAACAGCCAAACAACCTCTTTTTTAATTTTATTTTATTTTATTTTATTTTTTTTATTTATTTTTTTCTCTCTCTCTTTCATTTTGGGAAACGACTACACACCAAGATTTAGGATTTTTTCCGTAATTTTTTTTTTCTCTCTCTTTGCTTTATGAAGCCTCACGCCCTATGCGGAAATAGACCTTTTTTTTTTTTTTTCTTTGCTTGTACGAAGCATCTAAGCCTCTGCGCAGAAATGGATCCGCCCTCTCCACTCAGAATTGGAGCTGTTGATTTTAAAAAGGAATCTTTTTTGCTTTTATAAACAATAAAAACTTTTAAAATGATAAAAACAATGCACAAAACAAAAACTAGCCTATCATGGGAGTCTTGGACGACCTCTTTACTTGGAAATGGAGGGTTGGATACCCATTGGTGCAAACTTGATGCCACTTTTGCTTGTGTTCATCTTTATTATGTAGATTCATGAAAAAAAATAAAATAAAAAATAATGATAATAATAAAAATTTAAGTTTTGAGAGAATAGAAGCTCATGACCCAGATGCACAGAGAGTTTGAGAACCTATGATTCTCAAAGATGTTTCAATTTTGGGTTTCCCGCATTAGCATAAAAAGGAGACGTTTCCCACAAGCAAAGAGAGAGAGAGAGAGAAAAAAAAAAAAAAAAAAAAAGACAAAAAAAAAAAGAAAGGTTGTTTGGCTGTGTAACAGAGTGAAGTCACGAAAATTTCACCAAACAACAAAATGTGGGTAGACAACCTCAGAGCTCGTTTGACAAATTGGTTTTTGTTTTTGTTTTTGAGAACTGTTTTTGAGAACAAAATCAGAAAACCGTTTTTTGTTGTTTTTTCATTAAAAAAACATTTGGCAAATTGTTTCCAGAAACAGTTCTTGAAAATAGAAAACAATGATTAAGGCGTTTAGACAACTATTTTCAAAACAGTTTTCACTTTTGAAGAAAAAATAAAAATATAATATATTTAGAAATTTTACATACTTTTTGTTTTAAATGTTTTATTTTTTCACCTTCTCAGCCTTTTCAAGTTTAAGAGATCAACACCATTCTCAACATCATAGCATCAATTTCTAAAAAAAAAAAAAAAAAACATTAGTAGCATCAAGTTATTGGGGGATATCCTTCCCTTATTTCCACTAAGATTTAATGAACATGAGAAAGTGACGAGAGAGGAGGGAGAGTGGCGAGTGCTCCAGCTGGAACACACCCCCACTGCTACCACTTCATCAACTACCACATGCCCTTAGAACAGGACAACCTCAACCTTCTCAGCATAGACCTTCAAAGAATCAAAATCATATCAAAAACAGTGAGCGAAAACGTGAATTCCGCATAAACTCTAACGAGCTCATCCCAAACAACAAACGCCGAGTAATTGTTTCTACAGAGATTGACCAATTCGTTCCAATAGCACATCCGAGAGCTCGAAGGAAAGGTCGCCGAGGGCATCGAACCGTCGGAGGACGACGAGGCGAGAGATCCGATCAACCAATTCGGGTCGGGTTAGCTAATATTCGTCCTGGCATTTCCAGTGGAGGGGACGAGACACATGGAGTGATCTGTCTGAGTGGAGATGACAGAGCAGGAAAGGAGTGGAGGTCGAAAAGTACCTGAGCATCAAAGGCAACGACGGTGGAATGGTTTCGCAGAGAGAGTTACTGTTGTTGTTGAATCCGTACCATCGTAGCTTCAAAATTCTCGGACAACCGTTTGCATTTTGGGGGGCTTTTCAGATTTTAGGAATGTGTGAACAAGTGAAACAGTACTGGTCTCTGAGCTCGAGGTTGGGCTTTCAGAGATAGGCGACTGGGCGTGGGAGTGAAGGAGAACTGGAGAAGAAGGATGAAAAATACCTTTGAAGATTCGAACCCACGATCTGAGATTGTATTATTTACTGTGCACTTAAGTTGGTTGTTGTGTTCCCCGTGTTTTCTTAAGAAAACATAAAACCGTTTTTGAAAACATTTTAAAGATGTTTCCATATTTTGTGTTTTTCCTGGTTTTTGTTTTCAAAACATTTACCCAAACGGCCTAATCGCATTTGAAATGTGTTTCGTTGTTTTGAAAATAGAAAACCTGTTTCCAAAACAGCAACCAAACATGCTCTTAGTTTTGGTTTTAACAATGTGAGTTTTGAATTTAAATTCCGGCTAATGCTTCTCCATGGCATTATTGTAATTGAAAATGTCATTTGGGAACGTGTTGAAACGAGTATTTGTGATTGGATTCTCAATCCTGGTCTTCAGTATTTTTTTTTTTTTTTTCCGCTCTTTATTTGCCTAAAGAACTTTTTATCTGAATGATGTCTAACATATGGCTCCTGGCAGGTAACAAAATTTCAACACAAACTGGTATTGGAACTGTCATTGCAATTGCTAGGGTAGCAACATACTCTTACATCTAACCTTATACCAAATGACAGATAGTCATAGCTAGTGCATAATAAGTCCGATTACCTAACGAGCAACATTTATGCTCCAAGGAATAACTGCCATCAAACTTTGGATCATTGAAAAAATTACAGCACATAAGACAAATCTTCAAATTAAAATCTAGTTTTACTCCATAGTAGGCATTTGTTTCAACTTTTTGCCCTGCAAGTAGTTATATGGTGCTGAAAATTTGTGGCTTATTAGTGTTGCGTATTAAGTTGATTTATGCTGTGTCTACCTTCTGGTTGCCATTTGGGATGAATCCTCTTATTAGATTGTGAACAAGTAAATAAGGGGAATCTCCAGAAACCAGATAATCATACAATTATGTTCAAAATTGCATTTATTGTGATTTTATGTCGTTCCATAGTGAATCCCAGAAAGTGGATAAAAATGCATTCCGTGTGGTTTCCCAGTGGATCCTGGTTGCACTGGTGATAGCTTTTTTGCTATATATAGACGCCATGTTTTGATATACACTTTTGCTCGAATTGACACTTAAGCTGAATTTCATTGATTTTGATATTTTATGTTTTTTTTTTTTTTTCTTTTTCTTTTTCTTTTTTGGATTGGCAGCAAGCTAAAACAGCATGAGGAGAAAAAGAGGTCTGGACTTGGAGGGGAATCATGTGTTGTAAATTTTCAAATATTTCCTTCCAAAGCGAGAGACAGCAAATGGATTAACCTTTTATTTATCGAGAAAAGAAAAAAAGAAAGCAGTGTATCCTATTATCCTTGTGGCAGTTATTTTTCTTTTGATTTCCCCTTGATTCAGATTACAGACAATTGCTAACTTGCAATGATCTCATGTTGTGAGTGAAAATAATGAATCACTTTCTATCACAAGTCATAACAAGCTTCAAATGGTGTTAACATAATATGTAATAATTATGCATATACTTAGAACTGCTCATTTATATTTTTCAGTCAGGCTTAAGCTTTGATGATTGATACTTCGTTCCCATAAGTTTCTTGATTGTGAAACATAGGGCAGTTTAGGTTCGGATTGAGATGTGGTGTTTATACCAAATATATTGATGCGGTACAATAGCTTTAATCTAAGCCGTTCATTTTTTAAATGATATGTCTAAAATGCGACTTCACGTAAGAGAGAGAAAGGGTAGCTTGCACTAAGCGCAAGTCATAGAGAAGATTACCGGTGGTGGTTGAACTAACCTTTTGGCCACTGAAGGTGGCAGAAACATTCAATTAACCTCCTTTTTGGCTTGCATGCATGCAAGCTACACCTTTCTCTTGTATGTGTTGTGGCATGTTGGACAGTTCATTCAAAAACGACAGTTCAAATTAAAACTGTTATATACTATATACTTCATGATGAGATTATTAAACTCAACTAGATCTTTGATGAGTCTAATAGATAATAATACGAAATGTATCTCTCCATGATTGTTATTTGAAGAAAACGATTTTGACGATGAGAGGCAGATTACCCTTTCAACTTTACACCTTAAAGTGTCTCCCAATAGTTAGAGGTGCACGTTAATGTCTAAAATAGGCTTCCTAGCCATCAAGAAAAATTCTAGAGGTATTTCTGTCCCATAATAACTCATACGTCTGGATGTGCAATAGATCATGGGTCCTACATTAAAATTAGACATTCTAAAGAATATATTTCCTTGATATTCGACTTTTTCATACAATAGTTGCTCCACTTGCCATATAAAAATGCCTTGCTTTCAAACCCAGTCCTCCTCGTCCTCAATGCGACTCCAACAAGACATCCTAAAAATTCAGCTACCGTCTTTTCTCACCGACCTTGAAGATTCATAATCTCAGAGAAATCTTGTCCACCGATCGTACTACTACTACTACACATGTCATTGGACAAGAGAGCTTCCTCCTTGAGCCTGGCATCTTTGTCCACACTGTCCTGCAACTTCAATGCGAGCTCAAGGTCCCGCACCACATCATTCATCGATGGCTGGTTGATTCTTTTGTCATGCAGACAACTCACCGCGATCTCGATCAGCAAATGTCTTCAGACACTCGTCTGCTATTTCACCCTTCAACGATGGATCAACGATCTGATCAACCTCTCCATTGCGATAGCATTCCGAAGCCCACTCCGCTAGGACCACCACTTGCGTCGTCTCTGCAGTTCGGATTATGGGTGACTTCGCAGACAATACTTCGCACAAAACTAAACCGAATGAGTACACGTCAAACTTCTGAGACAACTGTTAACGCCAGTAATACTCTGGGTTTAAATACCCAAAAGTACCCTTGACCATTGTGCTGACGTGGGCTTTTGGTTTTCCGTTTTGGACAATCCGAAATTAGACACCTTTGCCACCCATTTTTCATCCAGTAAAATATTTGTCGTCTTCACGTCACGATGAATGATCGTGTGGTTCACGCCCATATGAAGGTAGTTCAACCCACGTGCTGTCCCAATACAGATCTCCAGCCGTTGCTTCCAGGGAAGAGGAGGATTATCGGTGGTGGTATTTTAGAGATGATCACGGAGGGTCCCATGGGCCAGAAAATCATAGATGAGTATCATCACATCGCCGTCGTTACAATATCCGAGGAGAGAAACGAGATGGCGGTGGCGAAGCTGGGAGAGCATCTTGATCTCTGTCTCGAACTCCTGGGCCCCTTGTTGAGAACCGGGTGTCAGCCGCTTGATCACAACTGGGTTGGCCTCACCGTCAATTTGTCTTCAAGTTCAAGTCGTCTTTGTCAGCATCTACAAAACATGGAGTCAAGTGCTTTACGTTGAACACATTAGAAACCTTTAAATAACTTGGAAGACGCAGTCAGTATGCATTATCATTTATCTTTTGTAGAATCTCACAAGGTCCAAACGGATAGCGGTTATGTATGGACAACAAATGCGAGCGGTTATTAACCACATACATTTTTACCCCTAATTCTTGGTTTGATTTGGAATGTGTGATTTGAAAAAATAGTAATTGTAGTTTTAAAAATTGCAATTTCAAAATGTAATGAATCAAAATTGAAATTGATTCTAACATTTCCAATTTAACCGATAGAATTGCTCATAGTAAAGTAAATGAATTTCATTTATGCCAGTCCTCAACTTTCTATTTTGAGTGCTACTTGGCCACATTCAAGGCCGGGAACCAACGGCAACGGAATCCAAAGCTCTCAGCTCTCTTTCTAGTTTCTACCAAGGAAAAAAAAAAGAAAATAAAAAGGGGGGAAAGAAATAGTGTCACAATTTATTTCTCAAATTTGCTCCTCAAATAATATGGTGTCACAATCTTAATTATGAAATAGTGACGCATTTTTTAAAATGATATATAATATATATAAACTAACTCAATTTCTAGCTTGACTTAAATCGATCTTTCTCAAAGTTGTTAAACATCTATATTGGTTTATACAATCTTATTACATAAAACTGTGACACATCATTTAGAGAACAAATTTGAGAGAGAATTTGAGTATGCACATTTGAACACGCCACACTAAGGCTACACATATGATTTCCTCCAAAATAAAAATGCTACACAGACTAGTAAAATGCACATGCTTTATTTAAAGTACATGTGAAAATAAAAAATTGCATGTAAAAATCATATGTTTTTCAATCATATATGTGTCACAATTATTATTATTATTGATTTTTTTGTAAGTATGTATCACACTATTAATTTTCTTTTCTTTTTTTTTGTAAGTACACTATTAATTTTCAATTACTTTCATTTCAATCCCAAATAAATTCGATCAACTAAACGTTCAAGTATTTGTATGGGAAAGAACTTACGTCTGGACCAGAAAACTGTAATTTTTAACTTTATTAATTTATTCCCTCCAATACAATTAAAAAATCAACTAAAATAAACATTGTCACAAGAAATATCATATCTCCAACGAACTACAAATTAAGATTTTCGTCATTGCTTCAGCTCATCCATTACAAAGCATTTACACTAAGAACAAAACTGAGAATAATGATCAATATACATCCTGCCTGCACCTAAGACAAGAGGACAGTGGATCTGTCATGCCTAAGTTAATATAATGATTTTGTTTGTTAATGTATTTTTTTTTTTTTTTTAAAGGTATTATAATATGATATAAAAGTGAAAATAATTTTGACTATTTTGTGTTTAGATTATTTGTTAATTAATTTTTTGTTTTCAGAATAAAAAACAAAAGCAAATGGAAAGAAAAGTTTAACAAATGTCCTTTACCCATATATACTTTGTATATCAATTTGCTCGATTTATTTGAAATATTTAAACAGTATTTGCAATCAAACAAGTAACAAGAATATATTTTTAGATGAGTTTTTTATTTTAAAAAAAATAGGAATTTAAATTCATTTCCATGAACACATTCCTTTCCTTTTATTTATTTATTTATTTTTCATTTCTCTAAGAAGAAAAGTCAACAATTTTTTTTTCTTATACCAAACAACTTTTTTTTCACTTTTCTCATTCAAAAAACTCAACAAGCTTAAACTTGAGCTCACCCAAACTTTTAACGAATAAAACTTAAACAAAAATTTCATAACTCGACTTGACTCGATTCCAGTCTTACTAGGTAAGTATATTCTTTGTACAAGTAATAAATTGTACGACTGTAAGAATATCATATATGATGGTATTAATAGCCGTTAGACCAAAGCCTTGGCTACAGGTCATTTGACACGTCAAGAACAAGTCCATCACCATCGCAAAATGAAGAAAGAAAATAATTTAGAGTAATTTTAGTTTTCACATTTATTTATTACATATATATTATATGGCCAGGATTATATGGTCAGGCTAACATGACGTATTTTAAATGATTTTTTTAAAAAAAAAAAAACTGAAAAAGAAAATCACTTAAAACACATTGTCAAGAGTGTAACATAATGTTTAAATGGGTATTTGTAAGGTTTTTTTTTTTTTTTTTTTTTTTTTTTTAAACAGTTCTTAAATTTTTTTAATTACGGTATTAATAGCCATTTGGTCCAAAGCCTTGGCTACTGGTCATTTGACATGTCCACCACCTCCATTCATGAGAGGCGGTCGGCACCACCTTTGATGCTGGCTTGCATGCCACCCTACCCTTTTTTTTTTTTAATATATATAAGTTTTTAAGTTTTACATTTACAAATGTTTTTTTTTATTATTATTAAGAGTGACACGTGTTGTCCCTTTATTGGTACTGTCGTGCACCTAACGATCCGTCAAATGTTTTAACGGAATTTGACTTCAAAAACTAAATTGTATTTTTAGCATACCCTATAAATTTCTCGAAAGCGATTTATAAATTAGACAAACTACATAGACTGATTTTACATTTATTGATTGTAGGTGACACTATGTCCATCACCTGCAATCAATAAGACTCAGTCTTTGGTGTGAAAAGCTTAAGAAAGCCTGCAATCTCATCTTCTCCAGCTGTTTGCAATTGCCATCCACATGCACTTTCCTTTCTCATTTAGTTGCCCATCACCTTTGATAACGACTTGCCATCTACCAAAATGTTGACGTCGACGAAGACTTGAGACTTTTCTTTTTTATTTTTGGGGTTAAATAAATGTGAAATCCTAAATGGTGAAGCAAATATTACTTCTTAACAAATAATAAATCTTAATATTTTATTTATTGTTTTAAAAATCTCAATATTTTTCAGGTATTCTTTGTGGAAAACTTGTTTTTGTAATCACAATAAGATCGATACACCAAACCTTCGGGTTTGACAACTGAAAACATACTAACATACTATGTAGCTTTCCCCCCCCCCCCCAAAAAAAAAAAAAAAAAAAAACCTGCAACTTAAATGGAAGATATTTCAAAATGCTTGAGCATAATATCTATTCACAGCCTAATCACTTTTTTCTGTTTGTTCCAATCACATGTGTTGGAGAAATTATCATTCCCTAGGCAAATGAGCCTATTCCCGAACTAGGGCCCAGTTGATCTTGCTGGCCCAACCCGCTCAGTCACTAGGGCTTAACAGAGTCCTATAACACCTTGAAGGCTATATTTGGAACACATGGAATAAATACATTATCTCATGAGGAGTAAGTATCACACTCTCCCACTCAACCTCTATCTCATCCCACTATGGGTCCCACTCAGCCATGACAGGAAGGTGGAACAATGCGGTTGAGAACTATGTGCCTATAAATAGGCCGCTACTCCAGGTACAAAACACACTCTGATTATATACTGAAAATATACAAAAATTCTTGACTCTCAATACTCTCCAAAATTGTCTACTGACTTAGGCATCGGAGAGGGGTTGTCAGGACACCTCCTTTGACGTATTGTTTGTTCTTATTTGCAGACTATGAAGAACACGGCGAATCAAAGATCCACACGTCACCAGACTGAAAATTGTTCTAACATTCTAACAGTTTGGCGCCGTCTATGAGAATGAGGAGAAAATCCTCAAAATCATGCAAATCTTCTTACAACTGCTGTGCCGACAATGCCGTTCATCTTTGCCAAATTCACAATAAGTCCATGATTTGTTTTGCAGACATCACTATTTATTGCGATTCATAAAATTCAATCATGCTTCATAAAAAAATAGCATATTACTGGTATGCAGATTTGCTAGACTTTGCTATATATGTTGAACTTGCAAACATGTAAGAATTTGCGTAATATCCCTCTTCTTAAACCATAGAAACATGAGACAAGATCAAAATTTGAGACATCAGTTGGAATTGTGCTTCTCTCCTGATATTTGATGTTCTTTATTGGCACTACAAGACAAATTATTGGGCTTTTTAAAAGATGAGTGCTGGCCTGAACTTTTTAAGCCTTGATCTCACGTAAAGATTCTTAGCCCATGCCTTTCCTTTTATTAGAAACAGATTTTTAGTCAATAAAGATCAGGTTTTCTAGCATCACAATTAATTGTTGACAACAAGGCATGTACTCATCTATAGTACCAGCAAGGTGCTTTGTTAACACTCGATAAAAAAAGAGGAGAAAGAAGAAAGGTGTCTATTTTCCCTCTCTCAAGGAGAAAGTCTTGCCCGGTGAAGGCGCACAAAGATGCTTTGTTTATACTTTGGTGCAGAAATAAAGGTTACAGGGAGGAACATGCGCTTCTCCAAAAGCAACATTCCGAGTCCAACATATATAAGCACCTATGAGAGGGAAATTAGGCGACACGTTCCGAGGAGCCCATGCCCAAGTTGCCACCTTCCAAAAGGCACGTCTCGAGGACTCTCCCGAGGAGCCCCATACCGAGTGCCGAGTGGCATGTATCAAGGGTCCAAGATGAGAAACTCCAAGTACATTAGCTTAATGCCTCAATGGTCAAAGATGGTTCATCTTCATTGAAAATATACGAGGTAAGTTGCTAATTCAACATTTTTGCCAAACCCATATAGTATGTCTACCTAGGCATTAGCCTCACGTGGAGGAATGGGTAGAAAACAGAGACTGTGCGTGAAATAACAGATATTTTTAATCTATCTGCATATCTTTGGCAAAATATACTGACAGGCCAGCTAGAACATTAAACGAGGGATTTTGCTTTCCCAAGGCAATATTCCCATCAATTGATAAATGCTGAGTAGGAAGATTTCGTTTTGCTAGTAAATTTACTTACGATTCTCTATTTGGCCCCGAGACTTATTCTTTGAACAGGTCCGAGCTAAGGATGAAAATGAGAAGCCGTGGAAATCCGAGCCGAAGATACATTCCGAGCCTAAGGTCCAATTTGACCGAGAGTCCAATTTGACAGAGGATCCAATCCAACCAAGGATAAAATCCGAGCCGAGGATAAATCCCAAGCCCAAGATAAATTTCAAGCTGTGGAAACATTTCGAGCCAAGGGAGCAATTCGATCGAGGCTCAAATCCGACCAAGGATCCAATTTTTCCAAAGGTCCAATTTTCCTGAAGGCTCAAATTCGACCGAGGGTCCAATCCGAGGGCACATTTCAAAGGTCTCTTTCGAGAAGCCCCAATGCACAACTTCATTAGAATATTAAGATAAGTTCACTCTTTGCATTTTCGTTTATGCTAGCCTACTCATAAATTTTTAGACAGTTAAATATATCTTATGCATTGATCGGTGAAATTTAAAATTAGCTTCTCACTGCAACACATAAAAATGATTACACATCAAGTCTAAAAATTGGGAGATACCCACAAAATTTTCCAACTATAGTACAAAACAAATATCCTAAACTTTCATACTTAGCTAAGAATCAGCTAAGTATAAAAGTTGGGGGGTACCAACCCGGTGAAATCAAAAACTGAAACAGAAGACTATATCAAGTCGCATAATTGAATCTTAGTGCAATTTTGCATACTTTGCATTAATAAATTGTTAATTGCTAGATTATGCTGCATATATGCATACCTATGTGCCTTTAAGACACAAGCGAGACTAATATTTCATACCAAAGGTCTTTATCAAGCGAGATCGAAAAATTCTGAAAAAATGTCCGCTCACGAGCAAAATACCCATACTTTGTCAAGCTTCTCCTATGCAGGTCTTCCTTGGCTACAGAAGTCAAGAGCTCGTCGAGAGAATTTTGATGGCAACCAACTAAAGGTTTGGAACACGCCACTTTGAAGAGCAACCATGAGCTTACTGATGTTGTATTCACGGCAATTGACTCCTTCCCTAAAGCCATTTGGAAAGAGTTTCTCTCTTTAGCCTAATAACATTAGGTTCCATCGTTTATTTATTCCCCTGATTGTACTAATTTTTCTGCTGCTTTATCAATATTTATAAGACGGTTTGAATCATTACAAACTCATAAGGGATTCATTCCGGAATATTTAAAACTTTAATGTTCATTTGAGATCCAAACGAAAATAGTTTCACATAATTGGATCCTATTATGATAGACATTGATAATGGGTAATACCTAGAATATTCTTTGGAAGACAGGTAGCTTCCAGAAGACCCTGTGTTGCTTACTCACATGTGGCAACTACTTGCAAGGTCTAGGGCTTCATTACCAAATTTTGCTCTACCACGATTCTCAGCTTCTCCACAACCCTTTTGAATTCTATGCCGCAACGATGGGGGAACATACAGCAGCAAAAAAGCTACATTACCCCGAGCTTACGCAACACACAAAGGAGCTTTAATGTCGCCTCGTTCGGTGACAGCTAGAAGCCTTACAAGAATCGATGATACTTATATGACTCGAATCACGTTGAGGGGATTCAAGTCGGAGAAACTTATATGACTCGAATCACATTGAGGGGATTCAAGTCGGATAAATTTATATAACTCGAATCACGTTGAGGGGATTCAAGTCGGAGAAACTTATATAACTCAAATCACGTTGAGGGGATTCGAGCCGAGACTTGAATCACGTTGAGGGGATTCAAGTTGGAGAAATTTATATGACTCGAATCACGTTGATTCAAGTTGGAGAAACTTATATGACTCAAATCACGTTGAGGGGATTCGAGCACTACAGCCTCATCCTGCCTTGAGATTACTCGGCACGATTTGAGCACAAAAAGGCCTCAGCACAAGCTGAGCCGCCATAAGCCTCGGGCCACCATAAGCCCCGAGCCGCTGTAAGCCTCAGACCACTAAAGCCTCGACACTAGTCCGAGCATCCAAAGCCTTAGCCAAGGATCCAAACATCATCAAACGCCAACAACCACAATTGCTTGGAAATCAGCCTATCGACTTAGGTATGCAAACTGATTATATTATTCGATACATATATACATCTGTTCTAATAGATTTCAGGGACCCTACTTCGGCAAAAGTCATGGCAGAAAACCATACGGGGAGACAACCCCACAAAAAGAAAAAAAAAAAATAAAAAAAAAAAAAAAAATAAAAAAAAATAAAAAAAATAAAAAAAAGAATTCATACAAGGAGAAATAAATTAAGCCATACATGAGGAAGTGGAGAAGCTACTGCAAGCCAGTTTCATCTGAGAGGTTGACTATCCCGAGTGGCTAGCCAATGTTGTGTTGGTAAAGAAGTCAAGTGGAGACAATCCCTACAAAAAAAACACATAGCAGTACCCTATATGATCTACATGCCAGAAATTTGAGGTTCGATCCCAAGATTCGACCTGTGAATCGGAAGAAAAACTCTCAAGGAACCTTATTCACTGTTAAGAAGCTTCCTACCATGAACCATGACAAGAAGGGTTCAGCAAAAAAATTGAGATAGAAAAATTTCCCAAGACAAAAAAGAAAAAAAAAAAAAAAAAAAAAAAACACTAAGGCCGAGGCTGAAAGATCCTGAGGCTGAAAATTTTCCGAGACAGAAAAAATTTTCAGGTTTGAAAAAGTTTCTTAGACAAAAAATTTTCCAAGACTAAAAAAAGTCTCCGAGAGAAAAAAAATTTCCGAGACAAAATTTCCCTAGTCTGAAAAAGTCTCCGAGACAAAAAAGTTTCCGAGACGAAAAAATTTTCAAGTTTGAAAAAGTTTCTTAGGCAAAAAATTTTCTAAGTCTGAAAAAAGTCTCAAAGACAAAATTTTCCGAGACTAAAAAAGTTTCCGAGTCTGAAAAAGTCTTTGAGACAAAAAATTTTCTAAGTCTGAAAAAAGTCTCCGAGATAAGAAAATTTTCGAGACGAAAAATTTTCCAAGTCCAAAAAAGTCTATGAGACAAAATTTTTTCCAAAAAGTCTAAAAAAAAAAGAAAAAAAAAAAAGAGGTCTTCTAGACAAAAAATTTTCTGGGACTAAAAATGTTTTCGAGACGAAAAATTTTCCGAGTCTAAAAAACTCTCCTAGACAAAAATAAAATAAAATAAAAATTTCAAGACAAGAAGTTTCCAAAACGAAAAATTTTCCAAGTCTGAAAAAGTGTCTGAGACAAATTTTTTTCTAAATCTAAGCAAAATTTTGAGACAAAACAGGAAATTTCCCGAGACGGAAATAAAATTCCGAGACAAAAATATCCCGAGGCCGAGATAGCCCGTGTATCCCGAGTAGAACATTGTCAAATGAAAAAGATTGTCGTATTGATGCAGCTAGGAGATCTTTTGATTTGTCAACGGCCAGTGAAAGGCTTCAACTGCGAACAGCTTCGAGCATTCAAAATTACTACCACATGCAAAAAGTCACAAGCCTCTTACCATCAACATTGAATCCTCATTATCAACGAACAAAAATAGTCTCATCCACAAGTACAAAAGAAGATTCTCAATGCCCGACTAGCTAAACAAATCAGCCAATGGGAATCGAGGGGTATCTGTTGGGGAAATTATTATCCCCTAGGCGGGCCTATACCCGAACTAGGGCCCAGTTGATCTTGCTGGCCCAATCCGCTCAGTCACTAGGGCTTAACAGAGTCCTATAACACCTTGAAGGCTATATTTGGAACACATGGGATAAATACATTATCCCATGAGGAGTAAGTGTCCCACTCTCCCACTCAACCTTTATCTCATCCCACTATGGGTCCCATTCAGCCATGACATGAAGGTAGAACAATCCGGTTGAGAACTATGTGCCTATAAATAGGCCGCTACTCTAGGTACAAAACACACTCTGATTATATATTGAAAATATACAAAAATTCTCGACTCTCAATACTCTCCAAAATTATCCACTGACTTAGGCATCGGAGAGGGGTTGTCGGGACACCCCCTTTGATGTATTGTTTGTTCTTATTTGCAGACTATGAAGAACACGGCGAATCAAAGATCCACACGTCACCAAACTGAAAACTGTTCTAACAACATGCTTTAATCACTTTTACCATTTAATTAATCTCTACTTAAAGCATAAGCTTTTCATTCAAATAAGAATTCAAAAGAATGTTTTTTAGTTCTAATTTTTGAAGCAGTAAGTAATGCGTTTATCCTTGTAAAGGGACAGATCGACCTTGATAATGAAAAGCAATATCTATATCTCTAAACTCTAGAGAAAGACTGTTAATTTGATGATGGTGAAATTGTTCTAAGAACCTCACTGGAGAATATCTTCTCCTACCCATGTTTAAACACAATAAGATGATGCAAATAATTAATTAGCCTCAAGAAATGAGGAAAAAGAAAACAGAACTAGAGAATGATTAAGCAGACCTCGAAGCTCATTGGTTCTGCATATAGACGACATGTCAATGCTTCTATTCATGATGCGCTCATCATAACAATTCAATAACGATGTTGGGATCTTCAGATTTTGGAAAGCACAAATTTATGCACTCTTTAACAAGAGCATAGCCTTTGAGTTCAGGACCTATAATTTTTGCTCGGTACATAAATATAACAGCACTTGAAAATATGGTGTGAGTAATACACTCCTTAAATTTAAGCCTTCCAATTCTATGTTCACTTTCACATATTCCAATTTCATTTTGAAGGCACTCAGATAATAAGCCATCAAGAAAGTCAAGTTGAGATGGATGAAGAAGACAGGAAGAGGGTAGGGTAAGGTCTTTAGCTTGCATTAGAGACACTATCAGGACAATCAACTCCATTACCACCACCATAGGCTTTCTCATATATTTCTTAGCCATTTGATTTTCTCCCACTCAAAATTATTCTTGCATTTGAGTTTAGTATACAAACAATTTATAGGGACTAAACAATTTATACAAAGTACAAATTTCTTAAAATTTTAGGGCCAGTAATCTTTTTGTGATGATACCAAAATAGAGCCCTTCATGCCCCTCAATTACTGGGAGAGACCCTTTGGTGGTGGTGCTCAAATAAAAAAATAAAAATAAAAATGTTATTCTTCTTATCAAATAATATAATAAATTTGTTCTTTTTTTCTATGATGGAAAATCTCTCCAAGGCAGGGAGCACCTCATTTATTATAAACACTTCTACTTAACGTACACGGTTATTGGCAAAGGATTTGATGGTGAGAAGGGTTAAAAATACTTTTATAATGGATGTCAAAAATTTGTATGAAGAAAATCACCAATTTAATCTATTTGATGGACTAGTAGCTCTGTTTGATAAAACTTTTGTTATCTGCCTTTTATTGTATTTTTTAAAATAAAAATATTAACAAACAACTAAAACATTAAACATTCTTAAAAATACAAAACCACTTTTAACTCTTATGTAATATCAAAACATTTTTTTCAAATTAAAAACTGAAGACATCCCTAAATCACATTAGCTGAACATGGTTTGATAATATCTACATATAGATATAATTGGCTGAATTGGCTCGAAAATGCCATCCGTAATTCAGATGGTTAAACAAAGATAATCATGATATCAATGTCCAAAATGAAGTGAACAAGATCGGTTGGTTTAGGAACATGTCTTTCCCGACCATTTCATTAAAGAATGTGAAATATATTTCTAGTCCTGACCAATATACAGAACACTGATTAACATCGTAAGCTTTTTTTACAATACATACACAAATTGCTAATCTTATTTACCTTGCGTAATATGAAGGTTCACTGTAACCAATGAATTACATTTTGCTTTTGCATTCATAAAAAACAAGCTTTAGGACCTACCAATCCTTGTTTAGTACGAGGGAATTAACAAAACTCAGCTGCTCCCAAACTAAGGGAGATAAATTTGTTGAGACAATAAATTTCAGGATTCCAAAATAAAAAAATAATCTAATCCCATATGACACTAAAATTTAAAGTGGCCGGTTCGACTTAACAAGCCTACATCTACATGCTTGTTAAGCCACAATATTCCTGATCGCATCTTTACTTTACTCTACCTCCTAAGCATCTCTTTTCGTGTACTGGTTAGGAAATTTATCCTATTTCCCAAGACCCATGAAATGTGAAAAATAAGAAGACAATAAAATTAAATCAATCACACACGACATCAAGATTTAAGTTGTTCCCTCAATATGAGGTACGTCCACTGGCGGAAGCAATTACGAAGAAATTCACTAGGAATATGGTTACAGGAAGAAAATTACTCAAAACCCAAAACCCCAATACACCCATATTTCACTCTCATACAAAATGCTTTAGCACACTAAGCTATGAGAGGACAAAGAAATCCCTTTGCCTTTGGTGTATGTCTTTTTCGTTGTGCACCATGACTTCTCTATTTATAGAGGCTGACGAGGTTCTCCTAGTACAAGTCTAACAAGGACACATGGAAATTGGAAACCCATACGATGAAGGAGTTCCAAACCTTTTAGAAACACAAGGAGAAACCGGTTGAGTCCCACCTACTGAAAGAATTGGTGGAAGAACTGGTTTGGTTGCATTGACCAAAAACCAGTGAACTGCATTTTATTTATAGAGCAACACGTAGAAGAGTTTTAAGGGATATCAATTCAAGGTTTGCATCCTAGGAAAACATAGAAAACATTATAAGATACAAAAAAGATGTGTGCTGAGTTTGCGGTGTAGAGATGCATCCCGCAGCATCCGGAAGACATGGAGCAGGAATCCAGGAGAAGAAATGCTGCAGGCTGCTAGTCTGACGAGTAGCTGCTGCTGCTGTAAGAGGGCTGGTCAGCAGGAAATGTGGAGTCCTTTGCTGATTTTCAGGCTGGTTTTGAGGTGCTGATTTTATCCTCTAACACCTACTAGATTCAAATCATCTAAACGTCCAACATTCTCGCGCACTTGTATCTCCCTAATGGACAAAAGCAGATAGTATAAGCAACATTACCAAATAAAGCTTTCTGTTTTGCTATGACAGTCCTTAAGCAAACACTCTTTCAAACTGCACTCGTTGACTTGCTAGTATAAAGTTTAAAAATAAAAAATAAAAAGATTCAACGGAAAAAGGTCCATTCATGTTCTCCGCACATCAAATCCCTCAAGACGAAAGTAATTCTATGAGTTCATGACTCACCCAAAAAATAAAATAAAAAGGGCAATGGGGGTGGAACTGTGAACAATAACATATTAATGGGGATTCACAGTGCTGATTGGTAGGGCTTACAAACAGATTTACAGATTTATAGGGGCTTGAAATAGGTAGAATGGTGACCGAGATGAGGAACTAAAGTCCTGAAAATAAAGAGAGAATCAAAACAAGAAGATGAATAACAAAGAGATAGGCCTTCTAGGAGTCTCGCCATTAACCCATAATTCGCTGGAATTGTTATGAATCAAGTTCCCCAATTATTTCTACAATACCACAACACTTGCTTAAATAGAAGCATAAATCTAAAACTGAAAATTGTGTGCCCCACCTATGATATTGGGAAAATCATTTTGAGTATTGCAACCATTCTTCAAACGAAATTGCTTGATTTGAAACCAAGAAATTCATTTTGGAATGGAGGGAGAAATCAAATCATCACAAAGTGATTGTGATTACTACAATATACAGGACAACGTTCAATCTCCCACACAACATTTACATATATGGTAAAAAGAAACCTGGCCATCGGCAGCTTCGAAAGAATTTTGGGTCGCCCTCGAGGAGATATATTACCATCTTAAGTCCACACCTCTTACAATCTGCAATTCAACACCTAAAAACGGCAGGGTGATCTAAAAAATCAATGAAAATCATAAATATTCACACAAACAAATATAAACAGAATATACACAAAGAGTCTCTCAAATAGAACTGATTTTTTGTTCAATCCCTCTCTCAAATAGAACTGATTCTTTTCCCTCAAATAAGATTATAGAGACAGTGACCCATGTAATTAAGATGTTATTTATTCATATTTTAATTGATAACACCAATGCAATGGAATGCATTTCATTATTTTGCACACAGATAAAAGACCAGAATGAGATATTTTTCCATTTTCTAGTCCAAATCTAAAACATATTGGAAAAAGCTTGATAATATGATTTTTCTGTTGCTATTGGCGCAAAACTACTCACAAAAAAACATTTCACCAATCTCAGTTCACTAGAAAAATGTATACTATTCTTGTGTCCATTAATTTATTCTTTGATTGAGGCGGAAACAATACAAAGAAAGAAGAAAATATCCAGTCACATACCTTTTTTAAATGATTCTCGCAAATCTGTAATCATCAGCAACAAGGCAATTAGTAATGAAAAACTCAATTGTCAAAAGCCTTCTCTCGCTGCTTGGTCACTTAGGCATTTTAACAAACATTTACGATGCCGTCAACTCCAACGAGAATACTCACACGTTCACCAAATCAACAAGAACAACAGCAATAGGGTCTTTCCAACGCCAACATTTAGAAGACAATCAAAAGAGCCTCCCATTCTGGGGATGGAGACCATGAATGCATTGGAAATCAAAGAAGAGACCCAACCAAAGAGTTGTCTTACGCCTCTGAATAAAAAAAATCCTCTGCGAAGGTTCTGAATACAGGATATATGGGCTGATTCTGCTCTTCTCGTTCTGGGTCATAGATGAACATACCATCAATTAGAACGCAAGGGATGTGGGCTATCTTGGACCACTCTCGTCCTTGATCTTTCTTGCAGTGTTCTTTCAGTAGAGGACAATTTTTAATATGAAGTTGCTGGAGTAAGGGAGGCAGACCATTCTTCGGAAAGGATGTGAACATTTCACAGCAAACGATGTGAAGATGCAAGAGTGAGGGAGGTAGACCATCATCTGGAAAGGACATCAACTTTTCGCACCATCCAATCCCTAGTGTTTTAAGAGATGAGAGGTATCGAAAGCCTTTTGAAGATAAGTATTTCAAATTCGGCAAGTTTCTGATGTAGAGGCCGGTTAGAGAGGGAGGCAGACCATCATCCGGAAAGGACAACAACTTTTTGCACCAACCAATTTGTAGCGTTTTAAGAGATGAGAGGGATCGAAAGCCTTCTGAAGATAGGTATTTCAAATTTGGCAAGTTTCTGATGTGGAGGGTGGTTAGAGAGGCAGACAACGTCATTTCTGGAAATGACACCAGATGCGGACATCCACCTCGAAATTCAAGATATTGAAGAGAGGTAAGCTTTTGCAACCCCCACTCAAGCAAGGCCTCAGTGATGTTGCAATCTCTGATTTCAAGTGATGTTAGGTTGGTGGGAAAGCCTTTTCCCGGAAAGGATTTCACACCTGGACATTTTTCTATCTTCAATTCTCGAAGAGAGGTGATGCTGTGTATGCAATTGGGTAGGGCCCGCATTTTCTCACAACCGAAAATCCTCAGCTCTCTAAGGTTGCATGGGAGCAATCCTTCGTCCGGTAAGGATTTAAGGTTTTTACAAGTCAAAATGTAAATTATTTCAAGAGAAGAGTTCTGATGGAAGCTTTTTGCCACTGACTCCAGCATTCCACATTCCAAAATAATGACCTGTTCAAGTGTTGCAGGTAATTCTCCACTGGATGTTAAGGATTTAAGGGATGGACATTGACAAATACGCAAGTACTCAAGAAGAGGTGTGCTCTTACTGCAACTGTTGGTATCATTCTCGTCCAGCAAAATCCGTATATTCTTGCAATGCCATATTTGTAGCTGTTTTAGAGTTGGAGATAGTTGGCCTGTTGCAATGTGGGTCAGTGAATCACAATTATTAATATAAATATGCTCAAGACATTTGCTGTTGTAAATCAATGCCTTGGGTAAAGATTTCATGTCATTGCGTGTGGATGACATACCCTGTTGTGGCTGCTCTTTTACTTCTTCTGCCACCAAAGAAACTAGTTTTTGACAGTTATCAACGATCATATAACTAAGACGGGGGAGGGGTTTTAGTAATCCCACATCATTTGACCATAATGGCGTTAGCTCCTCACAATTTGCAATACTAAGAGATTCTACATTCATAAACCCAACTCTTGGACATGTAAAGTCCGAAATTCTTGAAAGAGACTTAGAGTCTAGTGAGGTGAAGTCCACCTTACTTTTGCGCACCACCCCTGTTGAATTCTCAAATTCTAGTTTGCAAAGCTCTGGAAAGCTTGAAATTGAAACCACCAACTGCTCACATCTTTCTATAACAACATTTTGTAGTGAGGGAAGGTGGTTTGGAAAATTCCCCATCAATTTGGGACAATTTCTAATAGAAAGCTTACGCAGGCATGTGAATTCTCCATCAGGGCTCCAGCTCTTCCATTCTTCCATATCCTTGAAATACAAAGTTTCTAAGGATTCAAAAGGTTGTGAACAACTACCCCCATAAAACTCATTACCAACATTCTTTACACTAGCCATGCCTGCGATGAAAAGGTGTTTAAGTGATGGTAGTTGGCCCGCTGGTGGCAATGATGTGCACTTTTTACAGTTTTCAATCCTTAAGAGCACCAAATGAGGAAATGAATGACCTTTTAACCAAGTCGGAAATTCTATACCACCATAGCGCCTGATAGTGAGCTCTTTCAAAGACTCGTTTGGATGTAGCACGTTAAGTAGGTCTAATTCGCTTGCTCTATCTTTTGACCAATCCACATGGGCGCTCCATTCCAAGCACAACTCATTGAGATCGGGCTTTTCAATTAACTTTGAATCGCGTGCATCCCTGGGTTCAATGGCATTCTCCAATCTTGAGATGATGAGTGTCCCTCGAAGATGCAACAAATAACCTAACTCTTTTAACGCGAAGCAAATGCCTTTTCTGACAATTAGATTAGACAATGTCTGCAAATTAGTTAATTTGCCTATTTGAAGAGGCATCCCTTCCAGTTTATTTGCATTGAGAATGTTGAGGTGGCGCAAGTTGACCAGTTTTCCCAAATTCGAAGGCAATTCCTTTATATAAGAACAACTTTCCAATATCAATGTTTGTAAGTTGCAGAGAGTGGTTGTTGATTCAGGTAGACCTCTAATTCGAGTGTGAGAGAGGTCAAGATACCGTAGATGCCTCAACTCACCAATTGAATTCGGTAGCTCAACTATGCGGTACCCACTCAAAGAGAGCACTCTTAAACATGGTAATTTCGACAACAATTTAAGAGGAACATTATGAGTCAAATAACAATACCCCATATTAGGTAGCATGAGAGGCAAAATTGTTCGTAGACATTTGAGTTTAGAAAAAACCTCGAACTTTTTAGGGCCATCATAACGATCACCCAAATAAGACAAATGCCGAACTTTTATGGAAAATTCTCCTTTGTTGATGCCCTCAATTCTATCCTCCATTCTGAAGCATATATCTCCTGCAACCCGTTGGGCTAAATCATTGATAAGGTCGTGCATAAGAAATTTTGATTCCTTCGTGCTTGATTGTTGAAAAAATGACCTCGACAACAGATCGCGAAAATATTGACTACCCAAATCTTCCATTTGCTTATCTCGTTGTCGCTGAATTAGACCTTCTGCCACCCATAACAAAACCAGTTGCTGCTCCTGAAATTCATAGTCTTTCGGAAGTATTGAACAATACGCAAAGCATCTCTTTAAATGTGAAGGTAGATGGTGGTAGCTCAACATAAGAGCTGGAACAATTCCACTTCTTTCCTCTGGTATATCCCATATCTTGCTATTTAGTGCACATTCCCATTCATAACGGTCCAACGTAGTGCGCAAGAGGCCTCCGAGGGTCTTTGCTGCCAAAGGCAAGCCTTTACATTTTTTAACGATTTTTTCACCAATATCTTTAAGATTTGGATGGGCACTGAAGTTGCTTGCCCCTAGTGCATGTTGGGTAAATACAGACAAACAAGCATCATTTGACAACACTTCCAAACAGTAGGCTTCAATGGTACTTGTCGTTGATGAAACTCCTTGATTGCGAGTTGTTATGACAATCCTACTTCCAGGAGCTCCTGCTAGGAAAGGAGCACTTAGGATAGTCCATTCATGGTAGTTCTCATTCCATAGATCGTCAAGAATGACTAAAAACTTCTTCCCTTTCAGTTTTTCCTGGAGTTGGACTTGCAACAAATCCAGATCATTGTCATCACAGCTTGCAGAGGTACTGACAGATTTTAGAACTGCTTTTGTTACCCTAGCAGCATCGAAGTCTTCAGAAACACAAGCCCATGCTTTCAATTCAAAAAAGCTTTGCACTTTTTCATCATTGAATAAAAGCTGGGCAAGAGTTGTCTTTCCTATACCTCCCATGCCAAGTATAGGAATCACAGAGACTCCAGCCTCACTATATTTTTCACCTAGCAACAATTCAAGCATAGCCTCTGTATCTTTTTCCCTGCCATAAACATGACTATCATTCATTACAGAAGTTGGCGCCGGTGTCCATCTCCTTCTGTTTGACCTCTCATCAGCAGTTTCTTTCAAATTCAGTTGATTTTTCCGTGTCTCGATATCATTGAATCGATCAGTGATCTCCTTTATCTTTGATCCCAGCCTTCTATTGATCTTAAAACGACTTGGAGTAAAACGAGTAAACCAAGAAACGACTGAGGTGGTTTTCCGTAACTTACTTGGGGGATCCTGATTTTCAGCCGCCGATGCTTCAGTGGTGAGTTCATCCACAATGTCGTCGAGATCGTAAGCCAAGTCTCTGAGATCATCCAACCACTCTTTCACAGCCCTGTCACTGTGTTGCTTCTCCTCCGCATCATCAAGCATTGTCTGAATTCTTGACAGCGTTTTCCTCCACTTGTCAAGATTTTCTTCAAGTCCTGCTCCGCGTACGAAGTCCAAAAACTCGGGAACCACCAATTGATCCCACAGTGATTGAATGAAGGGAGGGAGAAGGAGCTCTCCCACTTTCTTGACTGAAGAAACAAACGACGACGACGACTCTCCTGTGTTCATGGTTTTCTTGGTAGCTAGGAAGGAATGAATCAGGAAAACGATGTAAAAGTGAATGGAATCTTGTGTGAAAGCTCGGGCAGTCTCAAAAGTTGTTATTCCAAGGATTCAAAACTGCATGCTTTGAGGAAGTAGTGGCTGTTTGTGGCTTTCTTTGTTGAAAGGAATGAATCAGGGAAGGAAGCAAAGATAGCGAAGGTCTGAAACGCAGAAGTAATCGGTTTGTTGTGTGAAAGCTTGAGGAGTCTTCTAAGGTGCAAATTGCAAGAAGTTCAAACTGGTAAGAAGAAGATGGGACGTTTGTGCTACGCATGGGCATGCTTTTCTTCAACAATTCAGACTTCTTTACAAGTCTTCTCCCTCGTCAAATTATGCGCGTCTCAGCTTTCTACTTTGACTGGAGTCCACCATAATTGGCCACATTCAAGAAGCCAATGGAATATTCCAAAACTCTCTCTTTCTAGTTTCTATCAAGAAAAAAAAAAAAAAAAGACAAAGAATCAAAGAATCAAAGAAAAAGATTTCCACAATCCAATCAAGTTCATCAGCACCACTTGCAGTTGTAGGGCTGTGTTTTTTTTCTCATCAATACCTATCTCTACTACTTTTTAGGCTATTGGGTATGCACATTTGAACATGCCACACTAATAAATTCTCAATTACTTTAAATTCAATCCCAAATAACCATAACTAAACATTCAAGCATTTGTATAGGAAAGAACTTAATTACAACAGAAACAGAAAACTGTAATTTTTAACTTTATTTATTCACTCCAAAACAATTAAAAAATCAACTAAAATAAACATCATCACAAAAAATTAAGTTTTTTCTCATTGCTTCGGCTCATCCATTACAAAGCATTTACATGCGGTAACAACACCGCTGAGAGTTATGATTAATACACAGCCTGCTTGCTCCTAAGACAAAAGGACTGTGGATCGTTCATGCCTAAGTTAATAGTTCTGTTTGTTAATGTGTTTTGAAACGTGTTTTTAATTTTTTTTTTCTTAAATTAATGGTGTTATAATGTGATATAAAAGTGAAAATAATTTTGACTCTTTTGTGTTTAGATTATTTGTTAATGTTTTTGTTTTGAGAATAAAAACAAAAGTGAATGGAAAGAAAAGTTTTGTTTCTATACTGATCAGAAATTCTCACTCACTCTCAATTCAATCCCAAATTATAACCTCAACAGGGGGTCAAGAGGGGTCAAATGCCCCTCCTCACCTCCCAAAAAATGTTCTTACCTTTGAAAAAATTTCTCTTGATGCCTTGGCTGCCCACCCCCAGCCACTTATCAGGGGGCAAATTGTTTCCAGGATGATCGAAATTCACGACTCATGGATTCGTGATTTTCCTTCTACCATTGTTTCAAACGTTCTGTAATAACTAGGTCTAAGAGGAAAATAGGAAATTAAAGGTTGAAGACGACGCAATCATTGTTTCTTTTTTCACCAAAACGTACCGTTTAACCAATGTCTTCAAACGCGTGGTTGAATTGTGCTAACAAACTCTGAAAGCCGAGCGACTTCAAATCCGTTCTCTCTTTTTTGGAAATCTGTGCCGACTTGAGAAACCTTTGAGCATATGGCTACACGTTCAACTAGAGAAAAGATTCTATACTGGTCAATTGAGAGGAGTCAACAATTGTTTTTTTCATATTGCACCTTTTACTAAGAATTTCCAAATGAGAAAGTTCAGACGCATCTGCGGCGTGGATTTCTGTTCGGCGGTCGGCCATCCTCCACCGGTATTCTTTCTATATCTCTCCATTGATCTATACAACCCAGAGTAGTGATAGGCAGGGGCCATCTTGCCGGCCCCTGCCCGGCCCTTTCCTACGTGGAAAGGGCCATTTCAGTTTTAATATTTTTTTTTAAAACAAAAAAAAAAATTAAAAATTTCAAAATTTGAAACTAAAACCAGCAGTACCCCTATTTTCTCATTTTTGTTCCCACCAAGCTTCCCCCCAAATTTTCCCTCCCTCTCTCCATCCACCCATTTTCTTCCCACTTTCGTTCTCCATCTTCGGCCACCGTCGTTCTCCATCTTCGGCCAACGTTCGTTCTCCGTCGTTCTTCCAGTTCCGGCCGTCTTCCAGTTCCGGCGACCATTTTCGCATGAGCCCGCCACCATAGTTCTCCATCTCCAGCCTTCTTCTGTCGCCGGCCGTCTTTCATCTCCGACAGAGCGACCGCCGACGAGGTCCCCCAGTTCCGGCGACCCATTTCCGGCCCAGATTTCCCCCATTTCTGGCTTCGGTACCGATCTCCCCCATTTATTGGTTTTTTCAGTTGTTTTCGGATTTGCTTTTTTTAGTTCCTTGTTGTGATTTGTGGTTTTTTGCTGTTGGGTTTCTGGTTATAAAATTCCTTCTTACATGTTTGTTTATGTGGATTGTGAAACATTGTAAACCGAAAAACTCCCATGGAACATGATGTTTCAGAATGGGATGTTGATGCTGGGTTTGGGTCAATCTCTGAATGGGTATTGGTTCTTGCTGCCTGATTGGATATTGTTTGATTGTTTGTGGTTTTTTGATTGTTTGGGGGTAATGTAACCGAAGCTCCTTAGAGGAGATGTTGAAATCCTTGAAGCATGTGAGTACCCGATTTGTTGGAAATTGTTTGTGGTTTTTTGATTGTTTGATGGTCTTTCCATCTAGTATGCTGAAAGTTCACAAGAAAGTTGCATAAAGAATTAATTTTAATTTTCCATAAAGAATTAAAAAAAAAAAAAAAAAAAAAAAAAAGAGGAGGAAAAGAGGTGGGTGATGCGTGTAATTGAATTTGAATCAGGTGAGCTGCACCCATTAGCCCAACAAAGCATTAATTTAACGATATGGTATTGTATGCAAGTCATGCAATCACTGATGTTAACAAAAATAGGATGCTAATTTTTTAATGAATGTTCCAGCTGGGAGGAGGAGGAAATATCATGATGATGTAACTGTAATTGTGATCATCCTTGGAACAAACTAGCGCACCCCAAAGGCATCAATTTGCATATTAGTTTTTAAGAATGCCATCTTCCATCTTGCAGTAATGTACGTCTGGTGATTTCTGCCTGATAGGTGTAATCCTCAAACTGTATATATGTAATGTGAGAAACACTTTTGTTCTTGTTCTGTACAAAAGTTTATTATTACCACATTCTTCTTGTATGACACTCACAAATTGCACGGCTGCCCTTTTCTGTATGCAAGGCCAGCATTGTTTTCATTGTGGTGAGAAACTTGCAAAGGTGGTTCATAAATTTGATTGAATCTGGTCAAGTGTTCCCATATGGAGAAATAACTTCTATTAGACTAACTAAAGCAAAGTGTGGAATTTAGGTGCTTTCTTTTTTTTTTTTTTCTTTTTTTTCTTTTTTTTTTTTTCTAAGAATCTCTTTTTCTCCCTAATGAATGGTTGAACAATCAGAATCTCCAGCATGCCTTTTCACATCAATATAATAATCCTACCTGTTTCTTCTAAAGCCATATTTTTAGCTTCTTGGCCTTTAGGCTTGTGACAATGGAGCTACTGTTGGCAATAGCTTTTATTTTTGTTTAAGCTTTTTGTTCCTCATGTGGGTGGTTTTCACAAGATTTCTAGTCCACTAGCATATAGATGCACTTGGTGCAATTTTATTTTTTATTTTTTATTTTTTTAATGAGAAACAGGACAGCCTTTTACCCAATTGGCCAATTTTATAGTCGATGCACCAGTAGGATCGCCCATGAATCAAATTTGGAACTCCAAAATGGGTGGCTTGAATAAGTAAATAAATAAATAGATTCCTGCAGCACAGAAAAAAGAAAATGGTCGACAGGTTCTTTTTATGTTTTTCAGAATGTCAAATAATTTGGATCATTTGGGTTGACCATACTAACCCAAAGGAATCAAAATATAATATCCAAATGGCATGAAGAGGAATGGAACAAGTCATGTGGTAATAGAAGCACTCTTTTCTGTCTTTGTATATATATATTCTGAATAGAGCTCTCTTTTTGTTTTTTTTCTTATTAATTTTCCATCTAGTATGCTGGATGCTCAGATTCAAATCTTAGTTGTGCTGGTTCAGTAGGTTGTTGAAGTGCAGATTGGACAATTTTTTTTTCCCTTGATAAAGTTTTACTTTGATATTGATTTTAAAGAGTGCATGAAATCCTAATTTTGATTTTGATATTGATTTTTTTGTCCAATGATCTAATATTGTGATTGAACCTAATCAAGGATCTAATTTGATGAGTTTATTATGATTTTTGGGGTCATGGTGCATCACGAATTCATGATGGAGGTGGGAGATTGAGAATGTTAGCATTCTGCATGTGGGTCTGATTTGGGTTTTTTGAATGAATGAATGTTGGTTTATCAAAACTCTATTTGGTTGCACCAAAGTTTTCAACAGAAATTGAGTAGAGAACCATTAATTTGATAGATATAAAGCAATTTTTTTCCTAGATTTCTAAAGCTTTGTAATTTTTTTTCTTGATTAATTGAATGTAGTAGAGAAAAAACTGGTTAATATGAAATGTTGTTTAAGCTGAAAGACGGTTTTCGAGTTTGTTATGTTATTTGGGTTTAAGAGACACGTGAAGATGGATAGATTTAGTCGAACATGTTTCTTGGTTTTCAATAAATGATCATGTTCCTTGATGTTTAATGATTTATTTGGTGGGTTAAATTTGTGTTTCTGTTGGTGTGAATACCTAAACTAAATTTCTAATTCATAACTTTGTGTTGCATTTCGTAGGGGGATTGTGGCGACAATGAAGATGTTGGAGTCTGATATTTGCAAAATTTTCTACCGAGCTTGTCAAAGCGTTTGCTTGCAAAAGTGGTTCCCTTTTTTTTTTTTTTTTTTTTTTTTCAGATCCACCGAGTAGCAATGCCATTCAAATTTGGATACAAATGCACACAAACTGTTAACGGCCCATTTGAATAAACAACACTTATGCATAGTTGTGGATATGTTTTAACATGGCAAACATGATAACAAAGGTTCATCTTAATATGGGCTTTTCAACTTCATGTACATACGAGTAGAATTCTAGTACAAGAAATGGAACAATCGAACTCAAAAGACCATTTCCTTTCAGTTGCACCTGTGCATCAACTATAGCCCGAATAATTACCACTGCCAGAGAAGGAAAATGAAAAGGCCTGCAAGGATTTTTAATTGGATGGTTTGGCTATTCAAATTTCTGTGATCAATTTTATTCTGTGATGAAGGTATGTTGACCATGCTCAACTTCTTGCTCTGTAGAATTGGTAATTAACTTAGGATTAAAATTGCAATAATGCGGTAAAGAACAGAGAAAAACTGACCGGAGTTGACCAAGACAAATGAACATATTGTCATGGTGGAAAATAAAATCTTGTCCCAACCATCAGCAACACAGCAAATAAAATGAGAGATCCTTTGGCAAATCAACACAACAACCCACCGAATTCCATTTACTTTTCCTGCCTTAAAAAGTTTACAAAACTTAATCACACACACCAATATGCAAAATGTTTACAGAACTTAACCTCACACATCAATATGCAAACATATCAAGATACACGATTTTTACAACAAAAAAGGTTCTTCCAAGTTAAGATTATTAGTACATGCACTTTGGCGTTGTATGTAACCTCTGGAAAGATACTGCTAGTCTCAACTTCTAAGAGAAGGTTATATTTGCAATCTCCTTCAGTAATCATCTCTCCCTCCTCCACGTTGCTGAACTCCAGGAAATGAATTGGCCTGTGTTCCTCATGGTAATATTCACGAGGTGTCCCGAGCTTTCACCCCATACTCCATACTAAGTGCTTGTTTCACCCAATGAAGTTGAAGCTCCATATGAACCATTATTCGGAATCTAGAAACAAAACCCATAATAAAATTACCAGTTAACAAGAAAACCATTCAAGCATGCCACATTCAGCTTTGTGACAACATTCTCATTCCACAATATTATTTTGAACGAAAAAAAAAAAAAAAAAAAACTTACAAAATCACAAACCACTCTTTCTCATGGAATTTTTATCAAACATATGGAATGCAAAAACAGAAACACCAATAACCAAAAATAAGAGTCCCACTGCAAGATGAAACCACTCTTTCTTACCATCCATCATTGCCTTGTCCTTATAAGGATCATGAATCCCAAAATCGTAGCAAAAAGAAGCTAAAAAAATCCAACCGCAAATCATAATGTAGTTTTTAAATCTACATGCATCTCTTAAACACAAAGAACCCAACAAAATTAAAAACCATCTTTCGGCTTAGCCAGCATTTCATATTAACCAGTTTTTTCTCTACTACATTCAATTAATCAAGAAGCTAAAAATACAATGCTTTAGAAATTCAGGAAAAAAATTGCTTTATATCTATAAAATCAATGGTTCTCAACTCAGTTTCTGTTGAAAACTTAGGTGCAACCAAATAGAGTTTTGATAAACCAAAATTCATTCATTCAAAGAACCCAAATCAGACCCACATGCAGAATGCTAACATTCTCAATCTCCCACCTCCATCGTGAATTCGTGATGCACCATGACCCCAAAAATCATAATAAACTCATCAAATTAGATCCTTGATCAGGTTCAATCACTCAATCACAATATTAGATCCTTGTTCAAAAATTTCATCTTCCACCAACAAACCAAAACGAACCCAGACCAAAGAAAATGTAAAGAAAAAAAAATTGTGCCTTGTGTAAAAAACAGAAAAATAAAATAAAAATGAGAGAAACCTAACCTTGGTTCCGTCAACGGTGGAGATAGCAAACAGAGAGATGCGGCTGGCTGAGTTGGGGGAACGGAGCTCACGGTGGAGATGCTTAAAAGGATAACACTACAACATCAAAGAAAATCCAGCAACTACAAAACTCATTCCAATATTTATAGCCACCAAACAGAATCTTGATAGAAAATCAAAAGGAATACAAATAATGCATTATCTACACTTACACAGCCCAAATCTTAGCCAAATCTCACCCAAAAACAACTAAAAATACCGGATCTAGAGAGAAAATCAAAAGGAAAGATAAAAAAAAAAAACTAAGAAAACCTTACGGTGGATTGGCTCGTCGGCGGTGGTGGTTCGACTGGGGCTGCTCGTGGCGGTACGGTGGTTGGATAGTCAGGGCCGAACCGGAGATGGAGAACGCACGGTGATTGGGTTTTGGCCGGAGATGGAGAATGCACAGTGGTGTGGCGGGCTCGTGAGTGGTCGACGGTGGCTGGCTCGTGAGTGGTCGACGGTGGCAGACTCGTGAGTGGTTGAACGGTGGCGGGCTCACGGTGGGGTTGAGGAGAGGAGATGGAGATCGAGAGAGAAGGAGGGAAAGATTTGGGGGGAAAATGGTTTGGGGAAGAGAAATGGGTATAGAAGATGGGGATGGGTTTTCAAAATCAGAATTTTCTTTTAATTTTTTTTTTTTTTTTAAAAAAACATTAAAACTGAAAATGGCCCTTTCCACGTAGGAAAGGGCCGGGCAGGGGCCGGCAAGATGGCCCCTGCCTATCATTACTCGATTTTGTAGATTTGGGGTGATGGTTTCGGATGATGATGTTGTTAATGAGCTCGTCTATCCGTAGGACGAGAGTCAGACGCTCGTCCGACTCTCGTCCTACGTGGCATAAAAATATAATATATTATATATTTATATATTAAAAAAAAAAATGCAGAAAAAAAATCACTGCACGCGTGAGCTTTCCCCTTTCCCCCCATTTCTTCCCCCAAATGCCCTAAAATTTTCAAAAACGCTGCTGCTGCTGCTGCTCTGTCTCCCCCTCCAATCCGGCGACGCCCATTGACACAGGCCACGCCCACAGTCCAAAAAAGCACCACCCACCACCAACCACTTCCTCACCGAACGCACCGGCGACGCCCACCCACGACACCAGCTCGAAATCCGGCGACGCCCACTAATGGGCCAACCGACACCGTCTCTCTCCCCTTTTTCTCTACGGTCCGTCTCTCTCTGACTTATTATTCATGGGTTTTTGAAGTTATTGATGCTTGTGATTTATTTTTGTTCTTGAAGGTTAGATTTTTTTTCTGCAATTTTTTTTTTTTTTTTTTGGTTTATGAATATGGGGCTGGTTGTTTTTTTTTTTTAAGAAACAACAGATTGTTTTCCTTGGATTGGTGTTACTTGCTCTAAACACTAAAATATGATGATTTATTTTGTTCTTGAAGGTTATATTTTTTTTTTCTGCAATTTTTTTTTTTTTTGGTTTATGAATATGGGGCTGGTTGTTTTATTTTTTAGAAACAACAGATTGTTTTCCTTGGATTGGTGTTACTTGCTCTAAACACTAAAATATGATGATTTATTTTTGTTCTTGAAGGTTAGATTTTTTTTCTGCAATTTTTTTTTTTTTTTTTGGTTTATGAATATGGGGCTGGTGCCGTGGGTGGGCGTCGCCGGTGCGTTCGGTGAGGAAGTGGTTGGTGGTGGGTGGTGCTTTTTTGGACTGTGGGCGTGGCCTGTGTCAATGGGCGTCGCCGGATTGGAGGGGGAGACAGAGCAGCAGCAGCAGCAGCGTTTTTGAAAATTTTAGGGCATTTGGGGGAAGAAATGGGGGGAAAGGGGAAAGCTCACGCATGCAGTGATTTTTTTTCTGCATTTTTTTTTTAATATATAAATATATTATATATTATATATATTTTTATGCCACGTAGGACGAGAGTCGGACGAGCGTCTGACTCTCGTCCTACGGAGAGACGAGCTCGTTGTTAATAGCTAGAATTTTTGTTTGGCTAGGACCGAATAGAGGGGAGAGGAACAATTTTTTTGGGTGTCATTCATTTTGGGGATTTTGGTTGTGGAAGGGCTGAATTGGGGGTGATGGTTATTGATCAATTTTTTTTCTTTTGAAATTTCTGGGTTTGTTATGGCCGAATGGGTTTATGGAGTAATATGTTGGTGATTTTTTTTTATTATCTGTTTCGTTTGTTAGAAACTTTTGTTGGGATTGTAATGTTTTATGAGGTTTTTGGATGAGTTGGTCTGTATTTTGCTATTGAAATATGATGGTATTTTGTTGGAAAAAAACAAAGGTTTATTAAATGCAAATCACCAAGACTCGAAACAGCAGGAAAAATCAATGTATGGTGCAGTCTACACACCCTAAGTAGGCTTGTCAACAATCTGAAGCAAAAAGTTTTTATTTTTATTTTTATTTTTATTTGTAAGAAAAAATTATCCATCAGACATCTATAGAAATCTGCAAGAGAAGTTAATTGAATATTTCTCAAAAGATGGACGATTGATAGTTGTTTACTACATTATCATAGTTTGTATGATTTTTGTCTATTACTATAAACCATTAATTTGTGCATCTAATGAGATTTTTGAAGTTTTGAATTGTCATTTTGTGGCTGCTATCTTTGGTTATAATAACCCAGTATCTTTGGAAAGCTGTGTTGCTTTAGTTTTGCTGACACCGGCATTTTTAAATTCCTAATTTATCTATCTTAACATTGTTTTGTTTCATATTATGTTCTTTTTTTTCTTTTTCTTTTTCTTTTTTTTCTTTAACATCTTCTCAAACTATCATCTTTTTGTGTGCTTGCCAGATTTTTGGGTTACTTCCAACCAAGAGAAGGAAAACGTGCTATTTGGGAATTCCATGTCTGCAATCTCTCAATGGCAGAATAGTAATGTTTGTGGAGTAATATGTTAGTGATTTTTTGTTATTATCTGTTTCGTTTGCTAGAAACGATTTTGGGATTGTAATGTTTTATGAGGTTTCTGGATGTCTATTGGATGAGTTTGAGAAAATTTGTAATAGAGTGGTTTATGATTATATTTAGTTGTTGTAGATTTTGTAAAGAACAATTATGTGAATTCAAAGTATTTTGATGGTCTGTATTTTGCTATGGTAATATGATGGTATTTTGTTTGAAAAAAAAACAAAGATTTATTAAATTGCGTCATTTCCATGGATACATATGGATGACTAAAATTTGATTCTAAATACATTCTAACCAGAAAATGAGAAGGGGAACCTAATGTTCCACCCATTGACTGGCAAAAGTAGTAAGAAAACCCCCATTTCTTTAGCAAAGAATGAACAACATTGAGCTAACACGTCAGACTTGCCTGTTTACTTGAGGGAATGTGTGAATCCTGTCTTCTTTGAACAACAATCGCATAATCATTCTCGCCTGTTATAGTTGGCTAGCCCATTTCCTTTCAGTATAAACTAGGAAACCTATGAAAAGTGAACCAGATATCCCAGAAGTTGGATTTGGAATTACTATACTACAACCTTTGCTCCTGACCAAGGGTACCTGCATATAACTCTCAAAAGAAACCACCCCTAATCTGGCCATTTCAAACCTCAACCAAAATCACAACCCAAAGGTTTCACCCTAAACACCATACCAAACCAACCATAAATTTTCCCTCTCAATCATTAATAAATCATTCCATAAATCGCTTCTATATCCACAAATCATAAGCCAACCAAACACCCAAAGCACGACAAAATGAATCATAGCACCATAATTATCAAAAAAACATATTCCAACAACTTGCCACATGTGCATGGTGGGATCACCAAAATTACACTTTGATCCCATTTCCTTCATACTAACAAAATTACATTTTGATCCCATCAATAAAGACAACACCTAAACACCTAAAATCTACACATGTACATTACAACATGTCAACAAGAAGTACAATACATCATTCACAGGCTAATCGTATGGAATTGATGACATGCATCAAACGATAGATACTTGAGAGCTCATTACCAATAAATGTAGGCAAACATCGCATATGGTTGAGTATGTTATACGCTTGATCTTTTTTTTTCTTTTATTAAATTTTTATTTTAATTTTTTAAGAGAATATAAATAATAAAGAAATATAATTTTTTTTTAAAAAAAAAGTTTCATTTTTTTATACATCTTGATAATTTGATATATCATTTTAGTATACTTTTCAATTTATTGGGTTATTTTTAAATTTATGACTTTTTTTATATTTTTCTCAAAAATTATTTTTGCGAAAAAGTAGGGTGTGTCCGTTCTAATCAATAAGACTTCAGTTTTTGGTGTGAAAAGCAAAAGAAAGCCTGCAATCTTTATCTTCTCCGGTTGTTTCCGATGAGAGGTGATATGCAAGGGATTAGAAACCGTTCCCTTGCATACCCTTTTTTATATAAAAAAAAATAGATATAATCAAAAAATGTCATTTGATATCACATAAAAAGACATTTTTTGATTATATATTTTTTGATTATTATTATTATAAAGAACCTGTTGAGAGACGGTTTTTCATCCCCAAAAATCATTTCCCGTTTCCAATTACCATACGCATGCACCTTCCTTTTTCATTTAATTGCTATCACCTTTGATAATGACTTGCCAACTACCAAAATGTTGACTTCGACGAAGACTTAAGACTTTTTTTTTTATTTTTTATTTTTATTTTTTACATTAAATTAAGGTTATGTAAAAAAATCATTATATACCCATGAATGGTGAAGCAAATATTACTTCTTAACAAATAATAAATCCCATTATTTTATTTATTGTTTTAAAAATCTCTTGAAAAATGTATTTTTGTAATCACAATAAGATACACCAAATCTTTGGGGTTGACAACGAGAAATATACTAACATATTATGTAACATCCCGTCCTACGTTCAAAACATGAGTTGTTGCTCATATATATAGAGTGAATAATTTAGAAAAATAATTATGAATGTTAAGTCTTATATTACTTAATTTAGTTAATATATGTAACTGGACTCCGAAACACTCTAAAAGCAACCAAAAAAAGCCTCCAATAATGATAAGAAATTCTCACCTGCTCTCAATTCAATCCCAAATAATCTCAACTAAACATTCAAGCATTTGTATAGGACCAATAAAATCACTAATTCATAACCAGTAACCGTAACTTTTTAACTTTATTTATGCATTCCAATACAATTGAAAAACCAACTAAAATAAACAAATTACAAGAAATATCAGATTTCAAATGAACCACAACTAAGTTTTTCCCCATACATTACAAAGCTGCATAGTATACATGTGTGTGTAAAATGATTGATTTTCACATTGAAAAAGTGTTAAAAAAAAAAAAAAAAATGTGAGTGGTTTATATAATGTGGTTGAGTCCAAATCTATAGACTTAAGCTGTTAGGTCGTATAATGTCTTAACATGCTATATTATAAAGTTCTTGAAAAGACACTCCAAGATGCCAATCTTCCTAACAAAAGTTACAAAAGCATTTACAAACCTTCAACGTTTAAATGTTTGTCATGAATCACAAAGCATAGATCCCAGTCATTCATTGTTACAAGTGTCTAATCGGGTGTAGGTGTTTCTTTCCTTGTATTGGAATTTTATTCCAGTTTCCACCCAAGTTTTTGTATTGACAGTGTTTGGTTTTATAATAGATTTAATTCATAAAAATAAATAATAATAATAATAATAATTAAAAAAAAAAAAAAAGAAAAAAAAAAGGAAAAGATAATAGGCAACCTCCTCTGTAACCTATGATACTCGTATTCAAAAGTTAAGGATAATATGATAGAAAAATCCACTTCTTTAAAATTAAGTTATATATCAAAATACATGTAAGATTTGATACATGGAATGGCCATTTCATTAGAAAAAAAAAAAAAAAAAAAAAAAAAAAAAAAAAAAAAAAAAAAAAAAAAACTTTTATTAGGAAGAAAATGATGTGAAATAAAATAGCATTAATGTTATTGTGTATGATAAGGATCTAACACTTGGAATATCCATTCTAATTGTCCATAGGAAATGACTAAAAGTCGACATGTTGTCGTTAAAAGTCTAAAAATTATCGCTTATAAGTTAATGTTGCAGTTGTCCTGTCGAGAAAGGTTATCATCGACGGCTTTGGTTGTCTCCAATAATATTAGCGGTTGTTACATATAGCGTAAGAACCTAAGCCGACAATCGACATGTTGTTGCTGATGATAAGTTAACAACGATGACATAAGGGATCGTCACTGATAATACATTATCAGTTACGATAAAAGATGTCGTCGCTGATAACTTTGTGTTATTTATTTTTATTTTGTTTTATAATTTTTTGATTTTATTTATATAATTGTCACTTGCTAATGATTTTGGCATGAATAGTCATTTGATAGAGAACAACTAAAACTGCTACATCATATAAGTTTTCAATCAACAAATACTTATATGTTAAATTACTACTTATTCCAAAAGTTAAGCTGATAGGAAAAAGTAAATTTAATCAATTAATCAACGCATTAACACTTCGCGTGTAGGCTCAAAGTCCATTTTTAATAGGTAAAGCCTAATAAGTGAAATATTTAAATGAATGTGAGATAAATGATGGAGTCAAGATTCGAACACAGAACTTTTAACTTTGATACAATGTTAAATTACTACTTATCCCAAAAGTTTTGATAGAATATAAATTAATTAAATTCATGTATTTCTATCAACTTGACCTTTTAGGATAAGTGGTGATTTAATGTTGTATCAGAGCAGATGTCTTGAGTTCGAACCATGTATCTTTAATTCACTTTCTATTTTAATTAAAATATCCCACGTGTTGGGTCTCACTCACCTATTAAGTAGGAGCTTGAGCCTATATGTGGTGGAGAGTTTTAGAATATAAATAATTAAATTCATTTCTTCCTATCAGCTTAAGCTTTTGGGATAAATGATGATTTAAAATCATCAACATTTGTTTGTATAGAAAATAAGTGGTTCAGATTTTTAGTACACAAATCTTTAAAATTTTCATACATATAATTAGGACATTGAAAAAAAAAAATAGATTATAAATAAGGGAAAACAGAACTAGAGAAACTCCAATTTGTAGGCAATCCAATTTATAGATCATAAACAAGAAATGTCGGACTCCCATTTGATTTTCTCCCACTCAAAATTATTCATACTTTCGAGTTTGGTACACAAACAATTTATAGGGACTAAACTCTCTACCTATTTTCTCATTATATATAGGAACTAAATGGCTTAAAAAACCCATTCAAATAAAGATATTTTGATATTTTTAACTCGTTTCATCATTTTTATTCTTAAAAAAGATTTGTTTAGAATTGTTGCTTTTCAGAATATGATATAATATATTCAGCTGAATAACTTTTCGTCAGTAATAGAGAATACACTGTGTAGACTATTACAAATTTTTTAAATTTTAGGAGCCAGTAATCTCTTTGTGATTATACCAAAAGAGAGCCTGGAATTTTGCTCAGCTCTTTCCAATCACTTTCCCTTCATCCCCCTCAATTACTGGGAGAGACCCTTTGGTGGTGGTGCTCAAATGAAAAATAAAAATAAAAATGTTATTCTTCTTATCAAATAATATAATATAATTTATTCTTTTTTTCTATGACGAAAATCCTTCCGAGGCAAGGGCACCTCATCTATTATAAACACTTTCTACTTCCACTTGATGGTTATTGGCAGAGGATTAATTTGACGGGGAAAGGGGTAAAAAATATTTGTCTGTTTTCACTTCAAAAAATATTATACGTGCACTTGATCGTTCCTTCTAAATCAATGTCCCCGAAATTCCTCTGTTCCTTTCCCTTCTTGTTTGATTTAAATTGTTTATTATTTTATTTTATTTTTACGGATAAAAACAGCTAATGTGTTTTGGAGCATGCTTTTAGTTTTTAGTTTTTTGTTTAATAATAATAATAATAATAATAATAATAATAATAAAAAAAATAAAAATAAAAAAAGAAGAAGAAGAAGAAGAAGAAGCCATTAATAAACAATGCCAGTCATTATAAATATCTCCCATTTGTATACTGTGTTTTTATTCTCTATACAGTTTATTAAAATTATTTGAGGGATGCTTGGTTGAAAGCTTCAGGAGTAGGGGCAGTTTGAGGGATACTGGGATCCTTCTCAATTGGCTTATTTTATTTTATTTTTATTACTATCACTATGATATTATATTTGTTATACATTATGATTTCACTCAAAGAGGTCTTCACGTGAATAAAGCTGTTGAAGAGTAGACTACCCTTCTTTCTCTTCACCGGATGTTTTGCCTTTTGTCTTCAAATTCATTGTATTAGATTTTGTTCTTCAAACCTCTAAAACAGTTTATCAAAAACAACAAATTCTGCAGGATATATTTAAATGGACATTATAGGCTCAATTTTACGGGAAGGTCGATTTTTTTTCCCCCAATTTGAAAGTGGAAGAATTTTTCTAATTTTTTTTTTCTTTTGTTTGACATTAAAAAAGATGATTTATTCTCTTTCACATTTCTAGTTAATCTCCATGTTAGAGATGTGCAAATCCACATCATATGGTTTTATAAATTCAATCGTAAATTCTAAAAAAAAAAAAAAAAAAAAATTAACAAGAACATGGCACCAAACACATCTCTTTAAGCTATTTTAATACTTTTTTTAAAAAAAATCATTTTTTTTTTTACTTTAACATGATAACCAACGCAACAATCATTTTCTTTTACATAGAAATTAACATTGCATCGAAGCCAAGTTTCTACGTCTAGTATACAGGAACGTATCACAGCGCCCTCATGCGCCAAACTATGTTGTCTTCTTCTTCTCTTTTTTTTTTCTCTTTTTTTTTTCCTGACAAAGAAAACTCTACGCACCACCTCGACCACCATGCACCGCTCCAGTCAATCCTTTTCACACATTGATACCAGATCCAGGATGAGAGACGTACGATCTACCCGCCAGTAAAGAGTACGCGCTTAGAGAACAACCTCTCACGTGCCACCACAGAATTTCTGTGATTTGTCCAACGCACCGCCTACTTCAGCCGAGTTTAGACACAAACGTCGGATTTTTGTGCAATTGATGACGTTTAATTAATTCAAAAACTCTATAAGTTAGCTACGTATAATTGGAGAAGTTAATTAATTCCAAAATTCTAAAGCATTGTCCTCAAAATTGCTCTCTTCCTTTTCCTTCTTGTTTGATTTACATTTTTTTTTTTTTCCTTTTCTTTTTGTCACGAAACGGCTTTCTATTTTTCTTAGTTGTTTTCTGTCATTTTTTCAAAGTATCGTCCATGAGACCGCCCCCAAGCATGCTTCCCCATCAACTGTACTGGGTGGACGGCAACCCCACCAACTCCTTTTAGCGTGATTGACTAATTTTTTCTCTTAAAAAAAAAAAGAAAAGAAAAAGAAGATTGACTATTTTAAAAACTAGGTTAAATACCCCCCTCCCCACTAAGTTTTAATTTTTTTTTTTTTTTTTTTCAGTGCTTCATTTTTTATCACAGATGGCAGATGGTACCTCCGTCCAAAACTAACAGATTGTCACATGTCAACTCCTGAGATAGACACGTGTCATAATTTAAAAAAAAAAAACAGAAAATAAAGAGCTTTAAAATTATTAAAAAATTGAAAATAATAAAACTTTATATATATATATATATATATATATATATATATATATATATATATATATAAAAGAAAAAAAAGAAAAAAGAAGAGGCCCATGGGGGTGGTTCGACCACCTCCATGCGAACCACCCCATGGGCCAAAGGGCAAAAATTAAAAAATTAAAAAAAATAAAATAAAATTAAGGTGATTTGGCCCTTGGGGGTGGCCAACCACCCTCATGGCCCATGGGGGTGGTTCGCCCGCCCCTAAGGGCCAAACACCGCAATTTTTTTTTTTTTTTTTCTCTTTCGCTCTTGGGGGTGGCTCGACCATCCCCAAACCGGCCCTGGGGTGGCTAAGCCATCCCTCTTCTTTTTTCTTTTTTTCAATTTTTTTTTTAGTTTTTAATATTTTTTTAAAATTTTTTATTAATTTTTAAAGCTTTTTATTTTTATTTTTTATTTTTTATTTTTAAATTATGACATATGTTTACTCTCAGGAGTTGACACGTGGCGAGCCGTTAATTTTTGAACGGAAAAACTAACGGAGGTACCAATTCTGTCTTTTCCCATAGCACAGATACCATCTATGGTAAAAAAATGAAGCACAATAAGCAAAAAATAAAAATTTGAAACCATAGGGGGCTGTAACGTATTTAACCCTAAAAACTATTTTAGAGTTGCGGATTATTACAGAGAGACATTATACACATGTATCTTTTGTACATCTTTTTTTTAAATCAGCTATTGAATCTGTGGAACTCACATGTAGATTCTACAAATTCAATTATTAATTTAAAAAAGAGATTTACAAAAAAAGTATAAAAGATGTAAAAAGATCATTTCTCTATTCCAAAATTTGTTTCGAGGCGGCTAGGTCACCCTATACATCAGTTGCAGTTGCTTTTGAGGTGGCTAGCCAATCACCCATTTTCTAACCCAATTCTAGGTACATCATGCCCAAAACAACAAAATTATAATCCAAACATAATATCAATAATAGTGTCTTTACATCTTCATGTCATTATAACTCAACAGGAGATAAACAAACAGTGCTTTAAAACAAATATTTGTTATATATCAACATGCACTAAGTCCAAGATCCCTCAAACCTAATCATCAACACAAATTGAAGAAGTTAAACAAGCTTAATCTATAAATCAGATAACATAAAAGTGAGCAAGTCATCTTTTAGAAAATTAACCATGTCTAGCTATGAAGAAAAAAAGAATATTTTACTAGACCTCAAAGCTCATTAGTTCTGCAGAAGATGGCATCTGAAACACTCTTAGTGTGGATGCGCTTTTCATAACAGTTGAATCGACAAGTTCCATAATTATCGATGGAAAAAATGACGAATGAGTTCCTAATTACACTTTCCAATAAGTTCCTTTTGATGGCGATAAGTTAATTTGCCAGCACGACCTAGAGTATCAAGTTGAGAGGGAAGGAGAAGGCAGTTGGGAAGTGAATAGGTCCAGAGAGAGGATAGGTTAATGATGTCAACCAGAACTAAAATTGTTTTGACAACGTATGATAGAAGCAAAAACTAAAAATTAAAGATTGAAAAGGAAATTCAGAAAAAGAGAAAATAACAAATAGGGAAGAAAAAGAACGTAATTACCCCAAATAAGCAAACACAAAAATAACTCTGAAAGACTTAAATTTAATTAATACTTCAAAACTTGATTGAAAAATAACAAAGACTAGTAGGTACTTCCTAATTTAACAAGGAAAATGAAAAGAAATCCTAATTAGAAAAGAAATACATAATCCTAATGGAAAATGAAAACTCAATGCTTATTTTTATTTTTATTTTTTTTGAAAAAAAGGATCTTATATCATTAATGAATAGGAAGATTACAAAAACTCATCATTAACAATAGCCTATAAGAAAGGCGGACAGCCCTCCTTCCAGACCATCTCGTGATGAACTTCCAACACATACTTAGCTAAACAATGGGCTACTTGATTTGCTTCCCTCCGTGTAAAACTCACTGTCCAATCTGGGTGTTGCAGTAACCTCTCCTTCAGAGCCTCCACCATATTTCCACAAGGCCTGCAGCAGACCTCAGAAGAATTAATGGCTTTTACCACGCTGAGAGAGTCACCTTCAAAGATAGCTCGATGCCCTCCTAGCTCTTCACCGAAAAGGACCGCTCTCCATATTGCGATAGCCTCGGCCACCTCCGGATCACAAATATACGGCTCGGTTGAAATCAAAGCCGCCTTAAAGGCCCCTGACTCATCTCTGACCACTATACCCACCCCCATCCGTTTGCCTAAGGAATCCAAGGAAGCATCCCAATTATACTTCAACGAACCAAATGGAGGTTTAGTCCACCGGATAGTCACTGGAGATAACTGGGGAGCAGGCATTACCCGAAGGACGTTTGCTGACTCAAATGCCTCCCTGGAGTCACAGGCTTGTTGGACTAGAAGAGAAGGTGGAGAAAACAGACCATCAAAGATAAAGGAATTTCTCCTCAACCAGATTAACCGTGCCACCAGAATCACGTGAATAAAATCATGTTCTTCCAATTTCTCATGAAGAGCCTGCAACAGAGCCATACCATCATCATCAGCCAAGGAAATCTTCTGAATTTTCCTGGAGGTCTCCTGCTAGACAGCCTGAGAAGAACGACAGCCCCATAGGATGTGACCTGTGGTCTCTCGCTTCCGAAGACATATCGGACATAAAGGATCCTGGGCAATCTTTTTTCGATAAAGGTTGTCCTTGGTAGGTAAAAGGTTGAGGCTTACCTTCCACATAAAATTCTTAAAAACCCCCGGGACATTCATAGCCCGTAAAGACTTCCAAAATAATCTGTTAATTCCCCCATTAGAGCTCTCCCCTCCCTCCTGTTCTTTTCTTTGCTTTTCCAAATAATAGGCACTTCTCACCGTGAAGATGCCTTGCTTGGTCGCAGCCCATACCAATCAATCTGGAGGCCTTAGTAGACTTAAAGGAATACTACAAATACTGTCCACCTCTCGAGGAGAGAACAAAGAATAGAGCAAATGAGTATTCCACTGGTTAGAGCTAGGATCAATAAGCTCAGATACCTTAGCTTCAGGAAGAAGAACAGACATCGACGATTGAGCTTTTCCATTTCCGAAATTGGGAATCCACTTGTCCTTCCAGACTGAAATCTTCTGCCCGTTCCCAACCCTCCACACCAATCCGGCCTCCAGAATCTGACAAGCTTGGGAGATGCTCTTCCAGGCAAACGAAGGACGACTTCCTACTTTAGCATCTAGGAAAGTGTCTTTGGGGAAATACTTCTCTTTGTAAACTCTGGCCACTAAGGGCTCCGGATTTTGTAAGATCCGCCAACCTTGTTTAGCCAGCAATACAAGGTTGAAAGCTTCCAATTCCTAAAAACCCATACCACCTCCCTGTTTAGACTTTCCCAACTTCTCCCAGCTCATCTAGACTGATGTGGTCTTTTATTGCGAGGCGAGGCGATTTTAGCATAGTAAACGTCCGAATTTGGGAAAGCATATTTCTAACATATTTGTTGAATTTTTTATTAGCTTTCCAATGCCACCAATTTTATTACAATCCGATATCTGACGCAAAAGTTATGATCCAAACACTGAGACATATGCAGAATCCAAATTTGAATCCAATCCGATTTTGACTCTTAGTAGAGAAATTCTGATTTAATCCTTCACCACATCATATAGGTATTCTATTATGATTGGTTAAGCTTAAACATATCTTCTAGGTTTTCTCAAAGTGTGCTTTAAGCCCAAAATTAATGGAATTAATTGCATCTTTATTTAAAACCTGAAAACAATAAAACAACACAAAATCAAACAAATAACAATGCTAAGGAATTAACATATATAAGTTAAGGGGCTTGAATGTGTAACATTCAACGCTTATCACAGCCCCAAACTTACATATTGCTAGTCCCTTAGCAATACAAAACAAGAAATAAAACTGAAAAACAACAGAATAAATCCTTCTTTCGTGGGATGTACGATTGCATTTAGCGTATGCAACAAGCATTTTAAACCTCTAGGACTCCCTAGTGGACGAGTGAAGTCTCGTGAGGGTTTGCCAGGAATGATACCCACAAACAATTTTCCTACCATGTTATCCCCAATAATGCAGCATCATAAAAATAATGGTTCTCATTCATTAGCAAGCTTAACAAAATAAACTCCATCTTCACAATTTCAGGGAACTAAAAATTAAGCTACTAACATGGCATTATGAGATATCACAAGATTCAACTAGTATAAAGTGAACTTAACACATAGTCATGAGGTTTCAAAATTAATCTCAATCATGAATGGTTCAATACTCAAAATTCGCTGGATTCCCCATTAGATAAAATAACCAAGGCATATATATTTATTATTATTTTTATATATGCAGGCTGTGCAATGCTTAGCTCCCTTAAGCTTTCTAATTGACCCATGTAACAAGTGTTAGGTCAATGACTCCCAAACCAGATGATTTTAGGGCACTAGGTGTAAAACACCCTAAAGACTTACTAACTCGAGTTAAAAAGGCTACGAAGCCAAACTTAGTCATTTTATCAATCAAAACAAACTTACACCTTTTGACGCGAATACTCAATGCTAATGAGGCAAGAGATCCGGTTACTCAGCTATCCATTTTATCAATCAAAACAAACTTCCACCTTTTGACGCGAATACTCAATGCTTAATGAGGCAAGAGATCCGGTTACTTAGCGAAAAGCTCAAAGTGTCAATATTTTTTTTTTTTTCTTTTTCTTTTATGCCAAGGTTATTTCTCTAATAAGTTACCCACTTGCATCTAAGATATTGATAACAGACATAACTGATTTCAAATTTCATACCCCACAGACTATGTGCTAGTGTGTTTGTGAGAATCAAATTGAAACAAGTAATATCTCATGCTGCCAAAGAAAATAACAAAAGTTCTTAATTCCCTAGTCAAGTGATCATGTGTTCATCATGTTAAGCTCACCAATGAAATACAAATCAAAATTAAAAATCAACAGCATGCTCAAGAATAACATAGCAAAAACAGTGTTTCGTTCTTCCATACCCCTAAACTTGAATCACACATTGTCCTCAATGTGTGTATAGAACTGAACATAATGGTAAGAGGATAGGAATACCTGAATGAGCAGATGCGGGGTATATCATACCCCCAGACTTGATTGCAAAAACACATGTCCTGAAAAAGAGAGTGATACTCCAACCAAATACTAGTAAAGTGTAACACATTGTTGTAAAAATATAAACTAAGAATGAAGCAACAATGGAGAAGATAAACCTGGAAGGAGATCATGTACCCTGGCCTGATAGAGGACTCGAGCGTACAGGGCCTGTGCTCGAACCAATGAAGCTTACTCATTTAGTCAAAATATGTGAGATCTGTCAAGTCAACAGAATCCACATCCTTGATGCGCTCAGTGCTCTCTGACCTTTAAGTTTAAATTTAAAGCACCAATCTTTTCTTCTCTTTGACCAAAGAGAATAAATTTTACCTACATAAAGGTAATTTCGAATGCCCGCATATCGAGGTAGATCCTTCTGAGTATTCTTAAGTAGTTTCTCATCCGGAAGGGAATCATGAACTAGAATAGAATGAGGAGAATACACAAGGAAGTTTTCTACCTTGATGGTCTCTTTTTGCTCTTCTAATATCCCTAACAAACTACTCTCTTGACCTCTTGGTACATCAGAAGCAATATGGGCTCGGGGTTTATATGGCGTCTCGAGAATAAGAGTGGGTGATGAAAGAGCCTCAGTGCTCACTTCCTCCCCTTTTGCCCGATGTAGAGCTTGTGGGGCTTCAATTTGCTCCTCCTTCCTCTCTTCCCCGTGAGTGTCGACCACTTCTCCATTATTTATTGTGGTGATGGCTTGCTCATGATAAGTATTCTCATCCACCACGTAGTGCCCATCAAGATTGACCACCGACTGTCTTTGAAGCTCTTCTTCTTCTATTTGCTTTGTCATCTGTTCCCTCTGAGCTTCTAACTTGGCAATGGCTTGACCCTGAGATTTCAAATCCTGATTGATCTTACCCATAAGTTTCAACATCTGAATTTGAAAGTCAGAACCTGACTGAGTAGATGGTGGTTCGGCATGGTATTGTTGTTGTGGAGACCAATCAATGGGAGATGGCTCCTCTTCGTCAGCATCTATCTTAGCAATGGATTCAAAGCGAGAGTTTCATGTCTGACTGACAGAGGTCGCTATATCATTCATAAATTTCAACAGCTGATCTTGCAAATCCGAATCAAACCGAGGCGGTGGTGTGGCCTGAGAAGAAGGTTGCCAGTTATCCTCAAAGTTAGCACAATATGGAGATGATTGCCAATGCTGGTGGGGAGGATGGAAGTTAGATGGTGGATAGGCTGCTTGATCATTGAACTAGGGATATGTCTGATGGTACAGTTCATGAAATTGTGGAGCATAACTTTCAGGAGCTTGAGCTTGCCATGGGATATCAGACTGGTTACTCCATGCCAGGTCATAGGAATCACAGTAAGGCTCATTCCTCGGTCTAAAGAACTGTGTGTTCATATGCTCATAAGAATAGTTAGAAAATTGTCCTGCAGTAGGACAATCTTTAACATGATGATAAGGACTATAGCAATATGAACATGGTTCATGGGGTGTTGGAATGCCTCCCCACATGAACTAAATTGAGAAAAATAAAACAAAATAACAAAAGAAAATAAAAACAAAATTGAAAGCAAAAAAAATTAAAATAATAATAATAATAATAATAATAAAGAAACCAAAATTAAAATAAAATAAAATAAAAACAAAAAAGAATCAAGTTAAATTCAATCTTTAAAACATAATAACGCTACCGTTAAGCAGTCCCCGGCAACGGTGCCAAAAATTGATGTGATCTTTTATTGCGGGGCGATTTTAGCATAGTAAACGTCCGAATTTGGGAAAGCCTATTTCTAATATATTTGTTGAATTTTTTATTAGCTTTCCAACGCCATCAATTTTATTATAATATGATATCTGACGCAAAAGTTATGATCCAAACACTGAGACATATGCAGAATCCAAATTTAAATCCAATCCGATTTTGACTCTTAGTAGAGAAATTCCGATTTAATCCTTCACCACATCATATAGGTATTCTATTATGATTGGTTAAGCTTAAACATAACTTCTAGGTCTTCTCAAAGTGTGCTTTAAGCCCAAAATTAATGGAATTAATTGCATCTTTATTTAAAACCTGAAAACAATAAAACAACACAAAATCAAACAAATAACAATGCTAAGGAATTAACATATATAAGTTAAAGGGCTTGAATCTGTAACATTCAACGCTTATCATAGACCACCCCTTTTTCCTTCTTCTGAGAATTCCACCAAAATCGACTCATAAGAGAATTTAAATGTGCACACAAAGTCTTCGGTAAACGGAAGACGCTCATAGTATAAGTCGGGATAGCTTGAACCATGGCTTTGATCAAAATCTCCTTCCCTGCCTGAGAGAGGAAGTGCTCTTTCCACCCATCCAACCGTTTACATACCCGAGCTTGGATACCTGCAAAAGACCGGCATTTGGAGCGGCCAACCATCGCTGAGAGACCCAAGTACTTATGATAATTGGTTGTGGCTGAGTTTCCAACCAAAGAAACGATGTGGTCTTTAAATTCCCTTTTGGTATTACGACTAAAAAGGATGGACGTCTTGTCAGCATTTAGTTTTTGACCGGAAGCTCACTCATATTTCTTCAAAACCTCTTGGATATTGCACCACTCAAGAGGGCTTGCTCGACAAAATAAAACTAAAACATACATATTGCATAAAATAAATTTACCCTAAAGTTAATCTTTTCATGCATCAGTCTCCCCATGTTGGAAACAAGGACGGAACTAGGGGGCTTGGTAGGGGCCATGGCCCCCCTCAATTCCAAAAAAGAAAAAAAAAATTAGGTAAAAAAATTATAAGGAAAAAAAAAATAAAAATTGAGCCTGCTGGCTCCTACAAACAAATTTTTTTGGCCCCTGACCCATGCCCATAAGAGCTTCTAGCTCCGTCTCTGGCTGAAAAGAACTCGTCCTCAAGTTCAAGTCGTCTCTGTCAGCATCAACAAAACATGGAGTCAAGTGCTTTACGTTGAACACATTAGAGGCCTTTAAATGACTTGGAAGACATAGCCGGTATGCATTATCATTTATCTTTTGCAGAATCTCACAAGGTCCAAGTGGATAGCGGTTATGTGTGGACAGCAAATGCGGGCAGTTATTATCCACCTACATTTTTACCCCTAATTCTTGGTCTAATTTGGAATGTGTGATTTGAAAAAATTGCAATTTCAATGGGGGTGAATTTTGAACACACGTCTCCAATCCAGATTCGCCCATCTAGAGAAGTTGATTTGCCAGAGGAACCACAGTTTACAAGAATCATCTCGACCGGTGTGTAAGGAGACGGTGAGCCACCGGCAACGGTGCTACTCAGGTGGTATAGCAAGAAGGCTAGGTAGAGAGGTGTAAAACGTGGTAAAAGGGTGGTCCAGAGACGCGTTTTGCTTCGGCTCCACATCGAAGCAGACAGAGAAGGAGAATGAGGTAATCGATTCAAGAGGAGAATAGTACTGTAAGACGGCGGATGCATTCATAGGCAAGCAGGGGCCACGGCCCCTCCAGTGGCCCCTGCTGGAGTAAAAAAAAAAAAAATCTTATTAAATTTTCAATGCTATAGCTAATGGCCCTACGCCTTATCTCTTCACTAAAGCTAATAGCCCACCTGACTTATCACTTTTTTTTTGTTTTCTTTCTTTTCTTCTTGTAATTAGCTGTAATTCTTTAAGACAAGTTTACTGAGACAAACTTTGCGTTTGATACAAAATCGTAGGGAAAAAAAAAAGTTCACAGGCTCAGGCTACTACTAGTCTAGTCTACTAGTTTCAACTTTCAAGGACTTTACATGAAAAAAAAAAAACAAAAACAAAAACAAAAAACGAAAAACAAAAGAAAAAAAAAGGTCTCAGTCGTGTCGTGAAAGCTAAGAAGTGCATAGAAAAAGAAAAAAAAAAAAAACAAGTAAAAGGTTCGAGATAGTCTTTATAGAACTAGAAAGTGCACGAAGATTATCCTTTTAATTTTTTTGAGCAAGAGAAAAATAATGATTTGAAATTAGAAATTGTCTTCCAACGTAGGATTATGTCAAAAATTATCAGAGATAAAAAAAATAAAAAATACGTCATATTATTAATAAATTGATTCGTCTTATTTTGACTCCTTTAGTGTTTACAGCGACTACCGAACGAGCCTTTTCAATTATCAAAGTTGTTAAAACAAAACTTCGCAACAAAATGGAAGATGAATTTTTTGTAAATAGTTTAGTTGTCCATATTAAAAAGGAAATTGTTGAAAGATTCAATTTAGATTCGATACTTGATAATTCTGTTTCTCTAAAAGAACGTAAACTAAATTTTTAAACATTTTATATTTCTACCTTTTTGTACTAGTACCAACATGTTTCATTGCTAATATATTAATTTTTGCACATATTTATGAACTTTTCTAATATATTTTTGTGATACATATTGTGTGACAAAGTACTCAATTTTTATTTGAAATTGTATTTATCGTTTATTTTTTTTTTGGGTCCCTTGCTATCACATTTATCTAGCTCCGGCGCTGCTTACACTGGTTCGAAAGGGTTTTTTATTTTTTATTTTTAAAATCTTCATAGTCTGTGAGTCTGTGACTCTGTGGATAATGGTTAATGATTACGGATTTAGTATTCATCCCTTTTTAATTTTCTTAAAAATCGGTAAGAATTACTTCAATTGGAAATATATATATATATATATATATATATATATATATATATATATATATATATATATATATATATATATATATATATATATATATATATATATATATATATGTCATGTCATTTCAAAAAATGGTTAAAAAATAGACTACACATATTCAAGCACAGCTAGTTGTATAGTCTTTAACGTCATTTTTTATTTTTATTTTTTTAAAAAGTCATTTCATTTTTTGGTTATTGTAGTTATGGTGCTAGTCAAAAGTTTTGAAAAATGAAAGACTCGAGACATGGAATGGATTTGATGTTGTAAAACCCACCACATGGTCTCACCCATGTTTTTACAAACGTACACAATAATTATATAACTGTTGTACATTAATCAAGTCTCAAAATCATCACAAAAACTACTAAAACAGAAGCTCAAAATATCGCTGCTATTAATGCTATCAAAATACACGTCATTGATATTATACCTAACTTCAATTTTGTGGTCGCCGTTGACTCGTTGCTCTACTGCTAGTGAATTGAACTGGACGTCGCAGTGACAAGTGTGTTGGTAAAAAGTTTTGAGAAATTGAATGAGAAAATGATTGGTTGATGTGATATAAAGTAAAAATTATTTATAAAAAATTAAGTGAAAATTTGTTTGAATATACATATAAACACATCATCATTCCCATACCTAGGCGATATGGGACGTCACAATGGTATTTAAGCACATTTACAAGCTTTTAGTGAGATTGGTGATTATGTATTGAGTGCCATGACATAAAAAATGAAGGTAAAGTACAACAAGTGTTGAGCGAATTTTGATAAGGTTAACTTGATAATGTTTGTTGTGGTTATACTTGATCTACGCACCAAATTGAATTCATTAGATTTTTTTGTTCAAAGAAGTTCTCAATGCTGAGCAAGCATCTCATATGATTACAAAATTGAGGCACCATATTAACAACGTAAATGATCACTACAACAACATTGGTGAGAGTTCATCTCATGTTTACTACGGTAATAAATCGCCAAAATGTTCATCAATCACAACAGATGATAGTGAGAGTGGTAACCTTTCACTTCAATTCATGAATAAGTTTCATAAGTACCGAGCTTTTAAAGGTGATGTAAAAAACAAATGAGAGATAGATTGATATTTGATGGAGGATATTGAAAAATCGAGTGCTAATTTGAATATTATAAATTGGTGGAAGGTCAATTCAACCAAATTCCTGATACTTGCTCAAATAGAAATAAATGTTTTGGTTAAACCTATTACAACGGTTGTTTCAGAGTCAGCTTTTAGTACTGGAGGGCATGTATTGGACCCTTTTGGGATTTCATTGGCTCCGAGAACAATTGAAGCTTTGATATGCTAAAAAAATTTGTTGAAGTCTAAACCCATAGGTAGTGGCAATGGCAATGATTCAAAGTGAATTGATTATGTCAAAAGTTATAGGCTCAAATCAGGTAAAACTTCTATCATTCGTTTCTTAATTTATTTAGTTTTTTACAAATTATATTTATCGGTTTAAATTATGATTTTTATTCTGTTTTGTTTCACTCTCTTCTGTAGAATAAATTTGAAGAACAACATGAGTTTGTTTGAGGATTATTAGTTGAAAATACTGCTATGCTGGACATTCTGCTTGATGGCTGCTGGTTTTTTGTTGCTAGATTATCTTTTATTGTTTGCTGACTTAACTTTTATGGAAGCTTTATTTGTTTTGCTTAAATTCGAGATTGTAAGTTACTAAGGTTTAGTTGTTTCATTTTCTTGGTGGTGGGTTTAGTTTTATAGAGAAATCATATTAGCAGTAGTATACTCTAGTTTGAATATCACGAATCTTGGGTAAGTACCAGTTTTTTTTTTTTTTTTTTTTTTTTTTTTTTTTAATTTAAGTTTCTGCATTGACAACTTTCCCAACTATGGAGGTGAATAGTTTCTGCAATCGAAAGTTTTTGCGAGTTTAATATTGATTCTAATTTTTAGTTTTTGTTTTTAAAGCCCAATTTGAATAGTACTGTTAAAGCCCAACCGTTTGAATTCGATTCACATAAATAAAAACAATTATATAATGTCTTAGGTCCAACCCAAACAATTGACAATAAATAGCATTTTGTATTGGATTGAGGCCCAGCCCAAACAAGGGTTATAACCAACTCTGATCCGCCCCGTCAAGCCCGTTACCCGGTGGAAATTAGTAATATTCTTCAGGTATTGAGCTTGAATTCTCCTACCCGTGCCCACCCCGGGCAGTTGATTATGGTTTGTCACTTTGTTGGGTGGCTTGGGTGATTGATTTTCTGGAGACCGTGAGTTATGATCAATTTGGGGGGGGGTTGATTTTATTGGGTTGTGGGGTTTCTTCAGATTGAAGGAAGTGGTGATGGGTATTCAATTCTTTATGGGGTATTTTGTGTTATCTTTGTTTTGGATTTAGGCTTGGCCGAAATTGAAGGTGTTTTGGCCAAAATTGAGGGTGTTCTGGCCTATTGGGTTGTAGCCGATTGTGGAGATGTATTGACTGTGTTAATATTGCGCGCTTTGGGGTGTCTTTGGTTCTTTGCTGAAATTATACTACATGGATGGCCATATGGGGAGAGGGATGGTTGTTCCGTTGGGTTTGTAGGTGTGGTGTGGTTTGATTTGCTGGTATGATTGCTTTACTGGTCTGGTCAAGAGAGAGGTGAAAAAAAATGTAGGTTTAAAACCAATAAAAAAGACATTGAAAAATAATATTTAAATAAAATAGAGAGTGAAATAAATAATATGTTAGAATTTGTAATGAAAATGTAGTAGCTAAAATAGAAGAAAAAAAACTATGTATTGGGTAGCTAAAATAACTAGTGTTGTTGGAAATGCTATTATTGGAGTCATATGTTTCATTTTAGTCTTTATTAAATTTCAAATTTCAAATAATAATAATAATATATGTATATTTAGTGTTAATTGAATGCTGGGTTAGTACTTGAAAAAGAAAGTGGACAAGATGCTGAAGTTAGATGTATCTTTGATCAATAAAATATTCAGATTTTTCGTTTAAAAAAGATGCATCTACTGAGGTGTTATAATATAGAGCATTTAATTACAATAAATAGTTATTTAAAATACATATGATTATGATTAAAAAAATGTTAGGGTCTCGTTTGGTTTGCGGAATGAGTATTTCATTGGAAAATTAAATAGTTATTACCATGAATAAAAGAGAGTGGAATGAAATGGTTATTCATAATCTTTAATTTGATAACAACTCATATACTTTAATTGGAATCCAATCAAAATTACTAAAAAAAATTCCATATTATTATGATTATATAAAACAAAAAAATAAATAAATTCAAAACTAGTGAGTGGCCGCACCCACTCCCAGAGTGGTCTTTGGGGGTGGCCGCGGCCAACCACCGTAAGATGGGTTGGGGTTTTGGTGTTTTTTTTTTTAAAAAAATAAAAATAAAAAATGAAAGAAAATAAAAAAAAATAAGTGGATTTTTTCTTTCTTTCTTTCTTTCTTTTTTTTTTTTTTTTTTTTTTTTTTTCTGGAAAATGTAGTTTATTTCCATTGGATTAGTTATTCCTCTAATTTTTTATAGGAATGGGTATTCCTCTTGGTAAGGAAATAGTTATTCCAATGAGGAATAGATCCTTACCAAACAAATGAATGACTATTCATATCATTCAATTTCAGTAGTCTATTCCGCGAACCAAACGAGGCTTAAGTTTTATAACAAATTTGGTTCCCAAATGATATGTCACAATCCTATTACCTTATGTCTCTATTTACTAAAATAATAGATCACACAAAATGGTGACACATCAAATTTTTTATTTTTTAAAATACCTAACATTTCTCTTAAGATTATAAGAATTTTGTGTCAAGGTATATTTTAAAAATTTAGAAGATCATAATCATGATTCAAGTGTCATAAAGTTAACAATATAATTGACTGTGTTCATTGAAATTCCAGTTATTATAAATAACTAGATGGGGAGGCACCTATAAGGCACATGCTTGATTCCCTGTGTTTAATAATAGTGGATGGGATCTGACTTCTATGAAGTACCGCATATCTACTGTGAAAAATTCTAATGGCTGGGATGCAAAAATGGGAATTTAACGCTAAAACTCATACTGTTAAGGCCAAAACTCACGTAGGTAAAAATGGGAATTTACTTCACTCTTGCCTCTTTTTTTCTTTTTTTTCTCTCTCATGGAATAGCCAAAGCCAAAGTGACGCCAAACAACCTCTTTTTTCATTTTTTTTTCCTCTCTCTTTCATTTTGGGAAACGTCTGCACACCAAGATTTAGGATTTTTTCCGTGATTTTTTTTCTCTCTCTCTCTTTGCTTATATGAAGCCTCACACCCTATGCGAAAGCAGACCTGTTTTTTTTTTTTTTTTTTATTTGCTTGTACGAAGCTCCTACACCTCTGCCCAGAAATGGATCCACCCTCTCCACTTAGAATTGGAGCTGTTGATTTTAAAAAGGAATCTTTTTTGCTTTTATAAACAATAAAAACTTTTAAAATGATAAAAACAATACACAAAACAAAAACTGACCTATCATGGGAGCCTTGAACAACCTCTTTATTTGAAAATAGAGGGTCGGCATCGGTGCAAACTCGATACCATTTTTGCTTGTATTCATCTTTATCATGTAGATAATAATAATAATAATAATAAAATCTAAGTTTTGAAAGAATAGAAGCTCATGGCCTAGATGCACAGAGAATTTGAGAGCTTGTGTTTCTCAAAGATGTTTCAGTTTTGGGTTTCCGGCATTAGCATAAAAAGGAGATGTTTCCCGCAAGCAAAGAGAGAGAGAGAAAAGAGAAAAAAAAAAAAAAGGTTGTTTGGCTGTGTAACAGAGTGATGTCACGGAAATTTCATCAAACAACAAAATGTGGGTAGACTACATGAGTTTTGGTTTTAAACAGTGAGTTTTGGATTTAAATTCCGGCTAATGCTTCTCCATGGCATTATTGTAATTAAAAATAGCATTACTGTAATTATTTTAATTATAATAATGCCATGGACACAATGCACGAAAGAGGAGAAAAAGAGCACACAAGTCGAGTTATAATCAATTTTATTGAATGAAGAAAAGCAATTTCGAAGGAAATATAAAGACTTACCTGATTTGAAGTGGAAAATTGAATGTTTGTGTTACGAGTTTTCGGTCATATAGAAAGACTAGTTGGGATGGCACGTGCAATGCACGTGCTTGGTTCTCGTTATGTATCACTATAATTGTTAACATTTGAATGTTATGTATCACTATAGCTTTAGATGTACCCCATTAAACAATTTCCAAAATAAACCCAAAATTTAGCTTAAATTCATCCATATATTCACACAATACATAAATACATAACACAAACATACATGCACATACAGGTTTCATACACGGACATATAAATATAAATCACAAATGATGGGCTATTTTCATCTTGCAGTTTCTGAAGTTTTCAAGCTGGTCATCCAACACTCCAAGTATATCCCTTTTCACCACCAATAAAATCTATCATGTTAGTATAGCTAAAAGCTGGTCATCCAAATATCGGCCAATCTTCTTTTTGCCTTCTCTTTCTTATCCAATTCCTGAAATAGCAACCTATTTCCAGACATAATAAGCATGTTCCCTAGTTTAAGAAACCCTAAATTTCTGTCAACTCCAACCCCTTCTTCGTATTCTATCCATTTTTTCACTACCAACCATTATAGCTTTATTCATTCAAAATCCTACTACAACCCACACACACACTCAATCTAAGGAGGACTTCCATTTTAAGGAGATTTAACACAAACATCAATGACTGGAAGGGGATTTAATACAGCCAAAATCCTTACAGATGCTTTGTCAAATGTGCTGAGCCCAACACCAACGACAATGACTGTAAGGGCCTGACAAAAGTTAGCAGAACAAAATGAAATAAAACATATGCATGAACTGAGGGAGTGAAATAATGATAGGTTTCTATACAAAGAAACAAAATAATTTTGTAATGTAATGTATCCTTGATCACCAAATGAATTACAGGGTTACTTTTCGAACATGGTTTCAAAATATTACCAATCAAAACAATTGAAGACTACAATCCATGAATGGTAAGCACTAAGCAGAAAAGATGTCATAACCACATAAATGCAACCATAGAGTTTACTTTTAATCTAGATCAAAAGTAGTTGTGTATTATTTTTAGGGTTAAATATTCCATTGGTACATGAGTTTTAAATGTTTTTAAATTTAATACTTGAATTTTCATTTATATCATGGGTGGTATCTAAATTAAGAGTAAAAACCCATTTAATTCCTCTAATAGATTTTTCATCTTAAAATAAACGATCTGCCATGTGTCAACTATTGAGGTTGACACATGGCACTATAAAAAAAATTAAATATTTAAAAATAAAAATATTTAAAAATTAAAAAAAATTATATAATAAAATAATACAATTTAAAAATAATATTAAAACAAAATTAAAAAAAAAATGATAATAGCACATTTTTAAATTGTTATTTTTAAGTCGCAAATCCAATCATACCTTAGGTCTTGAGCCGTTCATAATATTATAATTTCATATTTCTGCGGTTACCATTTGCCGGTCCGATGTTTTTTAATTTGTGGTTACTTATTTGACATTCGCACGACTATGTGACTATGTCCAAGGCTAATTTTTATGAGCAGATCGAATCTCTATATGAATTCGTCGCGATTTTTATGATAGAATTTGAAAGCCTTTTTTTCTGCGCTGATTGTACTTGCCATGTAACTGGTGTTTATCTTTGTAGCCTATATATGGACTCAAACCTCTTGAAGCTGCTCGTCCCTGTTGCTGTGTGTCATGCACTTGGCCACGTGACAAGCAATGTCTCTTTTGCAGCTGTTGCTGTCTCATTCACTCATACATTTAAAGGTGATAGAAAATTCCACTGAAACGATATTGATTTGTTTCAGCTCTTGAGCCCTTCTTCAATGCTGCTGCCTCTCAGTTCGTACTTGGACAATCAATACCTATAACTTTATGGCTGTCTCTGGCTCCTGTTGTTCTTGGTACGTAACCTCTCTTCCCTCTATTTTTTGTGGTTGTTTCAGTCATATCATGCTGGTTGAAATATCCTAATCTAGACAGTGGATCGCACCACTTGACCAGATGACTGATTTATGACATTAATTCTCCTTCTATCATACTTATCAACAAAAAATAAATAAATAAATAAATCTCCTTCTATAACAATGTACAGTCCTAAAATAAATGAAAATTTTCAAATATAGCATGTTTTCATTTAACCTACCCTCTATTTCTTTTCTTCTTTTAATGGTAATTTAGTTTGCCTTTGATTTGTCATGCAGGTGTGTCAATGGCATCATTGACCGAGTTGTCATTCAACTGGGTTGGCTTCATTAGTGCTATGATTTCCAATATCTCCTTTACATATAGGAGTATCTATTTAAAGAAAGCCATGGTTGTCTTCTATGAAAATCTTCTTAACTCTTTTACCTTGAGTTAATCATGCAAAGCTATTAAATGAGTTTAGAGAGTTGTTTATCTTCAATGGCTCAAAAGCTTGTCTATTAATGGGCTTCTTGTTTTTATGTGTGAATTTTGCAAACTGACATGGATAGTACTAATATCTATGCTTATATTTCCATCATTGCTCTCTTTGTCTGTATTCCACCTGCCATCATTGTGAGTGAACTTCACTTGCAACTCTAGAATTTCGATATATGTCACCCAAATAAGAGTTTATGTTTTAAGGTCTTCCGTTATTTCCATGGCCTCATTTTGTTTTACAGTTGGAGGCACCTCAACTGATGAAGCATGGCTTTAATGATGCAATTGCGAAAGTAGGTCTAACCAAGTTCATCACAGACCTTATTTGGGTGGGAATGTTCTACCATCTTTACAATCACGTACATTTTTTTTTTTTTTTCTGCATATTCTTTTGTAAGTGATGCCTGCATGGCTTGTGTAGAAGTTATTTTATTCCTGCAATTAGAAGTAAAAATGCAGATGCAAATACGGATGCTATTATTAGCAAATATTCATATCTACATAATGCGGTTATCACTTTTAAGTATTGGCATCATGCGATTACTATCCGCATCCGCGTGATTATTAAATGTGGGTATTATCCGCTATCCGCACATGAGATAATAGACGTTTTGGATTCCTATTTAAATCTATATACAAGATTAAATAATACGATTACTTTAAGCAAGCTTAAATAAATTAAGATTTCACTTATTACGCAATTTATGATTATCAGTCATAAATAGTCATTGTCTTATAGAGTAGTCAGGATTTGGATTACCTAAAGAAAATAAATAAATAAAATATATATATATATATATATATTGTAAAAAAGAGTAAATGTAGTGAGGTATGATTATGAGACGATAGTGAAAAAAAACTTACTATAATCTTTTGTCCTAAACTTATCAAATTCAACATGACGTCATTTCAATGAATTTAATTAAATATATATAATATATAGTATATATAGGGAATGCGAATGTAGTTATTAATCATATCCACATACCATAAAACTGCTAACCGTATCTGCATATGCAGATAATGATTTTTGGTAACTACATCCGCATGTGCGGATAGTAGATGCGAACGGTTATTATCCGCCTGCATTTTCACCCTACTTGCAATTATATGAGCCCTCTCTTTTATTCCCCTCATGTTGGAATCCAAATTGCTTACCAAGCCAACTGCTGGATTCATTCTTATTGTAGCCATTACTTTAATTAGTTAATTGATTGTAATTTTTAACTGAGTATGATGTTATGAGCTGAAAAAAAAAACTGTTCTCTTTTTTGACTGCTTGAATACAGCTGTCCACCAACACCCTGGAAATTGAATACATGCAGTTGGGACGTGTTGAAACGAGTATTTGTGATTGGATTCTCAATCATGGTCTTCGGTAATTTTTTTATATCTCTCTCTCTTTTTTTTTCTTTTTTTTTTTCCTTTCTTCCGCTCTTTATTTGCCTAATGAACTTTTTATCTGAATGATGTCGAACATATGACTCTTGGCAGGTAACAAAATTTCAACACAAACTGGTATTGGAACTGTCATTGCAATTGCTGGAAGAGAGAAACGAGTGAGTTTTTTTTTCAGCTTAAACTTAGAACGGAAAAAAATAAAAAATAAAAAAGCCTGGTTGAGTGTCAAGCATTCAACCCTAAACCTTATACCAGATGACAGAGAGTCATAGCTAGTGCATAAAAAGTCTGATTACCTAACGAGCAACATTTATGCTCCAAGGAATAACTGCCATCAAATTTTGGATCCTTGCATATCTGGTTTCTACATCGTTGAAAAAACTACGGCATATAAGTCAAATCCTCAAATTAAAATCTAGTTTTACACTATAGTAAGCATTTGTTTCAACTTTTTGCCCTGCAACTTTAGTGGTTATATGGTGCTGAACATTTGTGGCTTATTAGTGCTGCGTATTAAGTTGATTTATGCTGTCTTTGCCTTCTGGTTGCCATTTGGGATGGATCCTCTTATTAGATTGTGAACAAGTAAATAAGGGGAATCTCTAAAAACCAGATAATCATACAATTATGTTCAACATTGCATTTATTGTGACTTTATGTCATGCCATAGCGAATCCCAGAAAGTGGATAAAAATGCATTCCTTCTGGTTTCCTGGTAGCATCTACCCATCGATTAAATTGGTGATAGCTTTGTTGCTATATATAGACGCCGTGTTTTGATGTACACTTCTGCTCTAATTGACACTTAAGCTGAATTTCATTGATTTTGATATATTTTATGTTTTTTTGGATTGGCAGCAAGCTAAAACAGCATGAAAAAGAGGTCTGGACATGGAGAAGAATCATGTGTTGTAAATTTTCAAATGGATTATCCTTTTATTTATCGAGAAAAGAACAAAAATGGAAAGAAGTGTATCCTATTATCCTTGTGGCAGTTATTTTTCTTTTGATTTCCTCTGATTCAGATTACAGACAATTGCTAATTTGCAATGATCTCATGTTGTGAGTGAAAATAACGAATCACTTTGTCTGTCACAAGTCATAACAAGCTTCAAATGGAGTTAACATAATATGTGATTAAATATGTGATAATTATGCATAGGCTTAGAACTGCTCATTATCCAGTCAGGCTTTACTTTGATGATTGATATTTCCCATAAGTTTCTCGATTGTGAAACATAGGGCAGTTTAGGTTCGGATTGAGATTGTGTGTAATGCCAAATATATTGATGCGGCGCAATAGGTTTAATCTAAGCTGCTCATTTTTTAAATGAAACGTCTAAAATACGACATCACGTAAGAGAGAAAGGGTAGCTCACACTGCACGGCTAGGGGCATGTCAGAAATGATTATTGGGATGATTGAACCAACCTTTTGGCCACTGAGGGTGGCTGAACACCCTACCTTTCTTTTCTCTTGTATGTGTTGTGGCATTTTGGACTGTTCATTTAAAAACAACAGTTCAAATTAAAACTATTATATACTACATACTTCATGATAAGATTATTAAACTCAACTAGATCTTTGATGAGTCTAATAGAATAATACAAAATGTCATACAATAGTTGCTCCACTTGCCATATAAATATTTCTTGCTTTCAAACCCGGTCCTCGTCGTCCTCAATGCAACTCCAACAAGACATCCTAAAAATTCAGCTACCATCTTCTCTCACCGACCTTGAAGATTCATAATCTCAGAGAAATTTTGTCCACCGATCGTACTACTACTACTACACATGGCATTGGGCAAGAGAGCTTCGTCCTTGAGCCTGGCATCTTTGTCCACACTCTCCAGCAGCTGCATTGCGAGCTCAAGGTCTTGCACCACATCATTCATTGATGGCCGGTTGGTTCCTTTGTCATGCAAACAACTCACCGCGATCTCAGCAAATGTACTTCAAACACTCGTCTGCTATTTCACCCTTTAATGATGGATCAATGAACTGATCAACCTCTCCATTGCAATAGCATTCCGGAACCCACTCCGCTAGGACCACCACTTGTGTCGTCTCTGCAGTTCGGATTATGGGTGGCCTCGCAGACAGTACTTCGCACAAAACTACACCGAAGGAGTACACGTCAGACTTTTGAGACAACTGTTGACGTCGATAATACTCCGGGTCTAAATACCCAAAAGTACCCTTGACCATTGTGCTAACGTGGGCTTTGGGCTTTCCGATTTTGGACAATCCGAAATCAGACACCTTTGCCACCCATTTCTCATCCAATAAGATATTTGTCGTCTTCACATCACGATGAATGATCGTGTTGTTCGCACCAGTATGAAGGTAGTTCAACCCACGTGCTGCACCGATACAGATCTCCAACCGTTGCTTCCAGCGAAGAGGAGGATTATAGGTGGCAGTATTGTAGAGATGATCATGGAGAGTCCCACGGGCCATAAAATCATAGACGAGTATCATCTCATCACCGTCATTACAATATCCGATCAGAGAAACGAGATGGCGGTGGCGAAGCTGGGAGAGCATCTCGATCTCTGTCTCGAACTCGTGGGCCCCTTGTTGAGAACCAGGTGTCAGCCGCTTGATCGCAACTGGGTTGGCCCCACCGTCAATCTTTATGTATCCTTTGTACACCTTACCAAACCCCCCAACACCAATTATGAGGGCTTCGTCAAAGTTGTCGCTAGCTTCTTTAAGCTTAGGGTCCGTTTGGGTTTGTGATTTCAAAAAGTACGATTTAAAATAACGATTTTAAAATGTGCGATTTGAAAAAAGTGATTTTTAAAAACGCAGTTAAGCATTTGGCAAAATCACATTTTAGCCTTTAAAATCGCGAATTTACCTTTTAAAATTCTGCGTTTTCAAAAAAGCACCATCTTATCTGCGATTTGAAAAAGCAGATTTTCTGCGTTTTCAAATCGCAATTTTTAAAAACGCAGTTCCCAAACGATCTATGTTCTGCGATTTGGTTTAAAATCGCACTTATTGTCTACGAAATCGCAATCTCAAACGCACCCTTAGCCAATGAAAAGTGACGACACTGATCAGACGGCAGAGTTGACCTGCGGGTCTTGGTCTTTGTTGACTTGTTCGTAGAGCTGGACTCCTCGACTCTCTTGCGCCGCCGGAAAATCAAGAATCCAAGAATGGATAGCACAAAAAAGCCGAAAACTCCACCAACAACGGCGGCACCTATTATTGTAGTGCTATTCTTGGACATCGTCGGTGGTGTTGGAGGGGGTATGCCACCTATTATTGTAGTGCTATTCTTGGACTTCGTCGGTGGTGTTGGAGGGGGTATGCCATTAAGGGAGTTTACTTTAAAGATTTCGACACCGTTCAAGATTGCATTACTGTACAGAGTCTTCCAGTCTTGTGGATTTGCTTCTAATGCCAGATTGAGGGTCGTTTTCTTCTTGCCTTCTTTGTAAAACATGTAAACGGTGTAGTCTCTATACACTGGAACATGCACCATTTCCACCACTCCATTTTATCACGTCAGCTGCTTCCTCTGCGGTTTTATTTGCTATGAAAATCAAGAACACTCTGTCGCTTACGTGAGTAATCTCTGGTTGAAACTCACAGAAGTGTAGCCTAACTTTATAAATAAACCCAGAATCTACTGGGAATTCCCAGGTGAGATTGTAGCTCTTAGCTTGTTGATAGTTTTGCTCATCCCCATAGTCTGGGCAGTCTGATAGACTTCTTTTGGTGCAGTGTACGCAAGTATCTTGGTAAAATTTAGTTCAATAGTAGAGTTAAAAGGTATAAAAAGTTGTTGATATTCTGACAAGTACTCGTCGTCCAGACTCCACCCCCGGAACATGCCAGTGTCTTCAGAGGGTGAGATGGAGCGGCCTCCAACATTGACTCTGTATACCATCTCCATAGCAGTGTTGTCATCGATGTTGTTGATGATCACGTTCTGCTCGTCACTTGAAGAAAAACTTTTCTTGGCAAACTGATAGAGATTTGGAGGCATCGACAAGATTTCAATCCCGTTGATAAAAGCGTGTGAACCAGAAACGATCGGAGTGAAGGTTATGTTTGTTGGTACAGTTTCCGGTATGGTGTGAATCTGCACGTTCCTTTGATGTTCTTCACGCTTCTTAATAACTCTGCAAAACAACAAAACCTAGGGACCCTTCCGGGGGTCCCGCTCCGATGCCTAAGTTAGCTTCTGTGAGAGAAAGAATGCTCTGTGCATAAAAATTGAGACTTAGTTTATACCTGGGGTATGGGCCTATTTATAGGCATAGAGGTGGAGTCAAACCTGGATTAGGACTCCTTCTCCTTGTTGATTTAGAACTGCTGTCCGAGTTCTAATTGGACTTTAATCCTTTACTAGACTTCTAATTGGATATCTTCTTAGACTTCTGATCTGATATCTTCTTAGACTTCTGATCTGATCATTATTCTTATCTGTTTGGACCTTATTTGACTCCTCTTTGGATCGGGTTGAGTGGGATTTATCCCCAACAGTTACCCCCCAATTCCCTTATCCGAAGCTTGCTTGAATAATGGGAATTCCATGTCTAAGGAAACCCGATCTTTGTCTCCTTCTGAAAACCTGCTAACCTGCAAAACCTGAGGGTTAAATCTTACCCCCCATTACCTTCTTGTTTTTCCTTAGGGTTTTCTCCATGTTTCTTGAAAAACCTGCAAAACCCGAGGGCTAAATCCGACCCCCCGAGAAGTTTCTTCTTGCTCTCGGCTAGGACTGATCCGAGAGGCTCCTTCTCGGCTAGGACTGATCCGAGAAGTTGTTCTTGCTCTCGGCTAGGACTGATCCGAGAGGCTCCTTCTCGGCTAGGACTGATCCGAGAAGTTTTCTCTTGCTCTCGGCTAGGACTGATCCGAGAGGCTCCTTCTCGGCTAGGACTGATCCGAGAAGTTTCTTCTTGCTCTCGGCTAGGACTGATCCGAGAGGCTCCTTCTCGGCTAGGACTGATCCGAGAAGTTTCTTCTTGCTCTCGGCTAGGACTGATCCGAGAGGCTCCTTCTCGGCTAGGACTGGTCCGAGAAGTTTCTTCTTGCTCTCGGCTAGGACTGATCCGAGAGGCTCCTTCTCGGCTAGGACTGATCCGAGAAGTTGTTCTTGCTCTCGGCTAGGACTGATCCGAGAAGTTTCTTCTTGCTCTCGGCTAGGACTGATCCGAGAGGCTCCTTCTCGGCTAGGACTGGTCCGAGAAGTTTCTTCTTGCTCTCGGCTAGGACTGATCCGAGAGGCTCCTTCTCGGCTAGGACTGATCCGAGACGACCCCCCTTTCTTCTTGATCTCGGCTAGGACTGATCCGAGAGTTTTTACCTGCAAAAGAAACAACATCAACGGGTTCCTGGTCCCTAGACCGGGAACACTCCGATGCTTAAGTCAGCTTTATTCATTTATTCTGAAAATACTTATTCCCAAAATCTGGGGAATTTTCTGTCTAGTCTGAATTAAAAATAAAAGTCTAGTTCTTTGCAAATATAAATACTAAAAAATAAAAGCAAGCCTGAAATTCCCGAGAGTCCTTTTTATGGGATCACGGGCAGATACTGCTGTTGCCTCGGCTCTCTATGCTGTGGGCTTCTGCTTCTTCGATCCTCTCTTCTTTCTATGTCATCTCGGGGAGCATTCTCTTGATGCCTTTCGTCTAGCTGAGGACGGTCTCGGGGATAGTAATCCCGTGGCTGTTGATCTCGGGGCTGATAGTCCTGATGATTCCGAGGCCTGTTATTTCCTTGATGGTTCCGTCGCTCTCCCAAGAACCGAACCAACTTGCCATTCTTTATGAATTCTTCTATTAACAACCTTAGGGTTACGCACCCCTCGGTGTAATGACCTGCTTGTTTATGGAAATCACAATACTTCCCTGCATTCCTATAAGGAGGATTATCTGGTATCTTTTGCGGTTCCCGAAACGCCGGATCTCTCTTGATCTCCATGAGGACTTCTGATATCTCGGCATTGAGAGGTGTAAAGTTGTAATCTTTGAACTTCTTTACCTGCCTCTGCTCTTCCCAATCAGCTTTCTTGAGTTCTTTCCTTTTCTTTTCTGGGGCTGTCTCTCGGGGTAGTCTAGAACTGGCCATAGACTTCAGCGTCTCTTCCTGATTGATGAATTCTTCTACCTTATCCATGAGGCCCTGCAAGGTACTCGGTTGCTTCCGGATCAACTTCTTCATCAAAGGCTCCTCGGGTGAAATTCCCTGATAAATGGCAGCAAAGATCATATCCTCGGTCGGATCTTCGACCATAGCCTTCTCTCGGTTGAACCGAGCCATAAACTCCTTAAGACTCTCGTTGCCCTGCTGGTGCAATGATAGCAAATATCCCGAAGGCTTCTTCCTTGTCCGGAAAGCCAAGAACTCCGTTAGGAATATCTTGGACAATTCCTTGAACTGATCAACGGAATTCGGGGGCAGCTTCCTGAACCAGTCTCGGGCATTCCCCGAAAGAGTAAGAGGGAAGGCCCGACATGCTACTTCATCGGGTGTCCCGTGAAGGTCTAGATGAGCTTTGAAATTCTCTAGGTGATCCAAGGGATCTCTGTCTCCTGCATAACTTAGAATTTGGGGTACCTTAAACTTATCGGGAAGCTGATAGTCTGCCACCCGTCTGGTGAAGGGTGAGTCTGTACCCATTAGGAGCTTGTCCACCATTACGGATCTGCCTTTGTCCTTTCTTTCCATCTCCATGTCCGTGCACCTTCTCTCCAGCTCGGCAATAATTCTGCTCAGATCTCCTTGGCGGTCATCCTCCCTTCGAGGATTAATGTTGCTATTGTGATCTTCTTCCTCACGCTCATCCCTGTTCATCTCGGGATTGGGCTGTCTCGTCCTCATGCGTAACAATTCTGCATTTAAGTCTTCAATCTGGGCTTCCAACGCTGCTATGCGATCTTGATCTCCACCCCCCGGGGGAGGGTTCGGTGGAGGCTGCAAATTATTCTGAATAGCCGGTTCCTGTGGGGCCACGGGCTGTCGGTTGGTCTGGCTTCCGGAACGTGTGTTCATCACCATGCTGGATCTTCTTTTTCTTTTATGAGGAACGAATAATCGTTTCCCACAGACGGCGCCAAACTGTTGGTACAGTTTCCGGTATGGTGTGAATCTGCACGTTCCTTTGATGTTCTTCACGCTTCTTAATAACTCTGCAAAACAACAAAACCTAGGGACCCTTCCGGGGGTCCCGCTCCGATGCCTAAGTTAGCTTCTGTGAGAGAAAGAATGCTCTGTGCATAAAAATTGAGACTTAGTTTATACCTGGGGTATGGGCCTATTTATAGGCATAGAGGTGGAGTCAAACCTGGATTAGGACTCCTTCTCCTTGTTGATTTAGAACTGCTGTCCGAGTTCTAATTGGACTTTAATCCTTTACTAGACTTCTAATTGGATATCTTCTTAGACTTCTGATCTGATATCTTCTTAGACTTCTGATCTGATCATTATTCTTATCTGTTTGGACCTTATTTGACTCCTCTTTGGATCGGGTTGAGTGGGATTTATCCCCAACAATGTTCAACATCTGATCTTCCTCGATGCTGATTAAGTATTCTCTCAGTAAGGTTTCCGCCTTAAATGAAGGGCTGAAATCGTTAAGAAGAGTAAAGCCTCCCGCTTTGACAGAGAATCGGGCTATAGAGCTATCAAATTTGGGGTACGAATCCGGGTTGAAGTATAATCGAATGCATTTTTGGCCGACTGTGACCGAGATATTGTAAGTGAATGGGGAGAGAGAGAGCCTGGCAGAGGTATAGGGTATTTGGGCACCAGAGGGGGAGCGTTGATCTGCGCTGGCTGTCGAAGATGGCTGGTTTTGAGAGTGTTCAATGGGGGTCAATTTTGAATGCACGTCTCCAATCCAGATTCGCCCGTCTAGAGAAGTTGAGTGGCTAGAGGAACCACAGTTTACGAGAATCATATCGACCGGTGTATAAGAAGACGGCGAGCCACCTGCGACGGTGCTAGTCAGGTGGTATAGCAAGAAGGCTAGGTAGAGAGGTGTAAAACGTGGTAAGAGGGTGGTCCAGAGACGCGTTTTGCTTCGGTTCCACATCGTAGCATGCAGACAGAGAGAAAGAGAAGGACGTAATCGATTTTAGAGGAGAATAATCTGTGCAAGGGAAACTCAGTGCGTAACGTAAGAGGGGTTTTTTAATTTTTTAAAGGATTTATTTATCCCTTTTTTATTTTCTTAAAAATCGATAGGTGTAAGAATTATTTCGATTGATCGAAAAGATATATATATGAACGGAGCTTATATATGCCACGTCATTTCATTTTTTATTTTTTTGTTGTTAAAAAATAAGAAAAATTGTATCATTGGTCTATATGGTTGGCTTAATTTACAAATCACATTCTGTAGTCAAATTCTGTTAAAATTTTTGACAGATTCCGCTAGGCACCACGTCAATGCCAATAAAATAGTAACACCCGTCGATTATAATAAAAAAATATAAATAAATAAAACTTCAAAAATTATTTTAAAAAAAATAAAAATTGAAAAGGGATGGCTGCCGGTTGGGCAGCCACCCCGAAAGGCATCTAGGGGTGGCTGCCGGTTTTCTTCCTTTCAATTAATTGTTTTTAAAAAAAAAAATAAATTTTAAGTATTATTTGTTTATATTTTTTAATTATGATCGACACGTGTAGTTATCTTATTGGTGTTGACGTTGCACTTAATGGAATCTATCAAAAAATTTAACGAAATTTGACTATAGGGAGTGATTTGTAAATTAAGTCAACCACAAAGATCTCTAAATTAATTTTGATACAAAGAAAAACGATTTATAATTTTGGCCAATTAAAAAGATCAATAATGCAATTTTTTCTTTTCTAAAAAATAGACTACAGATCTTCAAGCACAGCAAGTTGTGTAGTCTTTTAAGTAACGTCATTTCATTTTGTGGTTGTCGTTGTTCAACTGATAGTGAATCGAAACCGGAATAAAAAAGAGAAAATGATTGGTTGATGTGATATAAAGTATAAATTTTTTTTATTTTTTTATTAAAAATTATGTGAAAAATTGTTTGTTATTGTGAAAAAAAAAAAAAAAAAATTGACTCATTTTTATATATATAAATTGAGAAAAAATAGTTACCAAACAGGTCGACTTTTCAGCTTTCCATGTTTTATGTTCAAAATCCGTTGCCCTTGAAATTGTTCGGGAAGACTTCTCAAGTCTTCCATGCGTCTCATAGTGGGTCCGCAACATGCCAACATTGACTTTAAGTCTACTGCCCCAAATTTTCCTTATTGTAACTGTGTTTTAAAATCGATATTGCTTTTAAAATTATTATTTGGTTGTAATTTAATAATAATTTATCACATATTTAATAATAATTTTAAAATTTATATCAATTTAAAATATCTCCGTCGGGAGTAATCAAAAGTGGATTCAACTTTCATGCAGTGAAAAAATTTAACAGGAATATGATGTTATTTAGATAGTTTAGATTTAGTTTTTGCTTATTTAGATGGCTTATTAAATCATACATTATTATCTTTGAAATGCACACATTTTTACATTCAATTAACCCATTTATTCTCATAATTATTGCTTTTATTATTTAATAACAGTAAAATCAAGTTCTCCAATTCAAGCACAGGATGAAACTAGAGTTTCAAATCCATGGTAAGATGGATCTAAGAGCATCTCCAACAGAATTGGCAAATGATTCAGCAGAATAAACAAAATAGTTTTTCGTCTCCAATAGAATAAACAAAATAGGTTCTTCTGCCTATTCATTATTCATACTATAAAGAATTTTTTTTTATTATTTTCTCTCTATTTCCTTCTTTCTCTCTCTCTCCCTATTTTTTCACACTTTTTCCCACATAATATAATATTTAAATACAAGTAGAGAGTAGAATAGAGAATTTGTTGGAGAGAATATAAAAAAAGCAATAGTTAAAATAGAGAGTTATACTTTTTGAATAGCTATTTTGACTATTATTGCTCAAGATGCATGCTCTAATGAGTTCCCCCAAAATATATGGATGGGCAGCACAGTTTATTATCTTTTACAATCTCTCCTTCAATGACTTCTTGGGCAAATTGCCCAACACTTCATTCTTTCGAAAACTCTACTCAGTGACTTAGCTGCAATGGGGTTGTAACTCTGGCCGGCAGCATGGGATCGGGCAGCCTCTACAGATCAGTTATGAAGCTAGTGATGTCCATCCTCCTTAACACCAGTGCAGTACTAATACTACGTACTAGCAATCTACATTTTAGTACGTGCCGCATGGCGAGCAGGAAGCTCATGGAAGATGACATCTGGGACATGACTCTATATCAAAATAAGCTTGAATTCTCAATTGATGACATTGTCCAGAATCTAACATCTGCTACTAATGTGATTGGCACTGGAAGCTCTGGAGTTGTGTATAGGGTGACAATTCCCAACGGAGAAATGCTAGTAGTAAAGAAGATGCAACGGTCATCGGATGAGTCAAGAGCATTCAGCTCTAAAATCCATAATGATGTTGACAATGCATTAATTTATTCTAAACCCTAATTTAAAAGAGGGTTTGCCAAACATACTTGTAGTCATTGCATTAATTTATTCTAAACCCTAATTTACTTCATTCCTGCCTCTTCTTTTTTTAACATCTTTTTTTTTTTTTTTTTTTTTTTGGGAAACGTTTGCACAACAAGATTTAGAATTTTTTCTGTGATTTTGTTTTTTCTTTCTTTCTTTGGTTATATGAAGCCTCCTACCCTATGCGAAAACAGACCTTTTTTTTTTTTTTTTTTGCTTGTCCAAAGTCTCTACGCCTCTGCTCAAAAATGAATCCGCCATCTCCGCTCAGAACTAGAGTTGTCAATTTCAAAAAAGATTTTTTTTTTTTGCTTTTATAAACAATAAAAACTTTTTAAATGATAAAAACAATACACAAAACAAAAACTAACCTATAATGGGAGTTTTGGACGACCTCGTCATCTGGAAAATGAGGGTTGGATACCCATTGGTGCAAACTCGACACCATTTTTGCTTGTTCACCTTTATTTTGTAGATTCAAAAAAAAAAAAAAAAAAAAAAAAAGGGGGGGCGGGGGGGGGGGGGTGGCTGTTTGGCTGTGTAGCGGAGAAGTCACAAAATTTCACCAAACAACTAGATGTGGGTAGACAGCGAGAGTTTTGGTTTTAAGAGTGAGTTTTGGTTTTAAAAGTGCGAGTTTTGGTTAAAAAAAAAAAAAAGTGTGAGTTTTGACTTTAAATTTCACAATGCACGAGAGAGGAAAAAAAGAGCACACAAGTCGAGTTAATGGAGTTTTATAATCAATTTTATTGAATGAAGCAAAGCAATTTCGAAGGAAATATAAAGACTTATCTTATTTGAATTGGTAAATTGAATGTTTGTATTACGAGTTTACAGTCATATGAAAAAAATATTATTTCTATTAAGATTCTATTAGTAGATGATAGTAGAGAAAAAAAAGATAGTATGCCATCCCGAAATAGTTGTGTATTATTTTTATTATTAATAATTGCTAGTGATACGATTGTCATAAGATACATCTCTATGTATTAGTGATAGGATATATTTTTATGAGATATGACAGTAGTTTGTGTTTATCACATTTCTTTGTAACTCTATATAAATTTATTGAATTGATGAATAAAATAAGCAAAGATTATTAATATCTAATTTTTGAGTTAATATTCACTTGCATAAAATAGTGGGATTAAGACGGATCATTAGGATGCTCTAATAAAACATTTCAACTGGTATTAGTCTGGTTCAAATACTTATATTTCTAGACCAGGGAAATAATCAATGCATGATAGCAGTCGTTATACTCTATTATTTTTTTACTAAAATAACTCTAGGCAACCATTGATTGAACTCGGCCGGTCCCCTCCTCGCCATTTCTCCCCACATCATTGTTGGGATTAAACCATAAAAACTACATTGTAATAAACTATGTTCTTACACTATTGCAAAAGAAACATTGTCTCTAGATGCAACATCAGATCTACTACGTAGCTAGCAGGCAAGAAAATAGCAAATTTTATTATGTTTTCATTCAGAAGATGATGATCGAACTCTCCTCGACAAGACTAGATAGCAAGACTATGGAGCATTAGTTGCTCATGTCTCAATTAATGGTATTTGTTTTTAGGCCATCTACAATTTAATATATATATGTTCCTTTTTCAATTAAATTTTGTATATTATAGCTTAATGGCATTTTTATTTGTTATTGAAAAATGAAATTGAGTTTTATCCCCTTTTTTCAAGAGTACTTTTGTCTAATTTGGCTAAAAACTTTGTCATTACTCTTTAAGAGAAACATATTCTGGATTTTCCTAATTAAAGCTATGAAAAGGTCAATGGTAACAACTTGTAGAGCCATTTATGTTGAATCGGAGCCTGGAGGTGATATTGTTTTTCTATTATTTTTATATATTTGCAGGCATAAAATTGATGATTGGATTTTTTGGATGAATTATAAATGACCCTTATATATATATATCACAGGTGGTGGTAAGTCTATGGTCCAGTGAATGAGATCATCCCTGAGGGAGTCCAAGAAGTTATAAGGTATTTTTCTATTGTCAAGAAATTGACACAACAAGAAGCTTAGTTGCCAATAACTCTCCATTTCTTTGCACACTATTGTTGGGGATAAATTCCACTCAACCCGATCCAAACAGGAAATAAACATTTAGCAACTATTTCAAATAAATCAGAGAATTGGGATAGGACTCTTGGTCCAATCAGATAAGGAGAATGATCAGATTAGAAGTCTAATAAAGATATCAGATTAGAATTCTAATAAGGGGTTAGAGTTCAATTAGAACTCTGACGGCAGTTCTAGATCAACAAAGAGCAGGAGTCCTAATCCAGGTTTGACTCCACCTCTTTGTCTATAAATACGCTCATACTCCAGGTATAAACTAAGACTCGGTTTTTTATGCACAAAGCATTATTTTCTTACAGAAGCTAATTTAGGCATCGGTGAGAACCCCCGGAAGGGTCCCTTAATTTTTGTTGTTTTGCAAAATTATTAAGAAGCCTGAAGAACATCAGAAGAACCTGCAAATTCACACCATACCGAAAACTGTACCAACAACTACAAAGTTTCATGGATTGTAAAATGACAATATACCATGAGCCAGAATTCTCATAATTGCATTGCAAGGCAGTTCTCTATTAAGTGGTGGGACAAGTTCGATTTCTCTAGAATTCGATCTCGCCTAGACATTGAGTTTCCTTTTAAACCAGAAGTCACTTCTCCAATCCAAGTCCAAGCTCCAGTGGCTCAGCTCCAGCCCCCAAAGCCTACTCAAGTTCCTAAGTCTGAATCCCCTACTTCCTCCAAAGGAAAAAGGCCAGCTAAGAAAGACTTCAAAGCTTAATTTTGCCCTTGTTTTGGCAGAACAATTTTATGAAGCCATTGAAGAAGAAGAAGAAGAAGAAGAAGAAGAAGCCTCCATAGCAGAATCTTCTATTCATATGTACGGGTTTGATCTTTTTCAGGATGCCCAAGACCTTTATGATGTCTATGATCTAAACATAGATTATTGAGTTCAGCAGTGCCCACTTCCATCGGCACAAGAAGACAAATAAGTAAACAATGTTTTGTCAGCCACCCGACAAAGTACTATTCATAAATAGTGGCTTTTTCACTATTCACCAAAGTTTCACCTTGCTTTCGGTGCAATTCACTTAAAGTAAAAGCAGAAGGAATCTGCTTTCAGCCACTTTTGGTGCACGCCTGACAGCACTAAGCATGATGGCATCCCATGATTCCCGCAATCAAGTCATCCTCTCAAGCCTATTTAAGAGACAAAAGTCTGAAGTTCAAGGCAGAGCTAGTTACGCAGAGCTAATCCCAAACACTCTTGTAAACCAAACCTTACCTCTCAAAAGCCAAACACTTGTAATGTTTCATTCCAATGTTTCTAAGTCTAAGCTTGTAATTGTCAGAGCTTCTCTGGCCTAAGTTCATTTGTAAGTTTTCATTCAAAGTTTATTTTGAATCTAAGCATTACTTTGAAGTTTATTCATGATCTTCGAGTATTCTGTTATTTTATACTCTAATTTTGAATCTGAAGTTCGTATGCTTATTACTATGTTCACATATGCTCGTCCCTTCTCTGTCCACACTACCATCACTACTTCTTATTTCTAAGTATACTCTGCTTCCGCCCCCTTTTGGTATCAGAGCCAAGTTGAGTTATTCCTGTTAAATCTGTACATCCGCCCAAGTGGCTGGTTATTCTGTTTGAACTGCTATTGTTTCAGTCTGTTTATTGCATCTAATCTCTGTTAAGATTCTAGGCTATTAGGAAGATGACACTGTCGTCAACGTGCCGTCAGCGCAGCTGAGAGCTGAGGGAAGGGCCAAGTAAGTCGGGAGGACACACAGATAGGACACAGAGGTCTGACCTAGGACACCTAGTTGAAACACAGAGATGAAGTGCGGTAAAGAGATTTCTCGCGGTAGAAAAATCGAAACAGTAAAAGTTTGAGCCGAATAGGCAAAAACTTGCTAAGATGAATAGATTGTTCAAATCTAACTCATCAGTAAGCTCTAGATCCACTAGGATCCCTGAGATTCCAGAAGTTGTCAACGAAGAACATGTTGAGTACCATGATGAGGATTCCTTCATTGATGTCAATGATTGGAATATACCTAAGGTTCCTAGTACAAAAAATTTACAGGAAGAAGTGGTCCATAACATCGTTTAAAACTGAACAACATGTCAAGACCGTTGAATAAGTCTATGCTCTGAACAAGGAGCATGAGTTATGTCAGCTTTTATATATATTTTACCAAAAGATCTGAGTATTTCATTAATCAAATATCACGAGCATAAAGTTTTTACATCACAAATCATAAAGATCTGCAAAATTATAGCCACATACTATGAGATTGCATAGTCATAAATACAAATAAAATTCTTACAATAAAATGTTGTCTATGACTTTCATTTTTCGCTAACCTATGTACAAAAATAGTTAAAGAGCATATCTGCTCCGAGCAGATTAGATCTAAAATAAGGGTAGCCAAATATCCTAGAAAAATTTATTTAAACCGGCCGTGAAAGATGACCCCTCATACTGAACTCTCTAGGTCGTGAGAGATAATTTCTCACACTTGACTAACCTTCATCACATAGATCGCCCATGATGACAGATCTAAAGAAAAGAAAACTCTTATTCAAAGCAAAAACAAAACCAACAAATAACAGCAGCGGCCAGGGAGGAGATGAACGACACAACACAGAGGTAGATGGACGGATACATAGCGGAGATGCCAAAATTGATGATCTGGTCGGAGAACACCTATAAATAAAAGAAAAACCAAAATGGGAGAGGGAGAGTATGACTGGGGAGTAGAAAAGGAAATGGAGAGAATGAGAGAGCAGATCTGTTCCCTCCTCCTCTCGGATCTGTTTTTTTAAGGAGTGAAGTTTAGGGCCGGCTTCTCTCCTGAGTACTAGCGAGAATTCACATGGCTGAATAGTTAGGTTGTCAAATAAACTATTGAATTCATTTTATAAAGATAAGTCTAATTGCTTGAGATGTCCAAGACTGTCAAGATAGCTACTACATGTCGTGATTCATCGGGAAAATTTCTTTTTGCTTGGGATTGGAAGTTTCCTTCCTGAGATCCTTGAGTGGGTAAGGCTAAGACTAATTGTCTTGCGCATAATTAATCTTGCTAGATGTGCTGCCTCTACAAACCCAAGCGAAAGCATTCCCAATTTTTTCCTTAATTGCCTCATGTTATTTTTGTACCCATTTGTGATTTCAACCCTCCTTAGGCGCAGCTAGCTCCCCTGTGCTTGTTTCTTTAGTTATGGGTTATCATGTAGGATAACCAATATTCCTAATAACATGACTTATTCCTAATTAAGATAAGCAATGTAACAATATTACGCTTAAATTACCAAAAATAAAGATTAACTGGATAGAGATCTAGGACAACTGTAGAAGAAGATCCAAGCTATGTTGGAACTAAAGACAAAATAAGGCTCTCAGCTTCATGCATTGACCTCATTAAGTGGGTGTCTTAAGGCTTTAAACCTCAATTCCTCACCATGCATACTTGGATCCATTAAAGTTCATGAACACCAGTTCGGCCTTCAAGCATTTGCTGACATGGTGGGTCTAAGTGCAGACATGCTTTCCTTTGATCATTATAATTAATTGCCGCCTCATTGAACTCGTGTTAGAGAATATATATATTTTCTACATTGAAAGGAAATATATCATATTGATATTGTACGTTACTTCCCTTTTATAAGGTTAATTATAATTAGGTTTGATGGTAATTAAATCATTCAAATTTGATTACCATTCTTACTTATTTCAATTCTTTTACAAGTAGGAGTATTCTGTATTGTAAAATAATCAAGCAATAAGAGCATAATGTAGCTTTAAGCCTTTATCCTATAAATGTAAGTCATAGATCGAACCACATAAAATTTTTGTTCTTATTTCTATTATCCCCCTTTATTTTCTTTTACTTTTATGTTTTCTTTCAACTCGGACCTTAAATCTTGAGCCGTTCATGCATGATATTATAATTTCATATTTCTCCAGTTACCATTTGCCGGTCCAATATTTTTTTGTGGTTACTTATCTGAGATTCGCATGACTGTGACTATGTCCAAGGCTAATTTTTATCAGCATAATCTCTATATGAATTCGTCGCGATTTTTATGATGGAATTTGAAAACCTTTTTTATGCGCTAATTGTACTTGCCATGTAGCTGGTGTTTATCTTTGTAGCCTATGGACTCAAACCTCTTGAAGCTGCTCGTCTCTGTTGCTGTGTGCCATGCACTTGGCCACGTGACAAGCAATGTCTCTTTTGCAGCTGTTGCTGTCTTATTCACTCATACAATTAAAGGTGATAGAAAATTCGACGCTTTTGCAGAGATTTTACCTCTCTGTTAAAAAAAAAAAAAAAAAAACAAGTTTCTTCCACTGAAATGATATTGATTTGTTTCAGCTCTTGATCCCTTCTTCAATGCTGCTGCCTCTCAGTTCATACTTGGACAATCAATACCTATAACTTTATGGCTGTCTCTGGCTCCTGTTGTTCTTTGTACGGAACCTCTCTTCCCTCTATTTTTTGTGGTTGTTTCAGTCATATCATGCTGGTTGAAATATCCTAATCTAGACAGTGGATCGCACCACTTGACCAGATGATTGATTTATGACATTAATTCTCTTTCTATCATACTTTTTATTTATTTATTTATTTATTTATTTATTTATTTTTATTTTAACATCACCTTCATTACTGATAAAAGCCCCAAAAGAAGATTACAAGAGATTACATGAGACCAAAGGTCTACACAAATACAAGAGTAAAAACAGAAGGCGATTACACCGCCCCGAAGGCGGAAGCTCTGCCTGTAGGCCATGGCAGTGACTAGAGATAAAGAATCTCTACCCACTAAGTCAGGAGAGAACCCGACTTAAAGCAGCTATCAAATATAACAGACTAACATTACATGAACATACATTTGGGCCTCTCAATACAATAAGCACAACCCAACTAAAGATAAGAGGCCTGGTCTAGCTTAAAACCACCTAAAAGCCCATATAATATCAACCCATTGCAAAGATACACTGTGAAAAGACAAGAATATACAATCCAAACAGAAAAACATCCACTGCCTTCGCCGGAAAGAGCCAGTCATTGCCTGAGTCGGCGCGTGTGAGACACGCGCCATATCCCGAGACTCCAGCAGCACCCAAACGCCACAGACCACCACCAACAGCCACAAATTAGGCTTGAGAAACGAAGCATGGCCCTCACGCGCCGATCCAGGAAACAAGTTCCCAGTGCGTGCAGGCCACACGCCGGTCAGGGAATAACGACGCGACCTCAGCTTGTAACGGTCGGACCGGGAGACGACGACGAAAGCAGCTACGGAGCGCGTGACAAGATATCTCCAGTGAAAACGCACAGATCTGACTCTCAAAATAAGACTATAAACACACTGCCAGAGAGACGAAAAACACTGAGGACTCCGGGAAAACAACCGGATCCAAGCCAACAATACACTGGAAGATTCCTGCCGGAAAACAGAAAAGAAAACCAAGGAAAGCCCAATAAAACTTCACGACCCCGAAGAGTCGGAAGACCAAAACACCACCGGTTCGGGGGAACTTAATTCCCTACCCTAATGGTAGGGAGAAAAACCAACCTCCACTGGTAACGCCAGGGAGGGACAAAAACTCCAAAGCTTGAGGAGCTTGGAGGACAAAAGACCGGAAGGAGGGAGGCGTAAAACCTCCCTCCCCTGGCAAACAAGTCTCTGAAAGCAACTCTCTCTCTCTCTAGAAAGTTGAGAACTTCTCTCTCTGTGGACGGAAAAAACAATTAAAGCTCCTTCTATCATACTTACAGTATATATATATATACTTCTATAACAATGTACTGTCCTAAAATAAATGAAAATTTTCAAATATAGCATGTATTGATCATTTGACCTACCCTCTATTTCTTTTCTTCTTTTAATGGTAACTAGTTGAGTAATAATAGGCACGGCAAGGCTTGCCGTCCCTGCCCGGCCCTTTCCTACTTGGAAAGGACCTTTTCACTTTTAATATATATTTTTTTGTTTATTTTTTAAAGAAAAAAAAATTAAAAATTAAAAATTTCGAAATTTGAAACCAAAATCAGTGTACCCCATTTTCTCATTCCTGATTTCCTGCTCCCACCGAGCTTCCCCACAAATTTTCCCTCCCCCTTTTGATCTACCCATTTTCTTTCCACTGTTGACCACCACGCACGAGCCTGCCTTCATGCACGACCCCGTCACCGTCGAACGCCACGCACGAGCCTGTCACCGTCGACCACCACGCACGAACCCGCCACTGTGTGTCTTCTGTCTCCGGCCGGTGACCGCCAACGAGGTTCCCTAGTTCTGAAGACCCATTTCCGACTCCAGTACCTATCTCCCCCATTTTTTGGTTTTTTCAGTTGTTTTCGGATTTGCTTTTTTTAGTTCCTTGCTGTGATTTGTGGTTTTTTGCTATTGGTTTTCTGGTTAAAAAATGCCTTGTTACATGTTTGTTTATGTGGATTGTGAAACCTTGATTGTAAACCGAAAAAACTCTCATGGAACATGATCTTTCAGAATGAGATGTTGATTCTGGGTTTGGGTCAATCTCTGAATGGGTATTAGTTCTTGCTGCCTAATTGGATATTGTTTGATTGTTTGTGGTTTTTTGATTGTTTGGGGGTACTGTAACTGAAGCTCCTTAGAGGAGATGTTGAAATTCTTGAAGCATGTGGAGTACCCGATTTGTTGGAAATTGTTTGTGATTTTTTGATTGTTTGATGGTCTTTCCATCTAGTATACTGGAAGTTCACAAGAAAGTTGCATAAAGAATTAATTTTAATTTTTCATAAAGAATTAAAAAAACAAAAAGGAGGAGGAGGAGGAAAAGAGGTAGGTGATGAGTGTAATTGAATTTGAATCAGGTGAGCTGCACCCACTGGCCCAACAAAGCATAAATTTAAGGAGATGGTATTGAATGCAAGTCATGCAAGCACTGATATTAACAAAAATAGGATGCTAATTTTTTAATGAATGTTCCAGGTGGGAGGAGGAGGAAATATCATGATGATGTAACTGTAATTGTGATCATCCTTGGAACAAACCAGCGCACCACAAAGGCATCAACTTGCATATAAGTTTTTAAGAATGCCATCTTCCATCTTGTAGTAGTGTATGTCTGGTGGTTTCTACCTGATAGGTGTAATCCTCAAACTGTATATACGTAATATCAGAAACACTTTTGTTCGTTTTCTGTACAAAAGTTTATTATTACCACATTCTTGTATGACACTCACAAATTGCACGGCTGCCCTTTTCTGTATGCAAGGCCAGCATTGTTTTCATTGTGGTGAGAAACTTGCAAAGGTGGTTCATAAATTTGATTGAATCTGGTCAAGTATTCCCATATGGAGAAATAACTTCTTTTTTTTTTTTCTTCTGAGAATCTCTTTTTCTCCGTAATGAATGGTTGAACAATCAGAATCTCCAACATGCCTTTTCACATAAATATAATAATTCCACTTGTTTCTTCTAAATCCATATTTTTAGCTTCTTGACTCTCATGCTTGTGACAATGGAGCTACCGTTGGCAATAGCTTTTATTTTTGTTTAAGCTTTTTGTTACTCATTTGGGTGGTTTCACTCTTCTTCTTTTCTTCATTTCTCTCTTCTTCTTTTCTTTCTTTTTGTTTCCTGCTCTTTTCTTTTCCGTCTCAGTGCACGAGAGAAACAGACAGAAACAGAGATGAAGAGCTGAAGGAGAGAAAAACACAGAAAGACCGAAGGAGAGGGAGAGACCTGAAAGGAGAGGTCCGGGAGACCCGTGAGAGAGAACCCATGACCCGAACCTCTTCTTTCCCTTTCCGTGTTTCTTCTTCTTTCCTCCTTGTCTGGCCGAAACAGTGAGAAGAGAGATCGGGAGAGCAGAGAGAGGTAGAGAGTACCGCCGGAGATAAGACCCAGACTCGATCCTCCACGGGTCGTCTCCGGTGAACCGACGGTGGCCGAACTAAGGACGATTTCCGGTGGTCGTTGCTTGAGAAACCGACGGAGAAGGAGAGGACCCAGAACCCAGCAGAAACCCGACCCTACGACAAGACCCAGAGGCGCGATTCCGGTCGGTCCCAGTGGCGATTTCCGGCGGGTCGACTCCGATGGAACATAGGACACGATTTTCGGCGACCCGAGTCCGTTTTCCGGCTAGCAAAGGCGCGATTCTGGTGGGGAATTTCTGGTAGTTTCTGAGTAAATCTTCAAGGTAATTTCTTAAGATTCTATTGTGAATTATTGATTTAAATTGATCAATGGGTATTTTGTAGGTTCAACCGATTGGGTTTCTTGTTGGGTTTATTGATGATTTTGAGCTGTATTGGTCACGCCGTTTGTGTGTTTGATGATTTTTTGGGGTTTCCAATTCCTTGTCTGGCCGATTGTTGTAGGCTTGGGAAGATTATTCTTTTCCCCTGTTTTTGGACCGATTGTGTTGATTATTTTGTTGTATTTTATCCTTTGTTTCGATCGGTTATTGATGGTGTTTTTCCTCTCTGTTTTAGCTGAGTCGTGTTCCATGTCTGTGGGTTGGACCGATTAACTAGGTATTTTTAGTGTTAAGCGATTATGGGTATTGAGTTGGTATTTCCAACCTTTCGTGTATTCCCTGTATTTTCAGCCATGTCCCTTGTTTCGGTTGTTTTTGCTAAGTTTCTGAAATTGGAATTGATATTGAGTGTTAGTAATGAGTTTTGGTTGAATTCTTTGTATTTGGCCGAATGGTTTTGATAGTTAATTTGTTGGTATATTTTATTACAAGGGATTAGTATTATGATAATTAAAGAAAAATGATTTTGAGTCTTAAAATAATATGAGTTTTAATTGATTTAAGGAAGGTAAACATATAAATGGAGTCACTAAGAATTGATATGTGTTAAGTTCACTTAGATTAAAATAGCAGTTTGAGACTCTATGGATTAAAAGCAAGTGTATATAGATATATAGTAACATGGCTTAAGTTTAGAAAGAGAAAACTAATAAATACACCCCTATTGTATAAATGTATTTATTGCAGATGATGAACTAAGAACTGCACCAAAGAGCTGTAAGTATCTATGTACTTACTGAGGATGAAGCTGGTAGATTTTTCCATAATAATGTTTACTGCTTTATTTAATTTGTTTGTGCATGTGAAATTTACATGTTTTATATTTTAATTAAACTGATTAATAACAAAGCTGGTGAATGCAGCGAAGGGCGAAGGTATTGCCAGTGGGACCTTAGGTTCCTGCAAAAATAATAATCAAATGCTGTAACCGTAAGTTTACAGGCCAGCTGGGACCTTAGGTTCTTAGCCCAAATAATTAAGCTTTAAGTGAGGAGACCGTAGGTTCTTGGGACCGTAGACTCTCACAACACGTTAAGACGGACCGTATGTTCCATTATGAGAGGAATGCAAAAGATGATAATTAAACCTTGCATATAAAACTGTCATATTACTGTTTTATGGTTATGTATATATTCAATCTATGACTGTGATTAGCTACCATGGATCATATATTGCATATATACGTGACTATAAAGTCATATCTGCAGTATATTGCATTTATTAAATAAATCAGCATTCATATTATTATTAAAAATAGCAGACTTACTTAGGGTATTTTGTGTTTTTGTTTCTATATATATGTATATGTATATTGGTGCAGGTTTTATAAACGAAGGTTAGACCTCAAGAGGTTTTAAAGCTAAGGACCCATAGATTGTATTTTTTTTGTAGTCTTCTGTGTTTATAACATTTTATGTTGAGAAGATTGCTAAAATTTTCATGTATTCTTTTGTGTCACTATTGACACCTATTTCCATGTATTTGCTCTAAGTATTTTTAATGGATGTCTAGAAGTATTTCAGTTAGAAGCTCTATTGTGTTATTTAAATCCAAGTCTGCTGGATAATTATATTTTTCGCTACCAATTTATAACTCTGATGTTGTAGTAATGTCACGTGGAAATCGAAAAATTTTCACTTACGCATTTTGTAAAAGGCGGGGCGTTACACATCCGCATATGCAGATAACGAATGCAGGCAGTTATTATCCACTCGCATTTTCACCCCTACTTGCAATTATATAAGCCTCTTTTTGATTCCCCCCATGTTGGAATCCGAAGCTTACCAAGACAACTGTTGGATTCATTCTTATTGTAGCCCTTTAATTAATTGATTGTAATTTTTAACCGAGTATGATGTTATGTGTAACGACCCACCCTCAATGACACAATATTGTCCGCTTTTGGCTCCCCAAACCAGACTTACCAGGAGGTCATACATCCTAGGATTGCTCTCGCAGAAGCACGCTTAATTGCGGAGTTCTGATAGGTTCATAACCATCGCGGCTTTAAAACACGTTGTGTCATAAATGGTGCATTTATACATATAAGCACATCCTCATTCCCAAGCGATGTGGGACGTCACAATCACCCCTTCTTTGGACCCAGCGTCCCCACTGGCGTCCCTCATTGGCTTGTGCACGCTCCCCCCATCTCAGGCTGGGCAATGGCTCTGATACCATTTGTAACGACCCACTCCCAATGACACAATATTGTTCGTTTTTGGCTCCCTAAATCAGACTTCCCAGGAGGTCACCCATCCTGAGATTGCTCTCGCAGAAGCACGCTTAACTGCGGAGTTCTGATAGGCTCATGGCCATCACAGCTTTAAAACGCGTTGTTTCATAAATGGTGTATTTATACATATAAGCACATCCTCATTCCCAGGCGATGTGGGACATCACAAATGGTATCAGAGCCATTTCCCAGCTTGAGATGGGAGGATCGTGCACAAGCCCATGAGGGTCGCCAGCGGGCACTTGATGGGATGCCAAGAATTGGGTGATCCCATGAGGGTCGCCAGCGGGGACGCTGGGTCCCAAGAGGGGGTGATTATAACGTCCCACATCGCCTGGGAGTGAGGATGTGCTTATATGTATAAATGCAATCTTTATGAAACAACGCATTTTAAAGCTGTGATGGCCATGAACCTATCAGAACTCCGCAGTTAAGCGTGCTTCTGCGAGAGCAATCCCAGGATGAGTGACCTCCTGAGAAGTCTGGTTTGGGAAGCCAAAAGCGGATAATATTGTGTCATTGGGGGTGGGTCCTTACATTATGAGCTGAAAAAAACTGTTCTCTTTTTTGACTGCTTGAATACAGCTGGCCACCAACACCCTTGAAAGGGTGGCACCTCTTACACATGCAGTTGGGAACGTGTTGAAACGAGTATTTGTGATTGGATTCTCAATCCTAGTCTTCGGTAATTTTTTTATTTCTCTTTCTTTTTTCCTTTCTTCCGCTCTTTATTTGCCTAAAGAACTTTTTATCTAAATGATATCTAACATATGGCTCTTGGCAGGTAACAAAATTTCAACACAAACTGGTATTGGAACTGTCATTGCAATTGCTGGAGTAGCAACCTAGTCTTACATCAAGGCCAAGCTGGACGAAGAGAAACGAGTGAGTTTTTCAGCTTAAACTTAGAACGGGAAAAAATAAAAAATAAAAAAGTCTGGCTGAGTGTCAAGCATTCAACCCTAAACTTTATACCAGATGACAGATAGTCATAGCTAGTGCATAAAAAGTCCGATTACCTAATGAGGAACATTTATGCTCCAAGGAATAACTGCCATCAAATTTTGGATTCTTGCATATGTATCTGGTTTCTGGATCTTTGAAAAAACTATAGCGCATAAGCCAAATCTTCAAATTAAAATCTAGTTTTACACCACAGTAGGCATTTCTTTCAACTTTTTGCCCTGCAAGTTAAGTGGTTATATGGTGCTGAACATTTGTGGCTTATTAGTGCTGCATATTAAGTTGATTTATGCTGTGTGTGCCTTCTGGTTGCCATTTGGGATGGATCCTCTGATTAGATTGTGAACAAGTAAATAAGGGGAATCTCTAGAAACCAGATAATCATACAATTATGTTCAACATTGCATTTATTGTGACTTTATGTCGTCCCATAGCGAATCCCAGAAAGTGGATAAAAATGCATTCCTCGTGGTTTCCTGGTGGATCCTGGTTGCATCTACCCATCGATTAAATTGGTGATAGCTTTGTTGCTATATATAGACGCCGTGTTTTGATATACACTTCTGCTCGAATTGACACTTAAGCTGAATTTCATTGATTTTGATATTTTATGTTTTTATTTTTTGGATTGGCAGCAAGCCAAAACAGCATGAAGGAAAAAGAGGTCTGGACATGGAGGAGAATCATGTGTTGTAAATTTTCAAATATTTCCTTCCAAAGCGAGAGACAGCAAATGGATTATCCTTTTATTTATCGAGAAAAGAAAAAGAAGTGTATCCTATTATCCTTGGGGCAGTTATTTTTCTTTTGATTTCCTTTGATTCAGATTACAGACAATTGCTAATTTGCAATGATCTCTTGTTGTGAGTGAAAATAATGAATCACTTTGTCTGTCACAAGTCATAACAAGCTTCAAATGGAGTTAACATAATATGTGATTAAATATGTGATAATTATGCATATACTTAGAACTGCTCATTATTCAGTCAGGCTTACTTTGATGATTGATATTTCCCTTAAGTTTAATTCTTGATTGTGAAACATTGGGCAGTTTAGGTTCGGATTGAGATAGTGTGTAATACCAAATATATTGATGCGATGCAATAGCTTTAATCTAAGATGTTTCATTTGTCTAAAATGTGACATCTAGTAAGAGAGAAAGGGTAGCTTGCATTGCGCGCAAGTTATAGAGATGGTTACGGGGGGTGGTTGATCTAACCTTTTGGCCACTGAGGCTTGAGGGTGGCTGAAACACCCAATTAACGTCCTTTCTGGCTTGCACGCATGCAAGCTACACCTTTTCTTGTATGTGTTGTGGCATTTTGGACAGTTCATTTAAAAACGACAATTCAAATTAAAACGGTTATATACCATATACTTCATGATGAGATTATTAAACTGAACTAGGTCTTTGATGAGTCTAATAGATCATAATACGAAATGTATCTCTCCATGTTGTTATTTGAAGAAAAACGATCACTACAAAAATACAAGCATTTTGACGCGTGTCTACAGTACCCGTTACTGTAGACACGCGTCCAATTTGACACGTGTCTTTGGAGACACGTGTCTAATTGTACAGCCGTCACAAATTGACACGTGTATTTAATACGCGTGTCCAATTGGACACGTGTATTAAATACACGTGTCAAACTGTTTTTTTCCAAATATAATTTTTTTTTAATTAAATAGAATTTCAACAATTGGACACGCGTATTAAATACACGTGTCAAACTATTATTTTTTTCCAAATATAATTTTTTTTTTAATTAAATAGAATTTCAACAATTAGACACGCATATTAAATACACGCGTCCAATTTGACACGTGTATTCAATACACGTGTCAAACTGTTATTTTTTTTCAAATATATATTTTTTTTTTAAATAGAATTTCAACAATTAGACACGCGTATTAAATACGCGTGTCAAACTGTTATTTTTTTCAAATATAATTTTTTTTATTAAATAGAATTTTAACAATTGGGGACGTGTATTTAAATACACGTCCCGAATTGGGCACGTGTACTGAGTACACGTGCCCAATTGTTTGGCCAGAATATATGTGTTTTCTCCCGGTTATATGTGTTTTTTCCCGCTTATATATATATATATATATATATATATATATATATATATATATATATATATATATATATATATATATATATATATATATATATATATATATATATATATAATTTTTAAAATTCAAATAATATAATAATATAATAATAGATTAAATATATATATATATATATAGATCGGAAATGGGTAGCAGAAACCCATTTCTGATCTGATTCTCTCTCTCTCTCCCTCTCTCTCTCTCTCTCTCTCTCCCTCTCCGTCACAACCGCACCGGCCAGCTTCCGGCCACCGCGCATCAGCCCTTCCCGCCGGTGAGATGCCCTCTCTCCACCTTTCTCTGCTCGGTTCTCGGTTCTCGGTCTCTCTCTCTACCTCTCTCTCTCTCTCCCTCTCTCTCTCTCTCTCTCTCTCCCTCTCCGTCACAGCCGCAGCGGCCAGCTTCCGGCCACCGCGCGTCCGCCCTTCCCGCCGGTGAGCCGCCCTCTCTCCAGCTCTCTCTGCTCGGTTCTCGGTCTCTCTCTCTCTATCTCTCTCTTCCTCTCTATCTCTTTCTCTCTCTCTTCCTCTCTATCTCTTTCTCTCTCTCTCTCTCTCTCTCTCTCTCTCTGTATCTCTCCCTATCTCTCTCTGCCTCTCTCTCAATATCTCTATGTCTCTCTCTCTACTCTCTCTCTCTCTCTCTCTCCCTATCTCTCTCTGCCTCCCTCTCTCTCTGGATCTCTACGTCTCTCTCTTACCGTTTGTTTTTTTTGTATTTTTGTCGTCGAAAATAATAAAATTTGGAAAAAAAAAACAAAAATTTATTAACCCAAATAAATTTAAATAAACAATAACAAAATTAAATTGAAAAAAAATTCCAAATTTAAGTTTTAAAAATTCAATTTGAATTTTTTTTTAAAAAAAAAACATTTTGACACGTGTATTTCAATACACGTGTCAAAATGTGCAATTAGAGTCTTTTACATCTGACACGTGTAAGACGCGTGTCAAAATACTCGTGGCAAACATTTTGACACTTGTACAGTGTCGTACACGTGTCAAAATGCACGTGGCAATTTGACAAAATTTTTGTAGTGGATTTTGACGATGAGAGGCAGATTACCCTTTCAACTTTACACCTTAAAGTGTCTCCCAATAGTTAGAGGTGCATGTTAATGTCTAAAATAGGCTTCCTAGCCATCAAGAAAAATTTTAGAGGTATTTCTATCTCATAATAACTCATACTCCAAAAAGACACTATAAGGGATTCTATCATTTATAATTAGAATTAGACATTCAAAAGAATAGATTTCCTTCATGTTCGACGTTTTCATACAATAGTTGCTCCACTTGCCATATAAAAATGCCTTTGCTTTCAAACCCAATCCTCGTCGTCCTCAATGCGACTCCAACAAGACATCCTAAAAATTCAGCTACCATCTTTTCTCACCGACCTTGAAGATTCATGATCTCAGAAAAATCTTGTCCACAGATCGTACTACTACTACACATGTCATTGAGCAAGAGAGCTTCCCCCTTGAGCCTGGCATCTTTGTCCATACTCTCCTCCAGCTTCAATGCGAGCTCAAGGTCCCGCACCACATCATTCATCGATGGCCGGTTGATTCCGTTGTCATGCAAACAACTCACCGCGATCTTAGCAAATGTCTTCAGACACTCGTCTGCTATTTCACCATTCAATGATGGATCAACGATCTGATCAACCTCTCCATTGCGATAGCATTCCGAAGCCCACTCCGCTAGGACCACCACTTGCGTCGTCTCTGCAGTTCGGATTATGGGTGGCCTCGCAAACAATACTTCGCACAAAACTACACCGAAAGAGTACACGTCAGACTTCTGAGACAACTGTTGACGCCGGTAATACTCCGGGTCTAAATACCCAAAAGTACCCTTGACCACTGTGCTGACGTGGGCTTCGGGCTTTCCAATTTTGGATAATCCGAAATCAGACACCTTTGCCACCCATTTCTCATCCAATAAGATATTTGTCGTTTTCACATCACGATGAATAATTGTGTGGTTCGCGCCGGTATGAAGGTAGTTCAACCCGCGTGCTGCACCAATACAGATCTCCAGTCGTTGCCTCCAGCGAAGAGGAGGATTATCGGTGGTGGTGTTGTAGAGATGATCACGAAGAGTCCCGCGGGCCATAAAATCATAGACGAGTATCATCTCATCACCGTCGTTACAATATCCGATCAGAGAAACTAGATGGCGGTGGCGAAGCTGGGAGAGCATCTCGATCTCTGTCTCGAACTCGTGGGCCCCTTGTTGAGAACCGGGTGTCAGCCGCTTGATCGCAACTGGGTTGGCCCTACCGTCAATGTTGATGTACCCTTTGTACACCTTACCAAACCCCCCAACACCAATTATGAGAGCTTCGTCAAAGTTGTTGCTAGCTTCTTTAATCTTAGCCAATGAAAAGTGACGACACTGATCAGACGGCAGAGATGACCTACGGGTCTTGGTCTTTGTTGACTTGTTCGTAGAGCTGGACTCCTTCACTCTCTTGCGCCGCCGGAAAATCAAGAATCCGAGAATGGATAGCACAAAAAAGCCGACAACTCCACCAACAACGGCGGCACCTATTATTGTAGTGCTATTCTTGGACTTCGTCGGTGGTGTTGGAGGGGTCAACGGAACTGGGTTGGAACTGGGTATGACATTATAAAGGGAGTTTACTTTAAAGATTTCGATACCGTTCAAGATTGCATCACTGTAACGAGTCTTCCAGTCTTGTGGATTTGCTTCTAATGCCAGATTGAGGGTCGTTTTCTTCTCGCCTTCTTTGTAAGGCATGAAAACGGTGTAGTCTTTATACACTGGAACACCATTTCCACCACTCCATTTTATCACGTCGGCTGCTTCCTCTGCGGTTTTATTTGCTATGAAAATTAAGAACACTCTGTCGCTTACGTGAGTAATCTCTGGTTGAAACTCACAGAAGTGTAGCCTAACTTTATAAATAAACCCAGAATCTACTGGGAATTCCCAGGTGAGATTGTAGCTCTTGTTGATAGTTTTGCTGATCCCCATAGTCCGGGCAGTCTGATAGACTTCTTTTGGTGCAGTGTACGCAGCTATCTTGGTAAAATTTAGTTCAATAGTAGAGTTAGAAAGTAGAACATATTGTTTATATTCTGAAAAGTATTCGTCGTCCTGACCCCACTCCCGGAACATGCCAGTGTCTTGAGAGGGTGAGATGGAGCGGCCTCCAACATTGACTCTGTATACCATCTCCACAGCAGTGTTGTCATCGATGTTGTTGATGATCACGTTCTGCTCGTCACTCGAAGAAAAACTTTTGTTGGCATACTGATAGAGATTTGGAGGCATCGACAAGATTTCAATTCCGTTGACAAAAGCGTGTGAATCAGAAACGCTCGGAGTGAAGGTTATGTTCAACATCTGATCTCCCTCGATGCTGATAAAGTATTCTCTCAGAAAGGTATCCGTCTTAAGTGAAGGGCTGAAATCGTTAAGAAGAGTAAAACCTCCCGCATTGACAGAGAATCGGGCTTTAGAGCTATCAAATTTGGGGTACGAAGCCGGGTTGAAGTATAGTCGAATGAATTTTTGGCTGGCAGTGACTGGGAACATGTAGGTGAATGCGGAGAGAGAGACCCGGGCAGTGGCATAGGGTGTTTGGACAAGAGAGCGGGAGCGTTGAACTGAGCTGGCGCCAAAAGATGTCTGGTTTTGAGAGTGTTCAATGGGGGAGAATTCTGAATACACGTCTCCAATCCAGATTCGCCCGTCTAGAGAAGCTGAATTGCCCGACGAACCACAGGTTACGAGAATCATCTCGACCGGTGTGTAAGGAGACGGCGAGCCACCGGCAACGGTGCTACTCAGGTGGTATAGCAAGAAGGCTAGGTAGAGAGGTGTAGAACGTGGTAAGAGGGTGGTCCAGAGACGCGTTTTGCTTCGGTTCCACATCGTAGCAGACAGAGAAGGAGAATAGTGTAAGACGGCGGATGCATTCATAAGCAAGCAGGGGCCACGGCCCCTCCAGTAGCCCCTGCTGGAGTAAAAACAAAAAAAAAAATCTTATTAAATTTTCAGTGGTAGAGCTAATGGCCCTACGCCTTATCTCTTCACTAAAGCGAATAGCCCACCTGGCCCATCAATTTTTTTTTTCTTTCTTTCTTTTCTTCTTGCAAGTCTTTAAGACAAAACAAAAAAAGTTACCGAAACAAACTTTACGTTTAATACAAAATCGTAGGACCAAAAAAAAAAAAAAAAAGGTTCACAATAGGTTCAGGCTAATACCAGTCTACTAGTGTCAAGGAAAGACAGAAAAATTAAAGACATGACATCTTATTGATAGATTAATTTGTCTTGTTTTGACTCTTTTAATGTTTACAGTGGTTACCGAACGAGTCTTTTCAGTTATAAAAGTTATTAAAACAAAACTTCGCAACAAAATAAAGGATAAATTTTTTGCAAATAGTTTAATTGTCTATATTAAAAGGAAAATTGCGGAGAGTTTCAATTTAAATTTGAAACTTGATGATTTTATTTCTCTAAAATGATGTAAACTAAATTTTTAAACACTTTATATTTCTGTCTTTTTGTACTAATACTAACATGTTTCATTGCTAATATATTAATTTTCGTATATATTTATAAACTTTTATAATATACTTTTGAGATACATATTTTATGATAAATTACTTAATTTTATTTTAAATTGTATTTATAATTTTTTTTTTGTCCCTCGCTATTACAATTATCCAGCTCTGGCACTGTTTACACCGGTCGTAAGGGTTTTTATTTTTTTTAAAAAAAATTCTTCATAGTGTGTCCAAGTGACCCCCCTCACTTTCCTGGGAACTCACATGGTTACACATTGGAAAATGCTGTTTACCCCATTTAGGTATTGGTTTGTTATATTCCTGGGGCTATTAAAGGAGCATCTATAAAGTTGTTAGATGTTAATGAAGTCGCAATTATCATATTGATTTTGGGGAGCCACAGCATCCCAAATTTGGATGATAATTGCATCAAGATTACACACACGTAATTATCATTATGATTTTGGGGAGCCACAGCATCCCGATTTTAATGATAATTACATCAGGATTACACATATGAACATCATAAAGAATTTTGTTAGATGTTCATAAACTGCAGATTGATTATTATGATTTTGGGAGAGCCACAGCATCTCGATTTTATAATAATTGCATAAAGATCGTACACGTGAACTTCATGATAGAAATAATCAACATATTATTTAATCTAACATGCGCAGCGGAAAACGAATAAAACAGGATTCAGGCTTACCTCTAGCCATATTTGCTCAAGCGTCTCCACAATCCATCTGAAGAACAAGAAAATGTTATTTGAGGGATCTTCTAACCTATGCCTATGACTGTATTGCCGTACTGATGGTGTACACAGGCTGTTTATTTATAGGCTAGGTCAGGACCCTCAAATATGGTAAGTACCGTATTATTCCTCCCATCAAGGAAACAATATTATTAATTGATTTTAAATCAATTAATCGATTCCATTACGGTAATTTAATTAATTAAATTACCTAACCGTAATACCGTATATACTATTCATTTATTAAATTATTAATAAATGCTTCCTTATGTGACATATAGGCCATATATGGAGATAAAATCTTACAACCCTAGCCAGATCCTTGTATTTATAACACACGGCGCTGCCTTAGAACAATCCCTACGTGTAGGGGTGGGCGTGGCCCGGATTGGGCCGGATTTGCATGTTTTTCACAACCCGCCCCACAGTGAACGGGTTTGAAAATCGAGATCCGCAACCCTCATAGTGAATGGTCAACCCGATGGGCCTTGGGTAGTGCGGATCGGGACGGGTTCATGCGGGTTCGGGTATTCCTCTTCTTTTCTTTTTTTTTTTGCCCAAAACCAAAAAAATAATTTCCAATCTTGCTAACCCAGTTCAAAATTTGAAAATCTCAATTGAATCAACCTCACTAGCAAACAAGAACAAGAAGAAAGAACCAAAATTACCAACAAACCCAACTGTAAATAACTTTTTTATTATTTTTTGTGATTGTAGATTGAATGGGTGTGTGTATGTGAGAATGTAGAGATTGAAGTGTATATGAGAATGGAATAAGAATAGAGATGAAATGGATAGTGCAAAATTGTATTGAATGAAATCAAAGGTACATAACCTAGGCAATTCGTGACTCTAGTAGTGACTTTTATATTTTTTTTAGAGAAAATTTGATGAAATCAAAGGCACGCTACTCCTATTCGTGACTCTTATAATTTTTTTGGAGAAAATTTGATGAAATCAAAGGCACACCCCTTTTCATGACTCTTATAATTTTTTTTGGGAAAATTTGATGGTACGAATATAAAGGGATTGCGGGGCGGGGCGGGTGTGCGGGTGGGAAAAAATTTAATACCGCAACCCGCCCCATAAATCACGGGTTGGCATATTTAGGATCCGCACTTTTTTAGAAATGTCTTATATTCGTTATTGACGGGGCGGGTTGGTGCGGGGCGGGGCGGGTTCGCGGGTAAGGGCAAGTTTTGCACACCCCTACCTACGTGGCGCAATTTTAATTTTTTTAATTTTTAAGTTTTTAATCTCAAAACGCATTTGTAGAAGAAAAAAATAAGGCCCCATAAATAGGAAACCCCACTTTTATCGAGGATACCGATTTCAGTGAAGATTGTCGAGCGATTCGAGAGGGCACGGATCTGCGCAAGTTGTGGAAGACCGAATCCCGGATTCTGGCAATCGGGTGGGTAGCGGAAGATTCGGTAGAATCAATGATGCGGAATCAACGGCCGTTACCTCCACTCTGATTGTTCAATCTCGTCCGGCAGAAATGGAAGACTGGGAGGCGACTGACGATATGGAGATTGTGGATTGTGCAGGTAGCGGTTCGGGAAAGCTCTAGACTGTAACGCTCCCAGTGGAATTACAAGTGAACTGGCTAGTTGATTGCATTTATGAAGAAAATAATGGGAATAGCGCCTCCAAGTCCGAGACATTTCAGGCGATGGGTTTCACGGGGGTGTGACGCCACCGGCCTGTATATGCAAGAGCAGTTTTGGCTCAAACGGCCAGCAGTTTATGTCGGGTCGTATCGGGTAAACGGGTGACACGTTTATTAATCGTGTTTGTCGTGTCGTGTTCGGGTCGCGTGTCACAACCCGATTAATAATCAGGTCGGGTTCGTGTCGACCCGTTTATGTAATCGGGTCAGTCGGGTTGACACGAACCCGACCCGTGAACCCGAATTGCCAACCCTAATCGTAGCAGACAGAGAAGGAGAAGGAGGTAATCGATTCAAGCGGAGAATAGTGTAAGACGGTGGCTGCATTCATAGGCAACTAAGGCAAGCAGGGGCCCGGGCCCCTACAGTGGCCCCTGCTGGAGTAAAAAAAAAAAAAAAAAATCTTATTAAATTTTCAGTGGTAGAGCCAATGGCCCTACGCCTTATCTCTTCACTAAAGCTAATAGCCCACCTGGCCCATAGCTTTTTTTTTTCTTTCTTTTCTTCTTGAAAGTCTTTAAGACAAGTTACTGAAACAAACTTTACGTTTAATACAAAATCGTAGGGAAAAAAAAAAAAAAAAGTTCACAATAGGCTCAGGCTAATACTAATCTACTAGTGTCAAGGAAAGTTACATGAGAAATGGAAAAAATAAAATAAAATAAAAGTCTCATTGGTGTGGCGGAAGCTAAGAAATGTATGAAAAAAATTAAATGAAGAAGTAAAGAGTTTGAAATAGTCTTTGTAGAACTAAAAAGTGCACGAAAATTATCTTCTTCGAAATTATAATTTAAAATTTTAAAATTTTAATTGAAGTATTTTGAACTTGATGTGCATAATGTTTCGAAATTATAAAATTTGTCTTCCATTGCAAAATTATGTTAAGAATTGGCAGAGACAGAAAAATCAAAGACATATCATCTTATTAATAGATTGATTCGTCTTATTTTGACTCTTTCAATGTTTACAGCGACTACCGAACGAGCATTTTCAATTATGAAAGTTGTTAAATCAAAACTTCGCAACAAAATGAATGATGAATTTTTTGTAAATAGTTTAGTTGTCTATATTAAAAGGGAAATTGCTAAGAGTTTCAATTTAGATTCAATACTTGATGATTCTTTTTCTCTAAGATAACGTAAACTAGATTTTTAAACACTTTATATTTCTGTCTTTTTGTACTAGTACCAACATGTTTCATTGCTAATATATTAATTTTCATACATATTTATGAACTCTTATAATGTACTTTTATGATACACATTGTTTAACAAATTACTCAATTTTTATTTTAAATTGTATTTATCATTTTTTTTTTTTTTTCCTCCCTCGCTATCACAATTATCTGACTCTAGCACTGCTCACACCGGTACGTAAGGGTTAAAAAATTCTTCGTAGTCTGTGACTCTCTGGATAATGGTTAATGATTAAGGATTTAGTATTCATCCCTTTTTTATTTTCTTAAAAATCGGTAAGAATTACTTCAATTGAAAAGATATATATATATATATATATATATATATATATATATGAACGGAGCTTATGTCACGTCATTTCATTTAAAAAAAAAATGGTTAAAAAATAGACTACACAAATTCAAGCACGCAAGTTGTGTAGTCTTTAACGTCATTTTATATTTTTTATTTTTAAAAAAAGTCATTTCATTTTGTGGTCATCGTGGCTCTGCTGCTATAGTGAAAAGTTTTGAGAAAAAGGAAAAAAGAATTGGTTGGTTGGTGTGATATAAGGAAGAAAATATTTGAAAACAGTATATATATATATTATGTTATTGTCAATATTTCTTACAAACTTATATTTGTGTCGATAACTTTTGTAAACTATTAAAAAATATTAATATTTTGACAAAAATGCTCTTAATAAAATTTAACAAATTATTTAAATTATATATTAAAGAATTAAAAACTAAAAAGAAAATCATCACAGAAACTACTACAACGGAAACTAAAAATATCGCTGCTGTCAATGTTATCAAAATACATGTCATTGATATTATACCTAAATTTAATTTTGTGGTCGTCGGTTGACTCGTTGCTTTGTTGCTTGTGAATCGAATTGGACATCGCAGTGACAGGTGTGTTGATAAAAAGTTTTGAGAAATTAAATGAGAAAAAGATTGGTTGATGTGATATTAAGTATAAATTATTTTAAAATTATTTATAAAAAGTTAAGTGAAAATTTGATTGTTATTGTAAAATATATATATATATATATATATATATATATATATATATATATATATATATGTGACTATTTTTTATATATATAAATTGAGAAAAAAAAAAATAGTTACTAAACAGGTCGACTTTTCAGATAAGCTTTCCATGATGTTCAAAGTCCGTTGCCCTTGGAAGTATTCAGGAAGACTTGAAGACTTTTCAAAAGTCTTCCATGCGTCACATCTAGTGGGTCCGCAACATTAATTTAATTATTTAATCTTATTAAATCAAGTTCTCTGATTCAAGTACAGGATGAAACTCGAGTTTCAGACCCATGGGACGATGGATCTAATGAGTTTTTTCCCCCTATATATATGGATGGCCTGGGCGCAGCACATTTAATTTTATTATCTTTTACAAATCTCTCCTTCAATGACTTCTCGGGCGAATTGCCCAACACTTCATTCTTTCGGAAACTCTCTCTCAGTGACTTAGCTGCAATGGGGTTGGAACTTCGGCCGACAGCATGGGACCGGCCGGCCACTCCAGATCAGTTATGAAGCTTCTTGTTTGCCTTACAACCATCACCCAACTCCCACTCATATGTTTGTGGGACCCACGTACATGGAACCTACACACATGTGAGTGAGAGTTGTGTGGGAGTTGGATGAGGATTGTAAGTGTATCATCTCCCTATCAAAATAAGCTCTGAAATTTAGAATGACGTTGACAACACATTAATTTATTCTAAACTCTAATTTAGAAGAAGATTTGTCAAACGTACTCGTGGTCATTAAATGAGTCAAGAACATTTGGCTCATAAATCTATAATGATGTTGAAAATGCATTAATTTATTCTAAACTCTAATTTTTATAGGTTTTTTGTGTAACAATAAATGATGCATGTCATTTGAAATAACACGATGGTGTTACAATAAAACTAATTCTCTAACAGAATGCTAGCTCATTAATCTAACGGCCAGCTTATTGCAGTTTATCAACACGTGCAGCTTGTTTTGTAGCTTCATACATGCACAGCATATTTTCAGTTTGCTGCTATCCAATAGGTTTTTTTAAAAAAATAAAAAATAAAATTTAATAATGTAAAAATTTACTTTTCAAGAAGTCTAATGAAATATATATATAATCATTATATAATTTGAGAAGAAATGTGTTTTACGTAACTTGTATTTCTTTGGGACCACAAAAGAAAAAAAAATCAAACCTTATTTCCAGACGAAGGTTTCCATCCCATTCCCTTGTAATTTTCAATGTTTCTTTTGTCATACCTTGACCATGAATATTCAAAGGTCGAACACGCTGATTTCTTACTCTCTTTTTTTTTTTCTTTTCTTTCCTTTTTTTTTTTTTTTTTTTTTTTTTTTCTGAACAGCCAAACAGCCTTTTTTTTTTACTTTTTTTTTATTATTTTTTTATTTTGTGGGAAATGTTGCACAACGAGATTTAGGATTTTTTTTGTGCTTTTTTTTTTGTTCTTTCTTTCATTGCTTATATGAAGCCTCACGCCCTATGCGAAAACATACCTGATTTTTCTTTTTTGCTTGTACGAAGCCTCTACGCCTCTACTTAGAAATGAATCCGCCCTCTCCGCCACTACAAAAAAAAAAGCATATTCTAGACGGTTTAAAACCGTCTAGAAATGCAGAAAAACCGTCCGGAATTAATTCCGGACGGTTTTTTCTAGACGGTTTAAAACCGTCTAGGAAGATGTGTCGCTAATTAAGGTTCGAGACGGTTTGGGTCAAACCGTCTGCAATTCCAGACGGTTTGGTCAAACCGTCTAGAACTGGTTCTGGACGGTTTTGGGTAAAACCGTCCATAAAATTTTGGACGGTTTTGCCCAAAACCGTCCAGAATTTGTCTTTCCTTTTTTTTTTTTTTTTTTTTTTTTTTTTTTTTTCTTTTTTAAATTATAATTATAATTATTATTTTAATATAATTATTGTTCTTATTTTTATGTCCGGTGCAGTGGAGCTTCGTCTACCGGCGTAAATCAGCTCCGGTTCCACCGGAAACCCATCGGAAAAACAAGCTTCCACTGGTCCTTCTTCGACTTCTTCGGTCACTGCCGGAAATCCATCGGTCAAACCCAAGAATCACAAAACAAAGGAAAATTAATTCCCAAAAAAATCCCAAAAATCCCACTGCCACCGTTCCATCAGCTTCTTCTCCAATCCACCACACCCATGCTCTCGTACTACCCATCAGACATTAATTCCAAACCCAAAACAAACACAATCCAAAAAAAAAGAAAAAACAAAGAGAGGGGAAGAGAGAACTGGGCGGAAATCCATGTATTCCGGCCGGATCTCTCTCTGCATTCCGGCCCCAGATCCGGCCTAGCGTGGATTTTGGTTGGATCCGGCCGGATCTGTCAAACCCACGCACATAAACCGGCGTCAGTTTGACAGATCCGACCGGATCTGGCTGAAAACTAATTCTCTCCAGCCGCACATCCAGTCACCGACTCCGGCCATGTCCAGATCCTGTCGTCCCGCTCCCATCGCCTGTTTCAGTCGCCGGACGGAGAGAGAAGAAGAAGAACGAGAGGGAGAGGGAGAGATGAGCACACGAGAGAGAGAGAGAGATTTTTTTTTTTTTTTTTTATATGAAGGGCCGGATCTGATCGAGTCTTTCTTTTAAAATAAAGAAAAAAAAAAAAAAAAAAAAAAGAACCAAAAAAGAAGTTCAGAGACGGTTTTAGGAAAACGTCTAGAAATTTCCATAGTTTAAGAGACGGTTTTAGGAAAACCGTCTCAAAATTTTAAGACGGTTTTTTTAAAACCGTCTGAAAAAAATAATAAAAAAAAAATAATTCAGACGGTTGTTTTTAAAAACCGTCTGAAAAAAAAAAAACAAAAAAAAAATTCAGACGTTTTTTTTAAAACCGTCGGTAAATTTACAGACGGTTTTTTTAAAACCGTCTGAAAATTAAAATTTCTAGACGGTTTTTCCAAAACGTCTAAAAATTTACAGACGGTTTAATTAAAACCGTCGTAATTTTTTATTTTACAGACGGTTTTCAAAAAACCGTCAGTAACTTTTATTTTTCTAGACGGTTTTAAAAACCGTCTAAAAAAAAACCGTCAATAAATGTTAATTTTTTAGTAGTGCGCTCAGAATTAAAGTTGTCGATTTCAAAAAGGAATCTTTTTTTGTTTATATAAACAATAAAAACTTTTAAAATGATAAAAACAATACATAAAACAAAAAATCTAACCTATCATGGGAGTCTTGGACGACTCTTCATTTTGGAAAGAGAGGGTTGGATACCCATTGGGCATTAGTGCAAACTGGACCCCATTTTTGCTTGTTCACCTTTATTTTGTAGATTCAAAAAAATAAATAAAAATAAAAAATAAAAATCTAATGCTCTGTAAGCTATCTCATGATGGTGACACGTCAATGGCTTTTATACAGGTGGAATAATGAGCTGGCACAGAATTAGGCTAGAGTTGATTAGTAGTTAGCATTCTGTTAGTTGGCGGGTGTATAAATAAGAAGACTTGTATTCTGTTAATTCATTATGGAACTTGTAGGTTCATTTGTGAACTTGGAGGCATTTGACTCCTCGAATTGCCAAGGGTTTGAATATAATTGTTCTTCATCTTTCTCCTTTAATCTTCCTCTCTCAAATCTCTCTCAATTTTTCTCATTTCTCTCATAAAATCAGTAACAGTTATTCGGAACGGTTACAATTGATATTAGAGCATCGATCTATACTTTTCGCTATGTTGATTTGATCAATCCAGATGACTCAAACGAATCTGTAACAGTTCCTTAAACTGTTATGGAATTTAACAAGAAATATGGAAATTGAAGTAGATTTGAGAGGGAAGAGATGAACAATTGAAAGAGAAAATCAAGTAGTAATGATAATCGCAAATTCGAGATTGCCGGTCTCCAAAGTTCTAAGAACTCACAATCGCAAATCACTCATCTAGGGGTGTGCAGCGGTTCGGTAGGCAGTTAAATAGGCTAAGTCGGTTCGGTTAACCGACTTGGTCGGTTAAGTCGGTTAATTCACCGACATTTAACCGATAAGGAATATTTTCGAAGTTTTTGGTTAACTCGGTTAACTCAATTAAGGCGGTCGGTTAAGACGTCGGTTAACGATCGGTTAAGGCGATCGATTAATCGGTTTAGGTCAATATTATGCCTTAAAATGGGCCTTTTGGTCCTTCTTAATTTGGGTCTCATTTTTTAATGGGTCAAAATAATTTTAAGGCCTTTATTTGTCAGTATTTGCTAGTAGCCCAAGCTGTCCAACAGGCCTAGCACCATCACACCACTAGTCCATGGTCCACCACAAGCCAATGCCAGTGGCCTATTCAAAATTTCAAATGAAAATGAAAATTATTGAATATTCTTATACTTTGTCAACCTTGAATCATTTTTACATAATTTTTTTAAAAAATAATAATACATAAAAACAGAAAAAAAAAAAAAAAAAAAAAAAAAAAAAAAAAACTGGAAAAGTGGAAAACACAACATAATTACATAAAAAATCCATTTCAGCAAAAAATAAAATGGAATGGAGAGGGGTTAGGTAAGGAGAAAGTGATGAATATATTTATTTTTATTTTATTTTTTTAAAAAAAGAATTGAAACGACGTCGTTTCGGTTAGGCGGTTCGGTTAACTGGTCGGCTAATTGTCGGTTCGGTAATTCGGTTAACCGCTTAACCGACCGCCTACCGAATTGACTAGTTTTCGGTTAAAAGATTCTCTTCCGACTACCGAACCAAATTTTGTCGGTTAAGTCGGTAGGCGGTAATCGGTTAATCTGCACACCCCTACTTGACTCATTTGATATCCCTTTACAACTAGACTTATGGGCTTATATACACAATTGGGATGGGCCCCATCCAGCCCTTTACTAAACTTAGCCCATCTATTATTAATAGAATTATTACGATACCCACCCCTTTTAAGCACCTTGCCCGCAAGGTGCGGCTAGAAAAAAAGAAAAAAAAGAAAAAGTAACCCATTATTATTGGCCCGAGTCTGCACACATTGGCCGAACATCTTCAAAGCCAGCCCATTGGAACTTCTTCCAATAATCCTTCATGACATAAAATCTGCCATGCGTGAGAAAAGCACCAGCGCCTTGGGCCAATTTTTTTATTTATGTTGTAAGCCTTGGATCACTTGCAAGTTGCTGCCAGCTGCAACATGATTTGCAAGTGGTCACCAACTGTTCCGCAACATCCTTCAACTTCAGCCTTTTGATGACACGTAGCATCTTCTACCTGTTAGAAATTAATCAATATATTATTTAATCTAACATGCGCAGCGGAAAACGAATAAACAGGATTCAGGCTTACCTCTAGCCATGTTTGCTCAAGCGTCTCCACGATCCATCTGAAGAACAATAAAATGTTATTTGAGGGATCTTCTAACCTATGCCTATGACCGAATTGCCGTACTGATGGTGTACACAGGCTGTTTATTTATAGGCTAGGTCAGGGACCCTCAAATATGGTAAGTACCGTATTGTTCCTCCCATCAAGGAAACAATATTATTAATTGATTTTAAATCAATTAATCGATTCCATTACGGTAATTTAATTAATTAAATTACCTAACCGTAATACCGTATATACTATTTATTTATTAAATTATTAATAAATACTTCCTTATGTGGCATATAGGCCATATATGGAGATAAAATCTTACATTCTCCCACTTGGCCTTTATGACACATGACTTTATGGCATTAGGTTCCTTAGTTTGGCCAATCACTTATGGAATCCTCCCACTCAGATAAGAAATGTTTCACACGAATCATGGCGGTAAAACCATTATAAAATTAGGTCGTCCCTTCCATGTATCACGATGTAAAACACTCCTTACATGAGTACCTTATGGATAATCAAGCTTTATGAATGAACTTCCTATAAGTCATTCGGGTCCAACTTTATTTATCCTCATGGATAAAATAACAAAATGTGCACAAAAAATCTTTATTACAATAACTTTATGTCTATAGACCAAAAAGAGACAAACCAAGCGAAAATGAATTAATGAGTCTCATATATTCCGCATGACTTTATTCTTTCTTTACCGGTAAACTTTAAGTCATGGGATCCGCAATCATTAATTCAGCACTTATATGCTCAATAGACCCTTTATGTCTCTTAATGTTATATCTCGTACTGAGATACTTGATGTCGATTTACTTCTGCTTCTACTCTTTATTCTTATAAAAGAAGATTATAGTAGAATTACCGCAGAGTATCTTTATGGTCTAACTGTAAAAATCGACAAGATTGAGACTTTCAACAAATGTCTCAACCATCATGCCTGTGTACTAAATTCATAGCACGCTAGACTTTTAGCTTTCTTGGTAGACGTAGCAACTATAGTCTGCATACTGCATCTCTAGGATATATCCTTCAATAAAAAGATATATACCCTAAAGTAGACTTTCTACTATCTACACAATCAGCAGAACTCAAATCTGAACAACTAACCACTTTCAAATGGAAAGTGTATCCTTAGGTTAAGTTGTATTTCTTGGTTCCTTGCATATACCCCAAGACTTTATTTGCAGCACTTTATTGACTCAATATACTTATTGTCAGTCATATGGTTATGTATAATGCAGACTTTTAAAACTTTTCATCTGTCCTTATTCCAATACCTTTGGGACATTAATCTTTATTTGATTGGTCCCTCTTAATTGCTACTGAAGGTACATAATCCTTCATTCTAAATTTTCCCAAAATTTTTTCAATGTAGGGCTTTCGAGACAATGTTAATATTCTTTATGTCTCTGTGAATCTCTATGTCAAAAGACATAAGAGGTTTCACCCAAATCCTTCATTTCAAAGTTTTGTGAACTTTATGTAGCAAACCTGAATCACCACTAGCAAAAATAATATCTACATATTGGACTAGAAAGATTACTGTACTCCCACTGACCTTAAGGTATATATACTAATCAACAAGGTTTTTCTATAAACAATAACCTTGTAAAAAGTATCTTACCATTGAGAGATCTATCACAGCCCATAAATAGAATTCTTTAATTTGCAAGCTTTCTGACTGTTATTTTTAAAACCTTTTGATTGTTTCATGTAAACCTCGTCTTTAAGATCCCCATTCAGAAAAGTCGTTTTCGCATCCACTTGATGTAGCTCTGGATCAAAAATGAGCTACTAATGCTACGATCATCTTGATGAACCATCCTTAGACACTGGAGAGAATGTTTCACTATAATCAATGCCTTCCTTATGAGTAAAACCATTGGCTACGAGTCTAGCTAGACTGTTGAGCAATGGATTTAACTCTTACTTCATGGCACTGAATCTCAATGTGGAGTTTTCTCCACTCATAGCATGTGAAAACAAACTTGGATCATCTTTATGTCCAATGTCAACATCAGACTCTGGGAGATATACAACATGATCACTAAGACTTGTTGATCTCCTTATTCTATAGGATTTTCTTAATTCTACTTCCTCTGCATTTTTGCAATGGGAGAATAGACTTTTGAACCTGTTCTGTATGAGTTGGTTGTTCCATAACTGATTGTGGCTCAGGATAATTAATCTGATTTTCCCTGAATACAATCAATCATCCTCTATTAGGAGGAGATTTGGCCAACTCTAGTGCTTCCTCAAATTCCAATTTATGTGAATGAGCACTCCCACTAGGTTCTGCATCCTCTAGAAATTTTATAATCAACAACCCTAGGATTATATGAAGGATAATAAAACATTAAAACCCTTTAAAGTTTACTAGATAGCTTATAAAAGATCCGCTGGTTGTCCTTGAATCTAATTTTCTAAGGCGAGGATTATAAATCCTCTCTTTAGCAAGGCAACCCCATATGTGTAAATAATTTAAACTAAGCTTCCATCTATTTCATACTTTAAAAAATGTATCTTAAGGACAACCTTAGATGGAATCCTGTTTAACATATACACAACGGTCTTCAAAGCTTTACTCTAAAAGGGTAATAACAGATTAGTATTACTAATCATTTCCTTTTGTGTGTACCTACCTTAATACTCTATGCCTACATTAGATCTTCTGATCTTCATATTGTTTATCTTCTTCTTCCTTATAGGTATTAAAAGCATTCAATACCTCAGCTTTAATATTTGGAAGATAGAGATACATAAACTTTATATGGTCATCACTAAAAGAGATAAAAAATATCTCTGACCATTTAGGCAGTGAGTATGAAAAGGTCAACACCTTTCAATGTACATGATCTCAAGAATCTCAAAATGCTCTCTTTGGCACCTCTAGTGGTCTTGTTGGTTTGCTTTCCCTTATGCAGCCCACACAAGAACCAAAGTCAGTAAATTACCGACTTTTATTTACTGTATGGAGATATATTTCAATCTCCAAAGCCATAACCAAAGCATTTTAAATTCTCAAAGACTCTACTTTACGTCAACATCACTATGCAGAAATAAACAAATAATTTTGTTTAAAAAATTTGGACGTAGGTCAATTTTAAATAGACTTTAAATAAACCCCAACCAATATTCCACCAAAAATAAGAAAAATTTCAAGTTTAAAATAAAATTGAAATTTTTAATAAGCCAAACTAGAAAATGGATTTCAAAAAAGATTATGGAATATAAATCATTTTTGAGGTCAAAATTATAACTGAATTTTAAAATTAACCTATAGATCCCAATAAGCTCAAATTATAAACACGTGTTATTCATTTTAAAAAGACTCTGCAATTGTGTTGACAACATGGATTGTTAAACCATAATCAATCCACAATATATTTGAATGAGTCACTAAAAGAGATTCACGACATACTAGATTTATGAGATTATCTTTATTTTAAGTCATTTCTTATACTTCATGCAATCTTTCTTTATATGCCCTTAATTTTCCTTATTGCATGAGAAATAGGTATCTTGATTGCCATAATACTTTATTGGCACTTTATTCTCATGCTTTAAGTGTTGGACATGATTGCATTTATTGGTCCTTCCCTTAACATGAGTAATCATGTGAACACTTTATAAATTCTCTCATATCCTTGAACACACATGGTTAGAAGTTTATTTACTAACCATTTATCCTTACGTGTGTTACAAGATAAAAATTCTACACTTAGAAGAGAAAATTCAAAAAAATTGAAATAGACCAATAATGACTTAAAAAATCTCAATCTTTAGGGACTTAAGCTAAACTACAATATCCTTCATTCCCATACTGGAATTAGAAACGCTCAAATGAAAAAGTATATTAATCTTTTTCCAGTCAGAAAAATATTACCATAATGTATTGGAATATAAAACCACCAAAGTAGAGTAATATAAACAGCTGCAATAACCAAGAAAATAAAAAATAAAAATACTTTAATGCTATGAAGTAACTTTATTTCAAATTGGCCAATGCCAATTTAAATAGCCAATTTAAATAGTAAATAGTAAATTTCAACCTACCTGTGGGCAAAGGTTGCATCACGCATGAAATTTACTCTTTATTAACAAGACTAAAGCAAATTTAAATATTAATAAATAAAATTATTCGTACCTTTGGGCAACCGAAAGAAATTTTACTTTTAATACTAAATTTGTTATCTCATTCTAATTAAGCCATAAAAATAAAAACTTCCCTTTGGGGATAAGTAATTAAATTTATGAATTAACTACAAGACGATGTTAATTTTTCTATATGAAGTTCATGTGTATGATCCTTATGCAATTATTACAAAATTATGATGCTTTGGCTCTCCCAAAATCATAATAATCACGCTGTAATTCATGAACATCTAATAAATCTTTATGAGGTTCATGCGTGTAATCCTGATGTAATTATCATACAAAAATGGGATGCTTTGGCTCTCCCATAATTATTATGATAATTACGTGTGTGTAATCTTGATGCAATTATTATTCAAAAATTGGGATGCTTTGGCTCTCCCAAAATCATAATAATAATTGCGACTTCATTAACATCTAACAACTTTATAGATGCCCTCTCAATAGCCCCAGGAATATAACAAACCAATACCTAAATGGGGTAAACAGCATTTTTCAAGGTGCAAGCAGATGAGCTCCCAGGAAAGTGAGGGGGGTCACACCGGACACACTTAAATCCCAAGACTTTCCTTGCCAGAACTTTCCTCGACATTGCATTCTTAGATATTACTGTAAACACACCAGTATCTATGGTATTGTTGATTATTCTTAGGTCTAGGCATCAAACAATTTAAATATTTAAACAATATAAATTCAATAATCAAAAAATATTCCTCAATACATGTATTAAATAAACAATAATTTTAATACACAGTACTGTAAATAATAAAGAGAATAAAACTTCAATATGAGGACATAATAAAACACATGGCCTAATGGTTTAGTAAGTGGCCAAGGCCCTTTACACCTGGTGAACCCAGGTTCTAAACACCATAAGGCCTAAATTCCCCTTTTAAAAAAGAACTTGATGGGTTACTAAAAAAGGGTTGCTGTATTGGGTTAACCCACTTAATTTTGGGTTGGGTATCTGTATTGGGCTGACCAAAATAAATCAGCCCACTTGATGGGCCCCTTTTTTTTTTTTTTTTTAATTGCAAATACTGCAATTGGGCTGACCCATTTGGGTCGGCCCAGTGCCCAGTCCAACCCGAAAAAATAACCCGACCCGACCTGGATTTTTCTCAAAATTTGGAACCCTAAATTTGAACCCAGCCGCCACCCCTCCTCCACCCCTGCCGCCGCCCCCTTTTTTTTTCTGCGGCCGCATAAGAGGCCGCCGCCCTGACAACCACGGCGACCCTTGTGGGTCGCCGTGAACTGAAGAAGCAGCGGCCAAAGGGCCGCTGCTGTCTGGGACAGCGGGAACGGCGACCCAAAGGTCGCCGTTTACCGCAGAGGCAGCGGCCAAGGGGCCGCTGCCCGGGTGCTGGAACGGCGACCCAAGGGTCGCCGTTTTCTGCAGAAGCAGCGGCCGAAAGGCCGCTGCTTGTAGCACCGGAACGGCGACCCCAGGGTCGCCGTTTACCCAGAAGCAGCGGCCAAGGGGCCGCTGCTTAGGTGCTGGTAGGCGTTGACGCTAGCACTTTCCGGTGAGGAGGCGCCGCCCATTAGCAGCTTCAGTGATCCTCCCTTATGCAGTGATTCACTGCTGGATCCTTCATGTTGGATTCTCATTGGGATTCTCGGCGAAGGCAGAAGGTCTCACAAGGGCACAACAGTAAATTTCATATATATATATATTTTTTTTTTTTTCAAGTGTCGGGTCACTTTCCAGAATATGTGAAAAGAACAAAAAATTGCTTTACTGTTATTTTCATAAAACCTTTTAGGCAAACTTTGTTTCACTTAGAGCAAATAACATATTTAAAATGATACCGATGTGCTTTTCAACCATATGTGAACAAAAACTTATATTCACAAATATTATTGATTCAACAAGAATTTAATGCTAAGCAAAATAGCACAGAGGTTGCTCTGATACCACATGTTAGAAATTAATCAACATATTATTTAATCTAACATGCGCAGCGGAAAACGAATAAACAGGATTCAGGCTTACCTCTAGCCATGTTTGCTCAAGCGTCTCCACGATCCATCTGAAGAACAATAAAATGTTATTTGAGGGATCTTCTAACCTATGCCTATGACCGAATTGCCGTACTGATGGTGTACACAGGCTGTTTATTTATAGGCTAGGTCAGGGACCCTCAAATATGGTAAGTACCGTATTGTTCCTCCCATCAAGGAAACAATATTATTAATTGATTTTAAATCAATTAATCGATTCCATTACGGTAATTTAATTAATTAAATTACCTAACCGTAATACCGTATATACTATTTATTTATTAAATTATTAATAAATACTTCCTTATGTGGCATATAGGCCATATATGGAGATAAAATCTTACACTACCAACTTCCTATCTATTAAGGGTGCGTTTGGGATTGCGATTTCGTAGAGAAAAAGAGCGATTTTAAACCAAATCGCAGAAAATGAACTGTTTGGAAACTGCGTTTTTAAAGAATTGCGATTTGAAAATGCAGAAAAGTGCTTATTCAAATCGCAGGCAATGTGATGCTTTTTTGAAAATGCAGTATTTTAAAAGGTTAAACTACGATTTTAAAGAACAAACTGTGATTTTGCCAAACATTTAACTGCGTTTTTAAAAATCATTTTTTTAAATCGCACATTTTAAAATCGCTATTTTTGAAATCGCAAACCCAAACGGACCCTAAGCAGACAGCCTCTTCACTTCAACATTTCTATTCTTTAGCTTTTACTCGTTAATAAAGCCAAAACCGAACTCTTACACGACGTTGTAAGAGTTGGATGCATCCTCGGCTTCTACTTGGACCTTTGCCGCAGCTTCCAACTCGTCCTCTTCAGCCTCTTCTTCCACTTGTTTCCAACGCCACCTGTGCTTCAATCCAGCAACATCCACCTCATCTTCCTTCCAGTATGGGGGCACAAAGGAACACAAGGTGTGATTTGAGATTTTCATCACGTTCACACAAGGTCCTGCACAAAGTCCATGTTGATGTGGTATTTTCCGAATTTGCTTTCCAATTTTCGTGTGTTTGAGTTTGAACTTCAAATCTGCCCTTTCATCACACCAGTTCTCTGCAGCTGGATAAAGATCTACAGGATCTGGAAATTTCTTCTCCACGAGAGATGCTGAGACGTGCGGTTGAGGAATCACAATCGGTTCTATTTCGTCGTTGCTCTGCTCTGCTTCTCCTTCCTTGCTATTTTCTAGGTCTTCTACCGTCTCAGGATTTGAGAATCAGACTTGAATAGCTTTAAGCAATTCAATCCAAGTAGAAAAACCATTGCTAGCTCGTAATGCTCTAAACCAATCAGAGCTGTATCTTCCATATGGAATCCAGTTATTGTGAATCTTGCTCGATCGGGAAGATCGTAGAAGTCACAAAATTCTGATGCTTTGGAACACCAGACGTCGGGATCGCTTCCATTAAACCTCAGAAACTCGAGGCATAAAGGCTGAGGCTCCGGTTCCTTGAATTTGCACATCTCCTGCATCTGTTTGAGCCGATCCGATTACTTTTTAAAAAATGCTCCGTTGATCGACGCATCTCATCCTGATGCTTTCATAAATTCAGGAACATCGCTTCCTGATTCTTCCGAAGTCTTTCCTGAATTTCAGCAACCTCCAGTTGCAACGTTGACAATCCTTCTTGTAATTCACGGATTTCATCCGATCTAGTCTTTGTCATTGTAACTGAACAAAAATCAGTGAAAAATGCAGTAGATCGAATGCTCTGATACCAATTGTAACAGTTCCCTAAACTGTTATGGAATTTAACAAGAAATATGGAAATGGAAGTAGATTTGAGCGGGAAAAGATGAACAATTGAAAGAGGAAATCAAGTAGTAATGATAATGGCAAATTCGAGATTGCCGGTCTCCAAAGTTCTAAGAACTTACAACCACAAATCACTCATCAGATATCCCTTTACAACTAAATTTATGGGCTTATATACACATGACCCTACTTACAATTGGGATGGGCCAAGCCCATTACTAAACCCAGCCCATCTATTATTAATAGAACTATTATATGTTTCGTTTGTTTTGACGTAAAATGATTTCTGTTATAAAATGGTTTCAAGGTAAAATGGATTCAAGAAAGTCATTTTTCAGAAAAATTTTTTTTGCTGAAAGCATTTTTCGGTGTTTGGTACATACGAAAAATCATAATTTTTTTTTTTTTTTAAATATTTTCATTCAATCATATTAACCTATAAAAATCAATTTTTATTCATAACATATAAATATTAATATAAAATAATATAAAAATCAACGGTAACGAGATTTTGTCACTGACCGACAGGATTCTGGCTACTATAGCTAGAATTCGAGATAAAGGTCGAAATTCTAACAAATTCGTTTGAATTCGGGTTGGCCGGATTCTAGGGAAAGTGGCCGAATTCCAAAAAATGTGGTCGGATTCTAAAAAATGGCTGGAATCTAGCACAAAACGGTCGAAAGCCAACAGTTTTGGCCGAAATCCTTCCAGAACGGTTGGAATTCTGCACAGAACGGTCGGATCCCAGCTAGTGGGCCGAAATCTGGTCGTTCTGGCAAGCTGTTGGAATCTGGCCGTTTTGGCCAGATTTGGCCATTCTAGCAGATCCGGCCAGCCCGTCGGAATCCAGCCGTTCTTGCCATATTTCGACCAAATTGCTGGAATACTACCAGTTGGGTCGCCGGAATCTAGGTTGACCAAATTTCGACGACAATGGCGGGATGTTGTCGAATTTCGGCACCGGCCAAATTTCGGTGGTGGTCGACTGCGTCATTTAAAAGAGGATCGAATGCACCTCCAAAATTTACTAAGCAATTTTGGTCAAACATAAATTATTTTTCGGATGACTATTATTTTTGTCCCCACCAAACACCGAAAAATACTGAAATCATTTTACGTCGAAACAAACAGAGCATAAATTTTGAAAGAATAAAAGCTCATGGCCCAAATGCACAGAAAATTTGAGAGCCTATGTTTTTCAAAAATGTTTCAGTTTTGGGTTTTCCGGATTAGCATAAAAAGGAGACGTTTCCGCAAGCAAAGAGTGAGAGAAAAAGAAAAAAAAGAAAAAAAAGAAAAAAAAAGGGGGGGGGGGGGGGGGGGGGGGGGGGCTGTTTGGCTGTGTAACGGAGTGAAGTAACAGAAAAGTCACAAAATTTTACCAAACGACAAGATGTGGGTAAACAACGAGAGTTTTGGTTTTACGAGTGAGTTTTGTTTTTTTATTTATTTATTTATTTATAATTTTTTATTTAAAAAAAGGTGTGAGTTTTGACTTTAAATTTCACAATGCACGAGAGAGGAGAAAAAGAGCACACAAGTCGAGTTAATGGAGTTATAATCAATTTTATTGAATGAAGCAAAGCAGTTTCGAAGGAAATATAAAGACTTATCTGATTTGAAGTGGACTTATCTGATTTGAAGTGGAAAATTGAATGTTTGTATTACGAGTTTACAGTCATATGGAAAAATATCTTATTTATCTAATAAGAATATTATTTCTATTAAGATTCTATTAGTAGATAATAATAGAAAATAAAAAAATAGTATGTCCTCTCTAAGTAGTTGTGTATTATTTTTATTATTATCTTTATTAATAATTGCTAGTGATATGATAGTCATAGAATACATCTCTATGTATTAGCGATAGGATATATCTCTATGAGATATGAGAGTAGTTTGTGTCTATCACATTTCTTTGTAACTTTATATAAATTTATTGAATTGATGAATAAAATAAGCAAAGATTATTAATATTTAGTTTTTGAGTTAATTTAGAAGGTACTAGAGTTTTTCGAATTATCTTTATTTATCGATCCGTTACATGTAACAGTCTATTCACCTCATAAAATAGTGGGATTAAGACGGATCATTAGGATGCTCTAATAAAACATTTCAACTGGGATTAGTTTGGTTCAAATACTTATATTTCCAGATTAGGGAAATAATCAATGATAGCAGTCGTTATACTCTATTATTATTTTACTAAAATAACTTTAGGCAACCATCGATTGAACTCCGGTCCCCTCCTCGCCATTTCTCCCCACATCATTGTTGTGATTAAACCATAAAAACTACATTGTAATCAACTATATTCTTACACTATTACAAAAGAAACATTGTCTCTCTCTAGATGCAACATCAGATCTTCATTCAGAAGATGATGAACTCTCCTCGACAAGACTAGATAGCAAAACTATGGAGCATTAGTTGCTCATGTCTCAATTAATGGTATTTGTTTTTAGGCCCATCTACAATTTAATATATATATGTTCCTTTTTTCAATTAAATTTTGTATATTATAGCTTAATGACATTTTTATTTGTTATTGAAAAATGAAATTGAGTTTTATCCCCTTTTTTCAAGAGTACTTTTGTCTAATTTGGCCAAAAACTTTGTCATTACTCGTTAAGAGAAATACATTCTGGATTTTCCTAATTAAAGCTATGAAAAGGTCAATGGTAACAACTTGTAGAGCCATTTATCTTGAATTGGAGCCTGGAGGTGATATTGTTTTTCTATTATTTATATGTTTGTAAGCATAAAATTGATGATTGGATTTTTTGGATAAATTATAAATGACCCTTTTATGAATAGAGATGATTATAATTTTTATAAAGATAAGTCTAATTACTTGAGATTTGTCATTATACCTTGGAATAGAATGGAAATGTTATATTTTCATTTTGATTGATTAATTAAATAAGAGTAATGTTATTTTTTACACGTATTTATTATTCTCATTTTATATTAATTGACATGACGTATTTTAAATATATTTTAGTGGCTGTCATGAAAATTCATTTAAAACAAGCCACATAAACTAGTACAAATGTAATAAAGAGCGTAAAAATTAACATTTATCGTTATATAATGCACTATAAAACATAAAATTTGCCTTTTTTTTTTGGGCCTTACTTGAAATTGGAGACCATTTATTGGGCCTTCAGAAGCCCAGTCCACAAGCTAAGAAAGCAGCCCTTTATAATCGGGTAAGCCGCAAAACGAATACCGGGGCCCACAACAACACAAACCACAAACACCAACTCGATCGGATCGTCTCACCCCAACGATCCCAACCAACCCAAACCACAAAACAAATTTTAGAACCGAAACGGCATGACCCCCGTAAGTAACAACAAGCACTCAACAAGAAAATTGAAAAAAAGAAAAAAAAGAAAAAGAACCAATAAAAAAGGTTCATCAAAATTAAACAGAGACAGTTCACTCGTTGATTTTTGTTTTGTAGCCCACGTTAAGGCCTAGTTTGACGCAAAAACACCGTTCATTAAAAAGAAAGAAAAGAAAAGAAAATTAAAAAAAAAAAAAAAAAAAGGAATTATGGAAGGTGGAATTAGAGTATGGAGAAGGGACTGTTGTGATTTTGCCTTTACCTATTTTTCGTTTGTTCTTTTATTATTATTCTTCTTCTTATTCTTTCTTATCAATCCATTTGACATTTATTATTGGTGGGATTTTTATTTGATATTCGATGATGATAATTCTTGGGCTATTCGCTGCCTTGACTTTTACGTATTCAGTCTTGGGAAAGAGTTTTGGAGAGAGATAAAATAATCGTGTTGTTTGGGTTTGGAGGTCTTGGGAGTTCTTTTTGGATCCCTGAAATTTCTAGGGTTTCGAAGGGGGCTGTCGCTCTGCGATCTCGATCGTCGTCTTCCATGGAGGCCGCGTCGGAAGGAGAAGATCGGAACCAGAGCAATGATCACAATAATAACAATAGCAATAGCAAATTCGGTAATTCCAGTGAAGGGCAAAGCAAGCCCAAGCGCCAGATGAAGACCCCCTTTCAGCTAGAAACCCTCGAGAAAGCCTATGCCAGTACGTACCGCTTGCTGTTTGTTTGTTTTATTTATTTATTATTTTTCTGTGTGTTTATGTTTGTTCTTAGATGATGGTGTTTAAGTTTGGTTCAATTTGTTATTATTATTATTATTATTAATTTTTTTTTTTTTGGGAGGGGGGGGGGGGGGGGGGTTAAATTCATTGATTTTTTTGTTTTCTATTTTTGTTTAATTTGTTTGAATTTTGTTTTGTAATTTTTGCTTAATTTGTTGATTTTTTATTATTTTTTTTGTGATTTTTGTGCTTTTGATTCAGTGGAGACGTACCCGTCGGAGGCAACGAGGCTACAGCTGTCGGAGAAATTGGGGCTATCGGATCGCCAATTGCAGATGTGGTTTTGTCACAGGAGGTTGAAGGACAAGAAGGATGTTCCGGCAAAGAGGCCGCGTAAAACGGCGGCGGTGGCTTTGCCGGAGTCTCCTGTGGATGAGTTGAGAGCAGGTGAGCCGGGTAGTGACTACGGGTCGGGGTCGGGGTCGGGTTCGAGCCCGTTAGGCCGTTTGGAGTTTCGGAATGTGGGGACAAGGAATGCGGTGGATGATGTGCCAATGGTGAGGAGGTATTACGAGTCACCGCAGTCGGTATTGGAGCTCAGAGCCATTGCCTGTGTGGAGGCGCAGTTGGGGGAGCCATTGAGGGAAGATGGGCCGATTCTTGGGATTGAGTTTGATCCCTTGCCGCCGGATGCATTTGGGGCACTTATAGGTATAGCTGACGTGTTTTGTTACTGAATTTGATCTCTTGTGGGATATTATTTTATACTACTCGATCCAAGAATGCTTAGTATCTAGCATTGTATAATGTATAGTCTTTATGTTTATTACTGAATATGCACTGGTGACATTGGCATTGTGTATAATATGTCAAATTTCAGTTCCGCAATTTAGCAAATAACTTGGTGTTTGAAGATGTCTGGTTAATTCATGTACCTGTCCTTTTCAACTATCTTTGTGTTTTATATTCATTTCTCTAAAGTCTGATAAGTGAAAGTATAACTTCCTCTGTAACCTAAATTAAGCTGACTACAAACATGCATAGACCTTTCTCATGGAGCCGACTGATGTTGAGTTGGTCCATGCACTTATATAGTGTCTTCTGACACGGCCTTTTTTTGTTTTTTTTCATGGCATTCTAGTGCTTCTTATCAGTTATCATATTTATTTGTATACAATCCGAAGGCACTTGCTTGGCTTTTGCTTTTAGCAGGGTTAACTAGCTGTTAATTCCTGCCCTTTAAAGATTCTATATACATATGCCAATTGTGTAGGAAAGACGAGCCCTCAATATTTCTTAGCTGATAAGTGATGGAGATAGTGGAAAAATCTGAAATTCTACTGAACATAATTGTTTTTAAAAAAAGTGAAATATTTGAATTGTTGTTGTGGATTGCAGTACTTTTGGGCCTGTTGTAGATTACTTTTGCACTTTTAATTACTTAGAACATATTAATTTTGAAGACTTTCTTGTTATATTAATTTTTGATAAGAAACTTTCTTGTTATATTAATTTTTTACTTATCAAAAAAAAAAAAAACTTATTGTAGATTAGCAAATGGAGTATTTTTTTTTTAACCTAAATATGCTCTTTATGTGAAATAGTCCATGCTTTTTGTGGTTTATGCTTGTGTGATGTTGACTTCAATTTAATGGGTAGGCTTAGTGAGTTGAGTGGAGTTCAGTCGATTTGACTGCTCATGAAATAATAGCTCCTGGTTTTCATAGGGTAAGGTCGGGCTGAAATGATACTTCTTCTCTTCATAAGAATGGGTGGAGGGTCAGGTCATGGGTTCAAGACCCACTAGGTTTGTGCCTTAACTTACTAATCAGAAAAGAATTTTGTGTGTTTTGATCAGGGAAGTGAAATGATACCTCTTCTCTTCATAAGAATGGGTGGAGGGTCTAGTCGTGGGTTCAAGACCCACTAGGTTTGTGCGTAACTTACTAATCAGAAAAGAATTTTGTTTACTTTGATCAGGGAAGTGAAATGATGATTTTTGACGGTCGATCATCGTAATACTTTTTATTTGCTCAAATGACTTTAGAATCTAGATCTTTGTTTCCTTCTACATTTTATTAGTATTTGACAATGATGTCTGCGGGGCATTATCTCATCTGGCTATTGCTTGCCTTCTTTGTTTATAGAGCAGACTTGCCACACTTTGTTGTCCTCTATGGCATGCCTTGCTGGCAAATCGTTACTTACAACATATTATGTGTGTTCCAGTTTGTAAGTTGTTTTCCTGCTAAACCTTTGGTATTGCATGTGAAGCAGCAGTTCCAGAGCAGCAGAAGCGGCCAGGACATCCTTATGAGGGCAAATTATATGAGCAACGTGATGTCAAATCATTTAAAGTTCGTCTCTGAATTCTTCAATTAAATTTGTGTTAAATGCACAGCATACTTCATCACTTTGGCATGCACAGTGAGTTTTATTTATTTATTTATTTTTTTATAATTAATTGAAATTCATTAAAAGACACAACCCAAGTACACAAGACGTAATACAAAGAAACACCTAACGATTAGAAGAAACAAGATAAAGAAAATCATGAAAGCTAGAAACATCATAAATCATTCGTGGTGTTTCCTTTTCTGTTATAAATCTTGATTCTTCATTATGTGTTATATATGTCTGGGTCATCTAAGTACTATACCTCCATTTTTTCTCCTCAATTTCCAAGTTTTTAGTATTTTGAATTTGTTTACATGAAGAAACTATTTTTGTGGGTTCTTGTTTCTTGTACAGTCTGCTATAAGCTTTTCCACTATAAGAAATCCCAAGCTAAATAGAAAATTTGATTGCCTGAAATTAAAAGAGCAAACATATCTGTTTCCTAATACTATGGCCAAGTGCAAAGTATCTTGCTTTTATGCTTTGCTCCTTTTTTTTTTTTCTCCTTTTCATTTTTTTTCCTCTATCAAAATAAGAATTTTTTATCTTAATATATCCATATTTAAATCATTTTACTGATGGTAGCTTGTCTTTATTTGATGTTTGTATTTTGGGTTAAATACACTTAAGCTCCCTGAACTAACAACCGTTTTCAAAAGAGCCCCACGAACTGACAGGCATGACACTAAGATACATCAAACTACAATTTTGTTGCATCTAAGCCACTTTTCTGTCATTATTCCAAAAATACCCCTATTTTCTTTAAACAAATAATTGAATTTACGCAAAACAATTTAAATTTTTATTAAATACTAAAATACATAAGAGTAAGGTTCGATTAGTATAGAAAGAATTTGCATGAAATTTTGATTTTTTAGTTTAGTTTTTTTAAGAAAATAGGGGTATTTTTTGGAAGAGTGACAGAAAAGTTGCTTAATTACAACAAAATGGTAGTTTGATATATCCAAGTGTCACTCTTGTCAGTACGTGATGCTTTTTTGAAAATGGCTGGTAGTTCAAGGGGCTTAAGTGTATTTAACCCTTGTATTTTTAACTGAAAATTGTCTTGTTGGAAGAATATACTTTTGTACTGCCTATTCTTATGGATTAACTTGAAGTTGAATGAAATTCATCCAGGCTAATGCAAGGGTGCTTCATGAATATCCATTTCTTCCAGACCAGCCTGGTATTAGATCTGATGCATTTGGACAAGTTGCCCAATCTCATTTTCATGACTCAATGGCTGATGGTCCAACTGCCAGAACTTCATCTTTTGTGCTTGGAAATGAACAATTGCCCAGGGTTCATGGTGTCCAAGGTCACATATCTCGTGTTCGCCTTTTGTCTCAGCAAGACAGGCAGGGACATGCCTTATCATCACCTCCCAGGGATGATGACCGAGTCCCAGAAAGGGATTCCCTTACAAATGTTAGAATTAATTCTCAGTTTAGTGACCATCCAATTGTTGGACCAGAAGATTCATACGTAGCATCTGATGGGCAAATCTTTCAGAATGATGCTATTGTAAGGAAGGAGAGAAAACGCAAGGTATCCTAAACCAGTCAAACTAATTCAAATAGTTTTTTTTTTTCTGGGTCTTTATCAAGGATTATTTTATATTTTTTGTTTCCTCATTTAGAGTGAAGATGCTAGTGTTGCAAGAGATGTTGAAGCACATGAGATTCGGATGAGGAAAGAGCTTGAGAAACAAGATATTCTGAGGCGAAAGGTTTGAACTTATCAGTCATGAATCTTTGTTCTCTGAAGTTAACCTGTTGTGCCCTTCCCAGAAGGTAAATAGCCTCTTTTTAAACTAATATTATGAACCTTGTTTTATTAGAGTGAAGAAAGAATGAGGAAAGAAATGGAAAAACAAGACCGGGAAAGAAAGAAGGAAGAAGAGAGGCTTATGCGTGAAAAGCAGCGAGAAGAGGAGAGATCAAAGCGTGAGCAAAGACGCGAAATTGAACGAAGGGAAAAATTTTTGCAGAGAGAATATTTAAGAGTAAGTTTCTGTAATGTGAGTTCTTTGGAGCTAACCTCTTGATTTTCTGGGACAAGTGACCAATTCCACCCCCTGTCTTCCCCTTCTATCTTTCCCTTCCCGCTTTCCCCTCTCTGGTTATCCTAAAAGGCTGAGAAAAGAAGGCAAAAAGAAGAGCTCCGCAAAGAGAAAGAAGCAGTAAGACGCAAAGCTGCCATTGAGAAGGCTACTGCACGAAGAATAGCTAGAGAATCTATGGAGCTTATTGAGGATGAACAGCTGGAACTGATGGAACTAGCTGCTGCAAGCAAGGGTTTATCCTCTATGATTAATCTTGATCATGACAGTTTGCAAAATCTTGAATCATTCAGAGGTAGGCATTCCATTAAGAACTTTTGGTTCAGTCTTCAAGCATTTACCTGACTGCTTTTTGCTAAGCCTTAATCTGGTCTTTTAGAATGCTGAGGAAAAGAAAAGATACTGAGATACTAGCTTTTCTTATTCATGTTAGTTTGGCTCCCAGATTATGAAAATCTCACTGTAAAAATAACTTTCTCCCAATCAAATTATACAGCATTTTCCCCTTCAAAGATATTTGAAGACGAGGTCTGGTAAAATAAGCAGAATTGGATTCTGCTACAATTATTAGAGTATCTGAATCTTTCCTTATAAAAAGTTGTAGTTTTTAGTATAATCTTCCTAGAGCATAGCAAAAGGAGAATAGTTCTGGAGCAACGTTCACTTCAATGCTCCGGTTTCTGTAAATACTTCCCATCTTAGCTGGCGAACATCTAGACCTAAACCACTTGTAATGTCTTATGTCTTCCTGTCTTCTCATGTAGTTTTGATTAGGTTTTAGATTTAATCTGAAGTAAGGGTTGGGCTCATGTTTACCTTAACTCTGGTTTCACAAGTAAACTATTCTTGCCCTTATCACCTTTAACTTTTGCATTCGAGTGAATAAAGTGGAATTTCTGAATTTCAAATCCTTTTGTAATGTTGAAATTCTATTTAAACACATCCCAAATGTTTTGATAATGTCCTTTAATATCATATGATTAATTCTTCTGCTAATGAGGTTGCCATTTTCTTATAATTTGGTTTGCCTTGTGTTCTTATCTGTTGTAGTTACTCCTAAATTTTTCTCAGCAGCTCACACACAAGTTTTGTGTTGTAGGTTCTTTGAGTGATTTCCCACCCAAGTCTGTGAAATTGAAAAAACCATTTGTGGTTCAACCCTGGATCAATTCAGAGGAGAATATTGGCAACCTTCTGATGGTATGTCCTCTGGTCATTTTCATTCCATTTTAGATGTGGAAAGATTGTAGTGGTACACAAATTATGACATTATATAGTTGCAAGAGGGATCATAACTCTATATTCTGTGTTCACACTACAGTTTGTAACTAATTGAACAAAAGGTTATGTCTGTGCTTTTGGTTTATATTGAATATTGCCATTTTGCTGCTTTAAGAATAAACCCAATTCTAAATAATAATGTTGTTTATATGCTTTCATCATCATTGTGGAAGTTAGTGGCTTTATGATAACAATTTGCTTCTATGTTTATGTCATACTGAGTAGCAGATATGAATGTACTGCTCTCCCCTATATTTGTTATGTGTGTGTTGCTTTTCTTGAGAGAAGTTTTGCTAATAGATAAAATTAATGCCTCTGATTTTGTCTGAATATCTGGTTGTCTTCAGGTCTGGAGATTTTTAATTACTTTTGCTGATGTTCTCAAGTTATGGCCGTTTACTCTTGATGAGTTTGTTCAAGCTTTCCATGACTATGTGAGTCATTCATGAGGTCTTTGCTTTCAAATTCCACTCTTAATCAATCTTCTGCAACTGCTTTTTGCTTGATTGTATTCATATAATTTTTCTATCAGGATTCAAGGTTGTTGGGGGAGATACATGTTGCTATTCTTAAGTTGATAATAAAAGATATTGAAGATGTTGCAAGAACACCTTCTTCTGGATTAGGAATGAATCAAAACGGTGCTGCTAATCCGGGAGGTGGACATCCACATATTGTTGAAGGGGTAACAATATGTTTTTTATTTTTGCCATACTACTTTTTCCTCATTGTTGCAGAACCTTTTTTTTTATGCCATTTCTGTATTAGGCATATGCATGGGGCTTTGATATACGGAATTGGCAGCGGCACTTAAATCCACTGACCTGGCCTGAAATATTTCGGCAATTAGCACTTTCTGCTGGATTTGGGCCACAGTTGAAGAAAAGGAGTATTGCATGGTCATACCTGCATGAGAATGATGAGGTTCCCATTTTGTCCTATTTTTCTTTTGGCTTTTTCCTTTCTGCTTCGGATTTAAATTCTAGTTTGTTACTCATAGAAATATATGTAATGGATTATACGTCATGATTTCACATGTAGTATGCATTAATATCAAAAAAGGAAAAAGTAAGAAAAGAAAAGAGCAACTGCATTAAGTGCTATATATTACCATTATGCTGTAGTCATAATCCTCGGTTGATCTTAATTATGCTCCATTACTGAAATATGAAATAAAGCTTAGGGGAGTCCTAACTATAGATTCATGTTCGAGGAAATCATCTACTTTCTGATCTGATTTGGCAGTTTCAGAAGATGTCCTTATTTTGTATAGCTGAATTTTAATTTCAAAAGAACCTATCAGATTTGTTATAATTTATCACTAGCAGGGAACGCATCTGCTTTTTCCAGTTCATTCTTGATTTTGTATCTTTTTCTTATATATAGACACACTGATAAAGAATATAAATTATTGAAAGAATAGCATGGACAATGAGTGCACGATATATATATATATATATATATATATATAACAATTTAGATAAAAAATTAGAAAGGTCTTCTTCCACAAACAATGAAGAAGATTGCTATCTGTAGCTGTCAGCTAATCAAGCAACTGTCTCTTTTGATCTCTAGTCAAACAATGATCTCAAAAGCATCTTCTACTCCATCACTGAGAGTTCAATGTCCTCGAGTGTCTTTGCATTTTGTTTGTGCCAAAGCAAACAAAAGTGCAAAGACAACAACTCCACTAGCCAACAGCTCTAATTCTGCTGTAGATGCGTCTCCATCCACTGCAATTTGAGAAAGCTCAGGGAATAGATGTTCCAGTGGAATCTATCTCCCCAGCCAAAAATCAAGCCCAAAGACGATTTTGACTCCGAAAATCCACTATAAATTGATTTCATAGCTTTGTTTTATTGCTAGTCTTAGTGCTTGATAATTTTTTTGGTTGATACTTGGGTTGTTTCCCTTTTGGTTTTGTAAATAGAACTCTTACTTATCAAAGAGAGATTTGTGATCTGCTTAGTGATGTTATAAAGATGTTTATGCGTTGTCTAAGGTGAACTTGGTAAAAATGGTGAAAAGAGGTATGGAATTGAGTTTATTTCTTGGTAACTTGGTATGGAATTTGGGCTTGAGGATTGTCAAGTGCTGAATCTTTACTGAATCTGATACTTATTTGGAGCACCATTAAACAACATAACTACTCCTATTGTCTTAGTGCTTGATAATTTTTTTGGTTGATACTTGGGTTGTTTCCCTTTTGGTTTTGTAAATAGAACTCTTACTTATCAAAGAGAGATTTGTGATCTGCTTAGCGATGTTATAAAGATGTTTATGCATTGTCTAAGGTGAACTTGGTAAAAATGGTGGAAAGAGGTATGGAATTGAGTTTATTTCTTGGTAACTTGGTATGGAATTTGGGCTAGAGGATTGTCAAGTGCTGAATCTTTACTGAATCTGATACTTATTTGGAGCACCATTAAACAACATAACTACTCCTATTGTTGTAGGGAGAAGCACACATTAAGATTTTGCTTACCAGAATATTCACCTGATCAAGTTTGTAGGCATATTATTATTATTATTTTGATAAGAAATCGAAATTTTATAAAAAGCGAAAGGGTGCAGCACAAATAAACAGGAAGTACACAAGAGAGGCATTCAAACATAAAAAGAAAAAGGATCAAGAATACACATGCGTATTATTATGTAGACACTTGTCCAATATAGTGGTTTCTTATCAATTTCATGTTGAAGTTAGAGTGATCTGAAGTTTTCTGTCACTGTTTATTATCTGCTTGAGCAGTTGGGTGTGTTCAGATGTGGAAGTTCAGGGCCTTTTATTATTCTTGTCGTAGTGTGTTACTTCTATTAAATGACACAAGATTTATATGTGATTGCAGGGTAAAGGTTGTGAAGATCTAATTTCTACTCTCCGTAATGGTTCAGCAGCTGAAAATGCATTTGTGATAATGCAAGAAAAAGGTTTATTACTTCCGCGAAGATCTAGGCATCGCTTGACTCCTGGAACTGTCAAATTTGCAGCTTTTCATGTTCTTTCACTAGAGGGAAGCAAGGGATTAACGGTATTAGAACTTGCAGACAAGATTCAGGTGAGTTTAAATTGTTTTCAACTTAAGCTTTTTGTTACTGGCCCTCTCCCTGTTGTCCATTTGCTTTGTGTGTATGTATGATAAAGGCCCAGATTCACAATTCTAGACTTCTAGGGTTGGTAGAGAGAGAGAGAGAGAGAGAGAGAGAGGGTGAGGGAGAGAGATTTAATTCTTTTAATTTAATGATTTTTACTGATATATTTGTATACCGCTAGAAATCTGGACTTCGGGACCTGACAACGAGCAAGACACCGGAGGCTTCAATTTCTGTTGCTTTGACGAGGGATGCTAAGCTTTTCGAAAGAATAGCTCCTTCAACATATCGTGTGCGTGCTGCTTACAGGAAGGATCCTGCTGATGCTGAGGCAATACTTTCAGCTGCCAGAAAGAAAATTCAGATATTTGAAAATGGGTTTTTAGCTGAAGAAGATGCTGAGGATGTTGAAAGAGAAGATGCTGAGGATGTTGAAAGAGAAGATGCCGAGGATGTCGAAAGAGATGAAGACTCTGAATCTGATGATGTTGATGAGGATCCTGAAGTAGATGATTTTGCTACTCCTTCAATTGGAAACAAAACATCCATTCCCTACAGTGAAGGAGAAGCTTGCTTAGGAAGTGGGAATCAAAATATATGCAATAATGTTGCACTCAATCTGCAAAATGAGTTGGAGAAAGATTTTTCATCCATCCCCTTGAGCAGTTCGAAAGATGAAATTTGTCCGAGCATTGCCACTGCGCAATATGTTGCTGGTGAAGATATCAGTGCCAATAATCTTGATCAAGAAAATATGGAGATTGATGAAAGCAAGTCAGGTGACTCATGGATTCAAGGACTTACAGAAGGAGAATATTCTGATCTGAGTGTAGAGGAGCGTCTTAATGCCCTTGTTGCCTTGATTGGTGTTGCAAATGAAGGAAACTCTATTCGTGGTGTACTTGAGGTATACATGTCTTGCCACTTTTTTTGTCTGGAACTAATTTCTATGTTTAGAAAAATCTGTGCTTTTGTTTGTCTTGAATTTGACATCAAAAGTTTTACAGGATCGTATGGAAGCAGCAAATGCTCTTAAGAAACAAATGTGGGCAGAAGCACAGCTAGATAAAAGTCGATTGAAAGAAGAGATTATGAGTAAATCAGATTTTGGGTCGTCTTTTGTGGGGAGCAAAGCTGAAACACAACCTACAAGTACTGCAGTTGGGGGCAGCCAAAGCCCATTGCTTAATGTTGATGATCAAAATGAGGCATCCCCGAGTACTGCTGAAAACCAAAACCTACTTGGTTCACAGAGCATTCAGGATCACCTCAACATTATGCCTACCGAAAGGACCTCTGTTGCTCAAGATTTCTCCACGGGTCCAGATAATTTTCTTGTTCAGCAACTTGGATATGCTTCAAAAAGGTCACGCTCGCAATTGAAATCTTATATTGCGCACAGAGCTGAAGAGATGTATATATACAGGTCCTTGCCTCTTGGACAAGATCGTAGACGGAATCGATACTGGCAGTTTGTTGCATCTGCTTCTAGCAGTGATCCTGGTTCTGGCAGGATCTTTATCGAATTGCAGGATGGCAACTGGAGGCTTATTGATTCTGAAGAGGTAAATGGACTTTAGGGTTATTATTTTTCTGTTTCCCTGATCATATATGACTTGAATCTTAGAGTTTAGGTTTTCTTTTTCCTTTTCTTTTGGTTGTGTATGTGTGTTTTAAGGGGGTGGGGGGGGGAGTTGGGTGGTTGTAAGATTTAGCTTAAACATGTTTTTGAATTTTGAGTGATGAATTTTGGCCTACCCAGTATTGCAAGGAAGCTTACCTCTTGATCACCCCCTGCATGAGTATATGCTTGATTTAAGTAAACCTCCCTTTAGTCTGGGCTTTTCTTTCCACAACTTTTTGATAGCAGCTAACAGATTACTTTAGCTTGAATCTTTTTTTTTTCTTTGTTCTTTTTTTTTTTTTTATTATTATTTTTTTATTGAGTCTATCCTCTCACAGGTACGGAAACTCTTCCTTTTTGAGGGCTTTCCTCCATTCCCAGCCATGTGTGACTCCTATACCATTATGAATGTTATCTTTATTAATGGAATATTTAGTCATGTATCTAATGATTTGCAAGAAGTTTCTCTTTCTTCTTTGAGCTGGAAGAATATTGGCAAATGTCCTTGACTGTTACTTGGTTGCCCTGTGTTCATATATTCGAAATAATTGTCATTGACCCCTTCAGCCACTCAAAATAATGTGGAAGCCAAAACAAAAGGGCTTGTCTTTGCTTCTAGGGCATAAGGTGGGTACTGAAGATTGGCCTGTTGGCTATGGTGCTTATGAGACTGTCTAAGGTTCTTGGGACTTTATGCCTTGCATCTAACCATAGTGACGGCCTGCCTTGCTTGCTTTAATTGAATGATAGATTGTCTTGGGTTTTTGTTTGCTTACTTCCAGTGGATAATTGTCTTTTAGATGTCAATTTACTGGTTCAATTAACTGTTGATTTTTTTTTACCAAGATTAATCTTGATTTTCTCTAGAAGCCTGATCTTTTCAGGTCATCTATGACAGTATAGATAATTTATTGGGTACTTAAGTTTATTCAATCCTTTCACTGATATTAACATAAAAGGTTCCTTTTAGTCAAATTCTTTCTTAGTTTTTTTGGTACACATTATTGTTTGTGATCGTACTTTACATCTATTTAAGGGTTATAATTCTTTTTAATTCATTTTGTGTAGGCCTTTGATGCTCTTTTGATGTCTTTGGATGCACGTGGGATTAGGGAATCCCATTTGCGCTTGATGTTGCAAAGGACTGAGACCTCCTTTAAACAAAATCTTGGGAGGAATGTGCAGTGTGCTAACACAGTAGACCAAAGTGGAATCAGGGTTAAAAACGAAGCTGATGAAATGAATTCTAGTCCAGATTGCCCTGTTGCTTTTGACAGTCCTAGCAGTACCATATGTGGTTTAAGTTCGGATTTATTGGAGACCTCATCTTCTTTCCGGATTGAGCTTGGGAGAAATGAAGCTGAGAAGAAGGCTGCCCTGAATAGGTATCAAGATTTTCAAAAGTGGATGTGGAAAGAGTGCTTTAATTTGTTGACATTATGTGCAATGAAGTATGGAAAAAAGAGGTGTGGACCTCTGTTGGGCGTTTGTGATTTCTGTCTCAGTTCTTATTCCTATGAAGAGTTCCACTGCCTGTCTTGCCACCGGAATTTTGATGATGATCTTAAGCTTTCAGAGCATGCAGTTCAATGTGAAGGGAAAAGGAAGTTAGATGGTGGGAATTTCCGTTTATTAGAATCTCCTCTTCCCCTGGGAATCAGATTGCTCAAGGCTCTATTAAGTTTCATTGAGGTAAGATAGCAATGACCTTGAAGAGCTTTTGCGTTGAAATAATCAGCCATTAATTCCCAACTTTATAGTTGAATATTGATTGCTCCGGGCATCTCATGTATTGGTAGTTCTGGTTAAGCTTGACTTTCATGTCATTTATGCCAATTGTCCTTGGACCAGTTGGTATCTCCTTCCCTAAGTACAGGGTGGAAGGTTGTCACGGGTTCAATCCTGTGGGGGTAGTTTGAGTTATATATGTACCAATCCATAGAGAACTAAACTTGCTTCTGGATAGATGCGTGGGAAACCAGTTACATTTTTTTTTTTGTTGGCAGGTATCTGTCCCACCAGAAGCTCTTCAATCATATTGGATGGAAGACCTTCGAAGAACCTGGGGTGTGAAACTGAACACGTCATCGACTGTCGAGGAACTTCTACAGGTTTCGTTGTTACTTCATTACTTTTGATGGAATCCTATATAACTTTATCTGCTAAATCTGCTGATGCATCCAAGTTTTTCCTGCACACTTCCACTGTCAATTCCTGATGATTAGTATCATCTGTTAGGACATGGCAAATGTTCTACCAAGGAGTTATTTGTTGATTTATATATTAATTTCCATCAAAGGGATGTAATACACTTCGATATTGATGTTAGTGGAAGCATGTTTAATTGTGTTTGGGTTGTCTTTCACTTTTGAAGGTTGCTTTTGCCAGTTGAGATGTGCATGGGTGGTTTTTTTTCTCTGTTATTGAATTGGTGCATGATCTATACCTTAGAGTCGGGAAGACACAGGTCCACTCTTTTGTCTTAATGAGGAAGCACGTAACCATCCTATAATCATCATAAATAGGCACTGAGGTACATTTGTTGTTGCATGCTCGTATAATATAATTCAGTGTCTATATTCAAGGTCCCTCCCTCCCTCCCTCCTCCTCCTCTTCCGGTTCCTTTCTGGTCTAGGTTCTCTTAGTTTTTCTTCTTCGCTTGGGTCTTTTAGTTTTGGGGTTTTCTTCTGTTGGGGGTAGTTCTCAGTGGTTGGGTTTTTCGGCGCCCTCGCGCCCCGCTCGTGACCTCGCCGGCTTGTTCTGGTCCTTGCCAACATCGTCATCTCTGTGGTTGCCACGGCGCTGTTGTGGGTGGTTGTTTTGGTTCATGCGCTTCTTGGGTTGTAGATCTATGGGTTTTGGGGCCTCCTCGCCGTCCAAATGCCTCTCCAGAGGACTATCCGTCGTGGTCCAGCTCTTCTCCGCTGACGACACTGCTACGCGTGGCCATGCGTGTTTCTGATTTTTGGGTGCTAGATATGCGGAGTATTGGACCTCTCCTCCACATCCTCCACACACGTGCCTCTCTGATGGCTTCTCCGGCAATTTCCTCTTCTTTCGGTGGTCCTTCCAGCTGTTTTCGGGTCGCTCTGACGGCGCGTGGCTCCATGCGCCTCTACTTTTTCTTTTTTTGTTCCTTGTAGCTTTGGCTTTTCTTTGAATTTCGAGTTTGGTTTGTATTTTGGGTTTGCTATCTTGTATTTCGGGTTTACTTGGTATTTTGGGTTTGATTTTCATATGTATTTTAGGTTGTGGGTGTTTTTTTGGGAGGGTTGTTCGGGTTTTCTTGCGGGTTTGTTGGGTTGGGGTGCTTTCGAGGCAGGTTTGGGTATTTGATGGGGGCTTCTTCTGTTTTTTGGGCTCTGGGTGTTATGGGTGCTCCTTGTGGGTTTCGGGTTTTAGGGTTGATCCTTGTGGGTTTGTTTGCGTTTTTTCCTTTTGTGGGTTGGCTTTGGTGGTTCCTGTGTATACTCCCGGTGTACTTAAGGGCGCCTTACGCTTTTTAATAAAATCTTCTTAATTATAAAAAAAAAAAATATGTTCATAGATGCATACATATTCTGTGGCTAAGTCATATGGCATACATGCAGCTTAGACTGGTTGAAAAAGCAGTACACATACATGGACATTGCGACTTTGTTCAAGCATGAATTGATGGCAAATTTATAGGAAAAATATGAAATTGTTTTTACTCTGAAATTCAATGATAGAGAGAAGGAAAAGGAATAAAGATAATTTATTGTTGATTTTACATTTAGGTTAAACAAACTACCATGTAATATTGTTTTTTAAAATGGAAAACTCATTATTCCTCATTCTTAATTTTTTTTTTTTTTTTTTTTTTTTTTTTTTTTTTTTTTTTTTAAAAAAAAAAAAAAACTTTCATGAAGACAATGCTTTCAAATATGAAATTGATTAGTCTTCCTCCCCCTCGCTCGCTCTCTCTGTATATGTTTTTATGTATGCAAATGTATGAAAATCATATGCACGTATATTGGTCTTTTCAAATTTACTTTATTTTAATGTGCTTTTATAAAGGGACTATTGTACGTCTTCACTTTGCTCATATCACAGGTGTAGTCAGGTCACTATTTTTTGTGTTGCATACTACTGTTTCTTTCTTATTGATTTTTTATGTTTACTTATTACTGTTACTCTTCCTTTTCTTTCTTTTGGTGCAATGATTTTCTCAACTAGACGACCTTTGTTTCAGATATTGACTCTGTTTGAGAGAGTGTTGAAGCGAGACTTTCTATCATCAAACTTTGCAACAACAGAGGCACTGTTGGGTTCCTGTACTCAGTCCGGGAGTGCTTTGCATGATTTTGCAGATCCTAAATCGGTTCCTCTACTTCCATGGATACCACAAACCACTGCAGCTGTGGCTCTGAGACTTTTTGAGCTTGATGCGTCCATTATTTATTTGAAGCAGGAGAAACCAGAGCCTTGTGAGGAAAAGGAAGTCGGAGAATTTATTGTGAGTTCTATTTTTGTTCTTTTCCTTTTGTTATTCTTTTCATTCTTTGTTTCTTTTAAAGGCGTGCCTATATAAGAAAGTAGGGGAAGAAATTACTTATGCGAAATGTCCCAGTACCCTGCATCTTTATGGATGTAGAGGGTGGAAATCCTAGAATGTGTTTAATTTATGTCATTTGTGGCTGAAATCTCTCACCATCTTGCAAACGAAGTGATCACCTAACTTCTCTTGTCTTGTCTGCAGAAGCTTCCTTCGAGATATGCTCCTCTCAATAATGTGAAGGAGGTTGAACTAACAGAACTAAACCATTTTGAAGACATGATAGAAAAGAACAGTGCTGAACTGAAAAGCTCCCGAAACCGCTATAAACGTGGGCGAGGGGGTCGTGACCAAGGACGTGGTAAAAGGTCGCAGAAAAAAGTCCGTGTTTTCAATTCTGATGCTGGCAAGCGAAATGTTAGGGGCAATGAAAATTTAATTCATGGACTAAGACAGCAAGGACAGAGAACAAATGGTCAAGGGAGTGGACGGGGTCGCCGGACAGTTAGGAGGAGAAGAGTAGAAAAGAGGGCTGTTAATGAGAGGTTGGTGAACCATAGGGCTGACACATATAGCCCCAAGAGCATTGGTGAATCCCCAAGCAACGTGGGTGAGGATTGGGATGATGAAAAAATTAGCATGCTCCATATGGAGGGTGCTGATAATATTATTGACGCAGAAGAGGTGGAATCTGATGATAATGCCCAGGCAGTGGAATATGATCAAGGAAATTGGGAGATAGGGTTTGCTAATGCTTCCAATGGGTGGAGAGGGGGTCTAGTGGAAGCGAGTGACGAAGATGTGGATGCTTCTGAAGATGATAATGGCATTGAAGAGGCAGGAGATGAAGATTCAGAGGTAGACGCAGAAATGAGTGAGGGCTCTGATGGAACAGCGAACAGGATTGGAAATGAAGAAGGCACAGATTCAGCAGTTTCTGATGATTATAGTGAATAAGTTACGATGTTGAAGTGATTGAGTTCCGATGATTGCTTTGCTGCTGCACTTGCAGCAGATACATATGCAGGCTGCATAAAATTTTTGATGTTGCAGCTTCATTCGCGTCAGAACTTGTGTCTCGGGAAGGAAAAGACAGCATCACCCCCCCTCTTTTTTTTTACCCTAATTTATTATTTCGTTTCAATTAGTGGGGTAATAATGATCTTTGAAAGAGTAGTTCAGAATTCTTAAATAGATCTGTCACGATAATTCATTGGTGGCAATTAGGCTCTGTATTGTAAGCATGTTGACAACGATGCTTTTTTATGTTGTATTCTATTTTTTTTTTTTTTTTTTTTTTTTTTTTTTTTAAATATATCAGTAGTATGACAAGAATCCACCAATTTAGTTTCAGCAAGTTATACTACAAGCATCATGAAGCCAAATTTCAGATATGATAAATCCTGCTCTCTATTAATGAAGGTACATTAAAGGTATTCCATCAGAAAGACCTTAGGCCTTTTGCAAACATGACCCCTTTGCTATTTTTCATGACAAGAGTAAACCTTTATCTCTCCTCTCTTTCATCTGGGCTTGACTAATTTCTGCACTTAGCAATGTGGGGAGAGTACACATCTGCACAAACTTTTTTAGAACAAAAATGGTATTGAAAAATGAAGTCTTTGTAAAATGAGGGTTTTGTTCAAATGTCCAAAAGTTAGTCGGAGCTTTTGAACGCTTTAATCAAAATTTTCCAAGTATACACGTAGTATATGATGTCTAAGGATTGGTCAGTGTGAAAAGTGGTGAAAAATGAGAGTTTTGGGGCATATTTTGAAAAATAGGAGTGGTGCCAGAACCCCTCAATCAATCAAAGGATAAGCTAAATCGACCAAGTCCAAGATAGAAAGTTTTGGAGAGCTCTCGACTAAGCTCAAGACATAAAGTTTCAGTAAGGTCTCAGCCGATGCTCGATCAACCGAGCCTAATTAGTACTTTACAAATAGGATTTTCACATGGAAGTCTCATGATTTTCAAGGGTCCCAAAGTATAGATATAAGCATGTTTAATTGTAATATTGAGCCTTGCAAGTTTAAATATTTTCATGATTCTATGAAAATGAAATTATGTTACCATGCGATTTACATGCTTTAAATTAAAACGAGTTTTTAAAGAAAATGACTTTCAAACAAGAAAGAAGTTTAGAAGAAAAAGTGTGATTTTACAAAAAAAAAAAAAAGTATGTGAAATTGTGAGTTAGAAATCCGGTGGTTCAGTAGGTTTATATATTTAGTACCTCAATGCTCGAAGAGGAAGAAAAGACTAGCAAACCCGGTGGTTAAGCGGGAGTAATATGCTTAACGGGTCAGAATAAACTTATTAAGTGTTATATTTTATATGCTTGGATAAGTTGTAATAGCTTTGATTTGACAATACAAAATAGTTAAGTGGGTTTGTACACTTAGTACCTCAATGCTACTAGAAGGGGGAGAAAAGACTAGCAAACCTAGTAGTAACAACAATAGAAGAGGAACTAGAGTAAGAAAATGCAGAGACATTGGAGTTCAAGTAATGAAATAGTTGTTAAGTGTAAGTCGTCTGTAAATTTGGAACAATTTAGAACCATTTCGATGAGGTATAGCTTTGAGATTTGCAAACAATAGTTAGTATATGTTGAACAAAATATTCCTCTAAGCATCCCCTGCTGGGAACCTCTCTCGCCGGACATCGTGGTGGTGTTGCTCTTCTTCGATAGCTCCGATTCAGTCATTTTCAATGCTATCCTCCCCGTTGTGGCTTTTCCAAGCTCTCTTACAATCGTAGTAAGCATCTCTCCAGGCAATCCATCCACCAAACTGCCTAAAAAATGATGATTGAACCATTTATTTAACCCGTTTTCAGATATTTATAGGTTGTATTTTTTACTGTGTGATGATTGTACTGGTGTCTATGTTAGAGGACTCCACCCCTCCTTTTGTATCTTTTTTTCTTTTTGTAATGAAACTTCACTTGCCTATGGGGAAAAAAAAGGGGGGGCTTAAAAGACTTTCTCACAATGCTGGTGAATACCAATGGTAGATAACATACAATGCATTAGAACGTAGAGAGCCTGCATCCCTCACGCGCACAACATTTGTAAGGTAGCATTAGTTTGCAATATATCCCTGATCCAATTTAAGAGAAACTAGTGATACAAATCACAGCCATCTCTCACAAAGGGTCTTAATTCACAATGGGAAGTGGCCACAATCCAATTTAAGGCGCCAAGAGTTTCTTGATTCCAGACCTCTGTTCGGCTGTCAACCTTGTTGGGAATTTGATGTTGAACTTGATTCTTAGGCTACCTCTCTTAGAGGGATCTTTTGGTATTGGCAGACCTTCCTTTGGGACAACCTCCTCATAGTTTGGATGAATTACACTGTTGATGGGAATGGTCAAGTTCCTCCCATCGAGTGTTGTGAGATGGACGGTGTAGCCTGTTAAAGCTTCTGCAAGCGAAATCTTGTAAGTGACAACCAGGTCATTACCATCCCTCACAAATGTGCTGTGTGGTTTTTCATCAATTATGAATACAAGATCTGCAGGAGTGACATTTGGCTGCTCGTTCCCTTTCTCTGGGAAGGTGATTTTTGTTCCCTTTTTCCAGCCAGGCTTAATTTCAATGGTTATGATTTCCTCCACGGGCATGGTTTTCCTGGAGAACAAGATGTAGAGTTAATAAACCAAAACCAAAACCAAAACCAAAACCACCATTTGCAGGAAAAAGAACATGACATGAGATAAAGCCTATCTAGCCATTCAACTGCCACAGCTGCAGCACAAATGGTGAAACTTCATGAAGAGAAAACCACTACAGCACTGAGAGAATCCTAATTATTGTGAGTGAAATTGTGTAGATCTAAGTCCTAACAAGATATTTAATCTTCTGCTGCCACAAAAGCATTGCATTACAATATTACATAAATGCTACAACATATTTACATCTCATACGATTCCTGTCCCCTTTTAAGCTTAATCTCGGAAAGAGACAATTTGAAAATACATTTTAGAAAGTGGACATCTATTTTGAGAAGAGGACAAATATATAATATGGAACTGAGAGAGTAAAAGAAGCAAGTTCATCACGTTACATCTTCAACAACTAACAATTAAACTAGGCATGCTTCGAAGATCAAGCAGAAAAAATCTTCTTAAATTAGTAGGAAGGCCATCTACAGGAAATTTAATCTAAGAAACAAAACCAAATGCATAAAGGCGACCATTCATATTTCTGAAAATGCACAATAAGCACATATGGGAATTCTGCAAATAACAATAATATAACTAAAGATATTAAAAAAGTACAAAATACTTACCCACTCGCATCTAGAATTTCCCTTGAGATCTTCATCTTTTTGGTAGTTCCCCTATATAGCTCCTCGAGGCTACAAGGCAGCGTACTTTCAATAGGAGGAGCCTTTCGCGGACCCTGACTCATAGGCCTGCCCTCCCCAAATGAAGTAAACATATCATCCCCAAACATCCCACCAAAGGACCTTGAACTACTCCTCATTCCACTACCACTGCTTCCCATTCCTCCAAGTGGGCTCGAAAAGCCGAAAAACTCTGAGAAAATGTCATCTGCATTTCTGGGGTTGAACCTGAAAACTGTTGGGCCATCCCCAGTTTGGAAGAAGGAGGCCCCGCCAGGTCCCCCAGCATCAGCTTGATGTGGTGGCACTTGGCCTTTGAGCCCCTCTTCACCATATTGATCATAGATTGCTCTCTTTTGGGGATCGCTTAGAACCTACATCAAATCAAGATATAATATGTGATTAAAAAATGAAGCTTAATTATAAAACAAAATAAAGAAGGAAATAATAAATGGGCACCAGAAAAAGGATAAAATCTTGAATACCCAGAAAAGGTTTCAAGGGGCACCAATAAAGAGGGAGAAAAAGAGTTCTCTTCTATCAGTAACCAAGCAATTAAAACTAGAAACAGCGTAGATATAACATAAATGATCAAAATTTCACTACCTTTGGGACAAGCGTTAATTAATTAATCTGATACAATCAACAAAGATATACTGTATACATGCATGATCCTTTAGTTATGAATAATATCCTATCAGAGCATATCAAAAAGCTATCAGAGAATGCAATTCAAAGAGGCAAAATCAAGGACAAAGTGAGTGACAACATAAGCATACCTCATAGGCCTCGGAGATCTGTTTGAATTTGTTCTCGGCTTCTTTCTTGTTGTTCGGGTTCTTGTCAGGGTGCCATTTCATGGCAAGCTTCCTGTAAGCTTTCTTCAAATCATCATCCTTGGCGTTCTTATCCACCTGCAATAGCTTATAGTAATCCACACCCATCTCCTTCTTCTTCTTCTTCTTATTCTTGTTCTTGTTCTTGTTCTTCTTCAGCTAAAGCTGGGAACTTTGAGGCGAGTCCATAAATACTTGCTATTTGGCAATGGGTAAGTTGGCACTGTTATTGTTGTTGTTGTTCGCTCAGATTGCAGGATCTTGGTGATGAGTGATGTATTTTATGAGAGGAGAAGAGAAAGTCAGAGAAATAGAAGGATTTTTCTGGAAGAGTACGAGAAGGGTGTGGAACTTTCCAGATGGGGAAAATCAAATCAAGTGGCGGTTAAAGATCTGGGATTTGTACTAGTATTAAACGTGGCATATATAGCTGATGACTCAGCATGTGATACGAGTGATTAATCAACCAAGAGAATAAGTACTTCTACGTTTTGGCAAGACCTTTGTGTTGTCCAGTAAGAAATTAACACATCAGCATATTACATCATATCAAATAAACATAAAAATACAGGATTATTCTTTTATTTATTTTTAATAAATACAACATTCATTCAATAAAAATCAGGGTTACAAAGGTAATTTAGAAGGATGAGGGGCTTGTTTGGCAAAGACATGTACAGAACAGAACAAAGTAGTGGGTTGTTAGTTTTTGAAATTAGTAAAAAGTGATGATGTGATATAAAATAAAAAGAATTTGTATAAAAAAGTGAAAAAATTTTGTATTGTAGTGAATTTTTTTATTTGAATAGTAATAAAAAATTATTGATGTGATATAAAAAAGTGAAAAAAGTGGAAATGTTTTGATATTGATTAGTAGTAAAAAATATATAAAAAAAAAAAAAAAAAAAGTACATGAACAGTAATGTAATGTATTGTTCCTTGACAAACAAGCCCCGAGAACTCCAACAATAAACCAAAAGCTAATAAAACAATGTCAAAGTTCATAACACCAATCAGGGAATTGGTGTGTTTTTAATTTCAAAGGAATCAAAAAAATTTCGGTCCTATTTACCTTTGGGCAAAACCAAGGATTGGTCCGCATAAAACGGATATAACACTAAAACAGTGAAGAGCAAGGGCATGACCCTAGAAAGAGCTTTCCAACTTGTCAAGAAACACAACCCCTTTGCGGAGGTTGGGAGGTGGGTACTGAATTGGAAATAGAAACAATAGCCCATTTGCAAGGGTTGAAGAGGAGTAGGCACAGCTAAAATTTGAACAAAAGTTCTAGAGAAATTGTCTCCCACATAGACCAAAACCCAACAACAAAAAATAAAAAGCTCATAAATGTATAAAATAAAAAAACTCGTAACAAAACATCGATCGGTGGCTGGCAGGGCCGAGGAAGGCAGAGGGAGCTGGCAAAGGGGATCTTGTTGCTGAAGCGTGAAGACCACGCGCTGGCAATGGATGTCAGAGGGATGCAGACCACAGGGGGAGACCGGGAAAGGTGGAGAGCAGCACGCGCGGCTTTGGACTGACCACTAGTCGGTGCGTGTGACACACGCACCTGCGAGTAAGATCTACTCGCAAGCGCGTGATGGCTGGACGGAAATACGGCTGACGGAGGAGCGAAGTGGAGAGAGTCTGGATCACGGTGGATTAGCGCATGTGACGAAGAGGCTTCCTGAAGTGAAAAGATCTGATTTATAAAAATCAAATTTAAGAACTTTAAGAAAATGATGAATCCACGATTGAGAATAGTAGGAGGTGCTTGAAACCAGTACATCTGTCGTGCTTGAGCCGACGATGATGTTGAAACGAGTGAATATGACTTTCAAAGAGGCAGTTAAAGCCTCATAAAAGGCAAGAAAGGGGAGGAGGATAGGAAGAGAAGGAAAATGAGAGGAGGGAGCTCACTCCCTCTTCCTCAACAGCCAAAGAGAACTGAGGAGGCTTCAAGAGAGAGAAGAGAGAAAAGAGAGCTTCAGCTCTTGGCGATCGTTTTTTTTTAAAGTCTCGGATAAAAGTAATTTTTCCACAAGATTATTTTTCAAGTATCGCAAAACTCTACTCTGTTCCATTCAGACCTTAACCACCGCTCACCCCAGGGTCCACGCCACCGATCCCACCGACTCTAAGTTTGGCAGATAGGACATGAGAAAAATTGCCACGAAATTTTTTCCTGGGAAGCTCTCCATGGCCAAAGATATATAGAGGCCGGCGTAGCTGTGACCAACCAAAATCACCGCCTCTCCTTGAGGGAGAGAGGCCATGAACTCCATCAACGGGTGCACATGGTCCCAAATAAAAATGACCTCCATTAATTGATTGGAAGGAACAAAATCTCAAACTAATGGCTTTTAAATGATTTAACTGAATATTAAAATAAAGATAAATGTCATATATTTCTTCAAGCTTCATGTAAAAATCTTTATTTCTTGGACAGTATTGGCCATAGATGGATAAAATAATTTTCTCATCAAGAAGATGAATGGGAAAAAAATAAATAAATAAATTGCAACAATGAGTTTTAAAGCCTCAGAAATATTGAATAAGATGAAGCAAAAAGCAATAGTTCTAACAAAGAAGCTATTGCAAGAAAAATGCTCAAATTCCAATTATGTCAGGTACAAACTACCTCAAGGATAAAGAAGAAGAGGTCAAAAGTGATCAAATTTATCATTTCCCAGATTATTTTCTCTCCTACTCAAGGAAAGAAAATATACATGTATGTTTTAGGAAATTTTAATTAAGTTAAATAACGGGTCTAATAATCGAACCACGGTCATTGGACAATAAATATAAAATATAAAATTAGAGTAACGATATGTAGTACACTACTAATGCTCACGTGAATTGTCAATCCATCATTAATTTTTTTTTTCCTTTTACTTAACAATGCCATATCAGCATAATAAAATAATGGTGTGATACATCAATATTATTCTTAAAATTAAAAGATGTCATTGGAGAATAAATAAACTTCATTGAATGACAAATTGGAGAATTGAAAGGAAACAAAGAAACAAAGAAAGAAGAAATTTATAAGCTGTGAAAGTTCAAAATTTTATCAGCAAGAGTTTTTTAACAAATAGGTGGAAACACCACATCAAAATGATCAAGTAAAAGTATGGTAGATCTTAATTTATTTGATAAAGATATGGTAGTTAAATGGAAGAAAAAATATCATGAAATTCGAAATCTTCCTTATTGGCCTAGTCCAAACAGGAGTTACGACACTTTTTTGACAACTAACAAGGGTTAGATGTTCTAATATTAGGTATAATTGCACTATTGGTCTCTGTGGTATGCCATAATTATTTTTCACTCCCTATGGTTTAAAAAGTTCATGGGAGGTCCTCGTGTTATGCAATAATTACAAATCGATCTCTGACGTTAAATTCTGTTAAAATTTTTAACAGATTCCGTCAAAATGCCACGTCAGCGACACGTGTCGCCAATAAGATGGTGACACGTGTCTATCTTAATAAAAAAATATAAATTTATTAAAAAATAAATAAAAATACTTATTTTTTTAAAAAAAATTAAAAACAAAAAAACAAAAAAAAAAATCAGCAAGGGTGCCCTGGCCGCCCTCAGCCACTTGGGGTGGCCGCGCGCCACCCCCAAAGGGGTGGCTGTGGCTGCTGCTTTTTTTGTTTTTTTGTTTTTTTTTTTTTAATTTTAATTTTTTTAAAAAAATAAGTATTTTTATTTATTTGTTAATAATTTTTTTTTATTAAGATGGACACGTGTCGCTGACGTAGCATTTGACGGAATCTATTAAAAATTTTAACAGAATTTGACGTCAGGGATCGATTTGTAATTATTGCATAGCACGAAGACCTCCATGAGCTTTTTAAACCATAGGGAGTGAAAAATAATTATGACATACTACAGGACCAATGGTGTAATTATCCCCCAATATTATGTGGTCTTATACAAAGGCTTAGGGACCCTCTTAAAGCTATTATTAGAGGAATTCAACATTATCCTGGTTGGTTTAACATTAAGCCAAATGATCATTTTCTCAATTAATGATTCTAATTTGGAAGGCGCACTTAGGATAAGAATAAAAATCAAGGGTATAGACATAAAATCAAGTTCTCATGATCTATCACAAAATTATCGTAGACATTTTTCTCTTTCAAAAAAATAAAAATAAAAATCTCAAGATGACATGTTAGCGTAGTAGGATGTGTGCTTGCTAAATAACATTTCTCTTTCATTAAAAATGATAAATAATTTAGCATACTCTCACCCCATGTCGAACCTACTAGACTGAAAAATCAATTAAATATTTCATACAAGTGTAAGAATAATAAATGGGCAAAAATTCTTACAAATTGGGTTGTAAGAAAATTTACTTAAATCCAGTCTCTAAAAGTTTCATTTGTCACTGTACTTCTCACACGGTTTTTTAATAGCATTAATAGAAAAACATGTGTTTTTCAATTGATAAAGAGATACATAACATTTTTAAAGATTGAGTTAGAGGAATTCATAGAATCTAGTTTGGAGGAAATTTATATTCACAATAAATTAACATTATTCATTTTTTAGTTGGATAAAGTTTTATTCCAAACTAAATTGGAGGAACAATGACATGTGTTTGGACAGAAATTTCCTACAAATCGGTTATAAAAATGACACGTATCATTTAACTATGTGAGAATCACATGTTTTTTCATTAATGCTATTATGTAAGAAGTACATACTATTAAAACAATATGTGATTCTCATATGTCAAGAGACACATGTCAATCTTATATGTGGATTATAGAAAATTTCTTACGAACCGATTTGTAAAAAATTTATGTCCCACGAAAATATAACAATGTGAAAACAAACTTTTCTTGACCCGAGAGCATCTCCAACAATGAAGGCAAATGCGTAAAAATAACTAAATTTAATTATTATAATTGATTTTTCGTCTTCAACACAATAGTTAAACTAATTTTTAATATATTTTATAGTGTGAACATTCAATTGGCTCTTTGCCATTTTACTGTCCCACAAATAATTTTTTTTTTCTCTCCTCTCTCTCTCTCGCCCACAGCGGCGCTGGCCTGAGTGGCCTCACTCTCCCTCCTTATTTTTGCGAAACTCAACCGAAAAGCTCTGCACACTTCATCTCAGTTGTATTCAACAGAAAGCTGAACGAGAATCACAGACCGAGAGAACGTGAGAGAATCAGGCGAGAGAGAAAGATTCCGAAACTAAGGTGCGGTTTGGGTTCACCATCGGTGTACGACGGGCAACGACTTTGGTGGTGAACCCGCGATCCAGCTCCGGCAATGGAAAATGAGTAGTGTACTTTTTCAATAGCTATTTTAGCTACTCTTGTCGGAGATGCTCTGAGAGCAAACGATACAGTTTGTTGTGAAGCTCTCAAAGCTGAAAAGAAGCACTTTCAGAAATGGCGGTTCATCTAATTCAATTTCTGTGTCTTATTTCGGCCTTATTCCCCTCTCTCTTCTTCGCTCTCTCGGAGACCACATGTTCAGCTCCGCTTCATAACGACCGCTTGATTTGCGAATTGTACCCACTAAAGCACAAGATCTCTCAATTAGGTACCATTTCAATTTCTCGTCTTATATTCATCGATAGGTTCGTTCATAGCATTGAGTTGCCTCTTACTGAGGTGTTTGCGTTCAATGTAATCTGAACTTTTTCTTTTTTTCTATTTTTTTTTTATAAAAAAAATTGAGATTTAAATTGAATAATGTTACAGAATCAGTTCTTGAAGAAAGCACAAAAAACCTAAATCAGAAAAGCCTTTACCTCAAAGAGCGTGAGGAGGCAATTGAGTCCATGTCACGTAAGATCCACCATATGCAGTCTACTCTAGATGGTCTAAAGGTTCGTTTTCCTTCACAACTATAAATGAAAGCTTTCAATCTATTTTCGTTTTTATGTTTAAATGTTGTTATGGATCATTAGAATATTAATTAAATAATTATGTTCACAATTTTCCATCAACACAAGTTTTTGAAGTAACATATGATTTTTTTTTTTTTTTTTTAAGTAATTGAAATATCATTAAAAATCCAAGGTACAGAGGAAGTATAAAGAGAAGCCACTTAATTAGAATGAGCAAAAAGAACAAGAAGATCATGATAACTAATCACCAAATGAATGATTTAACATGTTATTAGGATAGTGGTATTGAGTTTGAATAAATATTTCACATGTTAGGCTTAACTTATGAAGTACTTATAAAACAATCTTATGAATTACTCACTTATAAAGTGTTAGAATATTAATCAAATGATTAAACTTACCATTTACATGGATTGAAATTCAATCGCAGGGTGAATCATCACGGGCTGATGAAAGGCTTAGTGCTCTAGAAGACGAGGTTTAATTATGTTTATTTACATTTTCAATTTTGATTTTACTTCTGTTTAAGAAAGATGATGTTGATAAGCAGCAATTTTGATTTTACTTCTGTTTAAGAAAGATGATGTTGATAAGCAGCTGAATTAGGTTGATGCTTATATGAAATAAAACTGATTTGAGAAGTTGACTTGGGGATGCTTAGGTACGACATCTTTGGGCCACATCAAGAAAGAACAACTTTGATATTCACAACTTAGAATATAAAGCTCAGGATGCCGAGGACAGGCTGGAAAGGGTTACCTCACAAGTTGAAAATGTCAGTACTCCTGTCCTACTTGTCCATTTATTTTATATTCTTGTTTTGGTAAACGAATCACTAGGGGATTCTCGTTTGAGTATCTTGACTGATGTTTTTGGTCCATCTGTATTGAAGTTTTGGTGTGTATTGAGTGCAGATATGATTTTTCAATGTTTTCTGCCCTAAAGTTTCTATTTCCATTGTATAATATACCTTTCTAATTTTTAAAATTTCTTACATTTTTTTATCAAATAGAGGGTAATGGTTTGGCATTGATCTGTAATGAAGAACTGTGGTTACTTGAAACTGAGATAACATTAGTAGTGTTTTAGACACGTTGCCTATTTGTCTTGATTGGAGGACTAAGTAGATATGATTAGTGCTTATAAACTATATGAATGGGTAGCCTGCTTTGAGGAAGAAAAGATAGTTTCTTGAGGACAAAGGGCTCATTAAAGCAAGTAATGAATTTTAAGCATTTTCCTTACTAGTCTTTTCCAAAAAAGTTTCTAGTGCTTAACAGTGCATCAAATGGTAAAAATTCAAAACAGGAAGCAACTCTGTAGTCGCATCATTTTGGCTAGCTATCATTTCTTTTTCATGAGCTGATGTGGGCCATGTGGTTGCAATCAATGATACAGTATGAAGCTTAACAGATTCTGAATTTCCTTATTAATTGTATGGGATGTTTATATTGCGGTGTTAAACTGTGTGTTAAAAGGATGTTTATATCAAAGCAACATCAGTGATAACTGTAGTGAATTTGATTCCCTAGTGCTCTAAAGATATCGAACCCTGCATCTGATATTACTTCTCAAGAGTCCTTCTGAAATAGGTATTACTTAGATAGTTAGATGCAATGCCTCAACCAAGTATCTTTTATGTTTATAGCTTATATTGGCCTATTGAAGAATCATAGATAATATGCTGTCTGTGAAGACTTCTTGGGTCTCTTTTTGCTTGTTCTTTCTGAATATTTTTGGCTAATAATTTCATTTGGGTTCTGTGCTTTGCTTTAGATGGCTGACATCGTCACGGAGCATTGGATTCAAATTCAGCGGCTTGAGCAGGCTCTTCAAATTACTAAAGTATATTCCATTGAAAGGGGCTCTTTATATGATAAATTCATGAGTTTTTGGAAAGCCTAAATCTATATACAAGTTTGACGGTACTTCCGTAATCCTTTCTTTCTCTCTGTGGTAAATAGATGAGGGCTCGAAGACAAGTAGGCTCTACGAGATGCACATTCTTGAAGGTAATAGTGTACATGCGGTATTTCAGATAGTTTTTTCTTGGTTGATGAATTCAAATTCTAAAATTGTGTGAAATGTTACTGGAACTTCAAAGACATACCTATTCAATATCAGCAGTGAATGCATCAAATACTCTCTACAACTGGAGGCGGTTCTCATATTTGCTTCTTCTTCTTCTTTTTTTCTTTTTTTTTTTTCCGGACATCTAGCTAGGTCTTAATTAAGTTTTTATGTGTTTTGTAGTTCAGCAACAACCTATTTGGCAATCATTTTCAAAAGCTGTTTGGGATGCTGGATCCTTACTTATTTGGAAAAGGGCCTACCTTGAGTTCCTACATCTCTCAAGCTCTGCATAAGTTGAAAAGAGTATTCATAGAAGCTAAAAAGTATCACCATCAGGTCTGTACTAAGTATCTTTCTTGTTATTACTATGTGATGTTCATGAAAGAAATTTCAGTTTTATAATAAGGACTTTGAAGCAATCCATAAAATGAAATGTGATATTATTCTACATAATGGTTGCGTTTGTTTCTACGTAAAATGTTTTTTGACAAAATATTTTCGGCTGAAAACATTTTTAACAAAAACTGTTGATTTTCTTGTGTTTGGTTAACACTTCGAAAATGATTCGGAAACCATTTTCTAATGTTTTTATGTGCTGACAATCATTAATATTTTCATATAACCTCACCTAATTAATAATTTTGTTCACAATAAAATATAATAAAAACTTAAAAATCAATTTAATAGCTGGATAAATTGATTTTTTTGATGAAGAGAACAATAAAAATTGAAAAATTCAGTGGCGTGATAATCTGTGTATATATATGCGAGAGGTGAAGGATTTCTGGAATGAACGTCTTCTAAGAAAAAAACGAGCTTTAATAAATTTTTTATGAAAAAGTATGAACATGTTAATGTTAATATGTCACCGCAATGACAGTCTTCCCTAGGCTCTCTCTCTCTAAATGACTCTCTCTCTCTCTCTACGGTGCGTGTAGGGCACCAACATTCCTAGACCCCACCGAAAAGCTTGATAAGAGACCCCCATTCACTAAAGCAAAAATCCATATCATCTTTGTAACCTGCGGTGTTTGTTCTTAGCTTTGAAGCAGTATCAGGTTTGAGGGTTAATCTGGCTAAATTAGAGCTGGTCCCCATTGGTAATGTCACAAATGTTGAAGTTCTGGCTAGCATCTTGGGTTGCAGGGTCTCTTCCCTTCTGATGAAATCTATTTGGGATGACATTATTGAAAAGATAGAGCGTCGTCTGGCTGGATGGAAGATGATGTATTTGTCAAAGGTGGGAGAGTTACCTTGATTAAATGTACTTTATCTTATTTGCCTACCTACTTCATGTCTCTTTTTTCCCTCCCGATTGTTGTTTTCAATCACATAGAGAAGTTGCATTGTGATTTTTTGTGGGGTGGCATAGGTGATGAGTTCAAATTCCACTTGATGAGACGGTCTAAAGTGTATTCTTTGATCTCTGAAGGAGGGTTGTGGGTCCATAATTTACTTTTGTTCAATTGAGCTCTTCTGTTGAAGTGACTTTGACAGTATGCTCATGAGAGAGGCGCCTTGTGGAAGATGGTAGTGTATTATAAATACAGCAGTTCATGGGGACAATGTTGTTTAAACGAGGTTCATAGGTCGTATAGGATAGGGCTATAGAAGAATATTAGGAGAGGCTGGGGGGAGTTTTCTAGTCATACTAGATTTACGGTTGATGATGGCTCCAAAATTAGATTCTAGCATAACATGTGTTTGGGGGGATTAGACCCTCAAGGCAGCCTGTAAGGAATTGTTCAATTTGGCCCGTAGTAAGGGTGCTTTTTTGGGGTTGGCTTGGGTTATATCTAGTCGAGTAGTAGACCTTTTCGCCTGCTAGAAAGGGCAATTTTGTAGGTTCCAAAATACTGCAATGCGGCAGATGGGCTTCATCTTGCCTTATGTGGTGTTTTTGGGCGGAAAGAAATGATGAGTTTTAAAGACTGCAAACGGATGGTGGAGGAATTGAAGGATTTTTTCTTCAAGACACTTGATCTCTGGACAACTGCCTTTGATTTAAATATTTCTAGCTATCATGTGTTTCTTGATCTTTTTGCTTCTTCTAGCTAGGTATTTCTTTTGTATATTTCATGTGTACTTGGATTCCGCCTTTTGTGCTTTTTAATAAATTGCTATTACTTATAAAATATAAGGGACGTAAAATGACTTACACCTCTTGAGATGCGAAAGTCATTTTACGCCCTAAATGTCTCATTTTCTTTAACTTCAAAAATCATTTATGCTGATTACTATTTTTTGTTTGCACTAAACACTATAAAATTCGGAAAACATTTTCGGTAAAAGCTTTTACATCGAAACAAATGAAGCCTTTATGTGCTTTTGTATCATACTATTTCACAATTTATTGCTTTGCTATCATAATATACTAAAATTTTTATTGTAGTCAAGTAGAATTGTTTTCATAACCCTGAAGGCACAAACTACATAACTTTAGTACTTATAACGTCTCACCCAAATCGATGCTAGGAGTATGGCTCTGTGAAGCTGTGGCCATAAGATTGCAAAGTTTGTCCTTCATTTTCTCTCATGTTGTGGGCTCTCACACCATGGGTTCATGGTGTGAATGTTTGAAGAAAGGCATTTTCCTGTAGGACTTTGGACTTGTATGGTCTCTTCCAACCTCATAAATGATTAGTCATAAAGCTCTGAAATATCATATATTGCATACCCTTATACTGTGCTATTGGATCTCATCCAGCTGGCTGCATTCAATGATTCCTTGGACTGATGTGTTAGGCATGCCTCGTTTGGAAATACTATGACCACATAGTGGCCCCTAGCTTTATTTATTTTATTATTGTTCTTTATTTATTTATTGTTATGTTGAATTAATTCTCCCTTCATCTAGTCCTCTTTGGAGTTGGGTCTTAATGTTTTGTTCCCAATAATGATAACTATTAGGTTTTTAGTGTTGACAATTTAATGTCAAAACATGTTTTGTTGTAAGATTAGGTTTAGGGTTGAGTTGAGATCGAAATGCGTTTGAAGAGGCATCGAAAGTTGATGTTGAGAAGAGCTTGGTCAATCCCTCGGCCTATCTTGATCGACTGAGCATGTGCAACATGTTCCATACAAAAACCCGAGGCACTAGGTCGAAGTCTCGATCGATGCTCGATCGACTAAGGTGATGCAGTGAAGTCCAGTATTAAAGCCCGAGAGGCTCAGTTGATCGAGCATCAACCAAGGGCTTGAAGTCGCAAAATAAAACTTGAAACCAAAAGTGCTAGATCGACTCTGCTTATGCCTCGGTCGACTGAGACCAGTCATTGAGAATTTTAAATTAGACCAACTTTAACCTAAAACTAGCATTTTTTTCCCTCCTCTATATAAGCCCTCACACATATCACGACTTTCATAGACCTAAAGAGACAATATTTTAGTTGTTTTGGACAGGTTTTCCATTGTTCTTGGCCCTAAACAGATCAAACATTTTCCTTGTTTTATTCCCCTCATTCAAATTATAGAAAAGCTTATAGGTACTAGAGTTCTGAGTTAAAACGGACGAGGTTCGTTCGTGAAGGACGGACGAGGTTCGTTCGTGAAGGTGGTCCGTATAGAAGAAGGTTAGAAGTTTTGGAGCTAATGCAATGGGAGGTGAACGTGTCGTTTGCCAGGGTTACAAGATTGGATTTTCGAAATTATAAAAGTTTTCTAAGTACAATTTGTAACATAAATCTTCTATAGGGGATACCTTTAGAGTTGGTTGGCCCCTGGAGTGGGTTTATTTTTGAAGAGTTCTTTAAAAGGTTTCCATTTCGTTACCAAAATCTGTGTTGTTTGATTTTATGTTTTTGTGGATTTTGGTTTTGATAACTGTGGTAACCGATTTAATAATTTGCTTAGTAATCTTGATTGTTTAACAACTTGGGTCTAAATTCGAATTTTCAATAACAATCTAGAAGGCAAAGCTGTGTGAGGCAAATGACTTGGCACCAATACTGTGTGGAAAATTGCAGAAATATTTTGCTCTCTAAATGGATCCACAGCATGTAGATTATAAGGCCCTGTAGGCCATGACATTTTCCAGGAATTTCAAAGCCTTGTAGATTTCACAAATTTTTAATCTTGTATTTCACCCTATCACAATGTACCAATTGTTTAGACAAATATTTGAAGTATATGTTGTTAAATGTATATGGATATTTTGGTTGCCAGCAAAACCGGTATTGTTGCCCTCTGTATAAGGTGGACCTATTGCCTTTTTCATTGTTTGGATAAATATATATATATAGTTGTGGTAATGAATTATGAACTTACAATTTCTTCTGCAGTTGCAAGGTCTCATCAAACAAGAAATGGAAAAAAATGAATTTACTGCAGCTCTTGCCCACAGTGAATTGGTTTTCATTTTGGTATGTTATTTATTTCCGCCTCCATCTTGAAAGTTTTCCTCTCTTAGCTTTTTCTAATACATGCATTCATATCTCACTCTTTTCCCTTGCAACATTACATACATTAATCAAATTTCAAATTTTCAGGCTTCTGCCCTAATCACTTTCCCATTAATGGGTGCCTGGGTTTTGCTCTCATCACAGTTTAGGTAGTTGGAAAACTCCTTTCCTTTAAAAGGGGAATGTTGTTATTCCCTGATTTACCATCCATCTTGGAGAGTATCTTATTTCTGTTTCAACGATTGCCGACAAAAGTAATCTTGGTATCTACTGTGATTAGGAATCAGGATCAATTTTGTACCTGTCTTGAACTGGATTGTGGCTGCAGACTTGTCCTACTAGATATAAAGTATAGCAGCCATAGAATTTCAGTAGAAATTCTAGATTTTGATTGTGTAGTAGTCTCAAGGATATTCCATGAACCTCGCTCTTTTTGAGCTTGATAAACCCATGTATGGAGCACTTCGCAAGAATGGTTAGAGTCATATGCTATTGCCTACTCACTTTTACTGTTTTTAAGTGTAATGACTCAAGATACGAAACATTTGAAGCTAAAATGGATGGAAAATATCGAATGTCACCCACACATGCTAATTATTTTTTATTTAAAATGTCTAAAATATCCTGTATTTTACCTTCAAATAATAAAAAATATTAATATAAAAAATGCAAAAAAAAAAAAAAAACTAGAGAGAGGGGGGGGGGGGGGGGGGGGTGGTGAGGATTGTGATTGGATCACTCCCTCAGCTGGTTTAGCTACCCCAAATGATGATTCTTGGGTTGGTCAAACTGCCTCCTCAACCTTGAGTTTGGTTCGGTTTCCTATTAACTTTTTTTTTTTTTTTTTTAAATAATTGTTTTGCTAATTTAAAAGGGTAATTTTGGACATTTCAAGTAAAACTTTGCACATGTTGGTGATGTTTACAACTTTTCGTCAATTTTAACATCAAACTCAAAGCTATTTACAAATGATTTATCAATTTACGGGGTCAGTGTAACGCTTTCGGTTTGGTAATAAAAAAAAAAAAAATGATAGACATTTGCTCAAGCTATTTTCTCTAGCCCTTTCTAACTCTGAAAAAGTACTCACCAGAAGAAAAGAAAAAAAAAAAAAAGAAAAAAAAAAAAAAAAAGAAAAAAAAAAAGGCTCTATTTTCTGGGTTTCAGATCAGAAAATTGAAAATGCCATAACAACCATACCACAATGTAGTAGTAAAATTTGAATGTTAAGCAATCTAAGTGGTGTGTTTGTTTCGAATAACATTTGGAATAATATTTTATTTTTTTTAAAAGTAAATCATATTTTATTTAATTTTTTCAAATTTTATTTCACAAAGTCAAATCTCATAATTTATACCGTGAATTCGAACTGTCCAACTGCCCGCCTCTTTCAGGCTCTTTGGACTTGTGCAAAAGGGAGAAAAAGTTGGGAAAGAAGAAGATTATATAAAATGTTTGGTGAGCATAACTGAGAATATTATTAACTTCCGCCTTTGTCAGCAATTTTGCAATTCTTGACTATTTCTTGGGCCTTGATTGGTAAGGGAAGAAGAATTAGTAGTGAAAGTTGAAAGTGATAGATATAAAGTAAAAAGAATTTGTATGAAAAAAAAAAAAAAAAAATTTGTTTTGTAGTGAATTTTTTTTATTTAAATAATAATAAAAAATTATTGATGTGATATAAAGTTAAAATGTTTTGAAGTTGATTATCTTTTAGATAAGTGAAAAGGGAAGGGAAAAATTTTATTGCCCTCGCCAAACAAGCCCTCAACAAGCGGCTCAGCCTTATCTTCTACTCTTTCAGTTGGCCAGAAAGACATCAATGGAAGAAGACACAACATGGGAGCAATGGCTTCAAGCCTTGACCCACATCCTAACCAGCCCCACAACCACGCCATCTCTCCACTCTCAGTTTTGCATCTCCACCCAAATCCCCAGCTATCTCGATTGGGAATATCCTCCTATCCTCTGTACCAAGCACCCCTCAACTTTCCTTTCTCTTCACCTAAGGCACCTAAGGTGGGGTTTCTCTCTTTTCTTCAAAAGGGTCAGAAGATTTGGGCTCCCTGAGACCTCATGGAGGTCCAAGTGCCCATTCCAACAGCCTCCACCTTTGATTCTTGCAAAGGGAGTTGAGGAAGCTTGGTGGGTAGAAGAAAAGGAAAGAGTACGTCAGGAAGAGGCTGAGTAGGAAACGACTTGGAAGTGATGTTCACCATTTGATTCCTATTTTGATTCCAAATCTTTTGTTGTTTTCTATTCTGCTTTGGAACCGATTTTCTTATTGAGATTCCCAAGAAATTTATCCCAATTTTGTAATACGGGTCATCGTAAATATAAATTTCCATGAAGTATTTGCATTGGCATTTGGCGGGCACAATATGGTTGCTTTGAGTTTTGGTTTTAAATTGTGATTATTATTATAAGTTGGTATTTTACGATGGGGTCTAACGTGTAACAATGGGTGTCAACGAGCTGAAATACTCGTGAGCTTACTCGAGATCGGTTTTGTTGGTACAGTTTCCGGTATGGTGTGAATCTGCACGTTTCTTTGATGTTCTTCACGCTTCTAAATAACTCTGCAAAACAACAAAACCTAGGGACCCTTCCGGGGGTCCCGCTCCGATGCCTAAATTAGCTTATGTAAGAAAAATAATACTCTATGCATAAAAACTGAGTCTCCGTTTATACCTGGGGTATGGGCCTATTTATAGGCATAGAGGTGGAGTCAAACCTGGATTAGGACTCCTGCTCCTTGTTGATCTAGAACTGCTGTCCGAGTTCTAATTGGACTTCAATCCTTTACTAGACTTCTAATTGGATATCTTCTTAGACTTCCAATCTGATATCTTCTTAGACTTCTGATCTGATATCTTCTTAGACTTCTGATCTGATATCCTCTTAGACTTCTGATATGATCATTATTCTTATCTGTTTGGACCTATTTGACTTTTGAATCTCCTCTTTGGATCTGGTTGAGTGGGATTTATCCCCAACAGTTACCCCCCAATTCCTTTATCCGAAGCTTGCTTGAATAATGGGAATTCCATGTCTAAGGAAACCCGATCTTTGTCTCCTTCTGAAAACCTGCTAACCTGCAAAACCTGAGGGTTAAATCTTACCCCCCATTACTTTCTTGTTTTTCCTTAGGGTTTTCTCCCTGTCTCTTGGAATGGCTAACTCCTGAAAAACCTGCAAAAACCGAGGGTTAAATCCGACCCCCCTTTCTTCTTGCTCTCGGCTAGGACTGATCCAAGAGTTTTCTTCTTGGTCTCGGCTAGGACTGATCCGAGACTCTCGGCTAGGACTGATCCGAGAAGTTTCTTCTTGCTCTCGGCTAGGACTGATCCGAGAGGCTCCTTCTCGGCTAGGACTGATCCGAGAAGTTTCTTCTTGCTCTCGGCTAGGACTAATCCGAGAGGCTCCTTCTCGGCTAGGACTGATCCGAGAAGTTTCTTCTTGCTCTCGGCTAGGACTGATCCGAGAGGCTCCTTCTCGGTTAGGACTGATCCGAGAAGTTTCTTCTTGCACTTGGTTAGGACTGATCCGAGCGGCTTTACCTACAAAATAAGCGATATCGACGGGTTCCCGGTCCCTAGACCGGGAACACTCCGATGCTTAAGTCAGCTTTATTCATTTATTCTGAAAATACTTATTCCTAAAATCTGGGGAATTTTCTGTCCAGTCTGAATTAAAAATAAAAGTCTATTTCTTTGGAAATATAAATGCTAAAAAATAAAAGCAAGCCTAAAATTCCCGAGAGTCCTTTTTATGGGATCACGGGCAGATACTGTTGTTGCCTCGGCTCTCTATGCTGTGGGCTTCTGCTTCTTCGGTCCTCTCTTCTTTCTATGTCATCTCGGGGATCATTCTCTTGATGCCTCTCGCCTAGTTGAGGACGGTCTCGGGGATAGTAATCCCGTGGCTGCTGATCTCGGGGCTGATAGTCCTGATGATTCCGAGGCCTGTTATTTCCTTGCTAGTTCCGTTTTTCTCCCAAGAACCGAACCAGCTTGCCATTCTTTATGAATTCTTCTATTAACAACCTTAGGGTTACGCACCCCTCGGTGTAATGACCTGCTTGTTTATGGAAATCACAATACTTCCCTGCATTCCTATGAGGAGGATTACCTGGTATCTTTTGCGGTTCCCGAAACGCCGGATCTCTCTTGATCTCCATGAGGACTTCTGATATCTCGGCATTGAGAGGTGTAAAGTTGTAATCTTTGAACTTCTTTACCTGCCTCTGCTCTTCCCCGTCAGCTTTTCTGAATTCTTTCCTTTTCTTTTCTGGGGCTGTCTCTCGGGGTAGTCTAGAACTGGCCATAGACTTCAGCGTCTCTTCCTGGTTAATGAATTCTTCTACCTTATCCATGAGGCCCTGCAAGGTATTCGGTTGCTTCCGGATCAACTTTTTCATCAAAGGCTCCTCGGGTGAAATTCCCTGATAAATGGCAGCAAAGATCATATCCTCGGTCGGATCTTCAACCGTAGCCTTCTCTCGGTTGAACCGAGCCATAAACTCCTTAAGACTCTCATTGCCCTGCTGGTGCAATGATAGCAAATATCCCGAAGGCTTCTTCCTTGTCCGGAAAGCCAAGAACTCCGTTAGGAATATCTTGGACAATTCCTTGAACTGATCAACGGAATTCGGGGGCAGCTTCCTGAACCAGTCTCGGGCATTCCCCGAAAGAGTAAGAGGGAAGGCCCGACATGCTACTTCATCGGGTGTCCCGTGAAGGTCTAGATGAGCTTTGAAATTCTCTAGGTGATCCAAGGGATCTCTGTCTCCTGCATAACTTAGAATTTGGGGTACCTTAAACTTATTGGGAAGCTGATAGTCTGCCACCCATCTGGTGAAGGGTGAGTCTGTACCCATTAGGAGCTTGTCCACCATTACGGATCTGCTTTTGTCCTTTCTTTCCATCTCCATGTACATGCACCTTCTCTCCAGCTCATCAATAACTTTGCTCAGATCTCCTTGGCGGTCATCCTCCCTCCGAGGATTAGTGTTGCTGTTGTGATCTTCTTCCTCTCGCTCATCCCTGTTCATCTCGGGATTGGGCTGTTCCGGCCTCCTGCGCAGCAACTCGGCATTCCGCTGTGTTAAGGATTCAATCTGGGCTTCCAACGCTGCTATGCGATCTTGATCTCCACCCCCCGGGGGAGGGTTCGGTGGAGGCTGCTGATTATTCTGAATACCTGGCTCCATTCGGACTATGGGCTCTCGGTTGGTCTGGCTTCCGGAACGTGTGTTCATCACCATGCTGGATCTTATTTTTCTTTTATGAGGAACGAATAATCGTTTCCCACAGACGGAGCCAAAATGTTGGTACAGTTTCCGGTATGGTGTGAATCTGCACGTTCCTTTGATGTTCTTCACGCTTCTAAATAACTCTGCAAAACAACAAAACCTAGGGACCCTTCCGGGGGTCCCGCTCCGATGCCTAAATTAGCTTATGTAAGAAAAATAATATTCTATGCATAAAAACTGAGTCTCCGTTTATACCTGGGGTATGAGCCTATTTATAGGCATAGAGGTGGAGTCAAACCTGGATTAGGACTCCTGCTCCTTGTTGATCTAGAACTGTTGTCCGAGTTCTAATTGGACTTCAATCCTTTACTAGACTTCTAATTGGATATCTTCTTAGACTTCCAATCTGATATCTTCTTAGACTTCTGATCTGATATCTTCTTAGACTTCTGATCTGATATCCTCTTAGACTTCTGATATGATCATTATTCTTATCTGTTTGGACCTATTTGACTTTTGAATCTCCTCTTTGGATCGGGTTGAGTGGGATTTATCCCCAACAGGTTTGAATAAACTCAACTCGTACTCAAATCAATTATTAAATGAGCTACTTATGAACACGAAATTATGTTTGATTATTAAATGATACAAACTCGCATAAACTCGGCTCGACTCGATTAATGCTCGTGAACCCGCTCGTATAAGCAACGACTCATTTATTAAGGCTCAACTCGTATATATATAAAATAAAATAAGTTATTTATTAATTTGTTAATATATATCTTATTTTTATAATATAATATATTAAAAAACAATATACTAAGGATTTGATAATATTATTAATGATTTAGGTATATTAAATTTGTTATTGTCAAACTTCTCTTTACATTTTTACCAAGGATTTGTGTAAATAATGAAAAGGAAAAAAAAAAAAATAAACTTCATTTTTTTTTTAGTGTTTACAGGTTTTTATTTCAAATTATTTAAAGTTGTTGATTAAGGCAAACATTTGATCATGATTCCTAAAGTCGTTGGTTTAACCTTATTTTAAAGTTAAATAAAGTTTTTTTGTTAAAAAAGTTGTTGAGCCGATGTAGTATTGAATTGAGTTACTGGTTGAACCAAAAAATAGTGATCTATTATATTTGTAATTTTATTTTATTTGCATTTGTTTAAATGTAATTTGTAAGGTTTAGTTCATTATAATTATGAAATTTCTTTGCAATTGTTTTTGGAAAGAGTATTAATAAAATTGGTTTGATTTGTTTCTTTTAATGCTAAAATAAAGAATTTAAATTATTTGACTTGGGCCCAGCTCGAGCCGAGTACTCGAGCTTGAGATCGACTAAAATAATCAACCTCGAGCTCGAGCTCGAGCTTAGTAACCCTTCCATAGCGAGCCGAGCTCGAACACCAAATTCAAGCTCGTGTCGAACTCGAGCTTGATACCAAAACAAACGAGCCAATCCCGAACAACCAATACCTATTACGATCAGCTCGTTTACACCCCTACGTATAACCAAATTAATATTCAACAATTTTAGAGCTTTTTTTATACGAAATTACTTTACAAAGTCATTTAGACTCGAACTAGTATTTGGACTAATACTCTGACTTGGACTCTTTCCCACGTGAGATGCCTTATAGAATTGGTTTCCCCTTTTTACAATACTTCTTAATTTATTTCCTGATGTTTTATTTTTCTTTCAGCTCTTGATTCTAGATACTGCGGATGAGTTTGAGAACATGGATCTTAAAGATGATATAAGTTTCATCCTCTGTCACTTACCCCCTGAAGAGGAATAGGTACCTAAAAATAATGAGATCTCACTTGTCACCAAATATTAGAGAAAGTTCTCAAAAAACCTCATGCATTGAGCTCTCTATAATTTTCATAAATTACCTCTTGTCAGAAACTCTCTCCAAATCTACCCATGTTTCTCTTACACTATTCAATAAAATACCATTTCTTTTTCACTTCCTGCGCCTTCTGTCTTCCACACTTCGTTCATCTTTCTCTGTCGCATTCTTCCCAAGCCCACTGTTCTTGTACCCCATTTTTTCTGCAACTTCATTGCAATCCCCAAGAAAGCCCCTTTTGTACTGGTTCTCTTGCCTGTTTTAAGGGATTGCGATTCCCTAGAATTCTTAGATATATTTCTGTGTAGATTTTTGTTTGAAATTTAGTGATTGAAATTTTGCAATATCATATACACAGTAACTGCTAAACTAATAAATATTTACTAATTAAAAGTGACAGTTGCTGATCGCAGTTGATAAGACAAAATATCAACTATTGAATTTCAAAAACAATGGCCGAGATTAGAAGAAATCTACTCGGAAATAAATCTAGGAAAATGAGCGACACATTGGGGAAGCCAAATAATTAGTTGTGGGAAACCATCAATGAGCAAGCTGACATGCTGTATTAATACGAGATTCTGTGGCTAATATAGAAGGCCACTTAAAACACGTCACATCAGCTGATGCTAAATACGTGTGATGAATGGGCCTGAAAAGTAGCATTACTCTCCTACCACATATACCTATAATGCTTTGAGAAAGTGTAAAATATTTAAGAGAACATAGACATGGGCACACAAGTACTTTATAAGAAATGGCAGATTCAGGGGAAAAAACAAAAAAAAAAAAAAAAAAAAAAAAACAATTTTTTTTCACCATATTCATCCCGAATAACATGCCATGAAAATGCACAGCCCCAGCAATGCAATTCAAGTGTTACATCATTGCAAAAAGTATAAGATTTCTATCTTTCTTTCTTTCTAATTGATGTGAAACTGGTGTCCGACAACATGCTGAAGGAATTCATAAAAGTGAGAAATCTTCATCTTCACTGAAGCTCCCCCACACTCACGCTGGGCTGCCATATCAACCAACTCATAGAGCTTCTTGATAGGTATCTACAAAGAGAAATGAAACCAAAAAACAAAAAAAAAAAAAAAAAAAAAAATTACTTTTTGGTAAAATAAAGGAAGAGTTGATAAGAGTCATTTTTTGAAAAAAGAAAAGAAAACCAGAGGAATATGCCAAAAGGGTGATAAAGTAAAACTTACATCATTCAGGGCCTCTGCAGCTGCATTGATATCTTCATCAGCAAAAACATTGAGCAGTTCTAGCACCTGCGATGAGATAAAAATACATTCAAACTTCGAAGGTTAAAGATATTAGAAATAAAAACTTAATTTCCTGTCATAATCTACGCAGCATTTCATAAGTTTTGCAACTCCTTCCAAGAATATAGATATACATATTTGAAGGTTAATATGACTGTTTCAGGCCCTACGAAGTGTACCATAACCACACCAATCCATCCTCATGTCCAAATTAGCAAGTGCACAAGAACTAGACAAATGTCAGCCTCTTATAGCAATTACATAAACCACTACGAAACAATTCTTTATAACACTTCCTTATTATTTAATTTATTAGCATTGATGGAAAGTTGATGCTATCCAGCAACAGAAAGCCAAATAGGAACACCACAACCACAATATATATCTAAGACAAAAATATAATAGCATGAAAATAAAGTTTTTACCTTCTTTGCATCCTCTGTCTTCAATGTAGGAACGCGGTAAGCGAAAGAGAAAGCCTCACCAATACCAATTGAATTTAAGAAGGCGACTTCACTTGTTGTCCCTATAACCAGAAGTTTTTTTCCCTAACAAAAAAGTTCACAAGATGAACTAGAAATGACGACTTCAGCAATGTCAGAAAACTACCATTCACCAAATCATATACCACTTAGTTACTAAAGAAGAAACCATGCCCCAAGATAAAATAAGTTGTCACATATAAAGCTATCTACAAATTCAGCATGTAGATGCTCTTTGCACATATAAAGTTGTTGAGCCGATGTAGTGTTGAATTGAGTTACTGGTTGAACCAAAAAATAGTGATCTATTATATTTGTAATTTTATTTTATTTGCATTTGTTTAAATGTAATTTGTAAGGTTTAGTTCATTATAATTATGAAATTTCTTTGCAATTGTTTTTGGAAAGAGTATTAATAAAAGAGTAATGATTCATTACCGCCTGAAGAAACAACTTTTTACCACATTGCCTATATGGCAAAGTGGTCCCCCACTATTTTTTGAGTATTTTTATTTTTTAAAAATAAATTAAGGTAAGGGACCACCTTGTCACATAGGCAAGGTGGTGAAAAGTTGTATATTTAGATGGTATTGAATCATTACTCTTAATAAAATTGGTTTGATTTGTTTTTTTTAATGCTAAAATAAAGAATTTAAATTATTTGACTTGGGCCCAACTTGAGCCGAGTACTCGAGCTCGAGATCAACTAAAATAATTAACCTCGAGCTCGAGCTCGAGCTTAGTAACCCTTCCATAGTGAGCCGAGCTCGAACACCAAATTCAAGCTCGTGTCGAACTCGAGCTTGATACTAAAACGAACGAGCCAATCCCGAACAACCAATACCTACTCACGATCAGCTCGTTTACACCCCTACGTGTAACCAAATTAATATTCAACAATTTTAGAGCTTTTTTTATTCGAAATTACTTTACAAAGTCATTTAGACTCGAACTAGTATTTGGACTAATACTCTGACTTGGACTCTTTCCCACGTGAGACGCCTTATAGAATTGGATTCCCCTTTTTACAATACTTCTTAATTTATTTCCTGATGTTTTATTTTTCTTTCAACTCTTGGTTTTAGATACTGCGGATGAGTTTGAGAACATGGATCTTAAAGATGATATAAGTTTCATCCTCTGTCACTTACCCCCTGAAGAGGAATAGATACCTAAAAATAATGAGATCTCAATAAGTTATGTAAGAGCATCCACATCAAACTCTCCAATTTGAACTTTTCACCAAATATTAGAGAAAGTTCTCAAAAAACCTCATGCATTGAGCTCTCTATAATTTCTCTAAATTACCTCTTGTTAGAAACTCTCTCCAAATCTACCCCCTGTTTCTCTTACGCTATTCAATAAAATACCATTTCTTTTTCACTTCCTGCACCTTCCGTCTTCCGCACTTCGTTCATCTCTCTCTGTCACATTCTTCCCAAGCCCACCGTTCTTGTACCCCATTTTCTCTGCAACTTCATTGCAATCCCCTATGTTTCTCGAACACTCCCACATCTCTCTCACCCACAAACCCTTGTTGTTTCACTCTCTTCCCCTTATCCAATCTCGTCCTTTCCGCTCTCTCCCTCTCCCTCCCCCCCCCCCTTTTATCTTCCTCCCAAACGCTATCGACAAGAAATTGTTCATGTCATCATCGTTTTTGTCATCGCCGTTAATGACACTATTAGCATATCCTCCTAATTAAACCCCGTTAGAGCTCGAATTGAAACCTAGACCTGACCCGGAGGTAGATGAGTTGAATCTGAGCCCTAACTTGAGTTTACCTTCGTCGTTCGCGTAAACGTTGTTGTTTTTGTTCTCTTGCTTAGAGTTTTGGTCGATTTCCTGGGTGGACATTATGGTGCCGGTGGAGACGAAGCAGATCCTAATACGATTCTGTTTTGGTTGATTGTTCTGTTTTGGTTGGTTTTGGTTGAAATACCTGAAACTCTCAACTCTGAATTCAGCTCAAGCTTTCTCTCCTTATTGGTAAATGAAAATCAAGTTGTTTGCTAGAATTATTTGTTGATTAAGACAATTGATACTGGGTGTAACCAAGATATTTTGCTCTGAAGGTTATGCTTCTTTGCGTATGTACTTGAATTGTGTTATCTGCTGTCATGGATTCCTTCTTTAAGTGAAATCTTTGTGATTTTGCTTCAAGTCTACTTAAATTATTTTGAATTTTCATAGTGATTATTGCTTTGTTGGAGTTCTAGTGCTTATCCTTTTCAAAAATTGAAAAGTGGATGTTGCAATTTTGATATTTATGAAAGTAGTTAATTAAAGTAGTTATTCTCAAAATCATTAAAAAACAATATATGGTTAAAATAAAGAAATATTTAGAAAGTTTGATGTATGAATTACTTTAAAAATATTTGAAAAAATAAGAAAAGTAGATTATTTGGCTTAAATTTGGAGAAAATTTTGGAGAGCTTGATACAGATGGTCTAAGTACAGGAGAAATATTGGATAAAAAAACATTATTGTCAACAACATATTTTCATTTAAAGTTGTATTTGACATTACCAGAAGTAATGATGATATTGAATCACAAACCGTCAAAGAATGTCGACCAAGAAATGACTCGTGAGAGGGGCCAATCGGAAAAGCTTTAGATTGGAGGTAAAACAATTTTGGCTTTTCTTTGACTGAAGTGGCAGTGCGATGTGGCACTGCCACGTCACAAAATTGGATGACATGGTTCTTTCTTTCGAATAAATTGTGCGCCTTTTCTCCTTCTTCCACCGACCAATCCAACTTTGCTTTTATGTTTTAATCCATCCTTCCTTCCTTTGCAAGAAACAACCCAAACCCATTTTTGTTCTTGTTCTTCCTTTCCAAGAAACCAACCCAAACTCATTCTTGTTCAAAACCTCCCAAACTCCATGGCACCCAAACCCATTTTTGTTCGAAACCTCTCAAACTCCATGAACGAAGATCAAGATCAAGAGGAGACTGTGTTACCCAAACCCCCCAAACACTCCAAACCCACTAAGTCCATTTCTTCAACATCTGCCTCCACTAGGGCCGAGCATGGGGTGGGGTGGGGGGGCGGGGATGGGGTTTTTTTGACCCCGCCCCGCAGGGATGCGGGTTCCCCAAAGGGAACCCTCACCCCAGGAAAAACTCCCTGCACCCGTGCGGGAAGGGTGGGGATAAACAAGGCCGGGATCCACGGGTATGCCGGGATCCCCGCAGGTATAGAATAATATAGATTATCAGCATTCAGCACAATTCTCAAATGAAATTTCTTGAACTTGACATTCAGATGCAGTTGTGAGCATCGCATAGAGGGGAAAAAAACAACAAAATGAAACAAAACAAAACAAAGGCTTCCACGCCCAACAAAAGAAAATAATAATAATATATATTTACAAAAAAAAAAAAAAAAGCATACATAGAAAGTGATATTGAGAAGCTAGATGAATAGAATGGGATATGGATGAATTGAAGCTGGGTGGCGTACCGTAAACATCGACATAAGAGCCGGCTTCGCCTTCTTCTGCATCAGGAAGATCTGCGTCCACAAAACACTTACACATGAATACATATTCACCAGTAAAGCGAGAGAAAGAGAGGAGGAAGGACACAATCGTCAATAGGGAGTTTGTGAACGATATCTGACTCATCGAGAAAGACCTCACCGTCATCTTCCTCTTCGTCGTGCTGGTGTGGAGTTGGGCTTTTCATCGCCCCTTTCCCTTTTCCTTCTCTGCTTGGTGGAGTCTTCACAGAGCTAACGTTTGGATATTGCTTTGATGGGCCGTGCGGCGCTGTGGGCAGTGGGCGTGGGCGTCGTGGGGTGCGGCGCTGTGGGTTGTGGCTTGTGGGTTGTGCCATGTGAAGATGAAGAGGCAAAAGACATGAAGAGCAGCTAGGGTTAGCTAAGTTGTAACTTATGTATTTTTTATTTTTTATTTTTTTTTCAATAATATGCGGGGCGGGGCGGGGACCCAAAAATTTTTAAGGGTTCCCCCCGCAACCCACCCCGCCCTGCACGGGTATCTCATTTTAAGACCTGCACTAGCAAAAAATCAACTAAAACCCGAAATTTTAGGGGTGGGGCGGGGCGGGGCTTGCAGGTTGGGGCGGGTTTGCGGGTATTTGATCACCCCTAGCCTCTACCGCCAAGCCCATTCTTGTTTGAAACCTCTCAAACTCCATGACACCCAAACCCATTTTTGTTGGAAATCTCTCAAACTCAGTGGCTGAAGATCAAGATGAAAAGGAGATTGTGTTACCCAGACCCCCCAAACACTCCAAACCCACCAAATCCACCAAATCCATTTCTTCAACATCTACCTCCACCGCCTCACATGTCACGTTCACCCAACTCGGCCTTGCTAAGTGCTTTCTGCCTAGCCTCACAGAATTTTTGCAATGCACATACCCACCCTTGTCCAAGCCCAGTGCATACCCAGAGTTCTTCAGGACCTGAGCTTGTTGATCCTTGCAAACAATGGGACCGACAAGACTGCTTCATTTGTCTTACCCATTGTCCAAAGCCTTTCTCAATGTCCTTTTGGTGTATGTGCACTCATCTTGATGCGAAGATGTAAAATTATGTACGATTTGAAACAACACTTTGATGCTTTGGGTTGCCCCATCAACATTCGGTGTTTTGTTCTGGTTGGAGGAGAAAGCGGCCAGATGAAGCAGAAGTAAATGCCATTGAAGAGGCCTCATGTGGCAATTGCCACACCAGGGGCGAGGCATTTCTAAGAGAGAGCTCTAACATTCCTCCTCTCTTCTCCAACATCAAGGTGTTTAATTTTAATCTTTTTAATTGTGAAGTGACTTCTAAAAACTAAGGGGAATGATCTGATTATAGCAAAACAAATTTCTTTTTTATTGGTAATTTACACGAACAGATAGTGTGAAGTGGTTACTGAGAAAACATCAATTTATAATTTATATGCTATCTAAAAATTATAACCACTAGTGTCACAACACAAGCCTTGATTTACTGAATAATGCTATGCCAAATTACTTTACAAACTCATTTAGACTCAAATTAGGATTTTGACTAATACTCTGAATTTGACTCTTTCCCATGTGAGGTGCCTTATAGAATTGGATGCCCCTTTTTACAATACTTCTTAATTTATTTCCTGATGTTTTATTTTTCTTTTAGTTCTTGGTTTTAGATACTGCGGATGAATTTGAGAACATGGATCTTAAAGATGATATACGTTTCATCCTTTGTCACTTACCTCCTAAAGAGGAATAGGAACCTGAAAATAATGAGATCTTAATAAATTATGTAAGTACAGGATAAATATTGGATACAAATAAAATTGTTGTTGACAACATATTTTTATTTAAAGTTGCATTTGACATTACTAGAAGTAATGATGATATTGAACCACAAACCGCTGAAGAATGTTGAAATAGAAATGATTGGCCAATGTGGAAGTAAGCAATTCAGACAGAATTGAACTTGCTAGCAAAATGTAAAGTATTTGGATCTATAGTCCAAACACCTAAAGGTGTATCGCCTATTTGATATAAGTGGGTATTTGTACGAAAACGTAATGAGACAAATGAAATTGTGAGATACAAAGTAAAACTTGTTGCACAAAGTTTCTTGCAGAAACCTGGTATTAATTATGAAGAAACATATTCCCCTGTAGTTGATGAAAATACATTTAGATTTTTTATTAGCTTGATAGTTATAGAAAGCTTAAATATGCGTTTAATGGATGTGATTACATCATATTTATATGGATCACTTGATAATGATATATAAATGAAAATTTCTGAAGAATATAAAATGCCTGAAGTATATAATTCCAAATCTCGAAGTATTTTATATGGGTTGAAGCAATTCGGATGCATGTGGTACAATCCTCTTAGTGAATATATATTGAAAGAATGATTTGAGAATAATCCAATTTGTTAATACGTTTTCATTAAGAAATCAGAATATGGATTTGTTATCATCGTAGTTTATGTTAAATGATTTAAATCTTGTTGGGACTCTAGAAGAGCTCACAAAAACTACAGCTTATTTAAAAAATGTGTTTGAGATGAAAGATCTTGGAAATACAAAATTTTGTCTTGGTCTACAGATTGAACATTTTTCAAATGGAATTTTTGTTCATTAGTCAACATACACAGAAAAAGTTCTGAAGCACTTTTACATGGAGAAAACTCGGCCTTTGAGCACTGCAATGATTGTTTGATCATTTGATGTGAAAAAAGACCATTTTCACCCTCGAGAAGATAACGAAATAAATTCTTGGTCCTGAAGTACCATATCTTAGTGCAATAGGTGCTATGATGTATCGTGCAAATTGCACACGACCTGATATAGCATTTTCAATTAATTTAGTAGCAAGATACAATTCTGCACCAACTTGAAAGCATTAGAATGGGGTCAAACATGTTCTACGTTATCTTCGTGATCAGAGGAGGATGTATTAAAGGTGATAGAACAAAGCACATTTTATCGAAATTCTTTTATACAAATGAGCTTCAGAAGAGTGGTGGTATTGATTGTGAAACATATACGATCAAGTAACAATTTGGCACATTTATTTACCAAAACATTACCAACTACAACATTTAAGAAGTTGGTGAATAACATTGGAATGCGACGACTTAAGGATCTTTCATCATAAACAATTGAAGTTCTTCATGCTAATGAGGTAAAGTAAAATGATTATGCTGATTGTACTTTTTTTCCTTCGCTAAGGCTTTTCTCACTGGGTTTTTCTTTGCAAGATTTTAATGAGGCAGTCCTAAGCATACGAAGGCACACAAGAATATTGTACTCTTTTTCTTTCGTCACAAGTTTTTTTCCTATTGAATTTTTCTTGGCAAGGATTTAATGAGACATATTCTTAGTGTATAGTTATCCAAGGAAGAGTATTATGATTGCAATCATGCATTTGGTGGATGACCATTTAGTTATATCTCTTGGAATTTTGCATTTATGTCACCTTTTAGAATTTCTATAACATTTATGTAATGCATTGATGTAGTCTTTTGATTCATGTTCTATCATTTCATATTCATTAACCTTCTATTATAATTTTATGTCTATAAAAGGGAGTATTGAGTTGTATGTTGAACACACAATAATAGAAAAGAATCATATATAGTTGCTAAAGAACTAGTTTTGCATATTGTAATCTCTTTTTTGTTTTGTTATTTTCTTTGATTTTACAACAAGCATGACTCATTGACTATACCATTACCCTTAAATACACCAAATTATTAGATTTAACATGCATGTGCAAAAATATAGGCATGCGATGTTAACATTTAAAGAGATCGGAAAACATATGCATCGACCAAATATAATGTATTAATTATGTAATCAATTTAATTTGCATTTGATTATATTGTTGTATTCAGTAAAATTTTCAAAATGGAGTGATCCTGGGATTAGGTCATGTCTCAAATAAATGGGACAACAATGCAGGGGGAAACGAATTTGTGAATGGAAAATGGGCCAGGGTTGGTGGGCCATTCTTGTTTATGGACCCATTAGAGGATCAATTGGACAACCAAGAGCAATGGCTAGAGAAATTAAGCAAATTGAAACTTCATATGAATAGAGGGGATGGAGAACAATTTGGTAGATGAAATTTTTAATGAATGGACAAGAAATAGGCAAAGCAACTAATCAATTATAATATGACGTACTTTTAATTGTATTTTTGTTTATGACAGAACTCGAGATGCAGCTAATCAATTATGAAGTTAATTAAACTTTATAACTTCATAAGGTTCACGCCCATGGCGACATCTATGGGCCTGCAGCCCTGCACTGTCTAAGCACCCATCGAGCATCCAAAATGGTGGCCGGCCACCGGAGTACACCTTTATACCTCCCATGCGAAGAGATCACAATAGTGGCAGTTGGCTTCAAGTCGGTTGCAGCACAGTATGTTAAATCACAACTTTTTTTAAAAGCAGGTAAATTTAATCAATACTTTAATAATATCCTTCACGTGTAAACTCAAACTCATTTTGAATAGGTGAAAGGTCATAAATTCTCTTTTAATAGATGGGGACCCAACATGTGTAATCTTTAATTGAAATGTGGAGAGAATTATGGAGTTAGAGTTAAAACATCTAAAAACAATATTAGATTAACAAAGTAACAAGAAGATTAAGGACCGAAAGCATATATACCAAAACTTAAAACCAAAAGGTGGCTATGATATCACGTGTTAGCATACAAAATAATAATATGCTAGACTACATAGTGGAAAAACTTTAGAATTACCTCCAATTATATTGACTCAAGCGAATCAAAAGAACCTTAGCAACAGATACTTTGAAGAAATATTTTAGTAGAGATGTGTTTTCTAATATATGCCTGATAATGCCATACAGATGAAATACACAAGTCCTATATTTATAGGCTAGATTGGGGACCTTAAATTAAAACTTTTCTTTCGTTATTCCTCTTATCCAATTTCAGTTATGATTTAACAAATAGTTCGTTATTTAGAATAAATTACTAAACGCTTTAATTTGTGTCTAATTAAACCGTATCTTACATGCAGTCCACACTTTAATTATTATGAGATTTCTACCACCTCCACCCATTTTTCCGATATTAATGAATCGATTTCTTATGTAACTCTAAGAGGATCACAATGAACCATTAATATTCTTAGCATAGGAGTTCCTTCAATATATTCTTAGATGGCCAGGATGAAAAACTATAATTTGAAGTCCATTTGAGTCGGTCTCAGCCTTGGGCTGGGCTCCACCGTCATTTTTCAACGGACAAAGTTTTTCTTAAAATTGCACGTGAAAAATATATGCTTTGACGGTACATGTTAATTTAATAGATTAAATTGTAAATAAAATCTTTCAATTCAATTTAGAGAAAAACTTTATCCTAATCAACTCTTAAAGATCGAGTTTTTATAGCATTAGTTCACTGTAAATCTGCCAAAATAGGATTATAATCCTGGCATGTACATGGTTATTTCAACAAATATGAGATTGTTCAATTTACAGATAAAATTAGAGTATTCTTCTTAAACAAATTTTTATATTACTATTTGATTGTGAAAAAGAAAAACCTTACAGGAATAAAAGAAAAACTAAAAGCCAAAAAACTAATTAAAACCCATAATTTGCCAACTAAGAAATCAATCCTAGTATCTATTTCATGTTTTATAATTATAATTTAAAGTACGTTGGTGTATCTAACATTATATATAAAATTAATAATTACACGGTTTTTTTAAAATTTAAATAATATAAAATCACATACATCGTTAAATATACAAGCTTTAAATCTGGACCGTTAACTTCATTTTAGAAGATTCTAGTCCATGCTGCAATCAGTGGCTACATCAGCCCAGATCAGGAATTCAAGCCAAATTTGAAAACAACCTACAATATTCATATATAAAAGAAAAGGCAGACAAGATTTGATCCAAAAAAAGAAAAATCCCCCGCAAATATGAAGTCAAACAACTAAAGACTTTGGATTCTTGTTACTCTTTCTTCTTTTCTTTTCTTTTTCTTTTGCCCTTTCCCTTTCACTTTGATTTTAAGACACAACTAATTGCCGAAAACAGATTATCCTTCCGCTAATCACGCAACAATTTCACATACTACGAGGAAAAAAGAAAAAGCAAAAAGCAAAAAGTTTTACTTGATTGGTCAGACCCCCAAACGTTGACTATAAAGAATTGCTACATAATACCTTCTTCTTTTTCTTTTTCTTAAACGTTAATGAAGTTTACAATGCTACGATACTCTTTTTTGTATTTTTGCTGAAAATGCTACGATATATTCCCTGCGTAGGTGGGCACTGCTAGAAGCTGTGAAAATTTGTCATTTTCTTCCTACAATGACACTCAAAAATTGTGTTTTATTTTTTAATATTTTATTTATCTGTACGAAACAAAAAATAATAAAAAAAAAATAAAGAAAACGTTTTTGTGTGGAAACGATGCAAAATGAAAAAGAAGAAGAGCAATGTAGATAACGTTTTTCTAGGATTTTTTTTTTTTTTTGGTTTAAAAATTGTTTTGATGGGACAAACAAATTGACGTGACTACTAAGTTATTGTTAAGTCATATATATCACATTTGTCACTTGCTATGAATTTGGTGCACCACATACGCAATTGATGGATATTTTAGAATTGAAATTCGTTTGAGCTTGCGATGTTAACAAATATGATTTAAAATAATAATTTAAAAAATAATTTTTAAATATGCAGTTAAATATTTGACAAAATTATAGTTTAACTTTTAAAATTATAAATTAACCTTTAAAATAATGCATTTTCAAAAAAATATACTCTTACCTGAAATTTGAAAAATTAAATTTTTTACATTTTCAAATCGTAATTTTTTAAAAATGTAGTTTTTAAACGATTTGTGTTCTGCAATTTGGTTTAAAATTAAATTTTTTACGCATTGAGATTTTTAGCAATTTATTAATCAAATTACTAATAATTTAGACAATAAATACAAAATAACTCATATATATATATATATATATATTCACATGCAAGGGTAGATACTCCGGCAGCAAATTGTTCCATATCCCAATCCTCACCTGAACAATTTTTGGAATTCTAGAAATTCTCACCCTATTGCAATTTGCTAGGGTGGCACTTGTGGGGTCTTTTCCCCTCACCTTTGCCCCCACTTCCACCGGGTGAAGGACGGCAGAAGGGTGGATTTTGGGTCCCTCCCACCCCTTCTCCACCTGTCCACCACTGTTTTATTTTTGTCACGTTTCAAGTTGATGTGACATTTTGTATATGTGGATACATTTTATTAATTTTGGCATGGTTTTCTACATGTGTGACAAAACTTTCATAAAAGAATAAAAAATTCCTAAGGAAAGGTGTATATATGGAGGGATTCATTTGATAACGACACGAAGGACCTCCCTCATAAATTTGCGATTTTGAAAGGCGTATAAAGCACATGGACATTTTTAGTATTTTTTTTTAATTAAATGATTAAATTTGTTACTTTTCTATTGTCCTCAATTTTTTCGAAATAATTGATAATTTAATATGAGAGCTCATGATTTAACAAAAATCGATATTTTGGAAAAATGATAACAAAATTTATCACCTTACTTGGAAAGGTATAAGAATTATGAACCTTCTAAGTTTGTTCTCCAAGGAACTTTTTATATCACTAGCACCGGTTTTTATTTGATTTTCTTTAAATTTAGAAAATAAAATTATTTTTTGCTTTTCTATCCAAATACACTTCATAATAGTTTTCATTTTTCTTTACACTATTAAAATATTATTTCTTTATAAAATACAAGTTCTTTACTTATTCTCGTATTTTTTTACAAATTCCAACACAATTTCTAATGAAAGCTAAAAAGATGATAGATGAGAGAGAAGAAAAATATTTTATGTTAAAATAATATATAGGCCAGGAAAGCTACGGCAAGTAGGGCTGTGCAAAATTGCAACTACCTGACCCAATCCGAAGCCCCCGCACCGCCTCGCCCCGCCCTATGGAACACCGAATTTTTGATTTTTTGTGCAGTTACAAGGCCAAAACTGGGAAAACTGCACGAGTAGAGCGGGTTGCGGGTCCTGGTATTTAAAAAACCAAGGACCTGCCCCGCACCGCAAAAAGAAAAAGAAAAATTGAAAAACTCTACTCCCACTTAACCTCTAGCGCGAGCACCCCCCCCCCCCCCCCCCCCCCCCCCCCCCTCCCTCCCTCCCTCCCTCCCTCCTCCCTCTTCATTTTTTCATTTCTTTTCTTCCCAGCGCCGCATCCTGCAGGTCCTCTTCCTCTTCTCTTTATTCTTCTAGAGTTTTCTCCCTTGTCGTCCAACTGGTTTTTCTTACCCAATTACCCCTGGCTATGGAGCTCTTCTGTTCTCCCTTCTTCTTCTTCAGCCGGGACGACGGTGAGTCCTTTAACAAAAGAGAGGAAAAATTGTCTGGATTTGGTGGTGGTAGAGGTTCGAGGTTCACAACATGGAAGAAGCCATCTCCGATGATCCTGTCTCGAACCGCTCTTCTACTCCTCCACACATGCTATCGAACCTATACAAGCACAAGCTATAAGAACTCATTCTCTTTTCAGCTTTTCTTTTTGTCCCTTTTCCTGTATTGTGTTTGGTCGTTGTTGAGAATCTGAGATGTAGAGGGTTTCACACAAACAACCGCACTGCCTCGCTGAACCCACACCCCTTTTTTTTTATGCGGACTGTGGGTGAAAAATTCTCAACCCTCAAGGGTGCCGGGGGGGGGGGGGGGGGGGGGGTGGGCAAAAAGGGCGGAAATTCTCCCCGCCCGTGCCCAACCCTAACTGCAAGTGACTTTTTGTAATTTTTTTTTAATTTAAAAAAGAAAAGAGATTAGAAGAAAGCTATTGCTAGTGCTTTTCAAAATGCATACACATGCACCCAAAGGCTGGATTATTGGAGTTTGGAATTATCAAAATTGGAAAAGTTTTACCCTCCCTCATGATTCTTTTAGTTTCGTTTCTTATTTGGTTGTCATCATGAAATCAAAATTTTTACATACAATTTTGGCTAAATCTTTCTTCTATAACGACAAAATCTGAGCAAATTAAGGCTTAACAGTGGCTGGCCACCCATCCAATGGGTGGTCGACTAGCCACATATGGCTTTGAGGGTGGTGCGACCACCCTCGATGGGCTTCGGCTCCTGGCTATTTCGTGGGTGGTTGACCATCCATTGTGGTTGTCGGCTAACCTATAGTTTCAAATTTTTGTTTTTTAATTTAAGTTTATATATATATATATATATATATAATGTGGGTTTTTTTTAGTAATTTTGATTGTATTCCAATTAATACATATGAATTGTTACCAAACTAAAGATTAAAAATAACTATTCCATTCTATCACTTCTATTCTTATGAGTAGCTATTCATTTTCCTAATAGAATAATCATTTTACAAACCAAACGAGGTCTAAATGTTACGTTTTCTTTTGTAAAGCAACTCAAGTTCTGTTTGTTTCCGTAAGATTCTCGTTCGAATTCACCGGAAACTCTAACGAAAAGTCATTGAAATTTGTCAGAAGTTGCCGATCATTTTTTTGTTGTCATCAGTTATAAACCGCCGTTGTTATTTTTCACACGGGCCAAAAGGAAAAAAAAATATTTTCCATGGAAAGAAACAGAAACTTAAGATCCATTAATGCTCCGTTTGTTTCGGCGTAAAATGGTTTCCGTTGTAAAATAATTTCGGAGAAGTCATTTTTCAAAAAAATATTTTCCGTCGAAATCATTTTTCGGTGTTTGGCGCGTATGGAAAATTACAAATATTTTTTATATTTTAATTTAATCATATTAATTTAAAAAAATTAAATTTTATTCACAAAATAAAAAATATTAATATAAAATAATATAAAAATATTTTTTAAAATTTGGCATATACAAATTCCGGCAAAGTTTGCCGGAAACGACCGGATCCCGGCCAGTTGACCGGAAGCCGGCCGTCCTGGCCAGTTTCCGGCCAACTGGCCGGAGATTCGGCCAGAACAGTCGGATCCGGCCAGATGCTGAGGGTTCGGCTGTTCTGGTCGGTGATCTGGCGTTCTGGCCGGATCCGTCCAGGATTTCGGCCAGATGGCCGGATCGGGGCCGGGATCCGGCCAGTATCCCGGCCAGACGGCCGGATCCGTCCAGGATTTCGGCCAGATGGCCGGATCGGGGCCGGGATCCGGCCGTTTCGGCCAGTTTGGCCCGAATCCGGCATGATATCCCCGGAATCCGGCGACATCTGCCGGACGTCCCCAGATTCCGGCTTAATTTGTCAAATTTCGGCACCAACCGAAGTCGGAATTTGACTTGTCGAAATTCGGCAATAGTCAACTACTTGAACGTAAAGATCGACTGCATTGTTTAAAAAAGAATCGACTGCATCTACCATTTACGGAAAATGATTTACGCTTTTAAAAAGCGTAAATCATTTTCCAAAATTTATTAAGCATTTTTTGTCAAACAGAAATCATTTTTCGGTTGACCATTATTTTCGCCCCTACCAAACACCGAAAAACATCAAAACCATTTTCCAGAAATCATTTTACGCCAAAACAAACGGGACATAAGTTTCAAGATTTCTCGTATAGATTTGACACTAATCGCGCTTCAAGATCTCTCCACGGTTTCACTGGTCTGGACCAAGTCAAAAATAAGCTTTTGCTTTTGGAAAATCAAGTTCTAGGCTCTTTGGAGGGAGGGGAGGTGGTACATGCACAAGGCATGGAAGCTTCTTTTGCACTTCTTTCCTTTAAACGACGGTTCATGAGTCAGCCTCGATAATTGAACCGTACGGACGAATGTGGGACTCATTCCATCTTTCTACTTTTTTTTTTTTCTTTTCTTTTCTTTTCTTATTCCGTAATGCAGAAATGGACAATGAAAATTGTGTAGATCATAAATCTACATAATTAACTAAGTGGACCTCCAAGTAGTTGGGAATTACGACTAGAGCTTATATAAACACCAAACCAACAGATCCGGATGAGATTATGCAGCACTGATCGATGGTTGGGACATAAATTGCACTTAAAGATCTAGCTAGCAGCCGGTAGTTATTTATTTGTTAGACCTAAAGATAGAACACGTACCAAAATGGGTTGTATTTAATGTTCTTAAATTGCGTTATAATAATGTCGCTTTTCTTAAGATGTACCTTATTTTTGCTCTTATCAATTCTAATAAATTGGTGTGTACTCATGAGTTATAACATATTGAATTAAACTTGGCAAACTATTGTGATAGCATAACCTTAATCAAACAGATCCACTTGCTAAAGGATGCAAGTATGCAACAATAATAAATACGTTTTTACTATTTCTATCCAAACCCTCCATTAAAATGCATATATAATTATATTAATTTCAAAAACACTTTAACAATAGAAACACACACACATGGAGGTAATGATTGGTTTGTTGCCTGCTTAGACAAAATAAAACCCACATGTTAGAGAAACCATTGGCATAAGGTAATTAACTGTAGTATGAGTTGTAAATGAGTCACCATATATAAGCTTAGCCTATTATTTACCTTACAAGTAATTTTGGGAAAGCCTTTTAGCTTCATTGAACTTGCTTTGTTATACTAGACGAGCAAAAAAGATAAAAATTTGGAGAAATTTTATTCATTCTTAGATGTTTCATCATTTTTGCAATCGTATTTTCAAACTTTAAAAAATTGTAATGTTGAGTTGCTATGTTTTAAAAGTTTGCAATATCATTCTTACTATTAGGATTTATGGTTAAATCAAACAGTATAAAAGTGAAGCGTCCTTTATAGCCATGCAAACTAATAAAAATACAACATTACCCTTAATTAAAAATTAAAACCAAAAAACGTAAAACATTAATAAAAAAAAAAAAAAAAAAAAAAAAAAAAAAAGAAAGCGAAGGCCAATTGCGAAAAATTCTAAAAGACGGATGACATTGCAAAATTTTAAAATATAAGAACTTGACATTACTACTTTCTAAAATTTTAACGATATAATTATAAAAGTGCTGAAAAAACGTAGGTAAGTGAGATTTCCTTTAAAAATTTTGACAAACAATTTACCAAATTGGTCTCTTTCTTAAAAATTTAAGGTTAAGATAATTTTAGCTTTCCATTTGGGCATGGGAGCCCACTCTTTTAGTAATAATCATCATTCATCACGCAGTTAAGGGTGGACTCCATGACCTGGAGTTCTGAACTTATCTACTACTCTGCTCGCGCCGCACGCGTCAAGAAACTATGGATTGGTAGGGTTCTTTGAGGACAAAAATTAGCTAAACTAATTTGTTACAAATTAGTATAATAAAGTGACATAAGTTTTTAAAGCATGTGAAAAGCACGTGCTATTAAAAAATCATTTAATTCTCACTTACTATGAGATACATGTCATTTTATCACACTGATTTGTAAAAATTGGCTACAAATTGGTTTGTAGCTAGTTTTTGTCTGATTTCGACTTTCATATTATTATTATTATTATTATTATTATTTTGTTGAATATAATACAGTAACAGTGTAACACTTTTATAACTCAACAAGAGAAATAGAACAGATTATAATAACAAAATAATATCACTTATACAATAAGAAATTTCTTTCATCTAAACCTGATTTATAAACTTTTTAACGGCAGCTTGAGCTAAACCATGAGCCGCCTTATTAGCGATTCTACTTATATGATGAATCTACCAACTAGAAAGAGAATTTAACATGATACGAGTGTCATCCAGTAGTTATTCAAATTTATTATAATTATGATAATTGGAGTTCACTGCTCTAACCACTTAAAACGCTAACACCTTCCAAAATCATATTATGTAAACCAAAAAAAAAAAAAAAAAACTGGTAATACTTCTGCAACTACTAATTCTAATTTCTAAGTGACCTAATCTTATCAAACACCTTTGCCGCGTGAAGATATTAGGCATTAGAGTATTCATGCGTTTTGTGAGAGAGGCGGGAGGAGTGGGGGCCAGCGTTCATAAAGATTAGGTGCGTCCTTGGCAGTAGACAAAGAATAGAGGGGCACATGCTGTATCCACTAAATGCCATTATTTGCATGTCCCACCCACTCCACAATCCACGCATTATTACACGCTCATGCCATGCTTTTTCCCTTTTTCTCCTCTTAATTTTTAAAGGGTAATTATGGACACTGTTCTTTTTGGCAAAACCCATCGACACTTCTCATAATCACAGTCTTGTTCTTGATTGTAAGGAGGGAAATAGACATGATGTGATACGTAATTGATGTGTAAATATTCGCAAGTACTTACTATCATATTATTTGACTTTTCTTTAGCTAGAGACTTCGGAGAAGCTTCTCACTTGTTAATTCCCACCAAAAAAAAAATTAGACCCATTATAAATTTAGAGGAAAAATATAAAATCACTTCACATAATTTACTTAATTTGTAATTAACTTTGTGTGATATCAAAATGAGCACGAACGTCCTTAAGGCATGCATTGAATTAACGGAATCCGATAATATGACATGTTAGAGTTGATAAAATTGTGACCCGTGTTTTATTTAAGTCATTGTCAAACTAATTGAATCTGTTAAGTTAGTAGACATAATTTGACTGTAAGGAGTAGGCATGTCTCAGGAATGTTTGAGTTCATTTTGATATCACAAGAAGTTAATTTTAAATTAGATAAATCACAGGGACTGATTTTAATTTTTTTTTTTTTTTTAAAAAAAAAAATTAATTATTTTATTAATATTTTAACATTTTTTATCACATGTATGCTTAAATTCTTCATTTTTAATACATAAAATATTTAATTAAAAATTAAAGATAAATTATGAAGTTATCATTCGAATTCAAGATATTTGTTTTGATTTCATGTTAAAGCATATTTTATTCAAAAAAAAAAAAATTAATCTAATGAATTAATAATTTTGTTAATGCTTCAACGTACAATACAAGCAAAAAATAATGAATTTTTTATGAGTTTAATAGTTTTGTTAATACTTCAACGTACAATACAAGCAAAAATAATGATTTTGGTTTGGTCTTAATTAAAGTTAGCAGCGCATATTAAATATTTCATCATTAATTCTGTACGTGTCACATATATATATACATATGACTGGATCTCTGCTTAAAAAGATTTAGCACATAATTATGTTGTTTTCACAATGGAGAACATAAAAAGATCCTGCCAAAAAAATAAAATTAAATTAAAAGTGTAATTAATAGGAAATGGTCAATATAGCTAGAGAAAGGAGTTCTTTGATAAGGTTCACCCACACCGGCCGGGGTCCACAATCACAAAAAATGCTTCCGTCCATCTGCACCTAATGAGTAGAAAAAATTGGTGAGAGAGAGTGGGGGGGGCGGGGGGGAGGATTTCTCAATATAAATTGGAGCGACAAGCTTTATCTTAGCTCATGACTATACACTGCTTAGCTTAGTCCGCACCACACCACACCAACACTATCTTTTTCAGTTTTTCTTTCTCTTGCCATATCCATGGCTCCCTCTGCAAAATTCCTATCTTTCTTCTTCCTCCTAGCCCTCTTCTTCTCTATGCAAATTCATGCTAGAGAAAGCCAGTTCTTCAGCAAAGTCACAAATGTCAACAACAACAACGATGCCAAAGAGACAACAGTACTTCCCAAGAAAGAAGAAACCACAACAAAACAAGATCAAGAGCCAACCTTCATCCCAGAGACCAAAGGCGGCTACGGCCTCTACGGCCACGAGTCCGGCCAGTTTCCTCCCACCACCCAAACCTCTGTCAATGGCGCGCCCTACACCACCACCCCAACCCATGTCAATGGCGTGCACTACGCACCCTACACCACCACCCCAACCCATGTCAATGGCGCATCCTACGCACCCTACACCACCACCCCCACCAATCTCCCATACAAAAACCAGTTTGAAGATGACGAGTCCTTGAACAAGTACCTCAGCACCAACGACAACAACGACGACAACAACAACAACTATTACAACACCAACGACGTCGTCGACAACAACAACAACAAGAACGAGTACTATAATTACAACACCAACAAGAACAGCTACGAGGCCAACCAATATGGCTTTGGCGACACAAAGCTGACGGGGAGAGGGTATACCACCATGGGCAGCCAGGACAAGTACAATGAGCGGCAAGGCATGAGCGACACAAGGTTTTTGGAGAACGGCAAGTACTACTACGACGTTAAGGGCGAGAATTACAATCCTAACCAGTATGGGAACTCGAGAGGTACTGTGGCTTCCAGAAATTGGTACGGCTCCAACAAGGGTTACTACGGCAACAATGGGAACTCCTATGAGCACAAAAACTACATGGCAGGGTACGAAAATGAGGAAGAGTTCCAAGGGGAACAAGAGGAGTTCCACCCGTGAGTTTTCCTTTTGACAAAACAAGTACCGCAGAGAATTGTGAGATTGTTTAAGCAAATTCAGTGGTGTTTTTTATATTATTTAAAGCATAGGGGTATTATTATATATGCAGGGTTCTTATGGTCAAATTTGTTATCTAGCTTGTTTGTGGGTTTGCATACTCTTCATGCTCTGAAAAGCTCAAGTGTGAAATTAATTTAAGCATAGTTTTGCTTTTGGTTATGAACACCTTAATAAAATGTATATTATAATAGCCTCTTTACTGCTTTTGGTTATCAATCCCCCACCCCCCACCCCCAACAGAGTTCAAGATGGTGGTTAATTAGTAGTTTTTTAATATCTTGCAGTGGGAATTTGAAATAGAGATGATTTGAATTTCATTTGAAATTAAGAGGATGTGATGGATAAAAAAAATAGGGGTAAAATTATCATTTTAAATTTTTAGACAATTTTGCCCTAATTTTTTTTTACTGACCGACTCATTTTCATTTCATTTGAAATGAAGAGGATCCATTTACCTTGTAGTGAACCCTAGTACTTTAAATTGGATTGAGATTGCTCCAAGTACGATACATTTTATTTTAGTCATTTAGATCATGACAAAAAAGTACATAAATAAATAACATGCGAGTTGATGTTGGGCTGCCAACCCCCTTTTTTTTAGGTAAAAAAGAGAGTGGTTCAACCACCCTTTCAACGGTGGTTTAGAAGGACTAAAACTTCTTGCTTTACTATTTGAATTGTTCTTTTTAAACCAGTAGCCAAATAAAATGAACTGCATCGTGCATGTGTGTGCGCCGCATCTCAATCAGTCCAAATTTACCTAGTACTAAAGGTACCGGACATAATTGAGACGGCCGGCGGGTTACTAATTTGGTGAAAACTTGTGAGGGATGGATGTCCTTTGCATGGGACGATCGAATTGGAGTTTCCTTGGTAAAAAAACATGACAGTACGGAAGAATGAAGCGCGCTGTCACCAGGAAATTTCCTCATCGAATATTGTATATGCGTTGCTGTCAGTTACCATGTTGGTAGAAAATGCCCAAAGCCAACACCCAAAAAAGATAGAAAAATGTAGAAAAGCAAATATCATTGATTAAAGGAGAGAGGAGAAAGTAGATGATAAGGTACAGGTTGAAAATTATTTTCTTGTTCTTGTAGGTGATCTTTCAAAAGATTATGGTAAATGGGAATTGGAAAAGAAAACGAAAATGAAAAAAAATAATAATCATTGTTTGCATATAATTTTTCTTCCCTGTCATTTTTTGTTAAACTTTTAAATATTTCTGTATCAAACTGTCTTTGCACTTTATGATAGAAACTTAAAGATATTTTGCGAAGAATAAATAATTTTTGCGTAATAGTTAAAGTACTAAACCAAACATGAGAATTTTATATTTTAAAGAATCTGATAAATCATTTCTAATCGTGGACTAATCACATTTTAAAGAATTCAAATTTCCAATAAATGTGGATGCCTAGAGAAATATTAGATTCCTTTACCCACATAACCTAGCTAATAAAAGTATCTCTTTATTGTTATTGTTTTTACACATTGTGGCATATATATATATGTTCATCAATACATAATAAAGTATGTTTAGGATTTAATTAGGCATACTCGTAAAAATAAAAAATAAATAAATAAGAAAAGAAAAGAAAAATTGATAAAAAGTAAAGTGAGGACAACCTATTCATTAGGCCGGGCACTGGCTATAGGCAAATAACAAATGTTATCACTTAGGCGCATTTAACGGGATTAGAATGGCGTCTCGATTTCAAGCTAGTGAAAAATATAAGAATTATTTTATGGTCTAGATATTAAATTCTATAAATCTAATAAGTTTATATTTTGTCAAGTAGTGAATATGGTTTCATCTACTTGTCTTGGGAAGAAAAAAATAAATAAATTTGCGTAGCTTATTATAAACACTTTAAAATTCATCTACCTGTTTTAAATACCTTTTTCTGCACATAATTTAGGCATTAAGTACAGACCCTATTCCACTTCTTAATTACCCTACTCATGAAAAACCATTTTAATCTCCATTGCCATTTGCCACCCCTATCCCCTTGTTTTCTTTTCCTCTCCTCCATGATCGATCTCCTTTCCCTGCGCATGCATATCCATTTAATTATATTTGCATCTTTATTTTTCCTTTTCTTTTTCATCCTTTTTCTTTTTAATTTATGGCCATGATAAGGACAAATGAACAAAACCCTATTCCACTACTTCTTGACCCTACCTATTAGGCCCATTTCAAGAAAACCACCATGCATCCAGCCATTGAATGGCTGGGTTTATGGTTGGTGAACCACTGTCACCAGCTTAGTGGAAAAAAGAGAAGAAGAAGACTGGCACCAGGAAAATGGTAGGGAGAAATGTTGACAATGATCAACTATGGCTAATGCCAATTGGCCTCTCTTCCCCGTGACTGGCGGGCTGACCAGCTTGTTTGTTCAACTTCTTGTTCACAAGCTTTGAGGTCTGTCGACTTTTTGACCAAAAAACTGGCCGGCGGTCCATCCGGCCTCCATGCCATATATAGACTCTTTTGCTTTGTTTTGTTATCCTACTTACTACTCTGGGGACATGCAATTAGTGTTCCTGTGTTGGGGTTTGAATCATATTAGAATATGAGTATAAAATTATAGATGTTAGTCATAATTTGTCCCATTTAATAAGATGGATCAATATTAATGACTGTTATCGCATGAAACATATATAGCTGCCTGACATTTTTTCATTCCCCACTGAATGTTGGTGATCACAGTGATTCCTACATCGGTGTTCAACCCCCAACATCCTGAATTTGCAACAATGTTGGAGTAATTCTTATGTTAATAATAGCATTGATTGAATTATTTTCCATTTTTTACCTTTTGTATATATTTTTGAACTGTTTTATTTTGTGTTGGGTTTATTGTTAGAAGCCGACCTCTTTTTCGGTTTTAGAATCGTCCCCTCTTTCTTTCGTTCGGATTCGGAGCAAAAAAAAATATTTTCTTTTGTAACCCATTTTCTTATTTAATTAGAAGAAAAAAAAAATGATTGAATTAATATTGTTTTTGATTGAATAAGGTTAACAAAAATGAGTGAGTGATATAAATGGTATCACAAAATGACAACTTCACCGAATGAGCAATAGATGGACCTAACTTTACAGAGCAGTTGATAAGAACCTATATATATATATATCAGCCAAACTCTTCCTAATTAGAGGCTCCTCCGTAGTGTGACTTCCATCACCATACAGGGTATTTCAGTAGGTGAAACGGCTTTAATTTGTATAATTTATTCTTAATGTAATGCTGAAGATCTGTCATGTCATCGACATCTACCCATTTCGAGAAAAAAAAAATTAAAAATTAAAAATTGCATCTCATATGCCTTCTTCCCCCAACAATTATCTCTCCCTCTGCTCTTCTGCCACTTCCTATGACTGGATAGTTCCTATTCTAACACTTCCCTCATCATCTTCACATCATCATGCAGCGGCCCAACCAACTCTTTTAGTCAATGAAATGGTTCAAACAAATAGATTGGTTCGACTACTCTCAACCATCAAATTATATAGGGAAAATAAAAATTTTCTTTTCTCTCTTCATTTATCTTAAAAATAATTAACTTCAAAATATTCTAACTTTATATCATATCAATAATTTTGTATTATTATTTAAATAAAAAAAATTCACTACAAAACAAAATTTTTTCACTTTTCTATACAAATTCTTTTTATTTTATATTACATCTATCGCTTCCAACTCTTACTACCAATTCTCCTTCCCTTACCAAACAAGGTCATAGGATGTTTGAACCAAGCTCTTTAGGCATTGGGATAGTTTAGCCGTCACTTCTAAAGGTTAGATTAGAGGTGACCAAATCATTCTATTGGCCAATTAGAAATGATCGAATCAACTTTCACTATGGTAAGTGATTCAACTGTTAGAATATAAATTAAATGATTAAATGCATCAATTCTTATCAATTTAATTTTTTTAAATAAATGTTCAGAGTTTAAATTTAATTTCAATTAAATATTTCATGTCTTGAATTATACTTATTAAGTGAGAGTTTGAATTTACATGTACATAAAACAAAATATTAAAAAATAAATAAAATGATAAAATTTTTATCAAGCTGAGGGTGAGACATAGTCGGCAGAGAGGTGAAGCAAATGATGAATGCAAACTTTTTTTCACGCAAGTAGATGACGTGACAGATCTTCAACCATTCATTTTTAGACCAATTCAGCCCACAAGGAATCTCAATCATCACCGAGGGAAACAACAATTGATCCAAAATACTTTCTTACTAACATGTAATAGAAGAAGCACTCACGATGTTGGGGAGAGATGGTGAGGAAAGAGGCATCTAGCACGTACATAATAATACTAACTAATAATCATGCCCACCTACTTCCTCTGTTCTCTCACATCACCAATCTCAGTACTTCTCATCGTTTATTCTGCTTCATCAGCTTTTAGTCCTGCAATTTTTACCTATTAATTTACTCTATCTACCTCCATTCACACACATTCATAAATACAAACAAACAAACAAAAAGCTTAAATAGTCACTTTGGGCCCTTGATGAGTATTTACTACCTATTGTGTCACCCACGTTTAGCTTGATATTGTTGTTATCGGGCACTCCAATAATAAATAATATGAAACTAAAACAAAAAATAAAAAATAAAACACAAATTTACACGATTTGAAGGAGTGTGGCTATATTTTAATATACGAGTTAGACTTACAGTATAACTTACTTATAAGAAAATTCTAATTAGAATGCCTTGTACTATACCGTGGGGGTCCTGGATTAGGATGCAAACCGATTGGCTAGTGTGGTCCAAACCTGTCGAGAGGTGTGAAGACCATAGACACTAGCAAGAACCGACTCAGTGAGAGTCACATTGATCCAGCTAAGAAGGCATTGATCCTTCTTAATCCAAATAGAGTGTAATGGATTTGGGACTTCTTTCCCTTCATCATTAATCAGGAAAGGAGGAGGGCAGGGTTCAGAACCATCCGCAATGCCCATCAACTCATGGCCTTTCAGTATAGGAACGATCTGAGAGAGCCAGAGTAAGTAGTTGTTTTCATCCAGTTTGTAGGTTAAAAACTGGTTGAAATTTGGTACCACAAAGGTGGTAGTAGGAGCAGGAGCATTGTCATTGCTGCTAGAGGCCATTAGGAGGTTATTGGAACAAGAGAGAGGTGTTGAGCGGAAGTGAGGGAGAAAATCGAAGAGGTGTTAACCTAATAAGGCTCTGATACCATGAAGAATTTTGAGAGAAAAGGTTTTTGTCAACTTGACTAAAAACCGTAGCATGTTTCTTATTTATACTAATGTACAAGGTGTAGATACAAGGTAAGAATAACAAGGAAATCTGCGCCTAGTCTATAAGAGTACAAATTTAATTACAATCAATTACAAGCAAGGAAAGAATCAGACATGGAAAGAATGGACATGCATAAGTCAAGTCTTGGACTGCACGTGTAGTCGTGTAAGGAAGTCCTTGAGCAGCACACAAAGGTCTTGGACAGTGCGCATGGTGAGGAAGGAAAGTTTCTGTGAACAGTTGGAATATGGATGCATATCTTCAACATTCCTTGCTGAATTGGGAGCCTTGATTGCAGGGACACATGCTAGAGTAGGATCTGTGATTGCAGTAGATTCCGGATGCTTGTGTGTCACGGTATAGGCTGTGATCATGGCTGGATCTGATACTGATACGGGTGAATTGGCAGCTGCTGATGAGGCTACCAAGGTGGAGGAAGCAGCTGCTGAATCAGCTGTCAAGGTGGAGACAGGATGTACACTAACAGTGTTGCCGCCGCATCCCCACAATCTATTCACCATAAAATTAATTACGTCAAATGGGACAATTGTCAAAGCTTTACTCCGATAACTGGCCCTTTATACTAGCATCTTGTATTACTTTCCTATAAAAATATAAGCCACTTATTTAGACAGATAAGTACATACAAAACCAGAATTATGTGCTAGGCCTACCCATTGCTGATGACAGGACATAGCGAATGAATTCAAGTGATGATTCAGTGAATTGTGATTCATGAAGTGGTATTGATGAGATACAGCACGTCAACCAGTTGGGTAGTGGTTTAAACCCTTTCTTCAGTACTCAGCAAACAGGAGTCGATGACGAAAAGCAAATGACATTATCCTTTTTTAGTACTCAACCCTAATTAATGTTTCAACCGCAGGCAGAAACAGAGTTGCATGAACTTTGCTTAATTTCAAGATCCAGATCTCCAACAATTCGTATAGCAAATGTGAGCGAGCTCCTATAAGATTTTTTTGCTCAAACAAATAAATAAATTGTCCGAAACTTATTCGGACATGTGAGACCTATGAGAGCGAGCAAACAACAAAATTGCTAGATTCTTAATTTCAAACCAAAGACGCTAGGACAACGACGGACTGAGGGAGTAACATCCATCTGACTCGATAGAAGTGGAACTTGACATGAAGAATCATATTCATAGTAAGAAAGAATAAGGAAGTGTTTGGTGCGTAGAATAATTATTTCATTAAGAAAATGAGTAGTTATTTTCGTAATGGAAGAATGTGAAATAGAATGATTAATCATATTCCTCAAGTTGGTGACAATACATATGCTCTCATTGGAATTAAACCAAAAATACTAATATACCCACATTCAAAAAAAAAAAAAAAAAAAAAAAAAAAAAAAAAAAAAAAAAAAAAAAAACTATAAGGTTCTATTTGTTGCTACTAGTGGCAGATTCCGACAACCAGAAGCAAATTCTGGCTAATTCTGGTAGTGGATCCCGGCTAACTTTGACAACCTCCGTAGGCAAATTCCAAATATATATATATATATAAGTTCGTTTATTTGAAAAATATAGTACATTCTTAAAGAAATAGTTATTCTTCCTAATTTTTAGAGGAATAATAGTATTTCTCAATTTAAGGGATATTAATCTCCATAGGAATGGTTATAACTTATTCCAAGACTAAAAATGTTACAAAACCATGAATCCAAGTGAAAGAAGAATCTCTAATCTCACATATCTACATCCATCAGCCGAAAGAGGGAAAGTTGAACAAATTGTTTCAATGGATTTCAACAACCCCGTAGCTGCTTAATTCATAATGTGCAGATGCCCATAGATAATCAGTAGGAACAACACCAAACTGGGCCTGCCATTGTGATGGTTAAAGCCCAACGAACTCTAAATACTACAAAAAGTAGACAACTATAAGTAGGCCCTCTGTCATCCTTTCTCCAATGAGAGGTGGCTTAAGCTTAAGCCCAATGAATCCGGCGGCCCCAAACCCCGCCCCCCCCCCAAAAGAGAAAAATTGGTGGTTTGAGTTGAAGCCATCATAGATACGAAATTGATGAGCTTAACGGTCCGTTCGTTTTGACGTAAAATAATTTTTGATGTTTGGTTTATATGAAAAAAATTTTGACAAAAAAAAAATGATTGGCGACAAGATTCCGGCAATGTCTCAAGAATTTGGCGGCACTTGTCAGATTCCGGCATGACTTGTTGGATTCCGGCTAATTTCACCAAAATCTAGCAGGCCAGATTCTGGCAAGTGGCCGAATTCCTGAAACACTTATTAGAATCTGGCACATTTGCTGGAATCTGGTGACGGTGGCCGGAATCCGACAACTATGCTAGATTTCGAGACACTGACCAGAATCTAAGGGCCTTTGGCCACAAATTCGGGCTACCGACAAACTCCAATGGCCGATGGCAGCGGATTCCTACAAACGCGTGCAAGAATGAGAAGTTTAAATTCATAAAATGATTTACGGTTTTAAAAACAGTAAATCATTTTTAAAAAATTAAAGAGGTTTTTTCGGTCAAAAGGAAAATGATTTTTGTTGACAATTATTTTCAGTTACACCAAACACTAAAAAATATAAAAAATATTTTACGCCCAAACAAATAGAAAACCAAAAAGCAATTTAACCAATTGATCAAAAAGTATGACTCATAGCCTCTAATTTTTAGTCATGAGGTAACACAGATTTATGGGATTTGAGTAAATCTTATGTTACGTGAATGATTTCTCGATCACGCAACGGGATAAATTGTTAAGTTCTAAAGGAATTTAGACTTTAGATTTTGAGAGAATCTAGACCTTAGATTTTGAGGGAACCTAGACATTTTTCAAACTCAAGGTTTGTGATTAATTCTACTTGCTTTATTATTCCACTAATAACTCTTTAAATAAAGATTACATTGTGAGTTCCTAATTGAAAGATAACACTAAAAGATAACTCCCCTAAATGATCTCATAATCATCCTTCTACCAACCAAGATAACAATAGACTCCTAATGAAACAATAAAAAATAAGCTTAACACTCACGAAGAAATAGTCGACATAGATAACTTCAACTAAACTAAATAACCAACTAAGTCTCAGGCTATCAACCAAAAGGAAATACTGAAACATAAAACAACTAAAAGACTTTAAACCATTCAAAAACAAGATAAGAAAAATATATGATAAGGACTCAACCAAGTAAGCAACGTAGAAGACTCCAAACTCCAAAGTAGTAGTAGACTCTAACTCCAAAGTGACTTAGAAAACTCTAATACATCCGATGAAATGTGATAGATTAAGATAGCTCACCCATTCCCTAACATCTTATGCTCAAACTTTGTGTCAAATAATAGCTGTGATTATTATCTTAAAAAAATAAAACAAAAGATGAACCGTAATTTATCTTTAGAAATAATTCTTCATTCTTTCCTTGTTAATGACAAAGAGACCGGCCAATAACGTGGGATTGAAGAATACCTTTCAGTCGAGACTTCGAGAGGAGAAAAATTACGTTGCTTAATCCTTGATGGGACTCGAAATTTAAAACTCTTAATTGTAATAATAAATCACTAATTATCCTAATAATTTAAGACAATACATGATGGATTTATTCATTTGATTAATACTTTAACGCTCCCTTCACCTATGCGTTTAAACTCTCTCCTTCAATATGATAGATTCTCAAAAATTTTGTTGTTCAGATTGTTAACTGTTTGAACAGTAAATATAAGAGTCTTTATAAGACCTATTTTTCTAGGAGTATCTAGGAGTAATGCTATAAATGACCCTATGTCTACCTTGTGTCCCTCCAAAATTGATGTGACTTTTAAAATCATTATTGAATTTATGATAGATCACTATTGGATTTTGATCTAATGGCAATTTTAAGAGCCACATCAATTTTGATGATACAAGGGGGACATGAGGGTGATATGTAGCATTACTCCCTTCCTAATAGGTAATTGGGAAAAAATACTCCTATACTATAAGGGACTGGATACTCTCCAGTTAATTTGAACTAGAGACGATCCTAATACAGGTAACTAGGGTTCAAAATTTATTTGAACATGTGGGTCTCATATGAACTTTTTCACAATTAGTGTTCAAATTACTAGTAATTTAGACCCAAAAAAAAAATTTACTAGAAACCACAGCTCCCTCAATTATTAATGTCCAACATATAAAATATTTAATTAAATTTAAAGGTAAATTACAACAAAATTTGATCGTATGTCCTTCATTGGTTATCTCAAAAAATTAAACTAAAAAAAATAATTAGTTCAATTATTTAATTAATATTGTAATTATCCACAGTAGCAAGTGAGCAATATTAGTGTAAAATTAAAACCTAAAAATCACCATTAAATGTTGATATTTAAGGCATTAAATATATATTAGAACAATATATGTAGTCTTGTAGATAGTGGCACACAAAAAATACATGTCGTGCCGTGTCGGTTGGGAGACTAAGAAGGGGCGGTGTCGGCATCGTAGGGGAGTTTGCTAGCGACCAAAACTATACTTTTTGGTGAGGGTCACACAATAAAACGTGGGGAAAGCTCCATTGCACTTTGCTCAACCAACTAATCTCCTTCATTAATGTTTTGTTTTATTTTTTTAGTTCAACTAATCAATAATCATTACTGTGACTGCTCAGTTTCACCGTCACCTTCTGTCTCCAAGGAACTCTACTTCTCCATATCAGACATTCAATGAGGTGTTTCCACGTCACTGTCTGACCTCATCCTTGCATCTTAATGGCCGGCGGCAATGGCAATCAAAGTTTAGTGAGTCAGTGATAGCTTATCAACTACCACACTTACAAGTTACAACCGAGTGAGATATTTATTTAATTTAGAACACAAATTTATTATTTCTTATTAATTTATACTTTTAAAATAAGCGTAATTTAGCAATTGATTTTAGAAAGAAAGAAAAATGATCAAATTAAGTTAATTTTCACAGATAACTAATGTATGCAATTAAGTGTTTGAAGTCAACCAGTAACAACCCAAATCTAGCTCACTTACCAACCATAAACCCTATTTATTAAGCATTTTATTTAAGCAGTAAGCAATGTATAATCATAAGAGATGTGTTTAGTGTCATTCTTTTGCACATAACGTCTCTTTTAAAAATTTACTATTAAATTTGTAGAACCCACATGTGATCTATATAGATTCAATGCTGAATTTGTACAAAAATGTATAAGAGAATAAAACTAAACATTTCTTCATCGGTAATATAGAAGTATTCAAGACTGCTAAAGTTTAAGGCAATGAAATCAATTCTTACCTAAAAATATATGCAGTCAATATGACTATTATATGGTTAATCTATAATCATATATGAAATCATTGTTTATTGTTTGTGCTTGTTTTCATACTGGCTTTTCCGTTTGGGTTCTGTTGTTAGGTGCCTACCCTTTTATAGTTGTATGATCCCCCGTAACTCTTTTCTCATAATTCAATAGAAAAAAAAAAAAACAAAGGGGGCAAATAACTTTTAGGTGCGAAATTACTGTTTGTACTTGTTTTCATACTGTCTTTTTTGTTTTGACTCTGTTATTGGGGTGCCCACCCCTTTTATTATTGTACAATCCCCTGTAATCCTTTTCTCATAATTGAATAAAATGGGATAAAAGTGCGGTCTCTTTCGATTTTGGAATGAAAATGCGATTGCAAGAAAATTTAGAAAATTTCAAAATCAATATAATTAATTTGATGCATTACATGCTTAAAATTGTGCCAAAAGCAACGGTAGAGATGTGGCAACAACAAGCATTACCCACATCACAGATTAATTAATTAAACCATTTTGGTAGTTAGCTTAATTAAGTCTCACCAATCGGTTAGCAATAAGAGAGTTACAAGAGATAGCTGGACAGTCCCATCGGCCCTTCACATTTCACAATAAATATTCCCCTTCTTATGGTCTACAATCTTCATGATCCCACCGGTTTGGTTAATTTCCTGACAGCCAATATATAAAATCATTCATTGAGAGCAGCCGATGTGGTCCAGAATCACATTTCAAATATGGCGGTAAATTAACGGTTAAACTGTTTTTGTGTATATGTCTGAACACTAGTTGGATTTATCATTTGCTAATAATAATAAATAAAAAAATAAAAATTGATATTTAAGGCTGAACATCCGGGTGGGACCAAGTTCATAAAACTACGCCATAGTTAAGGAAGAATATGAGAAGACTCCTAGTTCTTCATTGGTCTTCCCAAAACATTTTTTTGCTCTGATTCTCTGTGATCGATCTTCTTCTGGAGAGGCCGTACGTTGACGCCATGGTCACTGAGGTAATATCGTTCTCGGAATTCTTTTCTGTTATAAGAACAAATGAGTATGTATACAATTTTCTTCTTCTTCTTCTTCTTCTTCTGGTGTCTCTGGTTTTTTTTGGTTACTGTTGGATTGTACTCTGCTGATCGATAAGCTTTCTTTGATATAATCTTTATGGGAAGTATAATTGATAGAAACTTATAGTACTACAATTTCTTATTGTTTTTTTTCGAGATTCAGTGATCTTCTTCTTCATGATCAGTACCCTTTCTGTAAATAATTAGAATAAGGAAACTTCAAATCTTCTTTCTGTCAAATATACCAAGAAAAGACGGGTGTGGGGGACTATGAAGAAGCCCCATGGAAGCCATGATATAAGCAAATTTTGTAGAATCTATGAGCATATTTCTTATTGGTTTTGAGGAGATTTAGATAATACAATGAATTGTTGTACGGCTTACAGCAAAGGGTGGAAAATTATACAACTCAATTTGTGTCAGTAATGTAGAGGTCTACGATCAATTAAATCAGCAATATGGGCCCTCCGGAAAGGTAGTGACCACCCAAATGCAATCATGCATGTCGGCAGTTTAACCGTACCCTCTTCCGATTAGCTTGCCCTTTTCATGGTTTTTAACTTTTACTGCAACTTCACCATGGTCATCTTTGCTTAATTTAGAAAGAAATAAGAGAAAATTATAGAGAGGGGTTTGAACTCAGGACATCTGTCCTAATATAATGATAAATCACACTTTATTTCAAAAAATATATATTAATAAAAAAGAATGATTTAAAAAAAATGGTTTCAGCACCGACCACTTAAGCAGTCATCTTGCAATATACATGTCTTCGTTTAGACAGGGTTTTATTGAAATCTTCTGGTCTTTTAAGGAAAAAGGAGCCACCCCCCACCCCCCCGGAGGAGGGGGGGTTCACTTTTTGTGAGGCTTATAGATGCAGGAATTCTCCATTAATGGCAGAATAAAAATGAAACAAAGCTCTGGGGACAAAGGCTTCATTTGGCGAACCAAAATTGCTTTGGTTTATTTTAGATGGGTAAAATTTCTATGATTTTTGCTCTGGAGAGGAAGGAAAATAATTCAAATTTCTGTTTTCATTATCTGACCTGCAGACGTTTGAATCCTATCAAAATTTTATTGACGGTTGTTGTGAACTTGATGAATACTAGCTAGGAAACTAGTATTAACTGATCACTCTTCTCAGAACCATGAGATACCCAGTGGATGGCCCCTTGGGCTTGGGATTATGAACGTCAGACTTAGAGTGTTGGAGAGATTACCAGCCTCTGCAGCACACCCCCACTCTTTGCACGTGGCATCAACCAGTTTCTCCTCATTCTCATCCTCCAACCTTGATACTGAGGTAACTCAAACTCACCTTTTACTTTTTCCATCTTTCACATCGTTTTCTTTTATTACATATCCATGTGATCAGTGCTTTTGCTGTCAAAATCATATAGAGATTTCGACAATTCGGGCAGTAAATATGAGAATTCGTATGAAGTCTCACTTGCCTAAAGAAGTCTTAAATAATCCGCTTGCCTACTCGAACAAAAAGACCCCATAAGGGTATGTATTGTTCGAATTGCTAATAAGTCGGGCAGCAAATTGTCAGAAATTTCAACCCGTTAAAATCTTGGTTGGCACACAATGCCATTTAATTGAAACTTTTTTTTTCTGTCAGAATTTCAGCCGTATGCAGGTATATAGGAACTTGAGGAATGATTTTGTTTCCTAATGGCTGCCTTTTAATAAAAAATCTTCTGAACTCTTCCAAACTAATTAAGGTATAGTTTTCTATTGAAATTTAAAATGAATTTTCAACCAACCTGATCACTAGAAGCATTTAAACAGGAGATTCTCTTTGATTCACACATGGGGAGAACCTTACTTTTTCTATACTTCTTTATGGATGGACTGTCATTGCCTGAGCTAAGTACAGTTTCTTCATGTGCTTCCTAACTAAGATACACTTTAAAATTGTTGGTTTTAATCATTCAATTAATATTTTAACACTCCCATTTACGTGTGGGCTCAAACAAACTCCCTCAGTCCACAGCATCCTTCTTTCAAGATCACAGCGTGTCACTAGGGCGGCTAATCGGGATCGGACCGGGCGAAAGAGGGGGCTTCTACTTGCAAAACGCAATCGAATTTGAAGACCATAACAGTATACCTACAAGGGATGCAAACACTGATGTCTCTAGACATAGAATGGATATGTCAAGGGGAATTTGCATTCCGCTATTGCTTGGTGTTCTGGTAAAGATGAGCCGGAGTAAGAGCAAGTCAAGAAAGTAATTAATGCTTGATGTTAATTAATTCGTTTTCTGGCGTGCAAGAGGAATAAATTGTTCATGATTTGTGTTCAGAGATGAGTTGCTCATTGTAAATTCACAAATTTCATCATAATTTGTGAATTCAGAGCATTGTTTCCATTTTGGGTGGCAAGTTGGACTAAATATTATCTGAATTCTTGCTCTTTGCCAAATTGTTTGATTTAAGTGATGACTCCATTTGGAGCTCAATTGCTAAAGCTATGTGAATATCTCGCCTGTGTTTATGACAAGGAATATGCTTGAGCCTCACTTGGTTTGCATTTGCATCAAGAGGCAAACTAATTGGTTAGGCTATTTCATTATTGTTTAGAGAAATGTTTGGTTATATACCTCTCTACTCCTTCTGTCCAACCCATCTTATTTGTATACAATCTAGCATTTCTTTATTGTTTATTCCTAGTAGTCCCGTTGGGGGTGGAAATAGAATTCTTTTTTAAGGGTAAAAATTAAATTTTATAAGAATCTGAATAGATTTTTATAATATATATATATTAAATAAAAAAAAATTAAAAATTAAAAATTATACTAAGTAGTTAACGTTTTGGGAAAAATACATTTTACTCTCAAAGAATACACTTTAAAAAAAAAAAAAAAAAAAAAAATTCTTCCCTTCCTCCTCTAGGAGGTTTTTGACTTTTGCAATGTTTTCCATCTATAGCCATTTTCATCTTCTTTGATAAAAATAAAAAATAAATAAATAATAGACTCACCTAAGACACATGTAGGTTTTTAGTAGATGAAAAGTCCAATATACTCTTATTTTCTCTAAAAATTAATAAATAAATTGGAGGTAACATGGTTTTGGGGGCGATTTCAGCCCCCCATTTTGGTCGAATGGGTTGACCAAACTACCCTGTTTCGGGCCAAATGTGGCGGCCATGAGATGGCTACTATCACCCTTTTTTTTTTTCTTTTTTTTTTTAAAAAAAAAAACAAAGAAAAAAAATGAAGAAGAAGCAAAATAGAGATATTTAAGACTTACTATCCACTAAAAATCCACTTGTGATGCAGGTGGATCCATTTTTTAAGCGTCGATATAATCCACTAAAAATTTCCCACTCCTGCGAGACAATTAAAACATTAGCAGCAGCTTTCTTTAAGTCTCATGAATCCGACTTACATGCTGTCCTGCTGGCTGCTGTAAAAATAATGAAGGGTCTAGATTAAATTCTAGAACTTTTGACTCAAACGGTGTCGTGTACCGCTAAGTGAATTTGACGCCGTTTCAATTCTCCCACAGGCCACAGCTTCGCCTTCTCCCTTTGTCTCTCTCTCTCTGATCTCTGCCATTTGCTTATCCCTTTGTCTCTCTCTCTCTGATCTCTGCCCTTTGCTTACTTTTTATTCTTACTTTTCAAGGCATGTGGCTGCAATATATATTCCTGCATTTGAACCGAGACAATCCCAACGGGTCTAAAAGAATATTGCTTCAAAGATAGCATTCTTTTGAGAAGCCAAACCAAATTAAACCAAGGCCTCGTTTTGGAGTGGGCGAAATATTTGTGTGTTTCCTAACGTCGATCTTTATTTGTTTACTGGATTTGGAGGATAAATTTTAAGAAGTGAAAGATTTTATTAATTTTTAGAATTGTATCCACCTCTCAAATCTCTATTTTATTAATTTTAATTGTTTCCTGAAAGGAAGCCTGGAGAGTCGAGAGGTTAAAAAACCTTTCAACTCTCCAAATCTAACAGAAGTGAGAGAAGATTATTGGAGAGTTGGAACAGATGCCATCGCTGTGCTTTATCAAGGCGAGGGGATCAGGAAGCTTGCAGCGCCGGTGAGAATGAGGGGCAAGCTGATTGGGCAACGTGGGTTAGACGAGTGGCGCACTTAGTGCCGGCTCGGGGGCCATGGAGAGCGCAGGAAAGGAAGTTGTGGTGGGTGTGCACATGGTGGGGTGTCAGAAAGTGGTGGGTAGTTGAGGGTGAAGTAGAAGATGGGTGTAAGGGCAACGAGGAGGGTGGCTCAATCAGATCTTGGAGGAGGCGTTGAAGAGTTTTGTGATATTCACTTGTCGGAGGTACCTTTATGGTCGGTCTTGCTCGTGTCTGGTGGGGAAGCCATTTGGTAGTTGCTGCTTTATTTTTTCTCTTTTATTGTTTTATTTTGATCCGTTCAGCTTCCCAATAGGGTCTGTACAATAAATTTTAAAAAAAAAAATTCAAGAAAATCACAAAAAACTATTTACAGCAGCTTCTTTATATTTTTTTGTTCCTATTAATGCTATGGTGCTTTCCAATACATAAAAAAATACTGTAACATTCACATTCATTTGTTTATTCACAACATATATTACTTCTCTTCTACTTTATATTCTCTTTCCAACTTTTAATTAAAATAAATTTTTTTTTAAAATAAATATTTTAATGAAATAAAAAAAAATAAAGAAAAACTATTATGAAGTGTTTTTCTAAAGATGTTTATGTGACGGGCATCATTAAATGCACTTCCAACTAAAGCCAATCTTTTTAGAAGAAAAATCACAAAAGACCCTCTTTGTCCTCTTTGTTGGCTTGTGACTGAGACTACTGGGCATATATTATTGGGGGGTGGGACTAGTAAAGATGCTTGGAGTTTGTGTGGAGGAAGATCCAGAAAAGAAACATAGAGCATGAGGATTTTGTGGCCATTATTGAGACCCTCCAATAAGATATGGAGCCTAATGACATGGAGCTTATAGCAGTGGTAGCGCGTACCTTGTGGTTTTGTCGAAATGGGGTGGTCCATGGGAGAACTTTCAGCCATCCTTTCCTTCTTGTTAGTAATGTGGTAGAATCACTTGAGGCTTATAGTAGTGTTAATGCTCGCCAAATGATTCGCCCAGAAACTATCTCTATCACGAATATGAGGTGACAATGCCTATTAGAAAGTTTTGTAAAAGTCAATTGGGATGCGACTATCGACAAAGACAACCAGAAGATGGGTATTGGAATGTTCATTCGAGATTATGAGGGTGAAGTCCTGGCTACTTTGTCAGCTCCGAAAAAATTATATTACTGACCTAGTAATTGCATAAGCCAATGCAACTTGGCAAACAGTTTTATTTTGTATGGAGTTGGGGTATCAACGGGTGGAGCTGAAAGGAGATGCTCTCTAGGTGGTATAAGCCCTGTGAAAGGAAGGCAGTAATTTCAGTAAATGCGGCCATATTATTGAGGAGGCTCGTGAAGTATTAAATGATTTTTGTCAATGAAAGGTTGCTCATATATGACGTATTGTCAATGGAGCTGCTCATAGTCTTGCGAAGGAAGTTCTTTTTTTTAGTGAGGAACATGTTTTTTCCTGAGGAATTTCTAATCTGTTTTAATGGGTTTTACCATGTAGAACGTTATACTTAAACTGCTGATTTTATAATGAAGGCGGATCTACTTTAAAAAAATAAATAAATTTACTTTTCCCAAATTCCAAATACAACCTACCCAAGGGAGAAACTATATCCGGATTCCAATATGCCACGCTCTCGTACGAGCATATACACACAAAGACCTTACTCAACCCTCGTGGGCGCTCCCAAAACCCCCCGAATGAAACGCAAAACCCTCAAAACACAACGAAGCCCCTCATCGTCCCTTCCCAGCCCAAAGTCATGTCTTCCGCCGCCGCCGCCACAGCCGCCAGGTCCGCCCTCCGATCCACTGCGGCCCGAGCAGCTACGGCGTCGAGGCTCACCGCCGGAGTCGGAGCCAAGGCCAGACCCGCGAGCTCACCGTTTCGCATCCCAAAACAAAACTCTCTTGCACACCGCATTTTCAGGTACATATAAAAAATACACAAACTCTATCTCTGAAATGAATGAACGAATGAAGGAACTGTTTGTTTTTATGTATGTTTGAACTAATGATTGTGTATTTATTGGAAAAGATCTCCCGTGGAGATGAGCTGCTGTGTGGAAACGATGCTTCCATATCACACCGCCACTGCCTCTGCATTGCTCACCTCTATGCTCTCCGTCTCTCGCAGCTACGGTTGGACCCCTGAAGGTACTTTCCTTTTTCATTTTCTTTCGCCAACATGTGTTGTATTCACTTCCTTTGAATTTGGACTTGATAAATCATAATGGCTTTTCACTGGGACTGCCCCTTGTTGTTTTCGTGGTGTGGTATTGCTTTTTTGTTCATTATACGTAAATGTATAAGCTATGCTTTATCTGGGTTTTTGTTATTAAGGTTTGGTTTGCGGTGTTTGGTGGTCTGGGACCAATGCTTTCTAAATTGCAAAATTCATGGTTTTAGCTTTTGTGCATTGCTGCGGAATTGTGTATGAGAATTTGTATGAGGTTTGTCCCTGAGTTACGTAATTAAATCATGTATGAAGGGAATCAAACTCGTACTCACAACTTATATATTGGCTTTGAGAGTGAACTCAGCCCTAGTCATTGAACTGACTTTTTTCGAGTCTGCGTGTTCAAGTTTTCATTTGCAGATTCTCCTTTTGCTTCACTTTAATCCCTCATTTTGTACACGAATCTGTACCTTCTCTCTCTCGCTTTCTCTCTCTTTTTCTTTTGATATGTTGATTTGTAGATTCTTGAGGGAAGAAAGGAGGAGAAAGAAGAAGACAAAGAGAGAGTTCATTGTTAATAAAGTTTGTTGTGGTGGTGCAGACAGCTGAAATTTCAGAGGCCGCTATCGTACTCCTAAGTTGTCAAAGCGACACTCTAAATTACAAAAGACATGATTTTAGCTTTGTGGATGGTTTCAGAATTGTATACTAATGCTTTGTTAGGTTTGCAGTACTCTAATACTTGTGGATTCACCAAAATTCAATTTGGCAAAATTGAACGTTTAGACTGAAAGTTTCGAAGGCCTTTCTGGTTGATTTTAAGCGTCACTTTGTATCTGTAGTCACTCGTGTGAAATCAAGGGTCTTTTATCCATTCATACCTTTCATACTTTTGACCTAATTATTACATTGATATCTCATGAATTGGAGAAAGTTAAATTTAGAAAATCTATAGAAATAAATTTTTGAGAAATATGGTTTTTAAAATTTATGGGGTGCTCATTGGAAGAGGAACCTTCTTTTTAATAAATGAAGTATCAATTGCATGATAGTTGGGTATCAATATCAAGGTCTACAAACCAAAAGTTTGTGCCAGAGGTCAAGCAGCAAGTAACCAGTTGAATAATCAACAACGTAAATTATTTTTCAAAAGAAAAATGAGAAGGTCTATATTATGTGTAGTCAATATGATACGACAAGAACGGAAAATATTAGGAATGCCTGAGCACAAGTGAATCAGTAAGCGACTAGACTTCATAATCAACATAACATATGCTTATACAGGGTAGTAAGTGGTATTGATATGTATTAGTTGCAAAACTATAATTGGTGATAGGAAATAATATCCAAGTTTATCCCCAATGGATTGGGAAGAACCGAAGAAGGAAACTCTTTTTGTAAATTGATTGGTCATGCTATTACTGACTGTGATTTGGTATATTGTAACTATAGCACACATCATGATTTTTTGCATTGACTAAGTCTATTAGTGTTTTCTAAATATCATGTTTGTATGAGGTGAATAGAGAAGTGGGGAACTTTGTGGGTGCAGAAATGTCGATCCTTGGGCAATTACTAGGATGGCCATATATAATGTTTGTTAAGTTTCTTCTTTCTTTCTTTTCTTCTTCTTCTTTTTTTTTTTTTTTTTTTTTTTTTTTTTTTTTTTTTTTCTTTTTGATGGGGGAGTGGGTTGCATTTTACATACTTTGGATGGAGATTTCGGGTATGAAATTAAGTGATTTTTTTGCCTTTTTAGTTTCCCCTCTTTCGGGTTTTTCTTTTTGATTTAGGTAATCCCATCTCTCTCTCTCTCGCTCTCAATGAAAGAATGCCTACTCTCTTTCCTTTTGTAGGGCAAGAGAAGACTAGATGAAGATCAAGCATCAAATATGGATTTCCTTGGGTTTGTTTTTGTTGTCTACTTTGAAAGTATTGGTGAATGTTCTCTTCAGTAGATTTGGTGAGAAGACCATCTTATGAAAATTCATGTGGAAAGATGAGAAAATGAACACCATATATCATAGTTTTATGGAGTTAGAGAAGCAGTAAAATTCTGCAGGATTTAACTAGATCTCCTAGATAAATTTAATTAGCTCGTTGCGCTCTTGAAACAAAATTATGCAGTTGCTTCTACATTTCCTTTCATGTTGACCATCAGACTTATCTTCGACTTTTTTTTTTGTTCAAAGAAGTCCTTCATGGATGAGGAATGATCAAAAAGCTCCAAACGGTATTTCTGATACTGTTGTTGTGCACAAATTTTGGTAGTCGATTTTACTTCTGATTGCTGTGTATGTGTGATTCTTGTCATTTTCATTGATTATTTGATGACTCAAATCTTTGATATCTTGGCTGATATAAACACTAGAAAGAATGAATGGGAATAGAAAAGTGTTTCCCCATACTTAAATCTAGGCTGAACTATTTGTTTTTTCATTGATGTTAATGTCGATATGGCCATATGAGGATCATACTGATTTGTTGTATTCACTCAGATTGCAACGATGATGTATGATGAATGTCAGAGGATTCGAGTGAAGTTTTAAGAACATGCGCTCTTAAGACAAGGTGGTGAAATAAAGCTTTTTTTAGTAGGACTTCTAGATGCTTCTTTGCTTTACAAAGCCAGCCAAGGTGGTGAAGGAAAATTTTAATTATTCAAGTAGGAAGTAACTGGCAACATTAATGAGTGCTTACTGAATTGTGTTTCAATGAGGCTTTTTGAGGTGAGTTACTATGTCATAGTGAACATCTTGTCCATTAGCCGCTAATGTTTGACAAGTTAGATCTCTAGTTGGGTATGATGATGATAATGATGACAACAATATTCACTCATCAAGTAGTTTCTTTGTATTATGATTGCACTTCTAACTAAAAGCATTGTGCATGTGTATATACCTTTTGGTTTCAATTTCAGTTGACGTTGGTTCATAGTACTTCCATGCTTCTGAATAATATATTTCATGCCAATAATAAAAATAATATTATAGCTTACACCAATAAACCACTTAAATTTTTACTAAAAGTTTGAACAGCCATCATAGAGTAACATATAGAATTCATCACACAAGTATAGACTACCCGAATATGCAAATTTGATATTTGCAGTTAGAGTCTTGATATGGTAAGCATGGAAGTGCCAAATATTATACGTGTTTTTTTTCTATTTAACAGCAGATTCTATAATTTGAAATCATGTCCAAAAGAATACATAGAAAATGGTGAGAAACTAGGAGTTGACTGAGATTCTTGAGATGGGTGAATGGCAAGATGAGAAAGGTTAAGTACCTTAGAAATTTGTGAGAGTCAACTGCAATTTCTGTTTATATGCAAAGAAGACCTTTGACTTCGCCTATAAAGGGGAGTTACAGGGCAAGGAGAAGACATAGAAGACTGTGTTCTTTGGTGGTCAGAAAGACACTAGGAATGTTCAAATAAATATCTTTTTGATAAGTAATGTTCAAATAAATATCTTAGACAACTTTATCTTCCTTTAAGCTAGTTATTTTTGTTAAGTGTACTTTGTTTCATATGCTCCTTCAGACCCCTCACATTCCAACAGCCAAAAGACGTGGAAAGCCAAAAAAGGGATTGCTCCTGGAAACCAACTACATTCTTCGCCCCTTGTTTAGAAACAAACTATCCTTCCTCTAATGTTGATGCCATAATTGGTCACTTGCAGTATCAAATTTCTTACATAAAGATTATAACAGAACATGCTACCTAATGAAGTTTGGTTTGAGGATGATGTGATCTTGCTTAATCCACTAGTCTGGATATGGGTAGTGAAGTTTACTCTTTCTTGTGCCGCCACCTTGAGCTTCTACAGTTCCTACACCATTTCTTCTTCCTGAATTTGGCTGTTTCTTTGTTTAGGGCTGTAACCGTTGCTAATTGGCTTTCAGCCTAGAGACTTGTCATGTTACCTCTGTTTCTCTTTAGTTTGCATTAGAAGTTTATCTCTGGATATGAATAATGCCAAATTATTGAAAATTATTCTACTATTCTCATCTTTTTAGTCAGTATCTTAAATATTATGGGAAAAATATTTAAGCATTTGTTCTACCCTTGATTAGTATTTTTCTTGTTCTTGTGTTGTAGATGGATGAGTGTTGTTGGGGTGCGGTACATTGATCATAATTTCCATGGATTTCAATGGACTTTGTAAGACTTGCTTGGGCATTATTCTTCTTGACCGGATTTGAAAATCAAGGGGTTAAAAGTTGTTCTACATGCAATCATAAGTAGGTACCAAAAATGAGATTAGATTGCTTTTTATATTTTCAAACACTAAATTACAGTGCTAGAGGAATTCTTTTGTGTGAGTTATGTTCAGAAACGTTTTTGTTACTTCACATGCTTTGTCGATTAGAATACACTAGCTGTGATTCAGGATATATAGTTGCATTGATGATCATGTATAGGCTTGGAGGCATGTCAGGCTGAGTTTCATTGGAGGAGGTACTAGGTATACATACATAAACAACATAAGCCTAACCTAAAAGCATTGATAATTGCCATACTTTGGTGAGCTAGTGCTAGTCACTGCTAGGAATGAAGGTCCAGGTGGATTTGTTTGAATTTTAGTCGTCCTAAAAGGCATTGCTGCCATTTGTGTTAAAAACCCAATGAGGCAAATTTTAGTCATGCTTTATATTTTTTATACAGAAGAATTTTAACCTAGATAAAGCCATGTCATATTGTCGGCCAAAGGCATTGACGAATGACGAGAGAGTATGATACAAACCAAACCCCCTTTGAAAAATCAGGTCAATCTTAGACGTGTTCAACAATGCATTCTTTTGAGGTTCCAATTTAAGGTACTACATAAGACTTTCTAACCTTAGCAATAGCATACTGACCTAGAGAATATTGTGTTGTATAAATATACTAGTGTGACTTGTTTTTGTTTGTAAGCCAAACTTTGAGTTTTGTGTTGGATTTTAAAGCACTGCATGATCATTGGCTGGCTGATTGTATGTACTTAGAAGAATTTTAACGTCTCTGGAATACTTTATATTTAACATGTCTTATTGCCAACGATTTGAGCAAGATGAATGTCTATATTATGACGTAATTTCTTCCTTTCCTGGAAAAGAAACTACTGGCGTTTATGTCTAGATTCTAGAAGGATCAAATTAGAGGAAAACGAAAACATAAACAAAAAGAAAGCCCGTCATTTTACCCAAAGGGCTGGGCTCACTCCTCACCCACCCAATCTACTCTCATTGATGAAATCCAAGACCTGTCCCCTACAGAGACCCGACAAAAATTGATGGGTTAGGCTGGGCTAGGTTGGGGCTGGCCAACACGATGAACTGACAGCCAAAACGCCAGCCTGAGCCCAAAGCCAGCCCAGAACTGCCAGCCTTTCCTTGATTTGTATAGCACTGAGCCCTTGCCCGTTGTAGATTTTTTTTTTTTTTTTTTTTTTTTTTTTTTTTGCATAATAGTAAATTGAAAACGCTAATTTTGAAACGTGCGCCTTAAAAACACAATTTTTTAAAATGCAGTTAAACGTTGATAAAATTACAGTTTGAACTTTAAAATTGTAGTTTAACTTTTAAAATTGAGCATTTTTCTACTATTTGAAAATGCAACTTTTTCTAAGGATTTTTCAAAACACTTCCAAACGTTAAATTTCTTACAATTTGATTTAAAATTATATTTTTGGTCTGTGAAATAGAGTGGCTTGTGGCGCTGGGCCTAACCGACGACAGTGACTGCTACAAGACTACGTGATTTGGAAATAGAAAAATGGAGTTACAGATTGGAGTGAAGCAAAAGCAATAATAAAAATGTTTGCAAACTAATTTGACATGTAATGGTATCGCTTACGTTCATGGGACGACGTCGGATCTACCAAACGTTAATTGCAGGAAATATAGGAGTTTTAAACAACCAACCAATTTTTTTAATCTAACACACCGGAATCTTTCAGCTGCATTAGGTGCCACGTTATACTGATTAATGACTCACCACCAATAAATCATTTTCAGCCATGAAAGAAAGAACAAAAAAAAGTCAAAAAAATTCTTTATAATCTGTAATTAAAAAACTAAGAAAAGATGAAGGCTCACAACAAGCTACGAACCATCAACCTCGCTGAAACAAAATCCAAAAATCAAAACAAGACATTATCTCCTCAATCTAGAGCAAAAATTATGAACAGTATTTTGAAGACACAGTAGGAGTAGTATATATTATCATTATATAACTTACAATTCCAAGTTAAGCAGGCGAAAGATCTTTTTTTTACACACCAACTGTTGTAATAGCATTATACTAATCCTAATATGCCAAACCCAACTTACACACCGACTGTTTTGAATATCGTTATACTAACCCTAATAGATGTTAAATACATTTAAAACACACTGATTTGAATGAGACTTGTATACCAAACCCAACTGTCACAAAGAAAATGTACCTCCGATGCGACAGCAAAATGGGTAAGAAATCACCACGCTTCTTATAGTATCATAGGGGTGATTTCACAACAATCACTCTTCCACTACGTTCACCAACTCATATTCAACCAAGGAGAGATTGTTATCCTCTTTAACTATGAATTTAGCAGGTTCAGTAACCTCAATGCGGCCCCATTTGTCAACAGCTAGCCTCATAGACCCCTTGAACATGTCAATCTTTGCATTTCGAAGAATTACAGTGCTTTCTGGCTTCATCAAGTCAACTGCACAAAAAATACAACCCTCATTATCAGAAAAAAGTAAGATATTGATGCACCCATATTCATGACGGTTTGCCATTTTCCCTTTTGTATATTTCAATAGGGAGGGGGAGTGTGAAGAAGACGCTGCATCAACATTCCGATAAAAAGGAAGGACAATCCCCAAGTTACCAATGTAAGCAACTGAATGTATTGGTTAATTTTGGCAGAGAACTTTTTGTCATTTTCTTATCATATTTATCAAATGCAAGGAAAGCGTATAATTTGGCAGGCGATCTAGTTCCTTATACTCACTTTAAAGCGAAGAAAGAACACTAAATGATAAATCTATATGGTGTATGAAAATTCAAAGTTTAATAAATAAAAAAGCTAAGCCTACAGAAAGAAAGCCACTTATAACAGCCTGTACCAGATTTGGCAACACAATAAGATGGAATATCCCGTTGATGGTTTCATTTGCATTACATTTATCTCCACCACCTTATTTACGTGTCAAGGAGCACATATATTTACATGGGAAGGAATTAAGGCTATATACATGTAATTAATGCCCCAATGGTAAAGTTATCATCTTTCTCTTGCTCCCTAAAATCCCTTAGGAAAAGCCAAGCACCCTAACCGTCGGACTAAATGAACACACTTAATAGCTCCAATTACTCATATAAAATCAATCTTCCAACTATATACACTTGCATACATGATGTATAGACACTCGACCACCCTCTACATCCCAGGATATTCTATAGATGTCACTCACCCTTGCTCATGGGAAGCGGATAATCTGAAATTGCATAATAGGGATTTTGAAGAGGACTTACTACCACAAGGTCCACAATCATGATCAAATCAAAGACAAACCAACACTACATACAAGCAAAGATTTCAAGATTTTGGGTTCAAAAACAACAAGAGCTAAAAGGATTGATATATATCATGGAATAACAATATAAAGTATTATCTAAATCAAATCCATCAGGATTTACTTTTCAAGAAACTAAGAATATGGATCTACACCATATAGCAATGTATGAATATCTCAGGCTTAATCCTACAAAACTCAACCACGGCATTTCAAGTTCTCGAACAAAAAAATAGTTGCGCCTTTTTGAATAATTCATCACACAAATGCGGTCTGGAAGCATAAACAAGAGAAACAAAAAAGGGTACTAAGGATCTGTTTTGTTCACCAAAAATAAAAACGAATTTGACAACCGATCACTCCCACCTTCTGATTTCTATTTCCTACGTACTCCTCAGCAATCAAAGAAAGACACTCTCGAAAACCGAGAATCAGAGAGTACAGAGAACCAAAACAATATATATATATAGGCCATACCCAAATTACCAAACGCATTCATACAATAACCGATCATTTCCATACACACAATTGCATATATAATATAAACAGAGACAGAGAGAGAAAAGGCTAGGGTTTGGGACCTTGATCGTTGCGAGCAGTAAAGAGGATGGTGCCTGTGTCGTCGCCGATGAGGCACTCGGCGATGCGGGTGTGGCGGAGGTGCTGAGAGGCCGCGCGGCCCTTCTGCAAGACGGTGTTGGAGGTCAAGACCTTGGCGATCAGCGTGTGACCGCTCGTCCCTGGCTTTAGCTGATCCACCTTCACGAACACCGGCTTTCTCTTCTCCGCTCTGCTCGCGCTCCCTTGCTGCTGCTGCTGACTCGTCGCCATTGATTGAATCCCAAGCTTTTTGCTTAGAAAGCAAAGCTCTAGCACTAGCCCAAGACTGGCGAGGATTTTCGCGAATTTTAACACAGATTGTACGGACTGTGGAATCACAGATTGCGTTTGGTCACGTTCTTTGTCCACGGACCACGGCCATTGTTTTAGCCTTTAGGATCTCCGTTTAAAGGTGAGAGCGACGTCGTTTTTTTTTTTTTTATTCAGAGATCCCTTTCAATATATATAAGAAAAACCAATCGGTATAATGTTCAGAGTTACAAAGATTCCCTAATAAACTAAGCCGGAGGCATAAAGGGTAGAGTTTCCACTACCCAGGTAAAGTCAGACTCAGATTATTACTGACAACAACTGCATCAAAATAACCTAGACAACATAAGGTGTCTCTACATTAACATGAGCATCTGCTAGATCTATGAGATGACACACATACTGAGCGATAAAATTGCTTTTACAGACCAGTTTTAATCTTAAAAAACAGAGCAAGTTGCGTGAGACAACAACTAAAATACAAACAACCAAAAAATAGAACCAACTTCAACTTCAATGGTCAGAGGGGTCAAAACCATTTCCCCCACTTCCCATTTTTGCTTAACGATTTGGGTGCACAATATGCTATCGCATCCTATTAGTTGCCATAAAAATCGGGCGGTTTCGGCACTGTACCTTTTCCAAAATCCTCGGCCTGGTACCCTTATGTAAGAGAGCGGTTACCGTAGAAACGTAACAGCTCTTCACCTAAATCTCTATTACATCAGAGATTCATTTGTCGTCGTCTCTGCAAGCTTCCATGGAGAAAAAACCTGTGCAATGATCGGCTCCAATGGTTCCAACAAATCTAGCAGCCGCATCCTATAAAAATTTCAGATCCAAGCAAAGCCGCCAAATCCCTAGAGTTCCTCGCTCTTCTGGATTTCGGTGTGGGTGAAAACCATCATCAAGATTCATTCGTCCTCTCCAGACAAATCTATTCGCCCCTATTGGAGACCCTTCTAGGGGTGGGCAAATTATCCGCCTACCGCTTACCGAGCCGAACCGAACCGAACCGCCATCGACTGCCTACCGACTTTAACCGACTAATTTCGGTTCGGTAGTCGGTATAAAATTTTATTCCGAAAGCCGAATCGGCAGCCGAACCGAACCGAACCGCCTTTTAAGCGGCAGTCGAACCGAACCGCCTTTTAAGCGGTAATCGAACCAAACCGAACCGAATGCTATTCCGACCGATTAACCAAACCAACATAAAACGAAACGACGTCGTTTTTGTAAGAACGAAACGTATGATCATTTTTTTCCTTTAAAAAAATCAAAACGACGTCGTTTCATTACCCATTTTAACCGAATGTTAACCGATTTAACCGACCGCCTATTAACCGCCTTACCGACTTAACCGACCGCCTATTAACCGCCTTACCGACTTAACCGACCGCCTATTAACCGCTTAACTGACTTAACCGACCGCCTATTAACCGCTTAACCGACTTAACCGACCGCCTATTAACCGCTTAACCGATTTAACCGAAATAAATTCACCGACTACATTCCGACAAAAGTCGGTTAACCGACCGAATTAACCGCCTACCGAACCGACGCCCACCCCTAGACCCTTCCACCGAAACACAAATCTTGACTTTCTATGGAGACCCACTCTGAATTAACATCTGCACCGGACTCCACTCATCAAACCAGGATACTCACGAAGCAAAACACGAGGCTTGGGAATGGGAGAGATCCTTCGTCAGTACGCCCAAACTAACCAATTAAAGAAACCACAACAAAGACATAAAAACAACTTCTCCATCCCAGAAACAGGATAGAATAAAGAACCCCCCTTCTCCTCCAAGGTGTCGAAGACGCCCGAAGATAGAAGAGTACCTACCGTACTCTAAAAAATGAAACCCTAAAGACCGTGGTGCTTCCCTCCTCCTCAACATCTATCTTTTGTTTCTAAAAAACATCTATTTTTTTCTCTAAATTCCATCACCTATTTTCACGAGCAAATTTCAACATGCCCAATAGTAATAAGAATAAATATTAAGGATATGTTTGTTGGGAATTGTTTTGTATTTCTTGTTTGAAAAAGTGTGATAACGTGATATAAATGTGAACAAATATTTTTAAAAGTTTTTTATGGTGGGGATCACATTTCTTTTTTCTTTTTTTTTTTTTAAAAAAAGCTTTTTGTAGAATATATATACTTATTTTGAGAAATTCAAACAGATGCGGAGCCTTGTAATAAAAAAAAAAGGTCACGGTATCCGTGCGACCATCCCGATCAGCATGGCTACCCATCCTCCTCCACTTAGGTAGGACTGTGCAAAAATCCGCAGACCCGCACCCCCTCGCCTTGCCCAAGTTGGTTTTCAGTTTTTTTTTTGTGGGCACGAGTTGAAATATGGTATACCCGTGCAGGACAAGTTGCACAGTGGGGTTTTAAAAAACTCCAGGGACTCGCCCCACCCTCAGGAAAAGAAAAACGAAAAAAAATAAAAAATAAAAAAAGGTTAAAAAACCCTGAGTTGATAAGTTCGTATCTTCTCATTCTAGAGTCTTCATTTTAACCCTAGCGCCGCACACTTCATCTAGATTCTTCTCTTCACTTCAGCCTCCCCTTGTGCCGCTTTTCATCTTCTTCAATCTTCGCCCTCCTCCAGGATCTACTCTTCCAACTTTATAGTTGAGACTTGAGTGGAACGAAATCCATCGGAAAGTGAGAAACATATGGCATCTTCGCAACAGCAAGAACCACAAAAAGAAAAGTGCAAAAAATAGGGAGAGACAGTAGTAGTGAAGCTCTACTCCCTCATATGCACCCTTCCAATTGATGGCTACGGTATAAGCTTTATTTTCCTTTTTTGGCTTTTTTTGTAATCTCCTCGCTACAAAAGAGTTGCCTTCTTTTTCTTTTTGTGCCCCCCCCCCTCTCTCTCTCTCTCTCTCTCTCTCTCTTATCATTCCTTGCTTCTCATCTCAATATCAACAGCTCCTCCTTTCTTCCGTAAAAATATCAAATAGGATATTTCTTCTCATTACTTAGCTCCAATAACCCTAAACCCGCCCCGCCCCACCCCACCCAAGTTGCTCAACCCGCAACCCCCATCCTGCATCACCTCCTGACCTCACCCCGCATAGATGTCCTTAATTTTATGCGATTCACTAGTGAGAATTTCTCAACCCGCATGGCTACGAGGCATGAGCAAAAAGGCATAAATCCGTCCCGTCCCGTCCCGTCCCGTCCCGTGCCCATCCTTACACTTAGGTGGTGATACAAGAGAATCGGCAAATGCTAGATTGTCAAATTATGAATTAATGGCTCTGAAATATCTTAATAAATAAGATCATAACAAGAATCGATAGAATAAGACATAATTGGAGTAATGTTGTGCAATAAATATTAAATCAACCTTAACTTTAACTATAAGTATTAAAATTGAGCATAAGACTCAAATTCAAAAAATAAATAAATAAATAAATAAAAATTGGCACATACTTCGTAGCACCCAATAATGCTTGTGATTGTCGTTTTTCGCGCCCAAAATCTATTATTTTCCATTTGAAGTACTCTTTTAAGTTGGTCTTTTTTCCTCTTTTTTTTCATTTTAGGAAAATTTTATTCTCATGTTTTAATAGGGATTTTATTTCCAAATTTTGTCAATTTTTTTGGTAAAATATTCATTTTTCTTCGCATTTTAATTTTATATAATAATTCTTACAAAAAAAAGTCGACTTGTTAAAGTTATTTAGCATGGCTTGACTCTTGAGTGGACGCGGGGGGCGGGGGGCCGTCTTTTCGAAACCCTCCCTAATTTTTTTTTATTTTTTATTTTTGAGAAAGAAACCCTCCCTGATTATTGAATCATTGATGTATAACCTATATTTTGTCCATTTACAGAAAATATATATATATAAAACGCCTACATTTTGTCCATCTTATTTATAGTATTCTCTAAATTTTTTAGGAACAGTGCTATGCTGAAGCAAAATTTTCGGAAATTTTGCTTGAGCATGGCAATCTTGTAAATAATAATATTTACAAGACTGCCATGCTCAGCCAAGTATTACCCATTTTTTAGCGCTTTCTAGCTTTTTGAACACTCCCTTAATATTCCACGTATTAATCATGTTTTGGCCTATTATTCACATATGACTTCCTTCTTTTTTTTAATAAAAAAAAAAAAGAAAATGGATTCCTTTATAGTTATATTTAATTTAATAATTTCATTATTTACATACCGTCTTTCTTGATTTTTCATCCATAGCGTCTTTTTTTTTTTTTTTTTCTTTTGTGGGTAAGATGTTATCTTTGAAATCAATTATATATATTTTTTTTCTTTTTTAACTCTTTTTCAAAATTAATGTACTTAATTACTTAACCTAACCATTTATACATTTGGTATTAAAAATTTTATTTTTGTCTTTTATTTTATATTCTTAAAACAAAAATATTAACAAACAATCCAATAATACACACGTGGCTAACAACATAAAAATAATTTTCACATTTATGTCACATCATAATACTTTTTCAAATAAAAAATAAAATACACCATTCAAAACACATTAACAAACAAATCTTTTAACCTTTTTCTTTTAAAAAAAACAATAATAATAATTTATCGGTCATTACTTGTCTTAATATTATCTTATTAGTGTATTATCGTGACTATCTAGAAGAAGGGGAAAATTTCTTAAAGGGTTTCATGTCTTGGAACTTAGTCACATACGGTGGGAGACGGGAGGGGAATAAAGCTGCCCATCACCTTGCAAAACATGCTATTTCTAAGCGGTTGAACAAAGTATGGGTCGACTCTTATCCTAACTGCCTCTTAGGAATTGTAAATGCTAAACAACTTATTTCATAATATCAATAACATTCTAATTTCCCTTAAAGGGAAGAGGGGGGGGGGGGGGGGGGGGGGGGGGAAGGTAAAGTTTTATTGTAAATTATGTTGAATGATTTATTTATTTTTTCACTTCTAATCTATTAAATTGATATGTGTTAAAAATGCATGTGATTCTTACATGCATTTTTAATAAAGCATCACGTATCAATTTAATATAGTAGGTTGGAATAAATTACTTCAACCCATTTTGAAGAAAAGTTTTATATTATAAATTGTTTGATAACATTTTTTTCCTTCTCCTTTTTATTTTCTTTTTAAAACAAAAACATTAATAAATAACTATAACACAAAACACTCACAACTACGTTCACATAACACATTTTTTTATTTTATTTTTTAAAAAAATATTAACAAACAAAACCTATTTAACCTTACCAATTGATATTTTAGTAAGGATAAATTTTTATTTCAAATTGAATTGTAGTAATTACTAGACCAATGAATGTAATAATCACTAGACCAACGATTCATTGACAAGCTTGATGAACAAAACAAAACCAAGTCATCCTTCACCCAACCTCGTTTAGTGGTTTAAAGTAGACACGATATACGAATTCAATACGAAATTAATAGGATAAAGTTTAAGAGTTTGACCCATTTAATTAAATGAGTCATGTTATGACTGATATATATTGTTGGTGCAATTTGCGGTATGATGACGTGTCGGTTTTTGATTGCCTGCTGTGAAGAATTTATTCTCTTTCTTCTAGGTTGGGTTGCTTCTTTTTGGCACACGACATCAAGAATCCTGCAAAACTGCAAGGACACACAAGGGGTTGGCCAAAGATCCTCCTCTGATGCTTAAATTAAGCCGATAATAGGTGAAAACAAAAAATAGAGAAGAAAAATGATCATTTTGATACATGATGACATGCTATTTATAGGTCCCTTGGAGTGTTTGAAGGGTATGAAAGCTTTGGATTTTTAGGGATTTCGACTGCCTCAGTATGGTATCAACAGTACTTAGGTACATGTTGAGTAGTGACCATCATGATGGATAGGTATGGAGTATGGATAACGTATGGTGGTGGTTTGGTAAATCGTGCAGCAACACTGGATATCCAAGGATCCAAGTCATTTTACCAGATGTTGACTCGATTTGACCTTGTTATGCATTTGCTTTGTTAGGGTCTACTAGCCTGATCATCGACTAAACAATATGTCCGAGTAGGCCATCTGACCGGGTGTAGGACTTGGTGGATGTTCGAGCAATTTGCATCCGAGCTGAATATTCAGGTATGCTCGAGTTGCGGGTTCTCTCGGGTCAGCCGCAGTGGCGGAACTAGGAATCTCTCTTAATAGGGGCGGAATTAAAATAATAAAATATAACGATAAATAATTTTTTTTTGTTCTTTTTATATACTATATTTTTATTATAATATATAAAAGTATAGTAATTACAATTCAAAATATAAATTATAACATAATATATGTATCACAAAAAACGTATTTATCAAACTTCATAAATATATGCCAAATTGATATATCAGTTAACATGTAGGCACTAATACACACACAAAAAAAAAGAAAAAAAGAAAAAGAAAGAAAAATACAAAATACAAAGTGTCTAAAATTGCATCCTACGCGCCTTAAAATTACTAGTACCGTAGTAGCGTGTAGATGAAGATTTGAGATGTGTCGATTGTCAATTATTCATGGTGTCTAATTTTGGTTTTGAGTTGGGTTTTCTTAGTTCAATATCAGCCCAAATTTGAGGGTAACTTCTTTTTTAAGGGTGCTGCTACTGTTAGGCTGGGGCTGGGCTAAGCTGTCTTGATTTTTTTTTTATTATTATTTTCTGATGAATAAATACAGGAGAATGAATATTTTGATTTAATTCGTAGTGGCTTGTAACTTTGTAGGGGCAGTATTGTAGGGGTAGAATAGAGTTTGGGTTAAAAAATGACATTTTTTTTTTTTTTTTTAGATATTTAGAGCGGGCAAGCGCCCCTGCCCGCCCCCTTTATCTTTACCACTAGGTCGGAGAGTGATAATTCTTCAACATATATAATCTTATATCTATATTTCACATGACTCGAACTCGATACATGACATTTTTGACTCGCAATTTTTGACATGACCAATAAATTCGACATAAACTCAACATGAAATTAACGAGTTAGGATTGACGAATCTAACTTGTTTAATTAAATAAATTTGATTATAATTGACCGTTAAACTTCTATAATTTTATACTCACCTTTCAACATAATATAATCCGACAATTAAATACAAATTATTCCCCTAATTTTTTTATTTTTTTATTTTTTTTTTGAACGGGTATATCATTAAAACTCAATTCTGAGAAACAAATACAACTTGATCCCAAAAAATAGGATCTAGGGACCTGAACGTTCCCTAAGAACAATGCTTCTAACGCACACAGGCATATCCTCCAACCATCTATTGTCCACACAGTTGCTAGATGCTTCCTTTGCAAGGGTATGGGCAACATTATTGCACTCTCTTGGGATAAAAGAGAACACCACAGATCTGAAGCATCCCTTTTCTAGATGGATATTTTCAAGAAAGTGTCCAATCCGTGAAGTATAAGGAGGCCCCGAGTTTATCTCATTAATAACCTTTGCTGCATCTCCTTCAAAGATAACATCAAGAAATCCAGCCTCTTTACTGAACTGCAAAGCTAACAGTGCTGCCATCACTTCCGCCAGGGTGGAGTCTGCTCTGACCTGCTTGGTAACACTCCTAGCCCCCAGGAAAGAACCATTGTTGTCTCTAGCAATGACCCCCAAACCAATCCATTCTCTCTTCATGTTCAAAGAGGCATCCCAGTTAATTTTTATTGTCCCCCTTGGAGGAGGAAACCAAGAGGTAGCTTTCGCACTGCTGACTGAATTTTCTGCCCTTTGAGGGCAACGCTCCTTAGCATTGCACCTTTTGAAATCCAACAGGGACGAGTTTGCTTCGTCAAATACCACATCTGGGTGAGCGAATTTCCCATCAAAAATCAACGCGTTTCTGCGGAGCCAGATTTTCCTAGCTATCACCGCCATTTGCTCCAGCTCGTCTCTGCTCAAGCGGCCCATACAATATACGAACAGATCCCTGAAAGTAGGACCCTCGCAGAAGCACTTTTGGAAACAGGATTTTGTTGTCCCCCACACGTCCCTTGCTGCACCACAGGACCAAACTGCATGAAAAATCGACTCGGCTTCCAGTGTACAGCAGGGGCAAGAATTATCCTTCACAATTCGTTTGTGGTACAAATTTTCCTTAGTGGGGAGAACATCATGACATGCCTTCCACAGAAACATCTTCACTGTGTTTGGTACCTCCAATCCCCATATTGTTTTCCACACATCCACCCACTTAGCCGTATTAGAGCACTGGCCCCCTGCTTGATCCTGAATCTCTCTTCCCAGGTGATATGCACTTCTAACCGTGAACTCTCCATTTTTGGTGCCCCTCCACAGCAACCGGTCACTTGGCAGAGCAGGACTTAATGGAATGTTTGTAATAACCTTAGCTTCCTCCTCCGAGAAGACAGACTTGATCAAGGAAATATTCCACCATTTCGTTTCAGGATCTATCAACTCAGCAACCATATCTTCCTTATCTAGGATTCTGGGAGGCGATTGAACTTCATATGTGATGGGAGTTGGAAGCCACTTGTCCCCCCACACCTTGATGGATTTACCATCCCCTATTCTCCATTCCAGCCCCTGCTTCAAGAGCTCTCTTGCACTAAGGATGCTTCTCCATACGAAAGAAGGCCTTGTACCTAGTGGTGCCTCCAAGAAATTTGACTTAGGGTAGTATTTTGTCTTTAGGATTTGGGCCGCCAAGGAAGAGGGATTTTGCAAAATTCTCCAGCCTTGTTTTGCTAGCATAGCCTTGTTGAAAATAACTAGATCCCGAAAGCCGAGCCCCCCAATAGATTTTGCCCTTCCCATCTTTTCCCAGCACATCCAGTGAATTTTGGAATTTTGAGACATATGGTTCCACCAAAAGTTCTGCATCAACTGGTTCAGTTCTCTACAAAGTGAAATAGGAAGCTGAAACACTCCCATGTTGTACGTTGGTATGGCTTGGACTACCGCCTTCAATAGCACCTCCTTCCCCGCTTGTGATAAGAATTTCACCTTCCAGTTATCAAGTCTTTGTGCCACCTTCGCTATAATGTTCTTAAAAGCCAGATTTCGGGATTTTCCAACAAAAGTTGGGAGCCCCAAATAGGTATCAATGCGATGCGCCTCTGACAATCCAGATAGTCTTAGAATCTCTTGCTTTCTCTCTGGACTGGTATTCTTGCTAAAGAAAATTGAAGTCTTATTAATATTTAATTTTTGGCCCGACCCCGCTTCATAAGTCTCCAAAATCCGGAATAGTCTCCTCCACTCCACCGAATTGGCTTTGCAAAACAGCATACTATCATCCGCAAAAAAGAGATGATTTAGCCGAGGGCCCTTAAAGGAGGTCGGGACTCCAGTGATAGCCCCTGTACGTTCCGCCTTACTAAGAAGGGCACTGAGGGCTTCCGCACATAGGAGGAAGAGGTAGGGAGAAATGGGATCCCCCTGTCTAATCCCCCTGGACGGTCGGATATTTCCCACAGGCGACCCATTCACTAAAATTGCATAGGTCACTGTCCGGATGCACTTCATCACCAAGTTTACCCATTTTACTTCAAAACCCAATCTCTCCATAACTGCCTCCAGAAAATTCCATTCAACTCGATCATACGCCTTACTCATGTCGAGTTTGATACCCATGAACCCTGTTTTGCTCCACATTCTTGATTGCATAGTGTGCATTGTTTCATATGCAACAAGAATGTTATCTGTGATCAATCTTCCAGGGATAAACGCACTCTGTGTAGGGGAGATTATGTCTGGCAAAACTACCTTCAATCTGTTAGCAAGGACTTTTGAAATCAATTTGTATATAACGTTACACAGACTAATAGGCCTATAGTCCAATACAGAACCGGGAGAGGGGTTTTTTGGGATAAGGGCAATATGAGTTGTATTTATACTATCCTCCATCTCACCTGAGTTCAAGAAATACAAAATTGCCTCACATACCTCCGGATAAATTGTGGCCCAATTATTTTGATAGAAGCAAGCTGAGAATCCATCCGGACCCGGGGCTTTGAGTGGGGGCATTTGATTGAGTGCTGCAGAAATTTCCTCCACAGTAAATGGCTCAAGCAGTTTCTGGTTCATTGCTTCTGTAACCTTCCTGTCAAGGGCAGCAATGCTAGCTGTAACCATCAAGTTGTCTCCAGCAGTAAATAAGTCTTGGAAGTACGATGTGAAAGCTGTTTCTATCTCCTCCTTTGTGTTGCACTGCCTGCCATTCGCATCCTTGATCACCGAGATCCTGCTTCTACAATATTTCTGATTTGCACTTACATGGAAGAACTTAGAGTTACGGTCCCCATACGTTAGCCAATTTTCTTTGGCTCGTTGTTTCCATCGCAGCTCCTCCTGTTCCATTAAGGAATTCAGTTCCTCCTTTAAAGGACCTTCATCTCCCGGGCTACTCAAGTTCTCCTGCATCTGAAGCTTGTGAAGCTCTTCTTCCAATTTTTGAATCTGTTCCTCAACCGAATTGCCCTGTTTTCGCACCCACTGCTTCAGAGACCGTCGACAGCCCCTCAACTTTCCTTGGATATCCTCCCATGGACTCAAGTGTCTCTGTTTTACCCTCCAAACTTTATTGATGACTTCCTGATGCCCCTGTTGCTTAGCCCAACTGGCTTCGTACTTGAACATCTTACTCTTTTCCCATCTCACATCCTGAGTATGAGAGAAATCCACCAGCAAAGGGTGGTGGTCCGAACTACATCGATGTAGGACATTGACCTTCACCACATTGTAAATAACCGTCCATGCCTGATTCGCCAAAGCCCTGTCCAATCGCTCCCGAGTGAACTCCTCCCCGCTTCTACCATTACACCAAGTAAACTTCGGCCCCGAGAAGCCTAAGTCAGACAAACCTCCATCCTCCAGTGCCTCCTTGAACGCTCTCATTTGGTTTGGGGGTCGCGTTGTTGAGCTGTATTTCTCTGCTGCAGAGGTAATTTCGTTAAAGTCACCTAAACAGAGCCATGGCACAGGGGAGAGCCGGGCTAGATGGCGAAGGAGAGCCCATGAATCAAGTCTGCGGGCCGTATTTGGATTCCCATAGAAACCTGTTAATTTCCAGACTTTGGCATCATTACCGTCGTTAATCACAGCATTAATATGGCCCCTACTAAAATTCTGGATCGTCACCTAGGCGTCCGACATCCACAGCAAAGCTAATCCTCCACTCCGGCCAAGGCAATCTACGACAAACATACCTTCGAATCCCAACTTTATACGTATAACTTCCATCTTTTTGCTCATCAGTTTGGTTTCCATCAGGAACACCATCTTGGGCTTCTTCACTCTCACCAACCGGTGGAGTGCCCGAACTCGTCGGGGGTTCCCAAGCCCCCGGCAGTTCCAGCTCAGCAGAATCATTGGGTTTGGCGGGGCTGTACCACAGCCACCGCCAGTTCGTTAATGGTACCATCTTGTAGACCTTCATCCTTTCTACCTTTTTTGGGTCGCAAAACAGCTCCCTCCTGAGCATGCACTTCATCCTCGACCACTTTCCGCTTGCCCTCAACCCCTTTCTTCTTTACAGTGGCTTCCACCGAATTTTGTCCTTGCCTTGCCCTCTTCTTCCAGTTAGCCACCGAAACAGGGGACTTTCGAGTTGTATCTGTTACTATTGGGTGGTTAGGGGTGCTCTCCTTGTCCGTTAGTGACACTAGCCCTGGTGGGATCAGAGTAACATGCTCCGTTGACTTCTCCGTGTGGCTGGGGGCTAATGCCTTAAAATGGAAGACAGTGTGCTCCTTCTCCTGTGGTCTGGGCACCACGCGTGGATGGTACGAGTTATTCTTTGGGTCTTTTTCCAACAGAATCTCGCTGAGGTTTTCATCAACATGTTCATAAGTCATGCGGCCCAACAAGGGATCCCAGCAGCCCACGTATTTTGTATTGCTCACCTTCTTGGGCCCACTACTCTCTTCATCCTCATTTATTTCTTCAGATTACACATTAGCCGTTTTATTGTTTCCATAATCCCCCTCATTGACTATCACCTTTGTTCCCGCCTCCAGCTCCCGTGATTCTCGGCCAAAAATCAAGGACGTAACCCCCGTCTTAACAACATCCCGTGATCCTTGCATGCCTTCCAAAAAAGGCGCCTTCTGAACCATGCTAGGGTTTCGCGACAAACCCACCCCGCCGTCACCCGTCCAACCACCCGCCGCCGGTGACCCTGAAGACGGAGTGGTGTTCTCTGATCCATTTTCAGTGTCCCTTCTTTCTTTTGATCCTCCCGACTCTCCCGCATTCCTGCTCCTTCCATACCGGAATTCACTCCCCGTGCTCCTTCGAGGCGGAAAGGGAACACGTAACCAGGGCCCATATTGTTGCTCCTCTCCTTCTCCTGCCTTTGACCGGCTCCCTGGCTGTGCACAGCCAAGTCGACTGTGTTTGATAGTACCACAGGTGTAGCAGAATTTTGGGAGCTTTTCATATTTGAAAGCCACCTAGGATGATCGACCCTCCAAATGAAGCATCCTCCCCCTAGCCAAGGGTTTTGTCAAGTCTAGGGAGATCTTAACCCGTATATATTCTCCCCACCCTGCATCCTCATCCAGTACATCAACCTCTTCCACGTCCCCGACCGAGGACCCAATCTTGTACCCCGAAGATTTGCCCATGCAGGCTAAAGGCAGGTTATACATTCTGACCCAGAACGAAGCCTGATCAAAGCACATCTTTGTCGGTGGGGTAAGGCCATCAAACTCCTTAAGAGACACCAGGTTTCCATCAAAAAGCCAGGGGCGGCCCTCCATAATCCGAGTCTTGTCCCATTCATATTCAAACTCCGCTATGAATAGGTTTTCTCCTATCACGTTGAACACCACCGATCCCATAGGTTTCTATACCCTCAACAGAGGAGCCTTGTAATACTCCTTAGGGACTATTCTGTCCGCCACCATCTTCCCTACCACGCACGATCTTCCACGGTTAACGAGTGGTACTATATCCGGGGCTTCCAAAGAGACCCCCACTGTTTCCTCCTCCTTTAGCGAAAACTTACCCCACATATCTGATATTTCGTCCATCCTTACCACTGCAATGCCACTCGATTAGATCCAGGAATGTATGCCCCAAGAGACTGAGTAAAAAGAGACAAGGACAATCAACTCTACGCCCTATCCGGACTAGAGATCCACAGCTTCACCTAGTCTTCGAGGGAGATAAGACAGGGAAGAGCCTCAATCAGCACAATTATTCCCCTAATTTTAAGCATGCGTAGAAAATTAAAAAAAAAAAAAAAAAAAAAAAAAGAAAAAAAAAAGAAAAAGAAAAAAGAAAGAAGGAAATCGAATTTGAAGAAAACAAAATTAGCCATCACAAAAAATAATATGGCCTGCAGACCACTCGAGCAAACGATGTATGTGTACAGCAACCCGACATTTACTCGCTCCAACTTTACGTCAGCTCCGGTCTTCACCACACAAACCCTCCCATCTCTCTCTCGTCGTTTCTGAAGCTTCCCCACATTAATACACAGCTCTAAGAAAAAGTCAAATCTACAAGAAAATTCATCAACCCTCCTCTCTCTCTTTGTATCAGAAGCTTCCTGCGATCAAGTTGAAAAGTTAAAATTTTCAGAACTAAGGCACCCGAGAGAGACTAGATCGGAAGCGAAGCATTTTTTCTTTCGTTTAGCTTTTCTTTTTTCTCTTGGGAGGTAATTAAAATCAAAATAAAAACTAATAAAAAAAAAAGTGAGCTTAATCTTTGATCCTTCAACCCAATGGACTCCGAGTTCTGGACCTCTCGCCTCGCGGCCGCCAAGCGCCAATACACGCTCCAGCACCACCATCAGAGCTCCCACTTAGGTATCCAACCCGTTTCTCTGTCTCTTTTTCTTTTTCTCTTTATTGGGTTCTCATTTTTCATTATTTATTACTTCAATGATTTGTGTTTTTTTTTTTTTGGATTAGATCGGTTGAGCATCGATGATTTTGAGGTGGAGGACGAGGTCCGACCCGACTTCCCATGCCCGTATTGTTACGAGGACTTCGACATCGTGTCGTTGTGTTCGCATCTCGAAGACGAACACTCTTGCGAGTCCAAAGTCACCGTACGCGTTTCTTTAGATACACCCTCGGATTTGTTTTTGTTTTTGTTTTCTCTGAAGAAAGATATGTCTTTTATAGTGGTTTCCTTATTTGGTTCATGTTTTTGTGGGTTACAATCTTTGTTGGTAAAGTTATGTTTGCTTTTTTTTTGATTCACCGGCGTGCCGATATTTCTTGTCTTTCATTTAAGGGCTTTCTTTTTATTGATTTATTGCAAAAGGTGTTTTTTCTTTTCATAGAAATTGCATGTGAGGACTAAGGAGGGACCAAAGTACCATTTCTTTTTATATATGTAATTCATCCAATACATGTTTGTATGAATAATATGTATGATAAAACGGATATGGAGTAATAAATCAGTGGAGCTCCAATGAAATTGGTATTTGCAGAGTTCCTCAAATTTACACCTTTTCGTGTTGAGGGATATATTCACCTTCCCTGCTGGTCACTTTGATCTTATGATTTCTTTTTCTTTTTCCTTTTTTCACTGTCTTTTTGCTGAAAAGAAGCTCATAGATTGGTGTCATTGGAAATTTGGCTGTTTAGTCAACTGCATAAACGAGGAACCCTTCAAAAAAATAAAAAAACTAATACGAAAAACAATTTGGCCGAAGTGGGAGCTGGAAAAATGTAAGAAGAATTTCAGGAGCTGCTAAGTTAAGTTTATGAAGCAAAAAAGAGGGCTAATTAAGGTTGCAATCGATGCACGACTGACTTTTAAGAATTGGTAACTTATAAAGCTATCGGTTCTTTTTTTTTTTCGGAGCTTCCTGCATTTGCTGATTTAGGAAAGATTTTAATTAGGTTAAATGTGTATGATGCTTGATTTATCTTGGAAGATTTTGATCTCCAAAGAGTGGTATAAGTTCAACGAATTAGAGGCCCTTTGACGGATACATAATTTGGTGTCTGCCACCACCCACCAGCCACACTGCATCCTAGGTCTGCAGGTAGTTCACCTTTAGATATCATAAAAGTATAGCTAAAAAAGCATGGAATCAGCAGAGTCCATATGAGAAGTTCATTCATAAATGCCAATGTTGTAACTTGTTACCGCCTTTTCTTTCCACTTGGATTGGTCATATCTTATGTTCCGTTATCATTTTACAATTCCATCATAGTGAAAGCAGGAAATGTTGAAGTAATGCTGGTTTATGTGTACAAAATAAGTGTTCAAAGAGGCGACACTACAACTATATACTTAACAAAAAAAATTATGGAGAGGATGAAAGCTAAGTCAAAAAGGAATGATATAGTTCAAGTGTCAGATGTTACATGGATGATAGAGGATCATAAAAGATGTGGTTTGAAGTAGCTGTGTAAGTGAAACTGGCTCATAACTTAACTAACATTTGGCCATAGGCCTGTAGACAAACCATTTGCTGATGTAGGATTCATAAAGACAACTATAGACATAGAGGGAAACAGCTTTCTGGCTTTGAGGCATAAACACTGTGAGACACAATATGGGGGAACCACAAAGCACCAAACCACCAGACAGCCTTTTTATTTAAGTTCTTTCTTTTTTAACATTGGAAGGAATGAGTTAGTTTTGACCATGGCTGCAATAAAGTCTTGACCAACACTTCTGTTATTCTGTATAGGGGTTCCTAGATATCAAAGTGAAAGGAAGTTTGATGCCTCACCGGTCAGACATGAACAATTTGTCATCAAGATTGACCTATAAGCTTTGCCAATGTAAATAGGGCTCAACTCATTGTAAAAGTTATCAGCCTATTTGTTCTTTGGAGACTCTGTAGAGGTCCAATGACACTACTGTTTGCGAGGCTCATCTGTTTTGCTTTTCTATTTGTTTTTTTTTTTTTTTTCTTTTATTTCCACCTTTCTGTCTCACCATTGGTGTCCACCTCTATTTACATAGTTCACGATTTATCTGAAACCGTGGCACGTGGTGTGTTTGTTTTGAATATTATTTTGAATAATATTCTACTTTTTTTCAAAAATAAATCACATTTTATTCAAATTTTTCTCACAAAGTCAAACCTCGTAATTCGCACATTGAATTCGAATAATATTCGGATTCAACACCCAAACGAACCAAAATTAGCAACTTTAGCTTTGAATAGATTTTTTGTGATTAAAAGTATTGTGTTTTCCTCTATTAACAGCTTCTATAAAAAGCACAATTTACATGGTCACTATTTATGTAGTTTATATTGCTTTGCTTTGGATTTGAATCTATAGGGGACCCTCAACATACATACGTGAATGCTCTGTACCTATGTCCAAAGATATAGTGCTGATGAATTCAACTCTTAGATCATATCTGTGCTTGATGCCCTCAATGTGGGGGGAACTTATTATTGCTTGTACTTAATCAAGAACATTTAGGTTTGGATTCTTTGATATACTTTACAAGTCCAGAATGAATCAATGAAAAGAGGGGGGAATTGAACGAGGAGAAATGAACAAAGTGAAAATCTTCTTTTAGCTAGTTATTTATTAATGTTATTCCTATTCCTTAGGATTGAGTGAGAATTCTGTTAATTTGTTAATTACTGTCTAGTGTTCATTGATGCTTTCAAGATAATAATAGTCTCATTCTGCATCCTCTTTGTCCTTGCAGGTTTGTCCCATTTGCTCTGTTAAAGTTGCAAGGGACATGTTAAGTCATATCACGCTGCAACATGGACACTTGTTCAAGATATCCTTGAAACTGAAAATTTCATCATTGTCATTTTTTCTGTGTCTTGTTAACTTTAAATTTGTGTATTTGCTTGGTTATTTATCAATGACAAAACTGGATTGTTGTACAAGTTTCCTTTAACTGAGGATTACTTGCAGAGACGTCGTAGGTTACGTAGAGTAGCAATTCCTAACAGTCAGGCACTGTCTCTCCTGGGCCGGGATCTTCGTGAGGCTCATCTCCAGGTGCTTCTAGGGGGTGGTGGATATCGGTCAAACAATGCTAATGTGTCTACTACAGCTACTGATCCATTCCTGTCCTCACTTATTCTGAATTTTCCTGCATCTGAAGCAGAGGAGATTTCAAAATCTGTGGTAACCAGTGCTGAGGACACTTCTGCAAAAAACGCAGCACCTGCACATATATGGAAATCAAGGTAGTGGTTTTTTGGATTTATTTTCTTTTGTGATAGAGGAACATGTACTTTCATTGAATTCCCAAGCCTTCATTTAATTGGTATACTTGCGTCATTCCAAAAATATCTTATGAGATGTAATACCTTCATAAATGTTTTTCTCCCATGTTTCAACAATACCCTTGTTTTTAAAATTTTGTTTTCTATTTTAGGCAAGATTTGAAGCTTGGGATCCACCCGTTTGCCATGCGAAGTGCATGCAGCGGGGTCAGGGTTGGGGTAGGATACGGGATTTTTTTCTCATTTGGGCCAAAATATGTTAGATAGTTTTCTCAATAAGAATGCAATTGATGTTTTGATGTCTTAGACAAGAGGATCAACCATTTTTGTATCCACCTAGTGCACAGACTATCATATAAATTAGCAACCAATTGAGTCATGGCTTTTGTTGGTGAGGAAGCAGTCACCTGGTCTATTTCAATCCAATCATTTATGCTTTATGCACGCCTACACGCCTGTCTGGATCCAAACATTCACATATCTCTCCCCTTGCAGTTTTGATCCTTCTTTGAGCTACGAAGAGCGGGAAAAAAGGATTAGACAAGCCACTGGAAGAGCCGGTTTTCTGCAAGATCTGCTTCTGACAACTCTGTTAGGCGACTAATAGAAGCAGTAAGTTGCTTCATAAATAATTGAATGTGAGTTGTTAAAACTGTTGATAAGGGGGTATCATTGGATGGGATTCTAGCAGTTTAGCAGCACTATGAGTGCCTGATGGTTATATCCCATTCTTGTTGGTAACCCACTTCGCCAGAGATGCACTACATTCTGAAGAAACATTCCGAAATGATCTGTCAGTTAAGATCAACTTCATTTTATGAAATGCTTATTATGTTGCCTTGTAAACCCTTTTAATGCAAAATTTCCAGCGTAGCAACACATTGGGCCAATGCTCTGCCAGGTTCCAGTGGAAGCAGATGAACTGAAGAGGGCATGACCACTCAAGGAAAATGTTTGGGGTATTATTGTAGCTTTTTAGTTTTTACAATGATTACTTTATAAATTAACGTCGCGGTGAAATGATTAAGTAAAAAATTGGTGATCCCGAATGGTTGTAGTGTATTGCGTGTGTATGCTGCTTGGTGAGCCCGGGCTGGGGCTGGATTTGGGCCGTTAGGCCCTCAACGGGGCTCTCTAGGCCTTTCTACATTTGGGTACTCCAATTTTCATAGTTCCTCCTAAAGTTTGTGGTAGTAACAAACTAAACTCTAAAATTTTATGTTATGAAAATAAATATATTAACAAACAACTTGAAATACAAAATACTTCTCAAACCTAAAAGCTTTTTGTAAGTATGTGTTATTTTATTTTATTTTTATTGTAGGAATATTTTTGACAAAACAGTTACTTAATATTTGCTGAGATAGAATCTAACTTATTATTTAAAAAATTTTATTTTTATTTTTTAAAAAAAAAAATTGTAGTGATGGTGCATGGCTAACCTGACTGGCATTTTTTTTTTTCTTCCCTCAATTTTTTATTCTTTTACAAGTAGACTCTACAAATGTTTGGATTTCTCAAAATAAGCATGTGTACTTTATAGAAAACAATTTTCAAATGTGAATAACACCAAAAAAAATAGATCTAAAAATAATTTTCATCATTATATCACCTTATAATTCTTTTTCAAATATAAAATACAATACTTCACATATCATGTTAACAATCACTCCATGATGAGTTCATCCTGAAACTACAAACATACAAATTACAAAGGACGGTTGGTCAAATGAAAATCCAACATTATAAATTTAACAAACATAAATTACAAATCTAACAAACATAACAAAAATAAATAAATCAATATTACAAATCCAAAACATAAAAACAATATATATATATATATACAAATCTAACAAACATAACAAAAATAAATAAATCAATATTACAAATCCAAAACATAAAAACAATATATATATATATATATATATATATATATATATATATATGTGTGTGTGTGATTAATAGTTATCCGCATCTGTATATACGGTTAATAGTTTTTGCTAACTGCATTCGTATATACAAGTAATGATTAGTTGCGATTAATAATCGTCTACTTGTTTAGCCTTTAACTCTGTCTAAGCAAAGGTGTTTGCTTGGACAGGATAGTCCTTTCTCAATTCCTGTTATTATTCCTTGCTCTCTCCTTTTTTTCTTTTTTAATAATAATAATAATAATAATAATAAAAGAATTCGGGTCCTCAATTTGTTAATGCCGACAAAAACGTTTTTGACGCCTTGTAACGTAACAATGACGTCTGGAAGAGTTAATCATATGGCTTTCATTTTCATTCCTTTTTTTTTTTTTTTTTCTTTTTTTTAAGATTTTCATTTTCATTCCTTTAATTGCACACAAAATTCCCATGCCACCAAACTACACTTGCGGTATTCTTAGGTGGAAAGTTGGAAGAAAAACACTATATGTATTTAAATTTTTATAAAATAAGCCTTATTAAGATAATATGGAGTTTATTTATTAATATTTGTAACATTTCTTTTTATTAATTATTTTAATCATTTCCAATAAATAAGCTTAATATCAATTAGTAAAATTTATTTTGTAAAAATTTAAATATATGTAGCATTTTTCAAGTTAGAAACCCACCATTCTGCCACCAGTCAGTGCACTCACCACCAATTATCTGACCCACCACACACACATAAACATTTGTAAGGTCTAAAAGAAACCCCACCGATTCAGAATTGACAAATGCTATTGCACATTTCTATATGCACTCTCAATTGCATTTTCCATTTCTCTTCAGAATTGGTGGTGAGTTTTAGAGTTTTGAAATTTAATTTGTTACGACTTCAACTTTTTTTTGAGACAATTATCTACCCTACTAATTTATTATTAGGATTGCAATGCCCCCTTTTTTCCCCTAAAGAACACAAAAAAAAAAAAAAAAAACCCATAAAAATAATATAAAAAAAACTGCATGCGTGGCTGTGGGTTTTGTTTTTTTAATTTTAATTGTAAGTGTTTTTTTAATGTTTAGGGATTTTTTTTTTTTTAAGGGTATTTTTTGTTTTTTAGGGGCAAATGAGAAATATTACTTTGTAATTCAATATTGATTTTTTTTTTCTTTTTTTTTTTTTTCCTTTTAATGCCCCATTTGTTTCGGTGTAAAATGTTTTCGACATTTTCCGGAAATTTGGTGGAGGTGAAAATAATAGTCAACCTAAAAATGATTTCTATTTAACAAAAAATGCTTAATAATTTTCAGAAAATAATTTACTCTTTTTAAAAGTGTAAATCATTTTTTCCCAACGGCAGACGCAATCGATCCTTTTTCAAACGGCACAGTCGACCATTGCTGGAATCCGGCAACCGTCGCCAAATTTCAACAAGCTAGATTCCGGCACCAGTCGGAATCCGATCGACGCCGAAATCAAGAAATTTAAGCCGGAATCTGGAGACGTTTGGCCACCGTCACCAGATTCCGACTAAACTTGCCGAAATCCGGCAATATTGTGCTAAATTCTGGCCAACTAGCCAAAATTTTGTCAAATCGACCGGATTCCGATCAGCTGGTTGGGATTTAGCCAAATTTTGGCCTCATTCGCGGGAATCCAGCACAAATTGCCAGATTTCGGCAAAACTGGCTGGATTCCGGCCTTTATCGCTGGAATCCGACAGCAATAGCCGGAATCCAACCCGTCAATGACAGAATCTCGTCACCTATAATTTTTCGCACGAGCCAAACACCGAAAAATATTTTCAGGAAAATCATTTTTTTTTTTTTTCTGAAAAATAATTTCATTGAAAATATCTTATGACGAAAACAATTTTACGTCAAAACAAATGGAGAATAAGTTTAGATTGATCTAGAAGTGGATCGACAATATCATGTCAACAGAAAATAACTAATAGATCGGTATGATATATTAACCGAATTAAAATATTAAAAAACATATTATAAATTGAATGAAAGATTAGGAAAATAAGTGAAGTTTTGATTAATATTTCCCTGAGGGGAAATCCATTACAGAAAGTAGACACCAAAACCACGATGACATAATTGACATTGGCACTAGTTTTTTTCACGCCACGAACAAAATCAGAATCAAATAAAGACATATTGTGAAGCCCAGAAAAAATAAATAAAATGATGATAAAGACGTGTGAAGTGCGAACAATAATAGTTAGTTGGGTGGCGGCCGTCGGTGCTGTTAAATAATGACCATACCTGCCGCTAAACCTTTTACCTCGGTCTACCACTCAACGAAACGCAAAAGAAATGTCAAATTCACGTGCGGCGGCGCACTGACCTGCCGCTCTGCGATCTACAACAGCTGCAGTACAAAAATTTCCATCCACCCCCACCGCCTATCCATCCTGCTAAATGCTAATCACAGCAAAGCATCTGAATCAAAATCCCAAAGTCAAAGGATATCAAACGGTCCTAACTTCTCGGGACATCCACAAAATATAGATAAAAGATAAGCACGCCTTAGGCAAGGATGATATGTACAAATCAACAATAGAAAGTATAAATTTTGGTGTTCATTATGTGGACCGCATCTAGATTTAGTTTCAACAGCACTCTTACTTCAATCTTTTTCCATCCTTCTCATGTTCCTCTTGTTAGTGAAATCATCGATCCACCTAGCATTGTTGCTTTTGATTTAGATCTTTAAATAAGTTGTATTTTTCATGTAGTGCTTTTTGGTATTGGTTTGTTTTGTTCTTTTTGTAACGTATTTATACAAATAAATAAATCAACTTTGCAGGATCTGCCCATAATTGTGCACACGGGCATGCGGTTTTTTTGTATTAACTGTCCGTAACATTCGCATTGCATTTTTGGCTCTGAGCTTCTTTAGTGTTTTTTTTAAAAAAAAAAATTGTTCAAATTTTTTTTTAAAAAAAATATAAACTTAATTGATAGTGCCTTGTTTTTTAAAAAAGCTTTTTTATGATCTTTTTAAATGGGCTTAATCCATTTTTTAAAAAAACTAAATACACTTTTAAACTGTAATGTGAAAATATAAATTGAATTATAAACATTGGGTAATACAAATATTTAGAAATTGAATTCTAATCTCAAAAAAAAAAAAAAATACATTTATTTATAAACTTTGACAAATCAAGTAACTTAAAAATAATATCACGTATAAACATATACATGATGTTTCAATTTGTTAAAAAAATCCACTGGTTGCCTACTCTATTTCCCTAAATCTATTTTGTTTAGTTTAATAGAATAAAACTATTTTAATATATATATATATATATATATATATATCACTTTAAGCTTTCATATAATAGCAAATATTGTATCCGATTGTCTGAAATTAAGAGTTAAAAATCCGGTCATAACTCAAGCGAACGGACGGATAGGAAATGAAGGAGCGATTTTTAACCGTCCACTTAACACCCTTACTCCCAGCGAACAAAACATCATCCTCGGATGATAAAAAGTGGAAAAGTCAAAGCGAGCGCACAGTGAAACCAACCCAGCATATTCTGGATAGGATATGGACGATGACGTCACTGAACGGACTTTAATAACAAGAGTATTAAGTCGCCAATAAAAAAAAAAAAAGAGTATTATTAAGTCCGCTATTTGTCGGATCTATAAAAAAAATAAAAATAAAAAAGCTCCTTGTCGGATCCGACATTTATATAAATAAGACTTTCTTTTTTCCATAGCCCAACGTAGACTTGTTCTTTGCCTTCAGATTCCTCTGCTTCTGGTGGTTTTAAGGCCGTGTTTGGTTGCAACAACAATATTAAGATAGAGATGATGGTGGAGTTATTTCTGCTTGGTTGTACGGGAATCGTGGTGTTCCTCCACGGAGCCCATTTCTTCTTTCACGCTCTCTCCCAACACATGGCCTTTCGATCCATCAGGTATTCATTCAGCTCTCTCTCGTGATCTTTTCTGATTATATATATATATATATATATTCGACATTCCCCTTTTATCTTTAAGGGTTTTAGAAGGAAAGTAGCCTCAACTTTTTCTCGGGAAAACTTTTTCTTTCCCTGCGCGCAGCGCCATGAACCTTGATGCCTGTTTTGTTACAGAGCCCAGAATATATGCTTCATCGTTTGGCTTCGGAAAGTCAATATATAATTTCCTTTATTCTTTAAAAATTTCCTATTAATATTCGGGTTAAGATTAGAGGCTCGTCTCGTACATGAATTAGACAAGTACTCGTACGTGCAGCTAATACAAGTAAAACTCTGTAAAAGCAATTTTCTTTTTTTGGTTATGATTTGGGGAATTAATATTTTCGATGTTCTGTATAAACTTGTATTTTTTTTCGTCTCATTTCTATCCCAAGGGATAATCTTTGGTGGAGAAATAGCTAGCTAGCCTTCCAATATGATAATCTTGAAGCCAGATGCAATGCTTTTCTTTTCTTTTTGTCTTTTTTTGTGAAGATGCAATGCTTTTGTTCTTCCTCGTTGAAAATGCCATATACTACGTAGTGGTGAAAAGTTCATTAGAATTTGGAAGGTAGTGGAAAAAGTTTTATTAGCACAAAAGTGAATTAAGGTACCAATTATTGTATTCCAACCATACGAAATGACAAGAAGGTGGTGCACATTGAATATTGTCCATTGATGGATTATTGTGTTATGCATTATTCTTATGGTTGCTATTAATGTTAATAAAAATTACATTTTAATGCATACTTAATTAACATGTGGGTTTTGTTTCTTTTTTTACTGTATTCTGTTTCAGTTTCTTGGGATTTGTTGGATGGTAGAAGAAAATGGGAATGGAGAATATTGAAGGCATATGATAAATAATTCTTCACGCCAAGTTTTGATGAAGTATATAATAATGGAGAATGATAATACCTGACCAAAGAGGGAGTTCTTCTGAGATGGGAGAATCAACTAATTAGCTTGCACCTGCCGTGACGCTTTCTTTGTATATATTTCTTATAGCTTTGGTGCAAAAGGGGGGGAATTAATAAAGCTGGAAATAAATAAATGGGAGGCTTTCGTTGAAATTACTCACTAGCTAGAGCCAAACAATTTTGTAAAATATTATAATTAAAATCCTTCAATATTTATTTCAAATTCTCTCTCATTAATTAATGGTAAAGAAGTTGTTAAATTGCTTCCCAATTCGCAAATATAAAAGTAACTATAAAAACCATACTTTTATTTCATCACTATATTTTGCATGGTAGTGCCTATTGACCTTTGAATTTTATTTTTTATTTTTTTAGAGTGTTAGAACAATTTCTGGAATGATAATGTACACCTCAATGAATGCTTTCTTCGATTGCTGCAAAACAATAAACGTTAGCAAAGAAGCTTGCCGAGGGTGCCAGCTAGATCCCACTTTGATGCTTAAGCCAATTTCATTGAAAGCAATTTGTATTGAGCGTAAAGCACAAAAAAATGAGTTTGTCTCGTACTTGATGGTTTTTGGCCAATTTATAGGCATGATGTTCTATTAACTCTCTGTCTCAAATCCTTGATCTAGTGGAGGCCCATCCTGAAAGATCCGGGATGGGAGCTACTTCTGGCATTCAACGTTTTCAATAGCAATCCGAGGATCTTGGGTCTTTTCGAAACTCTCTCCTTACTTAGCACTTATTAGTTAGGATTTCTCGGGACCAGATGACTCGACACTTCTACAGTGTTTATGAGTTTGATAATCCCAAGATATTCTTAGTGTACGCTGTTAAAGTCCGTTGAGCCTTACTCATCCTCAAAAGGCGCTTCAAGAGAAAAGGTTTGCTCAAGGCTTATAAAGCCCACAACCCATGCATACATTGGTAATGTAGGACTCTTAAAATGCCCCATCACGTGTGGCACTATTGTCCAAACACGTGTGGCACTATTGTCCAAACACGTGTATAGCAAGAGAGAATGTTCAACATTGTCCAAGGCCTTGGAGCTCTGATACCATGTAAAAGTTCACGAGCCTTACTCCCTCTCAAAATACGTCTTAAGAGAGGAGGGGACACCATGTCTTATAAAATGCTTAAATCATATATCTCTTGACAACGTGGGACACTTTAGCACGCCCCCTCACGTGTGACAATTTTGATCAAACACGTGTTTAACTTATCAACCAAACTTTCTGGGCCCTTGTCTTTGTGGGCTTCTGTGAGCTGATGCCATCATCCGTTAAGGATAACGGGAATATTTCCTAACATAGAGTAATGCTACATTGCTATATATTATACCATCATCCTACTTCCGTTCTCCCATTCCAATGGATTGATATATCAATGTCTATCTATCCTTGAATATTATTTATATATATTTTCCCAAGGTCTGATGGATACTGTCGGCTGGCCATATGAGCCCAATGGAATGAAGGGAATATGCATAACCCATTGCCAACAACATTGAATTGTTAGGTATACCTTACAAAACGAATAAAACTGAGATTTTTTTAATTTCATTGGTTGTTGGATTAACTTAAAACAGGAAAAGAGAGAGATTTTCATTGGAGCCGTAGGTTCACCACGTGAACGGTAGCTAAAAAGGTTTTACTTTCTTGAAGCAAAATCATTCAAGAATCTGCATGTCACATTCGTGAATCGATCAACACAAAGTCGTTTTTGGAATTGACGTTTCGTTCGTAGATCATTTTGGAATATTTCTGGTTGTAAGTATTTTTTACTTTTTGCATTAAAATTGATGGGTCAGCAATATTCCTTTCTATATATATATAATAACATACCATTAAATTAAATATAGAAAATATGATGGGAAACAAATTCCAAACTTGGTTTGAGATATATATATATATATATAAACTCACTCTTTTTAAAAGAAAGTACATAAACTTTAAAATGTTTCAATTTAGGGTATCTATTTTTCAAAAAATTTCAATGTCAGCCATCCGTTAAAATTTTTCGTTAAATCCTATCAAAATTTTCAAAATCAAAATTTTCAAAATACCCGTGTTTATTTTTTTAAAAAAAAAAAAATTATAAAAAATTTTCAAAGATTGAGGCATGAGTATTTTTGCAAATTCCATTAAATTCTGACCAGCAACTAAATTCTAGCAATTTTTTTTCCTTAAGAAAATGGATGGATATTTTGAGAATTTTGATAGGATTTAATGAAAAATTCTAACGAATGACTGAGATTGAAAATTTTTGAAAAATATATACCCTAAATTGAGACGTTTTAAAATTGTAAGTATCTTTTTTCAAGTGAAGTTCTCCCTGATTTATTGGATGCTCTAAAATCTAAATTATGTAAGCTATTATTATAAGCTTCAGTTGTAGTGGAGGCTGTGCTTTCATAGTTTATAAGTTGATTAAAAAAATCTTTTTGCTTACAAGAGCACACAAGGCCTTGAGCACGTTGACTAATATGTTTCCATAATACACAATCAATTATTACTGAAATAATGACTTAGTAACTTACAAAAAAAAAAAAAAAAAAAAAAAAAAGAAAAAAGAAGAAGAAATAATGACTTCGTGGCCAAAAAGTCCAAATTCAAAAACTATAAATCCGGTAAATATGCTGAAGAAAAATATAATGGTATATATAACAAAATAATTAAATGACATGTGAGAAAATTCTAATAGCGACCTAATAATAGCTTCCAAACCTAATTATATGGAATAAGTGTAGAGCTAACATTAGTGTTAATATCGGATCAGGATTCTTTATAATTTTAAAGAAATTGTAGATTATCAAATTATGCAATTTTGGCCGTTTTTTGACATCGAAATACTTATAGAATGTCACCTATTAAAAATATGGCATGTTGTCGAGACACCAGAAATAATTTCCCTTCCAAAAGGCTTTATTTTCACTGTTGCAGAAATGTTTCTTCTTCATAAGATCTCATTTAAATATTGTTTCAAATAAATGCTAAAGAAATGAGAGATAAAAGATAAAGATTTTTATATTAAAATAAGGTCAAGCGAACCATTTTTGCTTTCCTATATATTTATGGTACAAATTTTGGTTTTTTTGGTGTTTCCTTAATTTAGGGAACAACAATGAAATCTAATTCAATGGGCTTTTCAAGAGTTCCTCTCTCTGCTCCTTGATTCGTGTCATGACAGCCAACTCGCGCTCGAGAATTGAATTCTCGTGATTGGAGAGGGATTCGAGGGTTTCTCGAGAATTGGATTCCAGTGCTCGGATTTTGGATTCCAGGGACTGGGATTTCTGAGAGAGGGAGTCTTGGAGGGAGGAGAAGCGATTGGACAGGGTTGTGAATAGCTAGGTGTAGGAGAGAGAGAGAGAGAGAGAGAGAGAGAGAGGACACTAGTGGGAGAGATGAACGGCCGAGGGAGAGGAACAGCTAGTCGGTTGGTTTCAAGGAGAGAGAGAAAGAGCGTTGGGGAAAATGACCTCAACGTTGATCTTTGTTTTCAAAGAAGAAAACAAAAAAACAAATAAGGAAGGATTAGGTGAGATTTGATTGGAACAAAAGAAAACGAAGTTCAAAACACTTTAGAAAAATTCAGATCAGGTGTCACGTTTGAACGAGACAACACATTTGAACCATGTTCGAACAAGCTACGTAGGACTTAATGCAAGATTAAATTTCAAATATTGTTTGAATGAATCACTGACCGTTTGAATGTAAACGTCCCTACATACGACTTAGATGAGTCCAAAAGTTGCAAAAGCGGGGGAAAGGGCTTTATAAGCCTTGGAGGAAACCCTAGTTCACCATTCCACCATTTTCATGCAGCTAGAAAGAGAGATAGAGAGAAAGTGAGGAAGAAAGAGAGAGAGTGAAAATGAGGAGCTTTTGGTGCTTTGGAAGTCCAACCATCTTTGAGGAGGTAAACTCTTCCTTCTTTTGCTTTAATTTCATGTATGAGTTCCTTTAGAAGAACATGTTTGTGTGTGTATTGGTGTGTGTGAGTTTGGAGTTTTGTGGAGTATAAATGGAGGGAAAGCAAAGGTCTTTCTTAAGGAAAAACTCAAGCACCCGAGCTTTAGGGAAAAAAAAAATGGTGAGTTTTTGAAGAGTTTGTGTTACCATACGGGTTTAGGTATTGTAAAGGGGCAATCTTTGCAATTTATGAGTGCTAATGGTTGGATCTAAAAGTCACTTGAAGAGTTTAACTTATTTAATATTAAAGCAAAATTTATTGTTCAAGCTCAACTCATTTACTAAATGAATTGGGCTTGAATTGAGATCATGCAAGCTGAGCCCGAGTAGTTCATGAACAACTCGGTTCATTTTAAGTCCTAATTTGCAACATCAGCCTCGGCTTGTCTAACCTCGTGTATCGTTGTTGTCCTTCGAGACACCGACCGCATCGTAATTCTCTACCTAGGCCCCTTCTTCAACATTTGGGCCATCTTTGTTAGTCTTGGGCGCTACGCCCACATTTGTAATTTTGAGGACTTTTTGTCAACTAAAATAATCTCTTGTATGTAATGCAAGAGTCTAACCCTAAGACTTAAAAATTTATTTTAAAATTAAAAAAAAAAAAAAAGAAAAAGAAAAAGTATAAACCTTGCTTAAGTATGTGCTATTAGTAGCCTTAAGTGGACATTATGTGCTATTAGTAGCGTTAAGTGATGTCCACTTGGACTACTACCCCGGGTCGAGAAGTAATTCTATATGTACATTAAGTGTCCATAAGAAAATGAAGTGGCTTTTAAAATCATCATTTCATCAATCACACATTCAATGGTAATTTTAAAAGTCACATCATTTTTTTTATGAACATTTAATGTATACATAGAATTATTCCAGGTCGAGTGGCATTTCAGGACTGTGTTTCTTTCCTTTGGTTGAATTTTTTTGGGTTTAAACATCTTTCGCGGGTCTTGGCCAGCATCAATATCGGTTATGCATCCATCTCTATATCTTGTATTTTTTCTTCTAGTTTTATAAAAAGTTTAGCCTGCCCAAAAGAAAATATATATATATATATATATATATATGAGTACAAATTTTATGAGACTCTAGTTCGTTTGTTATATGCCAATGGCCCAATAGACATCGAAAAAGAAAAAGAAAAAGAAAAAGAAAAATCATAGAGAAAACCGACCCAATTAGTAGGTTAATTGTCATGAACGATTGGATTAGCACCGCGGAGAACCAGGCAGTTCTAAAAGGAGTTCATTGTTCAACTCAGTGCGCAAACATACTCTTCAAACTACGCTAAAGCTACCTGGAGTTGGACGGTTATGATCATCCCAGCGAAACAGTGTACACCCTGAGGCCTGAGGCACTAGATGATCAAATGGAACATGAAGCTTTGGGGCCTCCTTTCCCTCCAAAAACCTCTTCTCCAACGGCTTTACCTACCATTTGAACCCTTTACTGTCCCAACCCATTTTCTCTTCCCCGCTAAACCTATCCAAACCTACGCTAAATTTAGCGGAGACCCACAAACCACCGCTATTTCAAGCTCAATCCGAAAGGGCAGCTTCATACCCACCTCTATATCCTACTCTAAGCTCCTCTCACAATGCACTGCTTCCAAGTCTGTAAGTTCAGGCATGGAAGTCCATGCTCACATGGTCAGATTCGGATTATCTGAGGACCCGAATGTTAGGAACCATTTGATTAATCTGTACTCGAAGTGTCGGTGTTTTGGGTATGCCCGGAAACTGGTTGAGGAATGTACTGAACCGGATTTGGTTTCTTGGTCTGCTTTGATATCTGGGTATGCACAAAATGGGCTTGGTAAAGAAGCCGTTTTGGCGTTTCATGAGATGCACTTGTTGGGTGTTAAGTGCAATGAGTTTACGTTTCCGAGTGTTCTCAAGGCATGCTCGATAATAAAGGATTTGGAGCTAGGTAAGCAGGTTCATGGGATTGCGGTGGTAACGGGGTTTGAGTCTGATGTGTTTGTTGCAAATACTTTGGTTGTTATGTATGCAAAATGTTGGGAGTTTGGGGATTCGAGGAAGCTGTTTGATTCGATTCCAGAACGGAATGTTGTTTCGTGGAATGCTTTGTTTTCTTGTTATGTACAAAGTGATTTCTGTGGAGAAGCCCTGGATTTGTTTCAGGAAATGGTTTTGAATGGATTAAGACCCAATGAGTTTAGTTTGTCAAGTATTCTGAATGCTTGCTCGGGTTTGGGGGATGGTGGTCAAGGAAGGAAAATTCATGGGTATTTGATAAAGCTTGGATATGATACTGATCTATTCTCAGCAAATGCGCTTGTTGACATGTATGCCAAAGCAGGAGATATGGAAGATGCAGTTGCTGTTTTTGACGAAATTGCACAACCCGATATTGTTTCCTGGAATGCTGTTATTGCTGGCTGTGTTCTTCGTGAGTCCCATGAATGGGCTTTAAACTTGTTTCAGCGAATGAAAAGGTCAGAAATATGTCCAAATATGTTTACTTTATCAAGTGTTCTTAAAGCCTGTGCCGGAATGGGGCTCAAAGAATTGGGTAGACAGTTGCACTCTAGATTGATAAAGATGGATTTAGAATCAGATTTGTTTGTGGATGTAGGACTGATAGATATGTACTCAAAGTGTAATATGATGGATGAAGCAAGGATGGTTTTTAATTTGATGCCAAAGGACTTGATTGCATGTAATGCTGTTATCTCAGGACATTCACTGAATGGGGAAGACATGGAAGCCGTATCCTTTTTTGCTGAGATGTACAAGGAAGGACTAGGATTCAACCAGACAACTTTATTCACAGTCCTGAAATCTGCAGCTAGTTTGCAGGCTATCAATGTTTCTAGACAAGTTCATGGAATTTCTGTGAAATCAGGTTTTCATTCTGACATTTATGTCATAAACAGCATTCTTGATACATATGGAAAATGTAGCTGTGTAGATAACGCAGCAAGAATTTTTGAAGAATGCCCAATTGGAGATCTGGTTGCTTTCACATCCATGATCACTGCTTATGCTCAACATGGTCAAGGAGAGGAAGCTCTAAAGCTCTATTTGCAACTGCAACATGGGGGTATCAAACCAGATCCATTTGTTTGCAGTTCCCTTCTGAATGCTTGTGCAAATTTATCAGCATATGAACAGGGAAAACAGATACATGTTCATGTTCTGAAGTTCGGGTTCATGTCTGATGTCTTTGCCGGGAATTCTCTAGTGAATATGTACGCAAAATGTGGAAGCATAGATGATGCAGGTTGTGCTTTCTCTGAGATACCTGAGAGAGGAATAGTATCGTGGTCTGCAATGATTGGAGGACTTGCACAACATGGGCATGGGAAACAGGCCCTCCAATTGTTTAACCAGATGCTTAAAGATGGTGCTTCCCCAAATCATATAACTTTAGTTAGCGTCCTTTGTGCATGCAATCATGCAGGCTTGGTAACTGAAGCCAGACGATATTTTGATTCAATGCAAGATTTGTTCAGTGTTGAACCATTGCAAGAGCATTATGCTTGTATGATTGATCTCCTTGGCCGTGCTGGGAAATTAAATGAGGCAATGGAACTTGTAAATAAAATGCCATTTCAAGCTAATGCTTCAGTTTGGGGTGCACTTCTTGGTGCTGCAAGAATCCATAAAAATGTTCGTCTTGGCCGACATGCCGCTGAGATGCTTTTAACTCTTGAACCAGAGAAATCTGGTACCCACGTTCTTCTTGCAAACATTTATGCATCAGCTGGCATGTGGGAAAATGTTGCAAACGTGAGAAGGCTTATGAAAGATAGCATGGTGAAGAAGGAACCTGGAATGAGTTGGATTGAGGTGAAAGACAAAGTATACACCTTTATAGTAGGAGATAGAAACCATTATAGAAGCAAGGAAATATATGCCAAGCTTGATGACCTGGCTGACTTAATGAATAAAGCTGGCTATGTTCCCATGGTAGAGATTGACCTCCATGATCTGGAACAAAGTGAAAAGGAGCAGCTTCTGCTCCATCACAGTGAAAAACTTGCAGTGGCTTTTGGTTTGATTGCTACTCCACCAGGATCTCCCATTAGGGTGAAGAAGAATCTTCGGATCTGTGTGGACTGCCATACTGCATTCAAGTTCATCTGTAAAATTGTCTCGAGGGAGATTATAGTGAGAGACATCAATAGATTCCACCACTTCAAAGATGGTCTGTGTTCATGTGGAGACTATTGGTGATTTCTATGAAGAATTACTTTCCTCCTTTGCAACCAAGTATACACCCTGTGTAGACACTTCGCATTCTTTCTCTGACATGTAGAGGAATACTGGAGGCCTATCATGAACCTATGGCTTTTTTCCAACTAACCCCCAAAAGAATTTTTGTATTCCTTAGTATCTATTGATTCAAATGAAATATTTCATTCTTCACATGTAATTTTATTAATAAAAAAGTCATGGGTGGTCTCCTACCATTTTCGAGGCAAAGAATTGCTCAGTGATCAGGAGCGTATGTACCCAGAATCAACATATGAAGAATGACTTCTATTGTCATTGCCTAATGCATTCTGAATAGATTTTTGCTTGTGACGAGGCAACTTGGAAATGATTATTTCCCTGAGACGATATTTTTTTTGAAGGTATTTCCTGGACATTATTATTCAACAATGTATGAGCTTTCTTCTTCTACAGATGGCGGGGACGAGGCCTGATTGGCAGGGGACGTTTTACCGTCCCCTGCCCGCCTTTTTTTGATAAAAAATAATTTTTTTTATTTAAAACAGCTGGTTGGGGATGGTAAAACGTCTCCCAACAAGCATTTCCCCGCAAGAACTTCTACTGCTTTGTATCCGGTGAAGAGAAGTGGGTGGTAGGCTTAGTAGGGCTCGAACCTACAATATAACCGTTATGAGCGGTACGTTTCAACCAATTAAACTATAAGCCCCTACGGATCGCTACATGCAATTCGCTCACTTCGGGAAGAGCGGACCGAAAGAGGAGCTTGAATCACCAAGGAAACCTACTTGCCCCATGGCGGGGGTCAAAGTAGTCAAAACAGTTCATTCGTGATAGGACACCAAATATTTTTTCTCTTTTCTCTTTAAGGTCAGCATGACTTTAACTTCAACTCCTCCTAAGACAACGTTACCAAAAAAAAAAAATGGGGAAAAACTTTATTTATCCTCCTAAATTACCATGCCTTTTTTAATGTCATCCCCAAACTACCAAAGTTTGTATGTATTCGTTTTATTGGTCCCTTTCAATTCTCTCCCGCTGTTAGGGTTTTTTGTTTAACTCAATCGTATAACAAGGAAAATGTCTCTTATACAGCTTTGCACCAAATAATAATATTGAAGCCGATTTTAAATACAAAATGTACATGATACATGTACAAAAGGGAAAAAAAAATTGCTATTGTTCCCTGTTCATTTTTCTCACATCAACATTATTGACTCCTCTGACATTATGGTCAACAGTGAGTATTTCACTTTGATTGAGATTCTGCCACCCTCTACACACAGCCTGGCTCCGCTGACCACCCAATATCCAGGCGGGTCCTCAGGGCCTCTCACCATTTCCTTTGTATTTACAAAGTTTGACATTTTCGGTGCCCGTAAAGGTGGTCCCCCTGGATAAACTGCTGAATTCATATCCACCTTGGCCGGCTTCTCAGGTGGATTCAGCCCTGCACTAAATCTTGAGCTAATCATCATTGAGATGAATCCTGATTTTCGAGATGAAGTTGTGTTTCCATCCCATGCTGATCTACGTATCTTTGCAGATGCCACCATGGAGTATCCAAGCCTCAGGAACAAAACGTTCCTCATTCCAATACCCTTAACTTCAAACCAGGCCTTCGTCACAATAAAAGCAGAGTCATCGATGAGAGCGCTATTGTACTGTACTGGGGCAGTGTAAACATGTGAGAATATGCTCCACTTAACAGGTTCAAGGTACCCTCGATCGATCAACTCCTCACTGGGCTCATGACCATCTGAGAGTTGGAGGATCTTGGGAAGAGTTGAGAGATGCTGAAGATGAATTGCAAGATGGTCACTTTTCTTGCCTTCCAAGTATAAACGGACCCCTGTCACTGGCCGATTTCCAGAGTCAACCTGAAAATTTTAAATGATAAAACAGGAATTCAGTGATACTGTGACAAAATGCTTGAGTACTGGAAAATATATTCAAACTTTTTCAGTAATGGTTTAAATGACCCGCTTCCTGCATGGTTATGAACATAGTACAATATTCTGTGTGATTTCTTGTATGTAAACAGGCTAGCTTTCCCGCCAACTAAACTTTGTTTTGATCAAATAGAATAGCATACTGAACCCAATATTCTGTGTGATTTTAGCTATCTCAAACACTAATGCATCAAAAACAATTAACCTAAAAGTATTTATCCTGGCTGCACAAACACCAGACCTTTTTAGTTCAGATGGGTTTGTCAAGTACGTAGTCAAGCTTATCAACTCAGAAATGATAGTTACTGCTTCCACGTCCAAGTGCTCCATCAATAGGAACAAAGCCAGGATGTTTCTTTAGAGGGGAGATGGATATAATTCTAACACAAAATTTAAGAAAATATATTTTCTAACAATTGATTTATGTCTAATCTTGTAATGTAATATCAGTCGAAAGTAAAAATATATATATCGAAATGTCAAATTCAATTAACAAGTACACAAGGAATATAAATTGGAAAAAGACTCGATCTTAAGGAAAAGAGACATTTTACAAGATACAAAAATTCAAGCAATTTTTTAATTAACGAGTACAAAATTCAGGTAAATGCACACAATATATATATTTCATATTCACATAAAACATTATACTCATATTCAGCAAAATAAAATAATAATAAAATAAAATAAAAAATTGCAATCCTCTAAGCTATATTCACATAAAAAAAAACTCACAAAAATTCTCATAAATAGTGTTTTGGAACTTTTTTTTTTTTTTTTTTTTGGGGGGGGGGGGGGGGGGGGAGAGGTGGGGTGTATAAAACTTTGAAATGATTTGGGGGCCCATATTGAAAAGTTAAGCTTCACTAATATCTTTATTAAAGTTTTAGGGGGCCTATATTAAAAGTTTTGACAAGCTTTAGCATTGGGCATCCATCAAAAATTTATTTATTTTTTTCCAAAATATTTGGGGTTTCTACAACTAAGGAATCCGAACAATGATATATCACAGTTAAAATTGAGATTTTAAGCATAATGGTATCACTATGAGCTGTAACAGAAGAAATTACCTGCATGGTGTTGACATAAAGCCTGGGGCCCATAAAAGTGAACTGAAGTGATGGGGATGTATGTTTTCTGTGCCTAAGACCAAGAGGCAGATCACCATACATTGGAGCCCATTGCCGAGGCAATTGAAATTCTAGAAATTGATGGAGTTCCTCTATTTGTGGTTTATCTGCATGAATTATCAACCATCAGAGAGCAATACATGTACTAATTGAGAGAAAGAAGCCACAGTGATTCAAATGAAAATGGTAATTACATATACTATACTTCTCAGATATAACACTTGCAGATTCATGCAAAGGCTACACCCAATGATCACTGTCACAAAAGAATTACTAAGCTAAACTTATGTGTAATAGTTCCATAATATCTGCAACAGTATATATACAAATCATATCTGACATCAAGTTGGATGATAGGCACCAACAGTATTAAGAAATGGAATCGAAGACAGAATTACACGGCCAACCAAGCAGAGAGCAATGCATGAGCAAGAATTTAAGGCCTATCTGGCTAGGCAGTATCCTGCTCACACAAATATTCCAGCAAAATCAAGGATTAGGGGTCACCTCCCGTGTGTACAACATGGTTGTGTTGGTGCTATATATATAGGACCTTATTAAACCTCATTGACTTATAACATTATCAAAATCATATTTTGTGCTTCAATGAATGCAGGATTGAACCAAACTTGGGCCAGTCTAAACCACTCTCAGTTATGCTGAAGCTCAGATCCATGATTGCTTTTTGGTTGCAAGACAAATTGCCACAGCTCAGTTTGCACAAGATGCAGGTAAAATAATGCCCACGACTTCAGGAACAAAAATATTTCAATCTCCAAAGAGTGCAAGATAACAGTGCTCACATGGACCATAGAGCCAGAGAGATCAAAGTGACAGATAAGCATACTCACATCTAAGGTACAGATTCACTGCATGACTTAGAAATCCATTTCCTTTGACACCACTCAAGAGTGAAGTTATAGGAACAAAGGACATCGATATGACATTAGGAGACTGTGATATGGTTGAAAGCCACTGATTATGACTTTGACGGACATCGACACCTCCCCTTCGGATACAGATGTGCATTATATCCTGCATATAGATAAATACTTTTAATGTAGCCAGTATCCCATCAGATGCATTTAAGAAACAACAGCCAAAACAGAGATCAGAATGCTCACCTCGTTCTTTGAGCAAGTGATATCAGGTGGCCTTATTGAGGCACCACCAAAAGTGTTACGAAGATCCCAGGGCATAGAGTTTTCTTCCTAAAGAATAAATAGAAATATTAAAGTGGAACAAGGAATCTCCTAATTATTTTCCACAACTTCCTCTTTCATGGTAAAGAATCTAAATATAATGGAAGCCCATAATTGCTGTGAAGTCTGAAATAGGTGGTTTAACTGGGAGGAAAAATAATGTTAGACCCATTTGACCCATCAAGCCTCATTTTTAACTCAAAAGGGGAGAGAAAAATCAATTTCGTGGCAATTATTTGAGAAAGTGATGACAAAACAGAAACTATGTTATCTTAGGACTAAAGAACTTAATGAAGAAGTTGACAGTCAAGCGTCAAAAAAAATGTTTTTGAAAATGTTATTTCGGGCTCTGTTTTCCAGAGGTTTCCTTTTCTTTTCTTTAAGTTTATGACACTTTTCTCATGAATCAGGGATTAGCTAAAAACTAGAAACATCACCCTGTGGCTGAAAACTTGAGGGAATCAGATTTTACAAAATATTTTTTAGCTATTACTCACCATTGTAATGCATCTTATAATCACTTTAACAACAGAAATGATGTTATCACATGACAATGATAATAATGTTGACATTAAGATCTTATGTACCTTCAGTTTTCCTGATATTTCAGCAGGGTTCGATAAGAAACTTCCATTCACATCTTCAGAAAATCTCTTATCAGCATATTCCTTTAACAATTTCTGCACTTCAGCGGGCTGCAGATGTGAATTTTCTAACTGCCTTATGTGAACTACATCCTTACCTCCCATCTTTACCCCAGCAACAACATGAGTACCATATTTTTCAATGAACCTGGAAAATCGTGTTATCGACCATTAACAATTAAAATAATCTAGCAAAAACTAACAATTAAAACCCTAATTTCAACTGGAACATTATGTTAAAAACCATTGCCAATCTTTGACTTCCTTTTTTTTTTTTTTTGTTTAACAAATTGCAGGTGAGTCACTGATATCAGCTTTGTGGGCGCCTTGTTTATTCACCAAAAATGCTGAAAGGCATTCAACTACATATCGAATTTTTTATTCAAGTTTGCAAAAGTCTTACTCAGCAAGGGCAGCAGGATCCCATGAAGAAGGCACTTCTCGTTTGACATGCTCGGACAACGTTATCTGGGACCTGTCTAACTCGATGTTATACAGACTTATGAACCAACCATCGTATGCAAGACTCTTTGTGGCAGCTGCGTCCTTCTGCCAGCACCCCTTGAAGTTGAACATTGAATTGAATAGCCCCGATGGAATTTTGCCCGATAATGACATTTCCTGATTAACTTGCTCCGACATCTGGAATAGATTAGCCAAATTTAGACAAAGGCAACAAACGGCTCACACACCATCTAACCATTGAACGTGCCCAACATAATATTAACAACTTTAATCTTTAATCAGAATTGTCAAAGTAATAAGAGAGCCAATGCTGCGTCTATTTGTTAGTTTTAACACAATATACAAGCATGGTTCCAAGACTTTAGGCAAGATGAATGTTCATTGAGTACTAGAATTACTACATATCGTTCTTATTTTAAGCATAATTATAATATTCCCCCCCCCCCCCCCCAAAAAAAAAAAAAAAAAAAAAAAAAAAAAAAGGGTACCTGATGAAACGAAACGACATCGGAGCGAAACCTGGTGCGCTCGCCTTTGTCACACTTGATGGAGGTGGGCACGTGCGGGACGACCACACCGCCGGGAACGACGAGGTCACGGGTCCGGGTCTGGTCGAGCTCGATCAGCCTCGACTCGGAAGGCCCAGACTTGCACGAAGAGAGCTTGATATCGTTGCAGAGATCATATCCGAGGCCGATCGCCGCCACAGCCTTCTCGGCAGTAAAATGGGGGTTCAGGCGAGGGCCGCCGAGAGCCATCGATCCCTGATCGCACGGTGGAGATTGTGCTCCTCTCGAGGGGTGACGTGACTTCAAGGGCTTTGGTTGGACAACGAAGAAGAAGAAGAAGAAGAAAAAGAAGAAGAAGACGACCCATTGGAGTGGTGTTTGGGTTTTCAGCTCTCACAAAGTCTGAGAGGAGGGTTTTTTTTTTTTTTTTTTTTTTTTTTGGTTTTTACTTCATTTCTTTATTACTGAAACCGACAGGCTCTTTGGTCAAAGCTTGGACTTCGGAGAATGCAATGTGAACGAGGACTAGGAAAAGGAGGCGGCTGGCGGCTGTCCCGCTGTTCCTCCACGTGTCAACGTAACACGGGTTGCCTTGCCTCTGTTCTTCTTCTTCTATTGGAGCAATAAAGAGCTTATTGGTAAGGTGGACTTGGTCTGACCGAATGACCGTACACGGTACACCTTCAAAAGATGAAGAGTTTTTTTTAATAGATAAAAGACGGGTAATGTTATATGGTGTTACTAAGGGACAACATTTAGTATATCGAAAATGGAAATGTGATAATTATGTGTAACCTTTCTAAATTTGATCGTAAAGTACTCTAGAGCTTACAAATTTTATTAACAAACAAATGGAGTTATGGTATTTTTATAATGGGAGTAAAAGCAGTACGTTTAAAAGATAGGGAGAGAGAGAGAGAGAGAGAGAGAGAGAGAGAGAGAGAGAGAGAGTCAAAGGAGTTATGGTATATGAATGGGTTGCACGCTATATGTCACGTCCTTTTTTTTGGTTAATTTTTTGGAAAAAGGTTAGCAAAACATGTTCATTGTCAATGTGTTTTAAAGACTCATGTTCATTGTCAATGTTTTTTAACGACTCAGATGGAGATTTACATGTGATTCATCGTATATCACACTTTCCAACAATTATGGGACCGACTTAAGCTGACTGCAGATCCCATTGTGACCCAAAGATAACCCTTTTTCACAACCATTTTTTAAAAATAAATAAATAAATTACGTAATTCACTCATACTCATAAAGAAAAAGCATTTAATTTGCTTTAATACAACAGCATCACATATACAACGAAAAATCTTATGTATCTCAATTTTATTTTATTTTTTTTCTAATTGAATATAGAAAAAAGGGTTATAAGGTTGAATTTTTATCGCTTCTTATCTTAATAGAAGAAAAGATAGGAGATCCTATAGGAATGCTTCCAAAAACATGGTTGGAAACTGCCCACTTAGCTAAACAATGTGCTCGAAAATTGGCACTACGAGACACTTTCAAAGCATTCCAGCTATGAAAAGAAGATAAAACTAAACTAATATCTAAAATGCAATTAGCAAAAGACCAAGAAGAGAAAAGATGAAGATTGTTGATAGCAAGAATAACAAGTAAAACATCTCCCTCCAAAAATAAATTCTCACAACCAGAAGATGCAACCAACTGAAAAGTCAAAAGAGCAACATAAGCTTCTCCAAGAAGTGCATCAGAAGAAGTCAGCTTTTGAGTAACAGCTAGAATATTATTACCATTTTCATCACTAATAACTGCTGTAGCAACAACAAAATCACCATGGACAGCAACATCAAAGTTTCCTTTGATACATCCAGCAAAAGGTATAGTTTAAAGACAAGGTAAAATAGAGTCAAATCAAGCCTTACAATGCAAGCCCAAAGTATAAGAAATCTGCTTGATTGCTTTTGCAAGAGAAGGTTGAATTCCATCATGAATAAGTTTATTCCGAGCCATCCAGATGAAGTCTAAAGTGAGAGAAGCAAACAATTGAAATTTCCTAATTTCATATTTAGGAATAGCAAGCATCATCATAGGAAAAATAATAGTAAGAATCAAATTCATATCTACTCTAATTTTGCTCATTAATCTTCACATCATTCATTCTGAAAATTAGATTAAAGCTAGTTAATTTCATATCCTAGATTATATGGGATCAGACTTATCTTTCTAAGAGCCCGGATAGAATACTTCATGTTAGCTGATTTCATATAGGTATTAAGCTCTTATCCCGAAAAATCTGGAATAGGGTCTTTCTATGCCATGCTAAGGATTATGGGATAAGACCTTATCCCATAAACCATTCCGGTCGTAATTTTAGGAAAAACATTTTAACACGTTTTATCCATATCGCCTCGTGGTGATCTCGATAAAGTCTTTCACGGGGATCAACTGGATATGGGCCTTTGGTATGTCCTTATAGCATTCATGTCCTAGCATTCCTGAGACGATGATATTCTGAAATCATTGAAGTGTGCCTATCAGAGTCCTACCAACTAAGGATATTAATAAGTTTCTGTAACGGATATCTAAGACCCTTATGTCCAAGCGAGCCTTAGCTTGCTAAGTCAGTCGGATCGAATGGGCCCTTGGTTCGATCATGGGCTCATTTGACTTTGAGAACAATAATTTTCCCAACAAGATTTATCAAACAACAACTAGTAACAAATACATAATCTTAAAGATGAAGTAGAATTTGTGCATATGACATTAATGCATGACCAGTTTCTACAATGGGACCGTGATGCTTATGCTCAATAGTATCGTTTTATTGGTGATTGTGGGTAGAGATGAAGCCATACATTTTTAGGGGGATGGGTCGAATAAATATTATATTATAATAGGAGGGATGGTTTAACTAAGAATAAAAAAATATATATTATGTTGGAAAATTAAATTAATATATAAAAAAATAATGCATTTAGTGTTAACAATAAAATAAACAAATTGTTCTTAATATATTTTAATTTTCTACTCAAACGCCTATTAAAATGAAACCCGACACTCTTTTAGATCCTAAAAACTATTTATGATTAAAGAGTAATTCTATATATACATTAAGTGCCCATCAAGTATCCAGAAAAAAAAATGATGTGACTTTTAAAATTACTATTGAGCGTGTGATTATCAAATGATAATCTTAAAAACCACACCATTATTTGATGAACATTTATATGATATGTAAAATTACTTGTCAAATTCTCTAATCCCGTTGTTTGGACTTCTAATAACCAATTGGTTGTCAGAAAAGATGAATTCAACTATTTAATTATATTCTCTGACTCCCCTCACAGGTGGGTTTAACAGAGATTGTGTTTGAACTCAAGATCATTGGTATAATATTATGTTAACTCGCCCCGTTGACCATATATATTGAAGGTTACATCGTCTATTACGAGAATGGTTCTGATAACTTTTTTCTTAACCTATCACTTGGAGCTTTGGCATGCCGAGCACTCAGAGGAGTCTTTATTTCGGTATAAAGGAAGCTTAAAGCCAAATAAGAGGCGATGCACGACGACGCAGAAGGCGAGGTGGCCCAGCTGTCTGGAGTGCCAACCGGATACCGTGATCAATTTGTTCACCCGCCATAGCAGTAGCTTGATGCGGTTTATTGGAAGTTGTAAACGACAGAAATGGTGTGGAGGCCATGACTGCTCAGCCCGCACATAAGAGTTTTTCCCATAGTTTGATCCTTCACAACTAAATGAAATGAGTGAAACTCAAAGTAAGTATTAGTTGCTTTATGAATTTATGAACGGATCACGTCACCTTTTTTTATTTATTTGTGGAACATGTAAAACATCATATAAATTGAAAAGGAGATTAATTCGCTGCGGAAATTTGGCCATTTCCGATGTGTTTGATAAATAATCCAGTACCATTACTGACACGGATATGATATGAGCCAGGGCAGCCACCATATTCTTCAGCGTTGAAATTCGCTAAATCAGAAGTAATGTGATGAGAAGCACCAGAGTCAAGCATACGTACGTACCAATTAGCGTCGAGTAGGAACGGAATTAATGGGTGGAACGTTTGAGCAGGGGTTAAAATCTATTATTTATTTATTTTTGAGGTAATTATTTTAGTAATACAACTATATTTTTATAAAATGCATGAGATTTAGTTACTTATTATATGCTGTTTATTATTATTTTTATTTATTTTTGGGGTATTAAATAATTAGGAGGTGCCATAAAAGCTTGCATGTTGGGAGAGGAATCCCATTCATAGACGTTGCTGTGAAAACGATGGTAGCAATCAAGAGCAACGTGCCCGATTTTGTTGCATACCTGGCAAACAAGACGAATAGCATGGAGGAGGATCGGAGAAACCTCTTCCACGCCCCTTGCCTCTACTAGTACTGTTGGGTTGTGAGTTTGAGTGAGAATTAATTATCACATGCAGCCAGGCCCAGATTTGTACTGCCACCACGGCCTGGCCTCCAGCCTCCTTGGGTTTGTTTTCCCTTTGGCAGCAAAGTTAGCACCTACAAGAGATACATCGATCATGATCTGGAGATCGAAGAAGTATATATGGCGATGACCAATCCGTTGCTCATCATGAGCTAAAAGATGCCCATAGATATCCTCAATTCAATGGATAAAGGCTACACATGGGGTAGTGACTACCCGAGGTCACAAAAGAATCATGCATAATCTGAGCTAAATATACCAAACGTAGCATTATCTACTCTTCGATCTGTACGTCTATCTTGATCTTTTCCTCTAGCTGCTAGCCTTATCTTCGTTTGAATCCAAGCTGTTGTGTTGAGATAAGATATCGTTGACAATGTAAGAGCAAGTCTACGTTTAGGCTACCCGATCGAACATTTGTTCAGACAAGCTAGTGGGTTTTCTATTCGGGCAGGAATCCATATATTACGGGCCTATCACAACTTTTTACCTGATCGATCCGAATGCTTTCTACTTCTTTTTTTTATTGTGGTCCGTTTAAGCATCCATTGCTTCACTGCATCATCAATACGCAAATCTGTAGCTTTTGTTTTTCAACTTATTAAGGAACTTTATATGATATGTCGGAAATTAGCAAGATCCTTAATTAATTAAGCAACAGGGTTTCAACTTAACACGGTTTTCTTGCTTTGTTTTGTGGTGTTGTTAATTAAAAACTTTTGAGCTGGCGCTGTAGCAAGAGAGTAGCTAGGGTCTATGTTATAGACTCAACTTTACAGTTCAGGTTCATATGATAATAGTTCGCAACCAAGGGCCCATTCCTGAAACATATAATAATGTTGGGCCTTTATTCATCAGAAAACAAAAAAGATAGAAAGAAAAGAGGCAGATGTTGGGCCACCTGAATGGTATGGGAATGAATTGAAATGGAGTGGGTGCGCGCTGAAGTGAACAATTCTAAAGGATCGTGATTCTATTATAAGATCTGAAACACACACGTGTACACACACACACACACAAAAAAAAAAAAAAAAAGTAATTGGAAAATAATATTTAAGACAATACTCCCTTTTTTAACATTTAACTGGACACTGTCAACACCTCAGCCTTTTTTCTCTATCTTTCTTTTTTTATCCATTAAAGAAAAAAAAAACTAATTTCTTTTTGCAATAATATGAATGGGTATTATTTATTAAGAACATAAGAAGTTAAAATTGAATGATAATTTCTATTCTTTTGTTTAGAATTGAATCAAAATTCTTAAAATATAATTTGTAATCAAGAAGGAGAAAAAATTATTGACGAAAAAAAATAATTTAAAAAAAAATTATTGGCGCGCAGCCACCACTTGCCCCCCCCCCCTTTTTTTTCTTTTTTTCTTTTTTTTTTTAAAAAAAAAAGTATATTTATTTATTTTTTAATAAATTTATATTTTTTATTTAAAATAGACACGTGTCGCCAATAGGCATTTGACGGAATCTATTAAAAATTTTAATGAAATTTGACTATAAGGATCGATTTATAATTATTGCTAATCACAAAGACCTCTTATAAACTTTTTAAATCATAAGAAATAAAAATTAATTATAACATATGACATGATCTAAGGTACAATTATCTCGTAAAGGTATACAAAAATTCTATTAAAAAGCCAAAGGTTTGGTGTTGAAAGTATCAAAGGCGTGGGCGTGTGGGGCAGAGTTTCCAAGTACGAACTTTTTATTCTGACCACCGAAAAAAGAAGTAAGTTAAGTAACAATCTTTTTCTTTTAAGTCCAAGTAAACCAAAAGAATGGAAATGGGAGTGGGATTGTCATTAGTCAACACGCTGGATGTTTCCCGAATTAAGCCAACATGCAAAATGCGAATTTTGACTCCACTCGCCCCTGCCCACATTTCTCGCCCTTGTTCTTTCTTTTGGAAATTGCTATCAGGTTGACTATAAATAACACGTTTCAACTACGATGGAAACCCGAAACATATGATAATAGTTATCCTCCCACTCATAGGTCATAGGTCCTGGTTTTTTAGGCGGAGTCGTTTGATAATGCTTTTTGAATAAATATTTTATTTTATTTTAATAAAAAACAAATCATTTTAAATGCAAATCACACAGGTAACATTTAAAACATTTAAAATTATTTTTAAACAATAATGACACTTTATTCTTTGAAATCAATTTTTATCATGTCAACCCAATAAAATAATAACACGTATCATTTTTTAATAAAAAAAATATTAAATATATAAATATATAAAACTAACAAGTTATTTAAAAAAAGAAAAAGAGGAAGGGGTGGCTGCCAGCCACCTCCTCTCCAAAGGGGGTGGCTACTACCCCTCCCAAATCTCTCTTTTTTTAATATATATATAAGTTTTTAATTTTTAGTGTATTAATATTTGTTTTATTAAGAGTAACACATGTCATGTTTTTATTGGGATTGACGTGGCAACCTAACGGACTCTGTTAATTTTGTAGACAAAAACCGACTTCAGTAAATAATTTGTAAGAGTGATTTGTAATTTAAGTCAACCACAATAATCAATGATGCAATTTTTCTTTAATTTTTTTGATCAATATTCTACATATTTTTTACACATATTAGGGTTTTGTTTGTTAATATATTTTTTTTCTCCATTTTGTTTTCTATTTTCAAAACAAAAACACTCACAAAACAATCAAACCCAACTGACTTTCGGTCGGAGGGCTTAGCTTGGACGCCGGGACCCCGAAGGACCCAACTCTTGAAAAGTCCAGTTGACCCCAGCAACAGCAAGGCAAAGGGCAGCTGGCCCTTAAGAGCTCGACAGACCACCATATTGACGGACGGTCCATGAGCCTAGCTAATCTCACCATTGCTAACTTAGGGGTTCGAGTGACCTCACTGAATCTCACCGGCGAGATCTTCAAACCCTCCCTTACCTAAAAAAAGGGTTCGAAGTCATTGAAGTCACTGTAACCCCAAAAACACTTTTTGAAAAATGAAATGCACATCATAAAAGCATGCATAACAAAGGATTCCATTTGACCAAAGTATATGAACACTACTTAATACGTGACCGTGTCATTTTTTCTACTCGGCTTCTAGAGCAGAAAGTGACGACATGGCAACGATATTTATGTGCTGCTATGGCGGCTGTCGCAGACTCGGTTCGTCAACACGTAAGGGGACACGTATTCAACGTGTTTCACGACTGACTTCTACAGCTCTACTGTACTTCGTCCTCTCAGAAACGCCACCTTATCTACGGAGATACCATTCGGCATTTGACACGTAACCTCGTGCATATCCACAGCCCTTGGATGCCAGTTGTTCTAATCCTGTTTACGTTATGGGCACGAGAAACAGATCTCCACTGTCAATCAAATTTTTAAATCAGATCCGATATTCGGTGGGTCCTTTTAATACCAAACCCGATTTTCTCTCGGCATGAAATCTAGAAATGAATGGCGGTGGTTGTTTTCCGGAAACAGAAAATAAGAAATTTAATATGTTGGTTTTTTTATGTTTAATATTATAAAAATTTTGGGTCATGGGTGATGGTGATAACGATGCTGTATATCTGTTATTCATTCCTCCCAATAAAGTCTAAATCTAAAATATAATATAAAATATATCTTACAAAAATCTCCTGTCGTTTTGATGTGCAAGTATACACTGAACTTTGAACTTTCTTTTTTTTCTTTTTTTATTTATAAGTAATGTCATGTCAACAAAATATAATAAATATAGGCCACGTTTGACAATTTTTTTCCGTCATGTTTCATTATTTTCACTTCTCTTAAAAAAAAAAAAAATTAACTTATGATATAAAAAGTAAAAAAAATAATAATAATAACTTTTATTTATTCATTAAAGATTGTTATTATTATTAAAAAAAATTAACTTTTTTCATTTTTTATATCACATTAATAATTTTTTATTACTATTTAAATAAAAAAAAACTCACTATAATATAATTTTTTTTCACTTTCTTATATAAATTCTTTTTACTTTATATCATATCAATCACTTTTTACTACCACTTAAAAAATAAAAAATAAAATCTTAAGGGAAAGGCAAGGACGGAACTAGCTTGGAACTTGGGGGTATCATAAATTTTTCATTTTTCTAGTTTTGCCCCACCAATTTTATTTTATTTTATTTTTTTTAATTTTACCTTTATAAATCACAAATGCTGACTCTGCCCTTGGAAAAAGGATTGTCCGACAGGGCTTTCTAATATTTCTTTTTCAACAATGAAGATGAGATATTAATTTGCAAGTTTGGCTTTTTTTGGTGAAAAAATTATTAAATAAATATGGTTTATAATATTTCACTTTCAACGATGAAGATAAGATACTAACTTGCAAGTTTGGCTTGTTTTTGGTGAAAAAATGATTACAGATTTTTTTGTACAAATGTTTTTTTTTAAAAAAAAATGAATAAATAGAGTAATCTCCTTTGTTTATTTTCTACGGAAAAAAATCATAATTGAGAGCAAAATTAGGTCAGAGTTGGTGTGGTGCATGTGAAATAAGGTTAGGCGGGTAATAGTGTCTTCGATTGGACTTCTTACGTGGCGGATCGATCAAATTCAAATCTGGAATAGGGTCTTTCTATGCCATGCTAAGGATTATGGGATAAGACCTTTTAGGAAAGGTACGTATATTTTCTTTAAATTACTATTTGATTGTTGTTGTTTTTTTTCTAAATTATTAATTGTCTCAATGTCTCTCTTTTTTAAATTATTAAAAAATGTCAATATTTTTTCTAATAACAATAATTTCCTTCTTAAAAATATTAAAAAAATATATAAAATAACAAAAAGTTATACAAAAAAAAAACCTGGTTATATATATATATATATATATATTTTGTCTGTTTGCTTTAATTTTTTTTTAAATTTTCAGTTTTTTTTTTAAAAAAAAATCATTATTTTTTCCTTTTTTTTATTTTTTCTTTGTTTTTTTTTTATTTTTTTGAATTCATATAGATATTTTGTCTTATGAAAAAAAAAAAAAAAAAAAGGGTCGTTTTTGTCTTTTAGTTGGTTTTATGGGGGACATTGATATTTTTTAGTAGTTTGAAGATAGGACATTGACACAATTGATAGTTTGGAAGGAACATTGACAATTGATAATGATAGTTTGAAAAGAATATGTGTACTTTTCTCTTATATTTTTAATCTAATAATTGTTGAATACAGTAATATTTAATTTTTACATCAATAAAAAGATTGTGGACAGAATTCAAAAAATAAAAAAGATGGAATAATCACCTTAAATTGGTTTAATGCTTGGTTGATGACATTGTGATATTAATGATCGTTTATTAAAAATAAAATCTTTAAAAGTTTTGGTTGGGGTGTAGTAAAAAATAAAAAACAAAAAAAACTACATTATATGCGTTGCAATTGTTTTAACGGTATAGATTTAACTATAACTTTTCATAACAGAAATAAAAATAAATAAATGAAAAAAGAGAAAGAAATTAAATCTAAATCATTAAAGAAAGCTATAGTTGAATTTTTTATTTTTTTTATTTTTTTAAAAAAAGTTATTTGTAGTTTGACGTGGCCCGTGGGAACATGTAGCAGCCTTAGGAATGAAGGCGTGCCGACTAATTAAGGCCTCCAGATACTAGTGGTATACAAACGGTTATAACCGGGGATTATTGGCTAAAACCGCTAACCGCCTAGGCGGCTATTGCATTTTACCAACCGCAACCGCTAACCATCTAAGTGGAAGCGGTTATTTTTATAACCACTGATTAGCGGTTATTGAGGAGATAACTGATGGATGTATAACCGTTTTTGCAATTTCGGTTTTAGGCCAATTTTGGCCACTTTTAGGCGGGTTATAGTGCATGTGTTAAATCCAAAATAATAACAAATCCAAAACTCAAACATTTCAAATCCAAATATAAATTCAAAATATTACAAATCGCTTTTGAAAACGATTATACAATTATGCGGTTAAAACAGTTATAACCGTTTCGTTTATACATTCCTACCAGATACCATACTGGTAGACATAAAAATCATGAAAGTCAATAGTAATATTGGATAAGATTTATTTTATAATCTATATTATTTATAAATTTAATGTTATATATATTATCAAGTTATTTTAAAATTAAAAAATATCACATCATATATTATGCTTTTATCATATACACCATCAAATAAAATAATGACGTTCCAATTCGAAATGGTAACCCTATTTGCAAATTCGTAGATTTTTTCAATGATGTTTATTAGCAAAAACAAATGTTCTAATTCCAATTTCAAGATTTTATTTTGTTTTTAGTTTTTTTTTTTTTGGAAAAGTACACATAAACCCCTCAAACTACCACTCAATTGTCAATGTACTCCCTGAACTACCAATTGTGTCAATGTCCCTCCCTCAACTACCAAAAAATGTCAATGTCCCCCCTAAGATTAACAAAAAGACAAAATTGACCCTAATTTTTTTTTTAATAAGACAAAAATGTCTTCCCATAAATTCAAAAAATTAAAACTAAAACTAAAAAACTTAAAAAAGAAATATTTTAAAAAAAATTAAAAAAAAAGAACGAATTTTTTATTTTTTATTTTTTTTTAAAAAAGCAAACAAAAAATAATTGAAATTTATTTTTTAAAAAAAATAAAATAAAACAAATGAAAAAAAAAAGGGAAAAACCAGTTTTTATTAAATTAAAAAAACGAAAAAGAACAATTTTTTTTAAAGAAAAAAAAAACGAAAAAAAAAAACTGAAATTTATTTATTTATTTTTTAAAAATAAAACAAATGAAAAAAAAAAAACCTGTTTTTATTAAATTAAAAAAACGAAAAAGAACATTTTTTTAAAAGAAAAAAAAAAGAAAAAAAAGAAAAAAAAACAGTTTTAATTTTTTATTTTTTTTTGGAATAAATTTTTATTATTTTATATTTTTTTAATAATTTTTTTTAGTTTTATTTTATTTTAATAATTTTATGAAGATCATTTTTGTCATTAAGGGGACATTGACATTTTATGGTAGTTTAAGATGAGAGATTGACACAATTGGTAGTTTGGGGGTACATTGACAATTAGGGCTGAGCATGGGGGGGGGGGGCGGGGATGCCCCTTTTTTGGCCCCGCACCCCGCAAAAATCCCCATGCACCCGCCCGGGGCGGGTGGGGATGGGGCGGGGTTGAGGGGCGGGGATCCCCGCGGGTATGCGGGGATCCCCACGGGTGTAGAACACCTAAAAAAAAAAAAAAAATGGTGCAGGAAGAAAAAGAAAAGAAAATATATGAGAGGGGGGGTGATTCTATGAAGAAGAAGAGAAGAAGAATGGTGCAGGAAGAAAAAGAAAAAGAAAATATATGAGAGGGGGGGCTGTGAATTGTGAAGAAAAAGAGAAAAATAAGGAAGAAGAGAAGAAGAATGGTGCAGGAAGAAGAAGAAAAATCTAGAAGAAAAAGAAAAAGAAAATATATGAGAGGGGGGGGCTGTGAATCTGTGAAGAAGAAGAGAAAAATAAGGAAGAAGAGAAGAAGAATGGTGCAGGAAGAAGAAGAAAAATCTGGAAGAAAAAGAAAATATATGAGAGTGGGGTTGTGAATCTGTGAAGAAGAAGAGAAAAAGAAGGAAGAAGAGAAGAAGAAGAATCTAGAAGAAAAGGAAAATATATGAGGGAGGGGCGGGGCAGGGATCCGGGGAAAAAAAAAAGATTAAACTCGCGCCCCGCCCCGCCCCGCACGGGTTGGTTAAAATCCAACCCGTACCCGTAAGAAAAAAAAAAAAAATCAAAAACCGCAATTTTAGGGGCGGGGCGGGGCGGGTTTGCGGGTTTTTGCTCACCCCTATTGACAATGATGTGATAATTTGAAATGGTTATATGTAATTTTTCTTTTTCTTTTTTTTTTTTTTTTTTTTGATGGGTTGGTAGAGGATGGATTAATATATATATATATATATATATATATATATATATATATATATCAATTAATTGTTTTAAAAAAGGAAAAAAAATTCGGATGATGGTATTAATTAAGGGTGCTGAGGTAGATATTGGACCATTAATGAACAGCCAAAGCATAGGCCTCTCAGTCACTCGCCATGCTATTTTTAATTTTCCAAGAAATAAATGCATAATATTTAATTGATTATCGAGGTGTAACCTCTAACCAAAACATACTTCACCGGAGGGACCCAACTCTCAATCGACATTCAACGTAAACGGCACCCATTAAAGGCAGTAACATGCCCTACCACCATTTATTTAGTGCCCAATTAAGTTATGTGTCATTTTACATGTGACAATCACATACCTTTTTTAATTGCAATGGCAAAGTTGAAAGAAAAAAAATTTATTTTTAATAAAAAAATTTCAATGCAAACGAACACATGGCATTTTTATAGACCGATGCTCCGTTTGTTTGGGAGTAAAATATTTTTTGTATTTTCTGATGTTTGTGCAAAGGAAAATAAGGGTTAACGGAAATCATTTTCAGTTTAATCGTAAAAACCTATTTAATTTTTGGAAAACAAATTACGGTTTTAAAAACCGTAATCATTTTCTGGATTTAAACTCTTCATTCTTTCAGACATGTTTGTGGGAATCCGTCACCTCGGGGCATTGGAGTTTGTTGGTAGTCCGAATCTACAGTCGAAGGTATCCGAATTTTGGTATCCAATCACCAGATTTCGTCGCAAGCAATCGCCGCCAGAATCCGGCCAACCCTGATTCTGGCAAAATTGGCTAGAATCTGGCCATCATCGCCAGAATCCAGTGAAGATGGCTGGAATCCTGTTGGATGATGGAATCTCGTCAGCAGTAATTTTTTCATAAGAGCCAAATGCTAAAAAATATTTTCAAAAAAATAATTTCTTTAAAAATATTTTAATACAAAATATTTTACATCAAAACAACTGGAGTATGAAGTTGAAAGAAATCTTTGTCCCGTTAAGAAACATATAAAATTTATAAACCGAATAAGAGAAACTTTTGCCAACTCAGTTTTTTTTAAAAAAAAATTAAAATAAAATAAAAACCTCCTAGTCTTTCATTTTGTCAGCCAAGGTTGCATTGGTATTTTACATTTATTTTTTTGACAAATGCCGCCCCAATAAATATAACTAACAATTTTGACAATGATATATCCAGCTTTTGTCCTTTTTTTTTTTTTTTTTTTTTTTTTTTTTTTTTTTTTTGAGTAGTCCTTTTCTTTATTGGTACACGTAGTAAAGCCAACCAACATAACATTAAATTATTAAATCTACAACTCATGCCTACCTAATGCATATTAATTTCGCATGCCAAAAAATACAAAGAATGTCACCAACTTTTGCAATAACTATATTACAATATCATTTAACTTTTAAATAACATAGCTCCCTGTTTACAGTTTTAAAAAATAAAAATAAAATAAAAATAAAAAATAAAAAATAAAAAAAATCTTGACCATGAAAATTCCGTAAGAAAAAGATTTTGATGGGATTTGGTTTATTCACTCTCTATTTTTCTCGTTAAAAAATTCAATTGAAAAAACGAGAAAGAAATTTATTGAAATTTTTTTAACCGCAAGCCAGCCAAACCCATTTTGATGAACATAATATCTTCTTGCATTGATGTTTTCCATTTTATATTTCCTCTTTTTAGGCCACATCAATAAATTTACAAAGCTCACTGTTGACTTTGTCATGGTGGATTTAGAACTAAAATTAATTAACCATATATTTATATTTATATTTATATTTATATCCGCCGAGTAACGCTTGCCATGACTTTTATTCCATTAAAATTCAATTTCAAATAAACCCCACTAGCCATAATTGATACGTGTCTCAGCCTCATGCCCTTATCGGGTAACGAGGGTAATCTAGTAATTCCGGGAGCATCGCGTGTAAAGCACGAAGGATTAAACGCGTGGGGCAAAAAGCTGTCGGGTATAATGGATACTCCCGTCAGAAAACAAGTCCGAGCTGACGTTTGGGTACGTGGTTGCGTGAGTTCTCACCGCTTGCCTTTAAGAAGCGTAAGGAACAATGGACGTGTGTCGAGACGTGATTGAGTGGCGGGGGGTAAACACCTGTTGGTCCAAGCGAGCGGTTCAAAGGGGGGCCGATAAAGCGTGGGATCGGGCAATAGCCTGGAAATTAATAGGCGACACAAAAAGCAAAAGCCACCCATAGCCCATAGGCCATAGCAGCCATCAATAAAAATCACAAAGTCCAAAAATGCCGATCCAAAACACGCGGCGAGTTAGCAGACTATGCCGACAACTTGTTCAACCTGCCGCCCCAAATTTCCTCACGCTCCCCCCACAAGAATTTACATCACCCCGTAATCATGTTCCAAATTTCTTACATATATTTACATCTCAATTTTCAAATATTTTTAAAAATAAATTTTAATTACATATTTGAGCATAGGTATATAAAAATTTTATTTTGAATGAATTATGAATTACCCACACAAATATAAGAGATTATATATAAGATCAATCTGCGCCTCATTTAAGTGTCAAAATTAATAATTGTGGATCAAATTTCAAGGAGTGAACGTACCCAGAATTGGTCAACAATAAAACCGGGACGCTTTGATTGGGAAAAAAGAAGCAAAATTTAATTTGTTGGGTCATGTTAAGTGATATTGAAGTCCTAATTAAATGCCAACTTATTTAAAATTAGCACAATCATATGGTAAGCGAGTAGCAGGACGCGCGGGAAGAGAGCGTGGACTGTGGCAGCTGCACCGCACGCAAAGTACTATGCGTAATTGCGTATGCAGCCGTTAGATAAAGAAAGATGATGATGATGATACGACCACCCACATAGACGAAACCCACATGCCACGTAATTCGGAGACAAACACAATACTAAATTGCCACCCACGCTCTCTCATGCCCAGCCGCCCGCCCTCCTCCCAAATTCTCAGTCAAATCCCTCGTTGACTGCGCCCCTCTCTCTCTCTCTCCTCAATATATCGCCGATTCCTCGCAACCCCTTCTATAAAACCACCCCATCCTCTCCCTTCACAATTGCGAGACAGGCCTTTGCCAATTGCCATCTCTTTCTCTATATTTCCCACTCAAACTACGCAGTTAAAGCGAAGGAAGCTAAAAGAAAAAAGAATAGTTATATATGGCACCGAGGGATAAAACGGCCGCCGTTAAAGGTAACGGCAACGGTAACGTGAAGGAGGTGCATTTTAGGGGAGTGAGGAAGAGGCCATGGGGGAGATACGCCGCGGAGATCAGAGACCCCGGCAAGAAGAGCCGCGTTTGGCTGGGCACCTTCGACACGGCTGAGGAAGCCGCTCGCGCCTACGACACAGCCGCCATAGAGTTCCGCGGCTCCAAGGCCAAGACCAACTTCCCTTCGCCCTCCGAGAACGCCAACAAGAAGAATAATAGTGATAATAACAAGAATATTTGCAGTAACAATCAGAGCCCGAGCCAGAGCAGCACGGTGGAGTCGTCCAGCCGCGAGCCGGCTCTGATGATGGATTCCTCGCCGTTGGATCTGAACCTCGCGGACGGCCAGGACGTTGGCGGCGGCGCGGGATTCGGATCTGCCACCGTGAAGTTCCCCTTCCAGCAGCACCACCGGCAGGTCCCGGCGGTCGGGCTGTTCGCCGGAGGTGTGACGGTGGCGAACCACATGATCTATTTCGACGCGATCGCTCGCGCCGGGCTGGTGAATGGTCGGCCCTATCAACTGCCGAAACTCGATAATTTCCACTCGGCGGGCTTTGCACGCGTGGTCCAGAGCGACTCGGACTCCTCGTCCGTCATTGATTTGAACCATGAGGATCTCAGGACTCGGCGAGCCCTCGATCTCAACATCGATCTCAACCAACCTCCGCCACCGGAAATCGACTAAGCTTTTTTCGGAAATCTACGGATTTTAATTTAATTTCTTTGGTTTTTAATTTCGTTTTCGTTTTCCTTTTCGTTTTCTCTAAGTGAGGGAAAATAGCAAAAAAAAAACAGAAAAAGAAAACGAAAAGTACGGTGAGAGCAAGTACCAGAGCTCGATGTGAATACGTAGGTGATCTCCTTGTTTTTTTTCAACAGTGTAACGAAACGTTGAGTTTCTTGCTGTTGTTCTAGGGCTCTTTATTTTATTTTATTTTTCCCCGTTGTAATCTCTGATTTCGGCATTACTTTCCTTCACGGAATTAACAGCGATAATTTCTCAAATAAAAGCGTATGCAATTTTCAGTTCTGTACGTGTGTGATCCGTTATCCGCCGGCCGGCAAACTCCGCCGGAATTTGGAGAAAGTGAGACAATGGTACGTGGGATCCATGATAGTACGGACCAGCACACGAGTTTTGCTGTAAAATTGACAGTGAAAAAAAAAAAATGCTAAAATGCCCGGAAACGGTGCCGCGTGGCATTGCTACCCCTTTTTGACTCCCTCAAAATTTATGGGTATTGTGGGCGCGTGAGGACAGGTGTCAATCAACGGCGTGTATAGTGGTTTTATTCGGAGAGGCATAATATTTGTACTTGATGGACCCTTGTCAATATTCCTAACCCCTTTTTAGCGGATAACAAAAATGATATTCCCGCAGTAGGCCGGTCTCTTATCTTCTAATTTTTTTTATTTAATATGTTAATACGTGCTTGCGACACAAGTGTCTCGGCCGCGATTCATTTTATAATATTCTCGAGCATTGTGAAGATGCCACCTTTTTTTCTTTTCTTTTCTTTTCTTCTTTTCTTTTTTGGTTGGATGTAAATGGTCAATCATCACAATATTGTCGTACGTGTTTGGGTTTTTATGCATATAATTGGAAACTAAACTCTTTTTTTTTTTTTTTTTCTTTTAAAAAAAAAATCTTTAAATTTTGCAAACAAAAGATTGAAGGATTTGTCTTGTTTAACTAAATGAATCGAGTTAAAATTGACTTATATAATCTTAAATTTATGTCTCGACACGACCTGAATCTGATACGCATGGTATCAGATAAAGTTTTGTTATAGGTATTATAATTTTTATTACAAATTAACGTGACAATACATAATTGTTAACCATATGTGCACTTTCTATCATTTCAAGTAGAAACTCAAAAAAGGGTAATATCCCGAGCATTTTCCTACCAAACATATATATATATATATATAAGGTAAGACGTACACGGAAATTAAAGATGAAAGGAACATAAATACAAGTATATATTATGGATTTGAACGAATTAAACTTTAAGATCACCAGGATCTGAGTAACAGTTTGTAAAGGTTTTATGGTATTGCGTTCATCAGGGGAGAGCCGCTCTCCTCCTATTCAATAATATTCCCCAAATAAAGATAAAATAAATAGTACTTTATTATAATAATAATAATAATAATAATTATTATTATTATTCCGAAATCCCTGTTCTGATCAACTTTTTTGGGCTTTGGCGTGGAAGTTGATAAATGAGATGATGACATGAGTTGATAGTGAAATAACACATTTCTTGGAGACCAAGTTTTGTTCTAAATTACAAAATTAAGTTCCAGTTTTTGGTTTATTCTGGTCAAGACGTTTTTCCTTTTACAAAAAGAACCTTTTGCCAATTACTGTGACAACCACCGGTAATTTATACAGGAATTCTTTTGGAAGCATGGGCACTATTGACCCATTTTGCCCGTTTTGCCTCTATGATTATTGTTATCTTTAAAAAAAAAAAAAAAAAAGGAAAATAATAATAATAATTATAATTGAAGTGTTTCATTTGTATGAGCCAAGCACTCCATGATAAAATATTTTTGTTGTTTGAATTGTTAGTAATTCAACGAGAAATATATAAGAATTTTTATAAGATTTATTTGTTCGAGCACGAAGATAGTTTATCTAAAACTTGTTTGAATTGACAAATGGGTTTTATAAGAACACTCACATCGAGCAATTTGAATAAAAATATTGTTAAAAAAAAATTAGGCTCGTTCGATAAAACTTTTCATTGTTAGTTTTTATTTTGTTGTTGTTATGTGACATGAAAGTGAAAGCAGTTTTACGTATTTTATGTGTTTGAATGGTTTGACAATGAACTGTCCTAAAATAGTTTTGAGAAAACTACACATAACTCCTCAAATTACTATTTCATTGTCAATACTTCCATCCGTAAACTACTAATTCTATCAATCTCTCCTCCCCTAAACTACTGAAAAATGTTAATGTCCCTCCTAATGACAAAAGTATCATTCATAAAATTATTAAAATTCAAAAAAACAAAAACTAAATATATATATATATTTTAAAAAATCTAAAATAACAAAAAGTTATAAAAAAAAATAAAAATAAAAATGGATTTTTCTTTTTTCTTTTTCATTTGTTTTTTTTAATTATATATAAATTTTTGGTTATTTTTTAAAAATGTTTCCTTAATTTTTTTTAATAGTTTTTTTTTAAAAAAAAAAAAAATTATAAGGACATTTTTATCTTATAGAAATTTTTTTTTTTTTTGATTATTTTTGTCTTTTGATTGGTCTTATGGAAGACATTATCATGTCTTTTGTTAGTTTGAGTTGTCACGTTGACACAATTAATAAATTGAAGGTCATTAACATTTGAGCAGTAATTTATAAACGTATATCAGTATATGTGTACTTTTTCCAATAGTTTCACTATTGGTCACCTCACCTTTTTTACTGATTCACATTTTGTCTTCTACAAAGGGAACTTTTTTGAGGGGAAGGGAATGGAAGGTATAATCAAACTTTATAAAAGCAACCCTTTTTTGACCCAAAAATAAAGCAGTACTAGGGAAATTCAACAAGGCATCATCAAGACCTTAATACTATATATTAATGTGTATTTACCTCGCAGCTGCCTGCCTGTATCCATGCCATTACTGCTTCTAATTTCTTACCTAAAATTTTGAGTCTTTGACCCAAGAGGTAGTCTCTGTAAACATTTTCTAGACAAAGAATATTAGCTGATGTGGCATGCTTAATATATTCATAATTTTTTTTTTTTTTTTTAAAAAAAAAGAAATTAAGATTAATCTAAGAATGGATTGAGCATGCATGCCACATAACCATTAAGTTCTAATTTGTACATTCCATCTAAAAATCAAGTTAAAATTATCTTTGATAAGCATACTCATTTTGCATTTGTTTAATTATAAAAATGTTTTTATGTTTAATATGGACTTCAGGAATATTTGAGAATATGGGGTTGAAGAGTTTTTCTTTTCTTTTCATGTTTAAGACTAAATTTAATCATTTTACATTTTTTTTTAATTTAAAAATTAATAAAGTGGCACTAAAATTTTAAAATGGAATATAATTATACTGAAGTTTATGAGAGCAAAACAGGGATGATAATTTATTAGAAAAAAAAAATCGTTTATTCAAAAATAAAAAGGAACCACCTTGATTCCCAAAAATAAAAATAACAATAATAAATAATAATAATAATAAGGGTAAAAAGCGCGTGAGATGGAAATAAAGCGGTTTTGTAGTTCTCAAGCGTGTGGTAATTCTATGTTGACTATGTAGCCCCACGAGATTCGAGTATGAAATGGAAGGGCTGCACGTGTCAGTTTAAACGAGACAAAAAAAGATGGCGAGGGGGACAGGGAGGGGGCCCACGTGGACGCGGGGTTGGAAGTGGAATTGGGGAAGCGCGGCTGCCGCTCTTGAGTGGGGCCCGGTCTTTGGTCGGCGATGTCTACGCCACGCACAAAAAAAATGTTTGATTTGCGCTTTCCATTTTCCACCAAAAAAAAAAAAAAAAAAAAAACTTCCTAATTATAGTAGCTAATAATAATGCGTTTGTTGTCTCTTTTTTTAGTACAAGATTATATTTGAACTGTCGAGGCGTAAGCACTTTGTGCATGATGAGCATTACCGGGGAAAGAGGGTGTCACAAGATTAATGGTCTTTCCTGTTGAAGAAGATAGCAATGAGTATTATAAGGCAATTCAGGCATAATGCACATCATGTGGAATTGAATTTTATAGATTTTTAATCCTGCTTTTGGCTTACTAGGGTGTTATTGTGTCCACTTTGTTCCTAGGGTTTTGACTCATTGCAAGCCATAATTAAGGTACATACTCACCAAGTATAAGACAGACGCAAGCACAGAGAACCACTTTTAACCCACACACTTGTTCAAACAATCATGGTCGTACAAGGTAGGGGTGTACAAACAGAGTGATAATAATCGCTAACCATATAACTGTATAACCACATAACTTCTTTTATATATATATAATTTTAGATTTGTAATGTTTTGAATTTATTATTTAGATTTGTAGAGTAATTTTACATGTACATTGAAAAGCGATTATACAACTGCCGGTTATCTACTCAATAACTGCTAACCGGCAATTATAAAAATAACCACTTCCTCCTAGGCAGTTAGTGGTTGCGGTTGGTAAAATGCAATATCCGCCTAGGCGGTCAGCGGTTTTAGCCAATAACCACTGATTATAACCGTTTGTACACCCCTAATATTGTTATCCGTTTCTTTAATATTTTTAATATATATATTATAAGTATATTTTTAATATATATTTCAATTCTATCTTTTAATTTTGCCCCATAGAAACAACATAGGTTTAGGTTGTTTGCTCACCAACATTGATCATATACTATTTTCTCTTTTCTTTTTTAATGATTAACAATGATATTGTCCTTTCGTTCCTAAATTGGATGATTTTCACATTGAGCAATCATTCAAAACAGATGATAATTATTTTGGCTACATGTCTCAAAAATATTTAAACTTTTTATTATAAAATTAATCTATTTCTTATATTGTACGTCTTCTCTTTTTGTCAAAAAAAATAATAAAATAAAATCATACCACCTTTTTTTGTTTTTAGATTCAAATCACACCACCTTTAGTCGTGTTACTTCAAATCATACGATCTATTTTAGAATTATTGTTTGATAACACTTTTTTACTTTTTCCATTTTGTTTTTCTTTTCAATATAAAATGATAGGTTCACTTACCCTTTAAACGTGTTACTTTCCTTTTGAGTGAATTTAAACGTTTTACCTAATGCACGAAATGAGATTGTAACGTAATTAAAAAGAGTATCCCTAGCTAGATTTGTTTTAGTCAATAATACAATGATTAATCCAAAATCCGGTTTGAGATCTGAAAAAAAGAAAAGAAAAAAAGGAACTTCCATTGCTTTTTAGTCAATTATTCCATTGTAATTAGTGTTTATAAATAGAATAATAAGGAAGACAAAATTTGTTCCGTGACATTTTTTGTACCCCCAAAGAAAAATTCCCTTTCGGTGATTGGCCCATACTCTAAAAGGTGCGGTATGGCATGCAATATGCATGGACTAAAGGCTATGTGTATTTAAATATATAAAGATATATATATATATATATACATATCTTAATAAAGATGCGCCTCAACGTGCGTGACGTGTCGGATGGGGACAGACAGTTACGCCGGCGGGTCGGCGTGTTTGCGTAAGAGATACATTGCTGGTGGCGGGACCCAATCCCCCCGATCACGACCGAATCAACCACGAGAGAGAACAGAGAGAGAGAGAGAAAGAGAGTTTGAGGTTGCCTGGTTATCTGCCACGTTTCGGTTTCGCTCCCAAGAGAAGGAACCGAACAACAGCAAAAAAGCAACCGCCAATTTTAAAAAGAAAAAGTTAGGTTGTGGGCGGCTCAATCCTTTTCCTTTAATTTAAGTGGACTTTTGTTGCCTCTTGAGGTGACACTCTCTCTCTCTCTCTCTCTCTCTCTCTCTCCGGCGTAATTTAGCAGCGCACTTTTAGCTTTGAAAGCTGTAGAAGTTGGTTTCTACGTGGCAGGTCATGGGTCGTAGCTAATACGTACAAACGGCGTCGTATAGCTCTGTCAATCGGTGGAATGAAGATAAGGCCGTTTCTGAGTAAGCCCGCACATATATTATATATATATTTATATAACGTGGAAGAATGATTAATATTGTGTTTAAATTAAATAATCTTAATATATTTTTTTGTACATAAAGATATGCAATAAATTAAGAATATAAATTTTTTATAAATTAATTTTTAAGAAAATTTATTATTCACATATAAAAAGAACACGTATTTTTATTAATACTATTAAAAAAAATATGTAAGAAGCATACGTTGTTTAAATAATATATATTTTTTGAATGTTAAAAAATATATGTCAAATTTATACGTGGATTATAAAATATTTTTTTTATAAATTAATTTATAAAAAAAATTAACCAATTAAGAATAGAATGATAAATGTCGATAACAATGGTTTCTTTTTTAAAAAGAATTCTCCTGATTTCCAATACAATAATTAAGGGCGACGATTGATGGGCTTTTAGGTGCCAAGAAAAAATATAATAGAAAAAAGATGGGTGGGCTTTTGGATTATTTCACAGCTGTCAGAGTGGAAATGTGGAGCGAGAAGGAAGTCACAATCGAGGGAGACAAGTAATTATATACAAAAAATCTAATCAAATCAAATTACTGAGATTAGCTGTTAATTATTGCGATTAGTGTGAGGTTTAGTTAGTTTCAAACATTTGATTCACGTTGATGGCTTTGAAACGATAAGGTTTAAGGCCGCCAGACACGCTTGAGGCTTGTGGCCTGACAGTTTTACACGTGATTAGACGATAATTGCACGTGCCACTTTGAATTATTCTTTTTTTGTTCGTTCGTGAGTACTCTCCTTCTTGGATGTATCACGTCGGGCATTTTCTTTTCTTTTTTTCTTTTTCTTTTTCTGTAATAATTACCTTTGCATCGAAAAGCTAAAAGTACAATTTTTTACAACGACGTGATTGAAATGTTTTGGATTTAAAATATTTGTGATGAATCACATTTGATGAGCACGTTGCGAAAAAAAGAAGTGAAAACAGTTTAATAATTAGTAAAAAAATCTAGAATTACTTGGAGGAAGTTAAAATTAATTGTAAAAATTGGGTATACATTGTGAATAATTGTCAAGTTATTTAAATAATATAATATTCTATATAACGTTAAATACAATAAAATAAAATTTTAATGATAAAAGAACTTCCTTAATCCAGCATGTGTATATGTTCAAGTCATTTATGACATATAAAGTTTCAAATCCTTCTAGAAATTTTGTTGTTCGAATTACTAATAATTTAGTACTAAATATAAGAGTTTTTATGGGGTTCATAAATTTGAATAAATTGGTAGACCATCTAAAATATACTTGAACATGTGAACCCATTGAGATTTTATCACATTTTATTATTTGAATTGCTAGTAATCAAAACAACAAAATTACTTAAAATTTCTATTTACGAAGTTTCCTTAGATTTGAAAGTTACTAAGAATGTCAGCATAATTGTTTACAATATGATCCAATTAGTGGCATTTATTATTATATCTAGCTCCATTCAATTTTCTTTCTTTCAATTTAATCTTTTTAACCATTGATGATTTAAAAATTTTGAGACTATCAGGGCTGTCCGAATCTCACCGGATTGATGCTTATCTTGGGCTCCCTTCTTTTGTGGGCCAATCCAAGGAACACGCTTTCAGTTATGTTAAAGATAAGGTGTGGAGGAAGATCAGCAATTGGAAGCTTCAGTTCCTCTCTCAAGCTGGCAAATAGGTGCTTTTGAAATCTGTGGTTCAAGCACTCCCGACTTACTGTATGTGGGTTTTTCAACTCCCTATTTCACTTGGTAAAGATATTAACAACTTGATGCAAAGTTTTTGGTGGTAACATATGAATAAAAATTTCAAGATCCATTTGATGAGCTGAGAGAAAATGGGACGCTCCAAATCTGTGGGTGGTATGGGTTTTCAGGATCTAGTGTTGTTTAGCAAGGCTATGTTGGCAAAGCAAGGGTGGAGGTTTCTCCAAAACCCAACTTCTCTTACTACACAAATTTTTAAAGCCAAGTACTACCCAAGGAGGGACTTTTTGGGAGCTGCTCTAGGAAACCGTCATTCATATGCTTGGAGGAGCATTTGGCAAGCCATTAAGCTGTTATCACAAGGTTTAATTGGAGGGTAGGAGATGGGAAAAATATTAAGATTTGGGAGGATTGTTGGCTTCCCACACCTCACACTTACAAAGTCCAAACTTGCCCCCAGTCTATGGATTGTAATTCCCTGGTGGCTTCTCTCATTGATCCACTCACTAGAAATTGGAATTTTGATCTACTCCAGGAGGTGTTTCAACATGAAGAAGCTCTTGTCATTTCTAATATTCCTCTTTTCCCCTTCAACCACCGGATTGGCTAATTTGGCGAGGAACGGCAAATGGGGTGTTTACTGTGTGTAGTGCCTACCATTTGGGAAAGAAAATTCAAGATAACATGGCTGCTCAAATCTCTATATCACATGAGGATCAGGATGTTTGGAAGCCTTTGTGGGCTTTGATAGTGCCGAATGCAGTGAAGAATTTTGCATGGAGAGCTTGCCATGAGGTGTTGCCTACTCGTGTTAATTTAAGGAAAAGAAAGATTGTGGAGGTAGCTACATGTCCTTGTTGTGAAACTGCAAAAGAAACTTTAATTCATGCTATTTGGGCTTGTCCAACAACCCAATATGTGTGGGGTTCCCACTTGTCTCATTTTCACAAGTGCAGTTGGGTAGTTTCTTCTTTCAAAGAACTTTTTCCCAAATGTTTGAAACAGTTCCTTATAGAGATTGTCGAGATTTTGACTGTGGTGGCACGAGCAATATGGTTTCGTAGAAACATGCTTATTTTTTATGGCCATTTTCAGCATCGAGATGAAACCTATAGAGGAGCTTTTGAGTCTTTGGAAGATTTTCGGATGAGCTAGTAGTTGGAAATAATAAGACAACTGAGTTTGGGTACTTTAGGACAAAATCCTCATGTTGGAGCTTGGCGTCCGCCACCACCAGGTACTATGAAGATTAATTTTGATGCAGCTCTAGATGTACAACAGGGATATGTTGGTGTGGGGCTTATTGCTCGGGATCATATGAGTCTTTTCTTGGGTGCTCGGAGCCTTGTTCATAAATTAAAGTTGCAAGCTAAGATTGCAGAATCCATTGCAGCCCTTGGAGCTGTACTGTTCAGTAAAGAAGCCGGTTTTTAGGATTTTTTTTTAAAGGGATGCAAAACAGGTAGTGTCAGAGATTAATTCGGACCCCCTACCTCTCTAACACTGACCATTTCACAGAGAGCATCAATAAGGAAAAACTTAGGCTAGGGTCCAATCAGTTTACTTCTACTCTTCGGGAGACGAATTTGGTAGCCTATTGTCATGCCAAAGAAGTTATTTGTAATAAAATTAATGTGCTATGGTGGGAGGATATTCCTTCTTGTATCTCCACCATTGTTTTTAGGGAAGCAGTTTCTCCCTAGTTCCTCTTTGTATTGTGGGATCAATATCTGTTTTTGATGAATGAAGAATTAGAAATTATTTTGTTAAAAAAAAAAAAAAATTATTAGAAAAAAATATTATGAGTTCGAACCATTAATTTACATTATTCAACCTTTTGCTTAGGAAAAAAAAAAAATCGATGATGCTCTTAAAATTGGGCATAGGTTAAAGGGCATAAAACACAACAAATACCACTCTTAGTCTCTTACTCTCATATTTTTAAATGTACACTTACTGACATAATAGTGAGAAACACAATTCACTATAAAATTTAATAATAATGTTTACTGTCACATAAAAAATATGAAAATAAAAATATTTGTTTCATCTCCTTTAAACAAAGCAGAGTATTATGCATTGATGCAAGGGGATTCGAGGCAGACGATGCTGAGTTGTCAAATTGCACATTGATGGCGCTGGATTACCTAGAGCAAATAGATCAGCACAAGATTGGCAAGAAATTGTGATCTAGCCTAATTGGGACAATTTCTGAGTGCGCTGCAGTATTTTGGCCATAACTTTGTCTACGAGTATTCGATTTGCGCATATGACCCCAATTTGAAAAGCTCTCTTTGGTGCGCACGTCGTGACCACCTAGCTATGCTCGGTTCACCTCGTTCCGAGCCTAAAATCCGCTGTTTTCCTTTCCAAAACCCTAATTTTAGATTTTTTTTTCTTTTTATGGTAACTTTTTGTTTATCATTTAGGAAGTGATTCTGAGCTTGATTTGGGCCAGATTTTTGGCAGTCGACTTATTTTATTCTAAATTTCATTTTAATAAGGTTATTAGGGTTTTACTATTTTTGGCAATTTTCAGCAATAATAGCCCAGCTTGTGGGCATTTTTCAACAGACAATTTGATTGTTGATATTTTTCTCAGAGTTTCTCTCTGTGTTTTGGGATCATTATTCTGTTTTCTTCCTTGCAAATTACCCATTGAATAGCCTGCAAAATAATCGTTATTCTGTCCGGCTTTATGCATACATGGCTTTAGGCTTGTTTGTGATTGTGTTTGGAAATAGAGTTTTTATAGTTAAAAAGAACTTTTAAGAAAAAAAAAAAAAAAAACTTTTTTAAAGTGCGTTTTTGCCATTTTTTTAAGAGCAAGAAAGTCAAATAAGTACTTTTTGAAGTTTTACCAAAAAGATTTTTTATTTTATTTTTATTTGCACAACTTTCTATATATTAAAAATATGGATAACTTCATAAAAAGGTATCAAAGTATCGGCCGTTTTGAAAAAATAGTAGTGAACTTCCAAACGTTTTAAACTAGGGTATCAAAGTTTTCAAACGTCTTAGTAAAAGGTAATCCGTTATGATTTATTGTTAAATTCTGTCAAAATTTTCAAAATACTCTTGTATTTATTTTTTTAAAAAAAAAAATTAATAAAATTTTTTCAAAGACTCAGGCATGAGTATTTTTTTTAAATTCCTTTAAATTTTGACCAACACCTAAATTCTAACAATTTTTTTTTTCTTAAAAGAAAATAATGATATTTTGAGAATTTTAATAGGATTTAATAGAATATCTTAAGGGATTATCCTTTTATTAAAATGTTTAAAAACTTGAATACTCTACTTTTAGACATTTAAAAATCAAATACTATTTTTTAAAAACGACTGATACTCCGTTACCATCTTACAAGGTTATCTCATATTTCTTACTCTTCTTAACGCAATTTTGAAACAGTTCCTTATTCTCCTCAACACTGGGGGTTTGAAAAGCTGTGCCTTCTCATCTACAGCTGCAATTGCTTGTACACGTCATTCAAAGATTCCTTGGGACTCAAGTCGAATCGAAACCGAGGCAGCCAAGGCTTGAATTGCTGAGAAAGGCATAGGAAAAGAATGGTCAATGGGCAGCCCACAAGTTGGCCCTACAACTGCCCTGAGGGCCCAACTCACCACCTTGACATTAATTATACCAAATACAGCGTTGAATTCAACGTCTAATTCCCATAATTGGATTCCCTTCTTTTCATTACAAAGTAACCTTCCTTTTATACCGTTTTTCTTTGTCTTTTCATGTTTTATCATTTTAAAATAAAAATAAAAATATAAAACCAGTGTACGTGGTTGGTATAATTTATAAATAGCTTATTGTAATATAAAAAGTAATTTAGAGATTTTTGATATAGGCTAAAATAACAATTTAGATACTGAAATTAAATTTCGTCAAAATATTTGACGAATTTCATTAGTATGCCGCATCAACACCAATAAAATAATGACATATGTCACTCTTAATATAAAAATTTTAAATACTTAAAAAAATTAATTTTTTTTTTAAGGAGAAAAAAAAAGAGTAAAAGTAGTTGTTGCCGATACCCCTTTTGGGGGAGGGGGTGACCTTCAAGCCACCCCTATCCCATGGGGTGGCCCGTGAGCCATCCTAGATGGGGCGTTGGTGGCACACGCCCACCCCCATCAGCTAGGGGTGGTGGCAAGCCACCCCCTCCCACAAAAGGAGTGGCTCACATGCTACCCCATTTTTATTTTTTTTAAAAAAAAAAAATAATAAATTTTTTAATATTTAGGTTTAACATATTTTTATTTATTTTTTATTAAAGTGATACATGCTATCATTTTATTGGTGCTGACATGGCATACTAACGGAATTCGTTAAGTGTTTTGACGAAATTTGACTGCAGTGACTAAATTGTTATTTTGGCCTACCCCGAAGAGCTCTAAATTATTTTTTATACCGCACGTAGTGATTTGTAAATTAGGTTAACCACATAAATTGATTTTGTATTTTTCCCTAAAAATATTAACAAATAACAAAAAAATACGGAAAAATTAATTTAATCTTTATGTCACATAAAAATATTTTTTCAAACAAAAACAAATTCTAAAAAAAATTAACAAAGTATCATAAGTTAGCGGAGGGGAAACTATAATTTTAAGTGGGGAAGGGGCAAAACTTCAAAAATAAAAAAACAAACAATAAAAAAAAAATTTCATAAAAAAAAAGTAGTAAATATAGAGCTTTATGTTGACAATATAACCACCACAAATGGGGGTGTCGTGTCACGAAATATTTTACCTAGTTAAAAACATGAGTTGCTTTTGTGCTACACCATTGTATTTGTCCCTTAATTTCATGATGATTATATGATTTTTTCTTTTTTTTTAAATAATAATAATAATAATGTTACATACTACACTTCCATTTATTAAGATGATGTAGTAGCAGTTTCTATTGACCATTGTAAAAAAATAAATCTAAGAGTGATGGACGTTGTTACATTAGTTTAATAGGATGAAGGTGTAGTATGTAAAATTATTTTAAAAAAATATTATGCTAACCATGATAAACACCAAGACTTTCTTTCTTTATTTCTTTCTTTTTTTTGAAAAAATTTTAATTTTTAATTTTTAATTTTTAATTGTCATACTAGGACTACATTTAGAGAGAGAAAAGGGGTAAAGTCCGAGGCCAACCTATAACTTTTTAGTTGCTTTACTCAAATTATTAGAGAATAAACAGCGTCTTCCCTAAATGTAGAAAAAACCCATTAAAAAAATTCCACCAAATTCCCTTAGTGTTCCCTAAACCAAGGGAGCGCCAAAGGAACCAAAGGTGCTATCCTAAATTTAGGGTAGTACTTTTGCTTTTCTTAATGTTATTTTAATATAAAAATTATTTCTCTTTTCTTAACATTTATTTGAAAGAATATTTAAATAGTTTTTTTCTTTTATCTCTCTTTCTCCTACCATTTAATTTAAAAAAAAAAATGTAAGAAAATAATAATAAAAAGAACTATTGTGAAGTTTATTTGAACAAAAAAGTAAAAAATAATTTGGTTCCTATTTTTTTTTTTTTAAAAAAAAAGAAATGCTGCTATTGCTCTTAATAATTATGCATCCCCTGCAATTCTTTATAGCCTTGCTAATGGACCAAATTTGAGTCATCAAAAAACTCTTTTCTCATGTCTAACGGAAGTAGTTGGGCCCGGATCTTTACACTGCTCTGGGTGCACGTGTAGTTGGTCCATGGGCCTTCCTCCACTGTAATATATAGAATTTAAAGAAGTCAATATGATTTTCAATTAGAAAAAGAAAATATAGAAATTACATTACTTCATGGATCAGGACACACAATGAGTCAATATGGATATAGGAAAGAACATTAAAAAGGCCAATATTTTTTTTTTGTTCTCCTAAATTTCATTCGAGTCATGAAATGAAGGATTATTTCATTTGCAATAATTATCAATGGATAACAAAATAAACAAATAAAAAAAGGAAAAAAAAAAAACAAATAATTCCACACAAACAAAAAATAATACATTAAATCGGAAGTTCTAACACATAGATTACATTCGTGGTCTTCAAATTAATTAGTGTTTTCAATTTAATTGTTACACTACATCCTCGTCTTAATTTAATTGAGTTTGACTTCACCTCTTTATCTATAAATAGGTTCATGCTTCAGGTATAAACTACAAACTGAATATTTTATTCATTGGGCATATTTTTCTCTCAAAGACTGATTTAGACATCATAGTAAAATTCTTTAAAGAGTTTCTTAATTTTAGTTGTTTTGCAATATTCTTAAGAAGCGTAAATAACATAAAAATATTATCGTTCACACCGTACTAGAAACTATCATAACAATAGTTATTTGGATGGTTGAGATTTAATTTTGGCTTTTATATTAAACAATCTCGCTCTCCTCGATCTCTCTTTCTCTTCTCTTTTATTTTCTCTTACTTTCTTCCTTTATCTCGGTTCCTTAAACAAACCAGACATGATGTTCAGAGAAGCGGGGGTGTCCTTTCTTGAAGATAGACCACTTAGAATTTATGCTCTATTTGTTCGACGTAAAATGTTTTCTATAAAATATTTTCGGTATTTTTAGGTGTTTGATGGAGGCGAAAATAATAAGTTAACGGAAATCACTTTCAGTTTGACCATAAAAGCCTCTTTAATTTTTGAAAAATGGAAATCATTTTCAGGTGTTTTATGGATTTAAATTCTTCATTATTGCACGCACGTTTGTAGGAATCTGCCACCGCCGAACACTGGAGTTTGTTGGCAACCCGACTCTACCATCGAAGATTTTCAAATTTTAGTATCTGATTGTTGGAATTCAGCGGCATTGGCCGAATTCCGTTTTACATTGTTAATGATGTTTTTGCACAAACCAAATGCCAAAAATTATTTTAAAATAAAATCATTTTTTTTAAAACAATTTAATTAAAAATATACTAAAAATAATTTACTCCGATACAAACAAGGATTACTTATGAGCTGGTTTGCCAATTCCAAGCATGTTGTCAAGACGACTGCTAGTCTACCGCAATGGTTTGCTTTGCTTCAAAAGAGTTTTGGGACGATAGCCCTTTGTTTTTGTTATATATATATATTTTAATTCGTTTTTTGCACGACATCGTTTCATACTTTCATTTAAGAAGTTCAAACTAAAACTGAACCGTGAAAGTAATTACAGCATATTTTTTTAAAATTTTTTCACTGCATGGAAACTGGATCCGGTTTTCATTAAGTGTAATGCCCAAAAATTTCTTGCCTTATTAATTATGGAATTTTCGTAGAGTTATATATTAAAAATTTGAAGTTTCGTTAAAAAAAAAAAAGGGCTTCCCGCTACTTGTTTTTCTAATAGAAATTTTGGCATTGAACTATATGTTAATCTTTTAGGGTTAAACTCCCTTTTTAGTACATGTGTTTTAAAAAATTTATTTTTGTCCGCTTCGATTTTAATTCTCATCATGGATGGTATTTCGGTTATTACTAAAATCAAAGATGGTAATCTATGTTAATGCCCGTTAATGCCCAACAAAACTGATACGTAGCCTTATGCCTCATTACCAAATTAAAAACCTTAAAACTTTAAACTTCTAAAAAAAAAAAAGCCTTCAAAAAATTGGAAAGGATGGCCCGAGCCACCCCAAGGGGCCAATCCCTATTTTATGCTTTAATAAGTTTTTAATTTTTAAAGAGACATATTGCCACGTGTCACCTCATCCTTTACCCGTGTGTACTTCTGTTAAGTTTATGGAAGAAACTTAGACGGAAAGACTATCTTCGTTTTTAGCCATAAGCGAGGTACCACCATTTATGATACGAATTGAAATCAACGTGGGCTTTTGTAAAGTTGTTAAAACTATAGGGGTCAATGAGCGTTTAACACAATCTTTTAAATCACCATAGATGCTTTTTGAAGTGTAATAGGTGCTACAAGATGGCTCATCTGGTTAAAATCATATAAACTTTTTCAGGGTTTCTTCTCAAGTCCGCATGCCAATCAGTTGGCTAAGTTTCCAAAAGCACCCTAGGTTTAAACATTGTTTATCAATTTAGGACCTTAGGTGGATGTTTAGAGATCACTAAGAAATAGGTAAATAAGAGTATATACCCTATTTGCTAATCATTGTAATTATAAAATGATTAGAATGTTTGAATGTTTTTTAATTAAGGGTAAATTTGTATTTTTATTAATTATACGGAGGTATAAGAGACATTTGACCTATTTATCGTTTGATTTAACGCTAAACCTTAACGGGAGAGGTGTGCATTGTACTCTTCTAAAACATGGAAATCTGACAATGCAACTTTTTAAACTTTGAAGGTATAATTGCAAAAGTACCAAAACATCATGATGTAACTGAAATTATCCCACCCTCTCCCTTTTTTGTTTGACAATGAAATAGAACAATGTTCATTATATGCATAGATGTGTATTAATACTTATAGGGGCCCATGCCATTTGTAATTTACATGTTATTCCAAAGTTGATTATAATTATAATTAAAGTCTAATAATCCAACAGTGGGACATGAAGCCTATTAGCTTATGTAATGTCCTGTATAAAATTGTATCTAAGGTTCTAGCAAACAGCCTGAAGATTGTACTTTCAAATATTACCTTTCATTTTTAGAGTGCCTTCATACCTAGAGGGTTGATTAAATATAATATCTTAGCAGCATATGAGACGTTAATGCATACTCGACTGTGGGGGCAATTATATGGTTATAAAGTTGAATATGAGCAAAGTATATGATTGGGTAGAGTGGGGTTTCTTGGAGACGGTGATGGGTCGTTTGGGCTTTGATTCTTGATGGACGCATCTCATTATGTCATGTGTCCAAATAGTGAATTATGATGTGATTGTGAATCATATTCCGAAAGGGCAGATTTCTCCAATTAGGGGCATTCGATAAGGGGGCCAATTTCTCTATATTTATTTATTATGTGTGCAGATGTGCTTAGTTCTTTGCTCTATCATGCTGACAACACCGAAAAATTGACGGGTGTCCCTACTTCAAAAAGAAAAAAGAAAAAAAAGACTTTGTTAAAACCATTTTTATTTTTTTATTTTTTGTGTGGATGATGGTTTGATTTCTTGCAAGGCAAATCATTTACATTGGCGGACGTTGACTAGGCTTTTGGAGGTCTATGGAAGAGCATCAAGGCAAAAGTTAAATAAGGAGAAAACATCTATCTTTTTCAATAGGAATACAAGTTTAGTTCATAAGTAGAAAATATTGGAGCTATCAGGTATTCCGGTTACATAAAGATTCGATAAGTATTTGGGTTTGTTGGCACTTTTCGGAAAGTCAAGAACTCGAGATTTTAAAAGCATAAAGGATAGGGTGTGGAAACATCTGCAAGACTGGGAGCTGAATTCTTTTTTTTTATAAAAAAAAAATTTATCTCTAGCAGGGAAGGAATCTTGTTGAAGGCGATGATCCAAGCAATCCCAACATACAATAGGAGTATATTATTGTTACCAAAAGCTTTGTGCAAGAACATCAATTCCATGTTGCATAGATTCTGGTGGGGGCATAAAGATAATAGAACTAAGATCCGTTGGATGAGTTGGGAAAAGCACGTAGTTTCAAAAGCACGCAAAGGTATGGGTTTTAGGGATCTAATTTGTTTAAACAAAACATTGTTAGCTAAGCAATGTCGGTGTTTAATGCAAAACAAGGATAGTATCTCATCAAAAATTATAATGGCGAAGTACTATCTTGGTGGTACAATTTTGAAAAAACAGCTTGGGAAGACACCATCTTATGCATGGTGGAGTATTCATAGATCCTGTGATTTAGTGAAACATGGATTGATTTGGAGGATTGGTGATGGTTCTGGGATTAAAATATGGGGGGACCAATGGCTGCCTACACCAACCCCTTATTTTGTTCAGTCTCCAAAAAGAAATTTAGCGGGAGGTGCAACAATTAGGGAACTCATTGACCAAGATACGAAATGGTGGAAAATGATCTAATCACAACCATATCTACAAAGAAACAGGCATTGATAATCAGCAAGATCTTGATCAGTTGTTGTCAACAGAAAGATGTACATATTTAAAGGGGTACCAACACAAGGGAATTCTATGTATGTAGTGCATATCATTTGGAAAAAATAAAGACGAGACATATCCAAGGTTGAAAGCTCAAAGTAAACCAGTGGAAATGGTATTTGGCGATTGATATGGCAGTTGAAAATTCTTAATGCTGAAAAAAAATGTTCCTATTGAGAGCATATCACAATCTACTACCCACCAAAGATAATATGTGTGTAGCGCATATCATTTGAAAAAATAAAGACAAGACGTATCCAATGTTAAAAGCTCAAAGTAAATCAATCAAATGATATTTGGCGATTGATATGGCAGTTGAAAATTCTTAATGCTGAAAAAAAATGTTCCTATTGAGAGCATATCACAATCTACTACCCACCAAAGATAATATGTGTGTAGCGCATATCATTTGAAAAAATAAAGACAAGACGTATCCAATGTTAAAAGCTCAAAGTAAATCAATCAAATGATATTTGGCGATTGATATGGCAGTTGAAAATTCTTAATGCTAAAAACATGTTCATGTGGAGAGCATGTCAGAATCTACTACCCACCAAAGATAGTATGCGTAAGCGAGGTATTGTAACTGATGCCTTTTGCCCTATTTTGTGAATTAGAAGTTGAAAGAACACATCACATATTATAAAGTTGTCCATCAGCAATGGATGTCTGGGGTGAGTGGGATAAAATTTTAGAAAACCACTTGTTGCCGATTTGATTTTTAACAGATGGTGGAGGTTTTGGTGGATAAATGTGATAGGGATAAATTTGTGTTGTTTGTGGGGATTTTATGGAAGACTTGGTTATGAAGAAATATGGCGGTTCATGGTAGCGAGTTCCTTCACCCAAACTCTATTGGCAGGGATGCAATTACATCAGCTGAGGAGTACAAAAAAGCAAATTTGCCAAAGACTGTACCACTAATAGAGAAGAAAAGTGAAATTCAACCCAAGTGAAAAGCACCTGCCGAGTTATATTATAAGGTAAATTGGGATGCCGTTGTAGATAAGTTCAATGGGCGTATGATAATTGATATTGTGGTGCAAAATAATGAGGGATACATGCACGCGGCCATGAGTATGACAAGATTGGGTCACTTAGAACGGGCAACCGCATAACCATTAGCAGCTTTCCATGCATCTTCCTTCTACAAAGAATTATGTTTACAAAGTATTCTTTTGGAAGGTGATACACTCAAAGCGGTTAAGTATGTGAGTTTCAATGTACGCAATTGGAGTAGATTTGGATAACTAGTGAATAACACTCGTATCATGTTAAACTCTCTTTCTAGTTAGTAGATTCACTATATTAGTAGAATCGTTAATAAGGCGGTGCATAGTTTAGCTCAGACTGCCATTAAACAGTTAATATATCAGGTTTGGATATAAGAAATTTTTGAATGTATATGTGAAATTGTTTTGTTAGAGTTATCTATTCTATTTTTTCTATTTGGGTTATAAAAATGTTACAGAATTATTAAAAAAAAAAATCCAACTAGACACAAAAGTTAAGCAACAAATTCTAGTAAAAGTTAAAAGTTACAGTCTTATATGCATATTTTATTTGGCCTCACAGAGCATAATTAGTTAGGAAAAAAACACATTTAGTTTGAAAATTAACTAATAACAAATAACCCTTTTTGCCTTTTAATATAAACATCTATCTTTATGTAGCACTTACCAAAAAAATATTATTACTATTATTATTATTATTAATGTCCTCTTCCTTCACTCCTTTAATTGGATAACAATCTTCTTTATTTTATGTTAAACGGAGAAAATTTATTTAATAGTTAAAATTTTATTTTATTGCAGTTAACGATGTATTAGATTAGCTTGATAAGTTTGATATATATATATATATAATGAGTTTACTATTATGTTTTTTAGATTTTTTTTCCAAGATACAAGATTTATACAAATATTAAACTTTAATTTCATTTTCAAAGTACACATTGATAAATCAAATCAAATTGGACCCAAGCACTTGAGTATAAAATGAAATTACCACAATAAAAATAAATAAAAAAATAAAAAAGCACTGGAAATTCCCGGTTCCGGTATAGAAACGTCAACTGCCAAACCTGTAATGACTTGGTGGCTTATTGGCTTATTGGCTATTGCCGCTGTAACAACGAAAGCAAGAGTTGAATTTGGAGTTACGGATGCAACATGGGGAGGGTGTTTCTGGTGGACCTCGAAGGCAAGGCTTACCGATGCAGATTCTGCGAGAGCGCTCTTGCTCTTGCCGGCAACATTATCTCTAGGGTACGCTCTTCCTCTCTTTCCATTCACATAATGATACTAGTTATTAGCCACACGCCCAAAGTTTTTTTTCCTTTGATTTGTGTGAATATGTTGCAACGGATCAAAATCTGAAAAGGGTTTATAGAGCCTTGCTAGATGGTAATTGGGTGTTTAATATTTTGTGGGAATCGGTAACCATTGTTGTTATTGAGCTGGGATTAGGAGCCTTGCTAGGAGGTAATTGGGTGTTTAGTACCTGGTGGAAACTGGGGTATTTTTGAATTATGCATGGTTTAGATTTTGGTACCGTTGTGATTTTTTGTGTCTGGATTTTGGTTTTGTTGAGGTGAGAGTTAAACAAGAAGGTTTTGAAAATGATGAGAATTAGGGAACGTTGTAGGATCGGATGGTTTGTCAGGGCATGCAAACGTGTGAATGGTGATGGTGTAGGGAACTTCGTATGAGAGAAAATCATTGGGAAAAGTAAAATTTGAATTCATGACAGGAAGGCCCAGCATGGAAGTCTGTTTGTTAGTTAGGGTGATCATGGAAAGTTGAAGGAGTGAGAAAATATTTGATGTAAAAGTAATTGGGCACCGAGGTAGATCCTATGGTGGACATTTTAAATTAGGTAGTGATGTGATCAAGGATTTATTCATGCATGGTTTAGAACAACTGGCTCAGGTCCTGGTTCATGTACACAAGGTCTGGGGTGAAACTCTCCTCGATTGCCAATGCATGAGGTTTTCAGGTAATTAAGTGAATAGAGTAATAATAGCAATGAAAAAGAGGGTTTGTAAGTGGCTACTGGCAGAAATTCAACAGAAACAGGAAGAGTGAATATTCAAGCACAATTGGTTACTGACATAAATCAATGGAAACAAAAATAAGCAAATACCTAAGGACAAATCGGAGCTGGTTTTCAATCACCCCCATTGCCCCAGCCTATTTCTCTTAATGCATCCATCAATTGAACCTTTGTTTTATTCCCCCCATTTTTCTACTTCTCATTTTATAACAGTTGTTGAGTTATTGGCAGTTCATAGTTTTAATATCCTACAAATATGCAGCTTTTATGGTAGTCCTTGCCTTTGTCCTAACAGACACAAAGCAGAGAAACAGAGAAAGTGAGCCACTTAGGACTCCAGCGGATACTAGTTTTGACCATACCTCCATTTTTCCTTCATAGGGATGAAGTTAGAAGTCAGAATAAAAAACGTTGGTTGGAGCTGAGGGTGAAATTTCAAACTTGGTTTGAGCTTCCAAGCTAGAAGCTTTAGAGTTTCTGTATCATTTCTCTTCACAAACTCTTTATGTGTATACTCTTATGGATGTATTTAAATGCAAACAAGTGTATTTTTAACAAGGAAAAGTAAAAGAACAGTGTGTTTCTGACCCTATAAGGCGGGCTTGGACTGAGTTTGCTCAGCGTTGGTCCCAATAGGATTACGGGTGGTATCAGAACTGACCAGCACCAATACTTTTTCCTACTCTTTGCCACTTCTAAACCTGATATCTCTCTCCTGTTTCAGGGTTGTCAGTTATTTTTAATGTAATATATTATAGTGACTTGCCCAAAAAAATATATATGTTTACTTGATGATGGATGCAAATCATCTTTTTTATCATTCGTCGTCTTCCTAAATATATTTACTTGATGACATAAAAGAAAGTCAAAGCAGGAGAACGCATAAAACCTGATCTATCAATTCCTAGATTTTTCATTTTTGTATCTTATTCTGAGTTTGAAAGTATTTTCTCTGCTATTTTATTTTTGCATAGAATATTACTTAATTTGATATGCCTTGATGTTCAATAATATGACTCTAGCTTGTTGCTCTGTATTGTGATCAGAATTTCAATTGCAATCGAGGGAGGGCATACCTTTTCAGCAATGTGTAAGTTCTATATTTTTTGTTCATCTTGATTTTAGGTAATCTGTGACTGCATTATTGGACATATAAAGTGGTGGACAATTATGTTTCTTTGTGCCAATGAATGAGGTCGGAGGCTGAAGTGCTTAGAAACTTCATTTCCAGCTTTTTGTGCATTTTGTCCCTTATTCTATTTGGTCTCTAACTAGACCTCTGGCTTGATTTTAAGCCAATTCCCAAGCTGTCTTTATTATTTGATTCGTATTACTCAGCATTAGTTTACAAATAACAGCTACTATGGGAGGTTAATTTTTCTGTTACCAAATTATGTGTCCTTCTGGAATCTTTTCCAAGTTTAGTCTCATTAACCAAACATGATGTGCCTTCTACTAGTGGCCATTGCTCTCCTCCAACTCTGCCACCAGTTGCAAGCCCTCTCCCTCCTATTCTCATGAAATGGTTACTTTTTTTCCCCTCTCTTTTAAATCCCTTTTGACTTTAGATTTTCAGCATTTTTAGTTCGAATCTCTCCTTCCCACTCCCCTTGGGGCCAATTACTTTAAAAGAAAAAAGAAAAAAGAAAAAAAAAAAAGATTTCTACGATTTCAATCTCTATTTAAGGTGCTAATTGCTCCAATATCTTGGTACCCAGTTTTGCTAGGCTTTGTCAATTGGTCGTTGTTTCCACTCCTTGGGGCCAATTACTTTAAAAGAAAAAAGAAAAAAACATTTTCAGCGAATTCAATCTCTATTTAAGGTGTTAATTGCTCCAATATATTGGTACCCATTTTTGCTAGGTTTTGTCAATAGTCATTATTTTTGCTAGGTTTTGTCAATGGTCATTATTTTAACCATTTGTGGTATTTTTACTCGTCTGCTTCTCCATTAGCGCCTTATCATTGCAGTTTTTCATCCCTTGTTTTTCAAAGAATCAGACATTAAATAGATTAAAATAAAAATAGCATTACAACTTACAAGGGCTTGAACATTGAAATAATAACCCAAAAAGTTAGTACTTTGCATAGTGGAGGCGTAGAGGTTGAGGGTGTCAAGATTCATGAGGGATGGAACTTAACCTTTTGTCGTTGACTTTTTATTCAACTGCCCTTTTCATGTAAAAAGAGGGACAGGTTTGGTCAAGAAAAAATTGGGATAATGCCAAGCTCCAGATGAAGCTCGAGAGAGAGGGTAGCGTCCCCCTACCTTGAGATATATGGAATATATTGGAGTTATTCAACATGTTGATCTCAATGATTGAACTTTGATTAATTGGGATCAGTTTGCAGTTAGAAATCTGTCTAATGATTAAAACCTCATTAATGTCTGACAAAATAAGATATATCATAGTTCTTCTTGTTCAGGAGACATGAGGAAATCCGAATGCATGCTTTAGTCCTTCATAATTTCTGACCAAGGGAAGTTTCATCCAGGGTAAATATAACACTTGGACATCAGGAAGAGAGGCTGATGACTTCTGGTTTTCATACTGTAGAAGATATTTTCTGCTGCTGCTGTGGACAATATGTTGGTTGGAAATATGTAAGCTTCTCCTTCATAAGTCAAAATGTTTTCCTAGGAACATATTAACTGTTTGTTTCAATAGAATATTTATTGAGGGAAATCTTGGCAGCCATGCCAGCCAACGATATGGTTTTAGTGTAAACAAATTGTCTAGACATGATAAATTCTTCATAAGTTAAATAATCCAGTTGCTGCTGAAAGAGTTGGAAAGAGGTGTTTTCTTCTAGATTTTTTTATTAAAAAAACTATCTTCCTTCAGAATGGCTTCCACTAAGGAGTCATCCAATTGAAATCGAAATGAATCATAATATTTAGATGTGCTCCTTTTAGACTTCTCTTAAGCAGGTGTTAGTAATATAGTTTTAATTGAAGTGATATCTAAACAAACATTTTACTTACCACCTACACAAGTGTGGCTATTAATCTATAAGCCATTATTTGTTTAAGTTGAGATCAGCCATCAGCTGCTGGCTGCTGCTCTAACACTGCAGCCACCGGGTGCGCGTGTAACTTAAAAACTACCTTGCAGTAGATACAAAACAGTACAACTGATGCTGATGTTACATTCCAATAGGTGGCAGCACATGACAATAACCAAAAATACAAGGAAGGGAAGTTTGTTCTTGAAAGGTAGACTTTCTGCATTTCTCTGTATCTCTCAAATTCTTCTATATCTAAACTAAGATCTTTAAATCTTCGCATCCATGCAACAGATGGAGGATAGTTGAGGAGGTCACAGAGGAATTCAATTTGGATGCTCTCCCTAGTTCGAGTGATGCAGAAAATCCATAGAAAGTTGCTGTTTTTGATTCAAAATGAAATACTAGATACTAGATTCTAGAAAATATAGTTTATATATCATTACTGGAGTCTCACAGCCAAGAATCGGGTGACGCAGGTGGATGGCATTTTGACCACCAATGTTGTTATTATCATTCCCATATATTTTGGAAACTTCTTTGAGAAGTTACTTAGAATGAATCAAACTAAATAGTTTTGATGTCATGATAATGCCCTTCTATTATTTATCTCTTAGTTATGGTGTGACGATGATTACCTAAAAATTTGACCTTTTGTGGGAACTTCGTACTCATGTCCTAATTTCTCAATTTCAATTATAGAGAATCTTTTTAGGGTGTGCATACGAGGAATCGGAGTTGAAACTCATGATTTTGCATTCCGCTTCCATCGATGTCGGAAGATTAAAAAAACTTCCACTTTTCCTTCAACGGAAGCTATTTTCGTCTTGCCTCTGCCTTCAAAATGTTGGAGGCGGAGTCGAGTAGAAGCGTCGGAGATAGCTAGAGATGACGAGATCTCATATCTCCATCTTCGTCTCAGACAAAGATGCTTTGGGGTGCAATTGTGCAAAGAGACAAAATAAGGGAAGATGAGAGACTTTAGGGCTTAAAATGGCTTCAAAACAATACTAATTTGCCTTCAAAAGTGTGTGATTAAAATATTAAACCCTTTGTAATGTTTGGTTTTGGATTTGGGTAGCTGTTGTTTTGTATAGTCTTGTTCTTTCTTAGGATTTCCTTGGTTTAATGGGTGGAGATTTCTCATCTCCATTACTGTGTTGGGCCTTCGGGCAGTTGAGATTTTGCCTTCGGGCTGATGAGATTTCGCCTTCGGATGTTGTATTTGCCTTCTGCGCATCAGTAAGTGTTGGTGTCTGGCCAATTGTATTCTCTTTTGGGGCTCTGTTAAGTAACGAAGGTTCTTACTCTTGTGTTAAAAAAAAAAAAAAAAAAAAAAAATTAAACCCAAAAACATTATTGTTATGCAAAAAAAAAAAAAAATTAAAATATTAAAAAGAGTCGGGTCGGGTGGAAAACCATAGAAAAGAAGAAAAAAAGCTAACTCTTCCGTCACCGCCTCTAGCTTCTGTCATCGGAATCAAAACGCCAGAAATCTACGCTTCCCTTAACTTTTTGAGTTGTGAGATGAATAAGTTAAAAAGCCTAGAGATATCCAAACCACTAGGATTTTTCAGGGAGAATCTTACGGTCATATCATATGGCCCCTCCTTTTTGGTCTCCTAAACCTTGGTGGTGAGTAGGAATTCATGCATTTAAGTTCACCACACTGAGAGTTTTGATGGTAATTTTTCCTCGATTCCAACTGTATCACACGTACCTGAGTTTATACTGTAGATCAGTGATTTGGAGCACCATCAGTGAATATGTATGGCCCCCATGAAGAATTGCGTTTGGTGGCGTATTGTACCTGAAAAACCAGGATGTGAGTGTCCCACATTGATTAGAAACACTGTGTGGGTTTGGAGTTGTCATGGCTGGCTTTTTGGTACTCGGTCCAACTTCGCTTTTGTGATCATCAACCCGCACGGCTTTACGGCTTCACGACACGTGGTTCGCGACAGAATGCCACCAAAGTGGTTAGCCCACTGTTTTCTAAACCCCCCCCCCCTCTTCCCAAACAAAAAAGTAATCCAATTCCACTTCCAACTTCCTATTTCCAGCAGGTAATTTTGATATAAAATTGGACTTCACTTTCACTCTATCAAAATTACCTCCTCAATGTATATATATATACACACACTAACCCCATGTATCAAAACTTAACAAATTTCAATAAAAAAATTATAGTGATAACTTTACAAAAGAATATTGAATTATACGCTGTTTTGAGATAATGATACTGAATTAACAAACGTTTCAAATTGGGTTATCCACGTTTTCGAACATCTCATTTAAGAGTACTCAGTTAGGATTTAACAGTAAATCCTGCTAATTTTTTAAAAATATCTCTATATTTTTTTTTTAAAAAAATAAATTATAAAAATTTTCAAGACTTTAAATATGAATAATTTTACAAATTCTATTAAATTCTCCCCATAACCCTTTGTCACGGGAAGTCTATGCGTTCGAAAATTTCTATACCCATTCGAATGCTATTACCCAAGATTTAATCATGACCGCCCCTTATATAATTGACACGTGAAGATTTCTCAAATACGAGAAGGTGCCAAATTGCCAATGTGGTCTCACAACGTTTGATCGCTGACACACTTAGAATCAAATTTTTAAAACGTTTACCTTAAAATTTTCTTCCATTTTTTTGATCAAATATCTACTAACCTCATTATACTACAAGTTCCAACAAATTTCACCAAAATATATATCATAATTTATTATTTTATTTAACTCTTCTAGTTTTTTTTTTAAGAGTTTATTTATCCCGGTGCTGGTCCCAGTCCAGGTCCCCCCTTCTTCTTTCTTTTTTTTTTTTTTTTTTTTTTTTGGAGTTAGAGATCCCTTTCAATATATAGAAAAAGACCAGTCAGTCAAATGTATAGAGTAACAAAGAATTTCTAATAAATTAAATCAGAGACATTATGAGTAGAGTTTTCTCTACGCTGGACAAATCAAACTTGGACCATAATAAATCACAACGGCTAAAAATAACCTAAATAACATAAAAATTTCCCTACGGATGCATGAATCGGTACCTGAACAAGGTCCGGGTCCCCTTATTAGTTGTCTTTCTTCGTCCTAAACTTTTTTCCTCATTTCGCGTGTAATTAAAAGGCCTTTGCATTCTTAAAGAAGTAAAAATGAAAAAGCATACCCCTCAATAATGAGACTACAGCTGCCACGTCCCGTACCTCAAGAGTCAAACCCAACCCCCCCCTTTCCCCTCATAAAGATCCAACTTTCTTTTATTTATTTTTTTAAAAATCTTTTAATTATCTCATAGACAATTAATGAATTTATTAATTTTATATAAATTATCTCATAGATACTCAAATAGCGATAAATATTATTTAAATAATTGATGTAGATCAAAATTCTCTTATCACATTCATTATGCATGATGACCCATCATGATGATGACGATGTTATTAAATAAATCTTTATGCCCATCACATGTGATCACGACATTGGCATAAGCCATACACGTGATACCCCCAACTTAACGGAGCTGTTAACCCCACCTGCCCCTGATTGGAGGAATAAGTTGAATGACCCGCACAAAACGACGGCGCACCGCCGCCGCCGTCACCGACAGAGTCACGGAGTCTATGTACGACAAAAGACCACCACCAACAAACAAAAGCATAAGTTATTTTAACTTTTCTTTCGGTTTTTTTTTTTTTTTTTTTTTTGAAAATTTAATGCCGTGTGAGTGTGCGTTTGTGTGTGGACTATGGTTACGTTAGACTTAGACCGCCGTGACGCCTCTGCTGCCGACAGATTCGCTCGTGGGTGGGGACCAAACGAACTGGTGCCGCCACGTGCAGCACGTGGGTCCCACTCGTAGCAGAGATTTTACAGAAGGAAGGACTCGGGGACCACATGGGGGGTGGTGGTGGTGGTGGTCAGGGTCAAATCGGTCGTCGTAAAGAGTGAAATGACGGCCGGGCTGGACTGTGTGTGTACAGGTGCAGCAGCGCTGATGGTGCTGCAGCAGCGTGTGGTACTCTTACTGAAGCACTGATGGTGCTGACGCTAATATTAGGTGAAAGCTTGTAAGAGGAAAAGGTGTCACTTTGCGTGTGTGAGTGTTGTTTCTGTTTTATATTTTAATTTATTCACCGGCTGCTATTTGCAGCGTGTACTCTTCTCTGACAAACACTAGTCTGTTTCTTCTTCCCCACATTTTTTTTTCAAATAGTGTGTGTGTTCCCTAGGCATCCTCTGGAGTCTCGATCCAGAATTTCTAATTATATTTTACTACTTTTTTTAATCTCACTAATTCTTTTTTAGCAGCTGTTTTTATGTTTACTTACGCAAAGTAAACATATATAAGCCTTGTTTGGCAAAAGTTTTTATAGAATAAAGTATGGAGTTGTTAATTTGGAAGTAGTAAAATGTGGTGATGTGATATAAAGTAAAAAAAATTTATGTAAAAAAATGAAAAAAATTTGTATTGTAGTGAACAAATTTTTGATGTGATATAAAAAAAAAAAAAAGTAAAAATGTTTTAATATGAATTGTTATTGAAAAATATATATATAAAAAAAAAGAGAAAAATAATGAGAATAGTGCATAGCACTATTGTGTAATGGTATGTTTGTTTGTCAAACGTACCCATAATCAATTGTTAATGTGTAGGGAGCATATATTCCTTAAATTATTAATCAATAGTATCAATATTTTTTATAAATTAATGTTAATGTCTTTCTAAATTATTAATTGTGTTGATATCTTTTTTTTAAACTATTAAACAATATCAATGTCTCCCAATGACAAAAATATCATTCTTAAAATTATATAAAAAAAACAATTATTTGATTTTTTTTTGAATTTGTTTTTTTTTTTAATATAAATTTTCAGTTTGGGCCACGGTCCACCCTTGAAATTTCATTTTTCTCTTTCTTTCTTTTTTTAAAAAATAATAGAAGAAAATTTGTTTTCTTAATCTTTAATTTTTTTTTTGGAATTTATAAGGATATATTTGTCTTATAAAAAATTTTAAGGTTATTTTTGTCTTTTTGATGGTTTTAGGGGACATTGACATTTTTTGGTAGTTTATGAAGGGACATTGACACAATTAATAGTTTGGGACACGTTGACAATAGAGTGGTAGTTTGACGAAAATATATGTACTTTTTCTCAAAATAATATAATTCGAAAAGATAAAAAAGAAAAAAAAAATTATTGATGTGTTTGTTAATGTGTTTTGATGAATGTCTTTTTTTTTTAAAAAAATAAATAAATAAAAATTATTTTAGAAAGTATTTTAATGTGGCATAAATAGTAAAAGAGTTTTAAGTATTTTATGTTGTGAGTTAAATGTTTGTTAATGTTTTTATTTTAAGATTAAAAAGAAAAAGAAAAGACAAGAAAAATAATTTAACAAACGAAATCGCATGATGTTTTCAAATTGTAAGTAAAAGATTGTGTTTTAAAAAAAACTTTAAGATCAAAATGCGACTTTAAATATCAAGCTACATGTTTTTATCGAACTGTATTTTTAAAAATTATATTTTTATTAACTGTATTTTAAAATTATTATTTTTTAAATTATACCCTTTGAAACTGTTAAACCAAATGGATAGAGACATAGAGTCACAGACATAACTAACTTTAAATATCATATTATTATTAAATAATTCTCTCTCTGTTGAAAGTGTCTTGCATAATTATGAAACTCCTTTTTTTTTTTTTTTTCCCCTTTTAAGTTTAAGACACTGCGTACGTAGCAGTAAGTAAGAATTTTCAAATTGCCAATAGCCGTCCAAACTTTGGAATCAACGGCAGATTGATTACAAATGGTTTGGATATATTGTGCTCCCATATAAAAATTAAATTAATCTTTTCTGAGAAATAACACTAGCTTGTTTTTTAGCGGTGGGTTTTCTCTATCTTTCTCCATGATATAAAATAATAGATTCGAGATTAATAAATAATAATGATCTTAATAATTTAATAATACTTATTATTATTCTTCTGATGTGGAATCATAGTTTGTTGAAAATGAACGTCCAGCCTTCAAATCAAAAGTAATGTTCTTGACAGTAGACTTGAAGAATAAACAAATGGAAGAATGTAAAAATTGCTTTTGCTTTATTTGAAAATGACACCAAATTTTCAATATTGGACACAGCTTTTGTTCAAATTTGATTCCAATAAATTATTTTAATAGTCCATTAAACTGTTATTTGTCTTTTAATTAGGTAATTTTCACGTACATTTTAAAATAAATAAATCAATTTATATATATATAAATCATATACTCTATGAATTAATATCATTTTAATAAATTAGGTTGGAAAAAAAAATTCTATAAACCTAAATTAAAAATAAAATAAAATTTTCCTATTATATTTTGTACGACCAATAATTTCTTTCAAAAATCAGTCTCTAAAGTTTCATATATCTCTTAACAGGTGAGAAACACATTTTTTTTCTTCTTCAATATTATGTGTTTCTCACATGTTTCTTTAATAGCATTAATAAAAATAAAAAATAAAAAGACAATTTTTCTACAAACTGGTTTGTAGGAAATTTTATACAACCCACATATAAAAGTGACATATGTCATTTAAACATGCATGTGAAAAACACAATTTTTTTTTTTTTTTTTTTATTAAAAAAGCATGTGAGAAAGCACATGCTATTAAAACATGTGTTCTCACATGTGAAGGGATACATTTCAATTTTATATGTGAGTTGTATAAAATTTTCTACAAACCGGTTGGTAACAAATTTCTGTTAAAAAATAAAAAATGTTTTTCACATACTCAAAAGAAACATGACACTTTTAAAGATTGGGTTGAAGAAGATTACTCTAACCTAATTTGGAGGAAATTTATATCTAATTTTGTAACAACCGCCGTCTTAACATGGCAAGATAAATGGATATTTGACCACTAAATAATTAAATTTAATATAAATTTTCTTGAAAATATGTTAAAAAAATTTATAAGTCCTTACAAATAACGTAACAGTATTATATTAATCATTAAACAATAAAATTTGATTGAGGCTAACGTAACAGTACCACTAGACCGACGGACAAAAAAAAACATGGTCAGATAAAGGAACTTTGACCAATATATTATGGCAATCTCATCCATTTTCCTTTTATTGCTTTCTTTCATGGTTGCTTTGCTGCCTCTACTTCGATGTTTATCAGAAAGTATCCGGTTATATAATGAGCATGAATGATAACGAAGCTAATAAGTCAATAAAGAGGAAAACAAAAGTTGTATAAAAGAAAGATTAATGTTGGGTGTACTTTTACCAGCCGCCCACCCTATTTTATTGAATAAAAAATATATACGTCAAATTTGTGTTACGTGACATATATATATATGTTAGGTTCGTCGTATTTCCGTTAATAATTAGTTTGAAATAAATAAAGTATCAAAATTGAAAATGATAAATGCTACATAAATTTATAAATTAATATAACGGTCCGCGTGGCACAGTTATATTAATTTTAATAAAATATTATTATTTAATAATTATTACGTTGACTACCACGTCAATTTATAAAGACTTATAATTAAAAAAAACAGAAAAAGAAATAGCACATATGGTCTCTCTATGCAAGGAAAAATAAGCCATACTTGTATGCTTTACCATTATAAGTTGTGATTAAAAAAATAACTATGGTTAATTAGGGTAGCATTTAGGTTAAAAAAAAAAAAACGTGCTATGAGAGGTCAGTTTTCAGGTACAGTGATTAGGGATTCTCCAAAATGATAATTCAGCCATGAGAGGTCAATTTCAAAACCGAAATTATTCGAGCAGAACACGTTGCCCACAGCTTTGGACCTAGGATCCACTTTATTGGAAGTTTCTTAGCACCTCGATCGGAAAATCAAATGAATAAGATCTTGTTCTGTAATGGGTGGATTAATAAACAATACCATCTCTTCATTTTCATTGAATCTTGAAAACTTTTTCCTAAGTTAAAATTTTCACCCCTTGGTTTTTTTTTTTTTGACAAAAAATTTCAAAGTTTCATTAAAAACCAAGACCAGCATCTCTATTAACAAATAGAATGTCATGAATAAAAATAGGATAATATTCCATCCTAATATACTCCAACGATTATTGGATTGCTGGTTTCGCTGGATGAAAGGGTTTTGTTTTTTTTGGACAAGATATCATTAAATATAAAAAAGAAACAAAAAAATATGAAGTCTAATATTACTAAGGAGATCTACGATGGGAATTTGTCTCAATTGGTTAAAGAAAGAAACTCAGGGTGTGTTTGACATTGCGATTTTGTAGATAAAAAATATAATTTTAAACCAAATTACAGAATATAAATCGCTTGGGAAGGCGTTTTAAAAAAAAAATTACGATTTGTAAATACAGAAAATATGCATTTTCAATCGCAAGCAAGGAGTGCTTTTTTGAAAAAAATACAAATTATAAAAGTTAAACTGCGATTTTACCAAATGATTAATTGTGTTTTTAAAAATTATATTCTCAAATCACATATTTTAAAATTGTTATTATTAAATCGTACTAATCCAAATCAAAATTAGCTCTTATTAGACAGGTCAAGATAAAAGAGAATATGTTGAATAACAAGAAGTAAAATGGACACTTTTTACTATAATCTCTTACAAATTGACATGATATGATATAGTATATGTGTGAACGGACCGCTCATATAACATTGCCACATCGCTACAATTGTAATGACGGATATAATAAGTGCTGTTACGTTAAATATTAACAAACTTATAATATATATATATATATATATATATATATATATATATCCCACAACACTTTTAATGATAATTATGGCATGGGGGATAGAATGGCCTGAAAAAATGAGTTGAATTAGCTTCAACTAATAAGTATAGAGTACTGGAATAGTAGCTTACTTGAAATTGTAGGGTTATTTTATCTATATATTATAATTGTCGTGTTAGATTCTTTGAATAACCTTAATCAATGATTTTTGTGTATGGGATGGACCACAGATTCCAAGATGACGGAAAAGCGGGCAGGAAAAAAATTAAAGAACCAAAGCCGGCACATGAACAACGCGCCCCATTTCCTAACAACGACAAAATGACGTCGCCAAATAAAGCAACTTATCCGAAACCATTGTAGACCCGCCTGGTCCCCCCCCCAAACCTACGATAAAATCACTTCCATTTTTTGTTTTTCTCGCACAATATCTCGTTAACTGAGAGGGCGAAAACCATTTTGTAATTCGTAGGCCGGACCCCAGCGCTTGTAATGCTTAATTAAAGCAAAAGCACGACATGTTTACTATTTAGGTTTCACGAGGGCACTTCTGTCATACACTGATTCGGGAATCACACGCGCGCTGTGAGTTGGTCTGCGTTCATTGAAATTTTATCCGATGCGAAAACATTATCGGAACCAGATCTCTGAGTTACCTGACTAAAAAAGGAATGCAATTATGCTTGAGCGCACACGCTCGCTTCGCAGTTCGCGCCCTCCGATAAAGAAGCCTTTCGGTCTCAACGAAGCGCAACCTACTCTCATTTCACTGGCGCGTCTACCGCACGCTCGTAAGTCAGGCTTGAAGATAGTTTAACCGTTAAAATAAGATAAAATATACCGTTTGGATCAGTGGGCCTAGCCGAACGTATAAACAGTCGGAAGCCGGTGGTATAAACGGTCGACAACATTTCGCCGATGATCAGCGTACAAGCTTAGAACTTTCTAGAACACGAAGTAGATTAACTGAAACCAAACAAAAGCAAGAACTCGAAAGTATCTCATGGAAACAAAAACCAAAAACATAGGGTTATATATACATATGGTTTTCATTTCTTCATTTTTTTTTTTTTTTTTTTTTTTTTGGGTTGCTCGCTCTCAAAGCCTCGACACAGAGGAAAAGGAAAACAAAAATCTAGACAATGGGGAGTAGAACAAGAGGAAATTAAAGCAGTTATGAGAGAGCAAAACTACGCCATAAAAAAAGGTCCAGCCGATGAGCTCTCGCATTCGCTCAAAGCCAAAACGGAGGAGGCTCGTTGAGATCAATAGGCAAGCCGCGGCGTACGAGCCCCAGAAAGGACGCCGTGGCGGAGGTCTCCGGCACCGAGGCTCCACTGGCGGAGACAGAAACCTGAGGCTCTCGCTTAACCGGGAACGGAGACGAAGAGGAGGTGTCGGGAAGCTGGTCTTTGAGGACGCCGGTGTGGAGGAACTCGCCGAGGACGAGACGGCCGGAGGAGGGGAGGTTGAGGTCGAGGGGGATGCCGGCGGCGGTGACCGGAGGCGGGAAGTTAGTCTTGGCCTTAGGTCCGCGGAGGGAGCGAGCGGCACCGTCGTAGGCAAGCGCAGCCTCTTCTGGCGTGTCGAAGGTGCCGAGCCAAACCCTCGTCTTCTTCCATGGGTCGCGTATCTCGGCGGCGTAGCGACCCCATGGCCTCTTTCGCACCCCTCTGTAGTGTCCCTCGCGATTCGACGCCATGAAATGAAACAGCGAAAACCTTCACACCCACAAACACCAAAAAAAAGCACAGGAGAAAGACAGAGAGAGAGAGAGAGCAGTGGGGGTATGTAGAGAGTGGAGGGGGACCCACCGAGTCTCTCCCGTAATCGTCGGCTGGACGGCATGGCCTCTCTCGCTTTATATATATAAACAAAACTGGCCCGCCTCCTGTGTTCCTCGCGTTTACTCTCTTCCCAGTTCTCTGAACCTTTCGATTCTGAATATATCCGATCCAACGGGTGAAAGGGTGGGAGAACGTACTCGTGAGAAGCAGGGAGAGAAAAAGGCCACAGCGAGGGAGGGGAAAAGGGTGGGGCCTAGTAAAAGCACATAGCCGCCGCCTGATTAGACGTGTGCGTGTTGTGTGAATGTGTGTGTGACAGATGAGCTCTCGGCGTCCTAGTGGTGACGTATGCCCTACCCACATTGTACGGCGCTGCGAATCGGCGCCTACTTTTTTTTTTATATGTATGTATATATATATATTTTATTTTAGTTTAAAAAAATAATAGTTGAAAAGGAGCCGAATGATTAATCATAATGAACAATCAGATATAGGGGGGTGGCGTGTCGAATAGGGAGTGGAGGGTGGAGAGAGTCAGAGAGGCGCCCACGTGGAAGGTACATAGGTGGTGTCTGAGTTGCAGGGGACAGGGGAAGGGTGGGCTGAGTTATGGTTGGCGTGTTTGACTCGGCTGGGGCAGAGAGAAATTTATGGGGGTGGTGGTCCTGTGGATCCAATGGTGGCACCGGTGGGTTTGGGACCGAAAGGTTTAAAAAAAAAAAAAAAAAAAAAAAAAAAAAAAGGGGTGAAAGTCGTACGGGAGAGATGGGTGCTGATGTAGGTGAATCACTCAGGTCTCTGCCGCTGCTGCTGCTGCTAACAGACGCATGTTCACGTGAATGGGTTTTTTTTTAAAAAAAAAAAAAAAAAAATTTATTATTATTATTTATAAAAAAAATTGTTTTTGGGTGGCTTTGAATTGGGACACGGGTGAGCATAAATGGGTATTTGGACTTTTTCTAATTTGAGCACTGTTTTGTTTGTCAAATAGAACGAGTTGTTGCGTACTTGTTGGGGGCAAATTCAGTCATTAGAGGAGACTTATTGGCTGTCTCGTTTGTTTGTCAAGACTCAAAAGTATATAAAAGTATATGAAATTACCTCAACTAAATTTCTTATTTATGAGAAAAAAAAAGAAAAAAAAAAAGAGTATGTTCCTTCACCATTTAATGAGAATTTGTGAGGTTTGTTCTTATCTTTATTGTGGCCCAAAGGAGGGAGAGCATAAAGAATAAGGACAAATGTACCTCAGGGAAAAAAAAAAAGACAAATATAAAATTAGTCATTTTTACTTATTTACGATAAAAGCTCAATAAGATTAAAAAATTGATTTTAATTTTTTTTTTCTTTTATAAGCTTAAATGACAATTAATTCCGCTTCTCATTCCCAAACTTTTGTTTAAAATTTTGACCGCAAAATGCCATATCAACAACAATAAGAGTACAACATGTGTCTCCTAAGCTAAAAAAATATATAAGAAGAATATAAATATAAAAAGAAAGTATGTTCCTTCATGATTTAATGAAATTTGTGGGTTCTTTCTTGTCCCTAGTCTCTATTGTGGCCCAAAGAAGGACCATAAAGGGTAAGGACAAATGTACCTAACAAAAAAATAAGAGGCAAATGTACAATTAGTCTATTCAGTTGTACTTATTTACAATAAGCTCCATAAGATTTAAAACTTTTTCTGTGTAAATATATATAACAAATAACTCTTCATCCCAAATGACCTAAACTTCTGTTTAAAATTTTGATTATTATTATTTTTATAAGTAAAAAAAGAAAAAGAAGAAGAGTGTAATATCAACAACAATAAGAGTACAACATGTGTCCCTATAGTAAATATATATATATAAAAAAACAAATATAAAAAGCCAAAAAAAAAAAAAAAAAAATCTAATAGGTAGTTGAACCATCTGCAAAGATTTGGGTGTGGTTCGACGACGGTTTCGGTCAAAATTTCAAACGAAAATTTAAAATAGAAAATTATTTGTCATTTATACTTATCATGTAGAGTTTTAAATTACTTTTTAAACTTTAGGGAACTCATTGCAAATTAACGCAACCACATTGACTAATTGGAGCTCAGTAAAATGTTATCTTCAACCTTGGGCTTTAATGTCCGATTCTAGACTTTAGAATTTGAATTATCTTTGCTACCGATTATCTCCGATTGTTCCCTCCATGTCAATTTGTCTTGTTTAGAAACAACACATTACACAATTATTAATACACAAGCAGGGGCGGAGTTACCCTTGGCCTTGGGGAAGCCTGGCCCCCCCAAGGCCAGGGGTTTCTCCCTAAAAAAAAAAAATTAAAATTTTACCTCTAAATTTTTTTTTTTAGTTTTAGCCCCCCTAAATTATTATTATTTTTTTTTAATTTGGCCCCTTAAATCATAAATCCTAGCTCTACCCATGTACACAAGGTAAAAAAGTGATCATCTTTTTAAATATTATTTATTTTATATTAATGTTGATATATTTCTAACAAGAATCCGTGTGTGCAATAGTCAAGATGATGTTAATTAATTGCTAATTAATTGCTTTTGTTAATATTCTGCTAATAGTTAAGATGATGGTACACATAGGTGATAGATAGCAGGGCATTTAGAAACCTTTGTAGCATTCTTAGATATATAATAAAAATTAGAATATGAGGGAGGCCTCTCCACTGGTGATCGTCTCCCCAAATGGGGGTATAAGGGTGATGTATTATGCCTCTTCTACAGTAGTATGGAAAGTCAAGAATATATATATATATTTTTTTTAGTGTGGTTGCTCTTCTCGTATCTGGAAGGCTGGCATGCTTCGATGCAGTATTTCTTCTCCTCCTTTCTCTTGGTAAGATGTGATTGGGATGGGGTGTAGAAGTTGGAAATCGAAGTCCATGGTTGATGTGCTGAGCAGATTAGTTTTGAGTTCTACGGTCTATAATCTGTGACGCGATAGAAATGAGCTTAAGCATAACGGTCAACCAAAAACAGAAGAACAGGTTTTAAAGGTGATTATTTGGGAGGTCCGTTTTAGAATTTCAGGGAAAGGGAGATTCAAAAAATTTAGGGAGAATTTCAATCTTTGTCAAAACTGAAATCTCAGTGTTAATATGCTAATGTAATTTTCAATTTTTGTTTTAGAGTTTTGTGTTTCTGTACAGGATTTTCTTGTGTCCCTGTCTTTTGTCTAAGTTATATTTTGGTTTAGTTTAAATGAAATTGATCTACTTTCTCATAAAAAAAAAAAAAAAAAAAAAAAAAAAAAAAAAAAAAATAGCCTACGTGAGAATTTTGTTATGATTATTTTTGTAATGTCATATTTTGAGTCTGATTGTGACCATTTGATGCCGTAAGGTGCTGCTACTTAATGATGTTTCTAGTTTCATCTGTGTCACGCTCTTACACGTCTTTATCTTTACATAAACCATTGTTCATGAATGCATTAATTATTAAAAATTTCCGTCAAATATGTCTTTCTCATTCACTCCATGCGTAAATGATTTCGCTACTCATATTATTTTTCTTATTTGTTATTCATAGAAAACCACACAATATGTTTGATATATGGTAGTATGGTTGGCATTTAATAAATATGTATTATTAAATACTTACTATTACCTGTAAAATGTGTATACAAATGTCAAAAACTATTTTATTCCACCAAAAAAAAATAAAAAATAAAATAGAAATCCCATCAAATGCATTTGAAGAGAGCTGCAATAGGAATATTCCCGAAAATCCTAGTAGATTCCTAATCATTCTCAGACATGGATTTAATCACATTTTTGAGAATCCAAATTTTCAGACATCACATTTGTGAAATTGTGGATGTCGAGAAAAATATTAAATTTCATGAATCAAACGCCACGTAACGATAATAGAAGAAATTGAATAAGTAAAAATTTCCATTTCCAAAGAAAAAAAAAAACATTACATTTAAATTGCAGGGTGGTGGCCTAGTGGATGGAAGCCCTTGTTCCTATAACCTTGCGAGTCCGAGGTTGTACATTTGAGCTTGGCGAGCCATATTGGTGTGGAAAAATGATTTTGGCACAACCCATTTACACAACTCCTATTGATGGGTCAGTGGTTTTGCACAACTCATGAGTCTTACCAATATGTCTTGAGTTGTTTAAGAGTTGTATAAATGAGTTGTGCAACAAACACATCCTTATTGGTGCCTCGATGGTCCTACGCCATGTTAGTTTTCGAGTTTAAGTGGAGCGGTGTTAATAGCCTTCGGTTCAATGATTCTCACCGGAAGACCTTTATTTTTTTTTTAATTAAAAAAAAAAAAATTGCAGGTTGAGAATATTTAAAATTTGTATACGTTTACTTTCCCGACAGAGTAGTTGAACAAGCACACGCCAACAAACGTGTGCTTGCATCTTGGATCACTCTTGACTCATGTGCTCTCACCATGATTAGTTTTGGATTAATTCGGTTGTGATTTATATATTTTCCCATACTGTACAGTGGATGCTACTCCCTATGAGGGAAAGAACAATTGCATCCTCTTAACCAAGATCACAAAATATCTTTCTACATTCAATGGAAAGCATCATATAATAACAAACCCATCCATCACTTCTACTGTTTGAAAAAGAAGTATTCTTATACTTCAAAGCACAACCTGCCTTGTTGATGTCACCAAGACAATAGGACAGACTCTGAGATTATTGTAGCCAAGACAATTTACATCATAATCTAATCTTCTTTCTTTCCATGTAGATCTGCCTTGTTGATGTCACTTGTTATTATGTTTTACAACATCTTAGGGGGAATAAAAGAAGAAGCTTTAATCCTAATAATTAGGAGAAATGATGATAATAAACAACCAATGAAGAAAGAAAGGTTTGCAACAGGAGATTACCCAAAAGACATTACAAGTTGGGGGGATAGAATCCTCTTCCTTTCATGGTTAAGATTTAAAGTTGGTGCATCTAACGGTGTATATAAAGTCAATGTTGATACATATTTTAAAAAATTTAAAAAATTTAGAATCATGTACACCGTTAGATGCATCAACTTTAAATCATGACTTCATTTGAAATAGAGAAGATCCTTGTCCAAACATGGTTACTTTCAAACAATATATGAAAAAGAGAAATGCTATATACTGCTCCAAATATCCATTTTTCATCTACCAAAACTAACGTGACGTGGTTTCCCCAACCAAAAACCCCATTTACATCTACCAAATGCTATAGGAGCGATCACGTCACATCAGCTTTGATAGATGAAAGATAGATATTTGGGCACATTTCTCAAAGAAAAATGTAAGGCTAAATTTAGTAAACATTTTGAATTTCTATGCATCTATTCTCTGATTTGTTACAACATTTCTTTGACCAATTGGAAAAAAGAAACCCCGAAAACAAAAAGAATGGGAAAAATATACAGGATTTGTAATTAGGGAATTTGGTGCCACCAAGGTGGGATCTGATTCTATAGGAGTGATTCTATTTGGTATTCAGGACTCACTGAACAAGAATTTGAAAGAAGAGAGTAGCACACCAGGCAAAATCTGCAAGGCCGAATCATCCAACTGGCCACAAGACTGGTGTTTTGATACAATGTGAAGAGTCCAGGCCCGAAGCAGGAGCACATGTTTGACCTCATCATGATAGCAAACTAGGCCCGTTCTCAGCAGCAGTCCGAGAATGGCCATGATTATTATGCCTCGTCATCTGGATATCACGTGATAAATGAGTCCTTGCCTTCGCGTAGGGAGCTTCTCGTGCTGTACAAAAATAAAAGAAGGCGGAACATAAATTTGCAAGATAAAACACAATACCTAAGCATGCTTGTGTACGCATCATGGATGATAGATCCTATATTGCAAGGCTTGACTTATTGTTACTTTCCATCTCAAACTTATCACAAAATATAACAGGGGAGTCTACGGTGTTCTCACTATTTGCTAGTGTTAAATTCTTTTCCTTTTTGTTATTTTGGCCATACAACATCAACTTGTTAATGACTTGAGATAGAGTATTGATAGAAACCATATTTTTATCTCACAATGCTGACGTTACAGTCCCAATCAACTATTAGATCAGTGATTGATAAAAAAAAAATTCATAAAAAAAAAATAAATTCAAAAGTTGATTGGGATTGCCATATTAACATTGTGAAATAAAAATATAGTATATAGCATTACTCATTGAGATAGAGTGATGTTAGAAACTATATTTTTATACCATAACTATCTCACAATATTGATGTGGTAATCTCAACAAATCATTGTTATACGGACAAAAAAATCATACAAAATATACTAATGAATCAACGCGGCAGCCTATGCCCATGGATGTGATACTAGCAAACCAACCACATAGGAGTGGGGCTCTGCAGTATAAACATGTGTGCATTACAACTTGGCTTCAATCTCAGTTTGTATGAGAAATTTGCATGAAAAATTGAAAATGCATTTGAAAGTTCGTATAAACAAACTTCAGAAAAGCATTTTGCTTAAAAACTAATCTCTGACTGCCAATGTTCTTACCTGCAAGCTGCTGTACACGGATGATATTTTGCCGCCTTTTCCACCAACACAGTGAACAGATAACAATGAGTAGTAATGACACCAATGCACCCAAAGCAATGCCAACCTTTGCAGCAGCGGAAAGGTGGGGCCCACATGTTTGTAGCCCAGGTATGCCACAAAGACCTGCATTATCCGTAAAACTGCAAAAGATCTACAGTCAGCATGTATAGCAGACTTAGTAACAATACTACCATTCAAGAAGTAACAAATTACATGTATCCCTAAAACTGAATAAAAAAAAGTCCTAATCTTGTCAACATGTCCTAATAAGTCTTATCTCAAAGCCACAAAAATCTTGAGGCTAACACTAGTTGGAACATACTTGAAGCTAGCTCTATGCAACAGCCTTCCTCCTAGTGCGGCTGGGACTCTTCCGGACAAAGAGTTGCCATTAAGATTCCTGCACAATTATGATTTAATCAGAGTTCTCTAGTGCATATTGTTCATGGGTTAATGAGATGCTTGAAAGGTCTTACAATATCAGTAGTGATGTCAACTGTCCAAGGCTTTCAGGAATTGATCCATTAAAAGAGTTGTAGGACAGGTCCCTGCAGTACAAGCGTATGCTTTCAGGCATTATATTTATACAGTAACTCAAATCAATCACGGAATAAAACAGTATGTGAACCTCAAGTGATTTAAAAACTTCCGTACTTCATTTTCACTACTGCATGAAATCTCAAATTCTTTATTTTTTTTTTTTATCAGAATCTAACAAAATCATGCTTCTCATAACTGGTCTTTAGTCCAGAAATCAGATTTTGAGTAGTGTTTTATATTTCCAGCATTCAAACTGCATTTGGATGGCAGAATTGGGGGTTGAACAATGCATTTCATTGCAAATTGCACCTACTTTCTGCATTTGGATGCCTTAACAACAGGGGATTTGCTTATTTACATCATACCTGGATTCTTTTCTAAAGAAAATGGTATTTTATACCCGACTAAAGAAATAAAAAATCATTTAATCTACTAAATATAAAACAAAGTCACATGGGCACCTTAATAGTGTGCTGAGTCTGTAATGTTAAAAGTTTAGTTGATGATGTTGCATGAATTTCATTCATACTTTCAATGTGGGAAAATTGAAACAAGAATGCAACCAGGATATCTAATGATTTTGTCAAACTTTATAACATACAAGAAGTTAATTGGGTCCTATTAGTTGATTGAGTTATTTATATTTAATTTTATGTCTTATTTAATGTTAAGAGTCAATAGTGTTGTTTTTGGTAATTTAATAAATAGGTGATTGCCCTAAATTATGTTAGGTAAGTCAATAAATGGGTGTTGCCCTAGGGTTTAATCGTTAGTCCATTTAAGTTTCTTTTGTACTCCAATGGAGGGAGACTTGATGGAATAAAAATTATGTGGAATTGATTTCCCTTCTCTCTCTTCTCCTCTAGCTTCATCTTTGTCTTCTTTCTCTCTCCCCTTAGCTTCTTTCTCCTCTCTTCTCTCCTACTTTCTATTTGTGATTCCGATGATTATTGGTTGTCCTGCATCAAAACTTAGTGCAATTTGAGTTGGAATGCCTTGAACCCATTACCTCCACATTTTAGATTTAACCTAACAGTTGACAATGTTATTGTTTTTACAATAGTTTAAGTAGGAATAGAAGAAGATTTTCTTCTTGAAACTAGGGTAGGGTAGCATAAATTCAAAATACAAATGAGCAATGCAGGGAGGTTCTACTTGCAACCTAGCTGAACATTATACTGCAATTGGTTTTTGGACACAGACTAGCTTCATGAAAGCTGTTGCTGAGAAAATTCGAGATAATTTATCATAATCCAGGTCATGTGCCAAATTACTATATATCATGTTTTCTAGATATCATTGACATGGCAGTTTTTTCCACGGCAAATAGCATCATTTGCAGAGAATTGTATTTATTTTGTAGAAACTAAAACAATCAAAATTATCAGAAAAGAGAGACGTAATGCACTTACAATATTTCTAGGCTAGCTATTGTTCCAAGTGAGGAAGGAATGACCCCACGAATGTTGTTCCCACTCAAGTTTCTGTTAATGCACAAGCCAAACAAATATAAGAGATATACAAGAGCTACAAAGACATTTCACATCATTATAAATTTGATTCTAAGTGTCATGCTATTGCAGAGTTTAGGAATAGCAAAAATTTGACTAACAATCTCAGTGAGGACATAACAGGGACCATTTCACATAAACATGCTATCATTTCATCAATTGTACAGGAGTTGGACTTGCATGCCGGTGATCTGTCCTTGGACCAAATGTTAAAATGACAAACAAATGCAGCTTCACGTTTCCAATTCTATCATTTAAACTAAAGGATACAATCTGTTAGAAACTTACATGCTCTTCAGATGATGCAGTCTGGATATGTCATCAGGCAAGAAACCCCTCAGACCTTGGTTGTCAAGACCACTGATCAGGCAGAGTAAAGACACTAATCACTCGAAAGATACTATATAACAATGGAAGATATTAATATCTAGGCATATTACAATCTTAAACATCAGATGAGTCAACTCTACGGCCACATATAATGAAGATATTAGATTCTAGAAAATGCAATGTACTTTGGGTGTGTGCATGTGCATCTAAGTGGAAAAGCATGATCCTGAATCTGCCATGTATTTTACCCCATGAATTTACTTGTTTTTGTTTATGTAAAAATTAGATATTTGACTTTGTCACTTGGAATTTGAACTTAGAAGACCAAAAAAGAGTGCCAAAATCCAGGTTAGTTGCATGCAGAATAAACAAAAAGTAAAAGGTATGAGTTGTGTTTAATTTTTTATTTTTTTGGAAAAAATACGTAAGTAGTTTAAGCGGTCCAGTCCATCCATAGAGCTAATTATTGAGGTATCACATTCTATTAATTACCAAAACTTGAAATGCATATGACTTAAAGCACAAAGCCAAAAAGTAAAAACTTTATACTTTAATAGACGTAGAAGCCTACTTCGCCGAAACTAGGGATAACCTTTCTTAGTCTGGTACTTTTGAAACATATGCTATTTCCATGAGAGCATCAACAGTAAATTTGGAGGATTGTGAGACACATTTATAAAATATGAAGGCAACATTCTGAAGGGAATAAAATATGGATCACACAATTTCTTTGAATAGTTGAAAATTAAAAGGAATAATTGTAACATCACAGAAAGGTCATGGATTTCTTTTTCTTTTTTTCACCAGAACATTTTTTTTTTTTGTAAGTAATTTTTTTCACCAAATCATTAAGAATCATAGAAATCGATTCTTCTTTTTGGGGTTAAGCCCTATGTTATCCAGAGCATATCAACTGATTTGATATAAACTCTTAAGTATCAATGTTGACAGTTTGGTCAGAGAGAAAGTAGCAACACAATTAACAATATGGGACTAGTGTAGAAAGCTTTTCATGGGATGGCTAATCCAAATCAAAGGAACACAGTTCCAATAGCAGAACCAAGAACCCTTAGTTGTATAGATCTCAGCTTGGCAACAATGGAGTAAAAGGAATTGGCAACTGTGGGGAAATAAAGCTTACTGCAAAGAGGTTAGAAGGACAGTACTATTATAAGCCTTTTAGGAAATTTGAGCATTTGCAATGGATATGTTTTCTTGGAAGGACATAGGGTAGCTGTAGCATTGGCTCAGTCATTCTTACACAATTTCGAAAGTTGGTGGTTGGTAGTTTTCCAGTTCATAGGAAAAAAGACAAACCATATGACATCGCATAGAAGGCAATCACTAGGATCAGAAAATTAAAAGTGCAAAAGACATTGAATTTGAGGTATAGATCAAGAAAATACAGTCCATCGATGACCCATTTGTTGCCAGTACTGTTAAATTGGCAATCTGCCCCACTCCATGGGTGTTGTTGGGGAACACATGGATCACCATTCCATCCAAGCCGAAGAGGAAGCCCCAACACTTTCTTCAATGTCTGTAGAGCGCCAACTAGAATAGAATAAGGATAATCAAATTAGTGACAACCTTTATTGACTCCAACTTCCAAAAAGTACATTCTTTAAGTAAGCACAAAAACAATCTCCCATGCTATCTCCTTCCAAATACATCTAGAAGTTTGTAAAGTTTATCAATATTTAGTTAATATTACAAAGCAAAGACATCATTAAGTGATGTTAGACGAGAATATCTGAAAGCTGGGTTCCTAACACTTGATAACTCCATCTAAGACTCATAAACACTAGCAGTCTAGCACAACACTAGATAGAAACTCTATCAATGCCCCATAACATCTTGATCAACATGTGACCCATACAAAGCATTTTGGAACACATGCTTTGGGATAATCAGATAAAAGATAACTCCAAAAAACATTTAAACAGACTCATTCTTTTATATTGACAATAAGATCCTTAAGGCTTTTTATAAGATTAAGAAGGAAATCTTTAGTAAGGCTCCGTTTTTGCCTTATCAAAGTGTATTATTCTATTGGATCTGATTTTGGTTCCATTCAATCTCCTTTGGTGAGGGGTACAAGGTTTTTTCTCTGCACATTTAATATAGCTTATTCCTACAATTTCATTTTTTTTTTTTTTTGATAAGTAAGAAAACTTTATTAAAATAAGCAAAAAGCGCTCCTAAGTACACATGAAGTATACACAGGAACACCCAGTTAGCCCACAGAAGAAAACCCACAAGAACCTACGCACACACAAATCCCGAAGGCCCCAATAACCCAAAATCCAGAAGAAACTCCCATAAAGCCCAAACTACAAAATACATCCCAGAAGATACCCCCACCCAAAAAAACATGAAAACACCCCCAAAACCTTAAACCTGAAAAAGAAACTAATGTTATGATAATAATAAAATCAATTGGTAGCATGTATACCTTCTTCTAGCGAAGTTTTGGATTCTGCTGCAATAACCTCAAACACCTCAATAGCATTGATAATGGCAAGACTGCCTTCTTTAGGATGCAATGTTATTGTCAAAGTCCTTCCATTAATAACAACAGTTTTGTTAAGAACAAGAGCGGTATAACGACCGCCACTCATTTTGATAATGTCAACATCATTAAATTCAACATTGCCATTTATCAAGATGTCGAATATCCTTTGCCCGACATCAGTGATGGAAGAAACAATCTCAGCAAAGTGTAACCAAATTGAGTAGTTTCTATTGGGCTCCACATCCATTGTATATGTTAAATCGGGCTGAGTATCGGTACTAGTAAGTGCTGACTGGTAAAGAGCTCCTGGATAAAAGTTTGGTGAAACTGAAGCCTGTTTAATGCTACTTTCAGTAGATCTTGGTGTGTCAGAATTCTGACCAAAAGTTGGTATGGCTTGCCAATATCTATCTCCACCCCAGCGATCACCACTATAATCTACATCAAACTTTGACTTTCCTGTACCACAACTCAGTCTTTTGGCTGTTCTAAGGATTGTTCCTTGACTCCACATTGGACCGGAATAGTATGCCATATCATCGACTTGAAGAATTTCAATTGAAAGAATTGCTGGATCTCCATGACCGGTACTATGGAAGCAGATAGAGGCAGTGTGATCTAGAAGAAACACAAGGGCTTCAGCAAATGCTTGGTCATCTTGGCCACTCCAACCTGACTGCAAAGAACATATTTGAGTGCCTTCGACAGAAACATCATATAGAGGTTCATTATCAAAATTAGGTTGTGCAACCAGTCCAAAGAACACCCTGACAGAATAGTGTCCAATTGGCACATTGTTAATGTTGTAGCAATTTTCAGGACCTTCAGATAGTGGAAAGTAGCGAAGTGTTTTAAGAGGAGGACTGATATAGCTTGTACGTGTTGCATTAGTAGGAACTCCTCCTGTATATGCAAAATCCTTATTCCAAAATGTATTGAATGCCGGTGTATGAACATCTTCACGAGCTCCACAGCTTATGCGCATGACAAATGGTGCTGTAGTGAAAGGAAATATTCAATAAGTTCAAGCACAATGTTAGAATCAAGAGGAGAATAAATGGCTAAAGCACAAGAACTAATGATAAATCTCTAACCCCTAAGAATATGCTACCAGTCATGGTGGTTCACAAATACTCAAAATAAAAAAAAAAAAAAAAACCTAGTAATCATGTGTAAAGATTTTTAAATCATCAGTTATCTCAAAAGCTTAAGCGAATAAGAAATAGTAAATTTAATCATTTAAATTAATATTCTAACAAAGATAATCCACTCTCATACTTAAGATGCAGCTCACATGTAGCTAATTGATGTGAAATGCAGATGCCACTTTACTGAAAGTTCTTCATTTGTTTAAGTTGTACATCCTTTTAACTCATTATCACCTTGTAATAGCTTGGTTCAAGGAATTAAAAAAAAAATCAAAATGTTAAGAAGCAACCAGTAATAGTCTATAGGCTGTAGCTATAGAATCTGAAGCATACAAACATGCATGTGCATATATATACACACTCCAGTAACTCGCTCATATACTCTCAGCTTTGTTAGCAAAAAAAAAAAAAAAAAAAAAAAAAGAGGAAGAAAATAAAACTTCGGATTTTTTCATAGTTTCTTTTTGTATCCAGATTTGAAATTCAACTCAATAGCCAAATACTAGTACCGGGCGCAGCTTAAGCGAAGTCTTGCTTTCTGATATCCAAAAATAGTGAAAATTCCTTACAAATTCAGAATCTTGACTACCTTCTTTTACAACGAATTTCACAGCAACCAAACAGATTCAAACTGAGTGTTTTTTTTCCTTTTAATCCAAACAAAAACAGAAGAAAAGAAAAAATGTACACTGATATTCTTCTCTGCTTTCAGATTACATAATTTTCAATCACTTACCAACACGAACGCTAGCAAATAAAGCACAACATAAGATCTACCTCGAACCAAAGTCCAAAGCAATTTTCACTAAACAAATCAAAATGCGATTATAATTCACTTCCGATTACCCTAATTCAAATTATTTAGCATTCCAAAACTCTAATTTTCCAAGAAATTGAATAACAGAGAAAGAGAAAGAGAGCAGTGGAAGCTCACCAGGTCCAGCTGAAGACAAAGAGAAAGCTGAGCAGAAAATGAACAGCCATAGCAGATGAAATCTGACCATAGCTCCAAAATGCATTTCCATCTTTGATTTTTTTTCTCTCTCTCTCTCTACTCTCACAGCCTATCTCTTCCTTTTTCAGCTTCCTTGCTTTTTAGAGAGAGAGGGGGAGTGTGTGTGGGAGCCGAGACGTGAATGCACTATACGGTTAATTAAGTTGGAAATTGTATAAATTTTCTAATTTCTTCGATTTGTTGACCCGGAAGGAGAGGATATTAATGTACTGGTGAGCTTTACGAAGGTTGATGGATTTTATATCTAACGGTGCAGGTTTCTCATTTAAGTCACTGAACCAGATTAAGTATTCAACACTTTCTTTTCTTTTCTTTTTTTTATCGATAAGTATTCAGCACTTAATAGTATTGGAATTTGGAACTGGCGTCCACATCAGTTTCGTTTACCTGTTGATTGTACAGCTGGTTGAATAGTGGGACCCATTAGTGACTAATGTAAGGTGATTAGGGAGGGTGCAGCGTAGGGCAAGAGTATCTGGCGACTGGCATTTACAGTGACACTTTGGGCCTGGTTTGGTTAGTCGTTACTATTCTCAAGTATTTTAATGCTATTTCCACGTAGGAAAATGCCTTTGGTTGTTTCAAGACAAAAGCCACGTGACAAGGAGGACGGGGAAGGCTCACGGGGGATAAACCGGATCAGGTATGCCATATTGTCTTATTTTATTCGTAAATCGGACGGTCCAGGATAGTCGTAAAATTCATATGATCGGACTTTGGGGACGTTTTGACTTTTGACCTCTTTAATCTTTATGGCTTGGTTTAGTGCGCAATCATCGGACCGAACCCTGCGCCAAAGCAGCATGCTTTAAAAGCGGCCAATACTCAATAGGACTGTAGGCCGCGACTGAAAATGGATTGGTTTAATGCTGTCAAAGATTGTTTTAGGTAGATTAAGCTAATCTACCTAAAAGCTAAAACAATCTTTGACATCATGGTCTTGCCTGAAATATGTTTGGGTATTTAATTTTTTTTAAATTTAAATTTAATTATAATTTACTGTGCAAATTTCAATGCAAAATAAAATTGAAAAAAATGTTTAGATGGTTTGACTTCCTAAGATAAAATTAGAAAAAATTAAATAAAATTTTATTTGTTTTTGAAAAGTCGCGAATGCCAATAGAATTTGTTTTTGAAAAGTGAAATGCTAGAGTTTCTTATAGTGTTCTTTTAGTGTCTATCTGGAAGGACATAAATGTAATAAAAAAAATTATATCTATGTCTTTCTAGATGACATTGATACAATTTTTTTAATTTTTTTTATTACATTTATATCATTTCAGATGAACATTAAAAAAAAAAAACAAAAAAAAGGTTTTAGCATTTCTTTTTTGAAAACATGTACACCCAAACATTCATCTTAAATTGCGTTACGTACAATAGCTATAATTTGAGTTGTTCAGTTTAAATGAACAGCCTAGATTCGACCACGTCATGTTGGTTAAAAACATAATCATTTTTTCCTTTTCAGAGTCTTCAACCCCTATCTTCTTGGTGACTACAGTCATTGTCACCTTCATGGCCACTACCGTACCACACTATCAATCTTTCACCACAACTACCTGTAGGAATGGCCCGCCGGCCAGTGGCCTAAGAGCTCGCATCTATAGAACTGGTAAATTGTGACCATGTGCACCAATTAAGGAAACACTTGGATTTTTAGTGTCCAGCGTTCGTTGTTCACCGAAATTGGCTTCATAGTTCATAGGGCCGTAGAAGCACCATATATACTTGCGTTGAAAGATAATCATTCACATTATGAATTACGAGAAATAGCATTATCTCCCTTTAAAATAAAATTGATATTTTTTTATTTTATGGTCAGAGTTTAAAGTTGATGCATCTAATAGTATGCATGATTTCACATTATTTAAATTTTTAGGGGTAATTACCTTTTCTCCCATGAACTACCAAAAAATGCGCGACGCCCCCATGAACTACCAACTCGACCAAAATAGAGCATTCAACTACCAAAGATAACCATTTTCCCCCCTTCCGTCAGTCACACGCCGTTTTACCCTCATTTTCTTCCTCTTTTCCTCTTATGAACTACCACCATCTTCCTCTTTTCTCTCCATGAACTACCATCATCTTCCAACATGTCCCCATATAAAACGGCACATGACCCGTTGACCGTTTGTTTTAACCCCTTTGACTGACGGAAGGGGGGAAAATGGTTGTCTTTGGTAATTGAATGCTCTATTTGGATTGAGTTGGTAGTTCATGGGGGCATTGCGCATTTTTTGGTAGTTCATGGGGAAAAAAGTAATTACCCCAAATTTTTAAAAGACATGTCGATATTAACTTCATATACACCGTTAAATACACCAACTTCAAACTCAAGCTATCCCAAACTATGAAGTCAATTTTGATAAACATTAAAGATTGGACAATAAAGACGTAACTGTTTACTTAACTGATGCATCTGTCTCTGCAGTAACGTGCCCTTATTTCTAGTTAATAATATTTAGTAGGAGAGTTTTTCATTTTTCTTTTTAGACATTTACTTCGCTCCTCTGTTTGTTGCTGCTTTTTATTGAAAGCATTGATGGTATAAGTGGTGTTGACCAGTCACCAGTGTAGAAACACAACAAATATGCTTCCATGCCCTACTCAACTTTAAAGTTTAAGCCCAGTGTAAGAATTTTCCACCAGGAGCTAGCCATTATAGGGGTAATTCTAAGCTTCTTTTAAACATCGGAAGTATTCTATCTCATGTCAAGACACTCGACAAGTCTTCTTGCTCATTCTATCTATTTTGCCAGCGTTCTTGACTGATCTATTTGTGTGCGGTCAGTCAACTGTGCTAACACATGTAGTAAACAAGTAAAACTTTAGAAACAAATAAGAAAAACATTCAAAATCAAGCAGGAAAGGTCATGTGCCCCCTCGGCCCCCGATACGGTCCCTGCATGTATGATACATTGATGATTCATGCGGCAACCACCAAACTAGTCTATGAAGAGTCTCACGTGGGTGTCAAACTCAAAACCATAATTTCAAGACCAACTCCTTTGAAATGGCCATCACGTGGTGGCAAGAAATAAATAGGTTGGATTAAATGGGTCGATGTGATTTGAAGAGAGTATTGAGATGTGTTAAGCATTCTATGTCATAATTTTATTATTCGGGAAAAATTTATTTATAACTCTTGATTTTTTATTCATTTTTGCAATTAAGTATTCAAATTTTAAAAAGAATCAATTTAGGATATTCATCTTTCAATTTTTTTCAATTTCAACCCTCCATTAGAATTTTCCGTTAAATCCAGTCAAAATTCTCAAAATACCTTTTTTTTTTTAGGAAAAAAAAATACTAAAGACTTAAGTGTTGGTTAGAATTTAACGGAATTTTTGAAAATTGTCATGTCTGAATCTTTGAAAATTTTGACCGGATATAACGGAAAATTCTACGAATGGTTAAAATTGAAAGATGAATACCATAAATTGACACTTTTTAAAATTTGAGTAATCCGTAAATTAACACTTTTTAAAGTTTGAACACTTAATTATAAAAGTGATGAAAGTGAAGTTTTACCTTATTATTTAGTACAATGATTGGGATTTTCAACAATTTTTTTTTTTTTTTTTTTTTTTTTTTTTTGTCTAATTTACTAGTAATTTGGGTAGGAATTGTGAGAAAATTCATATGGAACTCACATGTCCAAATAAATTTTGGACTGTCCAGCCACTTACCCGAATAAATAGATTCTATAGAGACTATCTCACAATTATTGTCCAAATTGCTAACAACTCGAACAATAAAATTGCTGAAATCCGTACAATGCATCGTTGAAGCATGTGAGTAAAATCACGAATAATGCTATTTGTACACATTTGCTTGTGTAGTGTTTATAGGGTCTTATACTATTTTAATCTTGAAATGAAGTGCATATTTCATGATTACGATTCAATACAATGGATAGATATGAAATTTGATGCATATTTTTAGCAATCGGTTAGGTAGAACACTCATGTTATAACTTATAAGACAGTATAATATAACATAATTTAAAGATATATTTATTTGTTTGTTACTGTCATGCACCGTGTTAAGCTTTAAGATAGTCTTTTTTCTTTTTTTTTTGAAGAAAATATCATTGATATTCCATTGCATAAAAAAAAAACATACAAACTAGGACCTGAAGCCCTAAAAAACCAGAGACATCTTCTCTGAATTCACAATATTAAAAATAAAATTTGGAATAAAATTAAGCCATACTCGATCAATGTTGTGCAAGATACCCTCCTTTGCCAAGAGATGAGCTGCATGTTAGCCCCCCGCTTTGTGTGACAACAACTCCAACTTTGAAAATCATGAAGAACCGCATCAATATCAAGCATAATTTTCTCATACCTTAGCCAATTTTCATTCCCATTATTAAGGGCATTCACTACAATCAAAGAATCTCCCTCCAATATGATATGAGGAAAACCTCTATTTCTACAAAATTCTACCGCCTTTAATGCCGCAAGAGACTCTGCAATAACAGGCTCAGTCAAAAACCTTACCAAATGACAAGCCGCAGCCACCACCATTCCATAGGAATCCCTCACAATATATCCATATCCCATCATACCATTTTGATGATCTAGAGCAGCATCCCAATTCACTTTCAGCCTGCCACTAGGAGGAGGGTTCCAAGGAATACTCACAGAAGCAGCTGATACAGTGCCAGAGACACCATCATCATCATTCTTTTCCATAACTGAACGGTACGCAGCAATAGAGTCAATAGCTGCTTTAAGTACCAAAGTAGGAGGCAAAAAATCTCCTCCATGAAAGACCGTATTACGTCTGAACCATATTCTTCGAGCAATCTCCGCATTAAGCTCAACCTCTACAATGGAACATCTCTCAAACATAAACACCAAAAGTGCATCAAAAGTCGTACCTGCACTAGAGCACTTTTGCATGTTGCTCTCGAGCGACCCCCACACATCAATAGTCGAAGGACATTCCTACAAAATATGCATAACAGTTTCATATTCCGATTTGCACAATATACAAAAAGGATCCACCTTCAAAAAGGACAGTCTTATTTTTTTGGGGAAACTTCACAAAAGGGTATCAAACTATAGCGCTTTTTCACTTAAAGGTACCGATGTAGCAAAATGTTCAATTGAGTGTATGCATTTATCAAAACTATTCAATGTCAGGTATTCCGTCAACCTCCGTTCTAAATCGATAACGGAACCCACAACACGTGTGTTTCATGTGATTTTTTAAGCAAATCTTCCCATTATGCCCCTCTATTAAAAAAATATTCATTTAAATCTATTAAAAAATATATTCATTAATCTTTTATTAATCTATTAAAAAATGATCATCTAAAAAAAAAAAAAAAACTGAACAAAACATACCGTGATTAGGGATTTTGCTGTCAAAAGGTCTTGACTTTTTGGAAGGGAAACGTGATTCTTGTCCGCCATCCCTGAATCCTTCTGTTCACCACCAGAATGAAATTGCTCCTCAGGCGATGGCTATAACAGATAAGGAAAGTCACTCAATACAGAAAAACCAATCCCATTAACGTCAAGCACGACGGATTCTATGGAAGTGAGTTCAAAATCGCGGGATCCTTCCTTACAAGGGATTTTTGCCGTCTTCATGGAATCGATTGTGATCGTGATTTTTGCAGTCAAAATATCTGGGTTTTTTTTTTTTTTTTTTTTTTTGGGCCGTTTAGGGATTAGAGATTTTGCCGTTTAGGAAATGGGTAGTGGTTTATTAGGGATTTTTGTTGTCAAAACCTCCGGCCAACGACTCCGATCTCCGATTGTCGCTTGCTCAAGTAGCTCCCGAAGAAGGCGATCGCGATTAAAGTGCTGAGCAGAACCGATTAAAGCGTTGAGCAGAGCCGATTAAAGCACCGGATTGGACCTCCGGTGTTTCGTCGCTTGCTCAAGTAGCTCCGATCTTCCTCTGTTTTAGCTTTTATAAAATAGATTTTTGAGTTTTTTAATTAGCTGGAATTCATGAAAATGTGTGGAAATTTAAATTGGTGATCCAATTGATTTTGCTCTGAAATGAAATGATTGGTAGAGGCATTTGTCAGCTATTTCAAGGTGAAATGTGTTTCAGGGTGAGATGTGGGCATTTAATTCCGTGAGTTTTTGGGTTAAGATCATCCTGACTCATCACCATCCTTATCCCTTGGCTTGAAGAGAAACCCAGCAATCAGCGTCCTCTCATCGTCATCCCGAAAGCAGGTATATATACATATGCCCCACATACACGAAGAGGATAATAAAATCATCACGATTGGTGTTATCTTGCAATTAAAAGATTGGGCAAAAAAGGTCGATGGATTTAGGTTCGCCTGGTTTGTGTTGTTGTTGTTGTGATTGTGATTGTTGTTCATCCAAAATCAGAAACTAAAACAAGAATTTGAACCTTCAACGCACTGGTTGGCTGCCAAGAAAATCACAGGGAAAATGACAAGTCCTTTCTTTGTTTAAATGAGGGGCAAAACGGGTACTTCGCCCCTTAAAAATCACATGAAACACACGTGTTGTGGGTTCTGTTATCGATTTAGAACGGAGGTCGACGGAATACCTGACATTGAATAGTTTTGATAAATGCATACACTCAATTAAACGTTTTGCTACATCGGTACCCTTAAGTGAAAAAGCGCTATAGTTTGATACCCTTTTGTGAAGTTTCCCCTATTTTTTTTAAGGATGCATAATAGCATCAATTTTGGCAGCAACATAGTTGGGTCTACATGATTATTTAATTAATTAAACATGTATATATTTCAAAATATAAAAAAAAAAAAAAAAAATTAAACATGCATCAAATGATTTATTCTGATCTTCCAATGTTAGGTGTCGCTTGCATACATGCATTGGCTGATTCCAGGCGAGTTTAGCTAACTCAATATCACTTTACAACAACACATACTTAACTGACGATTTGTTTTGGTCAGGTCTAATACTTATGATGAGCTTAAAATTTTAGGACGAGTGAAACAAATATTATTTATTTTACATTTAAAATTTTGTTTTTGTGCATTTAATAGTGTATAAAGTGTCATATTATTTAAAAATTGTAGTAATCATCATTGTTGCCCATTGGCCTTGTCAGTTTTTGATCGTTGATGGTTGTCTGTTGTTGGTTATGGTTTAGCGTCCATGGTTGTATTGATGATACACTCAATGTTGTTTTAGGCTGTCCATTATTAGTTGTAGTTGAACGTTGTTGGGTGTATTGTTGATCAATTCAACATTGTTTGTTGTTGGTTGTGGTTGAACGTTGTTTGTCATTTCAATCATCAATCAAGCGTTGTTGCTAGTTATTAACAGTTGGTTGTACTGTTGATTGGTAGCTCACTTGGCTACGCGGATTTTAAATTTATAAGTTTTACCACTTCGCAATAGTACAAATCAATTGTACTATAGTAAGGGTGATCGAACCACAGAGATTATGGGTTGTTTTGCGTAATAGGATATCTAAAGAGTGTATTTAACTTAACTTAAAAATAAAAATAAAAGCAAAGGTTGTAGAATTGAAGCTACAACAATAAAGTGAAGACATGCGGAAAATGAAAACAAACTTAAACGAAAACTTAGGGTGTTGATCTTATCCACTCCTCAACCGATAAAATGTTTAAAGTCTATATGGATCTTCCTAACATACATGATATGAGCGCGTAATGGGCATCAACCATTACGACGACGTCGTCATGAAAATACTTTAATTAAGACGTAATCATAAAGCACCTAGTTTTACATTAAACAACTCCACGTAAAGATTTAAACTACAATTGAAAAACGTTTACCCTACCAAAGGTGTGGAGTGATTAATGCTCCCTAGCTTTACTACTCTATAACACATCCTAATAAGCATACACAAATATGAAAACCCTAATTAAGCCACAATGATAAGGTATCTAATTTCACACCGATCGCATCTCGTAAAAGTTACACTATAATTGAAAAACGGTTTAAACTACCAAAGGTGTGAAACGACTTGTATTCCCTAGTATACCCTATAAGGTGACTCTAATAGGTAAACATGAATCATGTCAAAGTAGAGAACCATTGCAAAAGACATCGTTCTTGTTTCCAAGAACGTTGGTTTTACTCAATAAATCTAAGAAAACTCATAGACAAGTTTAACTCTTTTTCATGAATAATTAGATTGGAATATTGAAAACAAAACTTTTAGCATGGGTTTTGAGATCCTCTAGCCCTTAACAATCATCAAACATCTCAAGAAAATCCTAAGAACCTCAAGAACACTTCATGGTGTTTGGATAGGTTTTGATCAAACCCTAAGAACTAATTTAGCTAGACATAATTGAATATAATCTAAGCATGAAATATATGAAAAACAGTAAAGAAACAAGATGAAAATAAACTAAAACAATAGATTAAAACTTCTACAATTCGGATTACAAGGAAAGAAAATAAACCTAAGCTAGAACATGAAATTTAAAGGAAAAACAACAAAGGAAACAAGCTCCCTGGATTTCGGTCTAGAGAGTAGCATCAAAGTAAATGAAAAACACTAAAAATTAAGTTGATACACCTGAGCAAATCCGAAATCCCCAAAAAATGCATGTCTAAACCTAAATCCCTAATCTCATATATATAGAGAATTGGATTTACAAAAGACCATCAAGAGTTAATTCTAGCCGCACAAACAGAGCCGGTCGACGTCCATTTATGTCCACAAAATCCAACTTATGATTTGAATTACATAAAGAATTCAAAAGATCTTGAAATATCTGATATTCTGGAAGACGGAGAATTCGATTGATCGCATCTCGCACGATCGACTTTTCTTCGACTGATGAACTTCGATCGATTGATTATAAAGTCGATCGATCGAATTGCCTTGGTCAATTCAATCTCGAACTCTGAAAATGACTAAAATACCTTTGATGTATTTTTAGGTCTAATTCAAGAGTTTTGAATTAGATTTCAACTAAGACCTGAAAATAAGACAAAACACAAAACTACACAAAACATTATATATACAACACAAACTAGGTCTAACAAATGCAAATTAAGAGGTCTTGAATCAAATAACTAAGTAAGACCAAGACAAAAACGCATGATCTTCAACAGAAGAGGATTGTTGTCCTTGTCCTAATATATATTTGTATTGTTGGAAGGGTCTTTTGAAGAGGATTCTCTAATGGAACTATGGTTGAAAGGGGCCGAACTGGTCGTACTTAGTTATCTGTGGTGTTTGTGTGTGTGTGTGTGTGTGTGTGTGTGTGTGTGTGTGTGTGTGTGTGTGTGTGTGTGTGTGTGTGTGTGTGTGTGTATACACCAGAACAAAAACGCATGATCTTCAACAGAAGAGGATTGTTGTCCTCATCCTAATACATATTTGTATTGTTGGAAGGGTCTTTAGAAGATGATTCTATAATGGAAATATGGTTGAGAGGGGCCGAACTGGAAGCACAAGCATGTCTAGGGATGACTTAACCCACACTAACAAGATGTAAAACAACTAACTTTAATAAAGAAATCTAACTTAACAATTAAAAATACTCAAAAACAAGCTTTAAAGGAAAGAAAATCTAAGAGGAACATTAAAGAACAAACTACGGGCTCTGGAATCTAAAGATTCCAGAGTAGTATTCAACATAAAATAACACAAACAAGAGAAAGAAGAAGAAAGAAGTGCTGGAAAATGTAAAGAGCACTCGCTTCAACTAGATTTCAACTTCACTTTACTAAAACCGAATTTAAAATAAGTTACAACATCAACATACCTTTAAAACTAAGCTCTCTGGAAAACATGAAGAAAAGGGTGCATCACTTGAATGCACATAAACTAAAAAATAAGATTATCAACTAAAAACTATCTATATATTTTACTCTCACGTACATCCTCTATTTATAGAGGATTTGGTACAACAAACCTAGCTCAAACAATCAGTCTCAGCCGCACAAAATGATGGTGACAACTTCTGATTAAGACCGCACAACTTGAGGATGATTTTAGACCATACAAAAAGCTGCCGACATCTGAAGATCTTTCTGAAATATCCGAAGTCGATCGATCGATTTATTTTGCCTTAGAGATTTCGATCGATCTACATTCGAACGATCGATTTAAATACGACTGAAGAATCGATCGATCGATTTTTCACTCAAGGAAATTTCGATCAATCGAATGTACTTGATCGATTTCTTCTTCTTGGTATGAGCATTTTAACCTCAAATGTTTTCATTTGGTTTAACTTGCTGATTTTGCTCTTGTTTCCAATTAGGACCTAAAAAGGAGATGAAACACTAAAACATACTAACACATTATTTAATAACACAATTTAGGGTTTAACATATGCAAATTAAGGGGCTTTGAATGTAAACATTCAACGCTTATCACACCCCCAAACTTACATAATGCTAGTCCCTAGCATTATAATTTAAAAATTAAATTTAAATAACTATTATAAATCCTCTTTCGTGGGAAACACGATTGCACTTAGCACATGCAATAAGCATTTTAAACCCCTAGGCTACCCTAGTGGACGAGTGAAGTCTCGTGAAGGTTTAGCAAAAAAAATGCTACCTACAAACATTTTTTTACAAAATATATATGTTAACCCTAAGAATGAAGTATCTTCACAATAATGGACTCCTATTCATGAACAATCTTAAACTAATAAACCCATCTCGCACAATTTAGAGAATTCATGTCTACTCACTCACAAATGGCTGGACAAGATATCATATGTTCAAATCGATGCACTCAGATATTAACATATAGCTATGGGGCTTCAAAGTATTTCCTACATATATGTGCTTGTAATGTCTCAAATTTCTTCAAATTCCTCACAAGATGGAATAACCAAGGCATAGGCAATGTTTTAATTTTATTTACAATATTAATATGGTTGTGCAATGCTTAACTCCATTAAGCGTCTAATTAACCTATGTACAAGTGTTAAGCCAGTGACTCCCAAACCAGACGACTTTAGAGCACTAGATGTAAAACATCTCAAATGGCTTAATAACTTAAGTAAAAAAGAACTACGAAGTCAAACTAACCATTATATTTATTTACTTACATATTTTGACGCAAACACTCAATACTTAATGAGGCAAGATGTCCGGTTACTCAATGAAGCTCTTTTTTTTTTTTTTTTTTAGATTTACTATGCTATTATAATGCCCAAGTCATCCATCCCACAAGACATTCAAATTCCATTTAAGACACTCAAAACAACTATGTATGGTTTACAACTTAAAATCATACCCCACAAGCGAAATGCCAATGTATTTTGTGATTTTCAAATGTTTCAACACATGCATTCTCATAGCCAAAGGTGAGTGAACACACTTAGAGTCTCTACTTGTATGATCATGTGTTCAAACGTTTAAATTTGCCAATGAAACGCAATTCACAATTATAAATCAACCGTATTCTAAGGAGTATCATAAAAATATGTACATGTTAAAACAAAAATTATGGACAAAATCTGAAAAGTGTCTCCATACCCCCAAACTTAAAGGACACATGGTCTTCAATGTGTAAATCAAAGGTAAGCACAAGATCAGGTATAGAAGAAAACCTGATTGGAAAAAGTATGGCTCAGAGCATAGCCCCAAACTTAGAGGGTGGAAACAGTTAACCTGAAAAGCAAAACGGTTTCAGCAAAGTTCCAGTTGTTGCAATAGTTTCTGTTGCTCCACTCAAGTCGCTCGATCGATTTCAAAATGGATCGATCAATTTTCGATCGATCGAGTCAAGTATCGCACGATCGAATCTTCTCTACAGAAAACAAATTCTACTAAATCCTAAAAGAATCCTATTTGCATAAAAACATGAAATATTGACAAATATTGACAAAAATAAAAAGAAAATTTAGTTTATGCCTTGAAACAATTGCTGGGATGCTACTGAGATGGGTCGATCGATCGAATACTTTTGGTTTTGAAAAATAGATTGATCGATTTCTATTCTGCAGAAACAGAATCAAAATAGTTTATACACCCAAAAACAGTTTTAGATATAACCGAAACCGCTCATGCACAGAACAATATAAACAGAATCAAACTAGAGAAAATCCTAAATACTTCATTAACAACCGTTTGCAATCTCTGGCAACGGCGCCAAAAATTAGTAGCGATCCAATCGATAATTAAAAATAAGAATTTTGGTTTTGCAATTTATCGGTTTTCATAACTACGTGGATTTTAATATATTTAACCACTCGCAATAGTACGAGACTTTGCAATATAGAACTAAGGAGGGTATCGTACCACAAGGATTGGGGGGTTGTTTTAGTAATGAAATGCTTAAGACGTTGCCTAATTCAATTATGAAAAATATGATTTGTTTAGTTTTATCACTAAGCTAAGACAAGTGAAATGGAGAGATTTAAGAACAAGAGAAGTATAGGGCATTGATTTCACTCAATCCTTATACACATGGCATACTATATTCTTCCCAGATTTCCTTCACAAATGTAATACGAGCGCGTAATGATTGTCAATCACACGACGATCTCAACATGAAATTACTTTAGTTAAAGACAATGATAATCCATCTATTTATACAAAAGTCATTCAACTTATATCTGGGGTTGAATGATTCACGCTCCCTAGTATGGACTATAAGATCTTTTAATAAGCATACACATCTATGTAAAAACCATAAACCATCTTAGTTAACACATAATCTCCACATAAAATTACACTAGAATGGAAAAACATTTAAGCAATAATTAAACTAAAAAGAGTGTGGAGTAATATGTGTTCCCTAGCATGAGTTATCAAATTCACATAAATTGTGTCATAAGCACCATTACACAACCATCTTTAGGCTATGTAATCATTACAATTGTATGGAAATCCAAGAACAACACAATCAACCCATGGCACTTAGAAAGAGTTCATCAACACCCTACAACTAAATTAGCTACTCATGGAGATATGGGATTCTCTTATAGAAGAAGAAGAACCCATTTCTCTAAGAGGTATAAAAACTATAACCCACACTAACAAGAAGTAAAACAACTAACTTTAATAAAGGAATCTAACTTAACAACTAAAAATACTAAAAAACAAGCTTTAAAGGAAAGAAAATCTAAGAGAAACATTAAAGAACAAACTACGGGCTCTGGAATCTAAGGATTCCAGAGTTGTATTCAACATAAAATAACACAAACAAGAGAAAGAAGAAGAAAGAAGTGCTGGAAAATGTAAAGAACACTTGCATCAACTAGATTTCAACTTCACTTTACTAAAAACGAATTTAAAATAAGTTACAACATCAACATACCTTTAAAACTAAGCTCTCTGGAAAACATGAAGAAAATGATGCATCACTTGAATGCACATAAACTAAAAAATAAGATTATCAACTAAAAACTATCTATATATTTAACTCTCACGTCCATCCTCTATTTATAGAGGATTTGGTACAACAAACCTAGCTCAAACAATCACTCTCAGCCACACAAAATGATGGTGACAACTTTTGATTAAGACCGCATAACTTGAGGATGATTTTAGACCACACAAAAAGCTACTGACATCTGAAGATCTTTCTGAAATATCAGAAGTCGATCGATCGATTTATTTTGCCTTGGAGATTTCGATCGATCGAATGTAGATCGATCGATTTAAATTCGACTGAAGAATCGATCAATCGATTTTTCACTCAAGGAAATTTCGATCGATCGATTTCTTTTCTTGGTAGTAGCATTTTAACCTCAAATGTCTTCATTTGGTTTAACTTGCTGATTTTGCTCTTGTTTCCAATTAGGACCTAAAAAAGAGATGAAACACTAAAACATACTAGCACCTTATTTAACAACACAATTTAGGGTTTAACATATGCAAATTAAGGGGCTTTGAATGTAAACATTCAACGCTTATCAGTGACCAATCGAACGTTGTTGTTGTTGTTCATTGTCTTTTTTTGTTGTGGTGAACGTTGTTGTTTGTATCGATCATCAATCAAGCATTGTTGCTAGTTGTCTGTTGTTGGTTTTCAGTCGTTAGTTATACAGATGGTCAATCAAACGTTCTTGGTAGTGGCTGAGCGTGTTTTTATTGTATTGATGACTAATCAAATGTTGTTGCTTGACCATTGTTGGTTTTCGGTTGTCGGCTGTATTGATGATTGTTGATGCTGTTGTCACACTAGGCGGCTGGTAGTCTAGAGATCCTACAAGACAACCAAGAAATCTTATGTGGTTTGCTGTGTAGGGGGGGATGGCAGCAACACCATCTCCTAGTGGCTTGCATTGCACTTCACGGTCCTGGCAAGATTCCTAGGTTGATGGGGGCTGCTTTGGCGTGGTCATCACACTTGGATATGAGCCGATTGAGCCGTTGGATTGTTGTTGTCTTCCACGTCGTACTTGGGCGTGAGCCGTTGGGGTTTGAGGCCCTCCATTACCGTAGTTCCACATTCCCTAGGGACACAGGTGTGGGCCAATGAGAATTAGAGAGACGATATTTCCATTCCAACAGTCCCTCATTCTCTAGGGCCACATGTGTTGGCCAATGGGTATTAGAGTGAGGATCCATTCATTCTAGTAGTTCCCTATTCCTTTGGGCCACAGCTGTGGGCCAACATGAATTAGTGTGAGGATCCATTCATTCCAATGATCAATCCAATGTTGTTGGTTGTGATTAACATTTTTACTTGTATTAATCATCAATCCAATATTGTTGCTGGTTGGTCGTTGTTGGTTTTCGGCCGTTGCAGTTTGTCTGTTGGTTATGGGTTAAGCATTCATGGTTGTATTGATCATTTATCCAATGTTGTTGTAGGTTGTCGATTGTTGGTTGTGGTTGAATGTTTTTGATTGTACTGATGATCCATTCAAAGTTTGTTGGTTTATTTTTATTGGCTACATTCTGGTTGACAAAAACGCTTCCATAACATGGACTTCCATTTTAAGAACTGCTATAACAGGGACTCCGTAATTCAGAGTCTTCTAGAAAAATATTGCAGAATATTAATTCCAAATATGGAATGGACTGATTAAAAGACATGATATCTGCACAGATAATGTGAATTTTAATTGTACACGTAAGTGCACGAATCGTTTGCAGTTAAAATGTTGCAAGTGCGAGGTCAATCATCCCACAGGAAATTGTGTTTTTGAAAACAAAATTTGTGTCTAAACTAATTAAATCTTAACTTAGTTCCAAAAAAAGAGTTTGGTGAATAAAAGAAAATATAAATAAAATAAAACAAAAGAAAATATACTAAGGTTTTGGAACCCACACCCACCGAATCATAACAACATATTCCATGTTCATCAATATTAATCCGAAGTTCTCACAATTAAAATCTTAGGTATGTTTTACTATGCTTCAAATATTTAATCAAAATCATCTCATGTATCCATTCTTTATATAAATCACAAAAGAAATCCAATTTAAATCAAATCATCAAGTGTATCCGTAAATCACAACAAGATATCTAATTTAAATCAAAACATCAATTGTATCCGTAGAATAAATCACAATGGATATCTAATTGTTTTATAAATAAAAAAAACTAAGCAATCAATTATGTGAAATTATCTCAAATCATCAAATGTATCATTGAATCACAAAAGATATCCATGAATCATTCCACACATTGAAAAGAAGTAAAACATTGAAAAAATTAAACCAAATAAAATCGGATAATAGAGACTTACATGGAATAGCCAGAATATACAAGAGCTTAAGACCGCCACTATAAGCAATAGCCAAGCTATACAAGAGCTTAAGAACGTCGCCATGAACAATAGCTAGGCTATACAAGAGCTTACAAATGAGATTAGGGATTCAAGTCAATTTACGCATCAAGCTATTGCCAAGATGGAAGGAAAAATCGATTATCTGGTTGCTGAATTCAATAGAATAGAGGAAGAAGAGTTTTAAAGTCAGCTGATGGCTAGAGGGCACTACATGATTGATGAGGATGAATCCAGCAATTCTTGTCATGAGCACGTCCATGCCACCACCATACATGCGAGTGAGGAAATTGTGGATGATAATGAGGAGGAAGAAAAAGAGGAGCAAGTTGAGCACACAGAGCCACTTGAGCCCCCGGCATATACAAGTTTGTCCAATGACAAGGAAGTGAGTACTGAAGTTCATTCCTTCATCATTGTCCCTCTTGAGACATATCATGAACCCAAAGCTTCAGTTCTTCAATGTCTCAAAGAGCCATCTTATGCCAAAATTCTCAAGGATTTATGCACGCAAGTGCGCAAATCTAGGAATCATCCTCCTAAGAAAATCTTTCCTAGCAAGCAAGTTGGCTACCTAAGATGGCAATCCTTCCAAAGTGCTATCAAATTTTAAAGAAGAAATGGTGGAAGGGATTAGTTGGACATCCAAATGATCGGGGAAGATATGATAATTTTTTATTTTTATTTTTTGCATTTAATTTATGAGTTCTTTTTCCTTTTTCATTTTATTTCTTATTATTTTATTTTTGTTTCTAATAGCAATTAATCTTTTGATGTTTGTTTCTATTAGAAAATATTGTTGTTAGTGTTGATGACAGGTGTTTTGGTGTTTAAGTTTGGAGGACGCCCTAGCCTTTTTCACACCTTGATCTTTCCTTACTCCTGGTAATGTATTTCTAAACTACACATTGAGGGCAATGTGTAATTCAAGTTTTGGGGTATGAAAAAACACTATCTATTTGTTTGTTTGTTTATTTGTTCAAGAAAATTTTTCAAAAAAAAAAAATTGTGTTATGTTGAGCATGATTACATTGCAACTGTAGTTTGCATATCATTGGTTTGTTTAACATATTGAATATTATGCGTCTTTAGAAATCTAAATCTTTTGACTCATCTGTTAGATTAGAGAGACTTTACTTGTTTGAATTGATTTTCACAAGCACATTAGCATTGGTTTTGTGAGGTATGATATTTGAATTGAGGAATGTATATCTTGAGATTTGTAGGATGATTTGTTGATGAAACATTGGCTTAGATTAAAAAAAAAAAAAATAACAATAATAATAATAATAATATCATCAGTTTGAGTTCTCATTGAGTAACCGAGCCTCTTGCCTCACTAAGCATTGAGTATTTGCATAAAAAGATGAGAAATTCAATTTGGTTGATCATATGGCTAATTTGACTTCGTAGTCTTTTTGACTTGAGTAATTAAGTCCTTCGGGATGTTTCTATATCTAGTACCCTAAAACCATCTAGTTTGGGAGTCATTGGCCCAACACTCATTACATAGGTCAATTAAAAAGCTTAAGGGAGTCAGGCATTACATAGCCTACACACAAAAAAAAAAAAAAAAAAAAAAAAAAAAAAAGAGAACTTTTTGATTTAAGCCTTGGTTATTTTCGTCTAATAGGATTCCTATAAATTTTGGGGTAAACAAACTTTGAGAAAAATTGAAACTTCATGAGTTTATGTTAATCTCACTTTGCACTCATTTGAGCATGAGTTGTCACAATTTTTCAATTATGAGTTAAATGATTTATGATGTCCTGATAATGTAATTGTGATGTTCATCTTATTAAGCTTGCTCATGATATATGAACTGTGTGTTTGTGTGGAAGTTATTGTTTGAAAATAACATAGTGCTTTAAAATGTTTGTGGGTATCATTCTTATCAAACCCTCACGAGACTTCATTCGTCCACTAGGGAGTCCTAGGGGTTTACAAAGGCTTGTTGCATATGCTAAATGCAATCATCTCTCCCACGAAAGAAGATTTATGTTTCATGCATTCATTTTATTTTTTGTTTTATTTTGCTAAAGGACTAGCAAAATGTAAGTTTGGGGGGTATTTGATGAGTGCCAAATATTTAATATTTAAGTTAATTCTTTAACTGTGTCTTAATCTAATGTTTTGTGTTAGATTTGTGTTTTTAGTGTTTTGTAGGTTGCTAAAGGAAAACAACAACTTTAAGGTAAAAAATGCAAAGCTTGGAAGAAAGCACAATTTGAGAAGACCTAAATGATGTGGTTATGTTTAACCAAATCAATGAAATGATTAAATCAGAATTTCTCTAATTGGAGTCAAAATCGGATTGGATTAAATTTCAGATTCTGCATATATCATATTATTTTGGCCATAACTTTTTGTTCAAATATCGGATTAAGTTGAAACTAACATTGTTGGAAAGCTAACTCAAAATAGTAAAAATCATTGTGAAATAGGATTTTCCTGATTCAGATGTCTGTTATACCAAAAGTGTCCCACAATATAAGAATGCAAATCTGGATGAATCCTATTATGATTTGTACTAGGATTGCTTCCAAATTTGATTAGGAAATTAAAGTGCGATTTTTCTGAAATTTCTAGGGCTTCTAGGGTTTATTTGCTTCCTATAAATAGACTGCTAAGCCTCAAGAAAAAGGAGCGGGGAAGCTAGAGACCATAAATATATTTCTTTATTTTTTAGTTTAGTTTTTCTTTAGGTGTAGGTTTTATTTTCATAATCATGTATAGCTAATTTCTCAACTAAGGTTGAAGATGAAGCCTCATCGATGAAGAACAACAATACTTCCATGTAAGTCTTTATTATCCGATTTTATTTGGTTTAATTTTTTCAATGTTTTACTTCTTTTTAATGTGTGTAATGATTCTTTGATATCTTTTGTGATTCAATGATATATTTGATGATTTGAGATAATTTCACATAATTGATTGCTTGGTTTTTATTTATAAAGCAATTGGACATCCCTTATAATTTATTCTACGGATACAATTAATGTTTTGATTTAAATTGGATATCTTGTTGTGATTTACGGATACACTTGATGATTTGATTTAAATTGAATTTCTTTTTGTGATTTGTGTAAAGAATGGATACATGGGATGATTTTGATTAAATATTTGAAGCATAGTAAAACATACCTAAGATTTTAATTGTGAGAAATTCGGATTAATATTGATGAACATGGAGTATGTTGTTATGATTCGATGGATGTGGATTCTAAAACCTTAGTTGAGAAATTAGCTACACATGATTATGAAAATAAAACCTATACCTAAAGAAAAACTAAACTAAAAAGCAAATATTTATGGTCTCTAAATTCTCCCCTCCTTTTTCTTGAGGCTTAGCAGTCTATTTATAGGGAGCAAACAAACCCTAGAAGCCATAGAAATTCTAGAAAAATCGTACTTCAATCTCCTAGTGAAATTTGGAAGCAATCCTAGTACAAATCGGAATAAGATTCATTCAGATTTTGCGTTCTTATATTATGGGATACTTTTGGCATAGCAGACTCTGAATTAGGAAAATCTTATTTCACAATGATTTGTAGTATTTTGAGTTATCTTTCAACGCTTCTAATTTCAACTTAATCTAATACTTGAGAAAAAAATTATGGTCAAAATACTATGACATATGCAGAATCTGAAATTTAATCCCATCCGATTTTAACTCCAATTAAAGAAATTCAGATTTAATCATTTCATTGATTTGATTAAACATAACCACATCATCTAGGTCTTCTTAAAGTGTGCTTTTTCTTCCAAGCTTTTCATTTTTCACCTTAAAGCTGTCGTTTTCCTTTAACAACCTACAAAACACTAAAAACACAAATCTAACACAAAACATTAAATTAAGACACAGCTAAAGAATTAATTAATGTAAATTAAGGGGTTTAAATATTCAATATTTGACACTCATCAACAGAATATTCATAAGAATGCAATTTCCTATTAAAGGAAATATTCTGAAGACTTTACAACTCAAAAAGTCGGTTTTTCCTACAGCTCGTTCGAACACCCAGGTGCTAGAGCCTAGAAGCTCAACACCGAGAGTAAAAGCCCTATGAAGGTCCGAACTGTCCAGCAGACATTAAAGTCCGAGAGCAAAAGTCCGGAAGGAGTTCAATGGCTCAGCAGACACGAGCCACATAGAGCAAAAGTCTGCATGAAGGTCCGGATGCAAATGCGTTGACTGCGGACTCTGGAAGTACTTTATGCAACCGTCAGGACGCTAGTGTTGCTAGTCTGGACGGGCTTCAGCGTTTACTCTAAGTTTTAGTTGCAGGTTCGGATGCCAAAAGCCAAGTTCGGACGCCGTCTATGCAAATCCGAGTTTAAGTAAAATTATGATTTCGGAAGCCGATTTAAAGAGGCTCGTAGGCTGCTTATTTGTAAAAAGTATCATATAAACTCCATTGTGCTAAGATAAATTGACAATGAGATGAAGGCAAAAATTGCACAGTATTGTAAAAAAATCAAGATTTGAGGGATCAAATTTAAAGCAATGAAGAAGAATTACCATACAATGCTTATGTTCATAGATTTTTTTTTGCACTGTATTTTTTCTTCTTCAAATATGCTTCCAAAAACCAGCAAGATAGTAGAATTGGTCATATGAGGTTGCCCTAAGTTGTGATTATGGGTGGATTAGTACATGCTTTATGTTGTGCATGTTTTTTTGGCCATAGTTGTGGTATTTAAACACCCAAAGTGTATTTGGTGGTTGAAGTAGAAGTTGGTGATTTGTAAGTAAACTGTTGTATGTATTAAGATGTTTTGTTTGTAAAATGGTGGTTTCTATATACATATTGTTGTGTTTGATGCTCGAATGTGTTGTTGTGGTAGGAGAGTTTTGGGACAAGTTTTTGATAAACACCATTGACATAATACTTGGCATCATTTCCGGCTTCCATTTAGGTTAACCGAATTCTTGCAAACCATACTCATTACCAAAAACTACAATCACACAACAAAGCATGTACAAACAAACATGTATGGATACAAATGCAGTAAGGCATTTTTATGTGGATTTTTAACACATAACAAAACCTGTCAAGGGAAGAATTAAAATACACGACAATCCCAAAACAACTAAAATTTCCATAACACTTGATTGCAACCTGGATTGTGCAGCACATAATGAAACTTGCCAAGAATTCAAATATCCATAACAATTCAAATACACAACAAAAATCATTTCAACTCAAATATCCATAAAAACATGTTATCATTTCCTGTCCATATACAGTTTGTGTCCATACCATGCATATCAACTTTAACCAATTGTCTACCAAACCATGCATATCAACTGTATATCAAATACACTACAACCGAATTCTGCACATGTGCATTAAATACAAGCACTGTTTATAAACTACACAGCAAAAAACATCATAAGTACTGTCTATCAAATTAACGCTTCCAATCTGGCTTCATTCTCCTCTTATAGCTTCAACAATTTCAATTCCCTTCATTTTGGATATCACATCAGTAGCTGGGCCACATCTGGTTGTAGGAACACCTTGATTACGTGGCCACCTCTAGTTGTTGCACCTCCTCTTGTAGAAGTACCAACATGACTTGCTGAATCCCCTTCAGTTAGATTAATGTGAATAATGGGACCGGGTTTGGATGGACCACTCCGAAATATACCCTTGACCCTAGCTGACTGTCGGGTCCTTAATACAAGTCCGCCTTGGTTATCTTTGGCACTTGTACCACTCTGCCCCATCCCTAAGGTGGGAAAGTCCTTACAGCAAGTATAGTAGGTGGTGTGAGTCCACTTGATCCAATGGGCTGATTTGTCTTTATACCCTTATTCCAATAACAAAACACAATAGCACTCACATAAGAATAATACAAAGAAAACAAAGCCTAAAAAAAATTATGAGATAGTACCTTTTAAGTGGCCCTATGTTTGGATTTGGTCAATGTAGGAGTGTTGGAACCAATACTTTGCGTTTACACAAATAAAACAAATAAGGTGGTCCATCAGTTTGCATATAGTACATGATAAAATCAAGGATAATAAGACTAATAAAAAACTCACACTTGCTGGAGGTGGGGTAGACAACTCAACACTTACTTGACCACTATTCATTGGACATACCCTTTTATTATGCCCTCTGACCCTACACTTGGAGCATTTTATCTTTGCTTCTAATTTCCTCATTTTATGTGGATTTTTCGGATCTCTACTTTCATCAACTCCCATTTTTCTTAACTTCTTGGGTCTACCCGGGGCTACTCTTGCTATTGGAGGTTCCAACATGTCATGCTGGGTTGTTATCCATTGCTTTTTACTGGGCATTAAGTATATGACATGATCGTATGCTTTCTTGTACATCTCCAGAGTATATTACTTATCCATATAATCCTCTGCATTCCACAATTATGTCATGTAGCAGCAACTGCATGCAAACAGGGGATTCCAGTCATTTCCTACACCCTACAACCACAACTATTTCTCCTCAAGTCCACCACAACCAGTCATTTCAAACATGTCATCACCAGCATATAAGGCAATACAGTCCATTGCTTCTAACCTTATTGCCTCGAACTTCTTTGCAATTTTAGGAGTTATCTTCCCAGTCAGATTTTGAATGCCCTCCCTCTTAGCATGATATCTCCTCATCAGCTTTTTTCTTATCATCTTTAGCATGATCAAGATAAGCTTATAACGAGCCTTTAGAATGTAAGAGTTAAAACACTCATATATGTTGTTGACCAAAAGGTCACACTTTGGATACTCACTAAACCATGCTCTGGACCATGTACTAGGATCAATTTTGGCCAGGTACTCATGGGCATCACTGTTCATTTTCTTCATCTCATCTATATGCCTTGTAAATTCCCCTTCAGTGTATGCAGAAGCTGCAGCCCATAACTTTTCCTTTAGAGCCACTCCTCGATGCCTCCCAATGTCCTTGAAGTTGACATATAAGTTCCTTACACAAATTTTGTGATCGGCCATTGGTATGACCACTTCAAACGCTGACATAAGACCCTGCAACAAAGGACAACCATATTACATTAAGATTGTAAAACATTGTAAAGAAAAATGAATGCACTTGGAGCATGTAACATAACTTACCTTCTGTCGATCTGAAATAAATGTTGGCCGGGCATGCCGCTCATGTGATCTAAGATCGGACACTAGGGTTTCCAAAAACCACACCCAGTTGTCCTTAGTCTTAGCTTCGACTATGACATATACAATTGGATACATATTACCATAGGCCTGCAACCTTCTGAAAAAAACCCTTCTTTATGGTTGTCAGGGAACAATACAATCTTTGAAACATTGGATTCACCTCGAGACTTGGTCTCTCCACTTTCATCATAACACAACTTCCCGTGTTGGTTCTTCTCAAAGTCTCACAATAGTCCCACAACCTCGTGTACTGACCCTCTTGCTTGCCATAAATCTTTCTATTAGCCTTTTTTCTTGCCCTATACATTATGCTTGGATTTACATCTATCCTCCATCTATCTTTAACTTCATTTTGTATCACCTCCAAAGGCATGTTGGGGCTGAACTCTAAACTTTTCAAGGAGTTCGTCGGCTATCCAAGTATAGTTGACAATTGAGTAAATTGCTTGCCACACACGTGTACTTTGTAAAGATCGTATCTGAAATATGTCTTCATCAGCCATCCGTCTGGCATATACTCTATAACTACATTTTGGTTCTTTACATACAATTATACATTTTCTTCTCTCAATTTCTTTTTTAAAGATAATCTCCTTCCCCTTTTTTCATATTAGACACCCTAACAGCCTCCCTGAAGGTCTGTATATTTGAGAATTTCATCTCAAGCTCCAAGACTGGATCCCCAAGGTCAACTGCATGGAACTCAGACCTTCTGGCAAAGGATAGTTCACCTTCTTCATCACTAGCTACTGGTGAGACAAGTATGTCACTTCTACCCATCTCAGAGTTAGTGTCATTATCATCAACATCTTCAAATGTTCTTTTGAACTTTTGACCACTTTTAGACCTACCATCATGACCAGCTTCATTGTGGTCCACATCATCTTCACTACTACCCTCTTCATTACCCTCATTATTACCCCATTCATTACCCTCTTCATTACCTTGTTCCCCACCACATTCAACCCTAAGATTATCATCCAAATCAACCTTACCTCCGTGTTCATCATCTTCTTCACTATCCTCTTAATCACCTCCTCTATCCCCAAAAGACACAATGTATAATTCTAAAATGACATGCCCAGTATGGCAAGCAGACAAGAAAAACACATCATGATCTGAAGTAATTAAATACCTAATTCATCTAGGGACCATTGATGTTTTTAAAATGCACATGGCACCAACCAACTTCACACAAAGTAGAACATGTCTAACAAAAACAAAACACACAGACCTAATCATGCACATGGACGCAACATCACACAAAGCAGTAATTGTAAAAATTCAACAAAACACACAGACCCAGTAAGTGAAAGCAACTTTTTAAAAAACAAAGACATACTCAATCATTGAAAACAACTTTTCAATAAAACAAAGACCTACCCAACTTTACAACGTCACAGGTGAAGCCCTAAGCACATATTTTTTAGTTCTTTGGCTTCATTGAAGTCAAAATAAACAAACTACAGAAGGAATTTAAGATTTAATAACAAAAAATGACGGAACCTACTTTTGCACAGAACCTTAATTTTAAAAGAGGAGTCTTTTTAACATACCTTGAAACAAGACACCCACTTGGGTTTACTCATGGCAACATCCACAAAAATTGATTTCCTTTTGGTTATTGAAGATAATCCACAAAGGACGATGAAATCAAAAAGGACGAAGCTTCAGTCTTTCTTTGTGTTTTTCGGTTCTAACTTTTCTGATGGGTTGGTCTTTCTTCATCCATTTTTAATAAAAAGTCTGGGAGTGAGAGAAAAACCAGCGAGGGCTTTTTTTGTATTTTAGAAATGAACGGGTTAATTTTGAGGGCATTCTCGTCTGATTTTCTCCCATTTCGACTTCCATGAGTTGGGATGGAAATTATTAACGGAATGACTTAATTGAAAAAAAATTCAACTTTATTGGTTGCAATTGACGTTTTTTTTTTTTTTTTTTGTTTTTTTCACTTTTGAGGTAAAATTGCAAGTTGGTGTCAACTTCAGGGGATAACGTGTAATTTTTCTAAATATATATCTTAGGAAATTTTCTTTAAACACAATTTATCAATCTTCGTGGGAATAATCTCGCACTTGCTCTCTATACTATCAGTTTGATCTTGTGGACTTGTGAGTAAAACGTACATTTATTTACCTATTTATTTAGGTAGATATATGCACAACAAGTTTTTGGCGCTGTTGCCGGGGATTGTGTTAAATTGTGTTTTTAAAGTTTTTCCTTTTATTTTAGTTATTTGTGTTTATGTTTATCTAAAAAACATAAAAAAAAATTCAGCACTTATCACATCTATTTTGTTTGGTTGAAGACTATAAACTTAGCACTACTTGGGAGTAGCCCAAAAAGAGAATTGGTCACGAGCACCACATCTCAAATAGCAGTACTAATGCTGCTGAATACAATACCATATACTTTTCTTTATTTTGTATTGTTTTGTTTGAACACTGCATGCAGTAGTACTGATGCCACTGCATGCATATTTCAATTTTGTTGTGTGTTTTCTTCTTTGTTTTAGTTTCAGGTTCGCCTATTGCACAAAAAACTGGTGCTCGAGCCACGGGATGCTATGCTCGAGCAACATCTTCCAGGACAGTGGTATTGAAGCTACTTCATGTCCTGCATGGGCCGTAACCTTTGAACCTTTTCTTTTTTTTGTTTTTGTTTCATTTTCTATTGGTTGTTTTTAGTATGTTTTCATATTTTTAGTTTTTCATTTATTTTGTTTAGTATTTGGTTTTTCAGGGATAATTGTTATTACATTCAAGTTTGGGAATATGCTATGAGTCATGCCTCCCCATTCAGATTTCCTATGTCCTTGGTATGATCTTTCAATTTTATCTACACATTGAGGACAATGTGTAATTTAAGTTTGGGGGTATAAAAAAAACATACACACACACACTTTGTCGAAAAATTTTGAAAATGCATATTCTAGTTATCTTTAAGAATTTGGTTGATCTGAAACTGTTATTTAAATTTCATTGGCGAGCTTAGAATGCTGAACACATTATCATATGACTAAGATTCTGAGTCTTGTTACTTACTTTTGGTAATTGAGAATCACTTGTTTCAATTTGATTTACCAAGAGCACATTAGCACATAGCTTGTGAGTTATGACATGTGAACCTGATTGTGTATGTTTTCAATGTCTTGAGTGAAGTTGGATGACTTATTGGATGGATACCTTGGCATTATATATATATAAAATTAAATTTTTTTTAAAAAAAGTTATATGATAATAATATTGATCACTTTGAGTTTTTAACTGAGTAACCGGACTTCTTGTCTTATTAAGCAATGAATGTTCACGTCAAAATGTGAGAAGTTTGGATTGATTAATGCCATGACTAGTTTAGTTTCGTAACCTTTTTGACTCGAGTTAGTAAGCCCATAGGGATGTTTTTACACCTAATGCCCTAAAACCATATGATTTGTGAGTCATTGGCTCAAAGCTCGATAAATGGGTCAATTAGAAAGCTTAAAGAAGCTAAGCATTCTACAACCTACATATAAAAAATAAATAAAATAAAAATAAGAATAAGAATAAGAATAAAAAAAAAAAAAAAAAAAAGAAGAAGAAGAAAATATGCCTGGGTTGTTTTATCCAATTGAGAGTCTAGCAAATTTTAAATATTGAACTCACAGGCAACAGGTGCCATGAACAAAAGTCTACAAGATGCAGACTACCCACAAGTTCGATAATTACAATTGTTGCAATGAGCTTCAGTCGTAATAGTCCAAATACAAGGCAACTATGTCATCTTCTACATCCGCGGTACTTGCAGCCAAAGCATTAACATCTATACGGTCATAGTGTTAGTCACGTTTGTATAGGTGAAGGTAAGAGTTCACCACCTCAACAGTATAATACCCACTAAGTTTTCGCAAAGAACTAACATTTCATTTTATCATTTGTTTACAAGAATAACTACCATTTATAGGTATAAAAATCCGTCCCTTGAAAACATATCGTAGTTGATAATGTAAACATTGATATTTCAGAAATATGTATATATATATATATATATATATATATATGCATTCCAATCTACAGCTTGGAACTACATATATACAAGCTCATCTACATAATTTTACTTTTATACTAGTAGCTCAGCCATACACGTATACATACATTCCTATCTTAGGGAAATGCTAGCATACAAGTACGTTTAAGCAAAAAACAAAAGGCATCAAACATAGGCTACATAGCTATATAGATATACTTACATGCATTTCCCAAACCTTTCTTTGTGAAACAATAGTATCTAAGCACAGTCAAGCGTAGTGCCTTTAAAACATCTTATGCAGTCTAGACGTAAATATATACATATGTGTTGTTCCATTCAACCTCATAGGCATATCGATACATCTAGCATGAAAACTTTTCAATGCATTCTACTTGTAACTATATGCATATGTGTTGTTCTATTCAACCTCATAGGCATACTGAGACATCTAGCAATGAAACAACTTAAAACATTACATAAAGCATCATGCATACTCATGTAAATTATTCATGTTTTCATGTCACTTTGGTATGATGATGGTGGTGCCAAAGGGGATGCAGGCCTAGTGGACTTTCACAATGCAGTGCCAAAGGGGATGCCGGCGCAGTGGTCTTTCACAATACATGCTATCATGCTCAAATCAATATACATTTACTTTCGTGTTCATGCTTTCACACATACTTCTTTTCTACATCATAAACATTTCATCAGGTCATTTTCACAATACAAATCACATGAATCGCATTTTATTCTCATTATACTTTAAAACTCAATCAAAACATAGCTCAATTCATGCTTTCATACTTGTCATTTAAAACACATAAAACTTCATCAAAACTCACTTCCAATCATACTTTCATATTCGTATCTCAAATCACTTATCATCATATCTTAACATAATTGAAAGTATTAAAAACACTCAACACAAATAATCAACATATTGTCGGTTCGAATCCAAACAAGCATATAATTTGCATTTCTATAAAATATGTAAAATATAGTATCTTTTTCTCAATGAGTAGAATACTCACTTTTGGCTATGAGGATATTGGGCTCAACTTAAGGATTCCTAGACAACGACTTGTAATGTATCTTCTGCATCAACACATTTCACGACATATTATCATTTTCTAACACTAAACTTCCCAAAAGCTCTTGAATTGTTCAAGGGCTATATCCATGGAATACCCATATAATTTCTAAGGTTCCATTCAACTACCCAAACACAAATAACACTAATCCATAAGATAATCTTTGGGTTAGGTGCTTAAAATTACACTTTAAACAATAACCCAAAAGCTAGGGTTTTGGAAAACTTACCAAAATTCACCCAAATGCAACCTGTAGCTTAGGGATTGTTTAGGAGGCTCCAAAACACTCAAAATTTAAAGAATATTAGAATATAAGCTTAATATCTCAGGAATCTACTCAAAATTTAGAGAGATCAGAGATTCGAAATTACCTCAAATCGATCGGTCAAAACGTAGATCGGGATTCGTAGATCATGTTTCTAAAGTTAGATTTAAGTTTGGAGGCTTGGATCTTCAAGGATCTAAGGTTTTTGGTGAACAACCTAAGAGAGATCGTGAGGGGGCGAGAGAGATCCAAAAAAAATGAGCCAAAATGAGCTCATTTCCATTTTATATCGTGTGGTGTTCAGACACGGTTAGTGGCTGTTCGGACACGCGGGTTTTGATTAACAGAATTAGCATTTTGCATTGGGTGTCTGGACAGGGGTATAGCTTGTCCGGACACGACTTCCAGGGAGTGAGTTTTCACCCTCTGAAACTCTCATCCTGTCCCTGTCCTATGTACGTCCGGACACGACTTTCTGAAACTTATTTTTTGAGTGTTTTCTAAGCGTTTTCAAGGTATTTTCTTGCCATTTTACTAGCTCTAATAATTTACTTAATCTAATTCACATTTTAAACATCTAATTAATGTCTTGGACATTACATCCATTCATTCTTATAAAAATTTTGTCTTCGAAATTTAGATTCGAAGTCGTTTTATACACGTACCAACATGTATTTTACTCAAAGAAAAATACGAAAATGGTATGAACAAGTGATCATACCTGTGTTTACTTGAACAAATGAAGAAATCGCTCCCACATTTGTTGTTCAAGCCCCCATGTGATATCCTCAACGCCATGATTCCGTCACAAAACCTTCACTAATGGGATGGTTTTAGTCCTCAGTTGGTGTTCTTTGCGATCCAACACTTATATTGATGGCTCTTCATAAGGCAATCTTGATTGGCCACCTGTTATGATTTTGTTGCAATAAAGTTTGGAGTTACATGTACTCTGATGTAGCGTTCTCATTTAATAATAATAAAAGATATGCTTCAAAATGCATGCAAAAAGGGTGTAGAGAGAAAGGGGATCATTAAATCTTATCCTTGGGACAAAATTTTCAATACTTGGGTTGAATTCACAAACATATGCTTGCATAATTTTTTGTTTTTTTTTTTTTTTTTTTTTTTTTTTTTTTTTTTTTTTTTATAGTGAAATTAATTAAAATCTAAGCAGAAATTCAACCTTGAAGCAATTAATAAAAAGCAACGAAGTTATTAAAAAAAAACTTTTGTGGGAGACCCATGGATGACTCGCTTGGAATGCATGTGGCCTAACAAATGGGTACTTGTTATTTTTAAAGTACGAAAATGCATTTCTACTTTACCAATCACAATTGTATTATAGTATCTCATGAATCATAATTACATGTGCATATATATATATATATATAAAATAAAAATATAACCCTATTACGCATTGAAAACGGTGAACTCATCCTTGCGTATATAATATATATCTCATATAGAAGCATTGGTTAGACTCACTCATAAGTGCATATATAATATATAGGAAAAACTTTACTTATAACTCCCGATATTCCATCACTTTTAAAAAAATGTATAAAAAAATTAAATTTTGACTATAAAGTAGGTTCTTTCCATATGAGACTTGAATTTATGCCCTTTGGACCTGTCCAGCAGCCTAGGATGTTTGGGGAAGCAAATCGTCTCCCTTCTAAAAGTGTTGTGCTTCAGGGGTGTCTTTCAACGATGTGTTCGAAGATGGAATTTAGCGTTACAGTAAGGACGTTTTGGAGTTGTTGGTAGTCTTGGCCCGTGGAATTTGGTTCAGGAGAAATAAACTAGTTCTTGAAGGAACCTTTTCCCATCCAGATGATATTTTCTCAGCTGCTCTTAGCTTTATTCGGGAATACAAGGAGAACTTGATAAAGGACAAGCCATTGGTGCAACCTGAAACGGATCTTGGTGCTAGCAGAGACACAGCAATGTGGAGTCCTCCCCCGGATGGCTTCATAAAAATTAACTGGAACGCTGCTATCAATAAAACAAAGGGCTAGATTGGTTTGAGTATCATAGCCAGGGATTATTTGGGAAATTGCTTGGGAACCCGTTGTCTCACAAAATTTTTACAAGTGAATGCTAAGATTGCAGAATCTCTAGCCGCGTTGGAGGCCGTTCAATTTGCCAAAGAAACTGGTTTTTTATATGCTATTTTTGAAGGAGATGCAACCCATGTTATTACGAAGATTAATTCAGACCTTCCTTACCTGCTGCGTTCGTGCCATATTTTGGAAAGTATTCATGTTGAGCGGCAAAGTTTACGTGCATGCAGTTTCAAAATTGTTTTTCAAGAGTCCAATTGTGTAGCACATTATTTCGCTAAAGAGGCTGCTAGTATTATGAGTAATTTGTGTTTGCTGGAGGATACTCCTACTAGTATTTCCAGTATTGTTCTTAGGGAAGCTATTTCTCCCTAGATTCTTTTTGAGGGTCAAGTGTTTCGTTTTTGTGCCGAATGAAGAGTATGGGAATTTATGTTCCAAAAAAAAAAAAAAAAAAAAAAGAAGGTTCTTTCCATATGAGATCTTCTCAAATGGGCTGGAGTCATGTAGTAAATTGTAAAGAAAAGCTCTCATCGCTTTACAAGTCCGGGTTTAATACTATCTGCTTGCCCCAACCCGCTATTACCCAACCCAAAAGACCAACCAGAACCCAGCAAGGATCCTCCACGCGAAACAGAGCGCGTAGGTATCCAGAGACGGGGCCGTACCCCATCCAGTACCCATTGCCCAACCCAACCGAGGTGACTCAAGCACATCTCAGCGTTCGTACCTCTCCAAAGCTCTGCCGAAACCATTGCAGGAATTAAAAGTTAAAACCACACCGCCGCACCCCACAGGGGCTCCCAACCCCGATGCCTCCCACTTGTTCCGACGACGGCGCGCCAGCCGAAGCTTCCGATTCCGATGTCGATAACGCTGAGCAAGAAGAATCGGAATACGAGGAAGTAGAAGAGGAGGTAGAACAAGAGGAAGAAGAAAACGACGATGAGGACGTTGAGGAATATGAAGAATACGAAGAAGAAGAAGAAGTAGAAGAATACGAAGAAGAAGAAGTAGAGGAAGTGGAGGAGGTGGATGTGGAGGTGGAAGAGAAGGACGAGGGGGACCTGTCAGATTCGCCGATCAAGGCTGATGATGATCGTAACGGTTAGTTTAATCTGCAATTGAATAATTTTTATAACGCATTATGGTAATGATATTGATATTGTTGTTTTTACACGTTGATTATGCGTGATCTTCTTGTTATTTTTGCGTTGTTTATTTTTTTTTTTCCTCCCTTCGTAGATTTATTCTAGAAATTTTAGTTTTGTGCATTTTATTTTTTGAGAAAATCTTGTTAATGTGGTGAAATATTGATTTTTTTATGTATTGGAGATTTTGTGATTTACGTTTTGGTTGAGAGAAGAGAGAAAGTGCTGGGGGCTTATGGAGAAACGCTATATAGTAACTTAAATTTGTAGCCGTTTGGTAAGCATAACTAGCTACTAGAACCAAATTAGGTAGAGATGGTACTATCTCTGTTCTAATTTGATTTATTAGCAATGTTTACCTAGATTTTGTATTTGAGTGGAATTTTTACTTCTTGGTGCAATCTAATCTGCACTTTGAAGTTTCATTTCAAATATGAGAAAGTTTAGCTCAAAAATTGAAGGATGTTGTTGAGAAAATGGTTGCAGAAAGTAGAATACTTCCCAAGAAAGAGCTCTTATTGTCATTGAATGTGTGGATTCTAGCATAGGTGACATTTTGCAAGTCCTACATAAGCAGGATGTGGAAAGAAAGTTTTATTTGTTTAAGTTTGGCCTTCATTTTAACAATCGGAGGAATAAGGTGTAGATCTGTACGGAGAAGTTTGGCATTTATCTCTATCATTTCTTATCCGGGATTTGTTGCTCTGCATTTTGTTTGGAATTTTGAGTGCTTCAAGAAGGGTCGCCTGTGTTACTTCTTTCTTTATTTTGGTGATAGATACATAAGTTTCTCGAGGAGGCTAATTGGGAGAACATCCTTGGGCTGAAATAAGGTCTTTTTATTTTTTTGGTAGGAGAGGATTATTTGTTATAGAGAAGCTTTTCCTTGTATCAGATTGATGAATTTGATGGCAAGGCCAAAGGAAGACCTCTGAAAACTCCAAGTTACTTGTTTTCAAGCTGAAGTTTTTGCCACACGATCTTTAGTTTAGTGGACATTAAGTTCAATGCGAATTTGAGATGATTGATGATTGTAGAATGACTTGAGGGATTTGTGGGAAATTTAAAATCTTTGATAGTGTGCGGAATGGTTTCTTGTCTGTTTGTGTCTGCAATTATTATTATTTTTTTCTTTTGAAAATTTCCCAGTTTCTTGGGAAGTGACTGACTTATAAAAGCATGATTACTTTGCACCTGCAGTATGTTGTGGTTGGTTTTTGTCAAGTTGACCTTGTATGTTTTAAAATTTTGTTAATCTGTTAGCACTTTATTTATTATGCCTTTTCAGTGTAGATGATGTTCCTTCATGCAAATGCTTATTGCTAGATTGACTGTTGATTCCAGTACGGTAGGATTTAAAGACATTCTTTTAAAGTAGGATAATGAAAGCATTTGTTATGGAAACAAACATAAGTCCATGTAGCTTCTATTTGTTTCTTTGTTTGTTCGTTGAGGTCCATGTAGCTGTTTATTTGTTGGGGATGGTAGGAGCAATCTATAATCTATAATATCCATGGTATAAGATATGGGGCTTCTGTAGATATTTTGTTAGATGATAGTTGAAGTGGTCATTAAACCCACTCCATAAAACCTCTCAAAATTTACAAATTGTCAAAAGAGAGAATGATTTTGTAAGCTACATATCCAATGTGAGATGGGAGAGTAGAGGTTATGAAAAGAGTTGTAACTTAATGTTGGATGATGTATTAATTGTTTACTTAGCTCAAGCCTCTTGACACTCTTTTTGTTGGGAGGGAAGGAAATGAGAGAGATGAAGGAGAATGTAGGAGGGAAATGAAAAAGTTAGAGAAGAGACAAAAAAGCATATATATAAAAGCAAAATAATTGGGTGTGGGAGCCTTGATGCCGTACTATCAGTAGAAACGAAGAAGGAATTTGAAAGGAGAAGGGAAAAGTGAGAAAGCGGGAGAAGAACGTAAGAAAATGAAGGGGAAAAATAGCTGTTAAAATTATTTTATTAATCAAAAGTGTTTGATAACAGTACAAAAATATGCTTAAATAGACTAGGGAACTAAATCCTAGTCACACTTGGGCTAACAGCCCTCTAAAGAAATAACATAAAGCTCCAACTAAAAATAATAACATAAAGCCCAAAGTTTGGTAAATAATTAACATGACAATAAAATAAAGAAGCTGAATAATAAATGTGGTAATAACATAATCTCCGGCTCTAATCACCCAGCCACAAAGTCATTGGTTGGGCCGTCCTCTGGCGTCGGCATCCATACACGTGTGATCGGTGGCCTGCATGTATATGGTGTCTGTGGTCTGATTCTGGTTTTCCCCCCAACGAACTAGAAAGTGTCGAAATTCTCCATTCCTGGTGAAAACAATCTGATCATCCAAAATAGCATGTTGTGGAATAGGTAGTTGTACGGGATCAGGTATAGGATTGGTATCGGGTTTAGGGGAAGGTTTCTCAAAAGAGTCGTATGGGATAACTGTGTGACCCTTATAAGCAACTAGATCCTCTACATTAAATGTAGAGCTAATACCATGGTCGGGCGGAATGTAAATGAAATACGCATTTGGTCTGACCCATTGCAACACTTTGAAAGGCCCGGCACTACGAGCTTTCAAAGTTTGGATGAATCAAGGTGGAACTGTTCAGGTCTAATATGGAGCATTACATAATCCCCAATGTTAGTCTCAATGTGACCCCTACGTGAATCGGTTTGAATTTTATATTGGGCATTACTTGCTTGGATTTGTTTACTGACGTTGTGATGCAAGTCAAGAACATGTCATGCAAATGTTTTGGTTGACTTAGAAACTCTAGCATGCTGAGAGCCTGAGACATCATGAGGAGGTCTAAAGGTTTCGTAGGCATAATCATGCTCAATTTCAAATGGACTCTTGCCTATAGACCAATTGACAAAGCTATTGTATGCAAATTGTGTTGTAGGGAGAGTCAAGTTCCAATTCCTATTGTTGTCACCCACCAGACGTTGCAGAAGGTTTCCTAGACTTCAATTGACCACTTTAGTCTGGCCATTTGTCTGGGGATGGTATGTGGAGAATTTCAACTTAATGCCGACCATGTGCCATAGGGTTTTCCAGAAATAGCTTATAAACCTAAGTCCCCATCAGACACTATGGTCTTGGGAGGACCATATAACTTGACAACCTCATTGAAATAGAGCTTCACAATCTTATAGATGTATTAGGTCTTGGTGCATTGAATGAAATGGGCCATCTTGAAAAGGCAGTCCACTACCACAAAGATGGGATAGTGCTTGTTTAGGGTACGTGGGTGCCCAAGCACAAAGTACATACTCACATCCTGCCAAGGGCATTCCGATAGGGAGTGGAGTGTAGAGGCCGATGTTTAGCTTTTATGCTTGGTCAACTGGCATGTTCAACAATGACTAATTAGCTTGGCAACGTTTTTCTTCAGACTCGACCAATAAAATTGGCGTTCTACTTTATGTATAGTCTTATCACGCCAAAAGTGTCCCGAATTAAGAACTCTCTCACTGAAGTCCGTGGGATGCAGAGCTTGTTGGCCCGGAATAGATATCCATCTTGAAGATAATTGTCGTCTAAAACAGGGCACTGCCCATATAGTCACGCTATATATACCTCTTCAAAATTAGAGCACATGTCATAATCCTCTTTGAGCCTTTCAGCCCCTGTGACCTTTCCACTCGTCATGGAGAGCAAAGCTACTCAGCGACTAAGTGTGTCGGCCGCTTTGTTCTCAACTCTTGACCTATGCTTCAACACAAGGGAATAGGCTTGCAAGAACTCGACAGAACGACCCTGCCTATGGTTGAGTTTGATCTGAGTGTTGAGATAGCTTAGGGCTTCATGGTCAGAATAGAGGATAAAGACTTGCGCTTGTAAATAATTTCGCCAGTGTCATAAAGCTTGCACTACTGCATACACTCTTTATCAGAAGTTGAATACTTTTGTTTAACCTCATTCAATTTGTCGCTAAAATAGGCTATTGGGCGACGCTCTTGAGTCTTGACTAAGTACTCCACCTATGCCAATACCCGATGCATTACACTCCACTTCGAATAACTTCGTGAAAGTTGGGAGTCGCATGATCGGTGCTTCAGTCATTCTCTTTTTAATCTCCCCAAACAATTTGGCAAAAGTGTTTGTCCACTTGAAATCGTCTTATTTCATGTAGTCCATGATAAGAGACATTGTGCTAAACCCTTGAATGAGCCGGGGATAAAAGGTAGTGAGCCTGTGAAAACTTTGAATGTCATGGATGTTCTTGGGCTCAGGCCAGTCTACTATAGTTTGAATTTTCTGTGGGTCAGCGAATGTTCCCTAGGAGGAATTTATGAACCCTAAGAAGATGACTCTATCGGTAAAGGAGGAGCACTTCTTAAGGTGGCATAAAGGTTTTCCCTTCTCAGGGTGGCACAAACTTGTGTGAGTGGTCCAAGTGTTGCTCCTTCGACTTACTGTATATAAGGATGTCATTACTTTCATAAAGGTACTCAGAGCGTTTGATAGGCCAAAAGGCATGACCAACCATTCATATAAACCATCCTTCGTCTTGAAGGCGGTCTTTCACTTGTCTCCCAGACGGATTTTGATTTGGTGGTAGCCACTCCTCAAATCAATATTTGAAAAGATCGTGGCTCCTGCCATTATGTTCCAACATGTTATCAAGCCTAGGGATGGGAAAACAATACTTTACCTTGATTTTGTTGATGACTCGACTAGGGCTGTAAATTAGTCGAGCTCGGGCGAGTAGTGCCTGTGGGAGCTTGGCTCATTAACTTTTATATGAGCTCAAGCTCGTGATGAGCATTAAAAACTAAACTTGGCTCGACTCGTCAAGAAGAAAATTTTGTGCGAACTCAAACTCACTTTCTAACCGAGCCGAGTGCCTTATTGGGCACTCAGCTCAGCTCGAATGTAATAAAAAAAATTTAATTAGATGGTTCAAATTCATTAAAGTATCCAAGTCATGTTATTAAAAAAATATTTAACTTCTAACCATTGAAAAATTTCAATACGATAGAGGATAAAGCTTGACTCATTAAAAGAGTGGCATACATTTGACTTTGAAAGGGAGGGCCATGCGCTTTATATGGAGGAGTGAAGGTGGAATTTGTTGGCTTCTTTTCGATGTGGGACAGACAAGCCAATGGAAGCAACTTGAAAACCTCTTGTAGTTATCAATGTGGGACAAGCCAACAAGCTTTGTGAGCTCCGAGACCCTATTGATTCCGTAAAGAACACCTAGAAGATCACTGTGGCTATGAAGATTGTTGCTACTGCTAAAGTCAGAAGAGCCCAAGAAGCCATTGTTAATGGTAGACCCTTCAGAAACTCTGGTAGAAGTTATTTACGACATTTAAATTGTAAAGTATAGTACAACAAAGAATGATATCAATTATCACAAGAGAAGTAGCAGGGAAGGATGGGCATGAAGATCAATAACAAGTTGTTCGTCAACTTCAGTAAGAAGGCCACGCTTCAAGTCCGGCCGTAGGTGAGGATGAAGTTGCCACAACGCCTAAGCCTAGCCAGCTTGGGCGTGGTACGCCAACAACATTGGCCATGGGTGAGGATGAAACTGACTAATTTCTTGTCCTCCTCAACCGTCCATTACTCTTTCTTCACTCCAAGCATGTCACAAAATGGTTGCCTACCCATGTCGTTAGAGCCAATATTTGCCACACTAGTCCAACTCCAGGAGAACCCAAACCCCTCTCAACAAGGGTAAAGGGGGCTTTCAATGGAGGATGAGTCATCCACTCCCCCCACCCCCCACGCATCAGTTCATGCCCCACCCCTCTTTTTTAAAAATTAATATTACATTATATAACATATAAACAATATATATTTATGTTGTATGTTAAATAAATTATATAACTTAAAAAAAAGAAGAAGGGTTAAACACCTTTTTGCCCCTTGTGGTTTAACTCCTTTATTTTTTGCCCCCGATAGTTTATTTCATATCGCAGGTGGTACCTTAGTTTTGGCTAAAGACGGAGATGGTACCTTTGTCCAAATTTCTGTCCAAAAACTAAAGGTTGTTCACGTCAGCGCCACTAAACACCCTTAAAAAGTCGACACATGTCCCAGATGTCACGTAAGTCACTACATCAGTGCCATGTCACTGCCATATATATATTAAAAACTTTAAAAAATGAAAAAGACAATAGAAGAGGGTGGCTCGGTCTGGGGGTGGCTGGGGCCAACCCATATATATATATGGGTTGGCCCTTGGGGGTGGCCGAACGACCCCCAAGGGCTATGAGGGTGGTTCGGCCACCCCCAGACCAGCCAAGAGGGAGGCTGAGCCACCTTTTTTTTTAAAGCTTTTAAAAAAAAAAATAAAAAAAATATGGTAGTGATATAGTGCTGATGTGGCGACTTACGTGGCATTTGTGACAGGTGTCGACTTTTTAAGAGACGTTAGTGATGCTGACGTGTACAACGGTTAGTTTTTGGACGAAGGTACCATCTCCGTTTTTTGCCAAAACCAAGTTATTATTTGTGATACAAAATGAACCACAGGGAGCAAAAAATAAAAGAGTCAAACTACAGGGGGTGTTCACTATTTAACCCAAAAGATAAAATAATAATAAACTATATACAATTAATATATATTGACAATTTTTACTTAATAATTAATGTACTATATAAGCTATTTTTATTAATATATATACATATATATTATTATATATGTACATATTAATAAATATATACGCTTCGAGCTAACAAGCGGGCTGAGCCTTATATGAGTTTGTTCACGAACTTTAACCGAGCGAGCCGAGTTTTACACGGGTAGGAATCGTTAAATAATCCATGATAGTTTCGTGTTCATGAACAACTCAGTTAATAACCGAGTCGAGCACGAGTCGAGCTTAACCAAGCTGAGCTTGAGCTTGAGCGAGCTCACAAGTAGCTTTGTTTATTTACAACCCTAGACTCGATTGTCCACATACATCCTTTAGGAACTGTCCTCCTTAGGGGTTAGGAGGGTGGACACTACATAGGGACTTTGGTGTTCTTTGACAAACCTCTTTTGAAGGAGTTCATCTACTGCCTCTTCAATTGAGCGTGCTTAATGGAATTCATCATGTAGCAAGTTAAATTTGGGAGAGTTGCTCATGGAACAAAATCTATGGTGTGTAAGAATCTATGGTGTGAGGTGATAAGTGCTTTGGGAGATCTTCAAGGAAGATATCTTGGAACTCCTTAAGCATAGAACCTTCCTCTTCAAGCTGTTCCTGAGAGTCCATGGAAACCTCTTTAGCGACCAAAACAAACATGACAGACTCTTTGTTAGCTTCATTTCAAACTCTCTAGGGCTTTCAAACCATTTTCTTTCATCCCCTCCTTGCTCTTGTTAGTAGGCATCGGGGGTAAAGGATTAAGTTGGATCTTCTTTAAACTTAAGGGAACAGGAGTTTGAGCAACCATAAATCATGACATGCAAATAAAAAAGTCATGGCCTACCCAAGATGATATGTTCCACATCCGTGGGGACAACATCACACCATATTTTATCCTTGTAATTGAAAAACTGAATGGGGACAAGACATTTCTCCTTCACAGTTATAGAGGACGTATCAACCCACGATACGCTTTTTTGGTTGGGGTGGGGTCTGACAAACCTAGAAAGGTGACAATACTTGATGAGGCCGTGTTAATGCAACTCTCGCTACCTATATAACCTTGCAACTCTTGTCTCCACACTTGATGTAGGTGTGGAAGTTTGCACTCCTTTGCTAGTTATTGGACTCTTTAGGTTGTGCAAAAACACACCTGACCACACCCACCCTAGGTGTTTCAAGACTGCTCCCTTGCTGATCTATCTGTATTGAGGTGGCTTGAATCCAGCCTAAATGGTTTGGATCGCCTGCGCAATCATCATCTAAGTCCTCAAACTCATCAAGGTTTGGCTCGTAGATCTATTTTTCATGGTTCTGTTCTTTGCTTGCATACTCTTGCTAATCGATGACAAGGGCCTTATTGGCATAGTTTCAGGCAACACGACCAAATCCTTGGCACTTAAAGCAATGAAACCGAGAATTCAGCTTAAGGGGTTCACTAGCCACTTACATACCTTTGTTATCCTTAACAAGAGGTGCACCACTAGGATTGGGTTTCAGATGGGGGGATCCTAGCAAGAAACTACTTGATAAAGGTTGAGTCTTGTTTGTTGTGTTCTAGGTGTCTGTGAGCCTCGTAAATTGTGATTTGGTGGTCAACTCATAATCTTGGGTTAGGGTATACGCTTTGTCAAGGGTGGTAATCTCACGGAGACGAAGTTCCTTCTTGAGGTCATCATTGAGACCTCTCCTAAACCTACTCAAGGTCATAGTCTTATCTTCGACTACACTACACCTCATCTTATACTCGTCAAACTGTGCCACATACTTAGTGTCAAGTATATTGTCTTGCCTTTAATTATTACACTGATCTAAAAGGTTGTGTTGACAAGATCGAGGTAGATACTTCTCTTGAAGTTTGTGCTTCATTTCTACTCAATTAGTTATAGCAGGCTCGTTGCTCCTAATGGGGAGTTCTTCAACACTCTCCTAGAAAAGTGTCCCATAATTGTGAGCTTCATTTTGGCAAATTTGACCATTTTATTTACTGACAAGTTGTACCACTCAAAGAAGTGGTCCATGTCACCTAACCTAGTTGGTGAAGACACATGGGTCTAGACTACCATCAAAAGTAAGGGCTTCCACTTTAATGTCCCATAACTCTCTCATCAAGATCTACATAATTTTGGGGACCTTGATTTGGATAGCCTTGGTTTTGATAATCGTGGCTTGGATATTGATAACCTTGATTGTAATTGCCTTGCCCCATACCATGTCCTTGATTTTCGTAACCGTGTCTTATACCACGACCTTGATTCTGAGAGACACACTTGGTTGGTATCATGCCCTAACCTCCAGCGTTATTGCCTCCAATGTGGGAGTCCTTGTCTTCATTGTTACAATCCATCCTTTGATGGAAAATCTCGATTGACTCAACCATCGCAAACAAGTCTCTCTTCTGGTCTTGGGAGGCTCTCATTTGGTAGTGGAGGTCTTGCAATTGTCTTGTATGGCTTTCACTTGGTCTTGTGCTTATTATCTAAAGGTGTCGAATTGATTGGGGTCCATATTAAGTAGAGATTTAGAACTAGGAACTAAACGACCACTATGCATATGCATGCACCAAGTGTTCCATGATTGCAAATGAGATCAACAAGAATCCTCGCAAATTGAATTCCAATATGAAATTAAAGCGTAGAGAGGCATAGAGAAAGTTCATTTTTCTATGATTGCAACAAGTGCTCTATGATTGCAAACTAATTCCATTTTTTTTAAGGAAATCAGACAAAGTCCAAACAATTTTTTGATAAGTAAATCAATCTTATTAGAAAGCGTAGAGGCACAATCCAAGTAAACAAGAAGTATAAATAAGAGAAACCCAACTAGGGAGAAGGAGAACACAAATCCAACAGCTCTAGGGAATTAGAAAATAGAGGACTATTGTGAGCATCCATCCAAACATAGAGGGATTTGAACAAAATAGCTTTGAACTCTTTTACCGAACTCTCAAAATCTTCAAAGTTCCGGGCATTGCGTTCCCACCAAATACTTCATATTAAGCACATGAGAGACATTCTCTGAGCTTCTATATTGTGGTGGCTTCCAAACTGACCTCTTTAACTAGCCAATAACTTCACCACTAGTTGGAGCATGACCTACTCTATCCCAAAAAGACGAAAAACCGAAACCCACAAGTTTCTAGCCACCTTGCAATGGAGCAGAAGGTGATCAATGGATTCACCGCTCTTATTGCACATACAACACCAATCCATAATAATAACATGGCTTTTTCTCAAGTTATCCAAAGCCAATATCTTTCTTAACGCAGCCGTCCCAACAAAGATACACTACTCTCGTAGGAGCCTTATTTTTCCAAATGCCCTTCCAGGGAAAGGAGAGCTAGTCGGAGGGCTAAGCGCCTGATAAAAAGATTTGACCTCGAATGTATGCCTTCTACAAGGGATCCAACACATTCTATCCTCGCCACTTCGACTCAACTTTAGAGACTACAATAAATTAAAAAATGAAGTGACCAACTCCACTTCCCAGTCATGCACTAATCTGATAAAGGTGACATTCCACTGCAACAAGTTGGTAGAAAATTGCACATGATTCGCCATTAAGGCCTCCATATGGCGAGCAACTGAAAATAATACCGGAAAAGCTTCTTTCAAGGCTTAATCTCTACAGCACACATCATGCCAAAACCTTATCCTAGACCTATCAACCTCAAACCTCACAAATTTGGAGAACTCCCCCTATCACCTCATAATGTTTTTCCACACCTTGACCCCATTGGACCTATATACCGCATTGGAGCACCACCTGCTCAACAAGCTGTAGCATTTAACTTCCACCATTGATCTCCACAAATCCGCTCTCCCCATGGCATTGCGCCATAACCACTTCTCTAATAGAGCTCGGTTTAATAAAAGTAGGTTTTTGAACCCCCCTAAACCGCCTGAAGAAATTGGGGTACAAATCTTAGACCAACTGACCAGATGGACTTTAAACTCCTCATCGACTCCGCCCTACAAGAAATCACGTTGAAGTTTCTCAATACAGTTTGTAACTCCAACAGGGATGAGGAAGATGGATAAAAAATAAGTAGGCAAAGTAGAAAGAGAGCTTTTAATCACTGTGAGCCTATCACCACTAGACAAATACAACCGCTTCCAACCCACCAAGCAACGTTCCATCTTTTTAATAATGCCATCCCAAATTGATTTTGCCTTAAATGAAGCCCCCAACGGGAGACCCAGGTACTTCATGGGCAGAGAGGACGCCCTACAACCCTTGATACTAGCCAATCCTCCAACATCATCAATGGCGGCAACAGGAACAAACTCTGATTTAGTCAAGTTAATTTCAATCCCGAGGCAACTTCAAAGCATAAGAAAAGGCAACACAAATGACAAAGATATTTTGGGTTTGCCTCGCGAAAAATCAAAGTATCATTTGCAAATAATAGATTTGACACTAGGAGCTCGTTATTATTCCTGGATCCTACTGAAAAAAATTGATAATAGCCCCCTATCCACAGTGGCAGACAATATTCTACTCAACGCCTCCATAACAACAATGGAAAGCAAAGGGGATAATAGATTCCCCTATCGCAAGCCACAAAAGTTGGTAAAGAAGCCGAAGAGAGTTATGTTTTAATCAAAATAGAAAAATGCACCGTACGACGTACTCCTTTCAAGCTCCAACTTATGTAGGACATCTGGATCCCCTAATCTAATTCTATTGTCAAGACATTTATATGCAATAAAGACTGAATCTAGAATTTCTCCTCCTAATAAAAGCATTATGAGACTTGGAGATTACTTTCTCCAACACCGCTTTTAGTGTGTTAGCTAGGACTACAGAAATAATTTTATAAACGTCCTCCACAAGGCTGATAAGGCTAAAATTGTTGATATCCACCGTCCTAGCTTTCTTGGGGTAAAGAAGATAAAAGTAGCATTGAAGGCTCCTCTCAAACTTCCTTCTAGGATGAAACTCATGAAAGACATTCACGATATCTTCTTTAAGGATCTCCCAACAAGATTGAAAGAAGACCAAAGAAAACCCATCAGGGCCTAGGGCCTTATCTCCATTAAGAGCTTTCATCACCGCAAAGATCTCACTCTCCTCAAAGGCTTTTACATCCACAGTCTCTGTATTGATAGCATTAAAAGAAAGACCGTCCAATTTAGGCTGCCAACTGAATTTTTCTGAATATGAATGGGTGTAAAACTGCAGAATTTGCTCCCTAATTTTTGAAGCATATGAAGATACAATGCCATTAACTAGTGATTCCACGATGTTGTTCCTTCTATTCAAATTAGCCACACAATAGAAAAATTTTGTATTCTTGCACCCTTTCTCAACTAAATAGCCTTTGATTTTTGTCTCTAGTTTACTTCTTCCAAAAGAGAAATCCTCTCCAGGTAACTAGGAATCGCATCTTGTTTCACACTTTCAACATCAGATAAGTTTCTTTCCTTTGCATTGACATCAAGGACCCGTAGTTTGTCAGGAGGAACCTTATTTTGCTTCTCAACATTGCCGAACACATCTTCATTCCATTTTTTCTGGTCACTTTTCACAGCTTGTTGTGCCCCTTTGCACCTTTTGAATATACTTTACTTATCAAAAAAAAAAAAAACTTTGCACAGCTTTCAGTTTTCACGCCAAGATGAAACTAGGGCAACCTTGAAAACTGTAAGACACCCACCACTGTTTTACCCTATCCCCAAATCCCTTTGATTTTAACCACATATTCTTGAACTTGAAATACATCACCACAATCAAGCAATAATGGAAAGTGATCTGATAACAACCTAGGGAGCCCCTCCTTTGAGAAACTTTAGGAAATTGGGCTTTCCATTCAAGAGAGAGAAGGAACCTATTGATTTTGGACCATGATGGGGGGTCTTCATTATTAGACCAGGTGAAGTTACCACCAACAAGAGGGATATTCATGAGGCCTTGATCAAAGATGAGTTTGGTAAACTCAAAAATAGCTGGGGAAGAACGAGTTTCACTTGATATCTCACTCGAATAGCGGATAATATTAAAGTTGCCCCCAATACACCGCGAAAGATCCCACCAACTACATAACCGAACCAATTCATCCCAAAGCACTCTTCTTTCATTGTCATCATTAGGACAATAAACATTCGCAAAAGAAGGCCCATTCAAAATTATTATCTACATTCTTGAGAGAGCAACCGAATATTCCAACACACTCAATTTTCTCTACCACTATCCTATCTCACATTAACAAGATCTTTCTGGACGCTCAAACCTAGAAAACACCAATGTACATGATGACAAGCGCATAAACTATGCACAACAGCCCTAGACACAAAATTTAGTTTTGTTTCTTGAAGACAAACGATATCAATCTTCTATTTTTTTAAGAAGATTCCTAATCCTCCATCTTTTCACCTTATCCTTCAACCCTCTCACGGTCCAAGACAAAATCTTAGGCTTCTTTATGAACAAGTAGAGTCCCTCCCCTTGCCTTTACTCTGCTAGAATGACTACTCTTAAGATCATTGTTGATAGAAGATGCTAAGCTCTTCAATTCCTGGTGCCCACTGCTTATTGACTTAGAAAGAGAACTAGAAGTACTAGCTGGGCCCCTCTGATGCTGACTCGATTCAATGGCGCTGAGCAACGCCATCAAATCCTCCTCAAACCCCTCACAAGACAGCCCCACAAATTTATGGAAACTCTTGGCCTTCTGAACCACCCAATTTGAATAATCTGATATAGGCAACACTGGCTCCTCAATTATAGCTAGGGGATGAACATTCAGAGGTCTCCCCCCCCAACAAAAAAGAAGAAGGAAAGGAACCAACTTTGAGGAAGAGGGCATCTTACCCTTTGCCACTGAGCGGGAAAGATCCAGCAACATGATATACTGAAGGGGATGTCCACAAAAAGTCAAGCTCTTTTCCTATACAATAGCCTTCTTTGAAGCTCTTACCAAGAGGAGGGAACAGGACCCGAGAAATAAAACTTTGAACAGGTGAACTCTTCTCATCTCTCAAAGCAAATGTCCACCCCAAGGTCCTCGATATGCTCGCCAGATATGCATCACCATGATGAGAAACTACAACCACTGTCTTGACTGAGGATTTGCCTAATGGGGTTTACGCAACTCTAGTGACCCATCTACCTTTGAAGTTCTCTCACCTAGATCACCACCAACATTGTCTGAGCTAAGAAAAGGAGCTCTAACAGGTTGCGACGACATCTGGAGGGAGGTTGTGACTAACTCCCTTGAAACATAATCACTGACAAAGTACTCTAAAGCACCCTTCAAACCACCTCGACTACCCTTTTGATCTCCAGTATGACGAACCTTGACGGAGATGGTAGAGGTGGTGAAACTACCGGGATGCTGTTGGGTTGAGCATGACCCAGGTCCTCTACCTCCCCCGAACCCGAAAGTAAACCCCCTTGTCTGATTTTGGTTTCCATTTAAAAGTGGATCTGGATTTGGGCTGGGAGACCCAAGATATCTTAAAACAATGTGGGCCTCAGCCCTTGGCTCTCACCCTAGCGGATTGGGCCACCAAAACAAAACCTGGCTTAAGATCACCCAAACCACCAAACGCTCCAAGAGGATTGGACCTGGACTCCAAAAGTGGGTGTTTCTTCAGTAGGCTCCCTCAAGCGAGCCTACCAAAGAAACCCCCACTTCTGAGCTCCTAGGCCTTGTTTGACTTGAGACGTTGGGCTCAAAGTGGAGAATCGGGCTTATTCCTTAGCGCCTACCATGGACAAGTCAATATCTTGTGCGCCCAAGCCCACGCGCAAAATGACATGGCCTATTCCATATGTAGTGGGCCTTGGCTCAGATTAAGCCTCCTTCCCATGGCATGCAAAACTCTCAAGCCCAATATTACCCTTACCCACCTCAAAACATGCTAAGCGCCGCACAATTTCCTCTTTTAGCTTGACCAATGTACACTTCAGAGAACGAAGGTCTAGGTTTGCCTCCAGATCCCCCAAAGATACATTAGGACATTAGGACTGACAAAGAAATTGGGATTCGTTTAGGTAGCTGCGGACGCACCCCTATCGCAAACCCCTTGTCTCAGAACTGCCTGAACTTTCAATTTTGCTCCTTCTCGTTGAACCAATTGTCAGAGATTGTCCCGACCCTAACAAAGCCTTCATATACCCTACTATTAGGAAATTAATCCTATTTCCCAAGACCTGTGAGATGCGAAAAATAAGAAAACAAAATTAAATCAATCACAACATACACCAAAATTTAAGTGGCTCTCTCAATATGAGGTACGTCTCCTGGCAGAGGCAATCCTGGAAAAATTCACTATAAAAAAATGAGTACAAGAGAGTAACAGGGTGAGAAAACCACTCAAACCCTAAGCCCCAATTCTTACTTGTATCCGAAAGGAGAATAATAACAAAAAAGAAAAAACTCTCTTTCTTTTGGTGCTCTCACTTTCTTCTTTCTCTCGATTGCTTTGCACTCGCTTTTCCGTTGAGCGGCACACTTAGATTTCTCTCTTGTGCCGCGGCACTACATAACCGAAGAAGACCCAATTGTGTGGCACCTAAATCTGATGCTACCAACCTACAGTGAAACACAAAGGCTATGTGCCTTTATATACAAGTTTGAGTCGGCTAGTACGTGGAGAGAAACCTATTCCAAGTTTGAAACCAAAAGAGAAAATGAATAGCAAAGAGTGGGTCCCACCGACTTGATGACTTCAAGTCATCCACAACACTAACTGCCCACCACCACATCCAAAACCTTACCCGCTCTCATCAATGAATGACCTACCATATTGATAGACTGAAAGCCACCGTGAACCTTACGGCCTAGTCAACCTTTGCGTCCAGTACCAAAGGACTCCTCGAAGAAAGCTGAGACCTTTCGCAGCTAAAAATCGCAACTGATCCACCCCTTCCTTTGTCGGCCTTCCGGTAGAACAATGAACCCTCACTGCCTACCACTGCTGTATTCTGTCAATGCCAGAAGGTGACTGTGACGATTTGAGCATCTTTTGTGCGATAAAAGCGATGTTGCCCCTCTGGGATTTCACAAACTTCCTCAACCCTCCCCCTAGAAGCAGAGCCTTCATTGTCTTCAACAACCGTGCCACACTCACCTTTCCCAAATGAATTGCTCAAGATACACCCTTACTCCTTTCGACTATTCTTAACTCTGAAAACCCTTCCTCTACCGAAAGCTCAAACATCTTGGCTTCCATGAAAAAATGACTTGAATCCCCATCATAGAACAACCAAATACTTAAAACTAGAGAGACGCCGGTACACCAGAAAACCAATAGACAAGACAAAAACGCCGCACACATCTACACGTGCTGGGGAGGGAGGGAGGGGGAGGAAGCAACTCAGAATTCAAACAGAAAAAATTGCAAGCAAGTAGTCCCAGGTTCAACAATAAATAATTGTTGACTGATTAATCAACCAACAATTAAAATAACTCATAGAAATAGAAATATAGGGCAATGGTGTCTAAGGTAATGGGTTATCTGGAACAAGCCAACAAAGCATAACAGAAAATATGATGACAATTTAGAATGGCATGCAGAATTCACCAAGAAAAAGGAAGGGATCAGACCTGGACCGTGGGTAAACAACCTGACCTGGGCTGGCTTAAATCTTCTGGATCGTGGATCTGATGTTTGGGCTTAGCAGCTAGCGTCCAAGACAATTTTTTTTTTTGTTCCAGAAAGTGAATGCCAGTAACCAAACAGAGGAAATCTCCCTCACAACACATCGACACCGAGAGGCTATGAACTTCTTGACGACTCCTTCAACTAATTGAAACAACCATGAGCACCCACATCTATTCTACCAACATACCCAGATAAAATAAACATTGTCAGCCACATATGGTACCGACAACCAAAACACACCAATAACAAACATCGTGCAAGATTTGGGGGCGTACTTCCCAGAGTTGGCGTGATGGGCGAGAGGTGTGAGGGGCGTGGAGGATAGGGAGGATTCACAGCTCCTAATGACTGATGGCGGCAAAAACGACAGAGAGGGAGGCAATTCCTGGTATGCTTGCCAGTGCTACAGACATTGACAAAGGTACGATGGATTTATGGCGGCAGCAATGACAAGCGAACGGTGTTGGCAAGATAATGGCGGCGCGGTGGGTCGTCAATCTGCGGCGTTTTGGGGTTGCAAAGGAAGGACACTGTGCGTAGCGGTGTTTAGCGTGGTGGTGAGCGGCTCTGAAGGGTTGTGCGATGGTGCCTGGAGATTCAACAGTGCTATGGTGCGATGCAACCTTGTGCATCCAGCGTGAAAGGATATTGTTAGCCGTGCAGTTGCAGTGGTTCGAAGTGGTGGCATTGTGCAAGGGTGTTTGCGTGCTGTTGTGTTGTGCCAAGGAATCAATGTTGGTTTGTTTGGGACCACAAGATTGCTGATAGAAAACAATCGCAAGGGCTCTGATACCAAATTTATTTTGTACTATTAATAGAAACAAAGGAGTTTGAATGGAGAAGGAAAAGTGGAAATGAGAGATAAGAAGAAAGGGAACGGGGAAGAGGAAGAAAACAAGGGAAAAATAGCTGTCAAAATTATTTTTCTCTTCAAAAGTGTCGGACAACCGTAGCTTAAATAGACTAGGGAACTAAGCCCTAGTCACACTTGGGCTGACAGCCCACTAAAGAAATAACATAAAGCCTAAAGTTTGCTAAATAATTAACATGTCAATAAAAATGCTGAATAATAAACATGGCAAGAACATAATCTCCAGCTCTCAATCACCCAACCACAAAGTCACTGGTCGGGCTGTTCTCCGATGTCGGCATCCATACACATGTGATCGGTGTCTGCACCAAGCCTCCCCCTCTACAATGCAGATGTAAAATGCCTTTCTGCCCATGTTTGGGCAAAAAATTCATGTCTTCAGGATACAAGCCATTCCTTACGTGTTCTTCCTCCCTTCCATGTCTTTCTAACCATCTGAAAGAAAAACCCATTCCAATCCCTTTTCCTTTCCTTCAGATACTATTGTCATGAAGCAGTGTGTGATTATGCAATCTGTCAGAAATGTTGGACTTTGGTAAGCTACTTATATGGTAGCTAGTCTTTTCTTTGTTTGAGAACTATTGGGATAATCATTGGTGGATTTGTTGGCTTTTCAGAAAGATTGATTCAATAGACTCCGAAGTAGGGTAATCTGGAGTGTCATAAAGATTGATTCAATAGACTCCGAAGTAGGGTAATCTGGAGTGTCATATCTTCATTCTTTATGTGGTGCATTTGGAGGAAGAGGACTGTAGAAATTGGAGATTTATTGGATAATTCTGCCTACTTCAACTGTAGGTCAGAGACTATATTTATAAGAAGAGAGTTAGTCCTTGGATAGGACTGTACAAATCTATCGTGAAACCATAGAGAAGTCCTTTAATAGGACTGTACAACCTGTAGATAAGAGACCTAAAACTATATAACTTATAGTAGTAGAAACATAAGAGAACTATACAACTTGTAGTAGTAGAAACATAATAGAACTAATTATTGACAGATTTATCTTTATCAGGAGATAAAGATATATCTGGTCTAATACGCCCCCTCAAACTTGACGTAGAAAGTCTAACGTTGAGGTTGAAACTAAGCTGAAGAAACCGGCTGGAGGGAAGAGCCTTTGTCAGGACATCGGCAAGCTGATCTTTGCCAGAGATAAACTTGACCTCTAGATACTTGTCTGCAACTTTATCTCGAACAAAATGATAGTCTATCTCAATGTGCTTTGTACGCGCATGATAGATTGGATTGGAAGTGAGATAAGTTGCACCAATGTTATCACAATATAAGAGTGGTGCTCGTGGAAGAGAAACACGAAGTTCTCGGAGAAGAGACTGGATCCAAATCAATTCAGCAGAAGCATTTGCAAGGGCTTTATACTCAGACTCCGTGCTTGAACGTGACACCGTGGGCTGCTTCTTGGAACTCCATGAAATCAAGTTTTTACCGAGAAACACACAATAGCCAGACGTTGATTTCCTGTCATCTGGGCAACCAGCCCAATCAGCATCCGAGAATGCAACAAGCTAATGCGAGGAGAGTTTGTGGATGCAAAAGGTGTAGTCAACCGTAACCTTTAAGTAGCGCAAGATACGCTTGACAGTAGACCAATGAGGGTCTCTAGGATCTTGCATAAACTGAGATACCTTATTGACAGCAAAGGCAATGTCCGGTCGAGTGAGAGACAAGTATTGAAGTGATCCAATAGTACTGCGATAGAGAGTAGGATCTGTAATTGTAGAACCTTCAAACTTGCTTAGAATTGTAGAGGAGGACATTGGAGTGGCAATCGGTTTTGCAAGATGCATGTTGGTCTTTTTTAGAATATCAAGGATGTATCTTTGTTGAGAGAGATGAAGACCATCCGATGACCAAGTAGCTTCAACTCCTAAAAAGAAATGTAGAGATCCAAGATCTTTGAGAGCAAATGATGAGTTTAGATCAGAAATAAGTCTAGAGATTGCATCTTTGTGTGAACTTGTGATGATTATATCATCAACATAAATCAAGACAAAAATTTTAATCCCATGAGCATTGTAGACAAAAAGAGATGAGTCGGCCTTGGAGCTTGTGAAATGTAATTCTAGAAGCCGTGTACTTAGTCTTGAAAACCATGCCCGTGGTGCTTGTTTTAAGCCATACAATGCTTTGTGTAATTTGCAAACCGTTGTAGGATGTGAAGGATGCTGGAACCCGGGCGGTTGTACCATATACACGGTTTCTTGGAGGCTGCCATGGAGGAAAGCATTGCTTACATCAACTTGATGAATAGCCCAACCTGCAGAAACAGCAATGGAGAGCACTGTTCTAATAGTTATAGGTTTAATAACTGGGCTATAAGTTTCGGAAAAATCAATTCCGGGTTGTTGATGGAACCCTTTAGCAACTAAACGAGCCTTATACCGCTCAATTGTACCATCAACCTTTTTCTTGATTCTGAAAACCCATTTGCATCAAACAATGTTCATAGATGGAGAAGGTGAAACTAGAGACCAAGTACCATTTATAAGGAGAGCATCAAACTCCTCATTCATTGCCTTGCTCCATTCAGCATGCTTGGAGGCTTGAGTGTAGCAAGTTGGCTCAATTTCCTGTTCCTGAGTTACTGCCATGAGTGCTTGAGGAGGTGGATATCGAATTCGACCATCTGTAAATTTTTTAGGTTTAAAAATCTGATTCTGTGATCGGGTAGTCATGCCATGCACTCTTGGTTGGGGAAGTGGTTGGGAAGCAAGAGAAGAATCAAAAGGAACTAGAGCATTAGTAGGTGAAGTGTCTGGGGTTGTGGTTGTGGAGGGTAAGGATGAGTGAATACAAGGGGAATTTGGCTCAAGAGAGGAGCTGCTAGTGGCATTAACTTGGGTGTTTGATGGTTGAATAAGAGGGACAGAGATACTGGGATGAATGGGAGGGGGATTGGAAGATTGGTTTGGAATGGATGTAGAGAAGGGAAAGTTTTGCTCATTAAAGATGACATGCCGAGCAATGTAGACTCTACCAGATGGAATATGGAGACACTTGTATCCAAGATGATTTTTGCTATACCCAATGAAAACACATGAATGAGACCGGAAGGCAAGTTTGGTTGAATTATACGGGCGAAGGAAAGGCCAACACTCATAGCCAAAGACTTTTAGGAACTTGTAATCAGGTGAGATTTGGAATAAGGATTCAAGAGGAGATTTGTGCTTGGTAACTTTGGAAGGGAGTTGATTTATGAGATAGACTGCAGTCTCAAAAGCCGAGTCCCAAAAAGTGAAAGGTACAGAGGCAGTAGCAAGAAGGGAAAGACCAGTTTCAACAATATGGTGATGTTTTCTTTCAACAGACCCCATTTGATGATGTGTATGTGGACAACTAAGACGATAAGACACTCCCATGTCAGTGAGAGAGGTTTGAAGAGGACGGAATTCACCTCCATTGTCACTTTGAACGGAGATAATTTTGGTACCAAAATATGTTTCAACAAGTTGCTTGAAACGGAGAAAAATAGCACAAACACCAGATTTTAATTTGAGAGGATAGAACCAAGAATATTTACTAAAATCATCCACAATACTTAGATAGAAACGATTATTGTTTACAAAGGTGATAGGAGCAGGGCCCCATACATCAATGAAAAATAATTGCAAAGGATTACTAGAAATAGAAGGACTATAACTAAAGTGAAGACGGTGACTCTTGCCCTGTTGACATGATGAACAAACAGAAGATAACTTGGAGGAAGTCACGGGCAGTTTATTGGACTTGATGATTTGAGTGATAATTGGAGAAGCTGGATGACCCATCCGGAGATGCCATTGGTCCAAAGGGACTTTTTCACCGAAATAGGCAGCAAAGTTCTTGGAAGAAGGAGCATGAGAGGAAGGCCATGGATAGATGCCGGATCTACTCGGGCCTTGGAGGAGCAACTGGTGGGTGTGAAGGTCCTTAACACAGAAAAAATTAGGATGAAATTCAATAAAAACGTGATTGTCACGAGCAAACTGGTTTACAGATATGAGATTCTTTTGGATTTGAGGAACATGAAAGAGTGAATATAAATAAAAATTGTGTGAGGGTGTAGGCAATAGACCACGACTAGAATGTAAGATTTTCAAACTTTGGCCGTTTCCGACTTGAATTGTGTCAGGTCCAGTGTATTCAGTAGCATTCAAGTTGAGATTTGACAGGTCATTGGTGAGGTGAACATTGGAGCCAGTATCCGGATACCAGGAGGAGTCAGGAGCAGGATTTTGTTGAGGCCATGTTGACATGCATCGAGGAGGAGTCATGCTGGTTGCTTTGCTCATACCTGAACCAGCATGTGGCTGCAGTGTGGCCTTGTTTGTGGCATACTTGACATGTTGGTCGCTGAGAGGGGGAGTTCCTGGATGAAGAAAATTGCTAAGGTGGTCCTCTGCCACGGCCACGGCCTCTACCGCGAAAATAATTGTTGGTGCGCGGACCAGTGTTGTAACCACGGTTGTTTCGGGAATATGACTGGCTCTGGTGTTAGGCAGTGTTGACAGTGGAGATGTTCAAATCAATGGCTGATTTTTGTTGCTCCAAACGCATCTCATAAGAGAGCATAAACCCATAGAGTTCATTGAGGGAGATGGAATCTTGTCGTGTGGTCACAGAGGTGACAAGAGAATCAAATTTTGGACCAAGACCAGCAAGTATAGCGGAGACAAGTTCTGAAGCTTCAATGGGTTTGCCAACTGCAGCCAAGAGATGTGAGAATCCTTGCGCTTTTTGATAATAAGCGGAGATTGTAAGAGCACCTTTCTTTAAGGTAGCCAATTGTTGCTTGAGTTGCATTATCCGGGACTAAGATTGAGCAGAGAAAAGAGATTCTAAAGTTAGCCATACCTCCCGAGAAGTGGTAAGACCAATGACATGGGGTAGAGCTTCAACTGAGAGAGTGGAGATGATGGTGCTAAAGATCATTTTGTCTTGATGATACTAGAGTTGAGAGGCTGGATTTGCAACAAGGAGGCCGGATGTTGAGTCTGGAACAAGCTGAGGAGGTCGTGGATGTGTTCCATCGACATAACCGAAGAGATTTTGGCCCTCTAGGAATGGGACCATTGGAAAGTGCCATAAGATGTAGTTGTCTTGGTTGAGTTTTTCTGAGATATGGTGATGAATATTCTGAAGAGGGATTGGGGTTGCGGAAGGGGTATGGGACGAAAGAGGGGGTGAGGTTTGGGTGGAGGATTTGGTTTCAGATGAAATTGCCATGGACGTTAGTCTTGAGAGAGCTCTGATACCATGTAGAAATTGGAGATTTATTGGATAATTCTGCCTACTTCAACCGTAGGTCAGAGACTATATTTATAAGAAGAGAGTTAGTCCTTGGATAGGACTGTACAAATCTATCGTGAAACCATAGAGAAGTCCTTTAATAGGATTGTACAACCTGTAGATAAGAGACCTAAAACTATATAACTTATAGTAGTAGAAAGATAAGAGAACCATACAACTTGTAGTAGAACTATACAACTTCTAGTAGTAGAAACATAATAGAACTAATTATTGACAGATTTATCTTTATCAGGAGATAAAGATATATCTGATCTAATAAGGACTTCTAGTGGAATTGAGCTTGCAGTGGTTAAATTGAAGTCACTTTTTGGAGCCCATTTTTTGGTTGGGTGGTTACAATTAGGGGCTCACTTGTCTGTTTTTTTGGATCTACATAATTTTAGACCTTAACTTTCTTTTTTCCTTCTCACTTTTTTCATGCGTGTCATTTGTGTCTTACCCATGTACTAGGGAAAAGCCCTTTCTGTTTTTCTTTTAATAAATTTATTACTTATCCAGAAAAAAAAGAGTTCACTTGCATAATCATATTAGTACGCAATACTGCTATGGAACATTTTAACAAATTAATAAAAATTTACTTATAAATGAATTTTTCTTCGAAGCACACCTGTGAGATTTTTTACTACTTTTTAAAGATTTTTCGTATAATATTTCCAAATTGTTTTGTGTGTATCCCGTATCCTGTTTCTGTATCAACACTCGTAGCTTGACAATCATCCTTTAGGACCTCATCCAGTATATTTTGGCTCCTAGCCTTTATTTTAGAGAGAATGATTGTTTTGCTCCATTCTTGATTTAGTTTTCTTACATGTAGATGTTTGTCAAGATATGGATTTTGAAGGGCATGATGGGCCATTGAGATCGGATTCGTCTACTCTAAAAAAATTTGAAGTGAAGATCACATCTGACACCCTTGCTGTAGAAGGAAGTAGTGGTAATTTCAAATTTTGTAGTCCTTCAAATGAGCCATTGACAACAGAAAAGGAGGAATCCGGTTTTAACTATAAGGATTCCAAGTATATAAAATCAGGGACCGATCTCGTTACTGCTGAGGACAATGGAAGCCAAAAAGTTGTGGTTGATGAGAAAGATGCTGAGGCCCTTCCAGTAGAGAAGGCCTCTAAAGACCATAGTAAATCACCAAGTGGTAGCAATTCTCATTTGTGTAGCAAGGAGAATATGGATGATAAAACTAATTTTCCTTCTAGCATCACTGGAAATGAGATGGTTGATGCCATCCCAATGAGGGATCACTCAGGTGAGGACGCCAATGGTGTTCTGAATTCTAAGGCAGAAATTAAGCAAATGGAAGTGCAGTTAATGGATAACAAAAAGCGACTGGAATCAAGGTTTGGCGATAGTGGTGAAATTTATTCTTGAATTTTACCTATCATACAGCCCCTTGTTGGCTTAAACTGCTTATTATCTCTTTTGTGGTGGGCTTTTTTATCACCATTTTTAAAATAACACTTGAGCCAGTTCCTATTAACCATTAGGTTTTTCCAGATTGGCTGCTCCTGATGCAAGGACTAGAAGTCTGTCCCCTGGTGCTGAGAATAAGGATGGAAACAAGCGCCCAGCGGTTATTTGTGACTTTTTTGCAAAAGGGTGGTGCATCAGAGGTAGTTCATGTATGTTTCTTCATATAAAAGGTGATTTGGACAATACTGCTGAAAAGCCTGAGGCAGATGTAGCTGCTTCGAATAGGAAAAGAAAAGTTCAGCTTGATGAAGGTATATATCATGTATCTTGTGAAGTATGGATCCAAGATTCTTCTCTGCTATGATGATTCTGATAAGCACCATTTCCTGCAACAGGTTTGGGAGACATTACTGAGAGATCAAGGTCGACTGGTTTTACTGAGCCACTGGCTTCTTCAGTTGAAAATAGTCTGGTATTTTCTTCACATGTCTCTTCAGAAACAATCCCGCTAAGAGAGCTTGGAGAAACCCAAAGTTGGCATCAATTTCATGAAAAATATAAGCTTCCATTGCTTGGGAAAGAGGAATTATCTTCACGCATCACCCCTGATCCCCAGCAATTGCCTTCATCTAAAGATGATCCTGGCTTTGTCTCATTGTTTGAGGATGTAGGAAGAGATAGTCACAGACAAAATTGGCCTGCTGACAATTATAGCGACCATGCTTTGAAAAAAAGTAGAGGCAGTTCTACAGTAAGGAATGGCTTGCTTCCTGAGCATGGGTTTTCTTCAAATGGCTCTGTGCTGTTGTCTCGCAATTACCATAGTGAGATCTTCTCTTCTCATTCAAGCAGTATGGAGGACATTGCTAGTATTCGGAGCCAATCTCTGAAGTCGGGCTCAATTAGTTCTCATACAACTATTGGTATGTTGCCATCTCATTGTAGCACAGCCTGGAGGGCATTTTCATCGCCATTTAGTTCTTCCACTTTCAATACAAGTCCTCTGGGTGCTCAAAAGCTGTTGGACAGAGAAAAAGAATGTCGTGCTTCTAGATCATATTCCCTGCTGCAAAGCTCTTCTCCCTTCTCTGGTTCTGAATCAGAAAATCTACCTCTAACCAATGTACGACTGCACTCAGCTGAACACAAAACAAATTTTTCTTCAAATGATTGGGAGCCTTCTGTTCCTTTCCGACCATCTTTTTTTCTTCCTCCTATGAATATATCAGGAAGCCTGTATGACCCTCTTCGTGATAGCATTGAGTCACCCAAGATAGGAGACCAGTCCTTTAGAGTTTCTCTCTATAGTCATGGGGCATCAATTGTGGATGAATCACATCGGCAGAAATATGGTGATTTGGTATTAACTGGGTCCCTTGGCCCAGAACGTAATGATGATACAACTTCTGTATCTTCTCATAATAAATTTTATGAGAATGTGTTGGAGAAACATTGCCATACACATAAAAGAGATTCAATTACAACTGAAGCTGAGACAGAAGGAACTTCTGTTGTTGACTGGCAAAATGGGACAATGCCTAAAGAAGAGAATCGCTTGGGCCCATCTCATGGCAAAGATATTAGAAAAATGAGCAAGATCAATGATCGTGATGCTTCCAATCATCAAAATGATGGGTCAAGACACCAAAAGGACATAAAAGTAAGTAGGGCTAGACAAGAGAGTGAAATGGATGCTGGACATAAGATAGATGGGGATATGCACAAAGAATCAAAAGCCCTGAGACATATTCGTGCTGCTCTTATAGAACTAGTTAAAGAATTGTTGAAACCAACTTGGCGTGATGGTCATCTCAGCAAGGATGCACATAACGTGATAGTAAAAAAAGCTGTTGACAAGGTTCTTAGCACCATACAGTCCCATCAAGTTCCAACCACCATGGAATCAGTAAAGCAATATCTCTCTTCATACCGTCCAAAAATTGAAAAACTTGTTGAGGTGAGTCTCTTGATTCTAATGAAAATATATTCTAGGAAGGACAAATATTGGAAAATAATTTGTTCCTGGCATTTGACAATTAATTTTTTATTTGCAGGGATATGTCGATAAATATGGAAAATCTTGAGACCTAGGCTGAGTGCTTTTGCTTTGTATAGTTTCATACGCTTGCACTGAATTGGAACTCATCAGCAGTTTGTCTGAGGCTATGTTTTACATAATTTAAACTGAGACAGCATGATGTTTTAGTTTTCTTTGTGTGTTATGCTTCATTAGTTATTTTTATTTCCTTTTATTTGATCTACTTTGGAGTAAATTGTACAGATTATGGCTCTTTCAAATTTTTATTAGGTTACTAGGAATAAAAGACTAAGTTATGATACTAGAAGTTAAATTTAGTTGGCTTCTATAACACAGCTTAACAGTGTCTGCTACTTTCTTAACATGCCCATTTGGCCCTTTTCTAAGCCTGTCTATTTCGAGCCACTGTAACTGCTTGTACTTCCTGGTGTTTAGGAATGATGATGCAAAAAACTTTTCTTATTTTTCAACCAAGTTGATGCCCTGTGGTCTTTCATTCATTCATTTAATGGGCTTCACAGATAAATACTTTATTTGATGCCCTTAGGCTAGGCTTGAACTCAAGATTTGCCGTATACTAGTTTTGCAAATAGATAGAAGTTGCGATTGTACTGGTTCCTTAGAAGTGTAGACGTCTGAAATTTATTGGTCATTTCAAACTTGGCTTCTTAATCAATTGGATCACAATATTGCAGGGAATGTATATGAAGTTTACTTTTGTTCCATCACTGATTCTGTTTATCATAGTTTCTGCGTTTTCAGATTCCTGTGTTTATGGATGATATGTGCATGTTTTGCTACATAGTTGTCACGCTCATATCTGGAGATATTTGTGGAGTGAGGTACTTATCTCATTTTTACTTATGACACGCCTTTGGTTTACTAAGTTTGAAATCGATAACCATAAGATTATTTCACAGTATCAATAATGATTTAACTCTATAATAGTATTGTGTGGCAGTGTTATATATATTGTTTTTGAAGTGTAGAAGCTGGTGCTCATCAATAATCAACATTTCTAGCTTTTGACTACAAAAAAAGTGGTTATCAGTTTTTTCCATATGTTTGTTAACTCTACCAAGAAGGTACTATAGTGAATGCCTTGTCATTATTCTCTACTTTTAAGTAGAAGAAAATCCTGCCTTTGATGCAATCAAATAATAAAAAAAACAAAAGAAAAATGATATAGGCTACTTCGAGAGAACCGTGATCTCTAATGGCTACTTCGAGGGAGTCGTGACTTCCAAGATACCAACAAAGGTTCTAGATTTTTATAATATTCAGCATGATATCTTATTGATTAGGGTTACACTTATATAGAAGACGGCTAGGTCATAAGACATAACTATTAGGTCTAGCCGTCATTATATCATGCCAGAAAATAAATAGAAAGGAAATAAATTAATGAAAAATACATTTCTTATTAGCTAAAACACTTTAGGAAATAATATATAGAGATTATGGGAATACTCTGAATAACTATCTTATCATTGCACTCTCTCTCTCTCTCTCTCTCTCTCTCTCTCTCTCTCTCTCTCTCTCTCCCCTCTGCCCTAGCGTTGGCACGTGGGAGCGTGTCTAGCTAGGGATTCGTTTCTTCTCGTCGCCTACCACTTCCTCTATCTTTCTTAGTCTTTCGTTTGGTACTCAGGTTTCGAGTTTCTGTTTTGCTGGTCTGTTGGGGTGTGATTCTCGCAGGGGAGTTTGTCAATGTGCTCTTTGGTTTGGGTGGTTCTTTTTCCGGCGATGTAATTTTGGCTTGGCTTGGTTGTCGGTGCTCTGGGGGTGTTGTGAGATGGATAAGAAATTTTTAGTGCAATCGAAGTCTTTTGCTTTCTCTGTTTTGGCTGAGGTGTCGGCGCTGAGGGTGGAGGAGAAGAGGAAAATTTTTCTAGGAGTGGTCATATTGAATTCTTAGAGCTCCGAATGGCTTGCGTCGATGTTGGAAGTGTTGTTGGGTTTACTGGAAGAGCAAGAAATTGTAAAGTCATTCAGAGGGGGATCGAAACTTTTGATTGCTCGAAGAGGTGGGAACAAAGATGGGCGCTTTTTAGAGGTTTCTTAATTCGGGTTGGGTGGTTGGAAAGGGTTCATTGTTATCCCCGAGGGTCGTGGAGGGTGGGGTTGGATCAAATTCTTTGACGAGCTGAGAAGGTTGTTGATTTTCTCATTGGCCCTATGTGTAGTGGGAGTGGTTCCTCTTCTTCTTCGGAGAAGAAGGAAGTGATGGCTGTTCAGCAAAGTTTGGGTTTGGCTCCAAAGTGGACGGGACCCTCTTTTGAGGAGGTGTTGAGGTCGGTTCTGGCCATTGTTGCGAGGGAGTTGTCCATCGTGGGTGGCGATCGTTCCAGGTCAAGGGCTTCGTTGTTGCAGCCTTGTGAGCTTGATCTTCTTCCGACGGTGTGGCATGCAAAGTTTGTACAAAGAACAACAGTGGATTGCTTCTCGGTGGAGTCGCATCAGCTCAACCTGTTGGACAAAGACCGTCCTCTTCGTCCGCAGGGTAAGAAGCGTCCCTCTTGTTCAAATTTGAAAATCGAACATTTGAGGTTGTGGACATAGCGTAAGTTGGGTACCGGGTTTTTTTTTTTTTTGGCTTTGGGCCTGGTTGTAAGGAATCTTCTGGACCGTTTTGCCGGGTCAAGGCTAAGTCTTAAATCTCCTGGCTTCCGCGTGGCTTGTCTCATGCCGAAAGCTAAAGTCTCCCGTTCGTCGAGTTCGCCGCCGGAGACGACGTCGAAGGTGTCGTCTGGGCTGATTCTAGTTCGACCTCCTCCTGAGGGTTTGGAGGTTGCTGCGTCGATAGCCACAGAGGGCGCGGGTCCAACAATATCGGTTTCTGTTGGGGGTTCCATTAGGTCGGAGCCCTCGTCGTCAGTAGTTACAGGGACGATGTCGTTTGTGCCTTCCACCAGGGGTGAGTCGAGTAATGTCCATACAGTGCTTTCAAGCCAGATTCTAGCCTCTAAAGAATCATCTGAGGGTATGGGTAATGGGTATGGTGTCATCGAGTTCTTTTGGGTTCTGTCATCCTCCTTTGCCGGCACCGGAGTTGTTGCTTCTAGTGGCTCCGGCAACTTCTCTAGGTTTTGTCTCCTTGTTGGTCGATTCTGAGTTGAACTCTTCTCCGGTGTCCTCCTCTTTAGTCCCTGCGGTTCCTTCTGTGCAAGCCCACGCAGCTTCTTCTTTACATGTCTCTGCAGATCCAGTAGAAGAGAAGAAGTCTACTGAAGGTCCTAGTCGGATTTCATCCACTAGTTCGACTTTGGGAGAGAAAGTCTGAGATGCAGTCTATTGGTGGAGGAAGGAGGTATCAAAGCTTCAAGAGAAGAAGGATCAGCCTATTGTTTGCGATCAGAATTAGGAGAAGGGTTGTTGGAGAATTGAGGCAAAGCTCTGGGGGACGATCTTTGAGGTGTATCCGTTGGTGACTAAAGAATAGAGACAGAAGCATCGGGAGATTTGGGGTGAGATGATTGAGAACAAGAAATGCGAGAGTAAGAGGGAGCTTCGGAATCTACAAAGTTCCGTAAATTATGGAGACATCAAAGCTTCTTCGAGGTGTAGGAGAGACAAGGCCAATAGGTCGTAGGGTTGGTTGCTTTAAGGGTTTTTTTTTGTGGGTTCTCAGGTTTTCTTGGTTTTTTGGGTGCTGTTTGGTTTCTTTTGCAGGTAGTATTTTAGTTGGTTCTTTGTTTTCTAGGTTTTTTTTTTCGGGTTTTTCGGGTCATTGTGGTTCCTGTGTATACTTCTTGTGTACGTAGGGGTGCCTTATGCTTTCTTTTCAATAAAATCTACTTACTTACCAAAAAAAAAAAAAAAAAGATATTATACTCTTTATTCACTATTGTCTTGGGGGATTTGGTACTACCACGTGTGCTACCACATAAGCCCTAAAATTCTGAACGTATCATCCCTCTCCCTTAACATCTTCCTTGTCCCCAAGGAAGAATTTTGGTGTACCCACTGCCACATGTCTACCCCAGGAACAAGATGCAACTATGCTGGACAATGAGTCCATATGACGCTTTTCAGCAGCTCTCTCAAAACATCTTCTTGGTGTAGAAAGTGTTGCTTCTGTAAATGGTGCTTCGACATTATATGAGTGCGTCAATGCTTTATAACCACCATAATTGAATCCAACCAAATTTCCAGCACACGTCATGCTATTTGCCAAGAGAATGAGATGCTCTTTGAGAACAACTTTTGCTACCATTGTCACTGATTTTTCCAGGCGCTTCTTATCGCGAGATGCATCCCAATGCTCAGCTTTCTTATTCTTGGTTTGTGTCTCTTTCTTGTAGTGGTTGGGATCATGCAATCTTCTTTTCCCACCAATATTTTTTTTTCCCGAACCAAAGCCAAACAAAAGCTCCATTCTTTATCTCTCTCACACCACAATGAACACGAGTGACTCCCAGAGGCATGGGAGCGCGGCGTGAGTTGATGACTGCGCGTTTGGAAGGTTGGGTCCAGTGATTTCTGGATGTGCGGCTGGGGTGGGCTGATCTGAAGCCGATCGAGGGTGGTTTGGTGAGGCGCCGGTGTGGATGGATTTTGGTTGCTTCAATCGCTCCTCTTCCTCTTTTTTGTGATGGTGGTAGCCGGTGAGGTAGGTGTTGTGGTTTGCGTCTCTAACACTGCTTGGGGCTTTGGCATCACTTCTTGTTGCCGATGGGGTAGGTTGAATGGGTGGGGCTTGGCTTGTCGGAGAGGTGCGTGGTGGAGAAAAGCTTTCAATTCTTTTCCTGATCTCCTCCATCCGTTTGCTCGCTTCTTCTTTATACGTGAGGAATTCTAACCGCGTCTTGTCTAGCCTTGCTCGTTCCTCTTCATTCCAGAAAAACATGGTGATGGCGTGGATCAGAGATTGTTGTAGAAAACAATCAACTTTGGCTCTGATACCACTTGATGCAATCAAATAGTAAAAATGAACAAAAGAAAAGGGATTAAGGCTATTTCGAGAGAGCCGTGACTTCAAAGATACCAACAAAAGTTCTAGGTTTTCATAATATTCAGCATGATATTTTATTGATTAGGGTTACACTTATATAGAAGACGGTTAGGTCATAAGACATAACCATTAAGTCTAGCTGTCATTATATCATGCAGGAAAATAATTAGAAAGGAAATAAACTAACGGAAAATACATTTCTTATTAGCTAAAACACTTAGGGAAATAATATATAGAGATTATACTCTTTATTCATTGATGTCTTGGGGGATTCAATATTGCAACGTGTGCTGCCACGTAAGTCCTAAAATTCTGAACATAGCAGCCTTCTACTACAAAAATGTATTTTTGTTTCTATTTCGAGAGAGCCGTGACCTCCAAGATACCAACAAAGGTTCTAGGTTTTCATAATATTCAGCATGATATTTTATTGATTAGAGTTACACTTATATAGAAGACGGTTAGGTCATAAGACATAACCACTAGGTCTAGCTGTTATTATATCATGCAGGAAAATAATTAGAAAGGAAATAAACTAATGGAAAATACATTCCTTATTAGCTAAAACACTTGGAAAAATAATATATGGAGATTATACTCCTTATTCACTGCTGTCTTGGGGGATCCGGTATTGTCACGTGTGCTGCCACGTAAGCTCTAAAATTCTGAACGTAGCAGCCTTCTACTACAAAAAGGTATTTTTGTTTCTCTCTCTCTCTCTCTCTCTCTCTCTCTCTCTCTCACACACACACACACACACACACACACACACACACACACACACACTCTTTTGTCCCTCCATTGGACACACACACACACTTCCTTTGTCCACACACACACACACACACACTCTTTTGTCCCTCCATTGGACACACACACACACTTCCTTTGTCCACACACACACACACACACACACACACACACACACACACACTCTTTTGTCCCTCCATTGGACACACACACACACTTCCTTTGTCCACACACACACACACACACACACACACACACACACACACTTTTGTCCCTCCATTGGACACACACACACACTTCCTTTGTCCATTCTCTAGCCACATCCTTATCCTGTTTACTTTTAATACCCTAGCCAAATGCCACCACACACACACACTCACTTTTGTCCCTCCATTGGACACACACACACACTTCCTTTGTCCATTCTCTAGCCACATCCTTATCCCGTTTACTTTTAATACCCTAGCCAAATGCCACCACACACACACACACACACACACACTTCCTTTTGTCCCTCCATTGGACACACACACTTCCTTTGTCCATTCTCTAGCCACATCCTTATCCCGTTTACTTTTAATACCCTAGCCAAATGCCACCACACACACACTTCCTTTTGTCCCTCCATTTGTCCATTCTCTAGCCACATCCTTATCCCGTTTACTTTTAATACCCTAGCCAAATGCCACTTCGGATAGCATGTTTACTTTTCAGTTTCAGACTTCTTTTCTAGAATATAATACCAAACACTAGTTGTTAACATAACGCTTTACAGTAAGTACTTTAAGGACACTTCTTAGAGAATTACTTTCTCTAGATTGCACGAGAGAACCAAAACGGGAGCCTAGTCTAGTGGATTTTACTTTCTAAAATTTCCTTTTATGGTTGATTGAGCATATCCATGATTGTGTCCCGCAGTGTCTGTTTTTTTTTTATCACCTTCTTTTATATGCAAGACTAGTGGGGAAAACACCATATTGAAAGATGCATGATCTTTTAGAGTTTGTTTGGGATTGCATTGGAAAATAAAACTTTTGTCAATAGAAAAGGCTTCATTTTCAAGCTTCATTTTTAGAGCAAACGGACCCATTTTTTATTGGTATATGTTTTTTTTTTTTTTTGGTACTAAAAGTACTTTTTAAGCTCATTAACGCATTCTCAAGCAGGCTCTTAGTTAAGAGGTAAATAGGGTATATTATGTTTAGGATATGGATTATAATAGCTTTAGATGAACGGTTCAGATCATGACAACAGAACAGAGAAAGAAGAGTAGCTTGCATGCCAAGCTTGGGTCAAATGCAAGCCACAAGAGTGGAATACAAGTCACCAGGGTGGCCAAACTGCCCCCTTTGGCTACTGGGTTAGCATGGCCAACACCAACCCGCTCATTGGCGTTGGCTGAACAGTCCTTCCCTCCCTCCTTTTCAAAACCAGTCATTGGGGGTGGGGGATCCACCCCTATGGCTAAAGTGGCTAATTTGACAAACTCCAACCACTCGTGGTTTGCACCTGGTGCATCCCTTCTTTTTCTATCCTATGTGCTGTTGTGATCTGGGGGGGTTCACTTTTAATGAGTGGCTTAGATAAAAGCTGGGAATCATTCAGTCATTCAGTTGATTGGGATCCGGTGCAATCCAATGGATTGGATCTCAATCTCTAGGATATACCTATAAGCTGTCATTCATTGGATTGAGAAGGGAGGATTGCCTATAAAATGAAGTGGAGAAGTGTTACCTACGAGCACCTATTAGAGCTAACTAGATTATGTTATATGGTGCCTACAAGGCCTGCAGGCTTTATAGTTCCCATTGCCATATTGACAAGTGAGATGGTATTGCACATATGGTTTTTATTTTTTATTTTTATTTTATTATTATTATTATTATTATTTTATATATGTGTGTGTGTGTGTGTGTGAAAAAAAGGTGTAGGGGCTCAACTCAAGTACTCGAGGTATACAAGAGACATTCTACATAGAAGAAGAAAAAGAACATATATTCAAAAATTCTAGAAACTCGTAGGCAGCCAACCAAACATAGACATTAGAAAATTGTTGGCAGCCATCCAAACAGCCTTTAATTCAAACACCATCCTCTTGCAATTACCGAAGTTTCGGTCATTCTGTTATCTCCAAATACCCCACATTAAGCACAGAAGAACCAACCTCCAAACTTCTTTATTTCAGTGGCTACTGAGCTGACCTATCCAACAAGCCAATAGCTCCATCGGACAATGGGACATGACCCCCTTTATCCCAAAATGACGGAAGATCAAAACCAACAAATCCTTGACTACTCTGCAATGGAGCAAGAAGTGGTCAAGAGATTCCCCATTTTTCTTGTACATACAGCATCAATCCAACACCATGACTTATCTCTTCCTTCGATAATCCAAAGTTAAGATTTTTTATAAAGTTGTTGCCCTTACAAAAAAGTCACCCTCGAAGGAGCCTTATTTCTCCATATGGTCTTCCAAGAATAGGAAGGCCTAGTGGGAGGACTAAGCGCGTGGTAAAAAGATTTGACCTAAAAAACACTCCTCTTGGAAGAAGTCCAACAGATTCCTCGCCGCCTCATTTCAATCTAAAGGAATCAACATATCAAAGAATGAGGTAATCAAATCCACCTCCCAATTGTGCACTAATATGTTAAAGTTAATGTTCTACGGTATAGAATTGTTTTTGAAATCTGCATATGACTTTCCACCGACACCTCCTTAAAACGAGAAATACTATACAACTCTGGAAAGGCCGCCTTTAAAGTATGATCCTCACACCGTACAAACCTTAGACCAACTAACAAGATGAAATTTAAATTCGTCACCAACTCCGTCTCATAAGAAATCTCGAAGAAGTTTCTCTATTCGATCAGCTACACCAGCTAGGATGGAGAAAAGAGACAAATAATTAGTGGGCAAATTTGAAAGAGTGTTTTTAATCAAAGTAATCCTACCACCCTTCGATAACTAAAGCCGCTTCCAACCTGCCGACTGACGTTCAATCTTCTCAATAATATCATCCCAGATTGATTTTGCTTTGGACAAAGCAACCCACAGAAGATCTAGATACTTCTTAGGCAGAGAGGGCACCCTACAACCAATGATACAAGCTTAACCTTCAACATCTTCCATGGGGCCCGTAGGGACTAATTCAGATTTAGCCAAGTTAATTTCCAACCATGAAGCAACTTCAAATAATTAGAACAAACAACACAAATGACAGAGATGATCTGAATTTGACCCATAAAAGATCAAGGCATTATTTGCAAAAAAGAGATGAGACACGAGGAGCTTGTTATTATTCTTAACCCTACCAAAAATCCTGATAAGGGCCCTTAATCCCCAATTGCAGACAACATTCTACTCAAGGTCTCCGTGACAACCACAAAAAAGAAAAGGAGAGAAAGGATCCTCTGTCTTAGTCCATGAAAACTTTTTAAAAAGCCACTGGTATTGCAAAAAGAAACTGAGATTGGATAAAAAGAAGACCTTGAGGGAAAAAACTCAAAATACGTTGTAAGATAAAGAATGGGTAGTGAAGGGTGTAGTGCCAGTGAATTGTTCTAAAGCCTGTATTAGTGCTTATATAGATTTATAGTCTGGGGATGTTCTCACTAGACTGTTCAATCCTGGGGCCATATATGGAAATGCAACTGAAATTATGTGAAACTGAGGAGAAATTTAGATGCCGAAATGTGCAACAATTAGGTGATTGATCATGTAGTTTTCTTGTCATTTGTGCTTTGGTCATTCAATTTTAGGAAAGAAGACCCATAACTAAAGCTGCTGCTTACTTTAATACCTCAGGTTGAATTGAAACCTTTCACAAGCCAAAACTCTTTGGGATGAAATTTGAATTGAAGCCTACAACCTTCTAAAAAAAATCTTCATTTCAACAAAATGAAATGAATTTTCAAGGAACTAAATGTTGAAAAAACATATGAAAAGAGAGAGCCTCAGTTTAATGCCACTTAAGATTTTCTCGAGGCGCGGTATGCGCTTTTGTAGTTGGTGTAATTGCACGGCATTGGCTGCAAGGGGAGACAAATGACTGGAATAGTTTCCGGCCAAACCCTGAACTTGCTGCAGTGCGCTCCTTGTTTGCCTGGATTTTCACTTCGTGATTTGGTTTAAACGTGACTCTCATGCCACCTGTGTTGTCACCTGGTCTCCTGCTGCGGCCACGAGTTGTTGGTAATGAGCCTCGAGACGACTGCGTAACGACGCAAGATTCATTCCGACCATTGGAGACCAACAGATCAGGTGGGGAATATTTGATTGGATCAGTGGCAGTCAAGTGTGGTCGAGTATGACTGAATTCAAATTCTGGGTCATCCTCTTTGATTTGGTTGGTACTGATAATAGGAGTGATTTTGATTGCTGATCTTGAATGCATATGAGGCCAGCAAAGGAGAGCGAGTCAGCTGAACCCTTGTCTGCTGCAACATCCACAGATATCTTGTTTTGCAGGTGGGTTGCCATTGATTGTGTGGCACTCTTTTGCCAGATTCCTGGAAGCTTTATATGTAGAAAACTGGATGTTGCTTTTTGGATGTACATATTTGTTCTGCTGTGTTTGTTTTTGTTCTTTTTGCCGTAATTAGCTTAGTTTTTGGGGGGCCGGAAGTTTAGGATGAGAGTAGTTTTTTATTTGAAAAAAGAGAGAAAAGAGTGATCCTGCTGAGAATCTATGCTAATTGGTGTCATTCCATTCTTCTGGATGATAGGAATTTTGGACGGTAAAGATAAAATAATTTTCCGACTGCCTTGTTTCTGTTTTCGTTTCGGTGGATATACCAAAGAATTGCTGTGTAATTTTATGTTTAACCTCTTATCTATTGTTGTCAAAAGTCGGCGGATTCTGATGATGCTGAAAAAGCTCTGTATGTTTTTACCATGTAGTTCCAAATATTGCTCTCAAGTTGCTGATGGGTACGAGGATCACTTGATGGTCCCTTCAAGTAAGGACTGGTGGAATAATCTTAGGGAAGGATTGGTGTTGTTCAACTCTTATTTGTCCATGTCATTCATAATTCCTATGCATGGGTGGGAATTCCTAAGGGTTCTGTATCCATCATTATCAATGGACTGCTATCGGTGTAGAGAGAGAGAGAGTACTTGGGCAGAGCAAAAGGTTCTGCAATTCTAAATTCATCAAAACACATGGCTATATCTTGGTGGTGCTCTCTGAAAGCTCCGGCTAGACCAAGATCGATCAAATTAACCGAAGAGTAATGATACTTTTTACGCTTGTTTCATATCAAATGATGTGGTACGTTTTAAGCGACTTTCTATATATTACACATATCATGTTAGCCGGTGTAAAATGAGTGGAAGAGTAAATTACTCTTAGCGGAAAAAGAGAGGTTCTTTATATTACGTGCCACATGGGCCTTAGCCCGTAAAATCTATTTAGCTGGACTGGGCCTGCAATCTGTACTGGGAGCCCAATGCTCAAAGACTTCCAATCTTTTGGGCTGACTATTTCCAATTCATTTGGGCTGTCTGGTGTTGAAATTTGGCCACCACCTGTTTACTGCCTAAAAATTCTGTATTTATTTTGATATCTATGTGGGCATATATATTTTTGCGAGATTGGGATTGGGTTTTGGCAGTGGCTAATTTCTTTTTCTGATACTAGAAGGCTCCGTAAATAATAATAATAATAATAATGATAATTTCAAAAAAAAAAAAAAAAAAAAAAAAAAAAAAAAAAAAAAGGAAGAGAAGAAGAAGAAGAATGATATGTTAGAAGGCAACTATGGGCAACAAAATGAAATATTCCTCCCTTGTAGACGAATACACGAATAAGTATCCCAATTGTAACCTGGTATAAATTCATGAGTTCTCCATTTAAATCATTCTCTAAACATGATTCCTTTGCACCGTGAACATACCAAGAACATAAGAAGAATATTCCTCCCTTGTAGACAAATACACGAGTAAGTATTCCAATTCAAACCTATTACACTTCAAAACATACCAAGAACATAAGAAGAAACTGAAGATATGGAGAGCAATGAGCATGAATTGGGAAGAGTTTTGCCAATTCTCAACCATTGATGGCAGATGAAACGTTTAGCTTTGCCTCCGTTTTGCCGGAGTTTAGTATCAGCTATATCATTGTTTTATGGTGGCATGGGGATCCTGATCTCATCAATTCATATGAGAGCTTGTTTGGACGCCACTTATTTTGGAGGTATTTAAAGACCGGTCATTTGGGTTGTTCGAGTACCGTTGAGCAAGTCGGGCACGGACTGGGAAGGTTGGCTCTTCCGCTAATTAAGCAACTTAGGCAATTACTAAGGCCCCTTAGTGGAATAAGACCTCATAGTAGTATCAATAAGTCGTATGTAATTTAATGTCATAGATGTTGTCTTTGTCAATGTGATAGCTTTAATACTTCTCGTGCAGTATGTATTTTCTTGAAATTACAGTATGGTCTTTAATTTTTTTTTATTGGAATGCGACGAATAAATATGTTGAAACGGATAAAGATTGCTTAGAAGTAAACTACTTGAGCCTAAATTTAGGAGATCCCAACTCTGTTGGAGGACAGAATACCATTGGAAGAAAATTAGTCTATCAAAGGATTAGTAAGTGCTTCTTTGACTGTATCAGCCTTCATTATTAATTACAGTCATTAGAACATGCTAAGCCTATTAACATACATAGCGAGAAGAATATTGTTACTGCTAGTACGTTATAATCATCACTACAAACATCATTTGTCTTTTGGCATATGATTGGTTCTTCAACTTTTTTTTATTATTATTTTTCTTTTTAGTTTTGGGGTTTTATAGACTTTACCATTGCAGTATCGATAAAAATCTTACATCACCTAAATATTTTAAAAGACACGCCACATAAACATCTTCTTTTTTTGTCTTTTTTTTTTTCTCAAAAAACAAAAGTTGCTTTATTTTATTTTATAAACTAGACACCCTTAACATAGAATCCCCAGCAAAATCACGATAATATCCTCATTGTCCTAGCCATGTCTAGATCCTTCTCCTGGAATCCCACTTTTGTCAGACTCACACCAACTCAAAATCACCACCTTTAATCGGTAAGCAAGCAGTAGTGCACTAATTACTCCATTAAAATTTTTTAATCATAGTTAGACTCATAAACAAAATCACCTAATAAGTGTTAGTATATCATAAATTCAAAAATTTAAGTTATAGATAAAGATTATCATTTATTCATAATTGAAGACTATGACCTAACTACAATTAAATATTATTATTTAATCACAATTAAACACTGCAATCCAGTTGAGACATGTTACATATAATATATATTTCTTATACATCACTTTTCTAAATCAAGCATTGGATAGGTAGAATCTACATGATGATTCTTGTAGATTCTATACAAATTCAACTATTGATTTAAAAGAATTATGTACAAAAGATGTACAAGAAATATGCAAAAATAAATTAATGATTATTATCTTATCGTAGTTAAAATTTATTCGTATAATCTTTGTATTTATTTTATATTTCGCTTTATATTGTGCATTACATTATTTCAATAATTAGGTGTGGGGTCCAACATCTCACATCCAAACCACATGTCCCACCACACCATCATTCATGGGAGCAATGGGCCCATGGACCCCACGTTGCTCTGAGGAATAGGACAAGAATTGTCTAATTACAAAGAGGGTACACTACACTTGTAAAGCAGCCACCAACCTACTCCCAGTCTCCCATCTCATCCACAAAGAGATATTATTTTGCGGGCCCCGCGTAGCCAAGTCTTTATTCTTATCCATCCCAACGCTCTATAATAGTCTATTCCCACTCACATTTTTCCCATCTCCAGCGACACATTTTAGGGTATGTTTGGTAACATGTCACAAATTCTCTTATTTTATTTTTATTTTTTATTTTTTTTATTATGTTAATAGTTTTTTATTAATATTCAAATAAAAAAATTTACTAAAATATATATATATATATATTTTTTTATTTATTTTTTTATATAAATTATTTCTATTTTATATCACGTCGATCACTTTTGATTATTACTCAAAAAAATTAACCCAATAGATTTTACCAAACACACCTTAATTTTGAGGAATGATTCTTATACGTTTAACTTCTCAATTGTGGCAATTAAATAATATAATTTGATGAAAAATAACACAATGCGAAATATAAAGAGAAATAAAAAAATTATATAATTTATGTTTACATAATAAAGTTTAAAGAACAATATTTTACTCTTATTTCTTTAAATAAAGTTTATAATATAACAAATTCTTATTTATAAAAGAACTAAATAATATCAATAAATTTTAATTATAACTAAATAATAATATTTATCTATGACTAAGTGATAAACTGTATTTCAAATTCTTGAACTTTTAATATACTATAACACTCTTGGAAATAGTAAAAGGAAAAGTCTGGAAATATCAAGCCTAAATTAGGCAGCACACAGATATTTAAAGCACCCAGATCTCTATATAATCCAGCAGAGATCCATTACGAACAAAGAGAGAGCAAAGATGGTTCTGCTAGAGAAGCTTTGGGACGATGTCGTGGCCGGACCTCAACCTGAGCGTGGCCTTGGTAAGCTCAGGAAGATCTCCGCCAAGCCCTTGAACGTCCAAGGTGTATATATATATATATATATATAAATATATAATAGCAAAGATACTTTCATGTCTATCTATCATCAAATTTGCTTATGCATGGTGTAGTACTTATATATGTGGGTGGTTTGTGCGCAGTGTTAGATGTGGAAGGAGAGGGAAGCAAGTTACAGAGGTCGATGACGATGCCGGCGAGCCCAGGGACACCTTCGACACCTATAACGCCGACAACACCAGTGGCGGCGCGTAAGGATAACGTGTGGAGGAGCGTGTTCAACCCCGGTAGCAACCTTGCCACAAAGAGACTAGGTGCTCATCAGATCTTTGACAAGCCAGAGCCTAACTCTCCCACTGTCTACGACTGGTACGTACAAAATATTCCAAGCGTTTTTGCATGCTAGAGTAGGTTGCACTTGCAGCGCGTGACCCAACGCTCTTTCAGTGAGATTATTTGGAATAATTGTCTGTTTTCAGAATCTCTTTCATTATTGAGGACAAGTTTGATACTATATTCCGCACGCGCTTTTGTGGCTGCGCGTGAGGTTCATTTTTCTGAGTGCGCACACGCGTACGCGCGGTGTACATGCACATAATTAGTGGGTTCTCTTCTCCGCTGCCGGATCTAACGAGACTCTCTGTTGAACAGAGAATTTCGGGATGAATTCTTTTACCGTCCAAGTTGAATTTCGAAAAAATCATAGATGATTTAAAGTAAATGTGAAAGAAGGAATTTTTGCTTGATTTGATTTGTACTAAGATGAAGTGGGTTGTACGTGATCGCAGGCTCTACAGTGGCGAGACGCGAAGCAAGCATCGCTGATGAGGTGGCCGGCCGACGATTACGGAGGGTTTGATGATCATGTAAATAGCGTTTTTCTTTGCCTTTTCCACCGGCGTGTCGTTTTTTATGGTACTGTGACTACGTGTCCTAACTAGGCTTGCTATCTGGGCTGACTAGTGTGGTTGTGTGAGTTGCTAAGGTCTGGGAGTGGGAACGATGGCGATGGCACCGTCGTTGATCTTTGCAAGTCAGATCTGCCGTAGACGGCGGTGATCATAAGCTACGTTGTTGTTGTTAGTAAAATAAATGGTATTTGTGCGTTCTTTCTTGGTTCTTTTCTTGGAGCTCTTTTATTGATCAGTGGAATGTATTCGAAGTTGGGACGTCTATGATTCTATAAACGGGCTCTCTCTTTTGTAATTAATTTCGTACATAAATTGTGTGGGTTTATCACATTAATCACCTTTTAAGGAATGGATAATCTCAAATTTCGATCTTACCGGATCACGTGAAACCAGTAATTAAATAATCAAATTTCATTAAATAATTAAATAAAAATATATTGTTTGTAGTATTCTAAGAATTTTTCAACAAGGATACAGGGGGCAAGGGACCCAGATGGAATGGATAGATAAGGACCAAGGAGGGACCAATCACAAATGTAAAGAAAAAGTCAAGAAGATTATGGGGGGCATGGATGGGTCCTGTCGTGTTTTTAAGATTAGATTGAACCAATATCTCTATTATGCACAACATCAACGTCGATTAGATAAGAAAGGGTACCAAAATGGATTAAAAAAATACTAGAAATATGATGTTTACCTACTTTAATGTGACCTTGTTCTTAGCACTTTCAATGAGAACTGTTAAACTCAGGATAAGGATTTAGATAGAGGCTTTAAAATATCTCCGTTGTTGATCACAAAATCTTATTCAATGGGGGTAAATCTTGGACCCCCCCAACGGCCGTATGGTGAAAATTTTATTGGGTCTTGATTGTAAGTGGACCACGTGGTACTTTTTTAAGGGGTATTAAATTTGTAGGAGGAAGGTTTCTAAGGATTTATAAAATGCATGAGATTTGTGACTATTAGTAAGGCAAAGAAAGATGTTTTTTATTTTTATTTATCATTTGTCAAAGGGGCTTGTTATTTGCACTTCAAGTGCATATGCATAACAGGGGTACAATACTCTCTCACATGGGGTGGGCCCCTTGTACCCTTATTGTGCACGAAGTGCAAATAGCATTTTCCTTTGTCAAAAGATAAAAGATAGATGTTATTTGCACAACAATACTAATGTGTCCAACATTTTTTTTAAAATAAAAATGTTGGACACATCATTATTGTTGTGCAAAATTGTTGCAGCTAACATATCTTTTTGTCAAACGAGTAATGCTACAAATCACACTTTTATTTCACTACCATCTCTTTGGCAACATGGAAGTACCAATCAAGCTTTTAAAAAAGAAAAAAATAAATAATCATAAGCAGGGACGGAGAGACATTTTAATGGGAGGGGGCCAATTTTTTTTTTTTTTTTTTTTAAGTAGGGATTAAAGTATATAAAGCTAAATTTTAAGTAAATTAAACATAACCCAAATTTTATATTTTTATTATTCCCTTCAAATTAAAAATCAATAAGCAAAATTGAAAAGAAAGTTTTTGGGAAAAAAAAAAAGTAAAGAAACCCGTTGTCCAAAGATTCAGAAAATAAAAAATAAAAAATAAGCTCTCAGTTTCTGTATTGAAATTGAGAAATTTCAGCTTGATGAATTGTGTACTTCTTGACGTTCTTGCAAGGCTTTACCTGGATGACATGGTTTTTGAAATTAACATTATCTTACTCCTTTTGTTAGAACAACCAATTTTAACTAACACAGTAGCCCACTAACATACTGTTATGCAAAACACACTATATTCTATACAAAACACATTCTGCTAAACGCAACACAAAACAAATTAAATGCATATCTTCTAGACTTTTCTAATGCCATCTAGTTATATTGAAATGAATTTCCATTTTACATTATCTTTGTCACGCATTCTTAGGAAATCGAGATTTGTTAGACATATGACTCTTCGAGTCCACACGTGTCTTCTTCCAATGCACTGCTTTATTAAACCCCTTTAATTTACTTGGAACAAAACCTCTTCAAATTTGTAAAGCTCTTTCTATTGTTATCATTCTCAAACATTTCCATTGCCACCCGTGAAATATTGAAGGAAAAAGTTTTGATAATGAAGCTATTGTTCCAAATAAGATGAAACCAGTTGAAGTGATGATAAAAGGGAATGGGCCTAGGAGCCAAAAAAATATTTCTTGTTATGGCCAATAGGCAAAAAAACCCCTTATAATTTAAATTTTTTTTTACCTTAAATTTTTTTCCATCTTAAAAGCTTGCTTATTGTTTAAGCATGAGTTAGAGTCTCGTTTGCTACAGAGATTAATTTTGAGATTATAACAGTGACGTAGCTAGCGTCGAGTTGGTGAAGGCTCGAAGGCAAAATTGTGTTTCACCTCACATAGTCTCAACACGTTTAAAAGTGCAAAAAAAAAAAAAAAAAAAAAAAATCCAGAAATTTGGTGGGGGGGGGGGGGGGCATGGCCCCTACCGCCCCTTCCCTCCGTCACTTATCATAAGCTAATTAGCACTACCACGTCATCCGAGTTGGATAGTGTAAAAAAAGTATGGCTAGTAGCATTCCTTTGTTAAAAAAATGAAAACCTTTAATGCTCCGTTTGCTTTGACGTAAAATATTTTCCATTGAAAACAAATTTCAACAAAATCAATTTTTCAGAAAAAATGATTTCTGCGACCATCGCCAGAATCTAGCAACCGGCGCCGGAATCCAACAATCGGATACCAAAATTCGGGACCTTAAGCGGTAGATTCGAGCTACCATCAAACTCCAATGCCCAACAGTGAAGAATTCCTACAAACGTGCATACAAGAATGATGAGTTTAAATCTAAAAAACAATTTAAAGTTTTCAAAACTGTAAGTCGTTTTTCAAAAATTAAAGAAGTTTTAACGGTCAAACTGAAAATAATTTATGTTGACTATCATTTTTTGTTGCACCAAATACCGAAAAATATTTTACACCCAAACAAATAGAGCATTCGAATAATGTTAAATACTACACTCTTATCTTATTGGGCTGATATAGCAATACCCCATTAGCCTTGGAATTTTAATTTTAAAAAAAAAAAAAAAAAAACAAAAACAAAAACAAAAACGAAGATTATTCAAACCAATGGAATGGGGATGAGATGGTTGTATAGTATCTATCGTTTCTCAACTTTTAATGGTCTTTAAGTTCGAAATCTGATCCACGTCTTAAAAAAAAAAAAAGGAAAAAAAAATTCAATATTAAATCATACGGGGTACAACGTACATGGTCACTCTTGTCATCTAATCAGACCATGTGCATCAAATCACCAGTATCAATACACAAGTTTTTATCTGCTGCATGAATGTCCCATGTAAGTGTTTGTGTTTCATAGAAATCTTTCTATAGACATAATTTAAAAGAGAGATAGGCATTTCAATATCCACGATTTCCATGAAACCAGCCCCCATATGATATAAAAGCTCTTTTTTTGTTGATTTGAGCTCATTAAACAGCAGTAGAAAGAACAATATAAGCATGCACTACACTTTCAAGGGAATATAGTGACGGCTAGATAAATCTATGGATGCTTGTAGAAAGTGGTAACGAACCTTTTAGTGTGACAACAACCTTCCTGATTCTAATATATTCATTTTCTGTGTACTTTCCAACCTGGGAAAGCTTTGATTTGGTCCTAATATAAAATAGCCTAGAGCATTGAAACTATCTATTAGCAGAGACTCCATTCTCAGTATAACTATATACCACACTTTGATAAACGAAAGATGAGAAAGCTTGTTCTTCATGACAAACCCGTCACAAAATTTGAGTTCCACGACTTCCTTGTGTATGCCAGAAGCTGAAAGATCACAATCAAAACAAAAGGATCAAGCTAGTGTTCCAACTACAAGCCAGAAGATATGCATTAACAACTGTAAATAAAACTAAAACCGTGTGTTTTGTATATTTTTACGTGTATAATATATTAATGCAATTCTAGAAGAAATGATTACCAAATATCCATGAATAAGGTTGTCTGTCATAAGTCCTGCCAGAGTTTCCTCCTCCCCTAGGACTCGCAACTTATCTTTGTCCGGATCAATTACATTGGACTTGGACAGTGGAGAACTTGAAGAGGTTGAAAGGTCGATTTTGGAATGTAATTCTTTTACCAAGTATAATACAACTTCATCATCTTCCAATGCAGTCTGGACAGCTACATACTGTATTAACAGGCATGAGAACCACTTCCAGTAGTGGTGATTGAAGCTTTTACAATGTGATGAACTGCAATTAGATGAAAAACAGAGTATAGGACTGAGGAATAACACCTGGCGCAGTTGTCTAACTGACAGGGTGGACCTGCAGCAAAGGTAGGGCCTCTCCAAACTTGGGATACTTTGTTCATTGAAAGAAACAAGCATGAGGCTGATAGTCAACTGAAATAACAAGGAAACTATTATTTTCCAATAAATTTAGTGTAACTGGGAGCTAGAAGCATATATTATTCACCCTGCCACCAAAAACCAAAAAATATAAAATAAAATGATGATATCAGTCATCGTAAAAGGGCTGTGAACTAATTGTGACTCTTCAGTATATTCAACAGTTTGTGCCACTTCAAAGCCACAAATGGAATTCACAGTTCCTCATTACAGCTGAGTCCCAAGTTCATCACCCAAAATGTACTTTACCTTATCATCCTTTTCCTCTAAGTTCCGCAGATAATCAGCTAATTTTGAGAGGCGGCTGTTCCGAGCATTCTTACCATTTCCACCACTCATACTGCTATACCGTGTGTGACTCCGCATGCCATTTTTGCCCCAAGCAAGCCTTTCTGAGCTGCCAACAAGTCCAGCAGATGCACCCATGGGTTCTCGATTTATTTCAGTATCATTTTCATCACCACCTCCATCTACATCAGTAGCTGCTGGAGAAGGCTGAGAAAATCGAGCTCCTCCCCATCTTTTCGTTCTCTTGGGTCTGACTTCTGTGTGCTCATCAGCAGAAGACGAATCTTTGCCTCCATCATTACCATTCGCATCCTCGTTGTCATCGGATCCTGGACTTTCAGCAGCATTTCGATAGTTTCTCCTTCCTCTCAAATTTCGATAGCCCCGTGTTCTCCTAACTGTTGACCGCTTCTTACCCAGAGCTTCTGCTTGCCGTTGAAGAGTTTGGGCAATGGAAGCTTGTATCTATCCAAATAAAGCTAAATATTACAGCCTTGCTGCAATGAATAAGTAAAAACACTAGACATCTAAAGGTTCTGCTGGTGAACAATTTGAAGAGGAAGCTCAATACTTGATTGCTCAAAATCAATGACTTTCCGGCCATTATACTACTCTATCACAAGGCACTGTACTATTTCAAATAATAGAAACGTGTAAGTTAGGTACTCACCTACAAAAATAAAGGCATTTATCATCTAGAGTTTAGGAATTTTCAGTTCCTGTGGTTTCAATCACAGGAATGCCGTGATTTTATGAGAAATACAAACAAGACTTCCCCCCCTGCTTTCTTTTGATGTCAAACAGACTTCCTTAATAAACTGTTGTGGGACACTGAAGATGTGACCCAACAAACAAAAATAAATGAACTTACGAATGTCAAAACAAAAGAATGTGTGTAGTTGGGCAGAAGGCTTCATAGCTAAACTTCGTAAAGTTTACCTGCTTATTGCGAGCCCTTTCCTCTTCATGGAAAGCCAATTCCTAGGGCAGATGCACAATAATATGTGCTAGACATTAGAAAATGAGACAGTAAATCAAATACTAGTATGAGTTGCAACTTATCGGCCAACATATACCTCTTCCTCATACTTGTCAATATCTGGATACAAGGCTGCAATTAAGGCATCATAGTTTGGATCATCTCTCAAGGAGCGACGACTAGCACAATGTGTCCGGCAGGCAGGGCATTCATTGTTCCTATAGTGAATTTTTTTTTTTTTTAAGTAATCGAAATATCTAGTGAATAAAAAATTCCCGATTAAATTCTTTTATTAAAAAAAAAAAAATGGATTGAGTAATGCTACATACTACACAAACATACAAAGCTAATGTGGCTATGTCTAGTAGTCATTTGGATGTTTGTGTGGTATGTAGCATTACTCTTTTGGCATATACTTCAAATTTTTTTAAATAAACTTACAAGATCATCCAAACCAACACTGGAGATGGACATTTGATCCAAATGTTCTGATAAATCAAATATAGACAAGAGAGTCAGATGACATACCCCAGCCGCATAGATTTGTCGATGCATTCCCTGCAGAAGCGATGCAGGCATTCCATTACTGTTCTAGTTTTCCTAATGATCCCTGTACATAAGAAAATAGGGAAATTGATGCTTTCATTTTCATGCAATATTTGATATGTCTGAAGAAGTAAAAGGATCTAGAACACAAGACACAGTCACACAAGTGAAAAAGACTAAAACACATGCATGTGAATTTCATACACTGATTTCCTTGAGATTTACATAGGCGAAGAGGTTGCTTCTCAAGCATCTAGAGCAAAATCTAGTCATTAACAATGCAGATAACCACATAAATGTATTTTCTAGTGAAGGACTCTGGCATGGAAATCATACAGAGGACAGAGTAGTCTCCATATGCCTACACCTAGCATGGAAGGTACTCTAAAGGGATATATTAGATTGAAGCCAATCATACCCACATGGTTGGTTCTATTAAATATCAATTACCTGATTATTAGGCCTTGCCCGAATGTTTTAAATGGTCAAATTCATATGTTATGTGGTTCTTATAAACCATCAAAAACAGCATATTGATGTAATGGAAGGGGTGTACAACACTAGAAGCAAATTAGTGTCACTTTTGTAAGGAAAAAAGGTCCAAAATGATGGAAATTCAGAAATAGTAATATTCTGAATTCTTCAATACTATGCCAGACACATCAACCTATATTTATTTAATACTATGCCAAACGCTTCTACCTGTGTTTATTTAATACTAAATCGGACATATCCACCTATATCCATCATATAACCAAGCATATATGATGTTCATCCACATGATCATACATGGAGCATCCTTACTCAAAAAAGTAATGCAAGTCTTGGAACCCAAAATATAAATTTTTCCCCTGGGACATATAACAGAAACAAATCATTATGCACTTCTGCAATTGAGAATCAGCTGGAAGAAACTGTTTCTTATATCTAACAAAAAATCACAAAATTATACCTAGACAGATTGGACATTGTACTTCCTTACGAATATCTGACAGTTTCACTGCAACAAATCTGCAAACAAACAGCAAATCAAGGAATGTTATTTTCTACCCTTAATTGATAGATAGGTTGCCTTTCATATGCATTTCATACACAAGCAAGTTTTATAAAACTTAATAGCAGCTGCATAAATGATAACAATTCTAATAGATTGATCTGAAACTCCGCAGAAAGAGAATGTTGACCTTTGGGTTAACCCCACCTGCAACCACCCTAAGTGACTAAAAAAAAAAGGACCAAACTCTTCTATAGTTGCATTTCTTTATTAAATCTGACTATGCTAGATTTTCTTAAATGCATAAAATACGTTGTTAAGTATCATATATAAGCCACAAGAAAGACAAAAATAAGTACCATAACAAGGTGCTGCAATGTGTGAGATTGCAGTCGTGGTCAGACATTTCAAAATGCAAATGGATGTCGTATCATTATCACACATCATTACATTTATAAAATTAACTTAACAAAAAAGGATAGATTGCTGCTTTCCACTAACTCTGTCCAAAATCATCTCAATTATGTGATTCAGCTTGCAATTTGATATATACAATTTCCTGTTCAAACCAAGAATGTTAATGTCATTATTGGTACAATATTGAAATGCTTCATATTGAAGCAATTTCTCGCATACTTGCACGAATTTTTTTTTTTAAGCAAGGAATAGATGTTGAGTAAGGTTCTATGACAATGAAGCAGGCTAATAGCTTTGTGTAAACAAGAGATTTGAGAGGTAATACCGTAATATGACCCTTAAAGTCTAACTGAAGCATTTTAAAATATGTTAGGATAACACATTGAGCATAACGCAAATATCATAGCTTTCAGAAAACCTATTTAAGAAAGTCAAAGTCCTTTGTCAAAATGGAATTTCGAGAAACGGATTTCCTGAAATGCCAATCCGAACCACAGTAGCAAGCATGGGTGTTTCCCACACATATAGAACATTCGTGCTCCAAACGTCCCTCTGGCTCAAACATGTAGCTGACCTAGACGCTAACAAATTAAGCAACCAATGTTGACTTATGCTTTTTAATACACCCAATCAGTACAGCCATGTATACTTAAAATAGCAGCTTGGTGTTATTTTTTCAGATTCTGAAGCCAATGCACAACATTCCAAAAGTAGTAGCAATCTCGCATGATGTGTAAATTGAACAAAATAAATGTAAAAAAAAGAAATGGCAGAAGCTAGAAGAGGGCAGCAGTCATCCTACAGTGTACAATACCATCTTAATTACTATGTTAAAAGGCAACTGACTAAGAAAATGTTAATTTCTAACGAGATTCTAAGACAATATGGCACCATTACAGATTTGAGTTTACTGAGAGAAACATGTGACTCATACTTTCTAGCAAAACCATGAACATGTAGGTCTAGCATAGACACCCAGAGAGCAAGACTCTGCATGCTATAATTATTCTACATTTCAAATTAATATGTTGTGATAGCCTAAGATGTAGAAGAGTAATCAAGATATTGTTAACAAAATGATTTGGTGTCTCATAATTTTATATAATATCAACCAGGTATATGCAGTCATATCAATCAATGTACGTTTTTCTTTTTTAAATTGAAACAAGCTCTTGAGTCATGAAAGAAGCCATGAAAGGTAGTTGCATTTTTTATGGCCTATCAATTCACTGTACAAGATGGTTAAGTAATGCATCTCTATCAAACTGTTACAATTTAAATGTAAGAGATTCACTTAGCCCAAACTGGGATTTCAGAGGAATCAAATTCATGGTCAGAACAACAATCCAAGTATACACTAACACATGGCAGATGACAGCGAAATGGCAGCTCATATAAACATAAAGCACCATGGTTCCAAGATTTGGAAGCTCACATAAACAAAAAGCACCATGGTTCCAAGAATTGGTAATTGAAAAGTAAACATAATAATCAGCACCCCAGAGTGAAAACAATTAACCCGCCTTCTTAGCCCACGAAAATTGCATCACCTAAATTCACTGACAAAACCGGTACTGGAGGTCCTCGATCAATTATAAGGCGGCCATTTGAACCAACTTCTCCAGCAATCTACAAGGACCATGCTCAGATTAAATGCATGTATAAACGCAATCAACACCACGATGCGAGTACAAGATCCCTGATCAGCAACCCCATGCAAATTTTTTCACAGAGGCAAAATCCCAATACCAAACTGTCAGAGGCTACCATGCAACCAACTCTCATGCATGTATACCAATTCGGGTCAAAATCACCACGAACCAGGCATCCGTTTTCTTGCTCTTCGTAGCATAAAAATGACCCAAACCCGAACTCCACCAACCTTGGTCGAACTCGACGCGGCCGTGTCGACAATACCAGAGCAATACCCATCTCAGAATAACCACAAAACATAACGATAACCATTCAAACTCACTCAAAATTATCATTCACCACACACCCATGTCGCACTTCCCTGAGAAAATACATGTAGAATACAACGACGAAGCAGTGCCGCCATACAAAGCACGCAGATCCCAGATCGAACCCCGCATTCACCCAACAAGAAGCTCTATAACTCACACACACACTCACACCAACGAAGAAACGAAAAAAAAAAAAAAAAAGTCTATCAGAACGATGAGCACAAAGAAGAGAGAACGCACTCGTCCTTGTTGTCCCCGTAACTCGACGAAGGGCTTCGATCAGATTCTGACAAAAGAAAGAACAAAGTCAAGCAAAACAAGCAATCCAAATCTCGAAACAAAATGTGCGCGAAAGCAAAGCTATCTCCTTTGGTCGTGAAAATCTTCGTGAGGTTTATTTTGGGGGAAGCTAAAGTAACCGACGTACCCTCCGCGTCCTCCAGGTGCTCATGGTTGTTGCTCTGGGTGTCTTGCACAGGATCATCCTCTGCCGCATCCTGACCTCGCTTCTGCGCCGGCATTGCTTTTGTTCCAAGCTAAATCCAAGCAATAACCCAAAAAAGCTTTGCGTATGTCTACGCTTATGGAATTGGTGGTTGCTGTGTGGTTAGAGAGCAATCGAGAGAGAGGGAGATATGAAGGTGGCGTAGTGTGGCTTTGGAGGACTTGACCTTTCAGAGAGAGAGGCGGACGGGTAGAGAGGCTGCGAAGCTCGTGGAGTTACCCATATTTATTTCTCCTTGACAAACACTATTTGTAATGTAATATCAGATATTATCGTTATTATAATGCCTACTTCGTTGACCGACACGTTTCTTTCTTTCTTTTTTTCTTGGTATTTTGGTACAATTAGTTGTTTGAGAAACACATATAATATTATATTATATTATATATATATATATATAATATATAAAAATATGGACAGCAGATGAATAGTGTGTAATTACCGTACATTTAATGGTACGACAGTAAAAATTAATTATTAAATCAACATTTATGTAAATAAAAAAATAATGATTAATTTTTATTTTTACGTCATTTCAATTATATAATAACAGTAGAATAATATATTAAATAGCATTACTTTTTAATATATATAATGCTTTAATGCTCGGTAACAAAACTAAAAAGAAAAAAAAAATGCTTTTAAAAGCAAAAAATGACTGTGATTTGTGTTGGTAAATATTTTGGATGCTTTTTCTTTTTTTCCTTATTCAAAAAAGGTAAGAAGAGGGATTAACTGTGACTACTTTACCTTAACGTTATCATGGTAGCACTTACTTGTTGAAAATTGCTCTAAGTGTAGCCTAAACGTCAAGGAACCGCAGGCATTCCTTGAAGACCAATTAAGTCATAGTCTGGCCCAATCCCAGCAAAACATCAATGAGACCCAAAAATGACTAACACTAATCAGTAAAAACTGATTTTCATTGCAAAATTCAAACTCACTTTCTTTACCACCGAGTGATATTTTTGATGGTTTATTTGTGCGCAGAAACAGGCACAAGATTTGGATGTCCTTAGTCTGTTTGTGGTATATGGCTAATTTTTTTCTTCTCTGGTCAATTTATGACATTGGCCGCCTGGCTGGCCGGCGGGTAACGTGTGCTTTTGGGATCACTTTCTGTCAGTGTGCCGATATTTGCAATGGAGAGAGTACACGTGTAACGTTTCTGTCACTTTGGATTCTGGCACCTTCTTTCTGCCTCTTCTATTCTTTTCTTTTTTTGAAAATTATATTTTTACACCCCTAAATCTACTACTGTTGTGCTATGTGCCCTAATTTTTTTTAATTTAGTTAATATATCATACCAATTACCCAATTGACAATGTCCCCCAAACTTTCAATTGGAACAATGTCATCCAGACTACCAAAACGTTGTCAATATTTTCTTAAGGCTAGCAAAAAGACAAAAATGACCATAAAATATTTTCAATAAAACAAAAATATCTATATAAATTCAAAAGAAAAATTAATTTTTTTTTAAAGAAAATTTATAAAAAACAAAAAAAAAATTATTTTTATTTTCTTCAAAAAAACGAAAATTTTAAGTTCTTTAAAAAAAACAAAAATTTTAATTAAAAAATGAAAAAAAAAATAGTTTTTCTTTTAGCTTTTAAATTTGGCCACCCTTAGTTTTTATGTATTTCTTTTTTTTTAAAAAAAAAAATTAGTATTTTTTTTATATTTTACTACGGGTATTTTCGTCATTGGGGAACATTGGCAAATTTTGATAATTTAGGGGAAGATATTGTGACCCACAGTTATTTTCCTAATTTTTATTTTATTTTTAGGGTTTTTTTTTGTGGTGGGGGGGGGGGAAGTGGAGACATTACAAACCCATTGATAAATTAATAGGATATATTAACCAAATTGAAAGATTAACAAAATTGCAAATGGGGTGATAAATTGAAGGATAAGTATAGTGTTCTCCTTTCTTCTTCTTTTTTTTTATTTTTTTTTTTATTTTCTTTGTGTAAATATGAAATTAAATGGAGTTAAGTTGTATCTGGTAAAAGTACTCTATGATGAACTTTGTTGCCAAACCATAACTTGAAATGAGTGAGAGAGCTTTCTCTTTACATGCTTTTATAAATTTAATTGAAAAGGCATATAATATTTTTTTATATCATTTTCATTATTTATTTGAGAAACACTTGGGGGAAAATGGTTAGACATATTACATTTTAATTTTTGTCTTAATTTTCATTTAGCAAGCTTCATTAGCATTAGAGTTGGAGCTGGCAAAATGGGTTCACGTGTCGAGTTCGGATCAACCCGTTTGACCCGTTAACCTGTTAAATGTCAACTTTGACACGGCCTGTTTAACTAAAAGGGTCAGACCTTTCGATCCTAACACGGCCCACTTAAATAAAGGGTTGACACAACACGACCTGTTTGATCTGTTTATTAAACGAGTCGTGTTGGATTGTGTAATATTCCAATTTTTTTTTAATAATAATAATAATAGTAATATATATATATATATATATACACATAACTTATTAAGTAAGTAACTTACTTAATAAGTAGAAAAAAAAAAAAAAAAAAAAAAGGAAAGTCCACAACTTGCACGGCAAGTTGTTTCCTTCTTCTTTCTTCTTCTATTCTCCTATCTCTTGCTGAACAGACCCACCGAGCGAGAGAGAGTGAGAGGGAGAGAACAGGGAGAGTAGAGACGAGATGAGACAGAGAGAGAGGAAGAGTCAGAGATCGGGAGAGAGGGAGATTGCTGAGAGAGGGATGCCGAGGGAGACAGAGAGACCCAAAAGGAGAGTTCCGGGAGACCCGAGAGAGAGAACCCGTCGAACCCAGGGGAGACCGGAGGTCCGACTGTCCGGCGGTTCATGGTGGGCGACGTTCGTGACTTCCGGTGAACCAGAGGAACCGTGAGACCGAGAGAAAGCAGGAGAAATCCGGTGGAGACCCAATCCCCCAGGACCTGGTTTTCGGTGATTTGAAACACAAATTCCGGCGGCCAGAGGCCATGCTTCCGACGGGCCTGATGTTTTTCGGCCGAACAGCGAAGACCCGTAAATCGGAGCCCCTCGAACCCCTGCAACCCGTACGACCCGCCAATCCCGCAACCCGATCCTCTGAAGCCATGAACCATTGAACCCGAGTGAGACCCGGTTCTCCATGACGGTTTTTCGGCGATGTCCGGCGGTCCCTGTAGCGGTTTCAGGTGAACCGTTACCCGTGTGCAGCAACCCAGCCGAACCCGAAGCCCCATGACCCAGAACTCGACCCCGTGACCCGAAGACCCGAGAGGAAGACCCGGTTCTTCTTGTGCAATTCCGACGACTACCAGCAGCTTTTCGGGTGGATTTCTGATTAAATCCTTAAGGTATAAAAACCCTATGATTTAGCTTGGGTATTCTGATTTGTGATTATTTTTGGACTTAGGGTTTGGTTGGATTATGTTTGATAATTTGGGGGTTTTCTATGGATTGATTAGGGGATTTTATTGATTAATGATGGGGTATTGTTGGATGTGTTGTGTTCCTGTTCCGGCTGGTTGTGTGTCGGCAGTGGCTATGGTTAATCAAAATTGGATGTTGGATGTTCTATGGATTCGGTTAGTAGAGATATGTGTTTTGTGATGAAGGTTTTTACTAGCTGTTTTGGTGTCTATTTCAATTATAATATATTTGAGAGATAGGTGTTGGTATTTGGGTTGTTCTAACTAAATCAATTGATGAGTTTTATTGTTGGTTGATTTAATACTTAAATTGAGGATTAATGGCTTTTAAAGAGACTGCTAGTTTGAGTTGTTAATTTGATCAGTGATGAATTTTAAAGAATAGATTTTCTATGTTGACCATATGGTGTTTTGGAGATTTGTTTTAGGTTCTTTCAATTAGATAGGTATTGGAATGTTATTAGGAGGTATTGGCTAGATATTTATGTGTGATATATATTGTGTTAATTTGGAATGGGTTAAATTTAGTTATAATGGATTGCTAACTGAATTTAAGACTCTAGGTGGCTTTTGTTGTTGATTTATTATGATATGAAGTATTATTGGGATTAGTGTAAGTACTGTGATGGAGTTTCTGTAATGTTAGTTTAGAGAAATCATTGTAATTTTGGAGTTCCTATTTTTGGATTACTGTTCAGGTTTTGGCAGAGTATATGAGAGTTGGCTGTTTGGTGTTTTGGCTAAGTCGTGAGTATGGATTGATTTTGGGTGGATTCTTTTTATGAGTTCGGTTTAATATTGGTTGGTTTGAATTATGGAGTCTTGAACTATGAATTTGATAATTTAAGAAGTTCATTTTTGGGGATTTATGTGAATAGGCCAAATGATTTCTTGCTTCTTATATATTGGAATTGCTAACTATTGAGGATTTAGTTCACTAAGGTAGTGATGTTAGTTAGATTACTCTGATTTTCAAGAAAAGTCATAAGCTATAATTTCAGATATCTGTGGTAATTTGGGTAGAGATTTTGTATTAATAGGAAGTATCTGAATAATTATGATTATGCAGTACATAGGATGTTATATAGGATATTTCGAATTTTAGAATATTCTTCTAAGCCTCTTCTTTCAATTTATTTAGGTAAAAGGTCGATCCTGACGCTAATGGAAAGTCCAGGTAAGGGGATACAACACCGAAAAACTCCCAACAAGATTTTATTATAAATCTTTTGAAAAAGTGTTGGGAAATTTTACAAAGCGTTGCTCATGTGATTTTTAATGCCAAGCTTTATTACTCATATGATATTGTTTAAGACTTTTGAGCATAAATCACAGTTTTGGTTAAGAGCATTTCTAAGAATTATGATTTATGCATAATTATAGTTAAGACTAAGAGTATTTCAGAAATTGTGAATTATGCATACAGATATGATTAAGAGCATTTTTAAAGTTATGAATTATGCATACTTACAATGATGAAAAAGAGAGCATTTGAAAGTTATGACTATAGAGCAGTCCAAAATAAATGACTCTATTCATGAATACAGATTTGAAAGAAAAGAGAATCTAAAGTTTTAAAATTTGCACATGACTACAGTTGTGAAAGCGGCTCTTACAGTTTAAAGCAAAGTATACAGTTATTGCAGAGCCTACAGAATTACAAAAAATCGTTCATGTGCAGTAATTGTTTTTCCCCTAAGGCACTATTACAATTAAGTCGGTACCGTATAGGGTAGCATGGCAAACACATCATGTGTTGGTGTGTGCTACCAGCCAAGGTTGGCCTTCACTTAGGGAAGATCCCCAACTCGGAATGACTCTCCCCTGTGACGACAGGCTGAGTCCATAGGTCTATGTGACAAAAGCCAACGTGCTCCGCTCACGGGTAACAGCGGTTTAGAGTCTGCAAAGGGTTAAACCACAGATAAAGGATTAAAGAGAAAACTGATAAAAAGAATTTACTGAATCATTAGAAAATCTGTTTAATTGTTCATTTTGTTGAACTGCATAAACTGTCATTCTTATACCATTATTCATATTCTTCAAATTCTATTTAATTGTTCATATGTCATGCCACCTGTCCTAAAACAATACATTTCACTTTATGAATCATGCTTTAATATGTGTTTTCTTATAAAACATAAACAGCCTAGTATATCACTTCTCAGACAACTATTCATAACTTAAATCTTGAACTTATACTCAATTTAAAATCACATATCATATTCATACTTTTAAACATCATCGTAAATTTTAATATACTCAAAAACACTTAATTCATCTAAAATAAATTAAAATCAACATACTTTTGGTTTAAGTTATAAATCAATTTACATTATGCAATTCATCATATGTGAAAATAATTCTTATCAGTGAGTAGAATAAATCTGTCATTATGCATGACTAAAGATTATGGCATAAAGGTTTATAACATGTTTTATTCCCCTGGTGTTGTATTTTCCTTACTGAGTTGTCGAACTCACCCCTTTTTCCTCCACCCCTTTCCAGATGACAACAGTAAGACGAAGTCTTTTCCTTGTAAGGGCGTAGACCTCACTGAAAGCGATAGTTCGTGATGAACCGGCCAAACCCTAGTATTGTATAGTATGTTTTGTTCTTTTTGGAGTTCATGACCTTGTAAAGAATTATTAATAGAAAGGTTTAATAAAATAGGAGATTTAAATTTATATGTTGTAAATGCACGCTTCCATTTATATGATTTTAGTACTCAAACTCACGTTTCCCTTATATCCCAAAACGGGGGCGTGACAGATTGACACAACTCGACACAACCTGTTTGACCCATTATATAATAAAGTCTATAAAAATAAAAATATAAACTAAAAAAAATTGATATTGTTTGAATAATCATATTACTCCACATTTAATAGTATGAAACGTTGAGTTGTTTTCTTGTTTACTTGGTTCAGTTCAACTTCAAGTTCGAAAACTTGAAGAAAAAAAAAAATGGCTAATTTTTTTTAGTCTTTGCATTTTTTGTTCAAGTTCTAACTCAATAAAAGGAAAATACTTGTTTTGTCTTTTGTAAGATCTTTTTAGTTTAGTATTTACTCTTTAAATAGAATATTAACACTCTCTCTCCAGAGCCCAGAGAAAAAAAAAGAAAAAAAAGAGAGAGTCTTTCGGCCGGTGAGACCTGTTTTGCCAGAGGGAGGAGGCTCCTCCCTCCTCTCGGCTGTGTTTTTTGCTTCTCTCTCAGCCATTTGAGCTGTAGAGTTTTTGTTCCCCCCGGTAGAACCGGTGGTGGCTAATCTTCCCCTAGCTCTTTTGGGCTATGGTGGTTTGTGTTTTTTTTTTGTTTTTTTGTTTCTTTCTTCTAGTTTTGGCAGGGAGACTCAACTCAAGAAGTCCAGTTTGGGGAGTGGCCGGCTTCTTGTGTCGTCGATAGTGTGCTTTGGCCAGATTTTAGTGCTTTGTTTCCTCGGATTTTGAAGCTAGATCTACGCACATCCGTCGACTTCTGTGAGACAAGCGCCACCCAGCCTTGTTCCCCGGCGTCTTCCGCCCCTACTGTCGGAAGTATCAGTCGCGTGGTTCACCGGAGCTCGGCGCGTGGTCCTCACGCGCCAGGGAGTCTTTGCCCTCTGACTGCGCGTGAAGGCCACGCTTCGCCTTTTTATGCCGTGCTTGGTGGCACCTGGGGCCTAGGGCCTACGGCGTTGGACCTGCTGCTGGGTGCTTCTGGTGTCGGCCCGTGTCCTACACGCGCCGCCACTCTGGCGAAGTTTTGCCATTTTTCCACTGTCGGCATCTTGTGTTTGGGTTTTTCTGTCATTGTGTTGTGTATTCCCTTGTTTCTCCAGTACAGTTTATCTTTGTACTGCTTAAATTTTACTGAAATTTTTATTAGCTAAATACTAGATCGGTCCTCTTTTATTTTGAGAGAGTGTGTTAATGTAAAGAGAGATTCAAATGTAATTCCTGTAAGGTTTGGGTTTCTGCTAAGACAGCTGTTTTTAAGTCAGATCCTTCTGGCTTAGAGTTGTAGGAGTCTTGTACCTCCTTCTCGTGATGTAAGCATTCGGGCCTTTTTTAGCAATATATTGGGTAGCACATGCTACTTTGTTCGAAAAAAGAAAGAAAGTATTTACTCTTTAAACAATGAGAGAAAGAAAGAGATAATATGATTGTTTAAGTTTACTTTTTAATGTTTAAAAAAAAAAAGTTTAAATATATGGGTCAACCCTTTTATGATCCAAACCCTTTTAAGCTTAACCCCGACCCTTTAACTTCATGTCGAGTTTGCGAGTCGTGTCAAAAATTGACAGCCCTTAGCTGCTTTGGAGCTTTACTTTTTTCTTTTCTTTTTTTAACTCTCATCACTGGCGCTTGGCCGTTTGGTCTTCAAAAGTATTAAAAGAACGTTTTGGAACTCGCAACACGCATACAAAAAAAAAAAAACACTCCAACGTGCCAACTAAATCGCAACACATGGAATCTGAAAATTTTAAATCACGACAAAAACTAAGGACATATTTGGGTAATACTTTTTTTATTATATTTTATTATTTTTCAAAAACATGTTTGGATTTTTTTTTTAATTAAAATTCTACTCAAGTTTTATCTAATTTTTTCTAATTTTGTCTCAGGTTCTCTAAACCATCCAAACATAATTTCAAAAAACAAATTAGCTTGGTATTCACAATTTTGAATATAATAAAAAATAGTAGAATATAATATAAAAAAAAAATCGTATACCCAAACGAGCCTTAAAGTTCAAATTGCACCAACACGTTTTGTTAAAAAAGTTTATTAAAACAAAGCGTTTTGTCAAAATCACTAACGCACCATTTTGTTCATCTTCTTTCTTCCTTAAGAGTGAAGACGTTAACCTAAAATTGGTTGAAACTTGAAAAATCTGAAATGGTGGAAGTCTTAGTCTTGGAAATGCTTTGCCCGTGTAATGTAGATGCTCCTTAATGAGTGGCTGAGAGTAAGAAACCAATGTATTCAAAAAAAAAAAAAAAAAATGGGGGTAAGGAAAAATTTTGAGGGTGGAGAGGGTGAGTTTGCCCCTCCCCCCACCCCCCGCTACGCCCCTGGTTGGTTGGTTGTGCGCCATTTTTTATTTACTTTTGTTGTAAGCTTTAGTTGATGTTTAGCTTTTCGGGTTTTGTTGTTTAGTTGCAATGTCGTAGCTTTGTTTTAGGGAAAAATCAACATACCCTCCTCAAATTACCAACTAATTGGCAATATCCTCCCAAACTTTAAATTGCGATAACGTTCTCCCCAAACTACCAAAGAAGTATCAATGTCCCCCCTCAAGATCATAAAATTAAAAAAAAAAAAAAAAAATACCTTAAATTTGTTTAATAAGACAAAACTACCCCTATAAATTCGAGAGAAATGCTTTGGTACAATGCACAAGGGACCTATCTTCGCTAAATTGCACCTACACCATTGTTGTGGGCAATTTTGAAACCTTTTGCAACAACCGCAAGGGATGGCGAGTTCTATATCGCAATTGTTATGTCTGATATGTGCGCTATCCTTTTATTTTTTTGTTTCTTTCTTTCTTTTTTTTTTTTTTTTTTTTTTCGCTTGATTCAAACAACAACATGATTGATACTCTAATGGCCATAATTTATCCATAACTACTTTTCCAAGCCTAGCACATAGGCTAAAGTTAATTACACGAAAACAACTACAATGAAGTAAAATCTTACTCATGACGACTACATTGGAGAGACTAATGGAAAATGCAACAAATACTCTATTGTACTTCTCTACTCACAAATATTGGAGAGACTGCTGCTTCTCTTTTATAGTGATATGAACAACAAATTTTCAAGGTTTTTACATGTGACTTATATCTTAGTTAAAATGCATAAAGAAATAGAGTTAACAAAAATAAATAGTTTTTCAAGAACAAAAAAATTGTTCTTGTAAACTGATTCAAATTAGTTTATTTGCTATTAACAGTCATTCGCCCAGCAAAACGCAACCTAAATGACATGTTGCTAACCCTTTCTATGGAAGTTCTTGAGGCTAATTTTTTACTTGGCATATGAAATGGGTTTAAAAATTGAAATTGCATCTACCACGGTACGTAAAAGAATGTTCGAATTTGTGATACAATGAAGGTTTTGACTACCATATACACCTTACATGTAATTTATTCAAAGGATTCAGATTCTATGCAATGAGGCTGCCTATTATTTGGGTAGCCTAATTGTAGTTGTTGAATATACATGTGTGAGTGTAAAAAGGTTTGAGTACCACATTGTACACCAAACATATGTTGTAAGTATGAGTGATTAATATAGCATAGCTAGGCCTCAACCCACATGCTTAAGCGTTTGAGTTTAGTGATGTTTCAATATGCTATATTATGGATTTACTAAAAGACTTCCCAACGTATCAATCTCCCTAGCAAGTGGTATTATAGCCGATGGTGGTGTGTGGTACGCTGGAGTAGCGCATGCACAGACAAATGTGCAGGGTGCAAGCATGGACGATGGTCTTGGAGTAAGGGGCAAAATGTTCATAGCATTGGCTTGTACAATAGTTCCTAGAGTAGGGACAAAGTTGCAAGGTGCGAACATTGACGATGATTCTGGAGTAAGGGGCAAAAATTTCATGGCATGAGCTTGTACAATGGTACCTGGAGTAGGGGACAAATGTGCAATGTGTGAGTGTGGACAAGGGTCCCTGGAGTAAGGAGCAAAAGTTCATGACACAAACACAAACGAGAGTTCCTAGATTAGGGACAAAGATGCATGGCACGGAAAAACCCACATAGCTCATAAGTGATCTTGGAGAGGGCCCATAAGATTGATAAAAGCTTATGTTTGAGGGGGATTGTATAATATAGTGATGGACTCACACATAAGAGGGAGATTGTTGAGTATACATGTGTGAGTGTAGAAATGTTTGAGTCCTATTTGGAAAGATATCATAAGTGTGAGTGACTAATATAAGCATTTTTGGGCGTCCAAACTCATAAGCTTAAACTTTTGGGTTGAGTGGTGTCTCAACATGTGCTATAATAATCATGGGCTCACTAAAAAGAATTCACAAGGTATCAATCTACCTAACAGTAATTGATCTCATCATATTCAAAGTCTCGCTATGTGTGATTGATCAATATTATAGTTAGAATACTTATATTATTCTTTATATTAGGCCTTTATTTTGTTTTCTTGTAGATCTATTATCTTCCTTATTTAGTTTAGGGTTTTCTTGTTCACCACTATTAATCCCTTTATAAATATCACTCATTTTAATACAGTTTTAATCAAATGTCAATAGTCCAGATTTAGTACTAACTGTCTTCATCATTCTCATTCTCTTTCTGCTTTCGCTCTCTCTTTCTCTTAATATATTCTATTTTATATTTCTACAATTACCTAAGATTGTTTTCTTATTGCCTTTGTGACCGATTGATATGAATGGTATGCACATACAAGTAAACAATGCTATTTACATGATATTCAATGTCATGAATGTACAATACAACACTAAAAATGATAGCCTGGATTCGAAGTATTCGCTTTCAACTCCGAGCTTCGTTTTTCTCCCCTTTAGGAAAGAACTTCACGAGACTTTTTTGTCTCCCCTATTGTCTTGCTTTTTTTCCTTCTCTTTTCCTTTATGGATAACTCACAAATCAACCTTCAAGTTCTTATTGCAGAAACTGAAGCTCTTGGGTGGGATGGTCCCGTTCATTTAAAATCTCTGCCCATTGAACACCCCAAACAAGTTACTTTTGGGTTGATAGGTAAGCTTTTTTCTGCCAAACCTCCTCATCCTCAATGGGTCTGTGATACCCTGATTGTTGCCTGGAAGTTTGCTAGTCTTCTTCAAATAGAAATCCTCTCTTCAGACAAGATTTTGTTCATTGTTCCTCTACGTTCTCATGTTGAACAGATTCTGCACCAAGGCGCTTGGAATGTTCGAGGTTCTCTGCTTATTCTCAAGCCTTGGTCTCCTGAATTAGCCTTTGAAAAGGTAGAACTCAATATCTGTCTTTCTGGATTCAAGCACCCAGTCTCCCTTTACAAAATATGACTGCTATCAATGCCATCAAGATTGGCAAAACTCTTGGTCCTCTATTGGAAGTGGAAAATGGTGAGGTTCCTGGAATAATTTGCCGCCATCATTTTCGCATCAAGGTTGAGATCGACACCTCGAAGCCCCTTGTTCTAGGTTTTCATTTCCCTCGTGTGGGTAGAGATCCTATCTGGGTTCGGTTTCTTTATGAACGGCTTGCAAATTATCATATTCTATGTGGCTTGATTGGTCACAAAAAAAAAAAAAAAAAAGGATGCTCTGCTCCAACGCTTCCTCTTCCCCAAGTCAAATATGGTCTATATTTGAAGGCAACTATCTTCTCCAGTTCTCGTCTCTCTTCGGGACCCCAATTGGATGCCCATAATTTGGCCAAGTCTGGAGCTGGTTCTTCTTCTCTTTACCCTATGGTCATCTCTCCTTTTGAAGCTTCTTCTGCCATCACTAATGGAGGTGAGTTAGCCCTGTTGCAACTCGTTCCTTGATTCTCTCAGACTCAGCTTACAGCCCACACCTCGCATAAAAGGCCGGATTCATGCTCCATCACGCCTTCTACCAAATCTCTACACGTTGCACTGATGCAACCCCTCAAGCCATCCAACAGTCCTGCTGATGCCACGTTATTCCACTCACAAAAATCTCTGACGGGGAAATCATCACAACCCAACATTTCTGACAAACGTAAGGCCTCATTTAATGAAGCCCAAATATCTATGATTTTCGATTCTTATCATCTATTCCACGCCTCAACCTTATCATATCCTGCCCTTCACCAAACGACCCCTCCAACCACACTGGACTCAACAATAACCCACATTGTTCTTCTCCTGTTCACAACAAAATTGAGGCGGCTGACTTGACCATACCCCCTCCTGCCCCATGAAAATCTTATCTTGGAATTGTAGAGGATTGGCTAAACCCTCTACAATTCGTAGTCTTCGAGCCATGATTAGGAAGTCTAATCTTGATATTATATTTTTGTTTGAAACTAAGATTGATCCTACTACTGCTTGTTCTATATTGCATCAACTTGGTTTCCTTTTATTAGTCCAGGCCTCTCCCTCTAGTTCTAGAGGTGGTCTTTTGCTTGCCTGGAAAAGTGATGTAAAATTAACTAGTTTTTATGTCTCTAATGATATTATATCTGTTTGGTGCTACTCGGATTCTCCTGTTACTAAATGGAAGATTTCATTTGTTTATGTTTCTCCCTATCAAAAAAATAATTTTGATTTGTGGTCTAATTTGGCTACATTTGGTGAAGATTATGATGTCTCCTGACTCTGTATTGTGGATTTCAATGCTATTACTGCTCAATCAGATAAGTTGGGGATTGCCCCTTTAATTGCAATTTTAGCAATATTTTCAACTCTTTTTTGAATAAATTTGGAATGATTGATTTGGGATTTTCTGGAAACCCCTACACTTGGTCTAATAATCGACAAGGACACATTTGGATAAAAGAAATGCTTGATTGGGGTATTGCCTCAAACCAGTGGATCCACTTATTCACTTCCTTTTCCATCACACATTTACCAACTCATACTTCTGATCACAATCCTTTGATATTAGATATTGCTCTTACCTCCCCCTTTCTCCCACACCCTTTCCGCTTTGAAGAATTTTGGTCTAGAGATCCCACTTATAGTATAGTTATTAATGAAGCTTGGTCTATAGATATCACTGGATCACCAACTTTTTGTTTGATCAGTAAACTCAAGAATACCAAACAGACTATAAAATTTTGGAATAAGCATCATTTTGGTAATATTGGAAGGAAATTAGATTCAACTTTTCGATTTCTTGACCAAATTCAACAAGCTCCATCTTCATATATTAACTTAGCTTTTGAGCTTTGTCTTAAATCACTTTTGAATGAATATCTTATCCAAGAATAATCTGTATGGAAGAGTAAGTCTAGAGAAGTTTGGCTCACTTGTAAGGATCTCAACACTAGTTTTTTTCACACTAGTACCTTTATTCATCATAGAAGAATTGCTATTGATCTTTTGAAATCCTCCACTAATGGATAGATCACCGATAGGATTGCTATTGGAAGATGTTTTGTTTCCCATTTCAAGGACTTATTTGCCTATTCCAATTCTTCTCCGAGTGAAGAGCTTCTTAATATTTTTGATTGCTCTATTTCAGTTGAAGATAATATTATATTATTTGTTATTCCTACTGAATCTAAATTTTACAATGCTCTCGCTAGCCTGGGTACTTCTAAGGCTCTTGGACCTGATGGTTTTACTACTCTGTTCTATATGAAACATTGGAACTGTATCAAAATGACTGTTTTCAAAGCTGTCTGGAATATTTTTTAGGAACAATCACCTTCTCAAAGAGCAAAACTATACTTTTATTGCTCTAATCCCCAATTAGCTCGGAGCCTCCTCAGTTCATCACTATCGCCCTATCAGTCTTTACAATATTATTTACAAGATTATCTCCAAGTTACTTGCAAATAGGCTCAAGCCTCTTCTCAACAAGTTTATTTCTCCATTCCAAACTGCATTTGTGTCTAATAAAAATAGACATGATAATTCCATCTTGGCTCATGAAATGCTCAATTCTCTCAAATCTAAATGAGGCTGAGGTGGTCTAATGGTTGTCAATATTGATATGGAAAAGGCATTTGATAAAATGGAATGAAATTTTTTGCTGGCTATTCTTCATAAACTTGGATTCCATCCGATTTGGATCAACTGGATTCGATTATGTATCTCTACATCTTCATTTTCAGTTTTACTCAATGGTAACCCCTTTGGTTTATTTTCACCTTCACAGGGTCTCAGGCAAAGTGATCCGCTCTCACATTTTCTCTTCATTATTGGTACTGAAGTTGTTTCCCGCCTGCTTCATAGTAGTCTTCGTGGTTTCAAAATAGCTCAATCTTGTTCTCCATTAAACCATCTTCTCTTTGCTGATGATTTAGTTATTTTTACCCATGCCACTTTTTGAGAAGCTACTATTATTAATGATTTTCTTAATAAATATAGTTTTTGGTTTGGACAAACAGTCAACATCAACAAATCCTTCATTCTGTTAAGCAAAAATACGGCCCCATCCACTATCTCAAAGATCTTGAATATACTTCACTATACTATTACACTTGCCACAACTAAGCATCTTGGTCTTTCTATTCTGTTTGGTAAATCCAAAACATTTGTTTTCTCTGATATATTGGAAAAGATTCAACGCAAAATTGAAGGTTGGTGATCTAAACTTTCTCTCAAGCAGGTAAATCAATTTTGATTAAGGTGGTAGTCTCTGCTATTCTGTCCTATGCTATGAGTTCTTTTATGCTTCCAGATGGTCTCTGTCATCAAATGGATAAGGCATTTAAAAAATTTTGGTGGGTCTTTCCCAAGGACAAAGTTCACAATTTATCGCTCAAGTCATGGAAATCTTTGTGTTCTCCTAAAGATCATGGAGGTCTTAGTTTTCGGCTTATGAAGAATGTCAATCCATCTCTTATTTCCAAACTTGGATGGAAGCTTCTCTCAAACCATGACAGCTTATGGGTTCTCTATTCCAAAACAAGTATATCAAGTATAATAATCTTTTATCTTCTTCACTTAAATATGGCTCTTGAATATGGAATGGTATTAAGGCCACTTTACCTCTTTTATCTGCTAGTGCTTGTTTTATTTCTCACATTCACTTGACACTACCCATATGGTCTTCACCTTGGATTCCCACCATACCGAAATTTCTTCCTACCCCTAGGCTTCCATCTATTCCATCCAATCATTCATTGGCTATGGCTAATCTGATTCACCTTTCTACACATTCTTAGAAGCAGAATCTATTGTATTTCCTGTTTGATCCTGCCACTGTCACTGAGATTCTCAAAATCATTATTGGCCCTATCCTTTCTAATCTTCTTCTTTGGACTCCATCGACCTCTAGTGTTTTCTCTACCAAATCAGTTCATCATCTCATTAGCTCTTTTTCTTCTTCCTACACCACCCCCCTTTCTATTTCTTCTTGGAAAGCCCTTTGGAAGCTCAATCTTAATCATCATTTAAAACTTTTCCTTTGGAAAATGGTTTGGAACATCATTCCTACTAAATCCAGGATCTCTCAAAATATCCATTTGTCCACCTTAGATACCAATTGCTCACTTCGCTTATTTTCCAGAGACTCTCTTTCCCATCTTTTCTTTCTTTGTCCCATAGCTTGAGTGGTTTGGTGCCAATCTTTCTAGCCTTTGGATACTATTGCCTTAAATGTAACTAACATGACAAATTGGCTCCTTATGATTCTCAATCCACATCAACTGCTTGGTATTCCTCAGGCTAAGGCTCACATGTTCCAAATTTTTGCCGATGTTGCTTGTGATTATCTTTGGTTTATCAGGAATAAAACTCGTCACAAAGGTCTTATCTCGAATGCTCTTATTATTTCGTCTACAATCAACAAGACTATTTTGGAATATCGTTCTGCTTAGAAGATTAAACTGGCTATATCTTGTGAAGTATGGCAGTTTCATTCTCCTCCTTTTTTTAAGATCAATTATGATACAACTATTAGAGATACATTTTCTGTTCAAGCTGCAATTTATAGAGATTCCAAAGGTTCTATTTGTAAATCAAGATATGGCAACAGTCACACCAGCAAAGGAAAATGTGGGGACCACGGCATTTTTAGGAAATTGTAAGGACCACTCATCTTCACAGAAGTCAAAGAGTCATCCACATAGAAAGTAGCAAGTCTGCTTCCATTCAAAGGATCTCATTAATTTTGTATAAAAGACAATTCTCTCCCTCTCCTTGTATATCACACTCATTCTGTGTATAAATTCTCTTGTTGTATTGTTGAATAGTATTCAATAAAAAAGCACTATTGTTTTAAGCTTTTCACTATTATCGAGTGCATCTCTCTTATCAGTTATTCCTATTCACCAAATTATGGTGAAGCTCTTGCAATTCTTTAGGTTTATCTAACTTTATTTTGAAAGATGATTCGCTTATTATTACGTTCACTCTTCAATTGTCCGCCATTACCTAAGACTGTAGAATTGCTTCCACTATTTATACAATTCTATCATTTCACCATCTACTAGCTAGACAGCTCGTAAAATTAACCGAAATGCAAGCTTCTATGTCCATCATATAGCAAATTGGGCCGCAGCCTAATTTTTTTTTTTTTTTTGTTGCATTCCCATCATTTTATCTTTATCTAGTTCTATTCCACCCTGAATTGGAAGAGACTCCTCTCTTCTTTCTATTTTCCTTGGTTTTGTACTCTTTATCTCATTGTACTTAATATATATATATATGATATGTCAAGGAATAATGATACTCGGTATTATATAAATTTCTTATTTGATTTGTGATCAGTTGCATCCTTTTACGCATGTGTGGTAAACTATTGGCATTTAAGTAAGCACATGCAGTTTATGTTTACTTATTAGTTTTAATTAAACATTCCTTATACAATTTAAGACACCGACACAAGATTGTATAATTTAAAGCTCCATAAATCTCACAATTTGGTTATTGATCTTGATAAAAATTATTTTATAGTCTAGATTAAATTTTAGAGTATTTAAACAATTTTCAACTGGTTATTAAAAATTGCTTGAAAAGTTTTTACCGTTTCACATTGACATGTGATGATGCGCTTTAATAAAAAAAGAAAAAAGAAAAATATATATGCTCCTCTCAAACTATCACTCTATTGTCTAAGTGTCCTCCAAATTATTAATTGTATCAATGTCCCCCTAAACTATAAAAAAAAATGTCAATGTCCCCCCTAAAGCCGATTAGAAGACAAAAATAACTCTAGAAAGTTTCAATAAGACAAATATATCCTTACAAACTCGGGAAAAAAAAAATTTAAAAATGATTTTTTTTTTGAAAGGTTTAAAAAAGAAAAAACGAGGAAAATGAAAATTGAAGAGGGTGCCTCAAACTAAAAATTATATAAAACAAAAAAAAAATAAAAAATGAAAAACCTTGGTTTTTCATTTTTAATTTTTTTTCATTATTTTATTTTATTTTTTAATTTTATTCAAAATAGTTTTTAGTTTTTTTGTTTTGTTTTATAATTTTATGAATGATATTTTTGTTACTGTAGGGCACATTAATATTGTTTAGCAGTTTAGAGAAAATATTGATACAATTAATAGTTTAAGAGCACATTGGTAATTGAGTAGTAATTTAAAAGAAATATCAGTACTTTTTTTAAAAAATAAAAATAAAAATAAAAAAATCAGTTATAACGCTTATGACCGTTGGTCATTAATATCTTTTATGATTTTTGTTTAACGGTTTGGTGATGTTAGCATTGAATTTTGTTTTGACCGTTTGGTCAGCTCACAAAATATGACTATAAAAAGCGACACTTCTTGATAGAATTTAGTCCTATATTCTCTTATAAAAGAGTTTTGTCCTATTTTAGAAAAACAAAAACTTTTTTTTTTTATTTTTTTATTTTTTTTTTCTTTAATAAATACTTGAAAACGAGATTACAACTAAAGGTTTGACAGACCAAAGCTTAAAACAGAACTAAACCATTATCTAAAACATATCATGAATAAAGACAATCCAAACTAATGAAAACGTTGATCCTTCCCGCTGACTATTCGGATTGAAGGGATAGGGGGGGATAGGTGGGAAAAACAAAAACATTGAATTCTATTATATTCAAATTTGTGAGCGCTTGTTCAGTTTTATATACATTCAAAGGGTTGTTCATTTATTTTTCGTTTTTGAAATTGAATCGTTAATCAAGATAGATGCTATAGTATAATTCTGGAAAGTTGCGTGTCAATGAATCCGATCACACCGAGTTAAATATTTTGAGAGGCATGAATCAACCTTTAAGAACAATATTCTTACGTGAATCTATAGCATTGTGAGATATTTTCTTATTTTAATTTTAATCACTTTAATTTTATTGTTAATTTTTCGGATTGATATTATTTTGTATCGACCAGAATTTCTGCACATTGAAATAATATTCCAACATTGCTTACGTTGGCATATCATTTAAAATCTTTTATACCGTTAAATACTATAAAATTGTATCTAAACCACGAAATGGCTATCTTTAGATCAAATTCTGGTTAACCAATCTACCTTACTGTTTAGGCTGAAGACAAATTGATGATTACTAGATTAGACTCAAGTTGATTTCTCACAAAATCTCAAATTCCAAATCCTTAGTAGTTAAAGATTACAATTCTAAAAAAAAAATAAAAAATTAAGCACTATCATAATACATTTGAAGATAGTTTCAACGTGCTATCTCGTAATACTTGCTTTATTATTAAGAAATAATTGCACCGTTGGTCCTTACGGCTGGTCATATTGTTTTTTACTCCTTGTGGTTTAAAAAGTTCATGGGAGGTTCTCATGGTAAACAATAATTACAAATCAGTCCCTGAACACATTTTCTATCCAAAAGTTAACAAATTCCGTTAGTCAACCACGTCACACCCAATAAGAAGCCAACATGTGTCTATTACAATAAAAAAAAATATATAAAATCTAATAAAAATAAAAATAAATAAAATATAAATATTTATTTTTTTAAAAAATAAATACACCCAATCCCTAGATTCCCACACCGATTGGCGCTCTAATTTTCACAGCAACTTAGGCTTCAATCCCTTCGCCGGATTCCCACACCCACCGGTGCTCCAATTTTCACGACAACTTGGGCCTCAATCCCTTTGCCACTAACTCCGACCGGTTCTCCGACTTTGCGATTGGTTAATTAGAAGAGAGAGAGAGAGAGACCCGAAGGATTGGGGGAGGTTGAGGAGGCCAGAGAGGCTCATGGAGTCGAAGGCGGGGGAGGTGGGAGGCGGCGATGGGGTTGTATCCTCGCTGGCAATGATATCAGCCGGGTCCAGGCGAAGCATGACGACATACACCCCACTATATTCAAAAGTCAGAATCACGTTACTTGTGGGGGAAACAGAATGCCTTTAAGCCGAAAGATGGTTTTTGATTTTGTTGGGTAATTGAATTCAAAAACTATATTATGATTTGCGGTAGGACTTTTTTTTAGCTTCTTTTTGCTACGATTTTGATACATGATTCTTATACATGGGTGACCACGCGCCACCCCAGAGGTGGCAAGGGGTGGCGTGCGGCCACTCCCAAAAGGGTGGCTGTCCACCGTTGTTTATTTATTTATTTTTAAAATAAATATTTATATTTTTTTTTATTGTAATTGACACATGTCGGCTTTTTATTGGGTGTGACGTGACTGACTAACGGAATCTATTAACCTAGCGGATGAAAAATTGGTCCAAGGAGTGATTCGTAATTATTGTTTACCACGAGGACCTCCCATGAACTTTTTGAACTATAGGGAGTGAAAAATAATTATGGCCAACCCCATGGATCAACGATGCAATTATCCTTATTATTAATAATGAGTATGAGTGTTGTTGTTAAGATACTATAGTTTTTATTATAAGTTTTTTTTGTTTTTGTTTTAAAGTGGATACGATGGTTCATGTGATACTCAAGTAATATGTCATGTCAGACATTAAACAATTAAATTTAACATTAAATATATTTTTTCTTCCTTAAATTACCACTCATTTACGCATCATGCTCTTAGAAACTATCACTTATCACATTCCATCTCTTTAAACTACCATTTCTTAAAGAAAAAAAAAAACTATGTCGTTAGTCAAAATTTTTAAAAGAGCATGAAATGACGAGAATGCATTAAGTTTACAAACTAAATTTACTTAAATATCATTAAAGTTAAAAAGTAACAAGAAAAAAAAAAAAAAAAAATCACCTCCAAACCCCCCTTAACACCTAGGGGCCGAAACGCCCCTCAATCACTCCATGTGAATCGAAGGTAGTCGAGCCACCCTTGAAACACGCTAACCCGTGTTTCGGGGTGGATGACTCGTCGCTTTCATACAAACCATCCAAAATCGGAACTTAACAAATTGAGAATTTCATCCTATCATAGCATAGCAGATATCTTAGCTTCGTAGTTCCTAAGCGCGTGGGGAGCATGCCGTAACCGCGTCCGAGGTCATGCTAGCCAAGCTGCATGCAACCTTCGAAGAAGACAGAAGAGACTTCTCAACGACCTACAGGCTACAGTTAAATCCCAAACAGTAACGACGTCGTATCACTCATTTTGCCTCTTATCCTCAAAACGCTTCGTAGATCGGAAATTCTTCCAGGCTCCATTAATTCCCTGAAAAATAAAACCAGTGAGCTCAGAGTCTCAGACCAACAAATCCCACTCGCAAAATCCGAATCCATAGCCTCAAAAAGCTCCTCACGAACCTCCAAACGCCATGGCTTTGCCTGACATAGTGAAGCATGCCCGCAATTTCGCTGTCATGGTCAGAGTCCAAGGCCCTGTAAGTTCTACTCCTCTCCCTTTATACATGTGAAATTGTTTTCAGTGGTAATGAATTTGAACTTCCTTTTATTGATATTTAGGACCCAAAGGGCTTGAAGATGAGAAACCACGCTTTCCACCTATACCAGTGAGTCAAAATTGTCAATCACATCTCTATAACCATTTCCAATTTTGGGTTTTTATAGCACTTATTTAAGTTTTTGTCTATTTGGGTCTTTGTAGTTCTGGTAAAACAACGTTATCGGCTTCTGGGTTTTTACTTCCTGATACACTTTACGATGCTGTGGTAGCTAAGCGTCTTTACGGCCACAGTGATGGGTGCCCAGTATTGGTTGTGACTGTTGCGTCTGTTGTTGAGCCTTTTCTGTCACAACAACACAGAGAGAACTTTGTTGAGGTTGAAAAACTTGTAATATATTGTAAATGAGTGGTTGATGTTATTTTTGGGGTTGGGTTTTTAGTGTGTTTGCTTTGGCTTTTGTGCTTTTCAGGGCCGGCCTGAGTTGATTCCCGGTGTTCAGATTGATATTATGGTAGAGGTACGGGGATATTTTTAATGCTTTGTTACTTGGGGTGACAGCTATTTGTGGTTGACTTGTTGGCTTGGATGTGATGTGTTAATATGATTTGATTTGCAGGGAAAATTGGGGTCGGAGAAGGAGTCGATGGATTTGGATAATGGAGCTCCCTGTTGGATCTCTGCACAAGTTTTAACCTTAGTAGGTGTTTCATTTGTTCATTTGTCTAGTTGTATTTAAAGAGGCATAAGAAACCATTTAATTGTCGTATAGCTGTAAAAGGAGCTTGTAACCTTGCAATATATGGGATGTTAAGTTGTCCTTTCTTTTCCTATTCCTTGTTGGCAATTATTGACAAGATTAGTGATGATGGTTTATTGACAAGATTAGTGATGATGGTTTTCATTGTCTTGTGTAAATTGAATTGCCTTATTGTGCTAATATGTAATTTTAAGCACGAACTCATAAATGGAAGTCATCGTGGCTAGCTGTAGTAAAAAATAATATTGGCAATATTTTTACTATGCATATCATATAATATAAAACGAGGCTTTTCAAAAAATTCTAAAACTGATCCCATGTTATATTTTGTTTGATACTTCCAATTCTAATGTTGGCCTCACATAATTATGAAATTCTTGATACACCTTGATTATATCGTACTATCTTTGGCTACAACTTAATGATATGTTTCATCACGAGACTGCAATGCTATTGTCATGGTTAGTTCTTATTGTCAGTAACACTGGATGTTATGATTAAGTACTTCATGATTTGTAGCCTTCCTTTCTTGTTATTTCTGGAATTTATCATACCCCCTAACGTTTTATACAGGCTTCATGGCTTTCAGTGCTGATCAATTTTTTATATTTGCAGGCTGACATCCCTGCATCTGCTCTTGCTCTCCAAACTCTTACTGAAGCTTCCTTGGGCACACCAGAGAATGGATGGGAGGTTGGTTGGTCTTTGGCATCACACAGTAACAGTCCTCAGCCTTTTATGGATGACATTAGAAAACAGGTTAGTCGGGGAGAAAGTTTTCAATTTTAGTTTATCATTAATTCAAAATTTATTTGAACTAAAAAAATTTGTACATCAAACAAGAACGAGGAAAACCAGAATCACTGAAGTCATCAACTGAACTTCAAACGTAATATTGTTTAACTAATCAGCTTCCCATAGAGACCTGTCTTTCTGGAATACAATGTCAGGAGTTGTAGTGTTTAGAACAATCAAGTGATGCCCAACCAAATTAAAAGAGTTTGTTCTCTCATGTCTAATTGTTTGCCGCCTGTATTTAATCTGTTGTTTGCTTGAGAAATCTGGGAATGTATTTTCATACTTGGGACTTGGGAGGGAGCTCCTATTCTGATGATCTGCTGGCATGAGAGGGCACTATAATCCAAAAAAAAGTCAATAATAATTATTTTCCAAAAGATGTAGTACACCATTGTATGGACTTTGGATATTATTTAACTGAAATTCTATTGAAGCTTGTGGCTTTAGCAGCTGCAATTAAATGTAGAGATGAAAATGGGAACGGTATTTGTTTTTGATTTTTACACATTCATAGTGGAACCTGACTAGGGGATGCAATTTGATTTCGAGCCACATTTGAAATGGTTGACCTAAAAGAGTAAGTTGAAGAAATCCATACCAGAGGTCATCAAAGAAGAATTTCTTGTAAGTCTTGTAAATAAGCACTATCCAGTTCACAAACGCTATCTAGTTCCTAATCACTACTTTTTATTTTTTGGGTGAAATGATAAAACATTAACATAATATTCAATTCGCCTTTCGAATTTATTATTATTTCCTTTTCTTTTCTATCTTATGTACAAGCAATTTTTAAATGATTCGGATCAAGCGTGATGCTAAATCTTTCTTGGAGAGTCAGAGCCATTTGGCAGTGGGAGAATCAGGCAATTCAAGTCTTTTGGGAAAGTCAACAACTAGAATTGTGATTCTTGGAGTTTCCTTATCTCCCAAGGTAAAGTAAACTTTCTGTTCTTACCTTATCTACTAGCATAGCATATGGTAATAAATTCAAATTTAGTATATGCCGAGTATTTGCTGGCATCAGTTTTCTTCTGGTGGTTATCTAGATACTCAATTTATATTTGTGAGAGTGAATGGTGAATTCATGTTATTTAGGATGTGCCAAATATCATTATATCACCCTCCATTAAGAGGGGGGATTTTCTTCTGGCAGTGGGTTCTCCTTTTGGTGTCCTGTCACCTATGCACTTCTTTAACAGGTAGTGTTGTCTTTCTGCATAAATTTATTTTCTGCATAATTTTTTTTTTAATTTTTTACTTATAAAAAAAAACTCCAGTTTGGTTTCTTGAGAAGCTTGCATTGTGAATCACTTTCTAGCTTTAAATTGAAGTGAAACTTCTTAAATAATTTGTAAGGTGTCTTCTGTTGTTGTTGTTTACAATTGATACTATTTTCATATTGTAGGAACAATTCTTCTCTCGTACCCTTACATATTTAAATTCTCTATGGTATCCTTTGTCTTTTGTCAATTTACTCTTTTCTATTCTTAGTACTTTATGTCATAGGCTGTCATTTTGTATATGGCCAGATTAATTTCCTCTGTTATCCACTTTATCTCCCCATTCCGTTGAAGTTCTTTAGTCTTCCCCATTGACTAGAGGGGAGAGTTTATGTTAATAACATGATTTCCATAGTCCTCTAGCTGTTGTAATTTTTTTTTTTTTTTGTAAAGAAAATTGGCAAATATACACATTCATCCAATGGGACTCGAGCCCCCAACCTTACCCACCACTCCGTACTTACGGGGGTGGAGGTACCACTTGGCCCACAGGTCCTTAGCTGTTATGCTTATATGGAAAAGAAAAAAAATTCCTCTGGCTGTTGTGATGATGATTAGAAGGTGATGCAAAATACTGAAAGTAATTTTTTTTTTTTGTTCTAATCATTTATAAATTGTTTTTGTATTTCAAATAGCACGATAAACTTAGTTTAAGTATACTTAACGCTGCATTGGGTCACAACAATCAAGCTTTTTATTATTATTTTTTTTATGAATACTAATTTATTAGAAGAAGAGGTAAAGCTCTCGTACATGAAAAGTATACAAGAGATGCAACCATCACCCTATTGGTATCGAAAATCTAATAAGTCAACAAGATCTACCAGATTTGAGGAAGAAAAATTAGGAACATAAGCTACAATCCAATCTAAAAGCAATCTAAAAAATGAGGATTTTAAACATAGCACATTGGACTCGAGATCCTCAAATAGGCACCGGTTTCTCTCTCTCCAAATGATCAATGTCAATAATGCGGGGATAATTTTCTAGTTGGCCTCTTTAGAGTGTCCTTGCCCTTGAGTCTTCTAACAATGAAGTAGCTCTAGGATATTGTTGGGCATGACCTATAGAATTCTAAATAAGATGAGAACCAAGTGCCAGATCTTGGTAGTAAACTCACAATGGATGAGGAGGTGGTTTACAGTCTCCTCATTCTTTTTGCAAAGACAACACCAATTAACAAGGGTAAGAATTTACCTTCTAAGGTTATTGATCATGAGGATTTTGCCCAAAGATGTCATCTAAGTGAAGAAAGCATTGCAAGGTGGAGCCTTCACTTCCCAAACACTCTTTCGTGGAAATGGAGAAGACTCTCCAAACTGTAATGAGTTATAATAGCTCTTCACTTTAAAGCCATGATTACATGTTGGGATCCACAACATTTCATCTGTCTCTCTCCGGATGGGTTTTCGAGGAGTACAATAGGTTGAGGAATACAACAAGGGACTCTAGCTCCCAATCCTAGACTGCCCCAAAGAAATTCAGATTCTCATAGATACAAGTGCCTGAGGGGTCCAAATAATTCTACACTAAGGCCTCTTTGCCATGAGCTATAGAATAGAGTTCTAGAAATGAGGGCTTGAGAGTCGCTTCTTTGCACCAAACATCCTGCCAAAAACTAATGTGAGACCCATCCCCAACTTTGTAGGAGATCGAGTTGGAGAAATTCCCCCAGCCATTCCTAATATTCCTCTAAAGACCCACCTCGTATGGCGCACGAGTTTCCTCTTAACACTAGCCCCCCTGGATCCTATAGTTCTCAACAATCATCTGTCTCCATAAGGAATTCTCTTCTTGCACGAATCTCCAAAGCCATTTACCAAGTAAAAATTTATTAAAAAACATGAGGTTTTTCACACCCAACCCTCCTCTAGGAACTGAGGAGCAAACATTCTTCCAATTCACTAGATGAAGCTTAGACTCACCATCAAAACCATCCCAAAGAAAGTCCCTTTGAATACGCTCCGTTTTTCTAGCTATATCGGCTGGTAAAGGAAAAAGGGACAAAAAGTATGTAGATAAACTGGATAACTTGCTCTTGATAAGGGTTAGACGATCGCCTCGAGACAAATAGATCTTCTTCCAACTATCTAATCTTCTTTCCATTTCCTCAACTACCCAATCCTAAATAGCATTTGACTTGAAAGAAGCCCCCAGTATTTCAATGGCAGAGAAGAAATACTACAATTCATAATGTCGTCCAACTCATCTTGATGCGGTATGTGCCCTACCACAACCAATTCTGATTTCCGAAGATTGATCTTCAAACCCAAAACTGCCTCAAAACACAAGAGAATGTGTCCCAGATTAAGGATCTGAGCTTGACCTGCATCACACATACTAAGAGTGTCATGTGCTAAAGAAGATGGAAGATCTCCAAAGGAGCTGTGTTTTGGGGGTCAACTCGAAATCTAGACAAATAACCCCCAACCATAGCTCTAGACAACATCCTACTAAGAGCCTCCATGACAAGCTTTTGATTTTGTGCATTCATTCAGGTATTGTATTCTCAGAATACTATCCAAATATCAAAATTTTCTATTTAACATTTTTTCAGAATTGTATGATCTGAAAATATGTTCTACAGCATTGCCTGCCCTTTTAGAGATTTCGATGGTCAGATTATCCAGGGGACACTACTTTGATATTTGGATAGTATTCTGAGAAGACAATTCCTGAATGCAATAAGAGTGTTTTGAAGTCATATGAGTATTGATTGTTTTTCATTGGAATATTTATGTTGGCTGATATATGAATCTGGTACCTTTAGCTCGAATAGCACCTCCTTCCTTTGTAAGAGCAAGGTAATTGTGAAGTCGTGTCGTGGATATGTGGGTGTGTGTGTGTGTGTGTGTGTGGGTGGGGGGGGGGGGGGTTGTGTTCTCTCTCACTCTCTCTGTCTCTGTGCACAAACTCATGGTAGCATTCTATTTTGCTGACCCTTGTGTAATGCATTAGCAGTTTTTATTCTTTCTTGATTTAATAGTTTGGCTGCTTGTGTCAGTATATCAGTGGGATCAACTGCCAACTGCTATCCAGCTAGTTCATCGAATAGATCATTGCTGATGGCTGACATACGGGGTCTTCCTGGTGTGAGCAATTCTCTGTTAGATTCTCAATTATTCATTTGATGCTATTGGTTTCTCATTCCCTTTAATACTGAATCTGTCAGGAATGGAAGGTGGTCCAGTTTTTGGTGAGCATGGACATCTCATTGGTATTCTTATAAAACCGATACGGCAAAAGGCCAGTTTTGCTGAAGTTCAGGTAACTTGAGAAGATTTCTCTCTCATTCACATAGTTTGAACTTTCCCATGGTTAATTCATCGTGCAAAACTTTAGCCCTGGGTAACAGCTGGTCATTCCATGGGAAGCTGTTCCAGCTGCTTGCAATGACTTGCTGCATAAGGAGCCTCAAAATGTAGATAAAGGGATTCGTGACTACAAAGAAAACATGAATTCTGGGGGGAAAGCATTTATAATTAATGGCAAAGACTTAGATGGATCCTTCAGCTATATTCACAAGCATCTTAACCCGTGTTACCCCTCCCAATTGCCAGTTGAGAAGGCAATGGCGGCTATTTGCCTTGTTACTATTGATGATGGTGTTTGGGCATCTGGAGTTGTGCTCAACGACCAAGGCCTGATTCTTACGAATGCTCATCTGTTAGAACCATGGAGATTTGGGAAAACAACTGTCAGGAATGTAAGATATGGAACCAAATCAGAAAATCTTTCCTTCCTGTCTGAGGAATCTGCATCTCTTGGACAAGATAAAGTTGATGGCAACCAAAAGAGTCAGAGTTTACTGCCATGTTCGCTGAAGACTGTGAATCCTTTTGTCATTGATGAGCATGGGCGATATAAAACAAGTCTATCTTATGGAGGCAATAAAAACATACGTGTTCGCCTGGATCATACAGAACCCTGGGTTTGGTGTGATGCTAAACTAGTGTATGTTTGTAGAGGACCTTTGGATGTTGCCCTGCTGCAGCTTGAATATGTTCCAGATGAGCTTTCGCCTATCATCATGGATTTTGAATGGCCATCTTCAGGATCAAAGGCGTATGTTATTGGACATGGATTATTTGGCCCGAGATGTGGTATAGCTTGCTTAACTTATTTCTATGCTTTTGGTTGGTTGAAACCCCGTGGAAAATATTGCATTGCGTTGAGATGACATCTTAAATATTTATCTTTGTTGGATTTCAAGGACTTCTGTGTGTGCATGTGTCTAACAGAATAATTTTATCAATTTTTGCCCTTACTAGGTGCAATGAGTAATGTTTTTCTGAAATAACTTTTAATACTATGTTATTTGCTTATTTTCTTTTTGGGTCATATGTTGGTTGGACAATTTTATTAATTAAGTACCACTATACCACAAAAAGTCTTCAGTAGCCCTTTGCACATGTTTGAGATTCTGATAGTCTGATTTATTCTAGTACAAGTCTTAGAAGTCCTCTTTGCTAGTGCACATAAGAGGAGATTGCTAAGCCTTTTTTTTTTTTTTCAGAAATATGTGATTTAATTTACTTTGAAAAATGATGCAGTTAAACATAAAAAAATTTCTTGTTCAAACTATTATTCACCTCAGTTTGCTCCACTGTGTTGATAAGATGTATAACTATGTTCATAAATCTTGAAATTTGCTTCTGACTCCATATAATTCCAAAATGGAGCTTTTACTTTTAAGTGCCATGAAGGAGGACTAGTTTCTATTCTCATGAGATCAACATCTATTTCTGTTCTATGTTCTTTTTTGAATTTCAACAAAATAAAACAGTATACTTCCAACCCCTCACCCCCCCCCCCCCCCCCCCCCCCCCCCGGGCCCATATAGTTTCTCAAGACTTTGTGTACGATTCTGCTTTCAAATCCCCATCAGGCTTCTTCCCATCTATTACCTCCGGTGTGGTAACGAAGGTTGTCAAAGCAAAGATTCCCCACTCATATTTATCCAATCAAGAAGGAAATACGCAAGGACACTTTCCAGTGATGCTTGAAACAACAGCTGCTGTCCATCCTGGTGGTAGTGGTGGTGCCGTTGTCAATTCAAATGGTCATATGATTGGACTTGTTACGAGGTACAGTGACTGAAATTGTGCAAAAGTAAAATAATTTATTGTGAGGTCGAAGAGGGCCTTTTCTTTTTAATAATCAGACAGGAACCAATTCACTCTTTTTGCTATGCCCGTGAAGTTAAATTCCAGTTCCGGACTTTTGTGTTGTGATATCATGTGATGTTATTGGTTTTTGGTTTCTGTATTTTAATATAGATGGTTGGTAGTATGGAGATGCCAAATCCTTTTGAGTATATTTCTTTGGTTGAAGTTGGGGCTGCTTGCTACTAGGTTTGGTGTCATCTGTATCATTTAAAACAGTAGGATGGGAATTACTGGTAGAATTTGCTTTTTTGATTGTTTGCATTATCATCACCAACAATTCAGATTTTAAGCATGTTTCTTTCTTTTCTTTTCTTTTCTTTTTTTGTTTTTTTTGTTTTTTTTTGTTTTTGGTATAAGCTCCTCAAAGATTGCTGATTGAATTTCACTTTATTCATACAGCAACGCAAGGCATGGTGGAGGAACAGTTATACCACATCTGAACTTCAGCATTCCATGTGCCGCTCTGGCACCAATCTTCAAATTCTCAAAAGGTTATTGAGCTATGGCCTCTTTTAAAACCACATGGAAGATAAGATGATTCAACTTTTATTAACATTACCATCATATTAGAAAAGGTTCTGCTTCTATTATTCTTCAGAAATATGATCCCAATTTCACTTTCAAAAATTTTAGTAGTTCAAGTTCTTCAGAAAGTTGGGCAGTTTTTCAGCTAGATGTATATAGGCACCAAAACTTAACAACATGTTGTATCAGAAGTGGAAAAGATCATCCCCCTTTCCCTTTCCCATGTATTATTCTGAAAAAAAAAAATTGTTGCCTTGTTGAAATTCAAATAAGCACTGCAAAACCGAATCTGGCTCTGAAAATGAGAAAAACCCGAATGTCCTCTTTTGAAATTTAAACTGTCTTGTTTATGATGTGAAGTAACAAAATTAAACTCCTTATTGAATGAATGATGTTGTACATGATAAGTGAGAAAAGAAAGAAAGGAGATAGAAAATATAGTATTCATGCCATATGGTTTTTTTTTGGTCCCATGAATTCTTCACTGTAGTCACTGAAGCTAGGAGTATGCTTGTGGTAGTATCTGATGACTTGGCTTTTTCTCCAACAGATATGCAGGATTTGTCACTTCTACAAATCCTTGATCAACCAAATGAACACCTTTCTTCCGTCTGGGCATTGATGCCACAGCTATCCCCTAAGCCCCCTCCTTTGCCTGAGCTGCCGCAATCACTACCAGAAGATAACAACAAAGAAGGGAAAGGTTCCCGTTTTGCAAAATTTATGGCTGAAAGACAGGAGTTGCTTAAAAAGTCCATCCAACTTGGCAAGGTGGGAAGGCATTCTGATAAGATTATACCAAGTAAGTTATGAACATCTGACGATTTTGCTGCACTGCATAAGAGAGCATCAACAACAAGAGTGAGATCAGGTCCATAGCCCATCCTGTGATAGGTTCTAGCCTGCTTTCTGACCCTCACAGATCGGAAGAAGAATGAATAGTTGGTGGGACGTGTGTTCTTTTCGGAATTATCATGGCAAAGAAAAGCACCATATGCATAAATGAATACCTGTGTTCAACTCAGTTTTTTTTTTTTTTTTTTTTTTTAATAAATATATTTTGTGTGATTTATTTCTAAAATTAGAAGGATGCCCATATATTTTATTTATTTTCTATACTAAGCTTGAGTAAGAAAATGGAACCATCACTGACCGTACTTTATCTCCATCAACGAGCCGATTTTGAGTTAGTACTCCTTCCTTAAGAGACCTTTTGTTTTTTCAACTTGAGCTTTACAAAGCTTTCATTTTGTGTTCGAGCTTGAGTTTGAGTACAAATCAAATTTAAACAAATCCAAATCAAATACACATTAAATTATTATTTTTTTAATCCAAGCCACCCAAAGAGAATGACTCTTACCATTCTTTGACATGGCTGATACTTCAAATGAACAGAAGAACCTCAGGCCGCACCTACAGCACTATATCGGGCCGAAAATTAATAATAAATTATGCTGGCAAGGATTGGGTGGAAAGTGTCTTTGAAAAAGGAATAGTATTTATAAAAAACTAGTGTCATGGTATATACCAATTTTATTATAAAAAGACTGAAAAAAGTGTCTTTGAAAAAGGAATAGTATCTTATCTATCATTCACAACATTTCTTCTTCTTGGCGTTCACTCCAATGCCCTGTTATACCCGAAACGGCTGGGCCCGCAGCCCCGCCTTAACGTTTTCTTTCCTTCAGAGCAGCCGCATCTCTTCGTCTCATTGGTTTAATCGCTCCTTTTCGTCGTCGTCGTCGTCGTCGTCGTCGTCTTCAAACAAAAATCATGTCTTCACCTTTTACCTTTTTAAGGAGCGATTCAATTTTAACCCATGACAAGGAAAACGACCTGACGTCGTCATTATTTATTTATTTATTTTTATTTATTTTTAAGATGAGTGACGTGTCTTGCTTATTACCCTTGGATTTCTTCTTTTAAACACAGATCATCCTCCCATTTAAAAATGTGAGGATATTGGAGGGGAGCCGCTCCCCATCGACATTGTGATTATAAGACTAACTAAATTAAAAGGACATGGGCTGCCCCCCATGATAGTCCGGAGTATTTCCCAGTAGGAGAGAGATTCTGAGAGAGCGAGAGATGGGGGAGGCTTCCAGTTACAAGGAGTACCTGGCAGGGTTGCTCGCCGGTGTCGCCACCGTCATCACCGGCCACCCCTTCGACACCGTCAAGGTAACTATATATATATATATATATATTTATACCTATTCCTACACAAACACAAGTACATGTACCTATTTTTTTCTATGGTTCAGTTTGGCGATTCTAATGTTGTGATCTATGGTTTTCATTTTAGTGCATGTTGCTTTCATGGGTGTCAGACTTTTCTGATTGGAAGTCTAATAATTGGTACGAGCTAGAGTAACACCATTGACCCCCCAAGATTTTAATCTGGGACGATCTTATTTCTTTTTTCATGATAAATTAACCGAAATATTAGTGAGTTCAATCAACAATAACTATAGAGGTGGGATTTAGATTGGTATTCGTTGAACTATTCTCTCAATCACATTTGTTAAAAAGAATGTCTTTACACGTTATGAATGTTCGGCGATTCATGTATTGCTGTGAATTTCTAGAAACTTAGTTATTAGATTCTTTGAAAGTTGAAATTTTTAAATATAGAGAATTTCATTTTGTAATTAATAGAAGGATGAATGGTGCATTCATTTAAGTGCAATTCGTTCTTCCATTTTAAGAATTGAGCTTTCCCTTAGCTTCATTAAAAGCTTTGGATGTGTAAGGTTGCCGCCTCTATAAATTGTGCAATGTGAAGGACAGATGATTGTTAATTTATATGAATACTGAAGTTCTTTGTTGTAATGCGAACTACAAATTTAAGCCTTTCTTTGCACGAATTCCTCATCACAACCCATCAGAATCGGAAAATTGATTCCTGCTCAACAATTTAATTGTACCCAGCACTACCTTTTTGCTTCTGTTACTCTTTTGATGTTTTACAAGTTCCCCATTTTATGATGATTGATGAAAGGAAATGATTATTGATACCATGGGCTCTAATATCTTAAAATATGATCATTTGTATGTTGAAATGAGTGAACTTATTTCATGTATTTGCTAGTTTTGCAGTAAAAATAACAGTGTGTTCTTAAGCTTCTCTTGGATGTTTAATTCATTTATTAGGTGAAGCTGCAAAAGCACAATACCGAAGCACATGGGGTTACATACAGGAGTGGTTTACATTGTACTGCTAGGATACTGAAGACTGAGGGAGTATGGTTCTCAAACTTTTTCTTGTGAGAGACAAAAATAAGCCATGGTTATCTCCGTATGTGCAATTTAGATTAATAAAAGGTTAGAGTAAACTTTGTTGTTTAATTAAATTGTTTCAGCTAGCAACTCAAACGAATCATCCTATAAGTTAATTGTGAATACTAAAAAATTTGCCGAGTGATTAGGGATAGTATATTTTTGCTATCAATAAATCTGTAATTAAATTCAATATTCACTATGTGAGATGATTTCTTTGGTGATCCATCAATAAGAAGAGTCCAGAAAGAAGGTATAATCTGATCTTAAATTGCCCAGTGCATGATGGACCGTGTTATCTTGTATGCTCTTGGCTTTATATAAATAGTTACCTTTTATCGTACTTCGCGCTATTCAAAGATTAACCTAGTTATATAAGGATAGTTTGCAGATTTACCGTTGAGTGCTCATTCCGCCTCCATGGTTGGCCAAGATTGACCTATTTTGGCTGTAACCTTCCACCTTCTAAAGTTAAACCTTAGTTTGGGTTCAACTACAAAGGTTGAGCCCTATGAAGGTGCATAAAAGCCTGCAGATTGCTAGGGAAGTTTGTGGAATGTCATATCTTGCATTATGCAGGTAATCTGGAAGTTGAATACTCATATAGTCTATAATTGTCAGTTCAACACTAACATTAAGACTAGTTGAGGATGAAGTCACTAGTGTTCATTTGGCATCTGCAGTTAGCCTAATATATAAAGACATCAGTAATACAATGAATGGGATACTATATTTATGCAAAATGATTCTAAGATATGCTATAAACATTTTGTTAATGGTTTGTAAAATTTGGGCTAGTCGTCTTAACATAAATTCATGAGTTATGCAAAAGCTTAAAGTTACTTCCATTCCTTTCTCCCAACTCTTCACAGGAGAATAGACTAGCCGACTAGGTATACATTCTAGTGCAGATTGAATGACACTGACATTTCTCATAATTTAATAGTTAAAAATACGTCAAAAAGTATTTCGTTTTACATTAAACTCACTTTAGAGTCTTAGTATCTATCATTCTTTCCTATGGTTAATTTGAAGATTTTGAAGTATTGAAATAAACCAAACATTTCAATTATCTTAGGAAAAAATTTTGGAAAAGGGAAAACCATAATATTAACGGCCTTTTAAATGCTGAAATGATTTATAAAGGAGTGGCCCCAAAATTGGACTCACTTTTCCTTTTCTCTGTTTTGTTTTCTTTTGCCTGAAAATAATTGTTCAAGTTCTTTTTCCTGTAAACAGCTTTTCTCTCTTAAGTTATGAAGCAAAATCCGTGTCTTTCAAAAATTATCTATAGTTTGGAATGCAACACTTATATCAAGAACAAATTAGTGGGTTAACTGTGTTGTAGAGTCTGTAATGCATCAAAATGTGACTGTAAAACACAAATCTATCTCTTCTGTCCAGTTTATATAGCAATCTATGCCCATAAAAATGCATGAAGCTCTCTATATTTCAAGTGTCACCAACTTTTAAATTGCTCTGAAATGACTATGTAGATTGTTTTCGCTTCCCATCTCGGCTTGGGGGTTGGGTTGGGTCAGGGGTTTGTAGTATTTGAATTTTCCACACATCTTTTCCCCTGGAGAAACCAAGTGAAAACTTGTCTTTGACAGGTTAAAGGACTTTATAGAGGTGCAACATCATCTTTTGTTGGGATGGCTTTTGAGAGTTCACTTCTTTTTGGCATTTATTCCCAAACGAAGCAGTCACTACAGGTTTGCTTTATTTGGATAAGCTTTTAACTGATTTTATTTTCCATCAATCACTTAGATGATTGTGCGGTTATATTTCTTCTGAAGGGGTCTTGCATCTGTTTTATGGTTACATAACAACCTTTCAATTTTATCTTTGTTCTGTTCATGAAGGGAGGTGTACAAAATAGTGGCCCACAGCTCCAAGTAATAATTCCTTCTGCAGCTTATAGCGGAGCTCTTATCAGCTTTGTGTTATGTCCATCAGAGCTTGTGAAGGTAAAATGAATGGAGGGCTTGTATGTTGCACAGCTGTTTTCTATATTCACTCTGTTGTTTCTGATGGTACTCTTGTGACACTGAGCTCTTCAGTGTAGGATGCAAGTTCAAGGCACCGACTCTTTGGTTCCAAGGTCAAGGAGATACAGTGGTCCCCTTGACTGTGCCCTTAAAGCCGTAAAAACTGAAGGGGTGAGAAAATCCTCTCGATTTGGCAACATTATAAATGATGCGGTTTTGAGCTGACATAACACCTTTCAGGTTACGGGCATTTTTCGTGGAGGTTTTACAACATTGCTAAGAGAATCTTTTGGCAATGCAGTCTTTTTTAGCGTTTATGAGTATGTCCGTTATTACATGCATTCACGACTAAAAGCTGCTTCATCTGACAACAGCCACTTGATTGACGTGGGAATTGGGATTGTGAGTGGTGGCCTTGGGGGTGTTGGTGTATGCCTCTTGAAAACTTAAGCATATTTCTGAATAAAAAGTGTTACACATTTCAATTATTTCATCTCTGATTCCACAACCATTCATTTTGTGAATTTTTTTCCTCCATTCTTCCAGTTTTGGTCTGCTGTTTTGCCCTTCGATGTGGCAAAAACCATAATTCAGACTGCCCCAGATAAAAGCTCTACAAGAAATCCTTTTCAGATCTTGAGCTCGGTAAGTTGTCCTGATTTCCTCCATTTCATGATTGTCATTAACGTCTGCCTTCTTGTCTCTATTTACAAACAGGAAGAAAAGAAAGAGATAGCCTCTTTTTTTTTGGGTTCTTTTTTCTTTCTTTTCTTTCTTTTTGGGGTTTAGAAGAGAGAGAAGCTGAATGGGTCTTCTGTTGTAGATTTACAGGAGGGCTGGATTTAAAGGATGCTATACAGGTCTGGGTCCTACCATAGTTCGGGCATTTCCTGCCAATGCAGCAGCAATCGTTACCTGGGAGCTAGCTATGAAACTTTTAGGCATCAAGCATGACTGAGGATGGTCTTTTGTTCTTCAATTTACCAAATGCTTTAATTTTCTCTTCCCATTCCCTATAGCACATTCACTCGTTGCTGCTTGGCAAGATTTCATCCAGAAAGTTATTGACATGGTCTGACCAGGGAGTGCTGATATCTGATATAAAATCTTCACTCGATTCTTTTCGAAATGAAGCTCCAACATCTTATTTGATAGTCCATTAATTAGGACAAAAGTGATTTCTTTTGAATCATTGTGATTTTTTCATGTAAGAGCCTCTTTGCTGCGCCATTTTTTTTTATTTTTTTTTTTATTTCCCCTTTTTCCACTGTAGGGTGGTTGGAAGATTGACTTCATAGAGTGGTTGAAGATGTTGCTCAAGCATTTCAGATTGAGTTAGGTTTGTAAAAATTTCAACACTGATTGTAATGCTCCTTAGTTGGGGCATTTTTCAAGTGCTGGACAAGTCCGTGCTCAGTCAGGAAATATGAATTTTGTTACCAATATTAATGAGTATGATGATCTCTCAAATTTTGAAGTTTTACAAATTAACATACTAGGTTGCAGCTAAGGCCAAGAACTACCAGTTTCTTGGGCTTAGGATTCGACTGTTCAGCCATTAGTTTGTAACCAAATAAATTGAAGGTTGCAAAAATTGGCTCGTTCTCTTTCTGTGGTTGGCAGCAGATGTATGTATATATAGTTCCTTTGCTTTGCCTTTTGGCGGCTAGCATGATGTATCCATGGCTATCCATATGATAGATCTTCCTTGTGACTGTGTTACTGATCCCAAACCTATAGCTATTAAATTGTTGTTTAAGTCTATCAGTAGGCATCCAAAAATGTATATAAAGTCATACACAAACAACCTCATGAGATTAAATCAAACCCATGTATTAAATTACTAGCAATCAATCTATTAAGACAAGGAGATGAAAACCATATTAAGGAACAAACACCTAAACTAGTGAATATAAATGATAACTAATTAATGTGCTGAAACTCTTGAGCTTGTTTTGAGAGATGATTGAGGGGGGACCTTTAACCGGCCCCCCTCCCTTCCTTTGAATAAAAAAGACAATTTTATTCAAAAATGAAAAACAAAACAATAATAAAATTGCATTTTTTATTCAAAAGGAGGGAAGGGGGGCCGGTTAAAGGTTCCCCCTCAATCATTTCACTTGTTTTAATGTCCAATACCATTATAGAGGGTTTCAATTTTGGCCATAATTGTCTCGATCCTCCGAGACATTATGAGTTGAGCCACATACACATCCATAATAGAAAATAGAAAAAGCAAGTGAAGTAGCTACACAGTTTGGACGCTGCTAGTGTCTCGATTAGGGTCGACAATTTTTGACATGATCTGTGAACTCAACAATAAATTAGTAAGTTAGTATTAATAGAGTCTGACTCATTTAATTAAATATTTCAAGTTAGGGCTGACATAGTCTTACACCAACACGAGACATTTATGATTGAAAGTTTTTTACATGATCCACAAACTCAACACGAAATTAGCGAATTAGGGTAGAAAGGTTTAACCCGATTAATTAAATAGGTCAAATAAAGATTGACCTATATAATCTTATACTCATGTCTTGACACAAATTGCCGGTCCTAATCATAGGGTTCCTAAGAAAAATGCTTCCCTCTTTAGAAACTACACACCTTCACTGCTATCTCACCTCACCCCCACAAATTCAAGGACAACAGTTACGAAGACTATGAAGTGGGCTACCATCTTCACCATTACGTTTACTATCACTGGGGGACATGGAATTGTGCAGTCTCATCACTATCTGCATAATTGAGACGTACGGATAGGTTCAATAATGTTCGTTTTTTGGCTGGGTATTGGGGGCCTATAGATCCTTCAAGAATCCTTTGAGACGTGCGGATAGGTTCCTCTTCCAGGTAACTAAGAAAATGGCGGTCATATTAGATACCAAGCACAAAATACTGGGAAAGCTAAATGTGTTCTCTCACTCACAACATCATAATTCAGTAGCTGCCACCTTACTTCATGCAAGTAACCATGTGTTTATTTCACGATTAAGCCCAACTTCTTTGTCCATAAAGTACCAAATAATATTAGTTGAATCGGGAAAACTCACCTTAATATGCTGCAAAAACAGCTTGGAAAGGGTGAGAAGCTCAAAGAGCTTATGCATTTGGGGATCAACCTGAGACCCCTTCCTGAAAATATTAACCTTGATATCATATTATATTCTTAAGGGAAAAGTTCCAATTAATCCAAGCCAATGGAGCACAAGTGGAGAAGAAATTCATGTAAATGGAACAAATAGAGACACGTTGCTTTAGAAGGGTAGGTCAATATAGCAATGATTTACACTTTCGAACAGAAGCCACCAGTTGTATGGTGCCATATGCTGTTAGGCAATAATTATTTAAATATATAGATAAACTCAACAGCAATAGTGTGCATAGTGCAAGCCAAGCCAATTGACAGAAGAGAGAGAGCCATACTGTACGTAGATATGGAGTTTTATGGGAGAGAGGTCTAAAGTCCCTCTTCCGTTAGCTTAATTACCTCCAGTTAATAATCCTTTTCAACTGGAGCCTTCTCTATGAAAGTCAGATGAGCTTTTCCGACGCCTTTCATTGTGTCCAGCCAGACGCTTGCGACAGCTCCTTTTATATTCATCGAACTCTGATATATCATGGAACCTGTAATGCAACATTTCAAAGAAACGCTCAACATGAAGGAAAACAAACTTTGTCCTTCTACTTTTTCTCCCTCATTAGGTACTTTGTTTTCATTTTTCTTATTCTCATTTAATTCCTTTGTATCTCCTATGTGAGTAACACTACCTTCATGGCAGAAAAACTAACAAGCAAAACTAGTGGCAGTAGGGCGTCTTTTGTCTATATATCTAGTATGTACATTCCAAGAAATGAGAAAGAAAAAAGCCTGTGCAACAAACCTCTGAAATTGACTTGTTTCTGAAATGTACAGGAATGAAATGATTTTGTTTGTTTTAGTTGAAATTGGAAATGAGTCGGTTTGGTTAATTTCGAGGATAACCGGGCCTCAAAGAACAGTTTTAACTTTTTTACAACTGGCTTCATGCCCTTTCTTTCCATCTTATGTCACGTGTCGTCCATCACTCTCCCACAGAGACCCTAGCTTGTCCTCTGTCTTTCTTCTTTTCCACACATTACTTTGTCACTCAGCATCTCTCTCCCGTTTCCTAGACAACCCAGAGAGTATTCATGTTACATACCAGGCATGAGAGTGATAAATGAGAAGAAGAGTCCCACCAGCCATAAACAAGTAGTTCAAATGATACAAACTTTGGGTAAAATTCACCCTTGAAAACTGGATAACAAAGGGAGGGCATCCAAGAGTTTATATATACACGGTTAAGCTTGTACTTAAGCCATGTAGAACACTTAAGATCGTAACATGTTTATATATATTGTTAAGCTTGTACTTGAGCCACGTAGGATACTTACGATCATTGCATGTCACCACGCTTCCAAATCCAACATCCACAACGGCCCACTCTATCTCATAAGTCGCCCCTCCGTGACTTGGACCCGTAATGTGAAACCTGGCTCTGATACCAAAATGTTACGTGCTTAATTTCACAAACACATTACGAATAAATTTAAATAGTAATGAGCGTTTTGGATTATTATCAACGCTCATTACTATCTAAATCTATATGCAAAATTAAATAATGCGGTTATTACTGCATGCAAAAATGACGATGCTTATCCAATAACTTTTTTGTCGACTTTGGGCGGTGAGCATCTGCTTCCGGAGGAGTGCAAACTTATTTTGTGTCCTGCACCATTTCTGGGCCTAACAGTTGTCTTTCACCAACTTCATCATAATACAATGGCAATCTACACTTGTGTCCATACAAAGCTTCATATGGTTCTATGCCAATAGTTGCTTGGAAGCTATTATTGTAAGCAAACTTAACTAAAGGCAAGTATTGTATCCAACTACCCTTGATGCCTAGTACGCACAACCTAAGCATATCATCAAAGGTTTGAATGGTTCTTTCGGATTGGCCATCGGTTTGCAGATGATATGCCGTGCTAAAGTTCAACTTTATTCCCATTGCATCCTGCAATCTCCCCCAAAACATCGATGTGAACCGTGGGTCACAGTCTGACACAATGAAAACAAGCATTCCATATAGTCTCACAATCTCCCACACACACATTTCTACAAACTTGTCCAGAGAATCTATAATCTTGATGGCAGAAGTGGGCACTCTTCGTGAGTCTATTAAAAATCAGCCATCTGACATCTTGTTCACCTGGTGCTTTTGGTAGACCAACAACAAAATCCATAGTAATTTGATTACATTTCTACATTAACACTTCGAGAAGCTGAAGTTGCCCAGCTGGCCTTTGGTGTTCAGCTTTCACAAGTTGAAACGAAGGGCATTGTGCAACATACTCAACAATATACCGCTTCATGCAACACCACCAAAACTTTTTCTTCAAGTCTTCATACATCTTGTTACCGGGGTAAATAGTGTAACCGTGTCTGATGAGCATCATCCAGAATTTCTCTTCTCAACTCAGCATCATTGGAAACAACTGTTCTCCCATCTTCCACCTTCAATACTCTATTTGGATAGAAATGGAAACCCGTTGCTTCACCCCGAGTGGTTTCCCTAAGGAGGTCTCCCAACTCTAAATCGTTTTCTTGTGCTTGTCTAATTCTGTTCAGGGCTAACGGTTCAACCACTAGAGTTGCCAGGACTGGCGCCTTGTCAGTCAGCACATCCTCAATCCATGCTATAGCAAATTGATGGGCTAGTTCTTCGATAACCATTGCTGGATTAGTCTTCTCTTCACGAGATTTCCTACTTAGTGCATTAGCCACAATATTAGTTCTACCGGGATGATAGAGGATATGACAATCATAGTCCTTTATCAACTCTAATCATCTTTGTTTCCTCATATTTAGATCTGTTTGCATAAAGATGTACTTAAGGCTCTGGTGATCAGTATGGATTTCACACCTCACCATAGAGATAATGCCTCCATATCTGATGTAGAACAGATTATTGCAGAATATTAATCAAGAAAGAAAAGAGTCGAGTGAGGACAGATTATTGCAAAATATCAATCAAGAAAGGAAAGAGCCGAGTGAGGTGACGATTAAAGAATAATTCATATAATAAGATTTTCTTTGACACCAAGTTTTACCATAACTAGTTTATTTCTTAGGCACCAAGTTTTGCCATAACTTGCTTATTCTACCTTCTTTTGTTTTATTTCCGTTTGTAGGAGATTTATTTCCTTTTAGTAGCTTTATGGTTTCATTATAAATAGAGGAACAGTTGAATTGGAAATTCATTCAAGTTTATTTTCAATAATAACTTAGTTTTCTCTATCAACGTGTGTGTTGGTGTTTGTGTTTGTGAATTGAGAGCACCAAGTTTTGCCATAACTTGCTTATTCTTCCTTCTTTTGTTTTATTTCCGTTTGTAGGATATTTATTTCCTTTTAGTAGCTTTATGGTTTCATTATAAATAGAGGAACAGTTGAATTGGAAATTCATTCAAGTTTATTTTCAATAATATCTTAGTTTTCTCTATCAACGTGTGTTGGTGTTTGTGTTTGTGAATTGAGAACACAGTTTCTTTTTCACGTTCCATCGCTTCCTATTAACAAAACTAACGCACATGACTCACAGTGCAAGCGTGAGTCTTGTGCGGCGCAATATGTCTAGGATTCTAATGATAGGAAACCTACTCCTATCCAAAGTTCTAGCACTAAGTGGATAAGGCTGTGTTATCTTAGAGTTCAAACTCTATGTTAGATAAGATAAGGGATAATGTCAAGAAGAGTTATAGTTCTATTGTATTGGAAGCAATCGTGTTTATCCTAGGAAGTTATGTTTATCTTCAACGATTGTAAGCTTCTATAAGTATCAATGAAGGCTCAAGTTGATGAGCAAGGTTAAACAGCCAAATATATCTAAGTTCTATCATGGTATCAGAGCCATATCATAGACTAACGTCTTGATCTATGGCCAATTCCGATTCCGAGTCCACTGCCTCCGCAGCTTTGGTGGCTTCCACTGCTACTCAAAATCACCCACCCAACCGACAGCTACCACAAGTTATTTTCACTCAACCCAAAATGAAACACAATCTCAACATCAAACTCTCCAAAAGCAATTTCTTGACCTGGAGAACCCAAATCCTTGCCTATATCAAAGGCCAAGACTCCTATGGTTTGCTTGACGGCGTCGTCACAGCCTCCTGCTCAAACAATCCTGAATCCTGCTACTAATGTTGGAGCCCCTGCAACTATTGTCAATCCTGAATTTCTCACGTGGAGTCCAAGGGATCAAATGATTCTCAGTGTCCTCATCTCCACCCTTACCGAACCTTATGTTGTTCACACCATTGGTTGTGCTACATCCTCGGCTTTATGGACCACCTTGATCACCATGTTTGCTTCTCAAGTCCGTGCTCGAGTTATGCAAATCCACTTCCAACTGGCCACAGTCAAGAAGGGAAATAACTCTATCACAGAGTATTTTTCCAAACAATCAAGAATCTTAGTGACACACTTGCAACCGCTAGTCAACCTCTCAATGACTTGGAGAGAGTCTCGTTTCTTCTCAAGGGCCTTGGATCCGAATATGATCCTTTAGTTACATCGGTCACTACCCGAGTTAATCCTCTCTCCATTGACGAGTTATACAGTCATATCCTAGCTCATGAGATGCGTCTGGAATAGCAAATTCCAGCCCTTGATATTCACCAACTGTTTGCAAATTCCTCCCCTTGGGCTCCCATGCAAAGGGGCCGAGGATACTGTGGCTGTGGTGGACGACCAATCATGGTCGTGGCTCATTCTCCAACAACCATGACCGTGGCTCCTACTTCTCTCCTGATGCAGCATCCTATTATCGGCCTACATGCCAAATTTGTGGCAAACCCGGACATATTGCTCTTCGCTGCTACCATCGACAGGATCTGTCTTTTTTTGACTAGCAGCAATAGCCTTCTCCACAGGCCTACTACTCATCTCTGGTTCTGCCAGCTGAGGAAACTTGGTACCTCGATACCAGGGCTACTCATCACATGACTAATTAGCTGCAGCATCTCAGCTTAGCACAAGAGGATTATTGTGGACAGGATCAAATCTGTGTGGGTGGTGGAACAGGTTTGCCTATATCTCATATTGGTTCTGCTTCCTTAACACTCTCGTCGAAATTTCATTCTAAATCAACCCCTTCGGGTTCCTTTGATTTGTAAAAACCTTCTCTCTGTTAGATAATTTGCTCTTGATAACTCTGTATTTTTTGAATTTCACTATTCTCACTTTGTGATCAAGGACTCTCAAACCGGGATCACCCTCCGTCAAGGTCGAATTAAGTCTTTATCAATTCCTTCCTTTTTCTAGGTCTTCGTCAATAATAAAAGCACTTGTAGGTGAGCGCACCTCTCCGGCTTCATGGCACAAGCGCTTAGGTCATCTTGCTTTTTGTACAGCCCAACGTGTTCTTTCTCAGTTTCAGCTTCCGGCTCTTCCCAATAAGACATCATCCCCTTGCACTGCATGTCTGCAAGCCAAAGGTAATCAATTGTCGTTTTCTGCTTCTACTTCCAGCATATGTAAACCTTTAGAATTAATTTATTCCAATGTATGGGGACCTTAATGCTACTTTCGTTTCTTTGATTCCTAAGAAGACTGGTGCGATGGAGGTGAAAGATTTTCGCCCCATTAGTTTGATTGGTGGGATTTACAAGATTATATCCAAAGTCCTTGCGAATAGATTTAAATCTATTTTGGGCAAGATTATCTCTAACTCACAGAATGCGTTTATTGGCGGTAGACGAATCTTGGACTCTGTGCTTATTGCTAATGAATGTGTGGATAGTCAAATTCGATCGGGGGACCCAGGACTCCTGTGTAAGCTAGATTTGGAGAAGGTATATGATCATGTGAACTGGGACTTTTTGCTTTATTTGTTGCAGAGATGTGGTTTGGGGGAAAAATGGAGGGATTGGATATGTTTTTGTATTTCTACAGTGAGATTTTCTATTCTTATAAATGGAACTCCGTCCGGTTTTTTTAGTAGTTCTCGTGGTTTGCGACAAGGAGATCCTCTTTCTCCTTTGTTGTTCGTGGTGGTTATGAAGGGGCTTTGAGTCAGATGCTGACTGCTGCATTGGATCAAGATAATTTGACAGGGTTTTCAATGGGTTCCAGGGATTCCGAGGCCTTAGTTGTAAATTACCTTCTGTTTGCTGATGACACATTAATCTTTTGTGGTGCTCAAGAAGAACAAATTCGACATCTAAGATGTATCTTCTTATGCTTTAAGGCAATTTCTGGTTTGAGAATTAACTTAGGAAAATCAGAAATTGTTCCTATTGGTGAAGTAGAGGATGCTAAAGAGTTGTACTCCTTTGCATGCAGGTGGGTTGGGAGCTCACAATTTCATCCAATTCAGTCGAGCACTCCTGGGTAAGCGGCTGTGGAGATATAGTAGGGTAGGAGTTGGCCCTCAGTCCAAATGGATAGACGACTTCTTCTAGGGATCTGAGGCGAGTCACGCTAGGGATGTGAGGGATGGATAGACGATTTCTGGTGGAGGCAAAAGCGTTTGTCTTCTCGGTCAATGAAGGGGCGTCAGTGCTAAGGGTGGAAGAAAATCGGAAATTTTATTCCGGTGCGGTGTTTCTGAGCAACCAGTGCATCGAATGGCTGGGTTCGACTATGGAGGTGCTGAGGGGGGGAAATGGTATGCCCGATTCTGTCAAATCATTCCGGGAAGAGGAGAAGGTGACGATAGTACGCACTGGAGGTAACATTAATGGCAGGTTTATGGAGGTAGCGGTCTATGGGGTGGGCGTTCATAGAGGGTTCCTTCGCATTCCTGAGGGGCGGGGTGGATGGGGCTGGATCAAGTTCATCTCTGAGCTGCGTAAGGCCTTAGTAGTGGTTGGTAATGCGGCTGGGCGCGGGCCCGGTGGTTCCTCGCCGGAAGAGAAGTTAAGGGGGAAGAAGGTGGGGGTTTGGTTCGGGAAGGCTGCGGGATCTCTGTCTTTCGCGGAGGCGGTTCGCTCGTCGCCATCCATCTCTGCATCTGGTGGCAGGAATAAGGTCGCGCAGGAGGAGGCGGCCTGGTGCGAGGAGCAGCTCACGTTAAAGGACCGGTCCTGCGAGATTATTCGGCAGGCGGTGGACTGTTACGTCTGGGAGAAGAGCCGTTTGGTTCCGGCCGGGAAAGACCTCGGTGGCGATGATTTCAACGTGCGAAAAGTCAGAAAGTGCAGTAGCAGGGACAGCGATGTCAGAGTCTGCAGAAAGATTCTTGAACAGGTTGGAGTTTGGCTGGATTGGGTGAGTGGGTCAAACGTGGGCTGGAGAAGGAGATCTTCTCTTGGGCTGAAAATGGGCCAGTGCAAGATATCCTCAGTTAGTAGGCCACGTTGGAAGGTTGGTTATAAGAAGTTGGGCTCTAAGCCCAAGCTCAAGAAGGCTAAGAGGACTTCCCCGGAGCAGATTTGTGGTCTCGACGAAGCGAGGTTGGATTCTGGATCTTCGGGACTGGGCTCTTTGGCGCCGGAAGCCGTGGACGGGTCGAGTTCTACCGGTGGGGGGCTCAAGGGAGGTTCGTCGTCGATGGAGGGTGCTGCCCCGGTGGAGACTACGGCTCTTTCCGCTCATCACGTTTTGGACTGGCAAGATGGGTCTAGGCCGAAGAAGATGACGATTGGCGTGGATGGGGGGATGTCGGAAAATGGAGAGCTTCCTAGCGGGTGCACGGCGATGGTTGAAGATATCTCAGTGTGTGCGGTGAAGCCCATCAAGCGTCTAGAAAGGTATGGGTGTAGCTTATCCTCGGGTAAGCTTGGGGGAATGGAGCCGGGCCCTAAAGGATTTGAGTTTCCCTCTGTGGGGGCGGATGAGTTGGGAGAGAGGATTCGATTGTCTCTTCCAGTGATGACGGACAGTGGGTCGCTCATTTACCCGTCCGAAACAAAATCAGTCATGAGGTATCAGCGGAAATCGAAGGCCAAAGCGAGTAAGCTGGATATTCCCTTGATTGAAGAGGCAGTGACTGCTTTGTGTTCGCCGATGACACAGTGCGCGGGTACTTCCCAGGCGTTGGACGGGTCTGTGGGTCAGAAATTGCCGAAGCCAAATGGGGGAGTGGGCCTTCGGCGAGGGTTCCTTCTCCCGAGAAATCCTTTGAGCGACTGTATATCAAAGACAGAAGTCAAGGGTGAGAATCCCAAAGTGAATGGATTAATCCAATCTCAGAAGTGGCCGGTTGGGTTTGGCCCAACCGGGGAGATTGTATTGTGGGATCAGGGAGAGATAGGTGATTCTCCTTACCCCTTGGGCGTAATTCCTCCTGATCTACTTTTGGAGTGGGAGTCCGATGGTGCTGAGGATGAAGATTCGGCCCTGGCATTGTTGGATGCCATTGAGGAGGATTTCCATCGGGATACTATGGGGAAGCGGCAGAAGAACAAAGGGAGGAGGGAACTGCAGAATCTGAAGTGCTCCATTAACTATGACGGTGCGAGTGTGCGTCCTTGGAGTAGGAGAGGAAAGGCTCAGGTTCTGTAGTGTGTGGGTCGGAGGTGGGGTTCGGGTGTCGTGTCTTAGGGTGTTGGGTTTCGAGGGTTCTTGGATGGGTATGTGGTGTGCTCTTTGAGGGTTTGGGTTGGGGTTTGATGCTATCGTGGGATGGCTTGGGTGGGTTCTCTCTTCCTTTTTTAGGGCTGTTTTTTTATTTTCAAGCAATGCGTTGTCTTGTATACTGCCGGTGTACTAAGGGGCGCCTGACGCTTTTAATAAAGTCAGATTATTACTTATCAAAAAAAAAAAGATATAGTAGGGAGAGAGGCTTTATGGCAATTGGTGATTGACGCCAAATTTGAGAGTCTAAAGGGTGGGTGGTGCTCGAAAGAGGTGTCGAGTTCTTTTGGAGTGGGCGTATGGAAACATATTAGGAGGGGGTGGGAGAAGTTTTGCAATTTTGTTCGTTTTGAAGTGGGGAACGGATCACATATTAGTTTTTGGCATAATTGGTGGTGTGGGGATAGACCCTTGAAGCAATGCTTTCCGGCTCTTTTCAGTATAGTAAGGAACAAAGATGCGATGGTGGGGGATAATTTGGCTGTTCATAATGGTGTAATTCAGTGGAATGTTCTTTTTACGCGTCAAATCCAGGATTGGGAGATGGATATGGTCCTTTCTTTCTTCGATCGACTATACTCCGTTTCGGCTCGACATGGAGAGGATGACAGGTTAGTATGGCATCCCTCAAAATAAAGTTTATTTGAGGTGAGATCCTTCTATGAAGAGCTTATTAGGAAAGATGGCCCATCTTTTCCTTCTTTTCCCTGGAAGAATATATGGCGTGTTAAGGCTCCAACAAGGGTGGCTTTCTTCGTTTGGTCAGCTGCTTTGGGCAAAATATTGACGCATGATAACTTGCGTAAGAGAAATGTTATAGTGATTGAGTGGTGTTGTTTGTGTAAGAAGAGTGGGGAGTCTATTGATCACTTGTTGCTTCATTGCGAAATCGCCCGAGATCTTTGGAGCTACATTCTTACTTTATTTGGGGTAGAGTGGGTTATGCCACGATCGGTGTTGGAGTTGTTGAATAGTTGGGGGCCGGCGATAAGGTGTGGTCGTGCTAAAGAAGCTTGGTGGTTAGCTCCTCTGTGCTTATTGTGGTGTATTTGGAGGGAGCGGAATGCGCTGCTTTTTGAAAATGTAGACATCTATGGTGGAGCTACGGAAGCGGTTGCTCAACATGTTATATATTTGGATAGCGTCCCATCATAGTTTGAATGTTTTTACTTATGTAGACTTTTTAAAATTATTCTCTGTTCGTCCTTTTTAGGGGTTCTCTTGTACACTTCCCGTGTATAAGGGTTGCCCCCCTCTGTGCTTTTTTTTATATAAATTGCAATTACTTATCAAAAAAAAAATCTTTCAAGTAATGGAAATTGGTTTTATGTGTCTTTTATTGATGCTTTTAGTCGTTACACTTGAGTTTTTCCAATTCAAGCTAAATTTGATGTTATGCCAACTTTTCTACAATTTCAAGCCTTGGCCGAACGTTTACTCAATTCAGAAATAATTAGTGTCCAATCTAATTGGGGTGGCGAATATTGCAACCTCCATTCCTATTTTCGGTCTCAAGGCATAACTCATTGCATTTCTTGTCCTTACACACATCAACAAGGGTGTGTAGAAAGAAAACATCGTCATCTCATTGACACAACTTTAGCACTCTTAGCCGAGAGTCATCTACCTCAAAAATTCTGGGATGAGGCTTGTCTCACTTCATGCTATCCCATCAATCGTTTGCCAACACTATTGTTACAAAATAAGTCACCTTTTGAGAAACTATTTAATCAAACTCTTGATTATATGTTCCTTAAGGTATTCGGGTGTGCCTGTTTTCCAAACTTAAGACCCTATAATTCTCACAAGTTTTCACCTCGTTCAAAAGAATGTGTATTTCTTGGGAATAGTCAAAATCACAAAGGTTATAAATGTTTTCACATTGATTCTGGCCGGATGTACATCTCACGAGATGTCATCTTCCATGAAGATCAATTCCCTTTTGCTGCAACTCCTATTGTCTCTGCTTCTCTTCCACCAATTCAGGTACCTGTCCTTCCTCCTCTACTTTGTTCACCTACTGTTTCTATTCAGTCACCACCTTCAGCAACTGTATCTCCTTCCACTTCTATTTCCAGCCCCTCCCCTCCTAATTCTGCAGTTATCAACATGCCTAGTTCCAACTCCTATACAGATACACCTCCTGCTCGGCTACATCCCATGCGTACAAGGTCACTAAACCATATTTTCCAGCAAAGACAATTCACGGATGGCACCATCCGATATCCTGCTCCTCGGGCTTTAGTGGCAGAAACACATTCAGCACTTAGTGAACCAACTTGCTTCTCCAATGCAATCATAGTTCCAGAATGGAGAAATGCTATGCAAGTCCAATTTAATGCTCTACTTCAAAATCAGACCTGGTCTCTCATGTCCCCGCAGTCTTCTCAGAATCTTGTGGGCTGTAAATGGGTATTCAAGCTTAAAAGGAAAGCTGATGGGTCCATAGAACGGCACAAAGCACGTCTTGTGGACAAAGGTTTTCACCAACAGGCCGGTGTGGATTATGGAGAGAAATATAGTCCGGTTGTCAAGCCTACAACAATCCGAACGGTTTTCTCTCTTGCCTACTCTGCAAGGTGGTCACTAAAGCAAATTGATATTTAGAATGCTTTCCTTCATGGTTTTCTATCTGAGGATGTCTACATGGTCCAACCACCTGGCTTCATTAATCTCAGCTTTCCTCACCATGTTTGCAAGCTTCAAAAGGAGATTTATGGTTTAAAACAGGCTCCCCAAGCCTGGTTTTCTCGCTTAAGTGACAAGTTAGTCCAGATTGGTTTCGTGGGTTCTAAGGCCAACACTTCACTCTTCATTTAATGCACCAAGACAGTCACCATTTATCTTCTTATTTATGTCGATGACATAATCATCATAGCATCGGATCCTAGTGCAATTACCGAGCTTCTGCAGCTTCTCAGTGTTTATTTTGCTGTGAAAGATTTGGGTGATCTCCACTACTTTCTTGGTGTTAAAGTCCTCAAAGTTGAGTTTGGTCTTCTTCTTTCTCAACGACTATACATCTTGGATCTCTTAAGAAAACAAAAATGCATGACCAAGCCTATTTCTTCACCAATGGCTTCTTCCTCAAGTCTATTTGCATTTTCTAGTGATCAAATGGAAGATCAGTCCCTATACCGCAACATCGTCAGGTCATTACAGTATCTCTCTCTCACACAGCCTGATTTAGGCTTTGCAGTAAATTAGGTATGTCAATTTATGCATAGGCCACTTAAACCTCATTGGCAGGTTGTTAAAAGAATTCTTAGGTACTTGAAACACACTCTTTCTCATGGTATTCTTCTTCATCGCACATCTTGCAAGCAAACACGGATGCTGACTGGGCTAGATGTCCAGATGATCGACGATCCACAAGTGCATATTGTGTGTTTCTCAGGTCTAACTTGGTGTCTTGGAGCTTACGCAAACAACCAACCGTATCTAGGTCCTCAACTGAAGCCGAATATAAGGTTGTTGCTAATACTACTGCAGAACTCCTCTAGATTCGTGCTCTTCTTCAAGAACTTGGGATTCGGTTATCTTCTCCACCAACACTTCGGTGCGATAATATTGGGGCTACTTACATGTCAGTCAATCCGGTTTTTCATGCCCGTACCAAGCATGTGGAAATTGATTTCCACTTTCTTCGTGATCGTGTTGATGATAAATACTTGGACATCCGCTTCATTCCTAGTTCGGATCAACTGGCTGATGTGCTTACTAAGCCACTTGTCTCCACTCGGTTTCAACAATTGTGTTTCAAGCTCAACGTGTGTTCCTTCCCGTTGATCTTGCGGGAAGGTTTTAACAAAACTAACACACATGACTCACAGTGCAAGCGTGAGTCTTGTGCAGAGCAATAGGTCCAGGATTCTAATGATAGTAAACCTACTCCTATCCGAAGTTCTAGCACTAAGTAGATAAGGCTGTGTTATCTTAGAGTTCAAACGTTATGTTAGATAAGATAAGGGATAATGTCAAGAAGAGTTATAGTTCTATTGTATAGGGAAGCAATCATGTTTATCCTAGGAAGTTATGTTTATCTTCAACTCTTGTAATCTTCTATAAGTATCAATGAAGGCTCACGATGATGAGCAAGGTTAAATAGCCAAATATATCTAAGTTCTATCACTTCCGCTACATTAATTGGTATCAGAGCCTTGACTAACTCGGTTTGATGGCAAGAGACGAAAACGCAAGTAACCACTCTAACAACGAAGAGTGGAGAGTGCAGGCTCTTCGGGCAAAAGTCTGTGCTCATGACCAGCAGTTTGATGGTATTGAACGCTTACTACAGGAGATGCAGCAAACTATTGCTGGACTTGGGATTGACGGCAACAGGAACCATAATCGCAACCGGAATCGCGCCAACGAAGAGGCTCGTGGCCATCAGGGTGGAGATAGTGGCCCTGAACCGTGACGGAAGCACCAAGCTTTTGAAGAGCTATCTAGCGAAGACAAAGATGACCACTTCGAGGAGGAAGTTGGCGGTAGGAGGAGGCAGGAGAATCCCCATAGCTTTCGGGTCAAGATTGACCTTCCATGTTTTAATGGTCATTTCCACGTCGAGAATATCCTTGATTGGATTCTCAAAGTAGAGAATTTCTTTGATTATATGCAGATTCCGGACGTGCAACATGTGAAGTTAGTAGCGTACAAGTTGCTTGGTGGAGCTTCAGCCTAGTGGGAACAGACGCAGAGTAACCGAAGGAGGCAAGGTAAGTAGCCGGTTCGTACGTGGCTAAAGATGAAAAGGCTGATGAGATCTCGGTTCCTACCACCTGATTATGAGCAAATCTTATACCGACAATATCAAAATTGTCGACAAGGAACTCGGTTTGTTAGTGATTATACGGAGGAATACTATCGATTGGACTCAAGAAATAACCTGTCGAAGATGGAAGGACAACTAGTCGCATGGTATATTAGAGGGTTGCGAGTAGCTATCGAAGACCAAGTCACTCTCCATACCGTCTAGACATTGTCGGAGGTGGTCAATCTAGCTATGAAGATAGAGATGCATATGACGCGACAACCTGTGCGATCACAACCTTTCAGACAGCTGAGCCCTCAAACCAGCAGCCAACACAACCAGCTCGGATACCCCCGAGGGAAAGCAATAGTAACCAAGTGCCCAAGGCAACAACCGTCCCACCTCATGAAAAGGGACCCGTCAACATCAATCCTTATAGTCGTCCAATGTTGGGAAAGTGTTTTCGTTGTGGGCAGCCCGGGCATCGATCGAACAAGTGCCCAAACCGGCAAACAGTAAACATGATAGAACAAGCGGATGAGGAGGGGTTTCCGTTTGAAGAAGTCAACATGACTTGAGAAGAATATCTAGGAGATTATGCTAGCGGAGAATTTGCAAAAGGAAATGATGGGGAATTCATCAATTGCGTCATTCAACGACTCTTGTCGACACCAAAACAAGAGGAGACGCAACGACATAATATTTTCAAGACCCGTTGCAACATCAATCAAAAGGTATGCAACCTAATAATTGACGGTGGACGTTTCTTATCAAAAAATAATAATAATAATTAAAAGTGGAAGTTGTGAGAATCCTCTCAAAGGCTTTAGTAACAGCTTTGCAGCTGAAGGTGGAGAAGCACCTAGACCCATACAAGATTAGCTGGATTAAGAAGGGAGCAGAGACAAGGGTAACTAATACTTGTCGAATTCCATTTTCCATTGGTAAAATTTAGAAGGATGAGGTGGTGAGCGATATTGTAGAGATGGATGCCTGTCATGTGTAGATAGGCTATGCCTAGGGAAGACAAATCGTACTACACCCTAGTTTAGTGTAATTTAGGTAGAAGATTCGTACCAACCGAAGATGGATTATACTTTTCCATTAATTGTATGTATCCTATTAAAGACGTAGCTAATCCATGCCTAAGGGAGACGGGTCGTACTGCATCTTAGTGGTTAGGTGGACAGTCCGTGCCAACCGAAGATGGATTAGACTTATTCTTTAATATGGTAACTTCTTGTTTATTTATAGCATGCATAGAATGAATTTCTCTAATTAAATATGATTAACCATTGATGTGCGGATAGCGGTAAAGTCAATACTCTACTCTTTCTCTCTCTTATATTTCAATTCTCTTTTACGTTTATTGTATACACTTTAGCTAATTACAAATTCAACAATCTTTTCTTTAGTTATTTTTAATCTTCACAAACTTAATAGCAATCCTCCTGCAGTCCTTGAGATCTGACACCCTCTCTATAGCCTTATCCTACAAGGATTCGTCCTATTGCGAGTGATAATTATTATTGATATATTTTGGTAAATAAAAGACCACATCAGATGTGACAACACATACTTATTCTGGTGGCAAGGGCGGAAAATTGTGCTAGTATCGTCGGGTGAAAGGGGTCCCCAACTCGAAGTCTGTAACAATGGAGGGGAGGCCCTTCCTTACAGTGGGAGAAAAAGAGTTTATGGAGAATCTGAAGGTTGCCGAAGAATTCTCGACACTAGTGGTTAAAGGTGAGGAGGTGGTACATACCACAGTGGTTTCGACAGAAGTGAATCATTTGTTTGAAGAATTTAGGGACCTCATGCCAGCCAACCTACCAACTGGGTTACCACCTATGCGAGATATCCAACACCAAATTGATTTGATACCAAGTGCAAGTCTTCCCAACTTGCCACACTAACATATGAGTCCCGACGAGCATCAAATTCTACAAAACCAGGTGGACAACTTGATTCACAAACGCTTACTGAGAGAAAGCATTAGTCCTTGCACGGTGCTTGCATTACTTACTCCAAAGAATGATGGAAGTTGGAGGATGTGCATAGACAGTCGCGCCATCAACAAAATTACGATAAAGTATCGTTTCCCCAATCCACAGCTAAATGACATGTTGGATATGCTTGCAAGAGCCGAGGTATTTTCTAAACTTGACCTACGAAGCGGTTACCACCAAATTAGAATTCGGCCAGGAGAAATATGACTTTCAAAATGAATGAGGGATTGTACGAGTGGCTCGTGATGTCGTTTGGTCTTTCCAACATGCCTAGCACCTTCATGCACATGATGAACCAAGTTTTAAAGCCTTTCATCGGTAAGTTTGTCGTTGTATACTTTGATGACATTTTAATTTACAGTCGGAGCAAGGATGAACATATGGAGCAATTGCGAGAAGTCATGTCGGTGTTGCAAACTACAAGTTGTATGTCAACTTGAAGAAATGCACATTTCTCACGGACAAACTCTTATTCCTCGGATTTGTGGTGGGCGCTGAAGGTATTCAAGTTGACGAAGAGAAGGTTCAGTAAATTTGAGAGTGGCCAACACCCACTACTGCCGGTCAAGTCCGTAGTTTCCATTGCTAGCCACTTTCTACCGTCGGTTCATCAAAAACTTTAGCGGCCTCGTAGCTCCAATCATCGAGTGTATGAAGAAGGGACAGTTCCGATGGGGCGAAGAACAGGAGACTAGTTTTGATGTGGTTAAGGAGAGGTTGTCCTCAACACTTGTCCTTGCCTTACCAGATTTTAAGAAACTCTTTGAAGTAGATTGTGACGTGTCAATTGTAGGCATCGGGGCCGTTTTGTCATAGGGAGGGAGACCAATTTAATTTTTTAATGAAAAGCTGAATGAAGCTCAACAGAAGTGGACCACTTTTGAGCAGGAGTTCTATGTAGTCATTCACGCTTTGAAGCACTGGTAACACTATTTGATCCAATAGGAGTTTGTTTTGTATAGTGATCATCAAGCGTTGAAGTTTGTTAACACCCAGAATAACCTGTATCAAATGCACGCACGGTGGACAACATTCATGCAGAAGTTTACATTTGTGCTCAAGCATAAGTCGGGGCAGCAGAATAAAGTGGTAGATGCTTTAAGCCGGCATGTGGCCCTACTCATGACATTAAAGTCCAAGATTGTGAGCTTCGAACACCTAAAAGGCTTATATGCGGCAAACGTTGACTTTCAGGAGATTTAGGAGAAGTGTCTATCCAAGCAGCCAATAGATGATTTCCATATTCAAGATGGCTACTTGTTTCGCAGAAATTAGTTGTGTATTCCTCGAACCTCTCTGCGGTAACAAATCTTAAGGGAATCACATGGGGGAGGATTGAGTGGTCACGTGGGGCATGATAAAACTCTCTCTTTGGTAACCGACCAGTACTATTGGCCCCAATTGAAGCGTGATGCTGGCAAGTTTGTACAGAAGTGTCCCATGTGTCGAACTGAGAAGGGTCAAGCATAGAACACCGGACTATACACTCCATTACAAGTGCCCGACAATATGTGGGAAGACTTAAGTACGGATTTCGTGCTCGGACTCCCAAGGACTCAATGAGGTATGAATTCTATTTTTGTAGTGGTTGGCAGATTTTCCAAAATGGCAAACTTCATACCTTACAGGAAGACCTCTGATGCGTCACACATAGCCAATCTTTTCTTTAGAGAAGTCCTCTGACTACATGGAGTGCCCAAATCCATCACATCCAACAAAGACGTCAAGTTCCTTAGCCATTTTTGGGTAACCTTGTGGAGGAAATTCGACACATCACTCAAGTACAGCAGCACATGCCATCCACAAAGAGACGGTCAAACAGAGGTGGCTAACCAAACCCTTGGTAACATGCTTAGATGCATCTCGGGAGACAAGCCAAAGCAATGGGATATCAATCTTCCTCAAGGGGAGTTTGCATTCAACAATATGTGCAACAGGTCGACGGGTAAGGCACCGTTCGAAATTGTCTACACCAAGTCCCCTGAGCATGCATTAGACTTGGTCCCTCTTCCAAAACTACCAGGAAGGAGCATAGCAGCCAAGAATATGACTGAACAAGTTCAACGGATTCAAGTAGATGTACATCGGAATCTAGAGCAAGCAAATGATAAGTACAAGGCGGCAACGGATAAGAAAAGGCGAGTGAAGACGTTTCGAGAAGGCAACTTAGTTATGGCACACTTGCGCAAGAATCGTTTTCCCACCGAGACTTATGGCAAGTTGAAGAGTCACAAGTATGGGCCATTTCGAATCACGAGGAAGATCAATGACAATGCTTATGTGGTGGAATTACCTGAAGACATGTCAATTTCAAATACCTTCAATGTAGCTGATTTGTTTGAGTTTCATCTGGATGAGCCGTTGTATACAGATGACAAATCGAGGACAAGTTTTCCTGAAGTGGAGGAGACAGATGTAGGACAGATTATTGTCGAATATTAATCAAGAAAAGAAAAAGCCGAGTGATGATAGATTATTGCAGAATATTAATCAAGAAATGAAAGAGCCGAGTGATGGCAGATTATTGCAGAATATTAATCAAGAAAATAAAGAGTCGAGTGAGGTGACAATTAAAGAATAACCCATATAATAAGATTTTCTTTGACACCAAGTTATAGCATAACTAGTTTATTTTCTTTGGCACCAAGTTTTGCCATAACTAGCTTATTCTTCATTCTTTTGTTTTATTTCCGTTTGCAGGAGATTTATTTCCTTTTAGTAGCTTTATGGTTTCATTATAAATAGAGGAACAATTGTATTGGAAATTCATTCAATTTTATTATCAATAATATCTGAGTTTTCTCTATCACAGTGTGTGTTGGTGTTTGTGAATTGAGAACACGGTTTCTCTTTCACGTTTTATTGTTTCCACTATGTCAATATCTTTAAGGCATATACAACCGCTGCTAGTTCCAAATCATGAGTAGGATAGCTCTTCTCATGATCTTTCAACTACCTTGAAGAATAGGCCACAACGTTGCCTTGTTGCATAACTACACATCCTAACTCTTTCCATGATGCATCCGTATAAACCACATACCTAATAGACTCCATAAGTAGTGTAAGCACAGGTGCAGTCACAAGTCTTCACTTGAGCTCTAGGAAGCTTGCTTCACATTCCTTGCTCCATACATATGGGGCATTCTTCCTTGTAAGAGTGGTTAGAGGCACAGACAATATGAAGAATCCCTCAATGAATTTTCGATACTAACTAGCTAATCCCAAGAAACTTCATATCTCTCAGACATTAGTTGGTCACTCCAAATCTACAATGGCTTCAATCTTCATCGGGTCAACTGCAAGCTCATTTTGGTTCACTACATGACCCATGAATGACACTTCTTCCAACCAAAACTCACATTTCTTGAGTTTGGCAAACAACTTTCTTTCCCTCAATACATTCAACACCGTCTTCAAGTGTTCTTCATGTTCAACATAATCAGCTGAGTAAACCATATGTCGTCGATGAACACTACCAGTTGAAAGATCAAAAGAAGAACTATCCTACTCATGATTTGGAACTAGTAGCAGTAGTATAAGCCTTAAAGATATGGAGGCATTATCTCTATGGTGAGAGGTGTGAAATCCATACCAATCACCAGAGCCTCAAGTAAATATTTACGTCGACGGATCTAAATATGAGCAGCGAAGATGGTTAGAGTTGATAAAGGACTGTCAGATCCTCTACAATCCCGGTAAAACTAATGTTGTGGCTGATGCACTAAGTAGGAAATATCATGAAGAGGAGACTGATCCAGTAGTGGTTATCGAAGAACTAGCCCAACAATTTGCTATAGCATGGACTGAGGATGTGCTGACTAACAAGACACCAGTCCTAGCAGCTCTAGTGGTTAAACTGTTAGCCCCAAACAGAATTAGACAAGCACAAGAAAACGATCTAGAGTTGCGAGACCTCTTTAGGGAAACCACTTGAGGTGAAGCAACAAGTTCCATTTCTCCCCAAATAGAGTGTTGAAGACAGAAGATGGGAGAATAGTTGTTCCCAATAATGCTGAGTTGAGAAGAGAAATTCTTGATGAAGCTCATCAGACACGGTATACTGTTCACCCCGGTAACAAGATGTATCAAGACTTGAAGAAAAAGTTTTTGTGGTGTTGCATGAAGCGGTGTATTGCTGAGTATGTTGCACAATGCCTTTCGTGTCAGCTTGTGAAAGCTGAACACCAAAGGCCAGCTGGGCAACTTTATCCTCTCGAAGTGACAATGGAGAAATCAGATCAGATTGCTATGGATTTTGTCATTGGTCTACCAAAAGCACCAAGTGAACAATATGCCATATGGCTGATTGTTGATAGACTCATGAAGAATGCCTACTTCCCCCATCAAGATTATAGATTCTCTGGACAAGTTAGCAGAAATGTATATGCAGATATTGTGAGACTAAATGGAGTGTTTGTTTCCATTATGTCAGATTGTGACTCACGGTTCACATCGATGTTTTGGGGGAGATTGCAAGATGCAATGGGAACAAAGTCAAACTTTAGCACAACGTATCATCTGCAAACCGACGGCCAATACGAGAAAACCATTCAAACCCACGATGATACGCTTACATTGTGCGTGCTAGACTTCAAGGGTAGCTGCATACAATACTTGCCTTGAGTTGAGTTTGCTTACAATAATAGCTTCCGAGCAATTATTGACATGGCACCATATAAAGCTTTGTATGGACGCAAGTGTAAATGCCATTGTATTATAATGAAGGTCGTGAAAGACAACTATTAGGCCCAGAAATGGTGCAGGACACGAAAGAGAAAGGGGATGTTTGGTAACCAACACACCATTCATCTCCTTTATTTTCATTTTTTCCAAAAACAATCAACTTCAAAATATTCTAACTTCTTTCACTTTTATATCACATCAATAATTTTTTTATTAGTATTCAAATAAAAAAATCCACTACAATACAAAACTTTTTCACTTTTCTATAAAAATTATTTCTATTTTACATCACATTAATCACTCCTTACAATTACTTTAAAAAATTAAAAATAAAAAAAAATCAACTCACAATCTTTACCAAACACACCCAAGGTTACACTCATCCGGAAGCAAATGCTTACCGCCCAGAGCCAACAAAAAAGTTATATGGATAAGCATCGCCATTTTTGCATATAGTAATAACAGCATTATTTAATCTTGCATATAGATCTAGATAGTAATCAAAAACACTTATTACCTTAGATACGGATAGCGGATAATAACCGCATGTAATAACCACAATAACTGCGTAAATGCGGATGTGGATACCAAAAAGTGATAACCGTATTTTGCGGATGCGGATATTACTAATAACCGCATCCACATTTTTACTCATAATCTAAGGGTTAGTTAAAACTGTCTTGTAAGCATTGTGGGATAACTGTAAAATAAAAATGATGTTTCTTGCATTACTCCTTATATATATAGGCTCTCAATCTATTATGATGCAATTTTCAAGCTTAATCGTAAGAGTTTTCTCGACTTTCCATGATTGTATTTCAAAGACCAAATCACGTATGTCTGGTGTGTACGTCATAGTAATATGGTTATTCAGCATTCTGAATTATGTATCAATTTAGTACTCTGAGCATATAACTGTTGTGTTCCGCACGCATAAATTAAAAGTGCATATTCACAGAGATTTCAAACTAATATTTGGGTTAGGAAAGCAATTTCCTTTTTCCCAAGCAAACATTTTTCCAAAATAAGCTATAAATATAATAAAAATGCTTGGATATACCATAAATTTTCCTAAAATATGTTACAGATCGATCATTATGTTTATTGAGTTATCATACAACACGTACGTATCACATCTGCAACTTTATCCCATGAATTTAAGCATATACTTATAACAAAATACATAGGACATCGATCACCCCTCTAAAATCGCATCACTTTGTAACAAATTATTGAAAATTAAATTTGTAGTACGTGACTAGCATTACTCGATATCAAAAATAAATAGGTAGTTAATTCTAATCTGTCAGTTCAGTTTTCATGATATCTGGTAAACATCTGTGTAGCCAAAATGGACATTGGTGAACTCAATTTGAATGGTCAGATCAGCGGCCTAAAGTTTTAGATTATGACAATCAGATTTGTCAAAGGCCCTTTTACATAAGATTAAGATTAAGCTCGGGGTTGTTAACTAAATAGACAAGACTTGGTAGTAGTTGACATGATTATGATTGTAATGATCATCAAGTGGGGTCTGTGGCGTGTTCCAATATTGATGGCTTTGTCCAGTACATTATTTCACATAAATTGCATGGCTTCCAGCTCACATGGATCCCATTATATATTGTGTACCTCTGGTTTAGAATAGAGTTAGGGTTTGGGTAGGAGCTTGAGAATGTACTTTGTTAAGAGAAATGATAGTCTATTTTGTTAAGAGTAATTTATCTCATCATGTGGCGTAAATAATCAGAGTATTAGGTCAAAAATCTCCTACGCAAATGCTCAAATGCAGTTTACTTTTCTTGATAGGAACATGCATCATGCGAGAACCCATCAATGAGTTCAATATTGTGCTATATATGTTCTATTCGATCGATAAACTAGTAGCTAGCTAGATCCAACAACAAAAATGTTAAAAGGGTTAATTTGCTTGAACAAAAAGCTTCAATTAAGCTTCTTTCCCTGGTTCTTTAGTGAGAAAACAATCTCTAAGTAACAAAGAACAAGAGAGAAATTGGAAATCAGTGGAAAACTAGGGTTTCTAACCTGCTACATTGCTGGCAAAACCTTTTCTGGCCTCCGGCAACATAGACAAACGGAGCCTTGGCATGAAACTCGCAGACCTTGTGGCGTCGGTGGTAGTGCTTGGCATTCGTCAAATCTCCATTGCAGTTCTCCACCTGGCAAGTAGGCGGCGCTGACCCTCCTCCACTGCCAGATGCTTTCCTGCTAGAGGAAGTCGTTTCTCTCTTTTTCTTCTCATCCAGCTCTCCAATTCCATACCCACTAGCATCTTCATCCTCCTCCTCTTCCTCCTCCTCCTCCTCCGTATTGTTGTACTCGAAACTCCTCTTCCCCTCGGCTTTGCTTGTTTCCATTTTGCAAAACAAGAGCAGACAAACGAGGAGGAAGATGGAGCTATAGCTAGCTAGCAGTCAAGAGGAAGAAGACTAAAAACCTTAATATACGGTTGGAAAAGGAGAAGAAAACAAATGTCAGGACCACACGTTCCATTTTTCCCCTTGCAAGCATAAGAATAATAGTGAAGGGTAGAAAGAAAGCAAAGAAGAAGATTGGCTCTGAGACCACATAATTGATAGGTCTCAACAGTAACATGAATAGCTTTACTTTATAGGGCTGCGCTACTAAAGATGCAACGGACAGTGTTATTCTGGAAAGATTATTACTACCGTAAAATTAGTAAATTCTACAATATTTTATGAGTCATTTATTAAATTTGTTCTTTATTAAATAAAACAGAGATTTATAACTAATTTTAGAAAGTTTCCTAATTTATCATTTTAAATTAATAACACAGATTTACGATTAGTTTTTTTTTTTGTTTTTTTTTTTTTTTTTTTTTACTATAAAGGGTATTCAAGCAACCTAATAATACTATGTGGTACTGGTGTACAGTATGACGTATCCCTAATGAGAATGTTAAAAATTTAAGTGAAAAAAAAATATAAGGGTACTGTAATTTGACTATAGTCATTTAAGAGTAATAATGTAAATATAATTAACATTTTTTTTTAGTACGTAGATAGGAAAGGCCACTCTCCCACCAATTTGACTCTTTCTATAAATAAAGATTTGTTTAATCGCTTCAACAACTAGGTTGTATGTGAAATAAGATTTGTTTAATCGCTTCAACAACTAGGTTGTATGTGAAATAAGATTTGTTTAATCGCTTCAACGAGACTATACCTATATTTCCAAACCAAAAATCACTTAACAAAGGACTAAATCTCTCTCAAGTTTCAACCCATGAATGGTGGTTGTTAGACTGTCTATTTTTTTTAGAAGGGGAGCTTCATCTAAATCCAATTGGATTTGTCATTACCAATGGATTTGTCTGTCATATTACTGATCTCTAATTAAGGTCATTTTATTAAATTAAAGCAGCAGGTTTTTCTGGTTGATGTAGTATTTTTTCCAAGGATATATATATATATATATATATGTTACATGGAGCCTCTTTTCCTCTCTCTAGTAGTAGTAGGCAGTCCTTTTTCCAACAGAGGGGATGAATTCTTCCTCAAAGTGCATTATTGAGTGGTGAAAAAGGTGAAGTTCTATATGGTCCAATGATTTGACAAGCTCGGCCTAGCCATCCATTAGCGCGTATCCTTTGTACGACTGTCGACAATTGTGCATGCATGTCCTAATTGCATCTTATTTTTGCTTGGCCCTCCTTCTTTTCTTTTCACATTACATTCTGGTGTAGCCAACTGGTTTGCAGCAAAGTGGCCAACTATATATATCCACATTATACAGTACTTCCCATCATCTGCTTGGACCACCCTTCATTCATTATCCTATTTAATGGTCCCATCTGTGCAAGGGTGTCTCTTTAGATACCATTTTGATCCAGTTTCGTATTGTTTTCTGTTTGTCAGTACAGTAGCTGGCACGCTGTTCATTAGGGAAGAATCTGCAAAAAGAGAAACGGGGTTATAGCACTAGTAGTAGATACCTTATAAGTGGTTCTATTCTCTAAAATAAGAAAAATTTGAAAAAAAGTTGCAAAATACATGCCACAGCAGATTCTTCATTTTCCATGGAGTTGCTTGGAAAACTACAGTGCTTCCCAACGCATTACTTTAATGAAAAAAAACTCGTCTCTCTCCTTCCTCTCGCGTTAAAACAATCTCTCTCTCTATCTCTCTCTCTCTCTCTCGTTATCTCTTCATCTTTGTTAAATCAATAACAAGTGACCAAAAATGACAATATTATCCCTGCATCAAATAAAAAGAAAAAAATGTGGCCCATGACTTCATGGCTAGAGACCCACGGTTTGAGTCTCCATTACTATAAACTGCAGTTATGGGTCCCCATGACTATGAAAGTTTTTTTTAAAATAATAATAATAATAATAATCTAAAGTAATGTTTATTGTACAATAATTATACATATTTTGTACTATTTATTGCACAATAATTGTACATACTTTGTACAACAAAGCATATGTGAAAATAATTTTCACAATAATTATACACACTTTTTTTTCATTTTCATTAAACAATAAAATAAAAATTATTTTCACATTAGCTTTATTGTACAAAGTGTGTACAATTATTATGCAGAATTAATCAATAATCTAAAAGTATAAATATATTTTCACGCATCTCATATGGGATATATATAAAATTCAAGTTGACAAAAAATTCTAATTATGGAAGCTAGGTGAAAGGGTTAGTTTGGAGGACATGTTGTTTGAAGGGTAAAGTATATATAGTTAAATAAAATAATAAAATAATGGGAAAAAAAAAAAAAGAAAAAAAAAAAGCGATGATCTTCTGATGAGCTAGCTGGTTACGGCTGTTCCAAAGCAAACTACGTACAGTGTCTCCAGACCTAAGATGATGTCGTAGATGATGTCATACTTCGAAATAAGATGATGTCATACTTCTATTAATGCCCTAAACAAGAGCATTTATTATTTTTTTTGTTTTTTTGCTTAACACACAGTGTACTATTCAGAAAAGCCCATCACGTACGTACCAATAGGCAATAGCCTTTTTATATGTTAATTTAATTTTTTTAATATAAATTACGTACCCTAGAAAGATTTTAAAATCGAACAAATTAATTGTATGACGAGAGTGGAGGGGGGAAAGGACAAATTTTTGAGAATAATGGGATTTTTTACACTGGATAGCTTTCCATTGATGGTCCTACGAACAAAAAATAAAAAGGCAGCAGGTGAGGGAATATATGGTGGCGTCTCTTTGGATCTCTGGTCTTCCTACATCAACGCATAGATGGAAAGATCGAAAGGAATATATTCTCACTTTAAGAAAAATCTGAAATATATATGTTAGTCCTACTATTTTAACCTGATTATGTAATTTTTCAGGCAATCGAATCCAGGGAAGGAGTTAAAAGACATATATATATATATATATATATATATATATATATATATATATATATATATATATATATATATAAATGCGCGTGTTAAATAAAAGTAGATAAGTCTTAAACTTAATTTTATATTAAGTTATAAATATTGTATACAAAAGTTACATATCTATAAAATCATCGTTAAAAATAAATTTTCTTACAAAAGTGTTCTAGTTTGCTATATAGACATGTATAAACAAAAAAAAAAACTCTGTATCTCGTTCGAATTGTGTTCAACGACGATCTTTCATAGAATAAAATTCATCAATTATCATTTTTGTAGTGAAATCCTTAGATATTTATTTCTCAATGCAAACTAGTAAATTATATGTTAAAAACTCATATTCCATTTTATTACGTAATTTAGCTTTTATTAATAGAGTAACTTTTTTAAGGGGTTGAATTTCATTTTGGTCGGGTCATTATATGATTAATCCTTGAAAAATAAATTTTTTTCAAGGGTTTAGATTTTTTTTTTATTTTTTGAGGGGAGGGGGGTCCACCCCTACGAACTAGTGATGGATCACTTGTCAAAAAAAAAAAAAAAAAAGTTAGTGAAAAATTGTCAATCTTAGGGGACCAAAGGTCATTATCGTAAACGACCTCCAAGAAAAGAATTATTTAAATCATTAATGATTCTTCAAGAAAAACTTCATGGAAAGTAGGGTCACCTACAAAATGAGAAAAAGAGTCATCGAAAACGACATGTTCCTAAGGATCGAATAAACCTTTGATGCTTAAGTCAGTAATGATTTACAATAAAAACTTAATGGAGAGTTGGAAAAGAAAAAGTTCCCTTACCTGAAAATGTATGCCTTTTTTTTTTTTATCAGAGAATCAATAGGAGTGTAACCTTGAATGTTTGCCACGTGGCAAGCTTACAATCTTATGATATTGTTAACCTATTTTTCATGTAAGGCATTGATTTCTATGTAGTAGGTTTGTACAGTTATTTTTCATGTAGTATACAGTTTGAGTGGGGTCCAGTGATTTTTTTCCCAACATATTCGAATATCCACTTCCTCCGTGGTAAAACGGTGTTCAAAGGTACACGATACAATAATTATGACATCTTAAAAAATTAGTTTCATATTGAATCGGTGAATTGTCATCATTAAGTAAGTATAGATGTAAAAATAGTTATAGGTACTAAGTTTGACATTCACTCCTTACTATATAAAAATGAACTTGGTGAGTAATTTTAAAAGATTTTAATTATAACTAATCCCTTTCAAAATGTCAGTACAAATGTGATTAATAGATGTAACACTTTTCCTTATTCATTACAATTATATTTCCTCTTTTTCACAGAGAATACGACGAAGGAACATAAATTTTCCCCTCTTAATTATCACATGGCAAAAAGTGAAGTTTATTTTTCAGGCCCCCTCTGGCCTTCTGTACTGGCACTGTGGGCTTTCTTCTTTCTTTATTATTTTTCAGTTTTTCGTAAATTGTTTCCAAGGTGGCCTAAACCAGACCTTGGTTGACTAAACTTGCCTTGGCCTCCCCACCAAGAGAGAAAAGCTTGTCTTGCCTGAATTTGACTGGACAGATCGAGCTTTGCCGTTATGAAAAGCATATGCATGGGGAGTCGGGGACCCATTTTCCAGACTCCAAAAGTCAAATATAATAAATGCAAACCTGGCCCAAACTCTGAATTTTATGGGTTGCCTTGGCCCAACATGGGCCCAGGCAGGTCACCGAGGTCGTTCATATTCCGCTCCCATGGGCCTGAGCCTTCCACGTAATCTCAGCCCATTAGCCTGGAAGATTATCATGGGGACCACTCACGGACCAATTCGGTGGGATGGTCCCACCAATAAGCTGCGCGGCTTGATTAATGGCTTTTTGATAGAGCGTTTTGGACTTAAAGAAAATTATTTGAGTTTGACCCTAATCAACCATGATTATAAAGCTCAAGTTATCAATTAGTGGTCCCAATCCTACAAGTCATGATGCCTAGGGTTTGGTGTTTGGTATCCCTGTAAAACTAGTCCTGGCAATATCATAGCCTAGTAGTCTCTGTTTTTTTTTTTTTTTTTTTTTTTTTTTTTGGGGTGTTTTGCTGTTGTCTTTGTTCATGTAGGTTACCATCTCCCCAACTCTGATGTGGTTTGATGTAATAAAAGAGATTTTTATAATCGGTGTTTGTTTTATATTGACGAAACCGTTCGATTCTCAGCAATATTTTTTTTAACATGAAGTGATTGTTGTCTTTATTGTTTGAAGCTCTTAATCGAGCCCTTATGCTCTTATTTACCGCTCGCTTCATGCGGCCCTTAAAAAGATTCGGATCATTTTTTAATCCATTGCATACAATTTGTTGCATTCTCTATATTATTTTTTCCGTTTAAATTATATTATTGAGGAGCCCACCCCAATTCATTTGTTTGTTATTTTGTAAACCCTTGGAAGTTGTAATTCTTGTCCCATTATTGAATAGAAAAAAACAATATACAATATCATAGCCAGTACTTACGACAACAAAAATAAATCAATAAAACCCAATATCATAGCTACTTAATTGCATAGGAGATTTGTATAAGAGTTCTGCTTGCTAGCTAGCTAGGACACTACAAGTTTTTAATAAATTGATGTAGTAATTTACCTGATATTTATTATATCAATTATAAAATAAATAAATTTGATTAAGCTGACGTGTTAATTAGTTCATAGAGTCACATATATAATACTTACAAAATCAACTAAATAATTAGATTTGAAAATAAAAGAGGAAAATGAAAATAAGGGTCGCAGAAGAAGTGTTGCTTTCTATCCTTTCTGTGGTGGAGTAGCAACATCAGTCTTACTGTCGTAATCATGATGATGAAATATTTGGTGTTAGGTGTGATGCGAAGAGGCTACTAGAAACAAGTCAAGAGACCTAGCCCAACTTGTCGAGAAAGGGTAAAATTAAACGGATTACGATGAATTAGAAAAATAAAATAAAATCTGATATGACCCAAATTGTCAAAATCAAAATAATTAACTTGAGAAAAATAGTTAAATCAAAGCTGCATGACATGCATGGCTGTGGTCGATAGTCCGATAATAATGGTGCATGTGGATGACCAAATTATTTTGGTAGGGTGGGGCGCCTGGCCTATTACAAAGAACTCAAGCACTACGTAGGACAGGGTCATGTAGAAAGGGTAACTATCAGACTGATTAATCAAGGTGACTAAGAAATTATTTATGATACCTCCAAATTGTCAAAAGTAGATGAACCAAAGATGCCTAAAATGTGATAGACAATATAATGCGAAATATAAATAAATAAACATAAATAATTATGTGGTTAGGTCGATTTATGGTCTCTACCTCTACAAGATAAAGCTTAAAAGGCTAGATTTTGCTCTTATTTCTTTGAGTGATGTTTACGATATAACAGACTCTTATTTATAAGAGAATTAGATAATATAAAGAGACTTTAATTACAACTAGATGATAGTCTTCAACTGTGAATATGTAATAGGCTTCAACTGTAGGTAGGTTACGGTCTTTAATTGTCTTCAACTGTACGTAACTAGATCACAATCTTCAACTTTGATAGTCTTCAATTGTAACTTGTATTATTAAACTCATGATATATTATAACAATATTCATGGCCGTGGTTGCAAATCCTGATGACACTATATGTATACACTAGTTAAGAAATATTTGCAATCTTTTTTGTGGGATTGTTTTCTTTTTTTTTTTATAAGTAATTGCAATTATATATAAAAAAAAAGGCAAAGGGGCGCAACCCTTATACACGGGAAGTATACAAGAGAATCCCTAATAGGAACGAACAGAGAATAAATTTAAAAATTCTACACAAGTAAAAGCACTCAAACTAAGATGAGGCGCTATCCAAAAATATAAAGTATTGAACAACCGCTTCCGTAGCTCCACCATGGATGTCTCTACATCTTCAAACAGCCGAGCATTCCGCTCCCTCCAAATACACCACAGCAAGCATAAAGGAGCTAACCACCAAGCCTCTATAGCATGACCACCTCTAAGCGCCGCCCCCCAACTATTCAGCAACTCCAACCCCGGGATTGTTTTCCTAATACCCTAAAGGGAAATCAGGTCATGATCCTCCTTTATGTTTTTATCATTTTGAATTTAAGATTTTAGTTTTTAATTTGATAGATTTGAAACCTAAATTTGGGCCCATTCTGAAATTTTACATGGATAATTAATCTTATTGCTTAATAGTAAGTTTAAAAATAAATCAATATATAAATTTGATTAAAATTTTCAAGAAAGAGAAACTATATGTAGTAAAGGGGCAGTTGGAGATCATGCAAAATTGAGAATAGAAAATATTATAGACGTGATGAGCTGCCTGGTGGGTTCATAATCTGTTCTAAGACGACTAAACATAAAAATCTAAAACATAAACAGTAGTGTTAAGAATCTGTTCTAAGGTATCCCTCCTCGGCTTTTGGGTTTTTCTCATTTCTGTCTGTCTGTTTGTCTGTCTCTCTCTCCATATGTTTCTATGGTGTTTTCTTTGTCCCCCAACCCATTTCCAAGACTATCTACTATCTACTGTAGTTGATCACAGATTTGCCTCATGACTTGGGCTTCAATTCGTAGGACCACCATCCTGTGGGCCACGCAATACCTTTGTTTGACCTCGGCTCCTGGCCCACTCATGCTTGATTAGCACTTGTGTTTTCATTTATTTTTTAGATTAAGTTGATTAGCTAGAAAAGAAATTTCTTACAAATTGTATTGTAGGACATTTTTAACAAATCGGCCTCTAAAAGTGATATGTACGTATTACTTAGTCAGCATATAAGAAATACATGTTTTTTTAATAGCATTCTCACGTGCTATTAAAAGATAGACAAATGCTACTTTATTTTTTCTTTTTAATTAACATTGATATAAAAGTGGATTGACAATGACATGCTAGCGGAAAAGGACAAGAGAATACCAAGTAACATATCTCTAAAAAAATGTGTTTCTCACATATTAAGGGACCGACACATGTCACTTTTAGAGGTTAATTTATAAAAAACTTCCTATATCCCAATTTGTAAAAAATTTATGTCCTTTCACTAATGCCCTAGTCTTCAAAGTCGATCATGAAAGTTTCTTTTTCTTTTGAATGGAATCGAGTGAAACCTATATTAAAAAACCAATTTAATTAAGCACAACGCTCAACATAGATAATATCAAAAATACTAAAGTTTTGCTTGTTAGCTTATTTGTAGGTAAAGTTATACATTCTATTTCACTAATCACTATGATAAACATATATTATAGTCCCTAACGATGTCTTAAGAACGATGGACACTGGACAAAAGTTGCAAGAGAATGAGCAGATTTAATTATGCTAACATGATAATTAATTTGGAGCAGATCTGTTAACCAATATATGCTTGTAGATATGATGTTGACTGACAGCTGAGAGACCCTTCTCTCCACCATCTATTATTGTCCTATTATTTGTTCTTCGTATTCATACTATTATATTAATGATAAAGTTTTTCTTCGATCATATTCGAATTAAGCATTTATTTTTATTTAATCTACTAAGCTAATATCTTTTATAAAGCAAGTTGATATAATAAATCTACCATAAGCCCACTCAGAAATATCAACTACATGAAAAATAATCATAGGACTGACAGTGCCAATAGCCTGCCACGCAGCAAACATCCAATTGGAATGCGGCCATTGATAAGGAGGCTCCGAAAATGAGTATTGGTGTTGCAATTCGGGACGAGGAAGGCAGTGTTGTGGCAGCACAGTCGAGCTTTCTCCCCTATATTGTTGCTCCCACAACAGCTGAAGCAATGGGCGGCGTGGTATGCAGTGTCACTTGGCAGAGAAATGTGGGGAGGGGGAGGGATGCATCCTTCTTGAGGGTGATTCATAAATAGTGGTCAGAAGAGGAGTACCTGCAATCGGTGTTATGGCCACTAGCTTGTTGGATGACATTATAGATAGTTTCTTTCATTCTCAATCTACTGAGGTAGTGTATGTTAGACAAGATGCTAATTAATGAGGTAGTCCATGTGTTGGTTAAATGTGCAATTTCTCAAATGCTAGACAAGGTATGGATAGAAGAGTGTTCACCCTTTATTCTTAGCATTGTGTTGGCAGAATTGTAGCTTCTATTTTGGAGTAATGAAAATATCACTATTTTCCTAAAAAAAAAAAACCAATTACCATATTTAGGAGCCTCTCTTTAAAAGGGCATGCACTCCCCAAAAAGTCAATTACGATGTTTCTGCTGCTCGCTTTATTCATATTTTTCTCACAAAATACCTTGCTAACTAAGCATCGGAGGTTCTTTGGTTTTCGTGACCGGCAATTTTTTATGACCTTTTTTCCTATTTTGCAAGTAACTCGTCGCCTGTTTGTTTATCCGAAAAATTAAATATTTTAATTATTTTCACATGCATTTTTAATAAAATTAAAATAACATGTGACATATGATGTTCTTAAATAGGCTTGGCAATTCGAGTTGTCGTGTTAACCCATCGAGTTAGCGTGTCAACGCATTTAACTAATTTGATAAAAAATATGTAATTATCACATCATAAATATGTTATAAACGGGTTGATGGGTCATAAACGAGTCATAAACAGGTTAGTGGGTCATAAATGTGTCATAAACGGGTTATAGCCTAAATCTAAACCCTTTATATTCGTATCGAATTTACGAATCGTGTTAAAATTACCAAACCTATTCTTAAACCATATAATTCTGTAAAGACATATCAATTTAACCTAGGAGAAATTTCCATTTAGTATATCATAGACCGAGTCTTCCAAGATTTGGACCGTCTCGAAAAGAGAGAAAGAGAAAACAAATAAAAAAGATTTGTTGATGGCACACCCAATTAAAAAACAGAGGAATCGTCCCTCTCAACATTCTCGAGGTCCCACAGGACCGGCGCCACCTGAAACTTCCATAGGCAACGGTCCAAGCGACTTACCATATTTTGTAAAGGCATTAGATTCTCTAATTAAAAGACAATTTATGAACTGGAATTTTCCATGCTCACAGTCACTGCACCTTCTCGCACATTTCCCAGGTTTGACTCTCTTCTAATTAATTCCATCCATTAAGCTTCAGTGGCACATTTAAAATTGCTTAATCATTATCTGTCCTTAATCATTATGTCTAGTTTAACCAACAAATCATCTTCCTTTGATTATACACATTTTGAATTACTTCTTTAATGTCTTCCTTGATCGGTATATTAATGTTAAAAATTACATTTTTATTCTATAATGTTGATATTTTGTGTGAAAGTTTAGGCGTCTAATTCACTCTCAAAAAACGTTTTGAGAAATGAGGGGTGTTCGTGACTTATGAAGTGTTCAAGTCATGTATCTATTAGCAATATATGACACTTTAATACGCATTCTCACGTGTGACAACTTTAGCTGAACATGTATTTAACATCAGGAGGGAAAGGTTCATCATCGTCCAAAGAACCCACTTTGATACCATGTTAAAGCTTTTGGGATAAGCAATGTATGACACTTTAACACGCCCTCTCACATGTAGCAACTTTAGCCAAACATGTGTTCAACACTGTGAGGGAAAGGTTCATCATCATCCAAGGAATCTGCTTTGATACCATGTTAAAGTTTTTAGAATAAGTGGTAATTTAATATGGTATCAAAGTCAAAGGTCCTGAGTTTTAACATTGACTTCGTTATTCACCCCATTTCAATTATATTTCACGTGTTGAGCCTCACATATTAAAAGAGTAGTTTAAACCTACACGTTACACGTGAGAGGGACTGTTGAAGTATTAATTAAGTGATTAAATTTATATCTTCATATCAGTTTAAGCTTTTAAGATAAGTGATAATTTAACACTTTGGATAAATTATTGTTAAAAAAAAAAAGAAAAAAGAAAAAAAGAAAATCAATAGGTGGTTTAGATTTTCACATTAGTATTGTTAGATAATTATGAAATAAAATTGTGATTTATAGTTGTACTCTTCTTGATTAAGTTGTATTTCTCTTAGAGTATTAATTGGGGGATGATTCAATTAATCATTCCTTAATTAAGGGAAAAAAAAATCATTTCTCATCCGACTTTAAGTTTTTGAAATAGTTGATGATTTAACGTGATATCAAAGTAAAAGTTTTAAGTTTAAACATCGCCTCTTAAATATTAAATTCCACTTATTGAAAGAAGCTTTGACCCGCATGTAAAGAGAGGAGTTAGAATTGTGTACTCAAATGTTTCAATTCATTTGGACGTATGCATAATTATAATATATAAATCATTCAACTCATCATCTCCTATTAACATTAGGCTTTTGAGATACTGACAAGTGACAACTTGTATGGCAGAATCAATTTAAGAGATACTTAAAAACTTGCAATTTGCCAAAGAAACTCAAGCACGATTAGCTCAAAGTGGGAGATATATGTTTTGGGTCACACATCCATTTCATTACATCATCATCTTTGTTATATTTTGCCATTAGTTTGGATTGGACCCTTTAAGGTATACGTACAATAGAATGATATATATATATATATATAGTCCATGAGATTTTGCTTGATTTGCCAGATAGTGGGTGACGTGAAAGTAAATAGGTCCAAAATTCTATATTTGATATCATAAAATTTGCCCTACTGGGGTTATCATGAAGGACAGCATGAGTTTCTTCCACTTGACAAACTATTTTGGTCTTTTATAACACCCCATCGCCATGTTCATATAACATCACACATAAGTACAGGGGGGTACATGATAGATAAGTCGTCATAATGGAATATATGGCTTTCGAAACAATCCATCCACATTGTCCATCATGCATCAACCATTTACAATTTGACTTCATACATATTACGGATATTCTAAGTATTAAAAGTAGCCTAATTATTTTAGCAACCCTGGTTTTCATTCCCACAGCCAAAATTCCCAACTTGCCCCACTCTTTTATAGAATAATTTTTTAGCCCCAATTTTCGACGCAATCTGCAAATTTGATATAAAATTAATGCTACGTTTGTTTCGACGTAAAATATTTTTAATGAAATTATTTTTCAGAGAAAAAATGATTTCTCTGAAAATATTTTTTAGTGTTTGGCTTTTACAAAAAAATACAAACGGTAAAAAACCATCAGTGACGATATTTTGTCACTGACCGACAGGATTCCGACGATGGAGGCCAGAATCCATCGGTAATAGCTGGATTTCGGCCACCAGATTCCTACCAAACTGACAGGAATCTTGGCCAGTATGGCAAGTCTGGCTATACTTGTTAGATTCAAGCCAGTTTGGCCGAAATCTGGTTCGCCGGAATCCGGTGACGGTAGCCGGACGACGCTGGATTCTGGTAGAAATTTCCAGATTCAGGCCAAACTGACCAAAATTTGGTCCACCGAAATCCGGCTAGTGCCGCCGGTTTCCGACAATCGAATATCAAAATTCGGGGACCTTCGACAATAGATTCGAGCTACCAACCGTAAATCGTTTTTCAAAATTTAAAGAGGATTTTATAGTCAAATTGAAAATAATTTCCGTTGACCATAATTTGTTTAGTGCAACCAAACACTGAAAAATACAAAAAATATTTTATGCCCAAATAAATGGAGCATAACACGAAATTAAGGTTGATGGTCAAAGCTAATCTGTATAGTCTTATACCCATACCCAGGGACGTAGCTAGGTGAAGACTTAGGGGGTCCATGGCCCCCCAAGCTTTTCCCAAAAAAAAAAAAAAAAAAAAATCTAAAAAAAATCTAAAAGCTGGCTCTGCCCTTGCCCATACTACGACACCACCCGAACCCAATGCACGACATTTATGGTTGTTAATTTTTAACACGATCAACCTGTGAACATGACATAAACCAACACGAAATTAGTGAGTTCAAAAGTCGGATTAAGATTAACCTATATAATTCTAGGGGTTTGATTGCTGCACAATACCCACACAACATGGGTACAATACCCCCTCACATGAGAGTGGACCACAGTGTATGGGTCTCACCCTCATGTGAGGGGGTATTGTGCCATGTTGTGTGAGTGTTGTAAAACTAACATTTTCCTTAATTCTATAATCAATTTTCGACGCAACTCAAATATGAAATCATACCATAAAAAAAGATATTCTTCGAGAGGGCAATAATGGCAAGACATTGAATATATATATATATATATACTAAATTTGAAGTGAGATCTTTGTCTGCACATTGTTACGGGGTGCAATGTGGTCAGCCATTGATGGATACAGTTGGCTTGGATTTGATGCTTTGGTCCCCCTTCCCCCTAGGCCCCAGTATCTCTCTCTCTTCTCATATTACAGAGACTCCCCTTTAACGTGCGTGTTGGGTTTCTTTCATGTTGGCCATATTGGAATCTCTTGTCCGTTGGTGGTGGGGTGGTGACTGGTCTGGGTGGATATAGGACCCACCTCCACATCCACATCCACATCTAACTCTTCAATTCACTCACTACTACTCTAATGCCTCCCCGGCCCTCTCGGTTTGCTGCATCAAATATTATCACTCACTAAGCAAATAACCATAAAGTAAAGTGCATATATATATATATATATAACTTCTTATCCCCCTAATGATAATTTCTACTTCTTTTTTTTTTTTTTTTAGAAAAAAAATTCTAATGCTAATTATAGGACAACCTTATCACATGGACAAGATGATCAAGAATTGTATTTTGAGGTGACAAAATATTATATATTATATATTTATATATATCCATTGACCCCAGTTGACCAATATATTCTTGTATGAATAAAAAGCTAAGTAGGGGACAATCTTATCACACGAATAATGTGATTAAGAGTTATGTCTTGAAGTGACAAAATATTATATATATATATCCATTGACCCCTGTTGTCCAACATATTCTTGCATGAATTAGGAGGATCAATTGTACCTATAATCATATGGTTAATAGAAACTTTAATTTTAATAATCTTGTGGGAATGGATTCAAATTAATTTTTTTTTGTTGCATGTAAGTTGTAACAGTGTATATGGTGTTATATTATTTAGATGAAAATATATTCATTGGATCTGTAAAATGTAATGTGTTAAAATATTAAAGTATATTAAGAGATCAAGAATCTAAGCTATAGTTGAAGACTATTACTTACTCACAATTGAAAACTGTGACCTAACTACAGTTGAAGACTATCTTGAAGTCTATCACTTAGTTAGGGTTACCTAGTTGTAGTTAAAGTCTATTTGTATTATTTAATTCCCCTATAAGTATGAGCTTGTTATATTGTAAATATCACTCAAAGAAATAAGAGCAAAATGTAGCTATTTGGGCTTTATCATGTGGATGGAGTAATGATATATAGCACTCCTTTATCCTCTCAAAATTGATGTGATTTTTAAAATCATCATTGGATCAAAATTTAATAATGATCTATTTTTGATCTAATGGTGATTTTAAGAGCCACATCAATTTTGAGGGGGACAATAGGGTGCTATGTATCATTACTCTTCGTGGATGTAGGTCATAGACCAACCACGTAATTCTTTGTGTCTATTTATTTTTATATTCTGCATTATATTATATTTCATAAAAGAGTTTTCAAAATTATAATAATTATATATGTATATAAGTGTGTTTAGAGATATGATACGTTTACAACTTCTCTACAACTCTAACAACTTTTTTTTTTAAAAAAAAAAAAAAAAATCAATTATTAGATATGTATGACCCACATGTAGGAAAACAGATCAAATAGTTAGTTTGAAAAAAAATTATTGGAGTTGTACAACAATCTTTTCCGTGTTTATGGTTTGAGGGTATTTTGAAAGGATTCGAATCTTTGGCAATTTATTGTCTCAGTTGTTAGAAATTTGGACAGCAAATATAAAATGGTTTTTATAGGGTTTATTTGCCCAAACAAGTGAGCGGGCTACTCAAAACATGTTCGGGTAAGTGAGCTCCAAATGACTTTTTCACATTTGTTGCTCACAACAAAATTAATGTGAATCTCTATCCATTTTGAAATTAAAGGTTTAAAGAGCATTAGAAGAAGAGAGTTCAATGTGCAAAAAAGAGAAATTAAAATATACATTATTTATAAGGTCCAACATACGCTAATCTATTGCGTTAAAGCAAGAAATTAAAGTGACCATATAAGGCACCTTAAGAACACTTACTTTTGTGTTTTATTATTAATGTTATAACAATATGGAACATAAAAATGGATCTGCATGATCCGTCGAGAGAGCCTCACAATTAATCCATTGCTATTAGGTGGAGAAGCATATATTGGGAGGAATATGATCCAACATATATGCCAATAAATTATAGAGTTAAACCTGCAAGTTACATACTCAAAAGAATAAGAAAATGTGTTGGTTTGTAAAGGGCAACATGGCAGTGATATTTTAGTTAATTACCCAAAGATCAAAGTTAGTTTAACAGGCAGAGGACTGCGCAAGAATAATGATGGATGTAGGGAGGAGGAGAAGATCCCTTGGGGGACTACAAAATCCGTTTGTTCCCCAACCTATGCTTTGCTTTTCCCTTCTTTTTCCTCAGGGGCTGAGCTGCCCACCACATGCTTCTGCACCTCTCTCTCTTTTCTGACACCATTAACGGTTTTTTTTTTCTTCTTTTATTCAATTTTTCATTTTTAACAAGCAAAACCGAGGGGAGAGAGAGAGGGAGAGAGAGAGAGATGAAGAAGAAGAAGAATAAGCAGAGGGAGCAAGAGCCCTTGAATAAAGCGTGGTCGTCCTATGTTTGAGTCGGAGATGTAGACTGCCACATGGTGCCATCTTGTCCTTTTCGTTTGGAATTTTCACTATCCATATCACCAAAATGAAGTCATTCCTGACGTTCGAGCCGGCCACCCCTTCATCTACGATTCTACACCTCTACTCATTTACGTTAACTATCATTTATATACACACCATCAATGGTCCCCGATCGACCAAATGTTATATCTTAAAACACTTCATGGATTCTATAACGCAAAAGCTAGTTTTCCACTATTACTTTTGCTGAATTTTCTTGCCTCCCTTCGAAAACAATCACTCACGAAAAGTCTTTTTGTAATAAATAAACCATAGAGATGGTCTTTAAAGAGTCAATTGATGGGACACGGTCCTCCAAGCCAACGTAACATGCAATAATGCTTAAATCACTAATCTCTCTCTTAAAAAATTAAAAATAAAAATAAAAATAAAACTTAAAAGATTGTTGTATGATGAAAGAAGGAATGAACAGTTTCACACCCTTCAATAGCTTATTTTCTCCATGTCAATGGCTCTCTTTCCTTTACATCTAGTGCTCTAACTGGGTGTAGTGTTTGGTCATTAATTTTGACAAATTACGTTTCACGTCATGTCCTACTTTTCATTGTGATACGGTTGTAATGAGACAATGTCGTTAAATTAAATACCACTTACTATTATTATAAGGAAGTAAGGACATCATACGTACGTGAATCAAAGTGTGATGTTAATTGGTACTCTACCGAGATTGAAAGAAGTGATGAGAAAGGATTTGTCAAATGACTAGTTATGTCGTGATTCTGTGTTAAGAAATCAAATTAACCTTCACAAAATTAACGGGTATCCAATCGTTAGGCTCTTTAAGAATTAACCTTACTAGAAAGTGACTGAGGTGGAGTTTGTGCATCATTTCCTTCTTTAAAAAAAAAAATTCCAAATAGTTTTTTGATAAGAACAGAATTTTATCTGAGGCCTAATTATAAGAGAACAAAATACGAACGGTATAATTTACACAGTTGAGGGAAGATTTGAGCTGGTGTAAGCCGTTAAGGAGAACCCAAAAAACGATTAATTTACACAAACATGATGAATGAATAAATAAATAAAGTGGAAGTGGGATTTGCTGTGCGACTGCATCGGGTATTGTGCTCTTAGGGATTCCCTCTATCCACATATATCTCTATCTGTACAAAGGAATTTTTACGTAGTGATGTGGAATAATATTGGGTAGTCTCTCCATGTATTGTTCTTTCTTCCTTGAGCCTCCCAAGATTCATCTGTAATGTTACTTTACCTCTCTGTCTTCTTCTTGGATTTCGAATGTCCTTCCTTATTCTTTTGATTATTCTAATCCTCACTAAAATAATTCCCTACTCAAATTCGATTTTGGACCAGACCCATCACGTGAAATTAGATTAAAATAAATCATACTTACATAGTAATTAATCCTCCCCCCCCCCCCCCCCTCTCTCTCTCTCTCTCTCTCTCTCTCTCTAGCCTCTCATATGCATAATATTTCAACCCAGCAAGAAAGACTCACGTCGCCACCTGCTCTTTGTCTGTTTACTCTTTGTTTCAACGATTCCCTTGTGCGGAGAAAATGTTGGGAAACTGTGAGAAGATGGTACTCATCCCTCCAACTAGAAACGAATGGTCACAGCAGGTTCTTAATTTCTCTCTCTCTCTCTCTCTCTCTCTCTCTCAATTATTAGAAAAAACATGACCACGCCGTTTTTGTTGCTTTGCTTTTGGAAGAGAATATGTATCCTGTGTTGTAGTTTTACTCTAAAACGCCACCTCAAACTCTTTCTCTTCTTTTTTCCCTCTCTTCTTTCTTTTTGCAGCACCAGATAGATGATCCAAAGGGCTTGATGGGTTCTGCGGGTATGGAAAAACCAGTCCTAGACCAACAAAATCAACAACAACAACAGCAGCAGCAAGCCCTGAGGTGTCCTCGCTGTGATTCATCGAACACAAAGTTCTGCTACTACAACAACTACAGCTTGTCTCAGCCAAGGCACTTCTGCAAGGCCTGCAAGCGTTACTGGACAAGAGGTGGCACTCTAAGAAACGTTCCTGTCGGCGGTGGGTGCCGGAAAAACAAGCGCGTGAAGAGGCCTACAGCAGCTTCCGCCATTGATGGAGCTCCAAGCGCAAATCCAGACCCTCCCTCCCAACCGCACATGGATATATCTTCTTCGACATCAAATCATATCAATCCTATGTTTTATGCATCTGATGTGAGATCACTCCCATTTCCCAGGTTCAATATTCCGAGAGTTTCAAATGAAACTGTTTCTGGATATGATCTCCAACCACAGATGAATGCTCTTGGACTAGGGTTTTCGTCTGGAATTATGTCTAATGATGCTAGTGAGAATGATTACCGAAATGGGTTTAATCATCCTGCTAAGCAAATCCAAGATCTCTCAAGTTATTCCATCTTCGGCTCCTCAGCTAATTCTACTACCACTTCTCCAACCATGGCTTCCCTGCTAACCTCTAGCTTTCATCAACAGAAATTCGTCAATGGAGGTGTTAAAGACAGTCGAGCACCCAATCACTTTCAAGCCTTTGGACCGTTTGAAGGGTTGCAATTAATGGGTAATACTGAAGCTGGGATTTCCATGAAAGAAGTGAAAGTAGAAGACGGCCAAAACAGGTCGGATTGGAATCAAATGGAACAAGTCGGGTTGTCGGATCCTGCTCTTTACTGGAATGCAACAAGTATTGGTGTTTGGAATGATCCTGGAAACATCGGGTCTTCGGTCACTTCTCTGATCTAGCAAAGACAAAAAGTCATTTAATTTCCAGTGTCTCCCTCCTTTTCAGTCATTTTAGTTACTTAGGTTTCTGTTTATTACTTCTGTTGTAGTGAATTTGATGGTCACAGTGGGAAAAAAAAGAAGAAAAAGAAAAAAAAAAAGGGAAAAAAAGAAAAGAAGCACGATTTCATAATGAAGCAACGATGGGAGGAACGGGATCGGAGCGATCATGTCAGCTGCAAAGAATCAGCCTGTTAGTTTTATTATCAAGGTTGAGACTCGTCGATTGCGCTGAGAGGAACCTCGGATCCTCTTCATCTCATCGCCTGGGTATTATCAGTGTGGAAGGTTTAACTTCCTTGAGGATATTGAGGATGCTTTGGAGCAACCTAGTTGATGATAAGTAAGTAGGTCTTTATTTTGTATGTATATATATGCATGACCATGTCCTTTTTCCTTTCCAATGTATTGGTTAATTACTAGGTGGGGGTTGGGGGTATATGTTCCAGTCCTCAATGAAGATCAGCTGAGGAACTAATAATTTTTTATTTAATTTTACTTTTACTTTTTTGGGTTTTTTTTTTTTCTGGGGAAGGGCTGGGTATAATGGTATAGGAAGAGAGGGAGATTTGTTATTCCAATGTGGCTTTTTAGTTTATGTGGTTGGCATTGGTTACATGCTGTTTTGCTTTGGTGTTTTGATGTTATGGATAAGGAACTGTGCTTTTGGAAAATAGTGCTGATATTACTCTTTTCAACTTGCATTGAAAACTAAACATTCTGATCAGTACAATATAAATTATTTATAGATGCTGTATGGAAGCTAGCCGCTGCATGCCCAACCTGTGCAAGTGATCGATATTTAAAACCTTGCTGATGGTTCAATCCTGATCATCCTCTTGTAGAATGATCAGGATCATAGCTAGAGACCATTAAACTCAGACCAATATATATGTAATTGAAGTTATTAATTACTTGGATTTAATTACTTTGCTGTCTGTAGTACTGCAATTTATTCTCTAGCATAGGGATATTCAGAGATTTGCAGGGGGAGGGTTGTGGGGCCGGAGTTGAGGATGCAAGGTAAAGAAGCTTGCCTCTTGCTAAAAATGAGACCTAGTCCATTCTTGGATATATATATATATATAGGCTTTTTAAGACAACGTATATGTAAGAGAAATGTTATTAAGTAAATTACTGTTTACATTGTTATATAATTAAGATAATGGGATAGTAAAAATTAATTTTTAATTTTTTTTTAAATAAATTCTTATTAATTTAAAAATTGATTTTTATTGTTACATATTTTTAGTTATACGACAGTTGTATAATAATTTACCAAGAGAGAGAGTTTGCTCTAGGGTACATGATAATTATCATCTGATACTCTGTTTTGTGTCTTATTGTGGTAGTACTGCACCCTCGCATAACTTCTCACTGACTCTTCATTCATCGCAGTACTACTTTAGCTTGTCTCCATGCTGAATACATTAAATTGTAGCAATTGATGATCATGATCCAACCCCCATAGTACGATTTCTAAGTTTTGCTGAAAGCATATATACACTTGAAAACCTGGGTGCATGGTTTGTGTACGTCATGTGAGTATTCCTCTTAGGGTTTTGCTACCGGCCAGCCCGTGGGGGAAGTTCAAGTAATTAACTTAAGAAATGGAGTTTAATTTCAGACTTACAAAATATCATGCATGTTCGAACAAGTAGCTCAATTTTTCTTAGGCATAAAGAATAATACGAGATACTAGTATAGTGGTTGGCCAGTTATTAGAGCGAAGCAAAATGATATTTCACTATATGATTTAGAATTACAACATAACATATTTATAAGAAAACTTTAATTGTACAGACGTATGTACATTATCGATTCACGTAAATATATGTCTTGATTTTTTCGTACTCTCTTTCTTTTCGATTGTATATAAATCATCGTTGTTGTGCACGGTAATAGCATGGTGCAGATTTGCAGGGATCGGCTTTGAGGAGTAGAATTATTTCTTTCTTTTTTTTTTTTTCCTTCTTTTTTTTCATCTCGTTAAACCAGAGTTGATGGAGTGAAACAGGTAGAAGTTGACTTGTTGGAGAGAGGGTGGTGTTCGATACTATTGGTGGAAGTGATGGTGAGGTGTACGTAGTCGTAGAATAATGAGAATATATATATATATAGTAGCTAGATTCTTAATGAGCTATATACATACCACTAATCATTGTGGAAAATAAGCATATAAATATGATCAGTGGAGCGCGGCAGTGTTCTTTTCAACGGGTGGGAGTGGGAACTGGGAAGGACTGCATTTTAATTAATTAGCATGTTCATGGACTTTTTATACTTCCATATCAACACTATCTCTATATGTTACCATTCATTGCTGCAACAAAATCCACAGTCAACTCTAGCAATATTGTGCATCTTCATGGACTTTTTATAGGGTATTTTTTGAATTTTTTTCTTTGTCTATTTTGAATATGTATATTTGTTTGGGACAAGAAGAATCTTGATTCTATTTGCTATAGTATTCGGATTTTTCAAAAATAAATCAGATTTTATCTCACTTTTTTTTTTTTAAATTTTATCTTAAAAAGTTAAGCTATTAAAACATTTTTTTTTGACTTTATTTACTTCGAAATTCGAGTACTAAATTATAGTTGAATTCAAATTTCAAAAAATCGAATACCAGGTCTGTTTGGGTGTTGAATTTTTTTGAATCAGAATATTATTCTAATTCACTGTGCGAATTATAAGGTTTGACTTTATAAGATAAAATTTTAAAAAGTTGAATAAAACATGATTTATTTTTTTAAAAAAATAGAATATTATTATGCATTTTATTCAAACCAAACACACCCAATTCTTGTAGGTAAATGTGAAATAGTTTTAAATTTTTTGTATTTTAAGTTGTTTGTTAATGTTTTGGTTCAATTCAATCTATTAAATTCTCGAACCATATGATTTTCACTTATCTTTTTAAATACCAATATGAAAATAGCATGCTCTATTAAAAATAGTTGCTGACAGTCTCAATTTAATATTAGAGCTTCACACATAATATTATAATTTATTTGTTCTAACCCATTGAAGAAATTAAAAACATAGGGTTGAGTGGATTCACCACTATTGCAGATTTTTTTCCATAACAAACCAAAGAATTTTAATTTTTAATATCTTTGGATAATCTCGTAGTAATTATCAATTGTCACGAAAAGACAACTTAGGGACCTAATTAGTTGACTAGAAAACGACTGAATCTAACTAAAAGACATTATTGTGTTCCATACGCATAGGGAGAGATGAATGAATCAAATCAATAGTGATTGATTCTATAGTAATCGAGCAATTAATAAATAAATAAATAAATAAATAAAATTGTCCAATTGTCACAATGCCAAGACATCTTTTGTTGGCCCTAGCTAGCTAGTTGATTACGAACAATTAAATAATCTTTCTCACAATCACAAATTTATTTTCCGTACCCATTACCACCAATTACGATTTGGGGGGTCACTATCAACATAAACATCATGATAATTAACCAAACACCATCATTTCCTAATTTCCCGTCACGCGTGATTTCAACTCACTAAGCCATTCATCTTAAAATAGCTATAGGTTATGAAGTGGCCGTGGTTCAGTGAGTAATTTAAACACCTCAATTTATAACATGATCGAGTCATATAGATAATTAAGGGACTTTAGTTAGTTTATAATTTTAATAATTAAGAACTTTTTTTTTTTTTTAATCAAAATCTATATCATTATGTCACTTATGCCTGTAAATTAAAACAAAAATGACAAAAAGGGTGGAGGGGTCATGTGGCTCCACCGCCATGGCTACTACCGCCTTCTGTTTCCTAATAAAAATGGCATCCACAGTACTCCAGAAATGAAGCTGGCTCGCAATGCCACCCCGAAACAAAAGGGGTCACTCATGTGGCCACAATTTATAAAGATGATGGCTCACGCAACGAGCTTCCAGTAGTGAGGGGTGGGCTCACCCCATCCTCTTTTTTTTTTTTTTTTTTTTTCTTTTTTAATTTGTGTTCTCGTGCCTCTAATATTCAAATAGATTTAGCTTAGATGTTGTAAAAAAAATTACAAAAAAATTTGTTAATTTTTAAACTGTCCAAATTTAATTTCAGATTTGTCATCATTTTTTTTACGTTACCTAAGCCAAATTCCAAGAAAAAGAAAGGAAGATGCTTTTCTAAACCTTTTATCTTTGCCTTCTTTATCTACCTGTTTTTTATTTTTTTCCCCCAGCAAAATTGGAATTTGGCTTATGTAACATAAAGATGTAGCTGGCCAATAGTTGGGAACTTGGGAGATTCAACGGTCTCGTTTACTTCACTCTATCCGCCATCGGTACGTAAAATGTAGGGCCGGGGGCGGGACGAAACGCATATGGAGCCAATTACGTACAGTGTGAAGTGGCTTATTTACCAAGACCATGCGCTGTTGTGTTTACGATTGGATCATAAATTTTTTATGAACTTGTTGGGAATAATTTTATGAAGCTTGTCTTGGGAAATTAGGTATTAGTTATTCCAGAAAATTCAGATTATGGCTTTGTTCCAAGTTGAATTGAAGTAGGCCGGAGTCATAATCCGATCAGCAGTCATATCCCTGGCAGAATCGGAATAGGACTCGTAGTCCAAGTCTAGTTCGATCAGTAGTCCTATCCCCTGTAGAATCAGGATAAGACTTCTAGTCCAATTTGATTTCAAATTTTTTAAGATCAAATCTGATTATATGTCTACTAAAGAATCAAAGTCTAAATAGAACTCTGATTATACTCTTAGGTCAAGGAGCATGAAATCTAATTTAGGTTTGATTCCACCTATTTTCTTATAAATAAGCTCATACCCCAGGTATAAACTCAAATTGAATTTTTGTGCATAAAGTATTATTTTCTCATAAAAACTAATTTAGGCATCGGAACGAAACCCCCATAAAGGTCTCAACGTGCTAGCATTTTTTTTTAAAAAAATATTAATGCTATATATTAAAAAAAAAAAAAAATGTGAGAAGCACATGCTATTAAAATAACATGTACTTCTCAAATAGCAATGAACAAATGTCAATCTTAGATACGGTGCGTATGAAATTCCTTACAAATCGATTTATAAATTGTACAAAGATTTCCGTAGCCTCTCTGACTATTTTTATCTTTTGGTCAGCACTCTTGAGCCAAATATTCTATATGTGGTACCTTGATCAACACTCACATGTTACCTAAACCTAGACTCTAGAGAGTTGCCGAGTTGGCTTCGGTGATCGTCATAAGGGCTGTCAACTGTGGAGTCCGCTTAGCACCTTCTACCGACTCTTTCGCACCAAGTGTAGCATATTTGTGTGAACGGATGAGAAGGTGAGCGGCGGCGGGCGATCTGATTGGGGGGCTATGGGCCAGTTTTGGTAACGAAAACAGTTTGAAGATAATCATAATTATTGCAAGCATTTTCTTTACTCTTCACTGCATTTTGGGCTTTGTAATTGTTGATCCAGGCCGGCTTGGAGAGAATAATTACAGCAAGGTATGAACCAGTAGAAATAACTGGGGCCTTTGTAACGAAGCCCACTGCTTGAGTCACCACCCCTCAATCAGGCTGCTGACTGGAGAACCTTTTTTTTTTTTTTTTTTTTGAAGAAGCTGACTGAAGAACTTAATTACAACCTCTGAAGGCCAATAACAGCCGCGCCCGCGAAGGGATCTTCAAAGATGTAAAAGGAACTGATCGGAATTCCCTATACTTACCTATTTTAATTGCAATCTAATCAGATACGTAATTAAGAGAGACTCTTAATGGAACTTATCTGATCGAGCAGGTCAGATTTCGAGTAGATAGGCTTTATTGAGAGTCTCTTACAACTGCAGTCGCAATCTGAATAAAGATTTGGATTTGGACGAAAAACAACTTGACGTTGTAGCATTTCAAAAAGAATAATGATTCAATGTCACCTAAATATACAACTTTTCACTACCTTGCCTATGTGACAAGGTGGTCTTCCACTACTTTTTGAGTTTTTTTATTTTTTAAAAATAAATTAAAGTGGGGGACCACCTTACCACATAGACAAGATGATGAAAAATTATATATTTAGGTGGTAGTGAATCATCACTCTTTCAAAAATTGTCCCATTTCATCTAAATTATCATGATTGTGTGAGTGTGAATGTCGTGACTAGCTAGGCTTAAGTCATCCAAACAGACGGTGTTTGTAACTGCCATTTTCAGTGAAGTGGCAAGCTTCATGAAAAATCTATGCCAAGAATTTCAAAATTTTAGAAAAATTAAAAATAAAGGATAGCCAATAGTTTTTTTTTTTTTTTTTTTTAAACATATTATTGACTAAAAACTTTCCCTTTTGACTTTTGAGGGAGAATCTGTCCCTGCTTAGACACAAGGGTCAATGATTTAGTAATTAATTGATAATCTTTTACAACGAGAGCGTTAGCCTCAGCTGTTGAATGGGCTAGGTAGCCATATATGTTGACAGATATTTATTAGCCAACATAGAAAATTATCTTAAACTATATATATTCAGGAGGTATTTGGTCCAACCCACCACATTCCCCCACCACCGACATTCCCCTTAAATTTCTTTCTCCACTTGAAGTTTTTGGCCAGCAACCTCGTTTTTTATTGTCATGTCAGCTTTCGGTTTATATATATATAGATGAGCCACAGTTTGTGCTTATTTGTCGGTGCAAGTTATGTTCAACTATTAATAGAAAGATTATATGAGTTAACTATAACTTAATTTATGTAATTAAACAGATTATTAAATTTCTCAACTCTAATTCTTCAATATCATATTTAACGGGTCGTGTCAAAAATTATATCGTATTAAATTCGAATCGGATTGATGTATAGATATAAGACTATATATAAATAAGTCTTAATTTAACCTTTTTCTATATATATATATATATATAAGGATTGAAATTCTGCAACGAGCTTTTCATAGTACGTCAATATGTTAATCTTTTCTCTTGACTTTTGAAATGAATGGAATAATCTCTTACGTACCATTGCATTCAACTTTCATGATGTAGCATGATGATAGGACAATATAGAGTAATTGAAATTCTACTCCATTGCGATAATTATTTTGGCCACTGACCCGGCCATGAAAATGAGAGTTGGTTAAAATAATAGTATTATTGAAGACAAACCCATGCTCAGGTAATCTTAGTCCCCCATGTTCTTAAATCCACCAATAAGTTGTAAGTCTTGGTTAATTATTGTATTATATATAATTAAAAGCCTTACCAAAGTCATTAGTTGATGAGCCAATTAAATAGGAAGATCAGCAAGCAGGAAGCAGCCCGGCCAATTCGAGAAACATAGGACCAGATATGAGCAGTTGGTGTGGTATTTAATATTAATTCGACAACTGATGACACAGCCTCCCGAACAAATTAACCCTCATCCACGCAACTTTTGAAGGCATGTGGGAAGGTCTTTTTCTCATATAACATGCCGTCAAACCATTGCTTACAAGCTAGCACCCATGTTTTTGAGCCCAACCCCACCCCACCCCCCCCCCCCCCCCCCCTACCCTATTGCCATTACAAGTCAATCCTCCCTCCCGAACAATCTTTTTCTCATATCATGTCTTAATTCAAACCTTTGCTTACAAGCTAACACCAATACTAAGCACACCCCCCCCCCCCCCCCCCCCCGCCCCCACCCTATTGGCATTGTAAGTCAATCCTCCCGCCCAAACAAACCCTCATCCACGCAAATTTTAAGGCATGCATGTGGGAAGGTCTTTTTCTCATATCATGCCGTCATACCTTTGCTTACAAGCTAACGCCAATATTGCTAGCTACCCATGTTTGAGCCCCCCACCCCCCCTATATGTTGGCATTATAAGTCAATCCTCTCTCTCTCTCATGCTATTTTTTTTCGGTTGTGATTTCTTACAAATGAGAATGCTTGCTGTCATGCCTTTTAATTTCTTCTTATAATGATTACTTTTAGAATTTATGTTAGAATAATATTGTATTACATTGACGGCATAACACGTGAATTCATTTTTTCAGCAATTTGTTATTTAAATTACTAGCTGTAGGCAGTAAATGTGAGAGATTTTTTGAATTCTACATGTCTAAATAGGTAGCTAGGTGAACAGTCCAAAATTTGCTTGGGCATGTGAGCCTTATAATAACAATTTGAACAGCAAAATTGCTAAAAATATCTATCCATGAATAACTTTTATTTTGAAAATCGTTATGGTAACATTTAAGAAAGAGATTTGCTGTCCTTTTTTCTCGGTTTAAAGTGAAATTGAGACAATTCATTTTATAATTTAGATTTTGTTTTGTTGTATTTAACAATGTACGTGAGCTACATCCTTTAAAAATTTTATATGACATAACAATCTATTTACTATATGATAATATATACACCCAAGGATGGAACTAGGATTTTGCATTCAGTGGGGAGAAGAAAGTATGAATGAGGGGTCAAGCCTAATTTTTAAGCTTAAAAATGAATAAATATTTAATTTAATAAAAAAATTAAAAGAAAATTTCAAAACTAAAGGGGGTTCGTCTTGGTTGGCCTATATGTAGTTTCATCTCAATATACACTATTAGATACAATAAAACAAAAATTGGAACCATAAAATGAAATACGCTCTATTTCATTTGAAATAAAGAAGATCGTTATTTTTTTTTCTTTCTTTCTTTATTTTATTTTATTGGCTCTTTAAAACTCTTTCCTTTTAGTTAAGTATTAAGTCACAGTTTTATTTGAACTGCGTTAGTATGGAAAAATGATCTCGGAGCCTAATCATTGATAGCTAAATAAATTATCCAAAAAAAAATCGAGTACTTCTACATGTCATATAAATGTTCATAAAGTGTCTATCAAATAATGAGGTGGCTTTTAAAATCACCATTAGGCATGTGATTGATCAAATGATGAATTTGATCAAATAGTAATTTTAATAGCCACTCATTATTTGATAGACACTTAATAGACATTTATATAATATGTAGAATTACTCAAAAAAATCATGTGAACTTTATAAAGCTATCAGTATATTCTATATGTCGATGGAAGGTGATGTTGATAAATCTCTATCAAATGCCATTTATGTTATTCCTGTGCCATACATTTGGGGTATATATGTTTTGTTTATTAAGGATATTACCAAATCGTCCAAATCAATAGCAGAGTTCAAGTCTGTTACACCTATTATAGAGGTTACATTGCAATAGACTTGTTCCAAGACTCAAATAGCAGATAGAGATTAGCCTCTTGTAATTCAAAGATGTAGCTAAGATTGAGATTAGTCTCTTGTAATTCAAAGATTTAGTCTATCTCTTTGTTAGCTATAGGCTCGTAGCTTATCACTTAAGCTTTAGTTTTGTTAATGTGTTTTTGAGAAGTATTTTTTTTTTTATTTAATTTTGATTTTTTTTTTTTAAAAAAAAGTAATTCTACATGTATATTAAGTGTTCATCAAGTACCCATAAAAAAAATAAGGTAGCATTTAAAATCACCATTGAGCATGTGATTGATCAAATGATGATTTTGAGCAAATGGTAATTTTAAAAATCACCTCATTTTTTTATGAACACTTAATATTCTATTAGAATTACTCAAAAGAAAATGTTCTAACGTCATATAAAGGTTAAAAGTATTTTGTGTTTTCTTTATAACACTTTCACAATATATATATTCTTCTAAAAAAAAAAAAAAAATGGGTGAAGGAATTGAAGACGCAGGCAAGGTTTCAAAAGGAAAGAAATGGCTATAATGGGCCAAAAAGTGGTCTCCAATCTCCATGGACCACGACTTCCTTTGAGCTGAAAATTGGATTTTCAACAAATAATATAATGTCTAAACTTCTCAAACTTTATTTTGTTTGTCCAATTATTTTTTACCAAACAAAAACATAAGCAATCGAAGGTTTCAAATTTTCTTTCCAACATTGCATACTGTGTTAAAGAAAGACTTGTATTAATTGGGTGTGGACTTGATTATGGATAATGGATTACGTGTTATAATTTAATTTCTCTACTTACATGTTTAATTAATAAATTTTGATGCCGTTTATTAACGCTTTTTATAAGGTACTTTTTTTTTTGAAAAGATATTCTTGTATAATATAAAGGTAAAAGTAATTTTAAGTGTTTTTGATTGTTTGTTAACGTAGAAAAAGAAAAAGAAAGAAAAAGTTCTATGAAACAAATCCTTAATTTATTTTTATTTTTATTTTTTTTTGCTTGGAACGGATACTACGTCTTGATTATAGCAGAGAGAATAACTGATTTATAGTTTTGTTATGCAAATAATTAGCAAAAATTAATGATAGAAATACTTAATGGGCAGATTTGCAAACTTTTTAGAGTTGTTCACTTTCTTGTGGCATTGGACTTCCCAAAAGTTATTCAACGCTAAAGTTTCACCATTCTTGACATCTATATCAAACAAAAATAATGCCATATACTTAATTCTCAATTCACTCTTTTTTTTTATTGGGTTGATGTAACAGTTTTTATCTGCACTTAGATCAGTCTTTATTTGAAAAAAAAAAAAAAAATTAAGGGTTGATGAGCATTGCCACATCAGTCCAAATGAAATGAGAGTCGAGTATATAGAATTACTCTTTAAATAAAGGTCAAAAAATTGATTGGCGAATCCGCTTAAAAATTTTCAAAATTTTTTCATTATGGCTAACGGTTTTTGGTCCCAAATAACCTCATTCTTCTTCTTCATCTTTTTTTTTTTTTTTCACTAGAATTAAATCTTAATTATAGCTTAGTTCTTTATAATTATTTTGGACGAATCTTATGACAATAACATTGAAATGGCAAACACGTGGGTTTAGGGGATTAATTTGAGCATTAAATTTAATGTACTTTGATATTGAGCTCGACTCAAATTGATTGAATTTAGTTTTTATCTATAACTTCATGTCTTAAATCCTTGATCCTAGTTTGAGTTTGATCCCTAGTTTAGTTCACTAATCACACTTGTCCTAGCGACCACCAGCTAACCGCCGCACTGGTTCTGATGGCATCGTATGGGTGTCAATGTCATACTTGTTAAGGTGGTCAAATTAAACGTGGCCTACCTACAAACAACACCTTTTGTTGGGTAATTATCCTTTTCCACGGGTAGATGGGTCATCGGAGTGATCCAACCCAATCAGACCCAATAAGTTGGGCCGGCTCGTTAGTCATGACCTTCTCGGAATAATGGAGTTTTTGTTTGGACAAAGGAGCACCTCTTCAGAGAAAAACGAACTTGGTGTTTGGAACCTCACAGTTATGCTGATTGCCGATCACACCCAATGAACAACCATGAATTGTCCGAGATGGGAGATCCTTGCATTTATTAAAATCTTTGAACATTTATTAAACATGAGATTAGATGGTCAAATCAAATCAAAACACAAGGTAGACAGCAGTGTCACATGCCGCTCCACAGGCCGGCTCATCATGCCAAAGGTCAGAATACTATAAATGGCCGTCGATCATGTCACATTCTACCACTATTCATTCACGCCGATGGACCAGTAGACTGAAGATTTAGGAAGCCTGCACGTGCGAGTTCATAAAAGAGAGACAGTATAAATAAAAGTCATAAATTTGGTAACGCCTAACTTCTCTAGTTGCATTTATTCCATTTTCTCACAAAACCCTCATTGACTTTATCATCGGAGGAGGCGTCGCCAGCTAACCCCCAACAAATCTTTATTATTTTGCAGATTCTTTCTCACGAGGACTAGCAATCTTATTCGGATATTCAATCTAGGAGACTACTTGTTTGTTGACACGACACCACTTGAAAACTGTACAAACACCTTTCTAGATGTGAGAATCACATTTTTAAAAAACAATTCTTAAAAACATTAAAAAAAAGAACCGCAAAATTTCAAAACAATTCTCAGATAACATGTAGTGATAGAGTAATATATAGTTGATTCGATTTTTTCTTTTGTTGTTGATTACCAAGTGTTGAAAGTTTTCAAGAAGTAGTTCAATCTATACTTATAAAGTGAAAGTCATTGGTTTGATTTTTTTTTTTTCTTTTATATGGACACGTAAAAATATATATATAAGAATTTTAGAGCGAAAAACAAATACAAGTTAAATGGGTAGTCGAGAGAACCAATTTGTCCTTGAAGTGTCAAGACTGCAAGACCCACTGACCAAATGATGGTGCAATGGGGCCTTCCCGTCCCATACCGATGGGATGTTTGATGGAAAGTGGAACCACCACTTGTGGATGCTGATGATATTTTCAAAAGAATTATATAAAGGGTCCCACACATCAAAATCATGTTCATGCATATGTGATGTGTGTGGTGGTAAAGCCAAACACTGGATCTTTCCTCCATGCCCTTTTCACCATGCTATTATCAATTTAAGGGCTGCAAACATAGCTTAGGAGGAAAGGTGTAAAATGGAGCGCCATGGTTCCCCCCACTATCGCATGCTCATCAGTCATTATCCCTTTCCATGCAAGCCGCTGTTCACCGGCCCACTCATGACCTAAGAACACATGTTGGTTATATTTTAAAAAGATAAGTTCATTTGAAGTTTTTATAGAAGAGAAATGTTGTTTTTCTTTCTCTTCTTTCATTCTTGTTCAAATCCGTCTATTCATATTTTTTTAAAATTTATTATAAAAAATTTAAAAGTCCTACAAATTCAACGATAAATTTTAAAAAAATAAATAAATAAACAAGAGTTTGAAGAATAGCGAGCAAATCCTTTTTTAGAATCGAGAAATAATATAAATTTATTTCCTACTCATCTTATTTTCAAATCATCGATATGTATACATTTTCTACTCATCTTATTTATCTCTTTAAAATCACTTATAAAATTATGTCTTGCTTAAAAAAAAAAAAATTAACATAAATCTAAGCACTTATGAGGATTTTTATGAAGTACCCATTTTATTTGGACTATTCGTCTATTCAAATATGAGACTAAAGTGTTGCACAATGAGGCTCTGACTAAATCATGAAGTAGTCCACCTCCAATGTACCTTGATGGACAAAACATAAAAATAAAACCTTGGGGCATAAGAAACCATAAAGGGAGACCCCAACCCAAACACTAATGGAGAACTTTATTTGTGTATATATATATAAAAGACATGGCCTTCGTAGTCCTTAGTGAATGGTTCTCGTTTCTAATAGTAACATATTAATAACATAATTATATCATCACTTTTTCACCAAATTTGACTGCAATTTCACAGGCGGGAAATCTTCTATTGGAATTTAATTGGTACTTTAGATATGGCCGTTCGTAAAATTACTAATAATTTCATAAGCTTAAGCCAATACGCGAGAAGATGTGAAAATTATCATTTAATTAACATTTTTAATTTTTTTAATGTAGTATTATAAGATAAATTAAATAATTAAATTTGTCACTTCTTATCAATTTAAGCTTTTAGGATAAATGTTGATTTAATATGGTATTAGAATAGATATCTTGAATTTGAACTCTCTCTGTCATTCACCTTCAATTCAATTAAATATTTTACGTGTTTGGTCTCAATTATTAAAGGAAAGTTTGAGCCCGCATGTAAGGAAGAATATAAAATCCGTCTCGATCATTCGCCTAAGATTTAAATTAAGAGTTTACCTTCAATAAGAATGGGCTGTAAAACCTCTATTTTACATCATTCAATTATAAGTTAACAACTCATAAAAAACAAAAAATTACAACAAAAATACTATAAACCTGAAAACACCAAATCCTTCCTCATCACTGTTCTCTCTAATCTCCACCGGACCCACCTCTCCAGCCGAAGCTTTCGCTAGAATCTATGGAGCCGGCCACCCTCAGGATTCAACCAAATCTGAGGTCACTCGGAAGCGAGATTCGGCCGGCCACAGAGAGATCCATCATGGTGGTCACTCGGAAGCGAGATTTGGCCGGCCACAGAGATCCGACCGAAACACCTAAACCCACGCCGGTGTGCGTGGGTTTCTGGACAAAGAGAGATCCAGCTCTCTGTGGCTGGATCTATGTCGAAGTCCGAAACCCACGCACACGACGTGGGTTTGGTGGGTCTAACCGAAAACTCACGCTGGTGTGCGTGGGTTTTCGTACAAAGAGAGATCCGGCTCTCTGTGGTCGGATCTATGTTGACGTTGCTGGTTTTTGGTCTGATCTCTGTGGCCGTCGGTGGAATTCGGCTGCGGGTAGGACTGAACAGGTGCTGGGTTTAAAACCGGTTGGGCTATTTGAATCGAAAAATATTGGGTGCTTTTCATGCTTAATGTATTTTAGTCTTTTAACGATGTGCCAACTCTTTATTAGAAGCTATAAAACATCACTTTTACATCCCATCTTTACAGAATGGGCTCTCTTAAATTAAATGTTCTACGTATTAAACCTCATTACCACATAAAGCTTGAACTTAAGCCCACACATAAAGAGTAAATTAAAATATAAATTAAATAATTAAATTTATCAATTTCTATCCGCATTTAATCAATATTTTTATCACGATATTGTCTATATTAGATCAACAGTACGGAGGTCGTACCAAGTAAAAAAAAAAGAAAAAGTAAGGAGGTCTTAGGTTATTGAACTACCATAAGTTAAGAACAACATTTGCATTAAAGGCTAGTGTTAGATTCGGAAGGTAGAGTACTAACACAATAATTGATGGTAATTTGTGGGCCGGGCAGTTCCTACAAAATTCCAAAAACATTTCTTCAATTACATTCTTCCATGTGAATTTGAAGTGCCAACAACTTTTTCATCTTTTTCATTAACTTTGCTATTGTTCCCTGTTTGGAGTTTGTGAAAAAACAAATTTTGGGAGCCTTCTAGAAAACATGTTTATCTCAATAACAATCTTCTGGGAGAAAAAGATCTGATCGGGCGCTTAATTAGCATTTGACTTGCTGAGATCGAACACGGCTTTCTTTGAGCATTTGGCACCAAGTCACCTCAGCATGCATGAGCCTCGTTCACAAAGTCAAATTCACCCTTGTAATTAATGGTGAATTTACCTTAAACATGATGAAGATCAGAAAAGAAAAAACCTTAACTTTTACTATTTACTTGTCAATGTATACACAGGTGTTAGACCAAATGATGATAGATTTTATGGAGTGTTATTGCATGTCACGTCATTCGTTAAAATATGAATTGTTATATGGTAATTTATATAACATTTATTATGTTAACAAATTGATCATGTAATTCATGTGACACTTATCATACATGTCAGCTACTAAAAATTGTTAATTGTTACGTGTCGGTCTATGTAGCATTTATTTTTATAAAAAATAAATAAATAAATTCACTTGAGTTTCTAATAGAGTTATAGTAAAAATTATACTATCTAACATTTTTTTATTTTTCATTGGTATGAGATGATCATCAAGATAAATGGTTTAAGTTCTCTTAATTGGGACAAAGAAAATAAGATAAAGAGATAATTACATCGTTGGCCCCTGGGGTTGGCCATACCTGTTGTTTAAAAAATTTACAAGAGGTCCTCGTAGTAAATAGTAATTACAAATCAGCCCCTGAACACATTTTCCATCCAAAAGTTAACAGATTCCGTTAGTCAGCCACGTCACACCCAATAGGAAGTCGGCACGTATCCATTACAATAAAAATATAAATAAATAAAATATAAATATTTGTTTTTAAAAATTAAAAATAATAATAATAAAAAATACTAGTGATTGGGGGTGGTCGCATAACCACCTGCATTCAATAGCCCCAATTGTTCTAGAAACAAATGGAAGTAGTTCTTTATCGCTATCAAATACGACGTCGTCTTCCTCCAATATGTTAACAAATGCCTCAATTCCATTTTCATCTCTGCTACTCATCAACACCACGAAATTCTTTTTTTGAACAAAAACCTTCTTCATTACTGGAAAAGCAGACATCAAAGGGTTACAAAGACCAGAAACCAAATACAAGATCTAGAGCCATCGAAGGTAATTACAAAGCTTGTTGGCGAAACAACAATGCCCGAAGGTGAATGTAGTGACTAGAGATAAAGAATCTCTACCTACTAAGCCAAGAAAAAAACTTGACTTGAAGCAGCTATCAAATGATAGATTGTGACTAAAGACAATAATATACAACCAAATACAAACAGAAACCTCGGAAACAAGCACCAGAAAGAACCGCTGGCGTGTGTAAAGCACGCGCCTTCTCCGGGAACCCCCATTATGTCGAACGACCTTCAGGAGTCCAGATCATCACCAATTGAGACCGAAAAAGCAAACGATGACCTACACGCGCAAGACTAGGGAGAGAAAACTCCCAGGGAGTGAACCACACGGACACGTCGAGTGACCACCGTGGCTGGAGATGGCCGGCAACCGCAACAAGAAGGTCCATTTCGAAGAAATTCCAGCCGAGTCTTGTAGATCTAGCTTTGACAACATCTCCGCCGGAAAACCATCAACACCCGTCATTCTCCACGAACGTGAACCAAAAAAACTCCTGTTTGCACCAACACACAATAGCAAAACAAAGAAAAAACCAAAAAATCTCCATCGGATCTTGCTTTGAGAGGACCAAAAGCTCCACAATATTAATGGCTAGAAGAGACAACAGCCACCATTGGACACAAGCCAAGGGAAACAAAAGCCACCCTAGCCCACTAAGGCTAGGGGGAAAACCAGCGCCGAGAGGGGGAGGCTCTTACGAAATCATCTCTCACTATGCTCTCTTTCTCTCTAGAAGCTTCAGACGTTCTCTCACTAATTCAAAATATATGCTTACTAACACCACGAAATTCTTGAATGGCATGTTTGGACAACACACCCAAGTGGGCTGCCCCCACCCGAAATTAGCCTCATTGGCCCAAAGCACCGATAACCACCATTTTGTTTTTTTTTTTGTTTTTTTTTAATTTTTAATTTTTAATTTTTATTGGATTTTATATATTTTTATTGTAATTGACACGTGTCAGCTTTCTATTAGGTGTGACGTGGCTGACTAACGAAATCTGTTGACCTAGTGAATGAAAAATTGGTGCATAATGTGATTTGTAATTATTGTTTACAATAAAAACTTCTTAGAAACTTTTTGAATCACAAAAAATAAAAAATAATTATAATTAATCTCAATGCCCAACAGTACAATTATAACATTTATTTATACTTTAACGATGTTTATATGTTATTTAATGATATATGCGTCGGACCAACCTCTCGTAATTTTCTTCAGCAGATGTTTGTACGATTTTACTTTTTTTTTTGTAAGTTGTACGATTATACTTTAAATGCTATTAGGGTTTTCCCAGGTTTTGTTCCGGGTTTTTTTTTTTGAATGTACGAAAAAGTAAGTGGGGGCGGAATCCAGAGATGACTCAACACTTTTAAATCTCACGAAAGAAAGAGATCTCACTCTGCCAGATCAAAGATTTAATTTACTTAAAAAATAATAAATAAATTAAAAAAAAAAAAAAAAAATCCACCGATTACTTATTAATTAGTTGATCACTGGCTCTCGATGTCATTTTCAGGGAATGAGATTCTTTTTTGTTATTGTTTATGTCAAATTTTACGAAAATTAGGACAGCTTAAAAGAGAGTTATTGTCCCAAGGCAGGTAGATTTGACATCTTTATTAAAAGCAAGTTGGGTATTCGAAATTTATCCAAATTTTTATAAAATTGGAAAGCATACGTATTTTATAAACACTCATATTTATTATGAGATTTATGCAGATCGATGAGATCCATTCATATACATAAATTAAATCAATTAGACATTTTTTTTTTTTAACGTTATTCTTATTATAAAACAACTTATAAAAACGTTTAGTTAGTTAATGCGTTTTTTTATATGGTATTTTTTATTTTTCTTTTTACTTAAAAAAAAATATTTTGATGTGACATAAAAGTGATACGTAAAAGATGAGCGAAAGATGAATGTGTAATATCTCTTTGAGTTATTTAGGGACATGTTAGATATCTATTTCCTAACCATCTCTATATAACAAAATTTCAAATTTACTATTGGATTTGTGGATCGAACGTGGATCCAATAAATCCGATAGTGAATTTTAAAATGAGATAGTTAGGAGATGACCGAAGCCACACGCGCCTTACAGTTCGTGTTTTTCACCATTACAACTAAGGGTGTATAACTGATTGCGGTTGCGGTTGTGGTTATTTCTTCATAACCGCAACCACAACCGAGGTATTCGTTTATTTTCATGTATAGAGCTGCAACCGCAACCGATTAGTTATTACTAACCGCAAACCAGTAGACTGGTTACGGATATTACCAACCGTCGGTTATCCAGTTATTAACCGGGTAACCAGTTTTTATACATTGTTATTTTTTTTTTCCAATATCCAACAATTCAATATTCAATGCTAAATAGTAAATACTACTGGAAATGCATAATTTCATTTACCATTCACCATTCATTCATCTCAATGAGTTCATAATAAAGTCTATAAATTAAATAAAATGATTGCAAAAAAATCATACAAACGAACAACATTACAAATCCAAAATCAATATAAAACCAGTTTCCTCTATTAGAAATTAAAAACCATTAAAATTCCAAAACATCATAATATATATATAATGACTCACTGCAAAGTGTGAAGCCTTGTGTATACATTTTAAAACAGGCGTTGACGTAAATAGTGATAGAATTCTCTGCCTTGATATCAAAGCTGTTTTTTAATTATTTACAATATTTTATTTTTAATACATAGGGAAACTTACACTTAAGCCTCTTAAATTACCGGCCGTTTTGAAAGTAACTAAAAAACTATCTACCCTTGGATTCCAGTCTCCAACTATCAAAAAATGCCAAAAGACCTCATTTGTCAAAATATTTCCATAATACCCTTGTCACGTGTCATTTTTTCAATTAAAAATAATAAATTTAAAACAATTTAAAAAACAAAGGGAAAAAAAATATGAGAGTGGTCGGTCACCTCCATTTTGGCCAAGTTGGTGGTTGAGCCACCCCTAAGGCCGGTTTGGGGGTAGCTCGACCACCCCGGTTTGGCCTGGGGGTGGGTTCGACCACCCTAAACTAGTTGGTTTGGAGATAGTTCGGCCACGCTCAAGGACCAAACTTTTTTTTTTTTTTTTTTTTTGGCCTTTAGGGGTGGGTTCGGCTGACCAATATAGGGGTGCTGAACCCACCCCTAGGCCAAATGGGGGTGGTTTCGGCCACTCACATTTTGTTCCTTGGGGGTGGTTCACCCTTTTGGCCAAAATAGGGGTGGCTGACCACCATTATTATTATTATTATTATTTAATTTTTAAATTGTTTTAAATTTTATAATTGAAAAAATAACACGTGGCAATGGTATTATGAGAAAATTTCAACAATTGAGGTTTTCTTGGCACTTTTTGGTAGTTTGGGAGCCAAACTCCAAGAGTTGGCAGTTTGAGGGCCAAACCTTTTTTTTTTTAGTCTTTAGGGGTGGGTTCGGCCAACTGATATGGGGGTGCTGAACCCACCCCTAGGCCAAATGGGGGTGGTTTCGGCCACCCACATTTTGCTCCTTGGGGGTGGTTCGAAAATCGGTCTCAGCCACCCTTTTGGCCAAAATAGGGGTGACTGACCACTCCTTTTATTATTATTATTATTTAATTTTTAAATTATTTTAAATTTTATTATTTTTTAATTGAAAAAATAACACGTGGCAATGGTACTAAGAGAAAATTTCGACAATTGGGGTTTTCTTGGCACTTTTTGGTAGTTTGGGAGCCAAACTCCAAGAGTTGGCAATTTGAGGGCTACTTTCAAAACGGTTGATAATTTGGGAGGCTTAAACATAATTATCTCTAATATATATAATTATATATGTACATATAAAAAAACCGGTTATCGGCGACTTGATTATTAGCCGATTTTCTAAAATTCTATAAATCAGTAACTGCAACTAGGGTATTTGGTTATCCGATTACGGTTATTTCTGATTTTCCGGTAATCCGGTTCGCAGTTGTTGGCGGTTAATAACCACCCCGCTTCTACTATCCTAGTTGCTGCTGCATTTATTGTTTTTTTGGGTTATTTCCGTTGTATTGCTTTCCGGTTTTGTTGTGAGATTTTGTCTCGTTGTTTTTATGTGGTTTTAGCTAGTTGAGGAGACTTCTGCATCTGAAGATCGTTCTTCCATCAACGAATCCCGCTCGGATTTTGACAGTGCCTCCCTCTCGACAACCTTGTTGCAACGCATTATCGGGGATCCGGCCGGGACGGGTTGCCGTTTCGTGTGTCCCATTTAGTTTAGTTATCAGTTTATGCGGGCCTTTCAAAGAGGATCGAGTTAATATTTTTTGACCAATTTTTTACTAATTGTTTGTTATGTTCTACAATTTTAATTTTTTTAATTTTTTAAATGTGTTTTAATACGTGTAATCCTTTGTGTTTTTTTTTTTTTTTTTTCAAGAAACATTGGACTTTAATGTTCAACGTGTCGTTAGGAAGCGTTGTCTGTGTTGCGTGTGCATCTACATTTCGTACATTTTGTAAAAATGTAATTTACCTTAACAACCTACCGACAGTACAGACCAGATCTGTAGAGTCTCTGAGACAACAGCTATTCCACTAACCCTATCCTACGTACAATTCACACTCTCCCTGTGCCCTTCTCCTCGCCCACTATAATGGCAGCCAAGCAACGAGCAATAATACCGAAGCTCAGCAACCACCACAGCCACCAGCTGAAGCTGAGCCACAACTGCCGCCGCCGCCACAGCCACAACGACAACAAAAAAGACAAAAAAAAAACAAAACAGCAACGACAACGGGCTTAGGCCCTAACAGCTTCGGATTTGCCAGGGACTTTTTTGACTGCGTTGGGTGGGAAGGTTACGGTAATGGAGGTGTACGTGGGAAATTGGGATGAGAGAGACGGGTCGAACAGAAAGAGAAATGATAAAATTACGACCCTTATATAATTATTTCACAACTTCAAGACATATGAGATGAGGTTCACATATTATGACATATGGGATGGGGTCCATATATACGTAGATCCCACCCAAAATATTTTGGTTGTAGAATAATTGTGCAACATGAATTGTGTAGCAATTAATCCCCAAGCGGAAATGAACATGGTAAAAATATGAAGGTTAAAATGTCAAAATGTCATCGTTTTTGAAATTAACAAAATATTAAGCTTTATAAATAATTTTAAAATTCTCTAAATTGATTAATTTTTTTTTTTTTTAAGTGATAGAGAATATGTGAATAATGTTATACATGTAACAATTTGATAATTTGAGATATAAATAAAGAGACATTCTTTCTGTGAATAGGTAGGATTACCTGCTTTAATAGTGATTTTAAAAAGTTAAAAAAAAAAGAAAAAAAAATTATTAAAAAAAAAAATCATTTCTCATAAATTATATAATTAAATTTTAAAACTTGAGAGTCAATTTGAGAACGACTCCATAAAACTGTATCGTGTAGTTTGTTGGTTTTGTTCATAGGAGAGGTCGATCAGGTTAATTTCAATGGTACAGCTTGTGTTGTACCAGAATCTTTGATCATTTCAGCTAGAGTTTACGTGTTCTTACTTTTTAGGATGGTCAGAAATATATCCACATGCACGACACTATTAGCCATTATATTTGGTACGTCAAGTACAACAAAGCATGCACGCATTAAGGCAGCGTGATCTTGACCATGGCAATCAACTGTGATCGAGAGAGAAGAGTAGATCGATCGAACAGTTGAGTGAATGATGAACATGTCCATTTCGTGGATCATATATATAATTAAGGTGGATTATATATATAATTAAGTATCTAAAACTGTGAAGTGATGGAGAAAAGTATTTCGAACTGTAAAAGTGAAGGATTAAAGCACCTGAATCTCAAGTCACCCACATGCATGCACCAAAAAACAAACAATCCTCTATCAACTTTTCTACAAAGTCATATATAGGACTCCGTCTCCCATCCATGCATTCTGCTTCCTCTTCGACTATTCCCTCTTTTTTTTTCTTTTTTTCTTTTTTTTTTACACAAAAGCAAATTCTTTTCTGCACAATAAAAAGCAGAAGACTAAAGCAACCAAACAAAAGCTCAAACATCTTAGTATTATCTATAATAAAATCATCATCATTCATCAAGTTCAAAACAACCTAACCCAACCCAGAAATTCTCTATAGTATAAAGAAGAACAAATTAAGGCGATCCATTGCCGCTATTCCTTCATTTACAACATCACAAAATGCTTACCACTCTTAGTTCCATGATGCACCAAATCATACCCTAAAAACCATCCAAACTAAATCAAGTAGACAAAAGGGTAAATAGATAAGAGGTCCAATGGGACTCATTTGTATACAGAAGTAAAGAATTCCACAAATCTATCAAGGCCAAGTTTTACCCAGCTTTCGCTCTTCAGGAATCAGCTGGGTGATCAAGAAGGTCACGGAGGAGGGCCATATCCTGGCAGATTTGGCCACTGGCTTGGAATATTGCTGTTAGTGTTTCCAGTAGTGGAGGTAATGGTGCTAAAACTCCACAAAGCGGCGGCATCAGATGCCGTAGGGTTAGTATTGCTCATAAAGGTCTGATGCCAATCATCCTGGGAAGTAGTCGTAGGCCTGCTCGATTGAATCAAAGTCTCTTCAGTCGGATAGAGATTTTCCATGCCTCTATCTCTGTTACCCATTTGATAAAATTGCGTTTGCTGAATTTGCCGCTGCTGATGCTGTGATCCGAAAGAAGGGAGAGTAAACCCCTGAAGCAGATCCATATTTGAAGAACCCCCAACATGGAGAGATTGACTGAAAGAATGTGATTGATTCAAAGATTGGATTGCTCCCAAAGAAGACAAATAGCCACCTCCCCCATAGTAAGGCGCAATTGAAGGGATCGATCCTTCTTTAGTTGTCTGTAGAGCCGGGCTGGTTTGGATAGCTGGATTAGAGGGGATTGTAGGTGGTGGGTTTGTCAAATTTTGTTGTACTAATTGTTGTGGCTGCTGCTGAGTCGTCGACCGTGAATTCTCACCGGAAGATGAGGAGGTTTTGGCACGCTTTCCCTTCCGACAACCGCCGCCGACGGGGACGTTTCTGAGGGTTCCTCCTTGAGTCCAGTACCTTCTACAAGTCTTGCAGAAGTAACGCGGCTGAGTCAGGCTATAGTTGTTGTAATAGCAAAACTTGGTGTTGAGAGACTCACAGCGAGGGCATTTTTGAGGCTGGTGATGTTGCTGCTGATTTTGATCGGCTTGCAAAGGCTTCAGTCTCCGGTCTTGATGCTGTTGTTGCTTCATGTCTTCCGGTCCTTCTGCCTCTCTCTCTTGCTGCATCTTGTCTCTCTAAATCTTTTTCTTTTGTGGGGTGTGGTTTTTCTTCTTGTGTTTTTTTCTTTGTCTATATATCAAGAAAGGTGCATGCAGGTTTTGGGGGAGGGCTGAATTTGGAGCGTTTCAGTTTTGGAAACTCAACAACGTGTCTGTCTCTAGGCTTTGAGAATCTACACAGTGCACAAACTAACGGCCATCTTTACCTTGTGCATGCAATCCTCTCGTTCCCAATCCCTCCAACCTAACCCACCAAAAAACCAAGGCTCTAGTCTTGACTGTTGAATGAAAAACGGAAGATTTTCTATGTGAATTAACACAACAAAATCCTCAAAAGATTTTCACCACCCCGGTCCTTTCTCTCTCTCTCCAATAAAGAAGGCAGAGAGACAGAGACACAGGTAAAGAGCTGCTTTTTTTTTTTTCCTGCTATCTGAAGAAAGAGGAGTGTGTACGTGTATAAAGTCAGAGAGGAGAGGTCTTAATCTGGGGGTAAGCGAGATATCAGGGAATTGGGTTTTGTGTTCAGTAAAGGTGCAGTGGGTTTATTATTATAGGATGAAAATGGAACCAGAATAAAGCACCGGAAAACCGCAGTTCACTGCTCTGATCAGAGCTACCCTATATAGTATACATGAGACATGCACAACATATAACACACAAAAAATAGAATCACCTGAATCTTGCAAACGCTAGCTCAAAGAATCCTCACCCAAAAGAAGAATCGCAGCCAAGAAGTGGAGGAGGAGGGATCTGTCATCTGTGGGATTGAAATAGAGGAAGGACGACTGGCCGCCTGAGGAAGAGGGGTGAGCGAGGCGGCGGAAGAACAGTCTAAGGGAAGGGTCGCGTGGCGGTCGTCAATGGGTGGTGGGTGTGTCAGACCTCAGCAACTACTTTTCTTTCTCTCTCTCTCTCTCTCTCTTTCTTTTTTGCTCTTCCTTTCCTTCTGTTTTTTCTCTTTCATTCCACTTTCATGTAAACAATCTTTCTTGAGTCTTCTATTCTATTTTCTTTAGTTTATTTTTCAGTTCTGTTCCGTCTGACATCATTTGTGCTTTGGAGACCAATCCTTGATAACCCCGACACCCACTTTCCCCAAAGACGATAGTGTCCCCCCCGTAAGCACAAAATTCCCATTTTCTCATGTTTACGGTTTATCCGTTGCCTCACTTTGTCAATCTCTGCATTGACGACTAGATCCGAATGTGGTTCCAGTAGTATTGTGCTACCAAAACTTTGGATATTGAGCATTTCTAACAGCAAATGAAGTCATTTTTTTTTTGTCTCCGAATAAGGAGAATATAATTTTTTGCTTTTAATGTGAATAGTAAGTAATTTTTTTTTTTTTTTTTTACTCTCTTCCTTTAACACCATTCCCTACATGAAATAACATTTTTAAAAAAATATAGAGTAAAATAGAGAATCTGTTAAGTAAAGCAAAATAGAGAATATGTTAAAACACTTTAAAAAAAAAAAAAAAGATTTTTAAAATATAAATTTATACTTTTTCAGTTGTTATTTTGACTATCACCGATTCATGCCAGAGATGCTTGTCCACACTCCAGACGATAAATAACGGATTGAGATGTTTTGAAATTTTCGGTCCGCTTGTTAAGAAATTTGGACAAAGAAGAGTAAAAACAAACTCAAGTCCTGAGGTGTTTGGACAAAATTATAAACCCTATTAAGGTCAACATTTCTAAACAGGGACGAAGTAGACTTTGGGGGGCTAAATTGAAAAAAAAAAATTTTGAGGAGCCAAAACTAAAAAATAAAATATATTAAGGGTAAAATTTAATTTAATTTAATGTTGTTGATGATGTTTGGTTAGAAGAAATTCCTCTTTGTATTTAATTTTGTTGTAATGTTGGGATCAATTTTTATCATATTAATAAAGAAGTAGAGCTTTATGTTAAAAAAAAAAAGAAAAGAAAAAGGTATAGCTCCGCCCCTACTTCTAAATAAATCAATGACAAATTACAGATATGCAAATTTTAAGTTTCAAAATGTCTGAACAAGTAAGTCTTATATTTTGAACTGTCGGACACCTAACAACCAGAAGTCTCCCTCTTATTCCCTGTCTGGCATTATTTTGGACAACAAATTTCAATAATCACTATCCATAAATTACGCGAATTCAAAATTAGGAGAAATATCTTTTGCACATACAATGGTAAATGGTTGTTGGTATTATGATTTAACGTGTGATTGAATTGAAATATCCCACATGCATGCTTAATTAATCTAGCCAAGTAAGCTTCAACCTTTTGTCTTTTCCTTTCCCGATTTGATATATTTTTAATATTAAACAATAATACTATAATAGTACCAAAAATCTATATATAGTAATTGGTGAAGGTTGGCATCTTATGACTGGGATAGTGGGATACCATCATACCAAAGCGACGGAATAAAACCATTTTTGGGTCCAAAAAAAAACCCAAATACAATTTGGGTAGAAGGGTAAATTTGGGTATTCAGAATTAAGTGGCTCGGTCTAAGAGGCAGAAGTGGAAGATGGGGCAGGGGGGGATGAGTAGTGATAGGCAGGGGCCATCTTGCCGGCCCCTGCCCGGCCCTTTCCTACGTGGAAAGGGCCATTTCAGTTTTAATTTTTTTTAAAAAAAAAAAAATTAAAAATTTTGAAATTTGAAAACGAATGATATCTATACCCATTTCCCATTTTCTTCATTTCAGACCTTCTATCTCCCTCTCTCCTCTCTTCGTCTTCTTCCCACCGTCGACCACCAAGCACGACCCGCCACCGTCGACCACGCACGACCCTGCCACCGTCGTTCTCCATCTTCGGCCAACGTTCGTTCTCCGTCGTTCTTCCAGTTCCGGCCGTCTTCCAGCTTCGGCGACTATTTTAGCACGAGCCTGCCACCGTCGTTCTCCATCTCCGGCCAAAACCCAGCCACCGTGCGATCTCCATCTCTGGCCGTCTTCAGTCTCCGGCCGTCTTTCATCTTCGACAGAGCGACCGCCGACGAGATCCCCCATTCCGGCGACCCATTTCCGGCCCAGATTTCCTCCATTTCCGGCTCTGGTACCGATCTCCCCCATTTTTTGCGTTTTTTCAGTTGTTTTCAGATTTGCTTTTTTTAGTTCCTTGTTGTGATTTGTGGTTTTTTGCTATTGGGTCTGTGGTTATAAAATGCCTTCTTACATATTTGTGTTATGTGGATTGTGAAACCTTGATTGTAAACCGAAAAACCCCTATGGAACATGATGTTTCAGAATAGGATGTTGATGCTGGGTTTGGGTCTATCTCTGAATGGGTATTGGTTCTTGCTGCCTGATTGGATATTGTTTGATTGTTTGATTGTTTGTGGTTTTTTGATTGTTTGGGGGTAATGTAACTGAAGCTCCTTAGAGGAGATGTTAAAATTCTTGAAGCATGTGGAGTACCCGATTTGTTGGAAATTGAAAGATAAACTGAAATTCTTAATGCTTGGTTAATTTTTCTTGAAGAAAATAATGTGAGTATGAGTCTGAAGGTTTAGTTCTGGTTTGGGAGAGTATTTATGCCACATGATTTTAGTGTACATTCTCTATTTATGCCACATGTAAACTGGAAATTGGATTGAGAATATTTGAGATGATGGAATTGATTTAGATGAAAATAAGACTAACAGGTGTTAGAACATTTTTTTGGTCAGATATTCGAACATCCGGAGGGGGTATTCTTCACTTGGGTTGTTTTTGGGTGTTTTGTAGAATTCTTTGGAAGGAGTATATGACCTTTGAGGTTTCGTGTTATAGTGGTATATAAAGAAAGGGAGCACGGCTTCGTTGGCTGGGGGCATGGGTATTGGATTGGTGCTCCTTCTTGCAGGGTATCTCAGCCTCAAAGCTTTCAAGAAGAGGAAGAACTCGTATCTGGCTTTGATTCTTGAGACCGGTTTGGTTTGTTCATTTTCTTCAGTTTTCGAAGTAGTTCTTGTAAGTGCTATGTTTTTGGTGTGGGATTGGAACCCTGGGTGGGCAAAAGCCTTTGGTTTGCTATTTTCGACTTTTTTTTTAGTATGAATTGTACATATTTAGTGGGAGTTATACTTTGCTCCTTTATAAATTAGTCCCATTTTACATGTCCATAAATTTTTATTTTTCCCTTTCTTGCATGGCATTGGGATAGAACTTTTGACAATTAGGTGGTTCAGATTGTTGTACCTGTAGTCATTGCGAGAGTTATGCGTTTAAAGAGGAGATATGTAAAACTTCAGTAGCATTCAAGTTCTTTTGGTTAGTAGTTAGGTGAAGGTCATGATGTTCCCATAGGAATGGACATGCTGAAAGTCCTCATTGCCAACAATCTAGAATTATATTTCCCCCATTTTTTAGTATTTGTGCCTCATTGCAATTTTGCAATTTTATCAATGCAGGGAAGAGTTCAGATATGGGAGGTCATTGTAGGCGCTGCAGACCTTGTTGATTGAGAAGGTGTATTCCAAATCAAGTGTAGTTTTTTTTCCCATACTGGCTCATGTTTTTGTACTTAACAAAAAAAAAAATGTTAATATGACATGGTTTTATTCTCTAAATTATGGCTTCATTTTGGTTGTAGCTTACTATTTTATCCATTTCTTCTGTTGGCACATAGTTACACAGAATGTGCTTAAGTAGATATATTGAAACAGCTGTGAGAGCCAAGTTTACAAGAGGAATTTTACCTCAAAAGGCGTTAGTCTGATGTTGAATTTTGTTTGTTTATCTGTTGTTATATCTTTTAGGAGCAGAAATCAAAATCCCTCTTGGGTGCATATCCATCATTTCTCTGTTTTTCAAGTGTTTGATGCATCATTCTAGATTGTTTATCTATATTAAACTATGTTATTTTATTTTATTATTTTATAAATCCTTTTTTTCCTCTATCGGGTCCTTCATGGACAGGATAAAAAGAACTCACTTGTGTCTCCTTATTGCAGGGAACTCAATTTGGTCCGTAGGTAAATGCTGAAAGAAGACGGCTGGAAGTGGGGGCCTACCTGTTTGGCAGTTTGGTTTTTTTTTGGGTTCTTTTGTTTTATTTGCTGCAAGTTTCATAAATATAAAAGTTACATACAACTGAACTGGAACTTGTAACGAAGAAATGGACCCGTTTATATGCAAGTGGTGCATGATGATGGAAGTTTTATTCTTGTACAAATTTTTTAAATGTATGTTAAACTGAATTGTTGTCTTTTGGTCTTAAAATATTAATGAAGAAATAATTTGTGAATCTTCTAGACTTCAAAATAATTGAAGTCATCTTCAGGATGAACAAATGATTGGAGTACTGATTTAGATATCCTGATGTGATTCCTTAATTTGTATAGCTTAATTTTTCTGTTTGTCAGCTTGGTTTGTTGGTTTTGATGGTTGTCTCAGCAGCTTAGGGTTGGCTGCTTATATTTGGCTGGCCTTTGGGTGTATTGTTGAGTTTTGGTGATCCAGTTCTATGATGGGTACCTTTTTTTTGAGAAGGATGGAACCTTTTCTGGGATGGCTTTATAATTTCTCATGACTAAGTTTTTTTATGACCTATAGTACTGAGAGATTGTTGCCTATAAGGTAAATATTGCATCCGAGAACTCAATCCTTGGTATGCTTCTCTCAAATGGAGCATTGTGATTGCCACTTGTCATCAAGGGTTGGTAGTCTACAATTGAGATTGAATACTGTCAAGTTTTTTAAAATTTTGTGATTCCAGTGTTCTAGATCATTCAATATTTGCGTGTAATCAGTACCTTTGTGGCTATAAAAGAATGTGCAAGGTTACCAAGAAAGAGAGTCATTAAGAAATTATGAACGACCCAGTAGTCATCTTTAATATACTATGCTGTTCTTGTTCACAAGAAACTTTTTGAGCAAGTGCCTCTACTAAAGCCAGTGGACTGCTAGTGTCAACCCTTATAAAAAGATCAATAGCAAGAGGTAAAGCTTATTCGGTTTTTTCAATTTGATAACATGTGCAAAATCAAATTTCTCATTATTTCTTACACATTTTCCACTTAGGGCCATCTGCTTCACTGAATCTGCATTAAGTGAAACCAAAGATCCACATAGAGAGACATGGCGACCTATCTTACATGATTGTATCATTGCTAATCAAGTTGAAACAGAAAAGAAAAACACAGCAATTATTCCTACTTGCAGTCCAAATAAAGCATTTGTAGATGATTACAAGTCCAAATAAAGCAAGAACGAAAATACAACCAAACTGCCAAACAAGCAGCCCCCACTTCCGGCCGTCTTCTTTCAGCATTCACTTACGCACCAAATTGAGTTCCCTGCAATAAGGAAGCACAGAAGAAATGGATAAAATAGTAAGCTACAACTAAAATAAAACCATAATTTACTGATTTGCGTGCTATACAAGAACTTCTCAGAATCTTCTTCTGATATAGCACGCAAATCAGTTAATCCAAACTAGTTAATGATTCACACACAAATTCAAAACAAAGATTAAAAAATAAGAACAGAAAATAGTGAGTGTTAAAAATGAAGTGATTTGTCCACTGATACAGTAACATAATATCATCATAATTAAACAGTTAAAAAACAAAATTGATTGAAACAGTTTCAAGTTATAGACAGTTTCTAGTTTGGTAATTTCAACCTGTTGTGCCTATTTCTTCCCAGTAGGATCCAAATTCATCTCCTGAAGGTTCAGCAACAAATCACTTGAATTCAGGAAAACTTTGTTGGATGCATTCGAGAGGGTATGCGCAATTTCTCTTGAAGCTTCAATTTTTCTGAGTGATAAATGCCGGATTGTTGGCAATAGCTTAACCAATAAGCTGTGCACTCTTGGCCTCACCCTATAACCGGTGGGAAACAAAATTAAATAAGATAGACCTTCAAATGGGATGAAAATCTGCTTAAGTTCAAAAAATTACGAGGAGCAGAGAAAACCCAGATCCATATATGCAATTACCACTTAAGTTTAAACAAAATTAAGGTTATTTTAGCAAGGATTCTCCATGGGGGGTTTTAAGAGCTTCCTACCAACTTCTGGCTACCAAGCACCTATTAGAATAACGATTGAATCTCACTGAAAATAAAAAGAACAAAGCTTTCCAGATGTTCTTAAGCAAAATGATATCACCAATATCTAACCACTAAATCCACAGGAGCCAATAAACATTAAGTGGGACTAGCATTTGATCAAGAATCCATTTTTCTCCAAAATTTAATGCAGCTGAATTTCTAAATCAGTTCTCACTAGCATGACATAAGGAGGCAAGAGATCAATCTAGTAGATTACCGACTGAAATTCTCCCTATAACAGATGATTAAGAGTTATAAACCTGAGGAATCTCTTCCACCTCACCTGTGCTCTGACAATAGCACTTTTCTTGTCTTGCTCAGCTTTTTCCACAATAAATTTAGTTAAATGGGAGATTATGAAAATCTGCAAAGCAGAAAATCCCGACAAACAGTTCTCATAACCCAATGAGCTTAACTATAAAAGAAGGATGTGAAACCAAAAGCTAAATTGTGCACCCTAACCCAAATCATTAGATCAATTTGTGATTAGAACTGTCAAGAAGAATAAGCCTTGTTGTTTACCTCTCTCTGAGTGATAAGCTGGCTGGCGTTATACTGAGCAACAACAGCTTTCAAAATAATTCTCGCCAAGGGTTCGATAAATTGTTGGTAACTGGTCTGGCACAAAACTGGCACAGGTCTTTCAGCATTTGCATCACCGTTCTTTGGTCGACAAATTACTTATTCTGCATTGCTTTATATTATGACAAATAATGTAATTTGTCGATACAGGAACCCCTAACCTATAAAAAAAAAACCCAATAACAGACTTCAACCAAATTCGAAATCCACACTAAAAATCAGCAAATATAAACACATAAGGCTATAGCGAAAGAGAGAAACCCCAAAGAATTACAACCCACGTGAAACGGATTCAACCACTACTATCTACAATTAACCAACGAGAAACCTTGAAAATTCCAGAATTAACCTACCCCTAATTTGGTGATGATGATGCTGTTTAATGGAAGCCCAATTGTGGTCTCGGCAGCACCCACGAATCACCGGATATGGTGGGACCAGCAGTTCCCGGATTTGGGGGGAAGCCAGAACTGGAATACGGCTGGAGATGGAAGAGGGCCGCTACTGGAAGACGGCCGATGGGTGGGCTTTGGCCGAAGATGGAGAACGATGGTGATGGCGCCTGACAGTACCTAGTGGCCGGAGATGGAGATAGAGATGGAGATGGAAGTAGACGGTGGGGGACCTCGTCGGAACCGGAAGAATGACGGAGCTCGGAGCTGTGGCGGGCTCGTGCGAAACTGGTTGCCGGAACCGGAAGAACGACGGAGCTCGGAACGGTGGCGGGCTCGTGCGAAACACCTCGTCGGAACCGGAAGAATGACGGAGCTCGAAACAGTGGCTGGCTCGTGCGAAAATGGTTGCCGAAACCGGAAGAACGACACTGGTTTTGGGGGTAGATGGAGAGAGGGAGGGAGGGAAAATTTGGGGGGAAGACAAAAATGAGAAAAATGGGGCACCCGAACTGGTTTTGCTGTTTTTGAAATTTGAATTTTTATTTTTTTTTTAATTTCAAAAAAAAAAGTGTAAAACTAAAATGGCCCTTTCCACGTAGGAAAGGGCCGGGCAGGGGCCGGCAGGATGGCCCCTGCCTATCACTACTCGGGGGGGATATGATCAGCGTGGGAGTGGGAGTGGCACGTGCCCCGAGCCACGTCAACTGGAAGAGGGGAGGAGCAGACAGAGATGGTGGGAGGTGACGCTGGCGTCCGTTTAGGGGTTACAACTGCTTCCACAGTCGCCACTTTGTGGACAAACGCTAGCGTTTTGGTTGTATTCCCATTGTGGGGACGGGGATTTATTGTGTAGCGACGGTCCATCGTCCTCCATGCTACCTCGACCCCATTGCCCTGGACAAAGCGTGGTCCTTTGGTAGGGATTGCCTGTGAGCTGTGGACCAAAACCCTAAAGCTCAAAACATAAAAAGGTGGTTTGGTAGTGGGCTGTGAAAGTTCCGTGTCACGGTCCTTTCCTGCCAAATGAATGATGGATTTGGTTCATGAAAATGGCGCATCGGCAGCTACCTGTCGGCTGTCCCCCCCCCCCGTTTCTTGTTGTTTTTTTGGCCGCGGGTACACCTCCTATTTCCGCAGCTTACACCACAGTGAGGGCTGAGTCTGATCATTTTTTTAACTTTATACGCCAATTTCACACAAATTCATCCCAAAATTTCACAATTTAGAGTTAGAAAAACGTGTCTAGCTTAGTTAAAAGAGTTGTATGTTTCAACCATAAAGTCATATATGGATGTATACACGTGGAATATGAATATCATGTTTAGATTGATATCCGCATCAATATTTGTATTCGCATAATTTTTTATTATTTGCATAGTCCGATTATTAAGTGAGATTATTATTCTTTATCTGCAAATAAGTAATGAGCCTATTTTAAACGCTTTTAAAAATAATTTTGACTGATTTTTAGTTTTTTGAGCTTGTTTTGAAAATATAGTGCAACACAAAAAATATGTAAAACCAAGAAAAAAAATGGGATAATGGATACAAACTCAAAATATTCATGGTAATCAATGCTTACAATAAACACTTTTATGTTTTTATTTTTTTATTTTTTTAATCTATGATTCAATGAGCATAACAATCAAACCAGCAAACGCTAAAAAACATAAATTACAAATCGAACATTAAAAAAAAAATAAAAAAATTACAAATTCATAACATAAAAAAAGAAAAAGGAAAAACATAAGTTGTCTAAATATTATACATTCATAAGTGAAATATATATATATATATATATATATATATATATATATATATATATATATATATATATATATATATATATATATATATATATATATAAAGGATATGTGGACTTAGTTATTATCCGCATCTACATACCATAAAAACGATTTTTACATCCGCACTTGTGGATAGCGATTTTTGCAATCCGCATCCATATTTGCACATGCGGATAACGTATGTAGGCGGTTAACATCCGCTCGCATGTATACCCTTAGAGTTTTATATTCACGCTTCAACATGATCCAAATCCAACACAAAATTAACGGGTTAAGATTGAAAGGTCCTACCCATTTGATTAAATACCTATATAACCTTATAAGGGTCGTAAATCGTTTTGATGGATGGGAATTAGAATTTTAGGTGCGAAGAGGCAAAATTAAAAAGAACACTTTTGAGGGGTAATATTTTTTATTTATTTTTTTTTTTTTGAAGGGTCTATAAACTCATACTAGGAGCATTGGAATCCATTTCGATGCAAATAATATGTGGACTCGAGCCCAATGGAACTCTGCCTATGAGCTACAGCTTGGCCTAAAAATGTGGGCCGACAAAATAATTCCAGCACTCTATTCAATTTTCGTCTCAAAAGAATCCAGTATTAACTCCAAGATAAGTTAATAAGGCCAACTCGGCTCCAAAATTTACTCAAATAAAAAGAAGTTCGACCCAAAATAATTCATCTTTTGTTTATGTGACACCTTTGGGAACAGATAGCCCAAAGGTGTTTGATTCTCTCAAAGTTTCGAGAAGAGATTCCCCCAGAAATCGACATGACCATCCAAAAGTGGCTAAGAATATATGCAATTCCAAGAAATTCGGGACTGAATTGAGTCTCTAAATTCAAGATCATATCTAATCCCTAAAAATTTGGTCAGAATCTCACTCGATCTCCCACACAGATAAGGAAAGAATCCCTTATCAGGCTGGCGATTCCAGTCAAAATCTAGCATTGACGTTGTTCCTTAAACTAGCTATAGCTAAAGATAAAACTCTAATTCAAGTTTATGAAACTTGGACTGAATTATCGGGCATTACGCTTACTATTTTTCTTAAAATCTAACCTTGATTCCACGGACCATCCTGGTGTGTTATCTTGAACTGAACTGAGTTCGTAGAACGTGTTGTCCAACTGTTCTAACGTTAACTTTCATGAATTAAGGGAAGCTTCACAGCAAACTTCATGCCCCAATCCAAACCACTTGAATAGACCCTTACATGGAATATCGTTCACCAAAATTTCCTCACTGCCTCTAACTGATCGAGCCCATGACTCTAATTTTTGCCTTGAACTTAATAATAGAATATATTATGTTATACATCGATCACCCCATCTCCATGAGGTGTTTTCTAAATAAAAAAATATTCAGGTTTTGAGGTTCGGGTGATGAATAGAATAACTCAAAGCTAATGGTGCAGCCTGGACTTCAATTTAACTGCCGTTAATACATATAATCCAAAACAAAGAGATTTTTTTTTTTTTTTTTTTTTTTGAGGGGGATCTGTTACAGCACAAACATCATTAACACACAGAAGAACAAGCATCTCTCAGTTATTTGAGCTCTTAAATAAACACAACAAAAGCAAAAAAAAAATAACCCCATTAATACGTTTTCTTATTAGGATTTCCAGCACGCCTCCTCAACTCCACAACATCCTCATCCATGGTCTTCCCCCCAGCATCATCATCATCATCATAATCATCATCACCATGATGGTCATCTCCATACTTCCCAACCACAGTCTCCTTGATCTTCTGCGTCGTCTCCTTGGCTGCGCCCCACGCATCCTTCACCGTCTGCTTGGCTTTCTCTCCTATATTCTGCGCCGTCTCCGATGCCTCGTGCGTCCCCTCCTTCGCCTTATCAGCCACTGACCCGGCCACGTCTTCCGTCTTCTCCTTCACACCATGCACATTCTCTTTCGCCCTCTCCTTCACATCTTCCGCTTTCTCCGCCGCCGACCTCGCCGTGTCTTTGGTTTTCTCCTTGGCGTTGTAAGCGTACTCTTTTGCTTTCTCCTTTGCACTCTCAGCCGTGTCTGCCGCTCTATATGTTCCTTCCTTCGTCTTCTCCTTGGTATCATGAGCATACTCTTTTGCCTTCTCTTTCATTTCCTTAGTCCGTTCTTTTGCTTCGTCGGTCACATCCCCGTCCCCCGGCTCTGTCACCGGCACGTCCCTGTGGACGTGCCTCGAGTCGTCTCTCATTCCTTCAGAGGCATTTCGGCCCTGAAATTCAAAAAACAAAAAAGAAAATCGTCAGGAAATTAAGTTGGGTCAAACTCAAAGAATGGTCAAAATGTGTGTTTTATATACGTACCTCTGAATATTTTGAGGCGTAGGTGAAGCAGACCCTTGAGACTTTGCTGGAGGATCTGAGAGAGAGTGAAGGGGTGTTAGGGAAGGCCTTTGAGAGGTTGAAGATGGCGTTTCTTGTCATGGACATGGCTGCCATGGTTGTAATATTGTCTGTGCGTTTTCTTTTGCTTCGGTTTGGTTTCACCGCTTTCAGGTAATTCATGTTATAAGGTGTTTGAGGAGTAGAAGGTGGCAGCCCACTGGCTTGACACATCGATTACTTGATGCCACGTGTTGGACAACGGTGTTTATCTGTTGTCTCGGCAGTTTAGGTAGTCAACACATGGGCTTTCTTAAATTCAGGAATTCAAAAAATGTTTGTAATGGAAAACAGTCAGATAAACTGGTGAAGTTATCTATTTTTTTTTTTTTTTTTGACATGTCCACACAATAAATAGAAAAGAGGATTCGAATTAGTGACCTCCGCTTCATGAGGCGTGGTCTCCAGCCGATTGAACTACATCTTGGAGAAACCTACGAGGTCTTTCGGTGCGGAGTAATTGTATGAGAAGGACTATTGTCTTTTTTAATGCGATTTTAAAATTGCCATTAAATTTGGATGGGTATTGAACTATTATTTGTTTTGAAAAAAATGTATTGAACTTTCAAACGTCTTAAGCTAGGATATTCAAATTTTCAAATGTCTCAATAAAAGTTAATCTGGTAGGATTTGCTATTAAATCCTGCCAAAATTTTTAAAATACCCATCCCTTCTTTTTTTTTAGGAAAAAAAATTTCTAAGATTTAGATGTTGGTAAGAATTTAACGGAATTTGCAAAAACACTTATATCTGAATATTTGAAATTTTTTATAATTTTTTTTTAAAAAAATAAACACAGTAGTATTTTGAGAATTTTGATAGGATTTAACAGCAAATCTTAACAGATTACTTTTCATTGAAACGTTTGGAAACTTAGATATACCCTAATTTGAGACGTCTGGAAGTTCAATTCCATTTTTTAAAACGGCCAATATTTCGATACTTTTTTGTGAATGTATCCCTTAAATTTGAATCCTATTCAACTGTTAAAAACAAAAAAAAAAAAAAGTGATTCATCTTATGTTTGTTTGAGGGCGAAGAAAATAGCTCTAAATAACCTGAATTTTCATGTGCATTAACATAATATATTAAAAGGAAAAAAATTATTCAAACATCAGAGTTCCTCGCATATGATTTTTTATTTTTATTTTTATCAAATTAGCATTTAAGTGTCTAAATTTATGAACTTTATTATTATTATTAAGAGTTCCTCTTAAACCCAATTCGCAACCACCTTTAGACTGTTATTATTTTTAGGGATAATTGCACTGTTGGTCCCTGTGGTATGCCATAATTATTTTTCACTCTCTATGGTTTAAAAAGTGCATGGAAGGTCCTTGTGGTATGTAATAATTACAAATCGATCCCTGTCGTCAAATTCTGTTAAAATTTTTAACAAATTCTGTCAAATGCTACCCCAGCACCACGTGTCGCTGTCTTATTGGCGACACGTGGCGCTGACATAGACATTTTAATAAAATAATATAAATTTATTAAAAAATAAATAAATAAAATTATTTTTTTAAAAAAAAAAAACAAAAAAAAAAAAGAGAAAAAGAAAAAATGGGGCAAGGGGTGGCAGCCACCCCCAAAGGGATGGCCAGGCCACCCCCAGCCAATGGGAGTGGTTGCCGGGGGTGGCGTGCGACCACCCCCGACCACTGGGGTGGTCGCGCGCCACCCCAAGCGGCCTCTGGGGGTGGCGTGCAACCACCCCCATTGGCTGGGGGTGGCCTGGCCACCCCCTTGCCCCATTTTTTCTTTTCTTTTTGTTTTAAAAAAAATAAGTATTTTTATTTATTTTTTAATAAATTTATATTATTTTATTAAGATGTGCATGTTAGCGCCACGTGTCACCAATAAGATGGCGACACGTGACGCTGACGTGGCATTTGGCGGAATTTGTTAAAAATTTAAACAGAATTTGACGCCAAGGATCGATTTGTAATTATTACATACTACAAGGACCTTCCATGCACTTTTTAAACCATAGGGAGTAAAAATAATTATGACATACCACAGGGACCAACGGTGCAATTGTCCCTTATTTTTAAGTAATCGCATTCGCGGTACTTTATCTCTAGGATCATCACATCTAATCTAGACATTTCCACGTAAATGAATCAAACTAACTTTGGTTGCAAACCACTTGAGTAAAGCAATAGGATTTTATGTTTTATTTGTTGATCTTAAGAATGTACGAAGTGAATCTTAATTGATCGAATTTAATTTTGAATGAACTCATGTTGGGTCGAATTTAAGTAGTTGATGTTTCAAGAGTTAAATAATTGAACCAAGTTGAGTAAATTATCACATAATCAACTCCTTCATCTTTTGAAATTAATGCTCCATTTGTTTCGGTGTAAAATGATTTCTGAAAAATAATTTTAATATTTTACGGTGTTTGATAGGAGCGAAAATAATGGTCAATGAAAATTATTTTCAATTTGACCGTAAAAGCTTCTTTAATTTTTAGAAAACGAAACTGTAAATCGTTTTTCGAAATTAAACTCTTCATCTTTTCATGCACATTTGATATTCGATTGCCGGAATTCGGTAATAATCGGTCGTCGAAATCTAGTCAGCCTCGGAATCCGGCAACATCCAGCCACTGAGAACCTGCCGGCGCCAGAATCCGGCGACATCAAGTCATCGTCGCCGGAGTCGGCGAACCAAATTTTGGCCATGTTTAGAAGCCGGATCCGTCCATTGATTCGGCCGGATCTGGCCAGATCTAGACGGATCTAGCCATTGATCCGGCCGAATCCGAAGGAGTCTGCTCGTCGGAATCCGGCAACGGTGATCGGACGTTGTCGAATTCCAGCGACAGTCGTTAGACTTTGATTTTCGCCTTTCATAATTTTTTCATACGAGCCAAACGCTGAAAAATATTTTGGAGAAAATTAATTTTTTTGAAAATAATTTTGCCAAAAATATTTTACTAACCTAAATTATCTTACGTCGAAACAAATTGAGCATAGATAAAAGTTGTTTAATGAATCGTTTCTTAGGACTTGTCTTTGAATCAAGCCATTAAGGAGCAAATCATTTGAATAGATCCTGCACAAAAAAGGCCCTCTTTTTCTTTCATTACAATTGGGACTGCCCCATAGTTGTTTTATAGGATTGGGCTTTTGAAACATTTTTATACCGTTAGTTGAAGGCCCAATAATTTCAAACAATTAACGTTGCCAGTTTAGGCTATAGAGCCCAGGGGAAAAGCTGCAAAAAAAAAAAAAAAAAAAAAAGTGGGGGAAATGAACTGTAGAGAATTCAGATTGTTTTATTTAAAATGAATTACTTGAACTGAGTCATGCTAACACTAAAATAATAATAAAAAGTTAACGAGAGACTGGACCATCTTAAGTAGGGCCGTAAGCGAGCAGAGCTACTCATGAACTGGACCATCTTAAGTAGGGCCGTAAGCGAACAGAGCTACTCATGAACATGCTCAGGTTCAGCTCGGAATCAGTTCGTTTATCAAACAAACAGATCTTGAACAAAAAATTCAGACTCGTATAAATTTAGGCACGGCTCGTATAAGCTCAGCTCGACTCGACTTGTATAGGCTTGTATAATTTCATTTGTATTATTTTTAACTTTGTAATGAGAACATGTTAAGTATTTTTTTTTTTAAAAAAAAGTTCTTCGTAATGTAATACATATAAGTTGAATTATTGTAATTGTGAATTTGGATATAGATATAAGTGCATTTGTGTGTATATAAATGTATAAATATACTATAAGATAAACATATAAAATTGAGATTAGATTATTTAAGATTTGAGTTAATTTCTCTGATTACTCAAACAATAAATCTTAACCATAATTAAGTAATTAATAATTAGTATTATTATTATTTTTTTTTTTAAAAAAAAGCTTTAACAATCGTGACATTTACTTTATATATGGAATGACTAAATAAATTGAGTAGCTCATGAACAAGCTAGAGTTTGTTAAAAGAATAAATGAACAGATTATCTGGTTCGGTGATAATCTCGAACTCGGCTTGCGTTTGAAAAAAATTAAACGAACCGAACTTGAACATTCAATACTTGGCTCGACTCGATTACAGTCCTAATCCTAAGTAAGAGTGTACAAGCAGGACGGTTATTAACCCTAACTGGATAACAGGGAAACCGAAAAACCAAAAATAACCGTAACCAGATAACCAAGTACCCCGATTGCGATTATCGGTTATATGATTTTAGAAAACCGATTAATAACTGGGTAACCGGTTTCCTAATTAATATATATATTACAAATAAAAAGGGAGTGCTACATAATTAATGGTGTATATTTGATTCATTAATTTCTATATGTATCTATCATCACTTCAAGAAGATAATAAGAAGAAGCTTCAAGTCTTCAACCTTTAGTCACCCACCCTGGACATGGATTAATTGATTAAAAAAGAAAAAGAAAAAGACTTAAACATGTTGATCAAGTGGACCGAATATTTTACACTTCACACGACGACATACCTCCATTAAGAAATTAAAACCTGAAGTTGAATTTTTCGATATTTTAATGTGATTGACCTGTTATGGGCATACCGGTGGTAGGGGGGGAGCTGCCACTCACTCACGGTGGAATTCCATAGATAACGTGTATGGTAGAGTTGGATTCTGTCTTCAGTAGCAGAAGAGGGTGGAAGCTTCTAGAAGAACAATGAGCTGGTTTACTTCCTTGCGTTTTGGTTATTTTAGCTGTCGTTTCATTTGTTTTCTTTATGTATTCTGTTATAGGCGTTTGATACCGTGTACAGCATTCGCCTATGCTGGAAAAGCATTTCGTTATTTCAATTTCTGTTAGGACAGCTGTGTTTTGGCTGAGGAGAGATTCTTATTTGATACCATTTTCAGCGGGTATTTAGGGAGGGAGCTATAGGGGGAAAGGGGGGGAAAATATTGAGATATCTGTAGTTTCAGAGAGATTGGGCCTCTCTCAAGAGCCCGTAGCTACCAGTAGTAAATATCCAGTGCATTTTCTTCATTGTCTTCCCTGATTTCTTTCTCCATTTTCACCTACGTGAGCTGTTATTTCCACCATTTGAGACCTTTAACCTTACAAGTGGTATCAAAGCCACCGACCCTTTCCTTTCATCTTCGCTGTCCTTATATATATATATATATATATATATATTTTTTTTTTTCTCCCTTCTCTGTTCCTCATGGCCGACGGTACCCGTCTTGCCCAACTTCAGGACTCTGTCAAAGAGTTCAATGATTTTCATGCCCATCAACAAACTGTCAACGCCCAGTAGCAGACCTTTAATATCCGGCTTGAACAGAAACTTGATAATTTCACCGACCTCCTTCATAACGCTCTACAAGTTCAGCCTGGTCCTTTTCCGGAACGGGCTCTTGACGGTGAGGACAGGGGCCATCCCCCTCATCTGGTGCACGAGCGACAGGACCATTTCCATCGAGGCCCTGAACGGCATGATGATCGGGAGGACCGCCGCCGTTTTGACCACGACCGCCGTGATGCCTATCCGGAACGAGAGGACCGTCGCCGTTTTGCCCAGGAGCATCGAGATGACCACGACGACCATTGGTATCCGGAGGAGGATGTGGTTGATAATCCTCGGGGTGACCGGCACATGCATCCCCGACCTGTCCGCTTGGATTTCCCTCGCTTTGCTGGTGCGAATCCGGCGGCCTGGACGTACAAAGTGAACCAGTTTTTTGATTACTATAACACTCCTCTCTACCAACGTGTTCGCATGGCCTCTTTTCATATGGAGGGTGAGGCCCTAGTATGGTTCCAAGATGCGGATGAGGATGGCCAGTTCCCTACATGGGCTGCATTTACGCAGGCTTTGCTAGTTCGGTTTGGGCCTGCCTACGATGACCCAATGGAATCCTTAGTCAAATTGCGCCAATCTTCAACGGTTGGGGACTATACGGCTCGATTTGAGTCCCTTTCAAACCGACTTCGGGGTCTCTCTGATAAATATAAACTGAGCTGTTTCCTCAGTGGTCTCAAGGATGAGATTCGGTTACCTTTACGTATGCTGGCCCCCCAGAATTTGGTGGCAGCTTTTGGCCTTGCCAAGCTGCAGAAGGAGTACTTGATCAGTGGTCGTAAGTCATTTAAGCCACAGAATACAACTTCTTTGAACTGACAGTCTTCTTGGAGCCCCCATACTAATTCCCCTGGCCAGTTGAGTGGGTCCTCTAGCTCTTCTCCACGCCCTAATCCGGTTGTCACCATCCAGCGTATTTCCCCGGCTCAAATGCGAGAGCGCCGTGAAAAAGGCCTCTGCTACAACTGTGATGAACGATGGCACCAGGCTCATGTTTGTAAGTCCCCTAAGCTCTACTTGCTGCATGTTCATGACTTTTCTGAGGAGGGTTCTGTTGATACTCCTGCAATAGAAATAGTGGACCCCGTAGAGCCACCATCTGAGCCAATTATTCAGGAAATTACGGAACCTGAAATTTCTCTCCATGCCATTTCGGGCTCGGTTGCCCCTAAAACTATGCAATTAGTAGGGTGGATTCGCAATCACCGGGTAGTCATCCTCATTGACTCGGGGAGCACTCATAATTTCATTGATTTACATGCCATTCCTAAGTTGTCTTTGGAGGAGATCATTCCTTTGAATTTGAAGGTTCGGGTGGCTAATGGGGATACCCTCTCTAGTTCGGGTAAGTGTCCTTCGGTGACCATTAGAGTGCAGGGCACCTCTATTACTTCAGAATTTTTTTTGCTATCCTTGGAAGGGTGTGACGTGGTGTTAGGTGTGGAATGGTTACGGACGTTGGGTCCAATTCTTTGGGATTTTACTGCCATGTCCATGCACTTTTCTCTACACTCCTGTCCTATTACCCTCACGGGTTTAAGCCCCTCTGAGTTAACAGTGGAGGACGCTTCCCGTGTCCTTTGTTCAGCTGCAACCTCTAAGGGATTCTTTCTGCAGATTTGTTCTCCGGATGAGGGGCTCACTTTCCACTGTCCTCCTGGTCCTATTTCTGATCTCTTGCAGCAATTTATTCACGTTTTTGAGGAACCTAGGGGTCTTCCTCCCCCCATACCTCATGATCATCAGATTATAATGTCTACAGATCAGCCCGTCAGCGTGCGGCCTTACCGTTACCCGTATTTCCAGAAGTCTGAAATTGAGAAAATCGTGCAGGATTTGTTACAATCGGGCGTGATTCAATCCAGCCAGAGTCCTTTCTCTTCCTCGGTTCTGTTAGTTCGAAAACCTGATGGTAGTTGGCGTCTGTGTGTTGATTACCGAGCCTTGAATCAGGTTACCATTAAGGACAAATACCCCATTCCGGTGATTGATGAGTTGCTGGACGAACTTCACGGGGCTACTATTTTTTCTAAGCTGGATTTACGTTCGGGGTGATGAGTGTCAAATATTGCATATGTGGACCCCTTAATTTGCATTTACTAAACCTTTAGTTTTGTTATTTTCTAATGTTTTTGGTTAGTTTTGGTATTTTAGTATTTTGCAGGTCATTGAGAGAAAACAATAGCTTTAAGGTGAAACAAAGCACACTTTGAGAAGACCTAGATAATGTGGTTATGTTCAACCAAATCAAGGAGAGGACTAAATCGGAATTTCTCTAATTGGAGTCAAAATCGGATTAGAATTCAGATTCTGCATAGGTTATAGTATTTTGACCATAACTTTCAGTACAAGTATTCGATTGAAGTGAATCAAGAGGTATTGGAAAGCTCACTCAATTTTCTACAAATCCTTATGAAATAGGATTTTCCTAATTCGGACGTTTGCTATGCCAAAAGTGCCTCGCAATAAAATACCGCAAATTTGGACGAATTTGGAATCCTTCTCCTTTTTGGATTGTGTTTTAAGTCTCCTACTCAAACTAGGAGATTAACCTCCAATTTTTCTAGGAATTCTAGGGCTTCTAGGATTTGTTTTCTCCCTATAAATAGACCTCTAAGGCTCAAGAAAAAGGAGGAGAAGCTAGAGACCAAATACATTCTTTTCTTTTTAGTTTAGTTTTTCTTTAGTTTAGAATTTATTTTTCATAGTCATGCGTAGCTAGTTTTTCAACTAAGGTTGAGGATGAAGCCTCACTATTGAAGAGCAACAATATTTTCATGTAAGTTTATACTATCCGATTTTATTTGGTTTAATTTTTCCTATGTTTTACTTCTTTTCAATTTGTGGAATGATTCTTGGATATCTTTTGTGATTCAAGGATACATTTGATGATTTGAGATAATTTCACATAATTGCTTGCTTGGGTTTTTATTTATCAAAACGTTGAATATTCATTGTGTTTCGTTCTACGGATACATTTGATGATTTGGTTAAAACCGGATATCTTTTGTGATTTGTGCAAAGAACGGATTTATTGAATGATTTAATGATTTTTTGAAGCATAGTAGAACATACATAAGATTTGTATGGTGAGAACTTCGGATGTGTATTGATGAACATGATAATATGTTGCTATGATTTGGTGGGTGTGGATTCCAAAACCTTAGTACCTTTTCTTTTGTTTTATTTTACTTTATTTAGTTTATGTTTTCTTTATTTATCAAAATCTATTAATTTTTGGAACTAGGTTAAGATTTAATTAATTTATTCATAAATTTGTTTTCAAGAACACAATTTCCTGTGGGATCGACCTCGCACTTGCAAAACCCTTTTATTGCAAACGATTTGTGCACTTGCGAGTACATTTAAAATTCACATCACGGGGTATCATCAAATACGGGTTAGGCCGGCGGATGTTCCCAAGACTGCTTTCCTCACGCATAAGGGGCACTACGAGTTTCTCGTTATGCCCTTCGGCTTGACGAATGCCCCTGCCACGTTCCAGGCCCTTATGAATGATATCTTTAGACCTTGTCTCCGGAAGTTTGTTTTAGTCTTCTTCGACGATATTCTGGTGTATAGCAGAAATTTGGCAGATCACTTAGCTCATTTACACACTGTTTTGCAGATCCTTCAATCTAATCAATTGTTTGCTAAGGGTTCTAAGTGCAGGTTTGGGGTGCTGGAGATCGATTATCTTGGCCACATTATTTCAGCCGATGGTGTACGCGCTGATCCTGCGAAACTGGCGGCAATGTCTCAGTGGGCTCTACCAACTTCTATCAAGTCTCTTCAGGGGTTTTTGGGGCTTACGGGCTACTATCGCAAATTCATCCGCGGGTATGGGATAATTGCGGCCCTGCTCACTGCCCTCCTAAAGAAAAACTCATTTCTATGGTCACCACTGGCTACTGAAGCTTTTCTTACACTTAAGGCTGCTGTTACTTCTCCCCCAGTCTTGCGCCTTCCAGATTTCTCGCGGACTTTCACCATTGAATGCGATGCTTGTGCCACTAGAATCGGCGCAGTCTTGATGCAGGACGGCCACCCCATTGCGTATTTCAGCCAAGCCTTGAAGGGTCAAGCCTTGCACCTCTCGACTTATGAGAAGGAGCTCTTCTCATTGGTTATGGCTGTCCAACGTTGGCGTCCCTATTTATTGGGCCGACCTTTTAAGGTAAAGACCGATCAACAGGCCTTGAAGTTTTTATTGGAGCAGCGGGTTGGCACGGTTTCTCAACAACGTTGGCTTTCCAAGTTGTTGGGTTACGACTTCGTCATTGAATATAAGCGGGGGAAAGAAAATCGGGTTGCTGATGCTTTGTCTAGACAGCATGACGTTTCCCTTGTGGTTGAGGATTTTTCCCTGTCTTTAATTTCTTTTCCCACTCCAGCATGGATTCCTGAGTTACAGGCTTCATATCAGCATGACCCAGAGACTTCTTCTATATTGGAAGCTCTCCAAAATGGCCTCTCGGCTCCTCCTGGATATTCTTTGCAGCAGGGTCTTCTTTTCTATAAGGGGCGCCTATGGATTGTTAAGGGTTCTTCCTTCCAATTTCAGCTCTTGGATTTCATCCATGCTAATCCCTCCTCTGGGCACTCGGGTTTTCATAAGACAGTTCATCGGGCTAAGCGGGATTTCTACTGGAAGGGAATGCGCAAAGATATTAAGAAATTGGTCTGTGAGTGTGACATTTGCCAGGTTAACAAGTCTGAAACCATCCACCCGGCAGGGCTTCTCCAGCCTCTGCCCATTCCTTCTAGGCCCTGGGCGGATATCTCTATGGATTTCATAGAAGGTTTGCCTCCTTCGCATGGTTCTACTGTCATTTTGGTTGTGATTGACCGTTTTTCTAAATACGGACATTTTCTCCCTCTCGCCCACCCTTATACTGCCTCTACGGTTGCTCAATTGTTTCTCTCCAATATCTTTAAGCTCCATGGCATGCCCCAAACCATTGTCTCTAACCGTGACCCCATTTTCACTAGTACGTTTTGGCGAGAATTGTTTCAGTTACAGGGCATCTCCCTTGCTTTCAGTTCTGCATATCATCCGCAGTCTGATGGTCAGACTGAGGCTTTAAACAAATGTCTGGAGACATACCTTCGTTGCTATTCCGGTTCCAAACCCAAAGAATGGAGTCGTTGGTTGGCCTTAGCAGAATGGTGGTACAACACTAATTATCATTCTACCACGAAAATCACTCCTTTCGAAGCTGTGTATGGCTATGCTTCCCCTTCGCTGCTGTCGTATGTACCGGGCACCTCAGCTAATTTAGCTGTTGACTCCCAATTGAAGGATCGCAATTCCATGGTTAACCTCCTTAAGGAGCACCTCCAGCAAGCCCAAAATCGGATGAAATTGTTTGCGGATAAGAAACGCACGGAACGGATATTTAATTTGGGGGATTGGGTTTACTTATGGCTTCAGCCGTACCGGCAAAAGTCTGTGGCGATGAGGAAGAATCTCAAGTTGTCCCCTCGGTTTTTTGGGCCTTATAAGATCCTCCAACTTATTGGTGAGGTGGCATATCGGTTGGACCTTCCTCCCTCTGCCCAGATCCACCCGGTCTTTCACGTTTCTTGCCTCAAGCTCAAAGTTGGTCAACATGTCACTGTTTTGCCAACTCTGCCTCCGGTGGATGGTCATGGTGAGCTCAAACCAGAACCAGAATCCTTGCTTTCCTGCCGCATGGTTAAACGCCATGGTCGGGCTGTTACCGAAGTCCTTGTTCGTTGGAAAGGAGCTTTGGAGGAAGATGATTCTTGGGAGCTTCTTCGGGATCTCCAGGAGCAATACCCCCACCTTGCGGGCAAGGTGCTGTGAAGGGGGGGGGCCTGTTATGGGCATACCGGTGGTAGGGGGGGAGCTGCCACTCACTCACGGTGGAATTCCATAGATAACGTGTATGGTAGAGTTGGATTCTGTCTTCAGTAGCAGAAGAGGGTGGAAGCTTCTAGAAGAACAATGAGCTGGTTTACTTCCTTGCGTTTTGGTTATTTTAGCTGTCGTTTCATTTGTTTTCTTTATGTATTCTGTTATAGGCGTTTGATACCCTGTACAGCATTCGCCTATGCTGGAAAAGCATTTCGTTATTCCAATTTCTGTTAGGACAGCTGTGTTTTGGCTGAGGAGAGATTCTTATTTGATACCATTTTCAGCGGGTATTTAGGGAGGGAGCTATAGGGGGAAAGGGGGGGAAAATATTGAGATATCTGTAGTTTCAGAGAGATTGGGCCTCTCTCAAGAGCTCGTAGCTACCAGTAGTAAATATCCAGTGCATTTTCTTCATTGTCTTCCCTGATTTCTTTCTCCATTTTCACCTGGGTGAGCTGTTATTTCCACCATTTGAGACCTTTAACCTTACATGACCATACCAAAATTCTCTCAAAAAAAAAGAAAAAAGAAAAAAACCTATATCAAAATTTTGATAACTGATCGATTAATTCATCGATGAATTGAGTTTCTATCTATTTTGTTTTGTTTTTTTTTTTTTGTCACAATTAAGCGAGTTATGCTCACCACCTATGAAAGATTGAAGTCTTTAGTTCTAGCACTTCTTTTAATTTCATGATTATTTCTCTCAAGAAATATTTTTTTTCCCCCAGGTCTTCTCTTGCAGCTAATTAGCTGAATTTTGATTGTGAATTCATAAGCTACGAACAAAGACATACCTACAGCCAAGAGAAGCCCTCTTATATTACTGTTCAACAACTTCGATCTCCTCACTCTTATATATTTGTAGAAAAAGAATATAATGAGGCTCACTCGGCCAGCTTGTTCTGTACATGCAGAAGGTAGAAACAGAAAAAGAATGTGGTGAGAAAGAGAAGGGGATCCGATGGAAGGATGTCGGAGAAATAGAAAAAGATACTTTGGGGTGCGGCAGTGGCCTTCAGGAAGATGGCAGGGTTGCCGAGATAAAAGATATCCAGCCGGTTATGATTAGATATTGGATTAAAAAAAATAATAAAAAAAAAATCAACAATATATGAAAACCGGTTATCCGGATAACCAACGGTTATGGTTGCATTTATTTAAATGACAAAAACTGAGCACTCTGGTTGTGGCTGTACACCCTTAATCTTAAAGATGTCCACCCATAATAGGGAGTGACTAGCCATCTCCTAACCCCTCAAGGGATCGGAGTAGTTGGCTCTTAAAAAGATGTGTTTGGAATTATTGGAGTTCCTCTCATCACAATATCACATTGGTAAAGTTTTCTTAAGCGGTTGAGGTCTTTTATAATTCTTTGAAATTCCAACATAATTATAAAAAAAATTAAAAGAAACTAATGATGAATGATTAGAATTCTTGCAATTTGTTGTAAAAGAGGTAACATAGAGCCCCCATCTAGCCAAATAGGTAGACGAACAATCCAAAACTCACTTGAACATGTGAGTCCCATATTAAAGATCTTATATATACGAATATTAGTAATTGAAATAGCAAAATTGTTGTGATATCTATCCACACCTCTCGTCTAGTAGAAGTGGTTGCGGTTAAAAAGAAAAAGAAAACTACCTCTCAACTCCTTGAAATTATAGGAAAAACTATAAAAAAGCCTTCCAAACTACTCATCGTTTTTAAAGTAGCTTCCTAAACTACCAACACTAGCACTATGACCCCCAAACTATCAAAGAGTACTAAAAAGACCAATTTTGTTGAAATATTCCTATAATACTCTTGGCGCGTGTCATATATTTAATTAAAAAAAATTAAAAATTAAATTTAAAAATTAAAGAAAAATTAAAAATATTTTAAAAAAAAAGAGTTAAAAAGAAAGAAAAAAAAAAAAGAGGGGTGGCTAGCCAGTTTGGGGGTGCATGGCTGAACCACCCATATGGCCATTGGGAGTGGTTTAGTCACCCTCAGGCCTCAAGAGCCTTGGGTCACCCTCATTTAGTTTGGAGGTAGCAGAGGGGTGGTTCGGCCACCCCCAAAGGCCAAACTCTCAATTCTCTCTCTCTCTCTCTCTCTCTCTCTTTCTCTCTCTCTTTGGTTTTGTGGGGGTGGCAAAACCACCCCCATGCCCATGGGCTAAGGGGATGGTTCGGTCACCCCTAGATCGGTTGGTCTGGGGTGAACGATTCCACCCTCAGGCCAAATGGGGGTGGTTCCAAGGCTATTGAGAATGGTTTCGGCCACCCTCATTTTGGTTTTTGATGGTCATGGGGTGGTTCAATCATCGTCACCCTCATTGGCCAAAATTTGTTCCAAAGGCGCGCCTTGAGCCACCCCTTCATATATATATATATATATATATATTATTTTTATTTTTAATTGAATATATAGCATGTGACATATATATATATATATATATTATTTTTATTTTTAATTGAATATATAGCATGTGACAAGGGTATTATTGTAATATTTCGATAAAATTGATCTTTTTTGCACTCTTTGGTAGTTTGAAGGTCTTTTTGACACTCTTTTGATAATTTGGAGATAATAATGCTCGTGTTTAGTAGTTTAGAGGACTACTTTAAAAAATGTGGGTAGTTTGGGTGGGGTGGTTCGTTTGTAGTTTTCCCTGAAATTATTTAATAGGCTACGCATGAGCTGGCGTTCTAGGGCGGGGTGTCCGGCGACGGTTTCATTTTACGCAAAATGCCCAATGAAACCCTGCACTACTCTCCGTTGCTACTGAGAAGGTGAAAGGAATTGCAGTTGGCGAGCCTTTTCAGGTAACACAATTAGCACCTTCATCTTTCACTAAACCAAGTCTGATTATCAACATCGTCGTGATTGAATTTTTGTTTTCACACACAACATGCTTGTATAGAATGCTATCTATTCAGTAGAGCGTGTGGACTTGGGAGTAATGGGTACAATAATCACATACAATTAGACACAGTAGGTGCCTAATTAGTGCATTAGCTATTGTTAGTTGTACTAATCCCATGTTTATCAATGCCCAAATAATGAAAAGGTATCTGGGTATACCTCTTCTAGTCTTCAATGATATCCCAAGACTAATTATGGCTCAGTTTAGATGTATTGCCATTCTTTTTTTATATGAAGTTTTATTTTACAAGGGCTTTTAGTTGGAAATTCTAAATGTAGTGTTTGACTCTACCAGTGCATCCTAGACACGAAGCAGCTGTAATCTGCTTTTCAATTGGGTTCATTATGTCTGTTGATTTTTGCAAGATTTAAGCTTTGGTTTTGCTTTAAAATCAATATGTAAACCCACAATAGCAAATCTGTATAAGGCTTACCTTCTTAAAAGTGACAGAGAAATGTATATTAGTGAAGTATTTTGTTTCCTGTTTCACAGTCATTAGTAGATTAATTGAACTGTATTAATGATATTTTTAGGTTTTTGCTATTCCATGCTTAAAGATTTATAACAGGACAAGGATCCTCTCCATTTTACTTGAAATAAAGATGAGTCATTTTATGGTCAAGTTTTTATTTTGTTGCATGTAACAGTGTATTTAATGCCATGACAACATATTCACCACGTGATATTATGTACACCGTTAAATCTATAAAATAAAATCTTGGCCTTGAAATGGCTCTCCATTTCACTTGAAATTGAGAATTTCCTATTCCAAGTTTTATGCAATTGGTTGCTTTGGGATTTCAAAGTAATTATGACCAACATTTACGCTAATATATTCATTTTTTTTTTTCAATGAATACATGAAAAATCATTGGAAAAACCCATAGAATACAAAGGGACAGGGAGAGCCCTCTGAGGGACCCTGCAACAACAACTAAAGTCTCACAAAGCAGTCTAAAGTACAAATAAATGAACAAAGCAACAAGGGAAGAGCTTATCTATCACAAATTATATATTCTGAAAATCCCCAAGACTCCACCGGTCATCTATTAACAGGATATGGATGGAAACTATGAACACTAACATTAATGAACTTCTGAATAAAGTAAACAAATTTGAGAATCGTGGTTACACCACCCGTTCACAAATTGTCTCTTTCTTTACCATTTTTGTAGAAATTACTTATGTTCTATATACATCATTTCGTATGCAGCTTTGTTTGAAGAGATATTATGTATTGATACCTTGACCTGGTCATGTTATGATTATTGGTCATCTTGAAACTTTATAGGATTTAGCTGCTTGCTGAAGGAAGGAGGAAGGATGGTAGATTGTCTGCAGGAATTATGCCTTTAAGCTTGTAGGATAGTCTCTAACAACTTAAAAGTACTTTATGTTTGATCTTGTAATGACTTAGTTTTTTATGTTTCTATATTCTCCCTTTTGCTTGGATGGGTTTCATTTTCTCTTTTTCTTTTTGGAGACTTTGATACCTAAACCGGTCCGTATAAGATTTAAGAGTAAAACTACAACACTAGTACGATGGTGATAGTTATTAGTTGGAATATAAGTGCTGCCATTTTCATATCCAAATTATTTTTTTTAATGAATATTGAAATCCAAGATCTTGCACAAACTATTTGACACAAAAGTATAATTGAAAATGACACGTGGCAGGAGTATTATAGGCACATTTCGACAAAATTGGCATTTTTTAAACTTTTTGGTAGTTTGAGAGCCCAGAGTCCAAGCATTAGCAGTTCGTGGGGCTACTTGCAAATGGATGGCAGTTTGGGAGGCTAAATTGTAATTTTTTCTATTTTTAAAATGAATATTGAAATCCAAGATCTTGCACATTTGCTATTTGACACAAAAGTATAATCACTCACCAAAGTCATTGTGAGATCCAATATGTATTGTCAAGGTTTCAGTTTATTGAGCCTTGTTGTGAATCGATATTGAAAGGTTTGTCTAAGAAGTCTGTCAATTGATCTGGAAATGATTGTCTGAGAATTCTGTCGATCATTTCAATCAATACTGCATTATAGGTGGTTAATGGCCCATTGATTAATTCTGGGAATGTATTAGAGCTACTTTTTCTTTACCATATGAACTAGATACCTAGAATAGAAATGTTGATGGTTATTTTACCTTGTAGATTATCATACTTGTCTAAAATTTGGTCTTGGGTTTTTCAAGAATTTGATCCAGGGTCAGAATCATTATTCTGAACAAAAAACAATAGCTTCTGTTTTATTGTGATCTAAATGGTTCCGCTAGATGAGCACATGTCATCCTTTGTGGTTTCTTTCATGTGTTACCATGAAGGTTGTTATTAAAGGTGGAAGTGGATTATTCAGGTAAACTTGCCTTACCCTTTTTGGACAACTTCAAGTTTATATAGCTTGATCATGTTATGTGTTTCGAACTTAGGTTTTTCACAAATTATGAATACAATTGTGAGTTGAATGACTTTTTTGAGAAATAAGTATTTTTTTTTTTCTCTAGTGAATAAAACATCAGATTGATCAGAACTGTAATCTCAAATATTTACATGGGGAAAGAATATTCTTAGGTCTCTTTCTTCTTCTTCAACCACCTCATCACCAACACATAATTATCATCTTCTTGCTTTTCTCTTTAGTATATGTGTGATCAATAATTTTAACATTCTTTAGTTAACTAAGACTGAAAATTAATCAAACAACCCTTAGAAACCTATAAAATAATCCTAAAGACTCATTAACTACAATTTAGTAAGGCAAGCTTGGACCTGTTTTTGTTGATCATTTCCATTACAATTGTGAACTTTTGAGCAAGTATGCATAATGAACTATAATTTTGAAATAAGCAACATAAAAATGAATAGCTAAACAATCAATTCCTTACAAAAGAACATAAGTTACATAAGTGAAAAATTCATTTTAGACCCCAAGTTATAACAATCCAGATTACCAAACAGAATAATGCTTAACAAAGTTATCAACTTTAAAGCCAAACACCGCAGATATTAATACCAAAATGGGGGTATGACAAATAGTAGCACAACCCTTACAATAATGGTAATGTCTCTCTCTCTCCCTGAGGTTGAAGCATCCAGGTTTTTCTTTCTCAAGCCAATGACCACCAACTGGATGGTTAGACATCATTTAGTTTCTGTGAGTAGAATATGCTTGTAAATAAGCGTTTTGTCAAGCAATTGTGTTGTAGTTTCCTTTTTAAGTATTAATAAAAGAAACAATAAAAAACGGAACTGAGTGATGAATTGATTCCACCTTATCTACCTTGTCGTTTAGAGCGACACCATGCAAAAAAGGTTTAGCGTTACATTTTTCGATGGTTGACAGCTAATATCTGCTGATGGCAGGTGTTATCACCTTGGCATCGTTGGTTACATGCAGCTCTGCATTCCCCTTCTATATAAAGTCGAGTTGTCCCACAGTTTATTCACAAATCCGTCCATCAGAACTTAGTTCTGAAGTTCTTCTTTCCTCTTTCCTTTTGAAAGGATCCTAGAAATACTTGGAAGTTTCAATATAGAAAGTTAGTGATTTCAAGACGGTAGCTTGTTGACATGCATGGAAAAGTTTCCTTATCAGAATGCAGTAAAGAGAGAATCCTCACCTTGCTCTGTAAGTACTAGCCATCGGTACTACATATTACCATGTCTTTTGATAAGGTTTTCCTCTAATTAAGAGCCGTTATTAGTATTAAGCAGCAAAGTGAATTACTTTCTTAATTTTCATCATCAAGGTAATAATATGCTTGATTTCCTTGCTGATTAGTTTGCAATGTTTAAATATTGTGCAGAGGACTCATGTTATCGTGCTTTTTATTTCCACCACCGGTTAATCTATTGTCTATGCTCAAATAATTTTTCCATGAAAATTCAAGTCCATGCTTCTAAATCATGTGGATATATATGTTTCTAAATTTTAGGGACAAAATTGCTCCTTTACGGTGGATGTGTTGGGGCCAACTATACACATCCTCAAAGGATTACAAATCGCTACCTAGTAGCTAGTGATCCTGTAATTACACAAGTACCTTTGAGTTATGATGTTAGCAAATCAGTTAACTCTGATTGATTACAATTTATGGGTATTTGTTGTTTTGTTTTCGACTATCTTTGGAATTGATATGGGAGGATGAATAACATGATTTTTGGAAAATATTAAAACATACTTCATGTTATCCTAATGCAGCATACACGGAAAATGCTCCTTAGAAAATCAATTATGTTTTTTGGGAGTGATTTCATTTATTGTAACTAGATGGGTGCACACACTATAGAAATGCAATAAGAAGCCTCCAAAAGGCTGCATTGTAGCTGTGGCCTTGAAGAGACCAGTGTAATTTCTTGTGGGGGTAGCAATATGTGTGGATTTTGGATTTGAAACTGGGAATCGACACCTTTTACATGACTTTACTGCTATGCTCTCTGGAAGCAAAAAATGATTGTTATGTGTTTCTCTTGATTAGCGAACAGTTTTATTGCCTAATTAGCCTGTTAGAAGCTGGTTCATGGAAGAATGACTCCTAGTCCACTTCCTCCATAGGTATAAACAATATGAAGGAACTGAGAACAAACACATTTATTTAAGCTGACATTATATAGCATCTGAGCATGTAATTTACTTGGTTCTTTTGCTCTAAAATTCCCGTTCAAGCTTCTCCCAGATAAGAGCACGGTTGGTTCTACATGTAAAAGTCGCTGACTAGTAGTGCTCCTTTTTTTATTTTTATTTTTATTTTGCTCTAAAATTACCATCATTTTTAATGCTTTTAATATGACTATCTGAAGTGTATGTGGTTTTTGTGCATTGTTTTCTGCATTGGCCAAGATATGCTTCTCCAACCCGAAGAATTAATTGAAGAAACTTGTTTAATGCAGGATGCCAAAGAGATGAGGTGGCAATGTCGTCCTAGAGTGAATCACCACCATGAGGTGGTTCAAACCAAGACGATGATCATTGGAGCACAAATATCATCAAGTTCATCAATTTCAATATTTCTTTCTTTACTCACATTCCAAACATTATTATAATCTTTTACCCACATCCCAAACATTACGCAAACCTAATTTTAAAACCTTTAAACTACAAAATATATAACATCCCACAACACAAGAAAACGCCACAAAACCCCCTAACCAAACCCCAACGACAAACATTTTACTTATAAAATAAAAGTAAACTTAAAAAAGAGTAACAAAACATAAGAAAGAATTTTAAGGAGATTGAAAGGTCTCTCTCACTTGAGGAGAGAGAGTTCATTCCAGCCCCCCCCCCCCCCCCCCCCCTATGCCTTTTTCCTATCTCTTCACCAACCCATCTGCAACCCTTGACGTAGTTCTCTCACTTGTACCTCACCTATGTTCTCACCAGATGCGACAACTAAACCTTGCCGGCCGTTCTATACTCGTTAGAAACTTTCTGATAATGGAGAACTTCTACACACTCATTCACACCACAACCACCACCAACCCCGCCTCGGTCAATACGAGGCTCCTCACAACTTACAATTATCCACTTTCCTAGCCGATCTGAATTGTTCTTCCGCATTGTAATCATAAACTTGACAACGGAAGGTGGCAAAGGAAAACCTTCCAAGCCTCCCTGCCCAAGAAGCATTACCATTTCTCATCCGGGATGTGTACTCTAACCAATAATGGAGAGTGATGTACAAATAAGTATCCATTAGACAATAATCAGAATGTTCAAGTACAGACTCTAAAGACATCTCGGTATGGAGAGTCGATTTTGTCTCGATCGAACTGTTGGGTTCTCATTCTGAAGAAAACGCTAAAAGATGTTAGCTCAAGTCAACTCTCCACAAGGAAAACGCCCGATCATCTCGTCATCAAAGGAGAGGAAATCGCACACACATGGAAAGTTCAATCATGCCTTACAAGACAAGTGTCAATTATAAAGAATTCTCTTTCTTTATGGAGTGTGAAGAGGATTCCCCCTAATTATAAAAACATATCACTCACTTCTGGTTTAAATATTCATCTCTTTGTACATGTTTTCAATATGGTGAAAATCACAATTCTTCTATCATGGGTTGCAATTCCTTTGCACTTTCTCTTGTATTTCTTTCTATCAAACAGTTTTGCCTTTCCAAACCACGTTTAATGTCCGTGTGTTGATATACTTTGATACTGGTCAAATAACAAGAGCAGAATGTACATACTATATATCTCCTATTTCTTAACTTTTGGGTCTCTCGTACGGATTGTATTCTCACAAATTTTTTTAAAGCTTTATTTGTTTTGGTGTAAAATGTTTTTCATCAGGAAAATAATTTTTCAGAAAAATGTTTTCTCGTGAAAATATTTCTGATGTTTGGCGCGTACGAAAAATCACAATTATTTTTAATATTTTCATTCAATCATATTAACTTATAAAAATCAATTTTTATTCACAACATAAATATATTAATGTAAAATAATATAAAAAAAAAAAAACTAAAAAATTATGTTTAACTAAGATATACACATTGACTAACAATAATCAAATATTTTCAAATAGGGAGAGCCATAAATAACATCCAACAATACATTTAAACTACCAACAAAAGTTTAATCATAAATATTACTATTCAAGTTCAACTCCAAATATTGCAAAGTTTTGGCTAGCGTACTACGGCCATCCAAGTTCAATCACATGTTATTACAATCAAGTTAATTAGTATCTTACTACATATTGATAATATTATGCAAATTCTAAGCTCCATGATTTTTGAAGAAGTTGTCCAACCAAAACTGCCAAAAATGCTCTTGCAACATTCTCATCTTCCATCAAGTGGTCAAATGTAGATGCAAGCATAAACTCATCATATCCTTCCGCCTTCATTACTTCCTCATAAAGATTATCTGTATAGACTCCTTTATTGAAAAGATTTAAGTGCTAATGCAACCTCTTTCAACTGTTCATGCAGATATCAATATCTTCTGTAAGGATAGATGCAACTGCGGCTACAATTATTGAAATAATTTTTTCATCCATCTACAAACAACACAAAAATGTGGCCAATCCTAAGGGAGAGAAGCAATAAGTAAGAAAGCAAAAGTTAACATCAAATTGTTCATTATGGGAAAAGAGGTGAAGGAAGAAGTCATATCAATCATTAACATCAAAGGAAAAAAAGAGAAATTGCATGTTCTTGTCAGCAAAAAAAATTAGATTCTCCATCTCTTGTCAGCAACTAACCAGAGGGAGGAAACGGCTATTAACTGTTCTTGTTTGCCTGTTCATTTTCTGCTCATCTTTCTCTGTCTTCAGCTCGCGTGACCTGGTGAGCTTCCACTGCTCTCTTTCTCTTTCTCTGTTATTCAATTTCTAGGAAAATTAGAGTTTTGGAATGCTAAAGAATTTGAATTAGGGTAATTGGAAGTGAATTATTATCACATTTTGATTTATTTAGTGAAAATTGGGTTTGAATGTTTTGATGACGAATCAATGCTCCTATGTGGTTTTTTTTTTTTTTTTTTTAGGAGTTTGGTTCAAGATAGATCTTATGAGTGTGCGTTTCTTGAATGTGTAATGAATTTTTCACTATTTTTGGATATAAGAAAGTAGACTTTGCATAGGTGCGCCTGGTACTAGTATTTGGCTATTGAGTTGAATGTCCAAATCTCAAAATGGAATTATGAAAATATCCGAAGGTTTATTTTCTTCCTTTGTTTTGGCAACAAAACTGAGAGTTCATGAGCATGTAATATATGAACATGCATGTTTGTATGATGCACAGCCTACAGACTATTACTGGTTGCTTCTTAACATTTTGATTTTTTGTTTGTTAATTCATTGAACCAAGCTATTACAAGGTGATAATGAGTTAAAAGGATGTGCAGCTTAAACAAATGAAGAACTTTTTCAGTAAAGTGTTATATGCATTTCACATCAATTAGCTACATGTGAGCTGCATGTTAAGTATGGGAATCAATCATCTTTGTTAAATATTAATTTAAATGATTAAATCTACCATGCATAGTTACTAGTTTTTTTTTTTTTTTTTTTTGTTGGTGATTTTGAGTATTTATGAACCACCAAGATTGGTAGCATATTCTTAAGGGTTAGAGATTTATCGTTAGTTCTTGTGCTTTAGCCAATTATCCTTCTATTGATTCTAACATTGATGTTTAAACTTGTGGAATCTTTTCTCAAACTACAACGCCATTTGGTCTATGCATAAGCGGTGGAGTATGTTCATGAAAATATTTATACACTGACAACTAATAGACATTGATATAAAGATTTCGGATACACAAAAGGATTTTCTGCTAAAGCAACACTTACAAGCTACATCACTCATCATCTTAAAACACTTTGTTACTTTCCCCTACCTGAAGGTTTTCTTTGGGCTGGTTGCACAACCTAATTTTGTCAATGAGCCTCTATTTGAAGTTTTTGTCGAAGGCACTAAAATACATTCTTTGCATGCAGGCTGGAGTGGCGAAGATGAACAAGCATTTGTTGAAGCCCTTATGTTTCTTCCAGATCACATTGCCTCTAGCTGCTTACATAATACTAATCATGGAGATCCAATAATTCTATCCATTGAAATTCTTCAAGTCGAAGATAAGGCATACTATTCCGGTCCGATGTGGAGTCAAGGAACAACCCTTAGAACAACCAAAAGATTGAGTTTCGGTACAAGGAAGCCAAAGTTCGATGTTGTAGAGTATAGTGGTGATCGCTGGGGTGGAGATAGATTTTGGCAAGCCATACAATTTTTTGATCAGAATTCAGCCACCAAGATCTACTGAAAGTAGCATTAAGCAGGCTTCAGTTTCACCAAATTTTCATCCAAAAGCCTTTAACAAGTCAACACTTACGAGTACCGATATTCAATTGGATTTAACTTATACAATGGATGTGGTGACCAATAAAAACTACTCAATTTAGTTACACTTTGCTGAGATTGTTTCTTCAATCACTGATGTAGGGCAAAGGGTATTCAACATCTTTGCAATGAGCTGATATTATATGGACTTTAGGTGGCTTTTAGCTAAACCAGGCCTCTTATCATTAGTTGGGTTGTGCTTTATTGTATTGAGAGGCCAAAATGTATGTTTATGTAATGTTAATTTATTGTATTTGATAACTGTTATAAGTCAAGTTTTGTCCTGACTTAGTGGGTGGAGATTCTTTATCTCTGGTCACTGCGTTGGCCTACGGGCAAAGCTTTCACCTTTAGGCAGTAGAATTGCCTTCTATTTTACTCTTGTAATTGTGTTGACCTGTGATCAGTTGTAATTCCCTTTCTGGGCTCTTATCAGTAATGAAGGTGATGTTAAAAAAAAAAAAAAAAAAACCAATGGGCTAGGGTATGATGGGTATGATTACTTGGTCAAAACCTAATTACCCGTTGCCTCTCTTTTTGTCTTTCCCAATCTTCCTTCTATCTTCACCGAGCTTCAACGCTCACGTGATCAACGGTCCTTTTCTCTCTCTCTCTCTCTCTCTCTCTCTCTCTCTCGCACATACACACACAGGCTTAGTTTGCACAGAAGTAGAAAAGAGAAGAACTTATAAAAAAGAAAAAAGAAAAAGAAAAGAGAAGGAGATGTGAGGAGAGAGAATAGGACCATTTCCTTTTCTGTCGAATCCCACCCTTGTCTTCAATTTTTCTTCTTTCTCACAGCTGATACAACGACGCCAAGCCTCGTCTCAGGCAATTAAGGAATGCCTAAAATGGGTAAAGAATCCGAATCAGAGCCCATTTCAATGCAAACCTTAGAATGGAAAAAAAAGAAAAATCGCACATATAGAGAGGCGGGAGAGCTATTTCTTAGCTATAAAATATGTAAGCAGCAGCGATCTCTTTCCTTTCATATTTTTAAAAATGAAACTATTTTCTGCTTTCTTCCTTGTTTTTGCCTTGTGTTTTATAAATGGAACGTCGGGTTTTGATTTTTACTATCTTTGTCTTCAATGGCCGACGTCGTTCTGTAACACAGGAACGCCGCCTACTTGTGTTGTGAAGCCTCCTCCACAATTTATCATACATGGGTTATGGCCACAAGACAATAATAGAGGCACACCCCCCATCAATCCTGGCGCACTTCCTTTCGTTGTAAATGAGGTATATATATGTATTATGCATGTCATGTGGCTTTTGTCTGTAATTATTTTAGGGTGAGATCACGGCATGCATGTGTGGATCTCGGGAATCAGTAGGGAAGTGTTGTTATATAATCTCTCATTTAGTATATATGCTGCAGATCACAAATGACGTGACTCTCGACCAAGCAATGACGCTACATTGGCCTGGCTTGCGACCCCCTCCGGACTTCGCAAACGAAAGACACTGGAAGTACGAATCGAACAAGCATGGACGGTGTACGAGCTTTTACTCAACATGAGTATTTTGAAAGGGCTTGTGGCTTGAACGCGAAGCTGCTTCCACTACTCGATGGCCTTAATAAAAAAGGTTTCATTTACATTTTGTTATTTTGATCTCTTTTTTTATTTTATTTTTCTTTTAATTTTTAATTTTTTTCCGCTAGCTAGGAATCAACCCGGGTGGGAGTTACCCTATATCTGTATACATGACAGCCGTCCAAGATACGTTGCATTTGGTTCCATGTATTTCTTGCAACCTGGACCAAGCTGGAACCAAACAGTTGTTTGAAGTAAGATTTTGTGTTGACAAACTTACAACTGATTTTTACGACTGTTCAGAGATGATTACCGGATTTTGTAGTGGGGGAGAAGAAGTGAAATTTCCTATATCTGCTTCAGTGGCGGTTCCGATGGGCATGGATCGGGCTCAATATGTATTTTTGTTTGTTTCTTTGCTTGGACTGAACATGCAGTTATTTTATTTGAAAGAAATTAAGGAAAATATTTCCTTGTTTTTGTGATTTGGATTAATGAAAAGTCTCACTGGGTCACTGTCTTCGGGAGTCCTGTAAGTGATCGAGAGAAATGAATATTTCATGATCGATGTTTGAAGTAGTACGGGATCGATTGTGGGAGAATGTCAAAAATTTGTGGTATGTTGCCAGTTGGTAGGTGAACAAAATGGTCTTTATTTATTTATTTTTATTTTTTTACCTTCTTGATTTGAATAGAAAGAAAAACAAAAAAAAAAAATGGTTTTTTTGGCCCTCTTTATCCTAAAGTGCACGAGTTGGGCAGGGAACCAACAGGAATTTAAAAGGATATGCGAGTACCCAATCAATTTGATCTATAAAAAAGATGAAAATAGTTCCAAAGGTCCAAAAACAACTAGTAATGCAAAGGTATGACTGTATGACAGAAAGAGCTTCCCACATGCTTGGCTCAGTCCTTATATTTGCGTGGTCCTATGTTTCTCGGATTGGGCTGCTTCTTGTCTTCTATTTGGCTCATCAATTATCATTTTGGTAAGGTTTGTAACATAATTAACATAGATTTATTATATATTGGTGGATTTAATTAAGAACATGGGGACTAAGATTACCTCAAATTAAAAACAGCTTGTCCATGGAAGTTTCCTCTCTCTAGGGCTCCCTCTCTAGAACCATAGCGATTGAGAGTTGGTTGTCTCCTACTGTATGTTTCATACAGTTGGGAGTTTTGAGTTGCTTTCATTTTACGGGTGTCTTATAGTCTTCGCCTAGTGGTGGTATTTTAGGTGCATGAAGCTTGATGGAGGAACTGATCGGGTTTCTTGGCGATTCTATCACTGGTGTACACACTTTCCGGCGGTATCTCTATCTCCGACAGCCTCTTTGGCAGTGTTCTCTGTCTCCGGCGGCAGAATCCATCTTCGATGAAGTCTGTTTGTACTCTCTCTCTCTCTCAGCTCTTATTCCTTCAACAACCCCCCTTCCCTTGACCTTCAATCTCTGCATGTCTTCCCCCATCTTTGACACGCTTTTTCTGAGTTCATACCTCTGCTTGTATTATCTCTCTCTCTCAATTAAGTATATTTATAGGTATCAAGATGTTGTATATTAAGTTCTCTTTGTACACACATTCCCAAGCACACTGTGGTTTGTTGTGGTTGAAAATCAACGTTGCCTGAAGAGATAAACGACTCAAATTTCTATTTTGGGCATGTCTAAAATTAAATTGTAAAACTAAAATAAAACTTGACATGAAATCCTCTTAAATACCATGTTGGAATGTTAGAGACATGCCCTCGAGGCATTTTTAGTACTTTCAAAGATCTAACCTGTGGTTTAATAAATTAATTTATATGATCAATTATATAGTTTAAGTGAGTAAGTTCATCTTAATTGTGTTAGCTTCGAAGAACTTTGTCAGTGTTACTTGATCATGTCATTTTGATTGTTAGGAAGTGATTAAACAACTCTGAGTTCATGATATTAGTTTAACATAAGCTGATTTTTTTTTTTTTTTGTTACAATATGCTCAAAGTAAAGAAATGGGGGCTGGCGAGCTAGGAGAACCACAGAAAAGCGGTCCCTAAAGTCCTTTACAATGGATTGATCGGGAATACATGCAATTAAAGATTATAAAAGCTTACGTCTAGAAACATATATGATTTATAGCATCCTTGTTCTATCAAATTAAACTTTACTAAATACGATGTAAGCATGTTTTAGACAAAACTACTATTTTTAGCTCTAGGCTATGCCCTCTTGGTGATACAAATCTGCAAGTGAACTAAGTTGGCCCAATTACAAACATGTTTTAAGTAGTGGTTGTAGTCTGAAAACTGAGAAAAAAATCAACCATGGAAGGGGCCTATATGTTCAAAAAAGGAGTTCAATCAAAATGAGAATTTATGAATTAATTTCTTTGATAGTCATTCTAACTATTCTAACAGTATTATTATAGTATGTTTCACATTTAGATCCTGTTTGGGACTATGTTCATATTGATTATGTATCTTCTGTTGTTACGTACCTAGGGTATGTAACAAGGGCATTTTCGAAATTTTATTTTTGTCTTTTTTAAGAGAATAATTAGGTTAGGTTTTTAAATAAGATAAGAGTCGTATTATATCTTGGAAAGAATAATAGATTATTATTATTAGGAAAATAAGGAGTCTTACTCATAAAGCAATATCTCCAATAGGAAAATAAGGGATTTGTCTCCTTTTAGAATTAATAATATTTATTTAGGGTTTGTAATATTTATTTATTTATCGTTCCGTAATTCCAGCTTTGTAACCCTATAAATAGGGTATTGAAGAATGAAATAATATCAAGAAAAAAAATTTTATTCAACTCTAGTAGTTGTTTTGTGAGTTTTTAGGGTTTCTCCAATAACCCTAACGTTAGAAGGCCCAGTATACCTCGAATACCCTACTATCACACCCACCACTATCCAAATTATTTATCGTTCATCCCCCGTTACAGAGGTTCGTAACATCTATATATATATAGTATGTCTTGCTTTATATAGCACTTTTCTAAATGGATTCTACAAGCTTACGCTTGGATAACAAGGGCGAAGTTGAACCTCTGTATACACATATTCTAAATAACGATACTTTAACCCACCAAGATGGCCCTAAAAATGGTTAGGCTCTTCACTTTTGTTTGGGTTCTAATTGTGCTTTGACCCACCAAGATAGGTGTTTTTTTTTTTATTTATTATTTCTAACTTGTATCATTTTTTTGGATAGATGTGGGTAAAACAATTGCTGAACTACCTGAACCATTGACATTTAGTTCGGACAAAGAGTTGAATAATGAGGAAGACAGTGTTGTATTATTGAAGATGATCAATGGGGATGAAAAAGTAGAAGAACCTAAACAGTTAATGACATTTACTTCGGTAAATAAAGTGAGAACATATTATAGGAAGTTTATTAAGTAGTCCAGCTGGTTTTGGTATGCTAACAAGAACCACGAAAAAAATGCATGGTGAACGAAGATGCCTAATCCTTACATGTAGTCGTGGCGCCTAAAACGAACTTGCACAAGTAATAGTTTGAAGCCAATTCCAACAACTAATAGTTTGAAGCCAATTCCAACAACAAATAGAACGGGGTGTCGTGCTAGGATTTGTGCGTCGAAATGTGATGATGGAACGTGGTTTTTGAGTAAAGTTGTGCTTGAGCATAATTATCAACTAAGCCCGGGCAAAGTAAGATTTTTTAGATGCAATAAGATTATAAATGATGCTGCCAAACGAAGGCTTGAGCTAAATGATAGAGCAGGAATACGTATGAGTAAAAATTTTAATTCATTGGTTATTGAGAATAGGGGGTTTGAGAGCCTTTCCTTTGGAGATCGAGAGAGATTGTGGAAATTTTATTAACAATGAAAGAGAGCTTCAGCTCGGTCAGTGACAGAGCTGGGGGGTGGCCGGTAGGGGCCATGCCCCCCCCCCCCCCCCCAACTCCTTTGAATTTTTTTCGTGGGGGGCAGCTCGAAGCTTCTGGTCGATGCTTTGGATCCCAATTGCGAAAAACCAGAAAGAAAGCAAAGAGATACAGCGAGAGAAACATCAAGAAGAAAGTAGGGGCGGTTGGAGTGATCAAAACGAGGGCCTCCATGAAACCTCATATGCAAAAAAACACCACAAAGAGAGAGAGAGATTGTGGAAGATAAAACTTAGAAGGATCCTCTCCACTTTTTCTTAAAGATATGAAAACTTCAATTTGAAGAAGGGAAATTAAGCTGATAGAGTACACGTGTACGAGCAATCTTCGAGTCCTACACTGACACGTTATTCTTTATGCTTTGAGGGATATTCCGGGTTTTTCCATTTTTATAAAAGTTTAATGTTTTGTATATTAATTTAATATTTAAATACAATATATTTTTCATTTATAATTTGATCTCCCTATTTTAATACAACGATAAAAATAAATAAATAAAATTGGTCCCTCTTCATATCAATGGCTGGTTCTGTCCTTGGGCTCGGTAAAGGAGGTGTTCAGGCACTTTGTGATTATTTTAGTAGAATGCAAAAGCAGAACGATGGTTTCTATTATGTGATGGAGATGGATGATGAATGTAGGTTGCGAAATGTTTTTTGGGCTAATGCACAAAGTAAGGCAGCATATGAATTCTTCAGTGATGTTGTTTTGTTTGACACGACGTACTTGACCAATAGATAAGACATGTCATTTGCTCATTTTATAGGAATGAATCATCATGAACTCTCTCAAATTGTTAGCAATTTGGGTAGCTAATTGTTGTGTATTCCAATCTACTTCATTTCTCACAAAGATTTCCAAAATAAATATGTTGATTCCAAAAAAATTGGTACACACAATACCAAGACCCCATGCAAATACACAAAGTTATGAAAGAAGAGATTTTCCTCTGCAAATTCACAATGTTACTGAATTAAAAAAAAAAAAAAAAAAGTAACATGCCAAGGTCTTTATTATTTTAGGCAAAGCCAATTAAGCTCGATCTCCTTCACTCACTAAAACAATCAGACTTAGAGGTATTGGTTTTGGTTAAGAATCGGGGATTTTTCCCATTTTCTTGCGTCTTAGAGGATTTTTGTTTCTTCTTGAAATGGGTTCTCCAGTAGTTCTTTATCTCATTGTTTGTTCTCCTAGGCTTATATCGTTATACTTGATGTTTCAATGCTTACGTGGATAAACAGTGACTCACCCTAACGGACGTTGGGAAAATGGATGGAAACATCATGGAAAGGCTAATTTCAAATCCACGACAAACTTCAACAGCAAAATTTGATTTTTAAACAGTGAGGAACTAATTTCAAATCGCGCGTTGACTCAGAGATTTATTATACATTTACCCTTCAATTAAAAGCAACAGTTTTGTTAAGAACAAGAGCGGTATAACGACCGCCATTCATTTTGATAATGTCTACATCTTCAAATGCAACATTGTCATTTATGAGAATATTGAATACTTGTTTCCTCTATTTTGGGGGTGGCCGAGAATCAAATGGGGGTGTCTTGGCCACCCCTTGGGTTATTTTTTATTTTATTTATTTATTTATTTATTGTTTTGTAGTTGGGACAAAATGACACCCAAACATGAACTCAAAAAATAGTAAAAAAATAAAATGAAACCCATATATACCCTAACCCTAAACCTAATAGAACATCAAAACATGTCAGTTTAACAAAAGTGTCGTAACCCATTCAAATTGGGACACTTACCAGTTCGAAACTGATCACAAAATTTCAGCCGGTTTTAAGTTCAAATTGAACTAAACTTGGAACGAAACTTGGAACGATAGCTTTTGTCCAACTTTCCAATCTCAAATTCACATCCCGTTTTGACCAAGTAAACATTAGAATTAGAAAAACTTCATGAAACATGACTATGTAGGTCGTTGAATTATCCTTCTAACGCTACCAAGTTTTCCCTATCTAGTGTCAGAAACTCAAGTTACGACATTTTTATTAAAGCATACATCATTAGGAATCACCATGCATCACTAAGTCGTGGACTTATATGCTTTATATTTTCCACCTCTAAAACTTTGTTGTTTTATAGTTGGTTATCCTTTAGAAGATGGAACTTGGGGAATGGATCAAGTAGGAAATTCATAGCCATGGAGGACCTTACTAGGCTGGTTTTTAGGAGCTAGACCCTGAGTCATCGGATATCTTATGGTGCAATCATTAATTCCAAAAGAGTTTGGCAACTCATTCTTAGGGTTTTTGTGGGGTAATGCTTGTTGTGTTTGCCGTTGCCAAGAGTAGGGGTGTACATGCAAGCAGATATTAACCGCCTGTATTTGCTATCCGCAACTATCCACTATTCGGTATCCACACATGTAGATACGGATATAGTGAGCAAATCACTAACTGCATATGCGGATAGCTTTTAGAGTATGCGGATGGATACGGTTAATAACTGTATTCGCATACTCTTTATGTATAGTATATATTTTATATTTAATAAATTCACTAAGACGACATTATTTTGGATTAGGTATATGTTTTATTTAAAATATATATATATATATAACACTTGGGCAAAAAGATAAAAGTAGTGTAAAATCAATATATTTTCAAAAGATTATGGCTAAAAACAAAAATTGAAACAAGCATAAAACACTAAAACTCTTAAATTATTTGCAAAATTATTTAAAAGATGACCTAATAGAGACCCAAAGAAAGTCCAAAAGACTAAAATAGGTTTGAAATGCCTATTACCTAATATGCAAATAACAGATAATAACCGCATTTAATAAAATATTATGAGGATGTAGATATCTAAAAGTAATATTTGTATTTTGCGGATGCGGCTTAAGATACTGCAAATAACCGCATTCGCTTATATACCCCTAACGCTACAAAAAATTCAAAATTTCTGGACAATTTCAAACCGTCCAAAAATGGCAAAAAACCGTCTGAAACAAAGTCCATACAGTTTATTCTGGATAGTTTTATGGGTCGAGAATTCGGGTTATGAACGGTTTGGGCCAAACCGTCCGGAATTCCAGACTTTCTTCTTTTTTTGTCTCGATTCATTTTCGTCAATGGTGCCGCTGGGTCGACGACGGAGAGGATGAAAATAGCGTTCCCACACTGAGCCTTCTGCACGACGGTCGTCGCGTGCACACCTAACTCGCAACCTACAGAAAATGTAGCACCAACCCAAAACATCCCCAAGGACCAAAAACCAGCAAAACTAACCGTTTCACACTCGTACCCGCAACCCCAACCGACACCAAACCAGCTCTCCACCACCCTTCCATGGCAATAACCCAACGATTTTCCTTCTCATCAACCACAAAAAAACCAACCCAAAACCACCTAGAAACACCGAAACCCACCCCAATTACCAACCCGTCAACTCCAACCCAGAACCGCCGGCGTCCTAACCAGCGCTTAGAAAATCACCGGGCACAACTTCCACGGCAAAGGCTCCACACCTACGCATCGAATGCTCTAGCTTCAGCACAGATCCGGTTGTTCCGCCTGAAAGAACCGCCATGTGTGGCGTTCCGCCATCATAGACCGCCTCTTAAACCTCCAGATTGGCCTCCTCTGCCACCTTTGTCTACTCTAACGGTTGGGTATCATGAATTGATGGGGTCGAAAGTGTGGTGATGAAGAGAAGAAAAGCTGAAGTAGAGGGAGGCTAAAGTGTGGTTGATCCGCATCATTTTCTTTGTAGGTTTTTAAGCCGTCAATAGTGCTTCAATCTACGGTTGAGGGTGTCGAACCGCGTCATTTGAGTACCCTATGACTTTCCAGACGGTTTAAAACAAACCGTCTGGAAATATAACTTTCCAGATGGCTTGTTCCAAACTGTCTATAAATTTATAGACGATTTGATCAAAACCGTCCATAATTAGTAATTTCTTTTTCTTTCTTTTTTATCCATGCGATTTCTGTCTCGGTTTATTTTATATATATTAATATCATTAATATTAATTCCAGACGATTTGTTCCAAACCGTCTGTAAATTTATAGACAGTTTACTCAAACCGTCCATATTTATTTATTTACATACGGTTTTTAAAAAACTGTCTGTAACAGTTTAATTCTAGACGGTTTTTAGAAAGGAAAAAAAAAAAAAAAAAAAAAAACATACATATTATCCTTTTTTTTTGTGGAAAATGTTAGATTTACAACACCAATACAACAATTGTACAACAATCCCTCATATGAGGGTGGGTCTCACATACTGGGGCCCACCCTCATGTGAAGGGTTGTTGTACAGTTGTTGTATTGGTGTTGTACAAGAATCAAATCTCTTTTTTTGTATTGTTATAGCCATGAGTACACTTGTTGAATTATATAATAATAATAATAATAATAATAATAAAATCATTATTTTCCAAATACAATGTTTTGCTTATAGAATATTCTTTTCTAAGCGAGAAGGCTTTTTGGCCAATTTCCGTTGACTAATTTTAGATATTAATTATTATCTATACAACCTCTATCGCACTCTTTCTGTTCTCTCTCGACCAATTCTTCCCCAGTACCGGTGCCCAATACTCCAACACGCATATATACCTTTCTTCTTCGACAACGTTTTCATTTCTCTGGAGCCGCGCGCCTGGATATTATGGATTTATGGTGGTGGCTTTTCATGAAGCAGCGGGCAAGAGAGATGCATGCCATACTTCTTTTTTTGCATTCTCTTTAAAACTCAGACTGAAAAAAACTAAGCGACCGAGTTGATTAGCCACCACGTATAGCGCTTTGATTGGGATGGCTGGCTTTCGAAACAGAAAGTGGCCATGAATGCATGATGGCCAGTCATGGTAACTTTGGTGTTCTGGTGCAGGATGCGCCCAAGTCTGCCACATTTAAAGCAAAAGGGACCGTCAAGTTTGAAGAAATCTCTCTCTTTCTCACTGGTCAGATGGGTATCCCAAAGCCACCACTCTCCGGCCACCTGTCACCCACTCCACCCCATCAGCACGCTCTTCCTCTCCCCAATCTGTTCACTCTATACCTTCTCTTCACCCACCCCACTGCATCTCTTGACGCGTTTTGTCTCGCTTTTATAACACCTGTGCTTTCTTCACTGGCAGCATCTTCACTGCCCTTCTCATACCATATTTGGTTTCACAAGAAACAAACACACATACACAGCCTGTTCCTCATTCATCAATCTTTCGTTCATTCTGATCATAATGGACAGCTTTTTCACACCCATTATTCCCACCGACGAGACAACCACCATGAGCTTTCCTTCATCCTCCTCAACCTCTCAGTATTATTTTCCACCTCATCACGAAGGCTTGCAACTTCCCTACGCATTTCCTCTAGAGCAGGCTGGTCAGCGTTTAGTGTACCCCGCGTATCCTTTCGTAATGGGCGTGAATCCGCAACCGCATTTGCTATCAAAAGAGCATGAGAGAAGGCTTGTGGATGCTTGGACGACCAAGATTGCGAGGATTAAGCGCAAAATCGCACGCCAAAGGAGTCTCGGTTTGAACAGAAACTCTGCTTCCTGGCCTTCTTCAACTCAGGTGCATACACAGGAACTGCAGGCTGATGTTCAGAACAGCAACAACGTCGTGAACAGAGATCCCTACACGTTCTGGACGCCGGATAAGAAGGTGGGCTTGTGTGAATTCTGAATTCTGAACTTGGGTTTCACAGATTTTGCTTTTCTTGTTATATATCATACGGGTTCTCCTATTTTGATATGGTTAAGTTATTCAATTTGGGAACAGAGACTGAGAGTTTTGCTTAAGAAGGAGTTGAAGAATAGTGATGTTGGGTCTTTGGGAAGGATTGTCCTGCCAAAGGTAAAATTTGTGCAGAAATCTTGCTTGTTTGTTTGGTTTTATGTTGTTTGCGGTTCATTCTTTGTGTTTGTAGGAAAAGTTGAGAAAATGGAAAAAAAGAAAAAGAGTCAACCACTATCCTTTATATGATTGTGATCTAGACTGCCCAATAGCTAATTCCTCCCTGACTTTTTGATCTTTGCACAAAACATAAACATAGGGAAAAATAAAGAGTACTAACCCTCCTTAGCAATAATCATCTTTGAGAAATGATACTTAATAAGGATAAGTGGATAACTATGATCATTATCTAGGAAATTAGATTACTGTTATTTGCCTCTCTCATTTTTCAGTTTTCAGTCTCAGATTCCAAGCTGATCTAATGTAATCTTTCGTTAATCCTCAATCACAGAGAGAAGCAGAGGAAAACCTTCCAATCCTCTCTGATAAAGATGGGATCCAAATTGTGATCCGAGATGTGTTTTCTAACAAACAGTGGGGCATGAAATACAAGTGAGTATATTATGGGGTACAATTAACCATTTCATTCTCCTTCTCTTTTTTCTCTTGGAGTACTCTTTTTCATCTTTCTTAAATGCGGATCCATATCAGTACAACGAGAGCTGTCTATTAATTACATGTATAATGTGTAGCTCATGTGAGAGAGCACCCGAGTCTCATCCTATTCAGACTGTTTGAGCACCTATTCAAACAAAATGGGCTTCCGAATATCCTCTCACATGAGCTGCTCATATTTCGACCAACATTTTGCCTATCTAAGGGTGTTTAATTTCTATATGTTGATAACACAGGTATTGGATAAATAATAAGAGCAGAATGTATGTGCTTGAAAATGCAGGTAAATTTGCTCACTAATTTTCTATTTTTAACTTCATGGTCTCTCCTGAAACAGTGTATGTTCACAAATCTTTTCCAAATTACAGTGGATTTTGTAAAGCAAAATGGGTTGGTGATTGGAGATTCCATTACTCTTTACGAGGATGAATGCAAGAATCTCGTGAGTTTTCTTCCTTATTACACAAGTTGTTGAATATTAAAGTTGGATTAAAAATGGAAAAGAAAGTAATTTTAGCTGATTATGGCCTTGAACCTTTTCTTCTGTGAGACGGTATCCCTTGGAAGTAAGTGAAGGGAAAATGACAAAGGGAGAGGTGCTAATATGGACAAACTATGTGAGCTTTAAAATTAAAAGACACGCAGGGGATGATGTGCTGGTTACAGAACTCATATTTAATAGACAGATAGGACTAAGCACGCTTGTGGCACGCATTGTGTTTTTTTTTTTTAAAAAAAGAAAATAGAAGGCAAAGGTGGCAATCAGAGGAGCTACTTTATTTGAGGTGACTAGAGGTAGCAAAATGGGTTGGTGTGTCGGGTTCAAATTGACCCCTTAACCTATTAAGGGAAAACTTAAACCCGGCCAACACGATTAGTTAAACGGATTGACACCCTAAACTCAAACCCGACACGTTTATGAGCCGGGTATTCTGACACAACACAACTAACTCATTTAGCTAACAGGTCGTGCCAGGTTGACATGACCCCATTCGTTTGGTTTTATATATATATATATATCATTCTCTACTAGCTAGTACAAAGACCAATTTACTACAAAATGAATAAAGAACTAGAGGGATGCAACATGACTGTTCATGGCTTTTAAAAGATATTCATTAAGAGAATCAAATTATAGCCAATCCAGTCCATGGCTTTTAAAAGATATTCATGTATCTCTCACTTTCTCTCTTTTTTTTTATTTTATTTTTTTTATTTTTTTTACGGGTTGACCCGTTTATAAATGTGTTATTAACGGGTTGACTCGTTTATGACCCGAACCCATTTAACCTAAACTTAAACCTTATAACTTTGTGTTGTGTTTATATCGGGTTCGCGGGTCATGTTAAAAATTGACAACTCTAGGTATAACCATTGTAACCCTTGGCCATTGTGAAATTGCACAAGAAGGGCCTAGACAATGAAAAACTTTACTCGCTTCCTTAAGTCCAATAGAACCATAGCTTTAATATCCAACCCCACCGAAAATACAAGCGATACCTAAGCTAACGGGGTGATAGACCAAGCACTTCCCATTTTGAGTTTTGGTTAACATTACTACAAGTTAGGCGGACCAAGAGCATGCAGGTGTTTCCTAGCATTTCATACCATGCAAGTGGTGCTTTTGCTTGTTTCATCTCGACGCTTCATTTTTATAAGCATTAGTAATTCATCAAATCAATAAGGGTAATACTAAAAATCACTTATCCTATTTTTATTTGATTTTACTGATATGATAGTGTCAAATAGTCATTAGATTAATTCATATATATATATATATATATATAAAGATTGACTCTGTCACAATAGTATTAGGCTTGGCAATTCAGGTTCACGGATTGGGTTTGTGTCAACCCGACTGACTCGATTATTAATCGGGTTGGAACCCGTGACCCGAACACGACTCGATAAACACGATTAATAATCAGGTAACCCGACACAACCCAATTTTTTTTTTAATATATATATATATATATATTGAAAACCTGAGCGATGAATTTTCAAAGAGAGGCCCGCAATCGCAACGCAAAGAAAAAGCAACATAAAACAATGCGTTGGATATTGAATTTTGTGTTTACTATTATCCGACTCCCAAATTGTAAGGGAAAACACAGTGAGCAACAGAGGCCTCACCGGAAAGAGATCTGGCAAGGGTGCCAAGATGAGTCCTCCTTGCGCATCCCTTCCATTTCCAAGGCATGCTCTGCCTCACTGGCGGTGCCCATTTTACTGCGGCAGAAGATGTTTAGAGTGGCTTTTGGGTGATTGATGAAAATGTAACACTAGGTAGTGAGTTGTGAAGCTTTTTAGCTGAAACCTCTTGAAGGCAGAGCTACAGAAATGAGAGACTGAAAGTGATGAAGGGCAGAAGGGCGTGTGGGTCCTGCGGGTATGCGGCTAGGGTTCTACTTCTCCGTTCATAGTTTCACTAATTCACTTTCTATAATTTTTTTTTTTAAGTAACCGTGTCATAATCGTGTTGACTCGATTATAACCCGAACTCGATAATGCTAAACTCAAACCTAATTTTTTTATGTCTTGTTCGTGTCAGGTTCGCAGGTCGTGTCAAAAATTGTCAATCCTAAATAGTTTGGTGAGATAATAACAAAATAAAAATATAATTTTTAGTATTGCTCAATCAATAAGAGTAATGTCAAAAACCATACTTTTATCACACTCTACTTAGTCGCAGTACCAATCAACTTTTGAATTTAGATTGTATTAAGTTGGTCGCTCGAATTGTAAAATACCTTTTAGTTGGATTTTATCTTATCTTACCAGGCATAATCCATGATTTTTCTGGGTTTTTTTTTTTTAATATATATATATATATATTTTTTAAATTTTGTAACTTTTATATTTTTAAGGAAAATTACTATTTTAACACTTGCATTAATAGTCATTCTATGTTACTTTTCTATTTTGTTATAATCATGATTGATGCAATATTAAATTAGGCTGGTGAATGCTTTCGGATATGGATTGTCTGCAATTCTTCAGCTGACAGATTTTCAGACAATTCGGATAATCCCAATGTTCCTAGAGATTTGGGCCCATATGTCCAAATTGCCAGCAATTGAATCCCAATCCAATCCTGTCTCACTATTTAATCTGGAATATGTATGTTGGAGCTATTTGCAAGATTCATATGCCATGGAACTAATTAAACTTATGTAAAGACATTTAAGATGTGCATTCTATGATAATGCTTTAATTAAGTTATTTACTAATCTAGTGTAGACGTTTAATTAAGACTGTATTTTTCATGCGAGTGGCAGTATGTCTCCATTGAAAAGGTTGAAAGAGCAGTAGATCACGAGGCCTCCTCATACAGACAACATTGTACAAATCACAGCTCCAACAGCAACAACCTATATATCCCATTTACATACGAGGCTAGGGACGAGGAAGAAGCATCTTTAGCATTACTTATAGAGCAACTCAGACCCAAGGAAGAAGCTGTAGAAGCTAACAGCCTTGCCACTTTGTCCATGGGAGCTGCTTCTTCACATAGGCCGCACCTCGTTTAATCAATCCTCTCTCTATATATATATTATATATATACTAGTGTTGCTCTCTAAATTGACTCATTCTTAAATCCTCTTGAATTCCCTTTCCAAGCCAATGTGAAGCAACTTGGAAAGGAGTTATGAGATCGTAGTAAACCTATTTAACTTATCTAATTTAATATTTATTACTACTGTTGCTCTTCTAATCTCTGTTCTTCAATGTATCATTGAGCAAACTTTATCTCTTTTTCTTTTCTTTTTTAACACAAAAGAGAAATGAAACGACACAAAAAACTTGTTTGGCGGGCTAGAAATTATTCCAAGAATGCCTTTATATAAAAAAATTAGTAGTGCTATATATAACATCACTATTTCACTACATTGACGTGGCATTGTTAATTTGTCATTTTTTTTTCTTTTAATAATGATTGATCCAATGATAATTGACAGCATAGTAAGATAATGGTATGGTATATAACATTACTCAACAAAAATTTAAAAAAAAACTTAATCATTTAATTAACAATGAAATGAAGATGATTAATTTTATGGGGTAGATTAAATCTTGTTTCATCTAAAATATACACAATGACGTAGCCATTTAATTATGGTGTCATGTTATTTAAAATTTTAAAATAAAAAAAATATATAAAAAATAATAATAATTAAGACCATAGATTATAGGAAGTGTCAAACATAAAATAGGAGCATCGTTAACGTTTGCTTTTGGAGGTTGAAATTAAACTCGCCGTGCCCGTGTGGCGGTTTCGTCTGCGGAAACTGCAAAGGTGGGAGCGTGCGCTACTTTACCAAATTGCAGTGCCATTGCTAATTTGCTACTGAGAAAGGTTTGGGAAATGCACGTAGTGTGATCCATTCCAATTTCCAGGTAAAAAAAAAATCTATACTTTTTTCGTGAAACTTGGATTGTTCACGAAAAAGTTTACTACTTGAAACCCAAGTTGAATCAAGCTGTTATGTAATTATGATCCTCGTGATGGGTCCTCAGTTTTGGCTTTGTAGCTCATGATTCATGAACCCATATGTATTCAACCTGCGCATAGATATGGAAATGGAAGGTTTCTTTCTATGGGCTCCATCTGATTCAGTTCTTTAGACAAAGACATCACTAGCACAAGGGCAGGGGCAAAAAGCATGCGGCGCCTTAAATTTTGATTCAGCCATTATTTTTCATTGCATGATGCAAAACATATAAAATTACTCTGATTTCTGAAGTTGGGTGATAGAGGGTTCCTTCATTAGAGCGTAGGCCATTTAGAATTGTAAGAATCCCTGTTTCAGTAACAAAATACTGAGAGAGAAGTACCAGATTACTGACTGCTCGTGTCAGTGTGTGCCTCTTCCAATGATGAATATGACGTATATTAGCTTAAGTTTTTTTGAGTAATCGGTGATTTACCATGGAATCGACGTAAAAATCTTTAATTAAATATTTTACATACGTCTGAGAAAGAATATTAAAATATTAATTAAAATTAACTATATTTTATTAGTTTAAATTTTTGATATAAATAGTGATTTAACAAAATATATATATAGAGAGAGAGAAGTACCACTTATTATCATCAACCATGACTCTAAATCCTAGTTCAATAACTTTATTCAGAAGTATTCATTTTTATTAAATGAATGAACATTGAATTCAGAATAGTAAGCTTAAAAATTTGCCAGCAAGTGTGTGTATAGGTTACTTTCTTCTCCTTTGACTACCTCAATAGCAACATCATTGTTATCATGTTCTTATCCTTTCTCCTTGAGTTCTCTGTGATTTGACTCAAAACTATTCAAACAGCCTTAAGAAGCTCAAAGTTTAATTCTAAAACCAGCATTAACAAATCCCCAAATTGGTCTACACCATCATTTTCTACTTTAATGCTGAATCTTTGAGAACTTATGCATCATAAACTCTGTTGGGGAAAATATTGGCCTTCTTGGTAGTCAGGCCCATTGGGTCCACCCGACCAGGTCCAAATATTAAAGAGAGCATAATCCACCCGAGCCCATTAAGACCACTTGGGCCCAATCTGTTCAACTGGCCCGAATTGTCGACCCAAATACTAGTTGATATCCACATCCGCGTATATCTCGGCAGTACTCAGAATCTAAGGGACATGACGCACGACATGAAACTTGATTGTGCTTCCGAGGTAAGCGGAACCCGAAATATCCGTGCACCCGGGGCCACGTCTCCTCCAACCGCCTCGTGCATGAATTGAGAGGCTAATTGAACTGCTCTTCAACCTCTATAAATACTAGAACCCTCTCAGATATTAAGGTACATGTTAATCAATCTTTCTGGCATTATTCTGCGCATTTACTCTCAGAACCATACGCTCACTTAAGCATCGGAGCGGGGTTGTCGGAACCCCCCGACGCAGCCTTCTTTTTCAGGTGGACCTGGAGCATACAAGACAAATATCTGATCGACACGTCACCTACCGGAAACTGTTTTAACAGTTTGGCGGCGTCTGTGGGAACGACTTGTGTTGTTTTTCTACTACAAATCCGCTATGGTGAACACTAGATCAGAAGCGAACAGAGCGTCTCGGGATGATAGAAAAGCCCGAGAGGAAGGAAACTCAAACGATCCCCAACTCACTTGCATGAACGAGAAAATCAAGCAAATGGCCAAAAGTATCAAGGATTTGGCTACTATGAATGCTATTCTCCAGGCTCGGGTTCCGAAAATCCACCGGACAGTCACAGATCCAGAAGTCCAAGAGGTCCACAATAGTCATATCGGAGAGTGACGGGAGGACGAAAGACCCGGAGGCAGCCGAGTCGAGGAAGCTGGAGAAAGAAATTCGGCTAGAAGAAGGGAGCTTAGGCCGAGTATGTTCCCCGAAGTACTCTGGGCTTATCGTACCACAACACGAACTCCCATAGGTGCCACCCCTTTTTCTTTAGCATACGGTTCTGAAGCGGTCATCCCTGCTGAAGTCGGATCACCAAGCTTCCGAGTGTCACACTACAATCCAGGATTAAATGATAAAGGGATCAAGCTCAATCTGGATTTGCTACAAGAAAGAAGAGATGAAGCACAGGTCACATGGGCAGCATACCAGGACCGAGCCGCCCGTTATTTTAATAAGACCGTAAATCCCCAGAAGTTTCAACTCGGGGATTGGGTCTTGAGAAAAGTAAGCCCGATTACCAAAGATCCAACAGAAGGAAAACTCGGAGCACAATGGGAAGGCCCCTACAAAGTCATACGATGTCATGAAAAGGGAGCATATCACCTGTTGGACACCAACGGCAGGGTACTACCGAGGGCATGGAATGCTGAGCATTTGAAGAAGTACTTTATGTGAATCACCTGTAACCATTTACAATTTTAGTAAATTTACTCGTTCCGAAATTTCTACTTATCAAGTATAATCTAGTTTATCTTCTCAGCTCAAATCAAATCAAGTGTTGTGCTCCTCGGTTTGAAACACAGCCGTCTCGGAACACAACCACCGATCATGTTCCTCAGTTATGACTCGAACAGATTCAAAATTTGTCTAAGTCATTGGGGGTGACTCGGATCTAACCAGCTCAAATCAAATCAAGTCAAGTGTTGTGTTCCTCGGTTTGAAACACAACCACCGATCATGTTCCTCGGTTATGACTCGGACAAATTCAAAATTTGTCTAAGTCATTGGGGGGTGACTCGGATCTAACCAGCTCAAATCAAATCAAGTGTTGTGTTCCTCAGTTTGAAACACAATCGTCTCGGAACACAACCACCGATCATGTTCCTCGGTTATGACTCGGACAAATTCAAAATTTGTCTAAGTCATTGGGGGGTGACTCGGATCTAACCAGCTCAAATCAAATCAAGTGTTGTGTTCCTCGGTTTAAAACACAACCGTCTCGGAACACAACCACCGATCATGTTCCTCGGTTATGACTCGGACAAATTCAAAATTTGTCTAAGTCATTGGAGGGTGACTCGGATCAAACTAGCTCAAATCAAATCAAGTGTTGTGTTCCTCGGTTTGAAACACAACCGTCTCAGAACACACTCACCGATCAAATCCAAAATTTGTCCAAGTCGTTAGAGGTAACCCGGTAACACAAGCAAAACACATTCAAATCAAAATAACTCTTTTAATTACAAAATGATAATTCTATTTACATGCCAACCTGGCTGCAAAATTTACAATTTCCAGTTCAAAATACAACCTAAAATATTTTATAAGTTCGGACTGCCTGGCGAGTCAACTTCGTCACCAGCTTCAGCTTCCTCGGCATCTTCATTTCCGGGAGTACAGTCCGAGATAGAAGGCCCAGATGTCAAGTCATCACGGTATGGATTGGGAGCGTTCTCTGTCCAATTTGTTACGTTTGGAAAGAACTCCACGCCTAAGGTTTGAAGTTCATTAGTAGCACTCTCTGGCATCTCAATGAGTTCGGGCGTTACAGTCTCCGAATCGACTTCGAAAACTTCCGGATGAAGGAGCATAGTTCTCAAGCACTCGAAACCCCAGTTTGACCCCCGGCCCCAGCTAAGGCCTCGGAGCCAGGGAACCAAATCAAGTTGCTTCTTCAAGCGCTTGGACTTGGACTTGTAGTGATGACTCTTCTTCCGAAGCTTCTTGCACCGAGCATGAGCTTCCTTTTGCTTCTCGGCAAGGGCTAGCTTCTCGGCTACCAGCGAGTCCTTCTCCGTCTCCATCTCAGTCACCCGGGTAGTCAGAGTGGCCTTGCGTTCGTTAGCCTCAGTGAGGTTAGTCAACACCCGGTCGAGGGTCTTCTCACTTTCAGCGGCCTGGACACGAGCCTCCTTTGCCTGCTTCCGAGCTAGAATCAAATCTTTGTCCCGAGCCTCAATTGTCTGATCTCGGAGTTGAATGTCATTTTTTAGGGTCTCAATCCGAGACTCCAAATCTTCAGTACGGGACACGTCGAACTCTAGCTTGTCAATCCTGAACTGCATCTCAGCAACCTTGGCCGCCAGAGAGACTTGACTCGCGAAAGCTTCCCGGTGGTTTCGCCAAAAGGCAACCGACCTTATTATACCCTAAAAAAAAAAAAAAAAAAAGTGAAAAAGGGAAAATAATGGGTATAGGAAGTTTGGCATGAAGCTTACTTGAAGTTGGGAATGAAGTATCGCCTCTGCGAGTTCTCCCGGGGACCCAACACCGGGCGCAGACGAAAACCCTTCAAGAAGAATCTTCATCAAAGCCTCCAAAGGATAGGCTAGTAAGCCCTCCCTTAGGGAGTTCATTAGCTCTCCCGGACGGGAGGCGCCGGTCTCCTCAAGTCCTTCGGCACCCGGGGAATCCATCACTACAGTCGGATCCGATCCCTTTTGAATCGGCTCCAAGAAATTCACCGATTCGGTTTCTAAGCATTCTCGAGTCCCCAATCCGTCGCCGGGACTTAGTAATGCTTCGGGTTCCTCTGGCAGTTGATCCTCAAGTATCACGCCAGCATTAGACCCCGAGCAAGCCTCGTTCTTTGCAACGGATGATTGATCGACAGGCTCCACGGAAGACGGCTCGGCTAAAGTATCGGAGTCTGGAAGAGAAGACTTTGCCGGGGTCTCCTGAGCAACCGGCACTGTTGGCAAAACAAAACGCGGGCGACCAAAGAGAAGCTCGGCTTCGTTGGCCCGAGTCAATGCATACTCTCGTGGATCCGATGCAAAGCGGGTCCTCTTTGTTAACCCTTGCACTTTTTCTTTTCCTTTACGTTTGGCCGCACTCTGAACCATGGGAACCTCCCTCTCCAGCTCGTCAACTACGTCTTCAATTTCAATCACCTCAGAGCCGGGGATAGGGGCAATCGAGGCAGAAGTGGAGAGGGCCTCCTTTCCCGAACCCCCAGTTGACCTCCTCTCAAGAACGGTTACTTGGGCAGAGATGGTTGGGGGGTGGCCAGAAGCTCTCGGGATAACGGTCTACTTCCCGACCTTTTTGGCTTGAAGAGCGTATGTTTTCGGCTTGACGCTCTTCCTTGGCCGAGAAGCAATCCCCGAGGCCATGACCCGGGGGGTAGGAGCTACTTCGCTCCCGGATTTTCTCACCATGGTTTTCCCCTTTCAGTTGTACCAAACTTTTTCGGTGGGGATGTTGTACTTGAGAACCTTCCTCATATTCTCATCGGTAACAATGTTGTCATAATCAATCTTCAAAACGTTGGTCGGGGTTTGGGAGAAGGTCAACATGGTGGCAACCCTTCTTCTCCCGATCGCATTCAGAGCCGGAGGTTCCCTAAGGTCAATTTGGATTGGCCTCCACTCTCGGGGAATCCTTCGATCATCAGTCACCGGTCCAGCCAATTCCCATTCACCCGAGACTCTAAAAAACTCGGATCTCCACCCCCGATTGTTAGAATAACCCTGGGAAAGATAGATAAAAATCGGGTTTTCCCGAATAGTGAACTCTACAACACCCTCCCTTTTATAGTTGGCTCGGTAGATGTTGAAAAACTCCGGGATCGTCATCTGGGCCTCTAGGACTGTGCGCCAAAAGATAAAAGACGCGAAGAGGTATCTCCAAGCGTTTGGCGCAATCTGACTCGAAGAGATCCCAAGGTATAAAATCAACTCCCGAGCAATTTCTGGAAAGCCGAAGTCCGGCCAGAAGCATCCGTTCATAAATGACGATGTCACCACCATGAATCTCCAAGGTGACCGGATTCTGAAAATGAAGAAGAACCGAAGGGAGAAGGTCGTAATTGTTCCAGAGACGGAACTCATCCCCGATACGGATCTTCGAAGCCCCTCGGTGGTCGAGAGGAACAAGTGGTCGTGGGCCCACCTCCCCCTGGTTAGAGTTGTCAACCGGCTCGGGTATCACCTCATCGTCGGATAAAGCTTCCTCTTCTTCAAGATCATGAATGTCAACTGCTTGGAATTCCTCTGTGTCAGACATTATACGAGAAAAGATGAAAGGATGATATGCGGGAAAATTCGAGAAGAGATAAAGAAGTTTGAAAGGCGAATAGAAATGCGGAGTAAGAGTGAATAAAGTGCAGAAGAAGCAGTATTTATACCTAAATGTGACCCAGCTTAGCCGGTTAGAAGCGACCGGGAGCTGGAGAGACTCGCATAAATTCGTTTCTCCAAACCGGCAGCTAAAAAGATGCCGGTCATTTTTCTGACAGCCGCAACACGCCTCGAAAGATGAACCGGCGTCCAATCGCGTTTAATGCGCTGCTTGCGCATGTCGGCGAATCATGAGGCTCACGGTTACCGATACGATAAAGTTTGAAATTTAAATTTCAAATAAAAGAGAAAAAGAGCGGGATTCTCTTAAGTCACACGTTGAGGCTCTCGGGCAATAGGGAGCAACCGATACGGTGAAAACGTCCAGCCATGCCCCCGTCTAAGTGTTGAAGTATACAAAATAAAAACCTACTGATTGTTCTCGGCGGTATGCATCTGGTCCAGTCTTAAAGTATAAAGCAATTAAAGAACGGTAGATTGCTCTTAAATTCTCTTAAGCATAAATTTCGCATAAGAGAATTGGGGGGTAGCTGTTAGGGAAAATATCGGCCTTTTCGGTAGTCAGGCCCATTGGGTCCACCCGACCAGGTCCAAATATTAAAGAGAGCATAATCCACCCGAGCCCGTTAAGACCACTTGGGCCCAATCTGTTCAACTGGCCCGAATTGCCGACCCAAATACTAGTTGATATCCACGTCCGCGTATATCTCGGCAGTACCCGGAATCTAAGGGACACGACGCACGACATGAAACTTGATTGTGCTTCCGAGGTAAGCGGAACCCGAAATATCCGTGTACCCGGGGCCACGTCTCCTCCAACCGCCTCATGCATGAATTGAGAGGCTAATTGAACTGCTCTTCAACCTCTATAAATAGTAGAACCCTATCAGATAGTAAGGTACATGCTAATCAATCTTTCTGGCATTATTCTGCGCATTTACTCTCAGAACCATACACTCACTTAAACATCGAAGCGGGGTTGTCAGAACCCCCCGACGCAGCCTTCTTTTTCAGGTGGACCAGGAGCATACAAGACAAATATCTTATCGACACGTCACCTACCGGAAACTATTTTAACAAACTCTGCTTTTAAAACTAACTAACAAAGGAATAGATTGATGAACAACTACACAAGCATTTCATTATTGAAAAAAACGCATCTTGGGATGTCATATATGGCCTCAACTTAGTTAATGCACCAATAGTGTAGAGTTTGGATGCTTTTTCATGCTTCGTGCTCTGATCTATGACAGGCTGATCTTAATGCGCTTACTTCATATTCCACCATTCTTGATTGGTGTAATTCATGTCTTTTACGGCTCCATTGCATTTTTACATATCCAAAACTCTTGATTCAAAATTAATATTGTTGAAACCATTCTTGACTATTAAGACTGTTTCCATGATTGTTCTCTCTCTCTCTCTCTCTCTCTCTCTCTCTCTCTCTGGTTTAGGTTTCCATGTACAGTTATGTTTCTCAAGCCATTGAATGCTAACTAGATGATTAGACTACATTTAGTTTTAGATACCAAGACATGTTTTATAAATATGAATCTTTTCAGGTAGTTTGTTTTCAAATTTAATGTTCAAAAATATCATAGAAATAAGTACTGAAAACAAGTATGTATGATAAATTGATTGCAGCTTACCCCATTTGTCGTTGTAGCGCAAAAGTTTTGGCCACCATTTGACAGATTTAGCGTTACATTCTTCATGGTTGACAACTGACTTGGGCTGATATGATTGACAACTATATACCCAACTGAGGCAGGCGTTACCATTACGATTGACAGCTATAGACCCAAACTAGGCAGGTGTTATCACCTAAGCCTTTTGGTTACATGCAGATTCTTGGATTGCCTCTATATAAAGTCATCTCAAGTCTCTTTAGAAATCCATCATCTACAACTCAATCCAGGAGTTTCCGCTCCTATTAGTTTTATCCAAAATTCTTTTCTTCTTGTACAGTTGTACTCCTATAAATATTAGAAGTTTTCAATATAGGAATACCATTATGGTGATGAATAATAAGCTTGATTGATTGAGATGGAATCTTTTCTTCGTCAGAGTGCCGAAAACAGAGAATTTCTTGCTTTCTCTGTAAGTCATAGGAACCGGTGTTTGATAAAAGGACTTCTATCTGATAAGGTTTCTTTTTCCTGATTAAGCTATATTCACAGTATTAGTTGCACTTCATCATTAGCATCATGATATGCTTAAGTTCCTTCCTGAGTAGGTTGCATGTTTGAATTCTATGAAGGACTACTTACCATGCCCCTAATGTTTGGATCTCTAGTTAACCTCATGTGGCATTGGAATACTTCTGCTTGCTAAAATCAAATTTATCGGCAGCTTTTGAATATGATCCTACCTACAAACCTAAGTTTCTTTTGAAACCTGCATTGAAATTTCCTTGGGGGTTCTCTTGACATATGTTATTAGCATACTATGTAAAGTTATGTAGTTGGGTGGGTTACGTGAGATGAAATCTCTATATGGAAAAGGGAAGACATTGGAAAGAAGGAAAACAAACAAAGAAAAAGGAAAAGCTGATGGCCATGATTTCACCTCTTTTTGAAGTGAAAATGCATGCAAAACTATTCTGTTTGAAACATGAATGCATGCAAGCAATTATGTATTGTAATACCCCAAATTTTTATTAGACAACATATTTTTTTTAAAAATAAATAAAAATACCTATGTTTATTAATTATTTTTTTAAAAGTAACTCTAGTTAATTTAACTAGATAAAAGTTAACTATGGGTTAACTAGATATTTTATTTTTAACTCAAGTTAATAAACTTAACCCTTAAGTTTATAAACTTGCTGAGCAAGTTGTTATTTTTTATTAATTCTCTTCTTCTCTCTTCTTCCTTCTTCATTCTTTCTTCTTTGTTCTTCCTTCTTGCCGAGCACAGTTCGAGCGAGAGAGAAGACAGTGAGACAGTGAGAGAGAGAGCTCAGAGACGGAGAGATTGAGAGAGATCCAGTGAGAGAGAGATGCGAGGGGTAGAGAGGGAAGCAGAGATCGGGAGAAAGGGAGAGATACCGAGAGGGAGAGAGTGGCCGGGAAGTGAAGACCCGGTGGACCCAGAACCCAGGGAACGTCGGCGGTGCTATTTCCAGCGGGCCAGGTTTTGTTCCGGCCGAACCCCGCGACCCGTGAGCCCAGAAAAACCCGAGAGACCCGAGGCTCACGACCCGTGACCCATTGAACCCGACGGTTGGAAGTTTGGTTTTTCCGGCGATTTTCGGTGGTCCCAGTGGCGATTTCCGGTGGGTTGAAGCAGAGGCGAAGTCCGGTGGCCGGAGAACGCGATTTCCGGCGAGACAGAGCTGCGTTTTCTATGGGTCGTTGGAGGAGGCAATTTCCGGCGAGAAATCAGACCGGTTTCTCTGCTCTTCTCATTAATTTCCGGTAGCCTTCTAAAGAAATTCTCAAGGTAATTTTTGTGGATTATTTGATTTAGTTGGTTTGTTGTGGTTGAAATTTGAATTGGGTATTTTTGAATGGGTGTCTCCCGTTTGATGTGCTTGGCCGAACCGATTTAGCACTGAAAATCGATTCCCTTATTTTTGGTTGTCTTCCTTGTTTCGGTTGAAAAGGTTTTGAAGATTGGATTGATTTCCCCTATTTTGACCATTGTGGGTTCGCTCGATTTTTTTTGGGTGTTTACTTCTTGTTTTGGCTATGTGGTTAACCGATCGATTTATGATTATAGATACGGGTATTGGGTGCATTTATGTTGTGATAACTGAATTAGAAGATAGTTTTGGGGTGGATTTTGAGTGTTCCGTGTTTTGTGAGTTTAACCGATTATTTGTGTCTTTCGGTTATGTGTATTTTGGTTAAGCTGTGTTTTTGATTGAACCCGAGCAGCTTTGAAGCTCAACTCGACACTCTGTTTTGGATAGTATGGTGTGTTGTCCTAAGTCGGTTATTAAGATGCAGCTAATTGTGAGTGAATATGTGTTATGACTGTGTTCCTTATTTTGTGGGTTCGAGCAGTTTTGTGGAAGTTGGTAATTTGTTTTATGGTTGGGATTTTGATGAATTTTAAATGATTTTTGGTTGTTAATGATCACGGTGTAGTATTTTAACCAGTTGCTAGTAATGTTCTAGAATTGGATGTTAGTCGGTTGGTTTGACTAACTATATAAATTTTATGATCAGTTTATTATCGATTCCCTTGTTGATCCGATTATAGATGATTTTGATATGGATGTTATTTGATTTTTACTATTGAATTATATTATGGATTTGAAGATGAATATTTTGATTGGTGGTTTTGTGGATTGGATTGTGAGATGGCTAAGAGGCTATTGCTTTCGGGTAAGAATTGTTGAGAAAAGTTATACTGTGAAGTGCTATTTTGAGGATTTTTGGGCTGGATATCAATATTGGACATTTTGATTTCTTTTGATTAAATTGAGGACAAATTCTGGGAAGTTTTTGGTTGAGTATTAGTGATGAAAGATTTTAAATTCCCGTTGAAGGTTGTATTTGGGTTTTTATTGAGAGTGTGTTGGTTAATTGAAATTTGGATTTGGGGGATTTTCTGTGGATTAGTCCGAATGAGTTCATGTTGAAATTTCTAAGGGGTTGAGGATTTGGTCTATCGAAGTAGTGATGTTGATTTATGTATATAAATTATGCTGTAATTGGATAGTGATTTTGTTTATAGAATATACATATAGGATAATTTAGTTTAAGTCTTAGAATTGAAATTTCAGAACGCTCAGCTAAATTTATCCTTGTGTTTTATTTAGGTTAAAGCTCGATCCTGATGTCAATGGCAAATCCAGGTAAGGAGATACAACACCGAAAAACCCCAACAAGATTTTATTATAAATCTTTTGAAAAAGTGTTGGGGAATTTTACAAAGCGTTGCTCATGCGATTTTTAATGCCAAGCTTTATTACTCATATGATATTGTTTAAGAATTTTTGAGCATAAATCACAGTTTTGGTTGAGAGCATTTTTAAGAATTATGATTTATGCATAATTATAGTTAAGACTAAGAGCATTTTAAAATTATGAATTATGAATTATGCATACTCACAGATATGATTAAGAGCATATTTAAAGTTATGATTTATGCATAATTACAGTCATAATTAAGAGCATTTCAAAGTTGGGAAATATGCAATGATGAAAAAGAGAGCATTTGAAAGTTATGACTATAGAGCATTCCAAAATAAATGACTCTATTTATGAATACAGTTTTGAAAGAAAAGAGAATCTAAAGTTAAATTCTGCACATGACTACAGTTATAAAAGCGGCTCTTACAGTTTTGAAATAAAGTTTACAGATAAAGCAGAGCCTACAGTATTACAGAAAATCGTTCATGTGCAGTAACTGTTTAACCCTGAGGCACTATTACAGCTAGGATTGGTACCCATAGGGTAGCATGGCAAGCATACCATGTGTTGGTGTGTGCTACCAGCCGATGTTGGCCTTCACCTAGGGAAGATCCCCAACTCGGAACCGGCTCTCCCCTGTGACGACAGGCTGAGTCCATAGGTCTGTGTGACAAAAGCCAACGTGCTCCGCTCACGGGTAACAGCGGTTTAGAGTCTATAAGGGGTTAAACCACAGAGAAAGGATTAAAGAGAAAACTGATAAAAAGAAATTACTGGATCATAATAAACTGTCATTCTCATAATAAACTGTCATTCTTATACCATTATTCATATTCTTCAAATTCTATTTAATTGTTCATATGCCATGCCACCTGTCCTAAAACAATACATGTCACTTTATGAATCATGCTTTAATATGTGTTTTCTTGTAAAACATAAACAGCCTAGTATATCACATCTCAGACAACTATTCATAACTTGAATCTTGAACTTATACTCAATCTAAAATCACATATCATATTCATACTTTTAAACATTACCATAATTTTAATATACTCAAAAACACTTAATTCATCTAAAATAAATTAAAATCAACATACTATTGGTTTAGGTTGTAAATCAATTTACATTATGCAATTCATCATATGTGAAAATAATTCTTATCAGTGAGTAGAATAAATCTGTCATTGTGCATGACTAAAGATTATGGCATAAAGGTTTATAACATGTTTTATTCCCCTGGTGTTGTATTTTCCTTACTGAGTTGTCGAACTCACCCCTTTTTCCCTCCACCCCTTTCCAGATGTCAGCAGTAAGTCGAAGTCTTTTTCTTGTAAGGGCGTAGACCTCACTGAGAGCGATAGTTCGTGATGAACCGGCCAAACCCTAGTATTGTATAGTATGTTTTGTTTCTTTTAGAGGATTCAAAGTGTTGTAAAGAATTATTAATAGAAAGGTTTAAGAGAGTAGAAGTTTTAAATTTATATGTTATAAATGCACGCTTCCATTAATATGATTTTAGTACTCAAACTCACGTTTCCCTTATATCCCAAAACGGGGGCGTGATATTTTTGATTTGGAATTGGTGGCCTAATCTGCTTTTGTGGGCATACTTGATGCAAAACCTAGTAGAGATGCAAGTTTACACCCTAGGAATAAGAGAGAGTAATTGCACAACGGACATGATCTTGACCCCATGTTTACTTTATAGTAATATTCACTCATTTCTACATAAGGCCTTCATTTCAAACTTTTTTTCTAGTGCTACCCTTGTTCTGTAAGAAAAAGCTGTCCATCTTTTTCTCTTTATTTCTCTCCTCAATGACATGGTTCTTGATAGATCTGCTTAAAGATCTAATATTATGCACAATACGAGGAGAATGGAATTGATATCTTTTATGATGTTGTGTGGTGTGGTAATGACTTCATGACATGAATCAATTAATTTTGGTGCAATAAGAGCAATACCCAAAACAAGAATTTTAAGAAAGTTTGTGATAGTGAAGATGGTTGTACCTTTATTATTTCAGAAATGATAAATTTATGCAATTAATTATTAAAGCATTGTTTCTTTCTATTTCAAACTTCCAGTACATGCTTCTAAAGAGGGCCAACTAGGCAACTATATTCATCCTTTTATGTACCACTGACCACTAAGCCAGGGACTCCACAAGGGTCTCCCGGTTATCACATAAGAGAATCAGTTACTTTTTATTTCAAGTGTACTTCTGTTTTTTCCTTGTTGGTCTATTGTCTACCTTTTCCGCATTGATTGGGATGAAAAAGGGGAAACATTTTTTTTATAAAATATTGAACACATTTCATTTTAATGGAAGGTTATGATAGTCAATGTTCAACAAAATATGCTAGCTTCTGCTGTACTAGATTGTGACGAAATATTTGTTTGTTTTGCAGGATGAACTTGAGAGCATGGTTGATTCTCATGTTATGGTCAAACAGATGACAAGCAAGCCAGGCATGGCATCAAGATCAAGATGGCGATGGCATGAGGTCAATGACCACCTTGAGATGGTTCAAACTAAGAAGACAAAGCGCAGATTTCATCAATTGCAGCAGCTCCTTTTTACTCACATTCCAAACATTACCACACTCTTTTACTCACATTCCTAACATTACATAAACCCCCTAACAACAACAAAAAATTACTTTATTAAACTTTAAGAAAAAAAAAACAAAAAACAACAAAAATGACCATGTATACATATGACTGCAGTACTGGACTTTGTCTTACAGGACAGCTGCGGTCATTGCATACAAGGTTAGAGTCCGAACCCTAACCTTTCTCTTAGAATTTATAGTGAAACCCAACCCCTCCACAACATAGCCCTTGAGAGAGAGAGAGAGGCTGTTGTTTGATAGAAAAGTTGATGTTAGCTGTGGTTGCACGGCTTCCTTTGATAAGTAAGCCCTAGTCTGCCCACCGAGACACCGTACGCCTCTCTCTCACGCTTCTCACACACACCTGTCCGCTCTTTGCCTTCCCTAACTATGGCATTTTCCTCTCCCCATCCTTGCAAACCATCCTGCTGACAACCATCTTTGATACTCTCAACTACCAACTCGTTTTGTGCATTCTGATAATGGAGAAACTTCTTCACACCCATTTGAGTCCATTTCCACCACGTATGCCAACAACCACTATCATCACCAGCTTGAGGCAAGCAAACAAGCAAACATGGGTTGTCCTCAAACGTGCAACATTGAACTTCCCCTTCAAAACATTCATTATCAATGAACTCTGAGTAATAACATTTTCTGGTACAGCACAGATATCATCATATTCGCAACAATATGTGTGATCTAAAGAGCAAGAGAAGGAGTCTATGCAGTATGGATTACTGAGGTTGCTGGACCTTAGAAGAAAGCCAAGAATGGCGCGCAAAAGAAGTCACTTTGAACAGATATTCTGACTAGTATGATGAGGAACACAGATGGGACCTCAAATTTTGCCTAGCATCATGCTTTGAGATCTTTATCATTTCTCATATTTGAGTTCTACATGAGAGTCCCACAAATTTAATGGTGGATTCACCCATTCATTGTAGAGAGATGGGCGAAAGATGAGAATAAGAATGAATATTATCATTTCTCTATATATTTTAGCAAATTTTGCCTAACATCATGCTTTGAGATCTTTCCATTTTGGACAGCCATGTAGACATATATGTATGTTATGTAATTCTCAAAATGTCATGCATACCAATACGGGTGAAAATTCTTAAACTTCTAACCATGTAGATGGGTGATTTGATTTTCCTATTTGCTCAAGGCAACTAATTCTTGGTAAAGTAAAAAAGAGTAAAAGATCTCTGTTATCACAATTTGATCTCCTGTTTGATGGCATCCTCAAAATGACCTGTTGTCTATTTTTAAACCATATTCTGGCTCTAATGCTACTAATTAATTAATACCAACTCCAAATGTAAAAAAGGAAAAGGCTACCATAAATGTCATTAGCACATGAGACACGTACTTGTCGATAGGGCTGTAAATAAATCGAGCTATACGTAAACAGCTTGAACTTGATTCAAGTTCGGTTTCCTTATTAAACAAGTTGAACTCGTATAGATTCGGTTCGACTCATATATGCTTGTATAATTTTATTTTTAACTTTGTAATGAGAACATCTTAAGCATTTAAAAAGGTAAAAGAAAATTATCTTTATAATGTAATAGATATAGGTTAAATTATTGTAATTGTGAGTCTTGATATAGATATATGTGTATTTGTGTATGTATGAGTGAGTTTGTGTGTATGTAAATCTTTGTGTAATAAATGTATAAACATACTATAAGACAAATATATAGACTCGATATTAGATTAATTAAGATTCAAGTTAATTTATCTAATTAACTCAAACCATAAAATCTCAACCATTATTAATTAACTAATAATTAGTATAGATTTACGAGAAAAATTATACGATCACTACATTTATTTTATATATGAAATAAATAAGTTAATTGAATAACTTGTAAACAAATTCGAGTTCGTTTGAAATTTAAACGAACTAAGTTTGAACAAATTATTAGATCATGATAAACTTGAACTCGGCTCGATTATAGCCCTAAGCTAGTCATCTGTGGTGCGTAGTTTTGCACCCTGCAAAGACCGGCCATAAGAATTAGGTGTATATATATATATATATATATATATATATATATATATATATAAAAAGCACTGCATGAGTCCTTGGATGTAGAGTGTTGGTAGTCATAAATCCATTCTAGTTTGTTTTTCTTATCATTCAATCAGCACATGCTCTCAATGATATAGATTATCAATGTGGTTGATTCCAATGCCTCTAAAGTTTTGTTGGTGGTTTCCAAATAGAGTTATAAGCATGTTTTGTACAGAAAGACCATAGAATTTTGAAGGTTTAAAAACGGGTAATCTGAATATTTTTTTTTATTTTTTTATTTGTTATGAATGACTTTTTCTTTTCTTTTCTTTTTTATGAATATTATGAATGACTTGTACTTGTTTTTGTGGTATTACATTGAGCCTGATGACATATTAAATGAGACGCGCTGCACGCGCATATTAGGTGGCAAATTGTTAGTTTTGATATATGGATTATGGACTTATTTAAAAGATAAGCGAAACCTAAAAAATTTGTTATTGAAATTAAAAACCCAAGTATAAATCCAAATCAAATAAAAACATGTGGGTTAAATATGATTTTTTCCTAAGAATTAAGAATAAAGTTTTCTTTTAAATTGGATTGGCAATTTATTTTTTCAATTTAGTTTATTAAATTGGTATATATTCAAAGTATGTGTGAGGATCACAAACTCTATTAAAAATGCATATGAAAATTATGTGTATTTTGGACAACTTTTTTTTTTCTTTAATTGGACATATTTCAATTTAATCAATTAAATTTGAAAAAAAAATTCTCCAATAAAATTTAAAAAAAAAAAAAAAACCAGTCACCCACGGCAGCTGTAGTGGATCTTTACCATGCTTTTGTTTTGTTTTTTATTAAAAAATATATATATATATTTCAAATATTTTTATCTCATTGAAAAATTTCTAAAGGCATTTTTTTTTTTTTTTTTTTTGAGTTTAATTCGTAAGAATGACATAACGAATTGTGTTTTAGTGGGAGTGAGAATTATTTAATGGAAATTTCCCTCTCCATTTGTACTCCTCTCCACTGAACGTATACGACACCCCGTTTTTCAGAACCCGTCCTAAATTCATGCCGCTCAAGCCTCAACGCTCAACAGTTCCACATCATCACAATCTTCCTCATCCATCTTCAGGCTATGGGATAAGCCTCCCCCTTCTCTCCCTCTCTCTCTCTCTCTCTCACACACACACACACACTCTCCAATCCAAACCCCAAAAAACCCCCCATGGCCACGGCCTCTGCAACTCTCTCTTCCCTCTCCTCTCTCTCCCTCCACACCACCACAACCACCCATCGCCTCTCTCTCTCCAAACCCACAAAGGCCTTCTTCTCCAAACCCACAAAGCTCCCTCTTTTTCACACCTTCCCCTCACACCCCACCACGACCTTCATAGCCAAGACCTCCGACATCGACACCACCTTCGAAAACTTCGATCCTAACGACGAAAATGACGCCGTATTCAACCCCCCAGAGGCCCCAGAAGGCTTTGTCGCCCCACCCTCCTTTGACGATGGTCCCATGGAGACCGAAGAAGAAATCGCCGCCGCGTACGAAGAGCTCTACGGCGCTGCGTACAGCGGAGAGAGCTATTTGGGCAATGACATATACGTGATGGACTCTAAGGTGAGGAAAACAACTGGGTTTGGTTCCAAAACGAAGAAGGAGAAAGTGAAAGATGGGTTAGACGAGAGGGTGGTGCAGGTGAGGAGGGTGACCAAGGTGGTCAAGGGAGGGAAGCAATTGCATTTCAGGGCCATTGTGGTGGTGGGTGACAAGCAGGGCCAAGTGGGTGTTGGGGTTGGGAAGGCCAAAGAGGTTGTTACAGCGGTTCAGAAGTCCGCCGTGAATGCCAGGCGGAATATCGTGTCGGTGCCGATGACCAAGTACCTTACATTCCCGCATAGGTATTTGTGGTTAAATTTTTGTCCTTCTGTTTTTGGTGGGTGGTGATCAATGTGTGCAAAATTGAATATGAAATTGAGTCGATTAGCTTGTTAATGTGACATTGTGTGTTGGATCTGTAATAAATATCTGAGCCATTTTAAGTCTACTTCATGATAATTTGCCAAAGCGTAGACTATTAGGAGCTCTAAGATGGCTGTCCTAGCTATACCTATTTGCCAAAGCGTATATTTTTATTTTTATTTTGCTGTGGTTTATGCAATGGATAGTTATAATAACGCCTTGCACAAAATACAGTTGCTCTTGGAATGATGACTCTGCTAATCGTAAATGGCCCCAGTTTAGTTTGAGAGAAGTGAGTGTATGTCAACTGTCAAGTGTCATGCATTCAAGTTGTTGAAGTTATGTGGGATTCAATTTGGATGGTGAATTAGATAGCAGTTTCTGAGGCCACATGGTCAAAGCTCCTAAGAGTTTTGCATGAATGCTTGGAGTTCTGAAGTTTATGGCATGGCACTTATATCAACAATACTTTAAATCTTTAGCTGAATAGGTACTCTTGTATACATTGCAAACTATTGGAAGCTGTATATGTTATGTTAGAAATTAGCTTATGTAATACTGCAAAAGATGTGTAACTTATTTTATATGAATAGTTCATATGACTTACGGGATTTGCTTTGTGAGGGGACTGGATGGTTATCTGCTTCATATTCTGGTTTAGGTTGTTGCTATCATGAAGTGCATCAAAACCTATGTTTTGTAGACAAAACTAGTTTAGGATTTTGGTCCTCTGTGTCTCTGCACTTAGACGGGCTGTTCACTCAATTTTTTAATTCTTAGATAGTTTCAAAATGCCACAACAAATATGAATTCAAAATCTTGATATAGGTGGAAGCTTGGACATATGATAGCTTTTAGATGGCCAAGTATATGACTTAGCTCCATTTGAGTGTCAAAGGCTTTTTAGGTTTAAGATTTTTCTTTTTGGATACCTTGTGCATTGGTGTCTGTTAATCATAGATGACCCCATCTTAGGCTGAACTGAGCAATTCTTCATTGACTATCAAGTTTGTTAGGGAGACTGACACCAGGGAGTCTTTTAGTGGGACCATAACGTACTATATTGGAATACCACTTAATCCAAAAGCTTAAATTTATGGGTATGGGGCAATTATATTAAATTAACTCTTGTAACACATTTTCAACGTGGGACTTAACATTTCTTTACTCACACTTGCATTCAACAATCTACCCCTCATGTGTGAGTCTATTACAACATTACTACATTCCCTCTTGAGCCAAAGCTTTATCAATCTTATGGGTCATCTCTAGGATTGCTTGTATGGGTAATGTGAGCTTTGTCCATGACATGTACCTTTGTCCCTGTTCCAATTGCGAAAGGGATCCATCATCCATATATACGCATTGTCCCAGCCCCAATCATGAAAGGGACACCATCCATCAAACCGTACACTACCATTGTCTCTAGGATCACTTGTATGGCTATGTGGGCTTTATTTGTGCCATGGACCATCGTCCCTGCTCCAATTGCGAAAGAGACCACTATCCATGCATGCATGCACACTTTCCCCTTTTGAAGGGTTATCTTGTAAAATGAGCGGAGCCCTTGGTTTTGGAATATACAACTCTATACAAAAACCCTTTGTAATCATTATCACTGCATACGTTTTTATAGACAATACATATTGCCTAGCACATATTCTTTACAACCTGTTATGTTAGTGGCTGAGTATTCTCATATCAATCTTGCCACTACTGACATTGTTGAGCAAATGGCTTGCAGGTCTGAGGGAGATTATGGAGCAGCAAAAGTGATGCTTAGACCTGCTTCTCCTGGTACTGGAGTGATTGCTGGAGGGGCTGTGAGAATTGTTCTAGAAATGGCAGGTGTTGAGAATGCTTTGGGAAAGCAAATTGGGAGTAAGAATGCCCTCAACAATGCCAGAGCCACAGTTGTTGCAGTGCAGAAAATGAGGCAGTTCAGTGATGTTGCTCGTGAGCGTGGTATCCCAATGGAAGAGCTGTGGAAGTGATGGCAGTTTCAGAAGCTGTTATTTTCTGTAGATTTTATACAGCAGACTTTGTAATGCAGGCTTCTTATGCTGGGAAGGAAGAAAATTACTTCACCTTTGACCTGAATTTTGTAACAAAATTATTATTTCCATTTTTTTATTTTCTCCATATCCCAAATTGGATGCAACAAAACTGACTGTAGCCTTCTCCTGCCTACTTGGGTTTGATTACGAGAGTACAATCAGTTTGTTTACCATTCAGCTTGATCCAAGGCAGTGTCTAATGGTTGAATCAATAGGCTGTCTTCTTTTGCATTTGGAGAGAGAGAGAAAGAGGAAAATCATTGCAATTCTTCAACATTACATTTATGTTGATGTCAAGGACAAACTTTTATGCACAAGTGAAAGTTGATGAATTTCTGTAGTGCAAGAACACTTGCAGGCAAATTCCTTCCTCATGAAGGTTATGGGCCACTTCGAGCTGCCAGATGTAATGAATCCTGCAACCAGTGAACAAACTGAAGTTTAAAATTAGTAACTCAGTCTTCAATGAACTCCTCTCTAGACTCTTTCTGCATTAATTGTTTAAATCAGTGAAGAACATTATCTACGCTTATCTAGTTAGGGCTTCAAAGATTCAAGGAGCTATTTCATTTTTTAAAATTAAAAAAATGCCTCATTTCAAGAGTGCACTCATGCAGTTTAAAAACCATCACATTGTAGTTAATAAAGATAATTTTGCAGCTATGAAGGGAGGTTGCACATGCAGGGGCGGAATCCTTTAAAATTAATTTTTAACACCCCAAAAAGTCTTCTTTATAGTTTTTTCCTCCACCTAAAATTCTAGTTCCGTCCTGTGCATGGTTAAAAGATCATCGAGTGGCATAAATTTTCGTAGACATGCAAACAATGCAAACCCATAAAAAAAAAAAATGCAAGCAATTCAAAGCAGGTAATCGAGATGTAACGGATCATTGAAGTTCTTCGGGTGCCTAGAATATCAACAAATACTCTCTCAGATGAGGATTCCATAAAATTGGGGACAAAAATTCCCTACAAACCATGTCACTATTTCCTACAAACGAGTCTGTAAAAAATTTCTATCCTAAAATTAGACCGTCCGAATTTCACAAAAATTTGGTAACTTAAGAAAGGGATTGCAGGACCCACCTGCCATATGCAGCCTAAAGTATAAGGCCCGCTTCGAGGCAAGTAAGTCCCACAACCCCCTCTTTGAAAGTCAGACAACCTTAATTTCAGGGATATCAATCCCTCCTTTCGCCCAATATCAATAAGAACTTATTCGCAAGAGTCCGTCAAAACCTTGAACAAAGCTAATATAGATGTAGCCGCATTCAATGCATATGAACAGAGCAGATGTAAACATGCTCATCATAACTTGACTTCTACTTTTGAGGCAGATTTACATGTCATCATCAACTTCTCCAAGATCATCGCCGACAGTGGAGTAAGGGACAGTTTTTAAGAGCATGCATCCACGTTTCCAACGAGACTGCAAACTCCATCGACCCCAAGGAGGAAAAATGGTAAAAATGAAAAAGAAAAGAAACCACTATCTGCATAACAAAGATAATACTTGATAATCTTGATTATCAACAACTATGTAATTGAAATTCTCCATAGTGTAAGTTACGAGGCTTCCATTTTTTGCCTGCCAGGTTTTTCTGCAGAAAAGGGGGGGAGGCTCTCTGCTCATGCCATTTTAGACTGCCATAATGTGATACTTGGGTGTTAGGGCACACAAGCATCACAGCTACTATAACACATCTCATAGGGGATATCAAAGCAAATAAAGCTGCAATATTGTTTCATTTATATTGAGTCGTAATTCAGTGAGTCTGAAACAGTAAGCTGTACCTCTATAGCTCTACAGATTTGAAAACGAGTATACCCATCTTTTAAGGGGTTTCATGTATGAGACTATAAGAAAAGCTTTATCTCTGGCCACGGCACTTAGCTCCTGGCGATTGAAGTCCGAGCTGTTATGCAGATTTTGCCTCTATCTGGATCGACGAAATGTTTTACAAAACCAGCACATTTTCACATGTGGGTGCAGGGAAAGTGCATACAGAGAAGCATCATTTCCATAACTTCACACAGTGGTCATGACTTGCTGAGGCAACCATTTCAGTCTGTGGTGAGTCTGCTAGTGCAGCAATTATTCCATTGTGAGCTGGAATGGACAATGTATTGTTGTTCACAGTTGGATTCCATATCTCGAGAAACTGCAATAAAAGATGAACTATTAAATCTCACCAGAGGAGGATATTGTGTACAGGGTCATAAAGATAGAGCTAAGAGACATTGCAAAATGACTCGATTGCTTACCGATCCAGAAAAATTTAGTATACTAAAAAAAAAAATCCCTTGCATGCTAATGAAAGGGGGAAAAATGAAATCTCTTCTTCTAAAGTCACTCTCTTGCAACTAAAACATTTAAGATCATTTCTAAGTTGGGCAACAATTTCAGTAGAAACAAATAGGGCCTTGATGTAATATTAAGTTTTTTGGCAAAATTTATTCTTCCATCTACCTCCAATGTGAAAAGACGTGCGCCAAGCTTTCTTCTCTTTGCAGTTAATTTTGTAGCTATCACATCATTACGTTCTTACTATTTTCATGACTCTTGGATGAACAAATAGAACCTGACATTATATAACGGTATACCTGGTAACCACCAATGATCAAGAGCTGTGAATATCCAGGATGAAAGGTGCATGACTGGAATTTGTTGCCATTTGAACGAAGTTCATGTATGCATTTTCCACCCGACACAGCTGACCAAACTCGTGCACTATCTCCACTAACAGATGCAATATACTTCCCACTTATGTCCCAGCAAATTGAAAGTATATCTTCGACATGTCCCTAAAAAGAAAGCAAATCAGGTAAATAATGTAGAGAGAATAGAAACAGAAAATCTAATACATTACAAGATTGTATGACTTACCTTAAAGTAGAATTGGAGGCAGTCAGTCTCTACATCAATTACATGGATACTGTTTCCTGCAGCAGTGGCCAAAAGCTTTCCCAATTGTGGCTGGAATCTGACTTGTTTAGTAGCTCCCTGCAGTTACTCAGTATGGAGATGAAGGCGTCGGTAAGTAGAATTGCAAGAAATGTTTGACTACCAAACATCTTCAATGCAATAGGATACAATGTAATTTCTATCATAACAACTGTTTTGCAGGAAAATGGCTCAAAGAGTGATAAAGTTTCAGAACATAAACTCAAAATTGTTTCGTAAGGTTTCTTCAATATGTAAACAAAGCCATGGCATGAAGACAACTTAGTATTATGATGTTAACTTACTCTTCAATGGTGCGTTTTCATGACTTTTTACACAAATCATGAGGAGAAAAATCCAAATTTAAGGCTGTGAAAGTCACTATTCGTGTAACTACTTTCTAAAAATCATGAGACATCATTCTAGTTGAACCTTCATAACATTTGCAATTTTTTTAAAAAAAATATATATATAATTATCATAAGAAATGCTGAAAACATCAGCATAGAAGGGCCTTAATCAAGTACAAGGCCCAAAGGCCCAGGATGATGTCCATCAATAAAAATATATACATAATTAAAGCCACTGAATTTAACACTACTAAGAAATTAGTCATGCAACATAGTACTTTTTGTGGGTCTAACCTGATATCAGTGTCTACAAGAAATAAGTGTAACAAGCAAACTTGCTGTTTCGAGTATTAGCATATTATGACTCTAATATTCTATTCTGACTAATGGAAAGCTCAAGATCAGACCTTAGAGATGCGTTTGCAAACATTTCCAGAGACACTCCATAGTCGGATCTCATTACTTCTATCGCAGGAGCAGAAGAGGTCCAAGTTTCTTGGGTGGAAATCCACTGACATTACTTGTTCGGCATGCCCAAGAAGCGTGCACAATGATTCACTTGGCTACAAACAACCATGAAGCACAAAAAATAATTTATTTATATTAATGGATTTGGTTACTCCTTCGCTTGATACAAAACAAAAGCATAGAAGGCAAATAATTTTTTTTGATGAGTAACTTTAACAAGAATAAAAAGCATAGAAGGCAAATAATATATTACACCTAAGACATAATTAGATAATGAGGACAGGATTCATTGGGTATAGATTGAGCATCAATCCCATATAAAGCTCATATTCTGGCCCAAAGATGCCGCCTAGTCAAACCCAAGCATTACTGAACTGCACATTCAGAAAGTCCTAATCTTAAAACTTAGTGTACAAATACTATATATTGATAGGAAAATAGAACTAGCGGAGAGGACATCAAGCCCATCTTGACTCCAAATCCGGAAGGCCACACACTTCCTTCACAACTAATCCACAAACTTTGAAAAAAAACCTAGGTACAACCCCCATAATTGAAGCTGGCATGTAAATAGCTGAGATTGCGTCACCCATAACTAGAGCCCCAACTTTTAGATATTAAAAGAATAATTCCTCTCGGTCTAGGCTCGACAAGTTTCTTGTCTCTCCGGATTGGGAAGCTAGATATCCTGGTCTTCTCCAGAAGAGGGTTCCTCGCTTGTGCTCTGACCACTTCCCCATCCTCCTCATATGTGGTGGCATCCAAAGGGGGAAAAGACCTTTTAAGTTCGAGAATATGTGGCTATAGGAAGAGGGTTTCGTGGATAGGGTGAGGCTTTGGTGGGCGTCTTATTCCTTTCAAGGCTCCCCTAGCTTTGTCCTTGCTCAAAAACTAAAAGCTTTAAAGGTCGCCCTCAAATCTTGGAATGAACAGTTGTTTGGAAATGTGGAATCCCTTAAATTAGCTCACCTTGAAGACTTGTGCACGCTTGATAGGCTTGAGGAAGAGAGAGAAGCTTAGACTCTGAAGAACTTTTGAGGAAAAGCTCGATTGCTAGTGATCTGGAAAGAATTATTCTCCAAGAAGAAATTAGCTGGAGACAAAAATCCAGGGCCATTTGGCTAAAAGAGGGTGACAAATGCACAAATTTTTTTCATCAGATTGCTAACTCGAACAGAAGATCTAACTCCACAGAAGATCTAACTCCACAGAATCTCTGTCTGTCAATGGCTCAGTCACTTCAGATCAACCGGCCATCAGAGACCACATTGTTCAATTTTATGAGTCCCTTTTTTCTGAGCAATACAATTGGAGGCCCAGGTTGGATGGCCTCGCTTTCAACTCCTTACCCTCAGAGGAGGCCGCTCAATTGGAGCTTCCTTTTGAGGAAAGGGAGGTCCTAGAGGTGGTGAAATCTATGAGCCGAGATAAGGCTCAAGGTCCCGATGGCTTCCCCATGGCTTTTTTCCAAGACTACTGGAACATGATCAAATCTGATCTCATGGGGGTCTTTACTAATTTCCATGCTCATAGCAAATTTGTGAAAAGCCTCAACGCCTCCTTCATTGCTTTAATCCTCAAATCTCATGGGGCGTCTGATCTCGCAGACTTCCGACCTATCAACCTTGTGAGTGGTGTTTATAAGATCATTGCTAAAGCTCTCGCTAATAGAATGAGCCCTGTTATGGAGAAGATTATCTCAAAGCCTCAGAACGCTTTTGTCAAAGGTAGACATATTTTGGACTCAGTCCTTATAGCCAACGAATTCTTGGATAGCCGCATCAAGTTTGGTATCCTAGGGGTTCTTTGCAAACTGGATATTACAAAGGCCTTTGACCACATCAACTGGAAGTTCTTACTGTACATACTGAAAAGATGAGGTTTCGGGGATAAATGGGTCTCTTGGATTTTTCACTGCATTTCTTCGGTGCGCTACTCTGTTTTGGTCAATGGTTCGCCAGCTGGCTTCTTCAAAAGTTCTAGAGGTCTGAGACAGGGAGATCTTCTTTCTCCCCTCCTGTTTATAGTTGTCATGGAGGCTTTGAGCAAAATGCTCTCTATTACTGTTGACAGTGGTCGCCTCTCAAGCTTTTCTGTGGGTTCTAGGCCTCCCGTGATTAACATCTCCCACTTGTTGTTCGCGGATGACACCTTGGTCTTCTATAAGGCTTCTACTAGCCATCTTCGTTACCTGCATGTCCTCTTATTTTGCTTCGAAGCTATCTCTGGATTAAAGGTCAATTTGGCCAAATCCTTCTTAGTTCATGTTGGCAATGTAGACAATTCTGCTGAGTTGGCTACTATCTTGGGATGCGGGACTTCCTCTCTGCCCATGAAGTACCTTGGTATGCCACTTGGGGCGTGTCACAAGGCTACGTCTATCTGGTATCGTGGTTAAGATAGAGCGTCGTTTGGCCAGTTGAAAAATGATGTATTTGTCCAAGGGTGGCAGGGTTACCCTCATCAAGAGTACCCTTTGTAACCTCCCTACGTACTTCTTGTCTCTCTTCCCCATTCCTATTCGTGTGGCCTATCGTATTGAGAAGCTTCAAAGAGACTTTCTTTTGGGTAGGATAGGCGATGAATTCAAATAACACTTGGTCAGATGGGACAAGGTGTGCTCTCCGATCTCTGAGGGAGGGTTGGGGATCAGAATTTTGAGGTTTTTCAATCTCGCCCTACTAGGCAAATGGCTATGGCGGTTTGGGTTTGAGCGAGATGCGTGGTGGAGAGTCATGGAGGATTCTAAATATGGTAGCCTATGGGGTGGGTGGTGTTCTCTCGAGCCAACAAGTGCCTTTGGGGTGGGGGTGTAGAAGAACATCAGGAAAGGTTGGGATTCGTTCTCTCGTTTCACTAGATTCGTAGTGGGGGATGGCGCCAAGATTAGCTTTTGGCATGATTTGTAGTGTGGAGACACGGCTCTTAAAGTAGTTTTTCCAGCTTTATTTGGCATTACTCGACTATAGGACGTTGTAGTAGCGGATAAGCTGGAGCTCTTGGGCGACTCATTCCAGTGGAACGTGAGCTTCACTAGGGAGGCTCACAATTGGGAGGTGGATGTCTTTGTTTCTTTCTTCTAAATGTTGCACTCAGTCAAAATGAGTAAAGACAGTAAAGACAAGTTGTGGTGGGTCTCCTCCAAAATATGAGTATTCAAAGTCAAGTCCTTCTTTTACTCCTTAGCTAGCGTTGGCGCTGGTAGTAGCCGCTTTCCCTTGAAAAGTGTTCGGCGCAGTCAACCTCCCTCAAGGGCTGCCTTCTTTGTGTGGTCCACGACTCTTGGCAAGATCCTCACCCAGGACAACCTTAGGAAACGGCATGTTATCGTGATTAACAGATGCTACATGTGTAAGAAGACTGGGGAGACCGTGGATCATCTCCTTCTCCACTGCAATGTGGCTTCTATTTTGTGGAATTCTCTCTTCAGCCGTTTCGGAATGTCTTGAGTTATGCCCAGACAGGTTATTAACTTCCTTGCGTGTTAGTGGTCCTCTGGAAGATCAAGGAGCGCTGCGGTTTGGAAAATGGCACCTATCTGCCTCTTTTGATGCTTATGGAGGGAAAAAAACAATAGGAGTTTTGAGGACTTGGAAAGTACCTTGGAAGAGATCATTTCCTCGTTCTACCATTCCTTGTATTTTTGGACCACGGCTTATGTCCACCCTTTACCTATTTCTTTTCCTAACTTTCTCACTCGTTTTTCTCTTTCTGGCTAAGTGTTTTCCTTGTATACTCCTAATGTACTAAGGGGCGCCTTATGCTTTTTTAATAAAATTGGTCTCTTACTTATCAAAAAAAAAAAGATTAAAAGAATTATATCCGGTCCTTGATATTGCTTGTAATTTCAGCTCAAAGTTACATCTTGTACTATCTTTTTCTTCTTTTTTCCTTTTTCCTTTCCTTTTGTCTGTTCTTTGGGTTTTGGGTTTCTCAGATAGCACAGTTTGGTTTAGGTACCAGAACTACTACTTAACGCCCAAAAAAGAAAAATACTTCATACCAGAAATATTTACATTAAAACTAGTTTCACTTGTGTAACTTGTCCTCTTACTGATCCAACGAAATTAATTTGATAGAATTCTCATATAAAGTGGCAACATGTCATACATCTAATCATTCTAACAACTTCATAACAAGATTTAGCCATCTTGAGATATATAAATGAAAAAAATAATAATAATAATTATGTTGCAGAATTGTTTTTTATTTTTTTAACTTTCATATCTTTCACTTAGACAATGCAATTGAACCTGTAGAAAGAACCAAATTCATCAGACAAGGTATAGATTCACCTTCAAAAGGTTATCACCTTATGAATACAAGACGCAAAAATTAAAAAACTTTGTAGAATCTCCAAATGCAAACTTTGGATGAATATAATATTTGAAAATTCCAACTTCAATTTGAATTCCAATCTAAGTAAATATTTAGGTTATAGCAACGTACAAGAATGGCCTATATCTGTTTCAATTGCAACATGAAGAATTTAAATCCTCTTAAGTAGAATAGACTTGTGCCAAAAAAATTAAATTAAAGTAAAATATGTAAAATATGAACAATGTGTGTATGCTTCATATTGGATATTAATAAAGATAAATCAGAAGAGCAAGCAGGTGTGGACATAAATTTTTTGATAAGTAAAATACCACACTATAGGTGTGGACATAAATGAATCAAAATAAGACTTAATATCTGTTAGAAGCTATCGAAAAGACATTGAATTAATATTCTTTTTTTAAAAAAAAAAAAAAAAAAAGGGGGGGGGGGGGGGGGTGTCTATGGTCTACCCCCTAAAAATAGGACCTTCAATGTCAGAAGTCCTTCGCATTGCTTCTAAATGGAAAACTGACAAGAAAAAGGAACACTACACGGTAACAAAATAAAACAACTGATGTCCTAAACAAGAAGACAGTCAAACAATCAAGGTCAGAAGTGGCAAGGAAAAAAGCTTACCCTTGCTGCATCCCATATTTTCACAGTTCTGTCAAAGGAAGATGTTGCAAAAAGAATTGAACTTGGTCTAAACCGAACATCTGAAACGAGAAGAGAATGCCCTTCTGATGTATTAATGGAACCCAAAGTTTCCATGTTCCAAATGGAAACCTAGCAGTGGAAATGCAATTACCTCAGAACTTATGCAAAAGAAAAATGCAAACTAAATTTAAATGATGGATCACATCAAACCACCTTATTTTCATGCCCCGCACTAGCTAATAACTTCCCATCTGATGAAAAATGGCAGCACAACACCTTGTTTTTGCTTGAGTGGAGAGTAACAACCTCTTCAAATGTGAAGCGTACTAGATGGTGACAAAGCTTATGTTAAAACAAATATCAATGAATGCTTGGATAATATTATTGCAATGTAGTGCATCATTCCCCTTTCACTGTTTTGTATTACGGACATTTAAGTAAAAGTGTCCCAGTAGATTTCTGATATGTACCATCTACTAGATTCTGAGATACACCATCTACTAGATTCTAGGCATAAATTCCATAATCTTGTCAACAAACTACAAAGTACCTTGATACTGCAAGTGTAGAAAATTACCTTCATGTTCATCTTTAGTGCAAGCTATAGAATGGTGTTTTAAACTGCCGAAAGGAGTACTTGTACAACCAGCATTTTCATCATTATGGGACAAATAAGATTCAACATCGATAGGTTGACTGTCGGCATTTATATGATTCTATCAAGGGTAATCCATGAATAGAGCAAAAATTAGAAGACATAAAAGCCAAAGATAGCAAGCATACAATAAACAGACGCGTTCAACAAATATGATGATAGAGTTGCTAATATTTATTTTTCTTTATCTTATAAATATGATTGTCAAGTGATGAAGGAAAAACCCTTTCAAGGGGTATGACCTACCACTATATTGTATGCAGCTCTTGAATATGACCTTGTCTGACTCTTTCTGTTATTCTGATTCAAAACAGGTAACATTAGAAACAGAAAAAGCAACATATACAGACATAAGTATGTACATATATGATTCATATAAGAAACGATAACCTTTCACCAAGAGAGGAAAGCATTAATCATCACCTTTCCTAACAAAGAAAATGACTTAAGTAGGGTTACAACTAACCTCTAGGAACAGCTGCTGCTCTAGTTGATCATGTTTCCACTGGTCCTCTGCAGTTTGTTTCATTTGGACCATCATCTGAATCATAATCAACTTATGATCGGGAACAGATGATGAAAATTTTGGATGTAATGTCCAATAAAAATTTATGAAAGTTTGACAATTAAGACATGCATTTGATTCATTTATGGAATTAATCCTTTCATCAGTTCAAATCTATAATATTTATCAAAAGAAGAGGGAAGTGAAAACACAAGAATACAAAAACATCAAAAGCTCAACGAGTCTCTAGGAAAACCATTACTGGGATATGGAGCTCGTCCTATCATAGATCAATAGGCCTCCACACTTATTACCATCTAAATTCATCTGAAAAAGGCATCGTCACAAAAACTCGTGGTCAACTTTCTTCTGTAATCGGTTTCTGCTTTTGGTTGGGAAGCATCAAAACTACTTTTGGTTTCCTCTTCTCCAATTATATTTCATACGTAGACTGGCTGGTATTAGGATGATCAGTAACAAGATAAAAAGTTCACCAAAAGCAATTTTAAATCTAAGCTCTAGAATTTTCTTGCTACCTCATCTTCTTCAGTCCAGCTCATTGACTTCTCCACAAATCTAAATGCTTTTCCACAAGTAAACTCAAAACCCAGGGTCCATTACAAGTTTGACAGAGGTGTACATGATTGTAGATCTTTCTTATCGAAGGCAATTTCACATTACTATACAGGATAATTTCTTTGTATGTATACATGGTCAACAATCAATAAAGGATAATAGAAGGATTATATATATATATATATATATATATATATATATTATCTATGTAATAATTACATAATCAGGATGGTTTTTTCATGTCCAGGAGTTGGCATGTAAGAATTTCTTAGGAACTGTTACCATTGCTTTTGGACTATTTTCTTATCAGATGAACAAAGTGTTATCCATCACAAATGTGAATAACCTGACACAATTTTATTAAAACATGCAGAGCACGTCAAATGTTAACATGGGATATAAATAGTAGATTGGTTGTGTAGCTGTCACACTTTTACCTGCTGATTCACATAAAATTGCATGTACACAGTAATTCATATCACAACTCCAGCTTCTTTGATAAATAGGGAAACCAATCATCTGGAACTTGAAAGTCATTGTTTCCGCTAACCTGTCGATCCTTTGCAGATAATTCCATTTTGTCAAGCATCAGATTTGGACTATCAAAATTGGACGCGCTTCCAGGAAAAGTTGATATCTCGTTTCTATGCATACGTGTCAGTACTTGAGCCAAAAGTGCTTTCTTAAGTTCTGGTGCCAACATCTGAAAATGTTGCTGAGAGTTTAGTGCCTGCAAAAGTGAATTTAGTACCTGGTGTCCCAAACCTTGAGGAATTTGGTCAAGTTCCAACAGAAATATGAAGCAGACTGAAATAGAAAATTTAACTAATGCTCAACAGCAATTATTGAAAACAACAAGAACATTAAACGTAGAAGTGTCGCTTAGAGGGTTCGAGTTCCAGAGCCAAGTATGTGATAAAAACTTACAGTTAAAGGCCATCCATCCAGTGGTGCTGAATTGATTCCCTCATGCATCCCTGCAAAGATTGAAATTTATTTAAAACATCAAGTAGATAATAGCCATTCCTTTAAATGAAATAAATCAGAGAAAAATATTGCTTCCTAATTATATGTTTTTTCCAACCACTTATGTGCAATTATGTCCAATTTAAAAGAGCTAAAGTTCCAAATTTAGTGACTTATTAAAACATTTGACCCAATGTCAATAACTGAGTTCAATCCTTGGATCGCTTGATTACCCCAAGATAATTAAAGGAACTAAGACTTGATGCAACTAAAACTACATGGCCACCATGTCCTGCCATGGAATACAAAGCATTAAGGTCAACAAAAGGCACTCATCGTTAATTCATTATGCAGTAATATGCACATCACTTTGTACAATGGGTTTCTGGACATTACTTATCTCTGACCATTCCCAAAAGAAATTAGGAAAAAGAATACAAAAAAAAAAAAAAAAAGGAATCCAATTAAAATTTTTGAAGATTTGTTTTAGGATCAGATAAATTGAGGCATCAGTTTCATGTTGAAGTCTAAAGGTCTTTAAAGAGCATGGTAGGCTAACAACAGAAGCAAAATAAGATATCCTTATCATATGTATAGTTAGTTCATAATATAATAAATCACAAGAAGCAAACAGCACACATCATCTTATTTATTCAATACCATAGCACTAAGGTTTGTGTTGAACAAAAAATGAGGTGAATTGGCTAAGCTGATCCCCAAGATTTTCCAAAGAAGAATTGCTAATCTAGAAAGTATGATATAACGAAACCTGCATCAGGTGGTCCGGTAATTGGGAGCTTCATTTTTGGTATTCCATACAGCATGGAATCCATAGGTACAGTTCTCTCCATTCCAATGACATTTCTATTTTCCTGCAACACCAGTATAATTAATCTTCAAAAAGATTCTAGCAGTTAGGAATTTTCATGAGAATGTTTGAATGGGTTTGACTATACTCTCACAACCAGCTGTTGAGCCTGCTCAGGAATTTGTTGCTGTGGATGGCTGACACGTGAATAAGAAATGTCAAAAAGAAAAGATTAAAAAACCCTCTATATGTAAATCAACGAAGCCAATTAACAGTAACAATTATCATGTAGGCAATCCTCTTAATGTAAGGAAAACAATTTCTCAAAGTACCCTTTTTAAATTTTCCTAGATCAGAGACCCATAAATCTAAGGACTGTTACTCTCCTTTCAATGAACAAAGAAATTTATATGATGTATAAATAAGCCACCTGCTCATATCAGTTTGATATGATACAAAGTTACAAACATTATCTCAGAAGTACCTTAAACTGATTGCGGCTGAATTTGGGAGTCTCAGTTTGTTAGCATCAAGTGAACATAAATTGGGGTCAAAATTTCCAGTAGGATGCTTAAGACGCTCTTCCTCATACATTTTCGCAGTCAACAGACAAGCAGCTGGTAGCCCATATGTATTATCAAGGTCAGGAGTCACAGTTAACTGTCCGGGCCTGTGCTGGTTCATCACTAACTGTGACATTGTTAAATTGATTTTTTGTTGCTCATTCTCGGTCATTTGGGTAGCCTGAAAATTAAACAAGGAATTCCTAGAATGCACCATCTTACAACAAAAACTAAGCACAGTGATACCTCAAATTCGATAAATTCTCACCTTAACCAAACCCTCTGCCTCGGCATACTGAGGCTCCAGTTGCCTAAAGGCATATACATCAAAAAATATTGACCACCATTCGAATAAGAATCCTCCAGGAGAATCATCAATCACTGGAAACAAGAACCTCACGTTTCTAATCAACAAACAATCAACTTAAGGTGACAATGTAAACATCAAAGCCACCCAAAAATATCATAATGGGCGGCATAGTGCAATGCAGTGAGCAAGAAGCCTCGTATAATCAAAAGGGAACAACAAATTAACATGACCCATATTGAAAGCACAATTTAACAACATAATGGACAGACATTGAACAAATTCCCTCCAATTTTCCATTCTCAAGGAAAACGACAAAAAAACAAAAAAAACAAAAACAAAAACTCGTAGTCAAAGATATTACCAACAAAATTAAGCAACAAACTCTCAAGCTAATAGAAAAAAAAATATATATATATTAATAGTAACAGTAATTAACACAATCAACATCAGGAGTGCATCTCAGTACTAACTAAACAAGTACATTCATCCATTAGAAGCGTATTAAAATAAGAATAACAGAGACATAAAATAAGAGCCTGCAAGGAAGAGAACATTACCAACAGGATTGTCACAAATATCGGCCTCCTTCTTGAAAATTGCAGCAGTCTTATGCATCTTCTTTTTCACCAAATAATCATGCAGATACATATCAAACCTATAACCCCCATCAAATGATTCAAATCGACAAAACACAAATTAAGCACCCCAAGAACTAAAAGAAACCCATTACCCATACATACACCAATGAGAAAAACACCATTCAAGCAAAGAAACTCACATCTTCGCAGCATCCCAGTCATCACCTGACGCCATAATTTCTTCCACCACCTTCGCAATCCTTCTCTGAAAAGAAATAAATGATTCATCCAAACAAAAAAAGAAAAAGAAATGAGAGCATGAAACCAAGTGGGTTGGACTTAGACGAAGATTGCGCAGTATACGCAATTCTAGCGTGACCCATTTGGGGTTTCTTAGTGAGAGAGAGAGAGAGAGAGAGAGACCTGAGCGAGCTAAGCAGCCAGTGACAGTGCCATGCAAAAGAAAAGGGACAAACAAACACAGTGTTAGTTTGCTGGTGTGGGAGAGAGAGAGAGAGGAGAGAGGGTGTACGGACTTTATAGGGCCCACCTGATACGTGTCATTCATAAGGGCGCCTCTTTTTTCTTTTTTTTTTTCCTTGTGCTCAAATGGTAAATCAACCAATTAACTAAATTTAATTAAAATAAAAAATAAATAAAAGAGATAATAGTTAAAGTTAGGATAGTTGCTTTAACATTATGGTAAAATCTCAAAAACTTATACCGATACAAAATTATTTGTTTCATTATTTAATTAATATTTTAACACAACTTTTAAAAATATTCTTTAAGCCACCATTAGAAGAATATATAACCGCATACTAACCACTAACCATCCTAAACCGCCTAACCGCTTTTATAGACGGTTGAAAAAAACCGCTTACCATATATCAACATATATTTCATTTATTTATATATACAAAAAAACGACGTTATTTCATATGAGGTTTTAAATGATAATATTACATTTTGGTTTTTTTTTTTTTTTTAAACATTTAGAATAAGTGTAAAAAAATAGGTGTAATGAAGGCTCAACACCCAAAAATATGTTCAAAATGCCCAAATTTAATAACAAGGAATAGTAATGACATATAAACATGACCAATTTATTTAATGAGGAATAATAATGACATATTAACTGTATCTTGACACAATTAATTTGGGCTCCTTTAGCTCTCAACGTTATTCCATACTTGCTCAGGGAACTAATTTAAAGTACTGACACCGGCCATTGGTTACTCGTCTTGTCCTGTAAATTCTATAATTCTATGGACTTGTGAATTAAGCATGGATCCGATGGGGGTGCAATAGGCTGTCCTTTGGGAAATGCAATAGGGCAAAGCTGATGGGGGCGGGCTCTACCCGATAGGTATTCGGATAGCTCGGATCTCACCTGCTCAAACTGTCCAAACATTTATTTGAATAGATAGAGTCAGGCCCAACTCCCGTGTGAAACTATCTCCTTGCAATGCAACCTTATTCCACTCTATCCCTATTAAAGCAAATTTTTGGATGACTAGATTGACTGATGGGTCACCTGCAAAATAATGTAGAAGTCATTGAAAAATCAGTGGTTCTTGAGGGACTGAAAAGTCTCCAGCCATCCGATACTCAATCAATAGGATATTTTAGAATAAACTGAATGGAGAGAGGTTTTAGAGAGAAGGCAATATCTGATTTTGGGAGTGGTAACTTTTTTTATGAGAGACATAATTATTTGTCACGTAATAAACTTAATAGTGGCATAATTATTTGCCATTTAAGGAACTGTTTGAATAAGCTACTTCATAATTTATATCCGCACCAATCCCGACCGATTAAGCATGGTTTAGAGGCCGGTGTACAAGTGGTTGTAGATATTCTCTCCTAACCAATACCACAATCGCAACCGCTTTATACAGCTATCGGTTTTAAATAACCGCAACTACTTGACCGATTATCGGTTAACCACAACCAACAATCATGCGATTATTCAAAGCTGTTTATTAACCGTTAACCGTTTTTCAAGTAATGGTCTTTTGGGCCTCTTTTTATGACTTATAAGCTCATGTTTTTTGTTATATAGCCAAAGAATATCAAATTCATATTTAATATCTGAAAATTTCACTAAATTCAAGTAAATCACTCAAGCCTCAAACAAAGAGTTCTGAGCCTCTGATGCTCACTCAGCTTGTTCAGTGTCAAGCTCAAAAAAAAAAAAAAAGGGTTCTTTTGCCGCTCTGCGTGATACTTTTTTGGTTTATTAGCAAGAAAACAATGCATTTTCTCAATAGCTTGAACCAATAATTATTTTGTATCTCCATTTGACAAAGAGAATGTGGATATTTAATTATATATATATATATATATATATATATATATATATATATAATTATAAACGGTTAGCCGTTATTAACATTTTTTTATACTTCGAAAGCCATTAACCGAAACCGTTAACCGCAATCGGTTAAGTGGTTGTGCAGTTATTAACAATTATGTGGTTAGCTGTTAGTAGTTAATAACTACTCCGCTTACACCCATAAGGAAATAATGGGGGTGTTTGGCAAACATTTCTCACTTCCACTCTATTTTTTTCACTTATTTAAGAAAAAGTTAAATCCAAAACATCCTTTCTCTTTTTTCACTTTTTATATTATATCAATAGTTTTTTACTATTATTCAAATAAAAAAATTTACTACAAAACAAAATTTTTTCACTTTTCTACAAATCAATTCTAAAATTTTTTATATTTTGTAGCAAACCAATCACTTTTTACTGCTATTTAAACTTTTTACTACAAAAATTCTTCTATCACAAATGTTTGCCAAATGTTTGACTAAATGGTTGGTTTGGTGTGGATATTGATGTAAGATTTGACGCTGGGTTTCTACACATGTAGGCAAAAATTACAGGCAATTGAGTGGAGTTAATCACAATTCACAAGACAAAGAAATTTGAAAAAAGAAAAAAGAGCTTGGGATAATGGATTAGGATTATTTATAATTTTAAATCAATTTTAGATTCTATTTAAATTATGTGAATTTATATCTTTTTTACATTGAACGAAAAAAAAAAATATATATATATATATATATATATATATATATATATATATATATATATATATATATATATATATATATATATATATCTCATTTAAAAATGTTTTTTCTTCATTTTTAAAGAGAAACTTTTTATTTAATAAACAAAAAAACAATTTTTGGCTCAAAACTTTTATATGACATAAAATGTAAGAACCTGATAAAAATGTACTAAATTTTCATTGTTAACGTAGCACATTTTTAATATATAGCATTTTCATGTCATTCGATGCATGAAACGACCTAATTTTATAAAACTTAAAAATCTATAATTTTTTTCAAAAACAAAAATTATAAAAAATCATGATCGAGATAAAGGCCCTGTTTAGTAATCCCCCTCCTCTCCCCTCATGGAGAATTTTTTTTGTTGAGTAAAAGTTAAAAGTGATTGATGTGATATAAAGTAGAAATAATTTATATGGAAAAGTGGAAAAACTTTGTATTGTAGTGGGTTTTTTTATTTAAATAATAACAAAAAATTGTTGATGTAATATAGAAAATAAAAAAAGTTACAAAATATTTTGAGTTGATATTTTTTAGAAGATGTAAAAATAAGGGAAAGGGGGAGGGGAGGGGAGGGGGTTATTAAAACGGGGTCAAAGTCTCATGCATCATAAGAATCGCAGCATTAATATTTTCCTCCTCATCATGGCGGCGAAGGCCACGACGGTTCCATTTGGATCAAGCTCAAAAAGCTTCCCGGCTATTTTGGTATAAGCAATTTCGTGGCGCTTCCCGTCGGCGGCAATTGTGCCGCATATTTGGGCAAGCTTTTCGTCCCCGTGCTTCATGGCAACCGTGGCTGTGTTACCATGGGAGATAAATGTTGCTCTTTCTTGAAATGATGCGTAGATAGTAACTAAGCAGGGACTTTTCTTGGTGCGTAGATAGTAAACGAATTTCTTTCTTCAACACGACTTTGGTTATTTTGCAGGCTGCTATAGCATGTATTAAGACTCTCAACAATTTGTTGTTTTTTTTTTTTTTTTTTAAATACAACATTCATTCAACAAAAGCAGGGTTACAAAGATGATCCAGAGGGATGGGTGTCCCAACAATAAAGTAATAAACTTAAAACTGATAAAAATAGTGCCAAAACTTGTAACACCAGTCAGGAAATGGGTGTGTTTTTAACTCCAAATGAATCAAAAAATTTCTGGTCCTCTTTACCTTGGACAAAGCCAATGATTGGTTCGCATAAAGTGGATAAAGCACCAAAACAATGAAGAGCAGAGGCATGACCCTTGAAAGAGTCTTCCACCATATCAAAAACAACAACCCTTTTGTGGGGATTGAAAGGCGGGCATTGATTTAGTAATAGAAACAACAACCACTTTGAAGGGGTTGAAAAGGGGTGAGAACTGAAAACTGCTAAAATCAAAACAAAAACTCTACAGAAAAGCAAAAACTCATAACATATCATTAGCGGCAGGTAGGCGGAGAAAGGCAAAGTGTGCCGGTAGAAGAGATCAACTCGCCAGCGTGTGAAATATGCTAAGTGAATATGAGAGAATTCTTATAAAACTTAATTATCTGAATAAATATGCTGAGTGTTCGAGATCTGCTTAGATAGATGAGTCTATGAAGACAATGAAGAGCAGAGGCATGACCCTTGAAAGAGCCTTCCATCATATCAAGAACAACAACCCCTTTGTAGGAGTTGAGAGGCGGGCATTGATTTGGTAATGGATAGATGAGCCTATGAAGACTGGAGAGTCACATTTAATGAAATCCGAACAACAAAATGATTAAAAATCTCTATCCAGAGCATTATGTTCACTGATTCAAAAATATGATATTTCATTCAACAACACCAAAAAAAAAATTTGATAACTATTAGAATGTTAATTAAATTATTAAATTTGAATAAACTTAAAAAAAAAAAAAAAAAAAAAAAAAAAAAAGGAAAGAAAAAAAGAAAGAAGAAGCTAGGTCGCAAGGATATTTCATAGGTTCAATGTGGGTCACAAGGAGACCCAGTTTTGACCCACGTTAGGTCTGGTCGTGACCTAACACGTGACCCACACTGGGACATCCCTTTTTTTCTTTTTTTCTTTTTTTATTTTTTTAAATTTGTAATTGAGGGCAAATTTAGAATATTATAAAATTTTCAGGGTATAAAAGTTATTTCACCTCATTTGCCGTATGATTTAATACAAAACCTAATAGATGGAGGACATTGCAAACATTAAAAGTTTAATATAGTCTAAATTGAGAGTTTTTAAAATTTTAAGACTAATATAAAAAAGCGTGGAAGTTCATAAGGAGTTTTGTAAAGTTTTTCCTCAATTTCTTTTAAGTTAAATAATAATTTAACACAGTATTAACTTTTAGGTGGCCATCCAATTGATCACAGTGAACACAGTTTGCCAGTCACCTCAACAATGCCTCTTTAGAATATAATATACTCTGCTTTTACAGTGCTTACTCAGAAATCTTTTCCATTAGGAAAGACATACAAAAAGAAACCTCCTTTCTTAAGGAATACCCATACAAGTTGAAAATAACCCACTCAAGAAGCCCAAGGAATTTCCTATCTGTAAGAAAAAGGAATAACATACAAAGGTGGAGAAGAATAAAGGCAAAGGAATAATAAAATCAAGGCTGCAACTTTATATACATAATGTTCTCCAAATATTTTGAATCATCAATTCATCATTACATTTAAAGAAATGAAGTTCTTCATTGAGTTGCCCTGCTGCTCATGTTTCTGCTTCTTCAAGCCCAAAAGGAGCAAACATAAGGAGGAGGAAGCAAAGAAAGATTCGAAAGCTGAAACCACTCCCGACAATTCTAAACCAAAATGATGGAAGAAGTGCTGTCATTTGCTTACTGTTCTGTCATCCTTATCTTCTCATTCCTTGCTGAAGGAAAGCATATAAAAGCACCTGTCTTTCCATTTGAAATGTTATTAAGTGTCCTCTTAATTTTTTTTTCTTCCCAAACTTGATGATATCTTTTGCTTGTAATGCTATAAGAGAAACAATTTATTTGTTCTTTCCGCTTCTCTCTGGAGAATCATTTGGAACCAATTCCATCTCCCGCATTTGATGTTCAACTGAAACCAAACCCGTCTGTGCAAGAAACCTGCCAAAACCCAACAACAATTCATAAAAGAAGTGTCCAAATAATTTCCAACAAGTCATGCCGATATTTTAATTTCATTCAAATGGTTTTCATACATAAAATGACAAATCTAATCACACCTCAATTTGGCTTGAACAAAGGTTGGCAAGAGATGAACTACACGCCTTTCAGTGCTTTTTTTTTTCTTTTTTTTTTTCAGAACTCGTAAGAACAGAAGACATAAAAGCCTAACGAACACATTGGCACTTCAGAAACATAGCCTAACAAACTGAACATTCATTAGCTGTCTAAATCATGTGCATAATAGGTAGTAAAGTCTTCCGCTATGAATGCATCAAGAGGTAAAGTACATGTTTTAATTTGTAAGTCTTAGCACCCCTCTGGAATTTTAGTGCATTATGTCCTTCAAATACCCTAAAAGAATAATTTTTTAAATATTTCTTCACCCTATCACAATTTATATATATGTCTCATTAATCTGAATAAAGGGTGACGAGGGAGGAGAGGAAAGATGGTGTTAGTGGTTCAGAGGAGTAAATAAGGGGAGGGAAGAGGGGGAGGGTGGTGGCAGTGCGGAAGAGTGAGGCACAGATTGCGTGGGGGGGATGGCGGTGACAGTGCAAAGGAGTAAGGAGGGGGAAGGGGAGAAGGAGGTGATGGTAGCTGTGCATAGGAGTGAGTAGGGAGAGCTCTGAGAGAGAGAAGAAGAAAATGATGACAGAACGGCACTTTGGGTTTGGGTGCAATTTCAATTGACCAAGAAAACACATTCTACTCATTCGTATTTTTCAGTAGCACCAAACATAGGAAAATGCAGAAAATATTTTCCAAAATATTTTATGTCAAATTGAGGTATGAAATATATGAGCAAGCAATAAGCAATAGATCAACTAAAAGCCTACGAAATATATGAGCAAGCAGAGCACAATGCTTCAACAGCATAACAAATTGAGGTAGAAGATATAATCGCCAAAGCCATGTCAAAGCGTACCAGTTTCATTTGTAGGGGCAGGAGAAAATTGGGGATTGAAATTCTAGCTATGCCAAGCTTGACATCCAGCATGTTTTATCCATGGTATAAAATTAGTATAATCCCTCCTTACCCACAACATTTCCAAAAGATAACAATAGGAGTTGAGGTCATGTAGAACTTCAATGTTTTATAGATCAGATCTACGTTATATTTACTATTTATTTGGTAAACAACAACCTGCTTACAAATGCAGCTTTTATACCAACAATCTCTACAGTCTGACCAAAGAGAGTAGAAAAATCAAGATGCCATCATTTAACTTTCTTGAAGAAAATAATGTCAAAAAATACAATAAAATAAACAAATCTCAGTTGATTCAAATTTAGAAATAACTAAGGATGGTTTGGTATTTGCTGTAAACGCAACTGCATAATTCTTGCACGGGAGTGCGAGGAAAACATTTTCTCAAGGGCAATCCAAACAACCCGATAAAAAGACAATCCTACAACTTGGGAGAGAATAGTCTCTTACAAGGAGATAATCACACTGAGGATAGCTTGATCATGTTGTGTAAGGACCCAGGAAAAAGCGTTAGCTACATCTGCGCTATCACTCCAAAATGACTAGTCAATTTGGAGCAGAATCACTTATATTATCTAGTAGGAAAGCAATGTGGACTTAGCACGCATTAGTATTTTTCTATAAACTACTCACTCTATGTAAGCAACTCGTTTTCTCAATTTGGGACTGTGGTGTTACAAATTCCCTCCCTTGTACCCCTGACGTCCTTGTAAGGTCACATCATGTGATTTTGACAGTACCACATGACGCATTACTAGGTGACTCTGATACAATTTATGACCTTTGTGCCTCTTGGGCTTCTAGGTTAACAAACCTAACCTTAGCGGGTTGGGAGTGTTACATGTTGACGCCAGAGAAGAAATTCTGGGTCGAGTACTGTTTGGGTAGAATCTGTGGAAGAAGGAACCTATTGTGGAGGTGGTGGAATGGTGCCATCAAAGATAGCCGAATAAATTTTGGCCATTAAGGTAAGGAATAAGTTGAGCTTTTCCATAAGAGGTAATTGTCGCAGGTGAGTTTCAAAGAAATAGAATGCTGCAGGTTAACGACAGTGGCGGAAGAAGCAGTAGTTGTAGAGTGAGTTGTGGAAGAAGAAATTTCTGAGGCCATGGGAAAAAGACGTTGGTATGTGGATGCTTTGATACCATAAACAAACACAGATTATTCAAGAAGATATAATATTGATGGCTTCCACACTCTCAACCTAGAGTTGATGTTTGTATATATAGATTAAACTGTTACAAAAACTTATCACTACACAGAGTTTCATTTTCACTTAAATACAACGTCTATCTTTTATCTACATCTTGTATTATGTATTTGCTCTTTTATCTTCTAGTTTACCGACTTCCTTCTTATCAGTGGAACTCGGTTGGAGACCATCTTTATATGCTGTAATAATTTCTACATACTCCATTTAAAACAAAAAGAAACAAAAGGGTCCAAACTCCAAACTCAGACGTAAACACAAATATGTTCAGATCAGCTGCCATGAGAAGATTTAGAAAGCAACTCGAGAAGCTGAAGAACCAAGTTTCTCACCCATCTGCAAAGCACTCACCCCAGAAATTGAAAAAATCATGTCAATTTCTCCCAACTTCAAGTATTTCAACAAGTTATCCAATGCAAAAAGAGCATTATAGTAGCACAGGTTATAAACAAGCAATTTGGGCATAAGGGTGATCTTAACAAGCAGTAAACTGATTTCTTTTGAAATCGTTATAGCAGCACAAGTAATCCAACATGAAAGAACATCGAGTTTGCAAAATATGAGTTGCTTTTAGTCACACAATCATACAATTTAATATGTGACAGAACACTCAATAACTTCTTAAAAGAAATTTTACTGTACTAAGACATTACATGACCAATTAACACACACACACACAAAAAAAAACCTTAAATCACACAATTGATCCACAACCAAAAACCAATAATTAGAAACCACCAACGAAAACCCATTTACAGTATGAGCACAGTGTCCATAACAAGCAAAAAGCACATGGGTTTTTCAGCGGAGAAATTGAGGTACCAGCTAAGAAGCAGGAACAGGGTCACCGTGATTAGAACAAGGAATGCAACGTGAAGTACCAAGGAAGAGTCACTTGCAGAGAACGCTAAGCCCAGCATCAAAGCAAGGCAAAGACCCAACATCACAAACGTTGATTTTAGCGTGTTCCATGTGGGACCCTGCAGACCAATCAAACAAGCATCACTACTTGGCTGGAAATATATATACACATGCGAGAGATGAGGGGTTGAGATATAGTACGGACGTTGACACCGGGAGCTAAAGCTCCGAGTAACACAGCGTTTGCAGATGATATGCCTTCTCCAACTGATTTCTTATTTTCCATTTGAGTAAGTGAGATCTGGAGTTGCAGTTCCTGAAAATTGGGTGCGCGTCTCTGAGAGGGAGAGAGAGAGAGAGAATTAGAGAAAGAAAGTTTGTCTTAGACCCAGACCTTTAAAACGGTTTTTTTTTTTTTTTAAAAAAAAAAAAAAAAAAAAAAAAAAAAAAATTAAAATGGTTTATTAAAAAAAATGGATCAATTGGTTCAACTCTCTGGCCCAACGGGAGGCCCATTACCAAAAAAAAAAAAAAGCATAATGAAGGTAGGGCTTTAGACCCATTTATTTGTGTTAAAAAGCCATAAATAAAATAAAATAAAATAATCCCATTATTTGTAACAAACTAGAAGGTGTTAAAAAAAAAAAAAAAAAACTAATAATTTGTAATTTTCAAAATTATAGGTCAATGGAACAGATGAGACCCCTTGAATTCGTTGTTCGAGTAGCAATTAGGGTAGCAAATATTAGGAATCCCGTTCATAGAGTAACATGGTTAAATACAGAGTTTCAATTTTTAAAAGAATGTATTGTTGGTCAACAACTATGGAAATCAATTCTATTGAAACTAATTCGTAAATTTTTATTGAGTAATGCTAAATATTACACTCTTATTTTATTGGAATGGAATTCTTTCAATTTTAAATGAATTCATTTTATGGTCAAAATTTAATGTTAGTGTATCTAACGATGTATAAGAAGTCAATATTGATACGTCTTTTAAAAAATTTAAATAATGTGATTTTATATACACCGTTAGATATAATAATTGTTAACCGCATAACAGCAACCGGATAATCGTGTAAGCTGGATGGGGTTAGTGGGGTTAAGGATTAAAAAAAAAGGCAATTAATAACCATATAACCAGTTTTATAATATGTATTATTTTAATATAAAGATTATCTTAACAACTACTTTATACATGTCTTATATACAAGTAGTTCAGTTTACACTTCTTAATCTTACACTTCTCTACTTATCCAAGACTACTCGTGTCATCTAACAGTAAGTGGGTGACTTTCGCCTCTATGATCACTAACAGCAGTTTCTTTATAAATTTTTTAAAAAAATATAAAATAAACAAAATTTAAAAAAATATCACAAAAAATCACCTGCAACCGATTTTTTATTGCTTTTCTAAACATTGGGAATGCTACCGCGCTAGCACTTTAGCTTCTATATACATTATTTTAACATAAAATATATTTCTCATCTCTAATCTTTTTTTCTTGTCATTGGGGATTTTGTAAAAAATGTGAGGGTAGGTAGGAAATTTGTCTTTTGTAAATAAATATTGTGTTAATGGTATAAGGAAAAATAAAGGAAACTATTGTGAAATGTATTTAAATAGGAAAGCAAAAAATAATCTTGTTCCTTAAATTTTTTTTAAAAAAAAAAAAAAAAAAAAATCAAAGAAAAATTGATGCTAGTGCTCTAACCTTCTTCTGTCTTTATCATCTTTTTTTTTTTTTTTTTTTTTTTTAATCTTTAGATGAAAATGGAATTGTTTCAAAGGCTTTCTACAAGTTTTTTAATTCTATTTATGCAAGTATTTACACAAATCATTGTTTATGACATTTATGATGACCACTACAATCAAAACAAGAGGTTCAATGAGATGTTTTCTAACATACCATGCATGTATGTGCAACATTTACATATACTTGGAAGTTAGTAGTTACCTTCGAATTCTGACTATTTGTGTATAAGAACAAGGTAGAAAACTATGTTCCTAACCCACGTGCCAGCTTAGAAAAGGAGTTCACATTTACCTATGCCATGAGCCTTGGAAAAATCAAACTTGTAGATAGCGTGAGTAAACACCTAAGAGCATTCGTGATACGTTGAGATTTTTAGGGTTTATGTGGCACAACACATGGCAATCTTAAAGCCTAAGTCGGTAGAGAATAAGGAGTATAATCTCCATATATTATTTCTCTAAGTGTTTTAGCTAATAAATAATGTATTTTCGATTAGTTTATTTCCTTCATAGTTATTTTCGTGCATGATGTAATGACCGCTAGACCAAATGGTATGTCTTATAACCTAACTATCTTCTATATAAGTGTAACCCTAATCAATAAAATATCATACTGAATATTATGAAAACCTATAACCTTTGTTGGTATCTTGGAGGTTACGACTTCCTCGAAGTAGCCATTGAAGATCACGGCTCTCTCGAAGTAGCCTATATCTTTTTCTTTGTTCTTTTTATTATTTGATTGCATCAATTCGCAACAAGCTCATCAAAATAGAGTTTTCGCCAAATTCTATCAAGTTTCCTCAAAATTGCAACCTTTGTATTGATTAGCAAACATAAACCCCCTTTGTCAAGAAATGGGGTTTCTTTCTTCCGGACATTGCATGACCTATATATATATTGCTTTTAGGAATTTGTGATTTGCTTTGGATAGCATATGTATGTTGACCTACCTTATAATTACATTTGCAATATATTTTGAACTGAATTGTTTTGGGGCCATTCCTTGGTTGACTCACTGTGATTGATAATGAAGGTTCTTGAATTTAAGTTTTCCCTAATGAAAATTATTTTTAAATAATTCCCTAGTGATGATAATGGAAAAGAATGATTTGTTTCCTTGACTAACTAATGAAGATCATGTTTGGATTGTGGGGTTGTAAGGGAGAGGTTAAGTGTTGGTTTTGTAATTTCGGTGTGGAGGTCTTTATGGTTGAATGAATCTGTTGCATGTGAGTTTTTGGTTAGTCTTTCATTAACTCCACATTCTTCCCTCTGCATTGATGATGATTCAGTGCATTCCTTTTTTACAAATGGTGAGACCTTCTTTCTTCCCCCTTTGCATTTAGTACGCAGATTAATAGTATCCAATATAAGTATTCATTAATGAGATTCATCTGCTGATTCAATGCATACAAACCAAATGTGATCATGGCAAGGTTATTCGAGGAAGGAGTTGCAAGAAGCTCCCCATATATGACCACAACAAACGTACTGCCTCTGTGGAGATAAACATACATCCTTCTTTAATAGAAGGCAACGATTTCTTAATAACAAAAGTTTGTCTAAATAACCGGTAGCTCAAAAGTATGTCTAAATAACCAATACTAGTAATCATGACAAGTTCCTATGTCTCGGTATGTAGTTTTCATAAGTGCTCGATGAGGTCCAACTGGAGTTAAAAATGAGTTTCCTTATATCTAATACAATGATGGCGTCGAATGAACTCACTGAAGTCATTTGTAGGCCCGTGTGTCACTGGTTCAAGTGGTTCGTTGAATTGTTCATATTTGAAGTATTCTGCTCCATTGTTAGCCCACTCATTTTCAACGATCATATTATATAAAAATACGCATGTCATTATAATGTCTTTGAGTGTTTTAAGGTAAAAAAATCATGCAGGTCCATGCACTATTGCAAATTATGCTTGAAGTACTCCGAAGGCACGCTCCACATCCTTCCTTGATGACTCTTGGGATGCAACAAAGTGTTTTCTTCTATTCCCTTGTGGAGATGAAATTGTTTCTATAAATATTGCCAACCGCGGATGTATGCCATCAAGGAGGTAGTATCCAACTGTATAGTTATGATCGTTAATTGTGTAGTTGACAGGAGTAGCACGCCCTTGAGCAAGGTTAGAATATATTAAAGACCTATCTAGTACGTTTATATCATTATGAAACTCGGATAACCAAACAAAAAAAAATGCCATATCCAAATATCATATGAAGCCACCGCTTCCAAAACAACAATTGGTTCTTGGATATAACCAGAATAAATACCTTGACACGCAACCGGACAGTTCTTCCATTTCCAGTGCATGCAATCCATGCTCCCTAACATGCATGGAAATCCACGCTTTTCGCCTTCTGCTATCAATCTAGCGATGTCTTGATTGTTGGGTGACCTTAAGTATTCTTCTCAAAATTCTGGAATAACCGCTTTAACAAACTTTTTTAGACTCTCTATTACGGTAGGTTCTCCAACCTTCAAGTATTCGTTCAGCGATAACACCATATGCAAGCATCCTAAGTGCGGCAATAATATTTTGAAGGGAAGAAAAACCGAGTCTTCTATAACCATCTCTTCGTTGGACAAAATAAGTATACAACGCTTCAACCGCATTTTGAATACGACAAAAAATAATACGACTCATCCGAAACCTTATTCGAAAATATTTGTGAGGATATATTGGTCGTTTAGCAAAACAGTTGTGAAAAAGATATTTCTCAGCTTGCAAGCAATCACGCCTAATGAATGTCCCGTTTAGAAGGACCATGTAATGTTGATATTTCTTTTTCCATAGCAAGTTTCACAATTATCTCTAACTCTTTATCAAAGTCTAATTCGATAAGAATCATTTTTTGAAAAAGAGAGCAAGCCATAGAGAGAAAACTCAGATTGAAAGTGAATGATAAACTCTCGAAAGTTTGATTCTACTCTCTTTGATAAATAAAGGTGTGCATTTGCTTCAATTAAATGCATAGAAGAGATAGCAAATGATTGTGCACCAGAAATAAAACATTCAATTGAATTAAAGAAACCATTAAGTTCAATTGAGTTCAATTCAAATGTAGCCATGTCTTGTCCTCTGTATCATTCAATTATGCATCAAGTCTAAATTACCATGAATATGTTTGTTGCACCAAATACGAATGATGTTCAAATTATTTTTTATTCATATTGGTCTATAATTGAAGACATGCATTTAATTATGGTTTGTTCAAATGAATTGTCAGATATACGATATCATGGTCATTTACTCCTTCATTATGTTGAAGTGGTTGACGTTTGATGTTCAATTTTGGTTTCATGACAGTTGAAGTGATTGCTCTAAATCCAATAAAAAAATATTTACTTAAAGTAGATAAATATTTAGAGAGTTCGATGTTTGATGCTTTTAAAAAATGACTAGCTAAAATAATAAAATGTAGATTTTTTAGCTAAAATTTGTTTAAATTTTGACTAATTCACTAAGAATATTGTGAGTTTTAAATTACTCGCAAGCGCACGAATTGTTTGCAATATAGTGTATGTGCAAATGTGTGGTTGAATCCACAGGGAATTGTGTTGTGAAAAATTAATTTATATTTAAACTAATTATATTTCAATATAGTTCTGAATTTTTGGGATTTTGTGAATAAAAAAGAACATAAATAAAATATAATAAAATAAAGCAAATGAAAAGATACTAAGGTTTTAAGATCCACACCCACCAAATCATAGCAACATATTCTCATGTTCATTAATACATATTCGAAGTTATCACATTACAAATCTTATATATGTTCTATTATGCTTCAAAAATTAATTAGATCATACAATGAATCAGTTATTTGCACAAATCACAAAAGATATTCAGTTTAAACCAAATCATCAAATGTATCTATAGAACGAAACACAATGAATATCCATCGTTTTTTATAAATGAAAACCCAAGCAATCAATTAAATAAAACTATCTTAAATCATCACAAGTATCCGTAAATCACAATAAATATCCAAGAAATCAACTCAATAATTGACTTGAAGTAGAACAATTAGAAATCAAAAACTCATAAAATCAGATAGTATAAACTCTCATGAAAATAATATTTATCTTCAATGGTGAGGTTTCATCCTCAACCTTAGTTGAGAATTTAGCTACATATGATATAAAAAAACAAAACTTAAAACCTTGAATTAACTGAGGTAGCCGGTTGGCCAAAATCGCCAACCGGCTTTGGTAACCGGGTAACCGGTTAACCAATTTTTTAATAATTGGCGGTTACCGGTTGGTACCCGATTATTTGAATTGGTAACTAAATTTTTTTAAATTTTTTTTAAAATTTGGGTATTGAACCTACTTTTTGGGCTTAATTTAGACTTTTTTAGCCATTTTAAAAAAAAAAATTCAAACTTTTTGGCCTAAGTTGAAATGAAAGTAAAAGTGTAAAATCCTCAGTTTTATTATTTTAGTTTTTTAAATAAATATATATACCCGATAACCGGTTATAATTGGTTTCAATATTTTATAAACCGGCAAAAGCTTTGGTAGGGCCGGTTACCGGTTATTTTCAACCGGGTACCAAAACGGTTGGTACCCGGTTGAAAATAATATTTAAATGCAAGTAGAGGGTATAATAAAAAATCTGTTGAAGAAAATATAAAAAAAAGTACTTATATTTTTTTAATAGATATTTTGACTATTATTATTAAAAATAATCTTAACAATTGACTGACCTGATAATTACCGTTATTAAAAATAATAACCGCAAAAGCTCCCTGCACAATTCAGGAATCAGTTCCCTAAAAAGTATATACTCGCAATGTCAACCGCTTGTACACTATCGTTTGAGACTTTTATTTTTATTTATTTATTTTAAAATAAAAAAAATAAAACCCTAATAAGCGATATTCATTACTGCCGTCAGCCGTTTCTCTCCCACTCACTCACTCTCTGTGTGTTCTTCTTCATTTCCAAGCCGGTAAGCTCTCCCTCTCTCTCGCCGCAAAGAAGTTCGCCACGAAGAAGTTCACTCTCCGTCTTGGTTTTGCACGGAGCGAGAAGAAAAGCTGTAAAGGTACGGTTTTGTCATTCGTGTGGTCTGTTTCTTTATAGGATTTTGAAGATGATAGATGGTAGAATCGTACTTTTGGCTGTGTGACAACAATTTAGAATCTTTTGCCCCGGTTGCTGAACCATTTGAGCTCTGGTTGCTGTAAAATTTGCTGGAATATTTTGGGGATTCTCCCTCACTTCTTGCCACGGCTACGTCATTTCTGTTCTTTATATCGATGTGTGTGTGGGCATGTTAATGGCGTTTATTCTTGCATGGATGCTGTTTGCTAAAGGTAGGTAGATGAATGAGCCCTTTCTCAGTTCAGTCCGCGGTTTTTTGTGAGTTTTGTATGCTGGAATAAAAGAAACCCCCCCCCCCCCCCCCCACCCTCTCTCTCTCTCTCTCTCTCTCTCTCTCTCTCTCTTAGCTGTTTGTGTGTGGAACAGCATGTTGATAACTTCGATCCTATGGATTTTGTTTGGTAAAGTTAGAACAATGAAGCTCTGTTGGAATGTGCCCATCAAAATGAGAGGGCAGGGGAAAAATCAATAATGAGATTGAATGTTGGCTGATCTCCGATGATGGCCAAGATTCTGTAAAGTAGTACCTTTTATTTTTCGCCGGTTAAAATGTGTCTATCAAAATGTGAGGGGTATCATTTGATTTTTTTTTGGATGAATTAAAACTTTTAAAGACCAAACTCAATCAATTACAATCCCTCCAGTAAACACTGGATCCAAAACTCCCAATTTGGGAGAACACAGTATAACCTATAACAACAGAAAACTACACCGAATTACACTTAATGCAGCAGAGACTGCATATTCCACATATGAGCTAACTTGACATTTTGAGCATTCCTCTTAATCTTTCCCTTGAACAAAATCCTTGCTCTAATCACATTTAATCTGAGCTTCAATACATTCCTCTGTTCTAGGAGTATTCCCATGACCTTTTCGTTGCCTCCAAAGATGGTAAACCGTAGAAGCAAAGCAAAGTTTACAAAGCAGACTTTGCAGGCTCCTTCCTTTTAACGTATCATTCAAATTTCAATAATGCGATGGAATGTTGGTTGCTTTCTTTTTCATAATCAAAATCCACGTACATACATAGGTCATATACTCTTGAATTATCTTCATATAGTACTGGTGATCATGTGATTCATGAGTTTAATAAACTCTCTGGAAGTGTCTCATCTTGTTGTATGTTTTATCTTAAATTTTCTTCTTTCCACAAGAGAAGACGACTTCTTTCTAAGGTTTCTTTGGAGTGATTAATCAGCATTAACTTTGAACTTATAGTCGTTTCACTTTGTTCTAAATCGTTCCAAGTTTGGTATAATGATATGATTTACGAGCCTAATAATTGAAGAGCCCATTGTAGATAAAAATAGGGAAATCCTACCGCTCTAAAGTTTTCTCATCTTCTATTTCTCTTTTTGTTTCTTTCTTTTTTTTTTTTGGGGGGGGGGCGAATGAATACATCTCATACGTTGTTTTAGATAAATTAAATTAGTTCTATTTGGTTTCGTAGTTTAGGATATAGTGTTAATTTACGAATTAATATGAGGGATAAGGTAAAATGTTAGTTAAGAACAGTTAAAAGGTGATAGAGTTTCGGAGTTTTTGGCCCTAGCCCAAAGGTGGGAGTTTCTCAAAACCCATATTGTTTTATTTGAAAAGGATGTGTGTAGTAGCATCAGTAAATGCAGTAGATTGGAATACAAATGAGGCCAGCACAAGTTCATCAGCCACAGCCACATGGCTATTGTTTGTTGGTTTTCATCAAAGCCATTTAATGCTTTTCTTAACCAAGAAATGTACGAGGTGTTCATAGCTTACATTGCAACCGCATGTCCTTTCTTGCTCAATTTGGCTGCTGTTAGGATTTTCCTTTTAATAAAATAGAAACAGCCTAATACTATTGGCCATGGAAACATGATATGATGCATAATATGGAAAATCTTTTAAAAGCATTACTTTACATGATCTTAATTTGTGCATTAAATATGAAAAATCTCTTCTAATTAATGGTCACGGTACTCCTTGTCAGAATAATATTGGAGAAGTATATCCGAAAGAGAGAAAGAGTAGAAACAAGTAATGGACTACATTGTATTTGATAACTTGTTCCTTACAATATTACATAGGTCTCTATTTATAGAGAGACAATGAGTGGTAAGCAAGAAACCCTAAACTACATATGGTAGGATATAAAGCTTATCAATTACCTGCGTATATAAATATATTCTTCCATAAATAGCTAGACTAAATAAGGTAGAATATATGTGTCAATTCTGCACATAATGAGGCATCAATTCTGCTAACATCCCCCCTCAAATTGATGCTGGACGATCTAGAAGCATCAATTTGTCAATTAGGAATAACAATAATACTATAACTATAAAATATTCTAATATCCCCCCTCAAATTCAAGATGGAAAATTCTGAAATCTTGAGTTTGATTATTCTTCTTTCTCTGAAAACCTTGAACTGGAAGAGCAACGAAAACCTTGAACGGGAACTACTTCCCCTGAAAACATGGAACGAGAATTAATCTCCCTGAAAACCTGGAATCTCCGATCAAAACCGGATCACACCCAGAATCGCTGATTGTACTCGGCTACTACCCAGAACCGGAAAACCTGGAATCACCGATCAGAATCGAATCATACCCAGAACCTGAAAACCTGGAATCACCGATCAGAATCGGATCATACCCAGAATCACCGATAGGAATCGGCTACACCCAAAATTGGCCGCTCACCCAGAATCGGCCACACCAAAAGTAGACTTCCTCATTCGGAACCTGTCCACGCCAACTGATTCCACAACCGTGGAATGACACCACACCAAAGGACCGCATCAGAATCGGCCGACCACACAGAAGAGAGGAGCACCCACTAGAAACTTACTCTCTGATTCACCCCCCCCAAAAAAAAAACTCCTTCCTCCTGGAGAAAGCACCGCACCACACGTAGCCACAGCAAAACACACTGCACCACGCCGCACCAGAATAACACCAACACGCTGAACCGCAAATAAGACTGCACCGAACCGCACCAGTCTACCACTCCAGAACTGAGATCAGAACCGAGATAGAAGACCCACCAGAAATTTACAAGAGATCCACGTGACCAGAAATCCACACTCATGACACTGACACTCACCAAGGAATGAATAACACACTGATTTCATCCTTCCTCGTTCACCAGAAATTCATAGTAGGCCACGGGAGGCCACTCCAGAAATTCACCACACCCACGAGAATAACACGCTAAACAGAAATTCTCACAGGAGTTCACAACAAACTCCTTCAAAGAAACACAAAACCTGCCTTTTTTTTTTTTTTTTCCTCCGCCCACAGAACGCACTCCACGAGTCCACAGGATCGTACCCTGTTTCACCGCACCAACACCTAACAACACCAAACCCTCCAGGTTCCACGACCCACACAGATTCGCACAGCACAGAACACCAAACTTCACCGCACAGCAACCGAAAACTATAACACAGGAACCAACCGCTCCACAGAAGTACAGTAAGACAGCAACCCAACTGTAGAACCCTCCAGAATTATCGCACCTAGAATCAACACAGAACAACACCGATAGCTAAGGTGCTGCCTAAGGACATGCTTCTTTCTCTGGATGCAAACAACTTTTGGCCACTTCATAATAGCCCACCACACGTTGAACTGGTTCTGAAACAGCCCACCAAAGGACACGTACGCTCTCCTAAGGAATGGAGAACACACCCAGAAAACGCATCAAATCAACGCCGACAGTAAGAACACGCACGCTGCACCTGTAGCCAAACCGCAGTTGTCTTCTCCAAAAGCTGCTGGAAAGACACCAAGACTGCACAGAAACGCCGGAAACGCTTCTGTCCACCATAGATTGCATGAGACAACCTCAACAGAGATTGCCGGCAGTCATTCAGAAATCGTTGGACACCAGAAATCTCCAGACCGGAAATCGCACAAATACACCACCAACTGGACGGAATCACCCAGAACCTTCAAAAACAATTGCCCAGGCCAGATCAACCAGATCGGCTAGGCACAGTACTCGTTCGACAGCACACCCACCGCCGAACAGGACCAATAGCTCAGTCCCAACTCCACAGAAACTGCCGAAGAGCAGTTTTAGAACCCACCGGAAATCACCCTAGAACAGAACCTCCGAGAAACACCCAGAAACAGAATTTCCGAGAAACACCCAAAGGGACATAATCAAACAGAACACCAAAGGAACACTTTGATACCCACTAACCCAGGAAATTGAAAGACTAAGAAAACCTAATTTAGATGATTTGTGGCTCTATACCATGTCAGAATAATATTGGAGAAGTATATCTGAAATAGAGAGAGCAGAAACAAGTAATGGACTACATTGTATTCGATAACTTGTTCCTTACAATATTACATAGGTCTCTATTTATAGAGAGACAATGATTGGTAAGCAAGAAACCCTAAACTACATATGGTGGGATATAAAGCTTATCAATTACCTGCCTATATAAATATATTCTTCCATAAATAGCTAGACTAAATAATGTAGAATATATGTGCCAATTCTGCACATAATGAGGCATCAATTCTGCTAACACTCCTAACAACAGCACTTGCAGTGCTGTTAAATTTTGGTTGAGGGAGCAGACTGAGAGTTGAAATCACATGTTTTGTTTTTAATTTTGGCATTAGCAATCTGAATGTAGTTCTTGGTGAAAGATTTTGAGACACAAAGTGGAGTATTATTTTTATTTCATATTTCGTTACATGCCCTTGATGCAGACTAAGCAGATTCTGCTGGTTATTGAGTTTATCATTGGTGCTTACCTTGTTTAAGCATTGCAGTTTTGGTTTCCTTTTCTGACCGGTATTCCATTAACGTTGACGTGCTATCCAAAGTGTTCTGATTGTTATTACATTACTTTACATCATTTTGTTTCTAATTGTGATATATTGTTTTTATTAGTTTATCAAATAATGGGTCAAACAGTTTGTTTGGGTCAACCCAACATGACCTGTTTATTAAATGTGTTACATGGGTCGGGTCTTGTCGGGTTAACCCAATATGCCTTGTTTATTAATCGGGTAAAATGGGTCGTGTTGTGTCACTCGCTTATTTAAATGGGTCGTGTTAGGGTTGAAGGGTTTGACCCGTTTTAACTAAATGGGTTGTATCAGGGTTGATCCTTAAGACTCGACACACCAACCCGGATTGTTAGCCCTACCAAACCCCCCCACACTAAACCCTAACACTCGTCGTTGCCGTTTCTCGGTAAGCACTTCAGGTTCCCTTTAAACCCTATCAACCAACCCTTCTTGTTCTTGTTGGTGTTGCTTTTTTATTGAGATACAAAGATATTGCGTTTCTACTCTTGGTATGTGCTTTGGTTTTTTACTTGGCTTCTTATGGATAAAATTTGGTTCAAAATCTCTTTCCCTTGGTTTTTGAGGAGAAAAAATATGTGGGTTTTTGTTGGATTAAGGTTTTAGTGGGAATAAGGTAATCATGTCCAGGAATTATGTGGGCATGGTTCAGTTTCTAGTGGCATTCATTTATGTACAGTGTGCTAAAATGAGATTGAATTGCCTGGAGTTATTGTGGGGATTGAGTGGTTTTGCCTGTAAGTATCCTGCACTTCATTCTTGAGATAATTGAACGTGATGGTTAGTTTCTTAATCTCTTCTTTTGTTTCATGACTCCTTGCTATTTGTGTTTGTCGAAAATGCTTCATTTTCTTAATAAATATTATGAAAATGTATGACTAGTTTTAATGGTTAATTAAGTGTAAACGTTCAACTATGCCATTGATAAGTACTTGTATTGGAAATTTTGGTGTTTTTTTTTTTGTTGTTTTATATTCTAGGAGCATCGTAGTCGTTCTTTCTATTTTTCGCCTGTGAAATTTGTTAGAGCCCTACCGTATTTTTGTTCTGATGTGGGAAACTCAATCTTTTATGTAAGTTCGAGCTAAATGACTGCTGAAATCACTTGTTCGAAGTATTTGATGTTACAAAGTTGTAGAAAAATGGACTTAAGTATGCGTCCTGCCAAGCCGCATCCTGTTGCTAACCTTCCAAAATGTCCGAATCTCTCTAATGATTTGTTGCAGTGCTCCCTTTGCTCTCTTGATTAAGTATCTGTGTTTTATATGTTTGAGATTGCTAAATAGTGGTCACTGTTTTCAGCTTTTCGAGTAGTCAATGGCATCAACTTTTACAGCCATGTCTTCAGTTGGCTCCTTGGCTGCTCCTAGCTGCTGTGTTATGGATAAGAAACTTGCTCCTCCTTTGGACAAGTTGTCATCTTCTGCTTCCATTTCTTCGTGCTCATTTGTTAGGAGGCATAATGTGATGTCACGAGGAAATCACTCTCCCAAGATTTGTGCCATGGCAAAGGAATTGCACTTCAACAAGGACGGCTCGGCTATTAAGAAATTGCAAGTGAGTTTCTAGCTAAGACACTGTTGCGTGTTGATTTATTGGGGAGAAGTTTCTACTTTGTTTTTTTTCCCGCTAGTTTCTATAATCTATTTCTTGTTTTGTTTCAGACTGGTGTGAACAAGCTTGCGGATCTGGTTGGGGTTACTCTTGGTCCAAAGGGCAGGAATGTTGTTCTGGAAAGCAAGTATGGCTCCCCAAAAATAGTTAATGATGGCGTTACTGTGGCAAAAGAGGTATACCATCTATCCGTTGTTTATAGTACCAAGGTTGTTCATTAAACTTCAAAAAGCCATATTATTTTACTGTTGGAACATTTAGGTGTTAGATTTCAATTATTGTTGAATCTAAGGATCAACTGAAGTAGATATGTCTAACGAAATTATGTTGAGAATATTTTTTTTATGTTATGCTATTCATCTTTTTAAATTTTCTCCCTTTTATGTAATTCTTGTTCTCCCTATCATTTGTACACCTAATATCAGCTAGTGTTAGATATTGATGGATTTTGGTTTGTAGGTCGAGTTGGAGGACCCAGTTGAGAATGTCGGTGCTAAGTTAGTGAGACAAGCAGCTGCCAAGACCAATGATTTGGCTGGTGATGGAACCACAACGTCTGTTGTTCTTGCACAAGGTCTTATTGCTGAGGGTGTCAAGGTTCGTGTTTTGATTCATGCCACTGCATTGTTGGAAATATGTAAACTCTCTTTACTTAACTCCTGAAAGAGATCACAATGAACAGAAAACCATAATACGCTTTTTTAGGAACATGTTAGTTGAAATACGGAGAAAAATGCAAAAGTTTTTATTTTTTATTTTTCATCACCTCATGAATGATTTAAATTTTCAGGTGGTGGCAGCTGGTGCGAACCCTGTTTTAATTACTCGAGGTATTGAGAAGACCTCAAAGGCTCTAGTGTCTGAGCTTAAGTTGATGTCAAAAGAGGTAATGTTTGTCTAACTCTGTTTCTGGCTTCAAGTGTTTGTATCATTGTCCCATCCCACCTTAGTTTTCTTCTTTTGTTGTCTAATCGGTTTTTTAAATAATTTATAACGGCAATGGACTGCAGGTTGAAGACAGTGAGCTGGCTGATGTGGCAGCAGTTAGTGCTGGAAACAACTATGAAGTTGGAAATATGATAGCTGAAGCCATGAGTAAGGTGGGTCGTAAGGGTGTGGTGACTCTAGAAGAAGGGAAAAGTGCTGAGAATAGCCTCTATGTTGTTGAAGGAATGCAATTTGACCGTGGTTACATCTCACCTTACTTTGTCACAGATAGTGAGAAAATGGCAGTTGAATACGAAAATTGCCAGGTGGGCATTCTGTTCAGAGTTTCCCTGTTATTTCTTTTAACCTGCAAGTATTATCATGGGAGTAATATATGTAAATTTGCTAATTGATGCCATTGTTTTTTAATTGCAGTTGCTTCTTGTTGATAAGAAAATAACAAATGCAAGGGATCTTATCAACGTTCTGGAGGAAGCTATTAGAGGTGGATACCCAGTTTTGATAATTGCAGAAGACATTGAACAAGAAGCTCTCGCAACTCTGGTTGTGAACAAGCTTAGAGGAGCTCTGAAGATTGCTGCGCTCAAAGCCCCTGGTTTTGGAGAGCGCAAGAGCCAATACCTTGATGACATTGCCATTCTTACTGGAGGTCAGTTGTTCACATCGTGTTCTCTTTCGGCTTAACCTTTCTCTGGTCTCTTCTTTGCTAGTTGCTTTTGTATTAATTTTCAAGTGTTTTGGTGCACTCTTCTGCACTATTGTTGCACGTTGTTGAGGGATTTCTTCATCTGGCTTGTAGGAACTGTAATTAGAGATGAGGTGGGGCTTACCTTAGACAAAGTTGGCAAGGAGGTACTCGGTCATGCTTCTAAGGTGGTGCTTACCAAGGATACTACTACGATTGTTGGTGATGGAAGCACACAGGAAGCAGTAAACAAGAGAGTTGCACAGATTAGAAATCTAATTGAGGTATACATCTCTCATCCTCACTCTCTCTCTGACCCACTCGTCCATACACAACTAGTGAGTGCACGGTTCATTTTGATCATTCTTCATCTAATTAAACTGGTATGCTCTTGCAGGTTGCAGAGCAAGACTATGAGAAGGAAAAATTAAATGAAAGGATTGCGAAATTGTCTGGTGGTGTTGCTGTGATACAGGTAAATTACTAATTACTGGTTGTAAAGGTGATTTTGTAATTGTAAATAATAATCTTGTGCCTAATCAGTTTCCTTTGAACTCAAGGTTGGTGCACAAACTGAGACAGAGCTCAAAGAAAAGAAACTGAGAGTCGAAGATGCTCTCAATGCAACTAAGGTAATTTATATCACTATTAAAAATATACCAGTACAAATAGGCTCAATGTCATAGGTAAATCCTTGTTAGGTTTTCTGCTACAACCAAAGCAGCATCAAAGTTAACAATTTGAATGATTTTCAGGCTGCTGTTGAGGAAGGTATTGTAGTTGGTGGTGGATGCACCTTGCTGAGACTTGCATCAAAGGTGGATGCCATCAAGGACAGCTTTAACAATGATGAAGAAAAGGTAAACTATTTACTGAAGTTTCAAGTCTTGGGACTTGGAAAATTGTGAAAATCTCATGAAGAAATGGAAGTCTTGAATTGGGTAGATATGGTTGAATTTAAATCAATGCATCATTTTGTTTGAGCTGTCAAACAGAGTGCTTTGGGCTCAGGCTATTTGGATTAATTGCAGGTTGGAGCAGATATTGTCAAAAGGGCTTTGAGTTACCCTTTGAAATTGATTGCCAAGAATGCTGGTGTTAATGGAAGTGTGGTTAGCGAGAAGGTATATCATCATTCTTGTCATTGTGGTATGTGTGGAGTCGCTTTTACATTGTACTGTAATGTGCTGACTTTAGAAGTTTTGTTTTTCTTCAGGTGCTTTCCAGTGACAACCCTAAATATGGATATAATGCAGCAACTGGAAAATATGAAGATTTAATGGCTGCAGGAATAATTGATCCAACTAAGGTGAGTGACCATTATTGAACTTAACAAGAAAAACATAAGATGGTTTTGACCTGCTTTCGTATGTTGAAATTTTGAGTGAATTTATGATAGAATATGAGTGTAATTTATTGCGAGTGCAACCATCTGGCAATGCTGGTAATGGTGTTGAGGTGTAACTAGAGTTTTGCTGTCTGATTTGGAAAATATGTGTTAGTGCGTCTCTCTGGCATATGGATTACTACTTAAGAAAGATAAAAAAAACACTTTGTATTGCTCAGAAAACTCTTGTAACATTTTGAGTAATCTAAACAGTTGAATAGTTCCTAGCCTTGGAACTTGTGAAATTACCTTGTATCTGGTGACTTGTCAAACATTTTCAAGTTTGAAACTTGTGCATTTTTGTTGTTTCAGGTGGTGAGGTGTTGCCTTGAGCATGCAGCCTCGGTGGCAAAAACATTCTTGATGTCAGACTGTGTAGTTGTTGAAATCAAGGAGCCTGAATCAGTACCTGCTGGGAACCCCATGGACAATTCAGGTCTGTAGTTTTTGCTGATTTGAAATTGTAACTCTGCCAACCACTGCTTCCTTTGAAATTCATTCATGCCTTGTGATTCTTTCTTGGTTGCATCAGGATACGGCTACTAAGGTGGATTGACGAGAAAGGTGGAACCTGTGTGGTAGCCAAAGAGATGCTAGGGTTTTTATTTTTTTGTAAAATTATTTATCTGCCAGCATAAGAGATTCTGGTGAGGCTAGCTCGCTGGAGTGCGGCATATTTTCCAGGCTTAAAGCATAAAAGAGCAATGCCATTACAAGTTCAACGTTGGGTCATAGATGCGAATGCTCTTTTGGTGATTTTCGTTCTTTTTAACCCAATCAGCTCGCACACGCCCTCTAAAGATTCGACACGCATTGCATTGCATTGCATGCATTTATAATTGTCAGACCCTCTACGTGGTAGAATATGTCAGATTGCATGTGGAAAGTATGCTGCTCCTTTTTTCATTTAACAAGCAGAATGCGATGGGGATATACACCATAAAAAGAAATTGGGTTCATTTGGCCAAACTTTTTTGAGGGTTTTGGTTTTGATGATATATATATATATATATATATTTTTTTTTTCTCTGAAAAAATAAAAAACTGCTCTAAAAAAGCATTATCAAATGAGCTCAATACTCTTAAAAGGGAATAATCAGCATTCACATCGAATAGCTTACGGACGTAGTAGTGATACATGGGGGATGGAAAACCGTCTACCATCATCTTCTTTTTTATTTTTAAATAAAAAATAAATAAATTTGTCTTTGGATGTGATAGCAAAGGACAAATTTATATATTTTTTGATTTAAAAAATTATAAGAGAGTGATGGGAGACGGTTGTTTGTCTCTCACCTATCATTTTTCGATAAATTATATCCAAGTTGGGCATGGTTGAGTACCATTCATAATACCCAAAAGATCAAAACGCTTCAGAGAGCAAGAAGAAAACGAGAAATCCATACAAAATAGTAGGAAAAAGTACACACTCTCTTCAATTACCGTATTCTCCTCAATTAGGGACAAGGATTCTCTCAAATTCATTTGAATTGGAGAGCATCCTGTCAGTTTTATTTTCAAGACAACTTTACCCTTCAAATAAAATCATTTGAATTGGCCCTTGTCCTCTCAAATTCATTTGAATGGGAGAGCATCATGTTAGTTTTATTTTAAGAAAATTTTACCCTTCAAATAAAACGGCATGTGCATAAAGTTCAGGCAAATGTAATTCATGGGTACAAGGCCATTGAATTTCATAGCAATTGAAATTTTCAACACATGCTTCAAATCAGGTTTGATCAGTGAGCGAATGTGTCAATTTAATTCCGAAAATTGTGGACAGCCGCAAATTTTTGACACTTTTCCAGTCTTTCTTCAAACCTCCTCTTTCAGAAGGAAAAGTAAAACATATATGTACATATATACATGCTGCATGAAGATGAAGACGCACAGAAATTCATGCCCCCAAGTGGACTGCTAGTATGAAATGTTTATCACTGAATTTTTTTTTTAACTTCCCATATATGTAGGGCCTCTCGGGGTAGGATCTTGCTGGAGTCTCCATTCTTTCTCTTTAAGATACTGCAAAAGTGGCTGTGGCTCAATTCTCATGTCTGTCACAGCACCACACCCAAAGGGGCTTGGCCTTTGGTAACCATGAAAGAGCTTCTCCCTGTGTTCATCTGCACTGTAAACAAGGGGCAAAGCAGATTGCAACTGAGGGCTCTCCATATATACACTTGGGTTGTAAGCCATAGGATTTCCCCACCGATCGAAAACCCCAAACTTGGAAGCTTCATGGTCTTGGACGTTTCCAAGGTTACCAGGAGCATAAGAATGAACCGGCCATATATAACTATTTCCCTGCCCAAGATTGTGATTTTCTCTGTACTGACGAAGCCATTCAGAAGAAGTCATTTGACGTGAAGGTGGGTGATTATCCATGTAACTGGGGACTCTCTGACCATAATCAGGAGGCACACAAGTAGCACTCCAATTTGAAGTGCCTAGTACCTGTGATGCACCATAAAAACTGTTAGCTTCGCTCACGCCCCCGGAGGTTGTGCGGTCGGAAAAACTAGATTGAATGCCACCAAACCAAACAGCATCATCAGGCAATAGAGGAGCAGAAGGCACCGGAGGCGAGTAAGTACGAGATGAGTAATTGGTGGTTTCATATTCATGCTCAGAACTAATGACAGAATCCCTATTTTCGCTGATTGAAAGACCACTCAAGGATGTAGAAGGCATTTCCTCTATAGGCTCCAAGCTATGTTTACTACCATTAACTATCCCTTTCTCTCTATCATAGCTCAAACTGCCTCTATTGAGCACCCAAGCACTGAGTGAGGGAGGCCCAGCAGAGATGGGGATTTCTAAAGATGGGTGAGCTGCTGGATCCTTCACAAGAAGCTCCTGATGCTTGAATGAGTTGTTGCACCTGAAATTAGTGACATCAGCATGGAAGTCTAAAGGATCACTCTCGGCCTGGTTTTGTTCAATAAGTAGAGACATAGCTCGGCGCAAGCATTCATCAGAATGTACATTTTCATGCCCTGAATCTTTCAGAGACATTTGATCTTTCGTGGCAACAGAAGTGTAAAGTGGTGCTGAGTTATATCTTGTAAGAGGTTTAAAGAGAATGACTTCTTCCTCTTCTGCGGCAACCAATTTACCATTCACAGAGGGGTTACTTGGACTCTTCAGGATCTGTTCCTCACATTCTTCTGTGGCTTCATAAATATGCTGGTTCAGCTCTTTGAATTTAAGATCAGAATTGGCCTTTTCTGATTTTTTTCTCTCTGGAAATTCATTTGACTCTCCCATATAGAATTTTCTTACCAATTTATCATAGAAGATCCAATTTCCAGAATCATTTGATCTTTCTGCAATCTTCATTGCAGCATTAATGATGCGGAGAGCACGGCATTCACTCCCACTTTCAGAACTCTCTATATGTTCCCAAGGAGTTGAAAAATCTAACAACACATGTGCACATGCTACAGGTGCAAAGCCCCTCAATTCATAGTCTTCCCACAGAGAAGTACTATCTGGAGACATGCTTTCACTGCTCTCAACATTTAACTGGTTTAGAAGGTCAATAAACAGACCAAAAAAGTAAGAGATGCCACTTCTACTTTTTTCATCAACCCCATACGTTTTTGCTTCATCAAGCATGCCCACCAACCACTCCACAAATACAAGCACAGCTGGTAAGAGGGGGCAAAGATCCAATTGACTAGCCTTCAAACATCTATCAACAAGGCGTCCCATGAAAATGAACGTGGCAGCCATTGCAAATTGTGTCCAGGCAAGCTGTTCCATACCATTTTTATCTTTTGAATTTTTTACTTGTGAACCATGCACTAGGTTCTCTATGATAAAGATAAAAATAGAAGCAACTTGGATGGCTCGAAAAGGGCCTGTTCTAGCTGAATCCAAACACTCGTAGGATTCCAATGCAGCTCTTAGTTTTGTATCATCTAGTGCCATTAAAGAATCCAACCCTCTCATAGCAGATGCAAAGGCACAGGGGAATTCCTCCAAACTGCCTCATTTAAAAAAAAAAAAGAAAAAAAGAAAAAAAAAGAAGAAGCTGAAAATATAAGAGTTCTCGTACAAACTGAACTGAATAAAGCAACCCACTATATACAAGCAAGATGCGCCTGGACTGATTCTACGCATATCAGTGATCAAGATATACAGAAAATCATGAAATAGGGGAAATAACACTTGAATCAGTTGCGGTTTGAGTCAAGTTAGTATTGCCAACATGTTTTTTAAAAGTTTGCACTTCACCAACCTAAAATCTAATTGTAATTGCCTTTTGTTCTCGCAGTAATGAGATTGTTAATGTGTTCTCTTGGCTTTTTCCCTGAGGCACGTGATTTATACATGTGAATTTAACGACTTAGGGCTGATACATTATTAAAGGATGTGACCTCAAGTGGTGAAAGTGCAGCTTTTGAAACCAAAGGTTAATAACTTGAATTCAACCCAAACCACGTGTGGCTAAATTATAAATAACCCTATAATTAAAGTCAAAATGGAACCACACTATTTATTTTGAGTTTAATCTGCTAGGAGTACCTGGATTTTAAGAAAAAGAAGCTCATAGTTCTGATAAAAAGAGACCATAAGTCTGTTTCCACGGAGCAATTGTGTTCAGCTTTCAACATGTTCCAATTTGAGAAATCATCACTTGATTGTAATTCGCTCTGGACATTGCTTCTTTCAAATGGTTTTAAGAAATCAAAGTCGGCCTCACCATGAAGGGAGCGCAAGTGAGATGACCTGTTCTGCAAGATCATAACGCCATAAGAAATGCCAAGATAGAAAATCGAAGTTGGAGTGAATGTGTTGAGGATAAAAATTATAAGCCACAAATGGGGAAAAAAATCAAGTCTTACCCTCTCAAAGAGTAAAATTAGGTTATCCCAGGCATCAGGGAAAGGTTCTTTAACAGCTAAACTCCTTACACAGTGGTACAAAGCAAGGAACTCATCACCAACATATGTAGCCAATACCGCCAACTAAAAATGATCAAAGTTGGTTACACAAATTTCACATTCTAACTAATCCTAAAGAGTGAGCGCAGTTCAGATGATTGAAGTGATTTGATGAGAACAGAATAAAATAGGAAATACCTGATTCTGGGGGTTTCCACTATCTGGCCAAATCATTGTTGCTTCCAAGTAGTGGGAGGCTGCAACTGACCAGTTATGCTTTTGAACATCAGGTTTTTCATATTGTTCTCGGTATCTAGCAAGATCCCCAAGACAAACTAAAAACCGATGGCATAAAAATTGGCATTTCTGCATCTTGGGTTCAAAGGAAGTAGATGTGCCACCTTTTTTATACAAGAAGGAATCTTCTGAAAGGCTAGAGCATTTTCTGATTTTCACAATCAAATTTTGGTAAAATTCAGTTGCTTCAGAGAGAAATGACTTGAATCCTACTATATGCTTGTCATCACTTCTCTGCACATTACCAGCATTTTGTTTCAATACCAATTTTGTGCTCTCTCCATCAGCAGAACTTTTCTTTAGTGTCTTACGAAATTCATCAATATGCTTATAGTGAAGTTTCCACAAGGAATATTCAACATCTTGAAGTTCCACCAGTTCATGATCATTTAGAATGATTTTCTCATAGCTAGAACGGACTTTGCGGTACAAGTCTTGAACATCAGAGTGCAGTAGACTTTTGGAATAAATCAACACCCACAACTGTTTTTCTGAATTACCAACCTGAAAGCACCACGATTTTCAAAAGTCAGACCTTAAAGATGATGTAAGGAAGCTTCTACGTCAAAATTGAACAACCATAAAAATACAGCTTCAAATAATTACCTCAGTGAGAAAAATCTGTTTTTCTTTCTGATCTTTAGAAGGAACAAGTGAATTTGTAGTCATGATTAGAGTCAGAACAGGTTCTCTCCTATGGTAAGTTGTCTTCTTGAGGCGAATGAAATAAATTTACATTACAGCTGACCTGATAGTTGATGATGCCATCATCAGGTAATGAGAGCAATAATACAAACACATCAACTACTAAAAAAGCTGAAAACTACCATTAGCATGACATCAAATCCCTAAGATTTTTCACGTCTATTCAAAACTCCAGTTAAAAGCCAATTTACGCACGCACAAGAAATTTAAACTCTTGAATATTTGGTATGTACAGAGCAAATGGAACTCCTAAAAATATTCAAATTACATGATTATTTACCAAGTTCAAACTACAAAAATTCGCCCGAGTAAAATGAGTGGAAATATATTAGTAAATCTTATAGTTTCTAGCAACCTAAGAAAACTATTTTTTGTGAGGTTTTGGACATAACATTGAATCATTGATCTTTACGTGGCATAGATATCACAAAACCATCATTCTTCAGGATGATATCATTACATATAGAAAAATCAGTAACTGTAAAAAGATGGATTATTGCAAAAGAATGCTAATAATATTGTGGTGTATCGCCATGAAATTTTTTTCCTTTTTTTCTTCTAAGTTCTAACCATCTAAACAGGAATAGAGTCATCGAAACTGCCAAAGAGAAATAACATCTTGCTAAAAAAGATAATACGCCCTTGAAAAATGTGGAGTTTGGCACCTGCTGCCCCAAGCTACTACAGAGACCCCATTTTGAATGATAATTCGAGAAAATAGAGCATCTAAAAAAAAAAAAAAAGAAGAGAGAGAGAGAGACACACACAGATACCCATAAGTTTCAGAGCAATCAGTCAACTAAGCAGTAAGCACATAACACATTCTCGACTTTGTGCTGCCCAAATACATACATACAATCATCAAAAGAAATAAATAGAGAAAGACCCAAATGAATTAGAAGTCGGGACTTCCATAACCAAAGCTACCCATCAGAATCAGAAACGAGAAGATTAATAACACCACCACCACTACCTCTAACATCAACTAAGCATCAAACAAAGTTTTTGTGATCTTTGAAGATCAAAAGGAGAGAGAATTGCATCAGAAATATGAAAAAAAAAAAAAAAAACCAGAAGAATTAAGTGCCTGAAGAACAGAAACAGAAAAAACCACAATTACCAAAGTCCCATCAAAATCCGTAACTTGTTACTGATGTTTGAACCAGAAATTGAGACCAAAGCAGCCAAGAAGAAGCACCCAAATGGAGAAGGGTCACCGACATAGAGAGAGAGAGAGAGAGAGAGAGAGAGAGGCGGGGAAAGGAAACTGCTACGAGAGTAAGCCACCTGCGCAGCTTCAGTTGTGAAACAGACAAAGTAAAAGGTGGCTGATGATGAGCCTCAGACCAAGACTGCTATCTCATTTTCCAAATCTTTGTTTGTTTGTTATAATATAAATCATATTATAATGAATAAAATGGGAAAAAAATAAAAATAAAAATAAAGAAAAAGAGAGAGAATAATTTAAAGTCACTCAACATGATCAATTTCTCTGACTAAATAAACAGATCGAATAACTTGTAATCCAAGCTAAACGCCATCTTTGTGCTGGGATTGCTACGGTACTATCGAGACAAGATTATAATCTATGTAACATGCTTCATCACCGTTCAAATTATGATTTTGTCTACTTGGTATACGTGTTTTGTTTTGGTTGGTAGAAGGGGCTTAGCTGCACACGTGTGCATAGTAAAGTGGCTTGCTTGTGGCCTGTGGGCTGTGGGTGGTTGGGAGTCTAGTCTCTGTCTATTATATATCCATTGCTTGCTCACATTAAAAAAAAAATAAAAAATAAAAAAAAAATAGAAAAAAAGATAAGATAAGAGGGCTTATATATATATATATATATATTCTAAAACATTAATTAAAAGAACTAAAATTAAATAAAATCATGTGAGGAATTTTTTATTTAATAAATTCATTTTCAATTTTTTTATCTAAGCTTTGGTGGGATGCTGGTGGGTATCCAAGCATTTCCCTTTGTATAAAACATAAGTCAAATGATGCTTCTATGGAAAGCTCGTTTAAGAGAATAAATTTGAATCAGTGCCTTTAAAAGCATTGAGTAATGTTTCTTGCACAACTTTTACACAATTTTAATAATTTTTTTTTTAAGATCAACCATTGAATATTTATGGTTTACATGTACGAAAATAAATTCAATGGTTGATTATTAAAAAAAGAAAAAAGAGTTTGAGTTGTGCAAAAGTTATGTAAGAATTGTGTAATAAACGTTACTCAAAAGCATTACTTGAAATAACATTTTAGATAATCCCTTTAAAATGTACAAGGACAACTTTTATTTCTAAATTAGGTTGGAGCAAATCTTTTAAGAATTAATTATTATATTAAAAACACACATAAGAATCACATAAATTTTAAACACGCCCGTTAATAAACCACGTTTGAAAAGGAAAAAAAAATTATCCAATGTATATGTACCGAGGAGAAACACTCTAACACTCTTTTTGAGAAAATGAGAGGAAGAACATGATTTTAGGTATTGAATTAATAATTGTTCACCTTATTACAAATACCACTCTTAAAGTAGTGTCTCCAAGAGATAATTTAATCGGTTGGGGACCACGCCTTATGAAGCGGAGGTCACTAGTTTGAATCCCTCCTCCCCCTCTTGTGTAGACATGTCAACAAAAAAAAAAAAAAACCACTCTTAAAGTAATTATAAGACGATAAATGTTGGAGCATATACTGTTGTAGAGGAATAGAGAGATAATCAGATACAATTTGTAGTTTTTGTTTATTAAAAAAAAGATGCAAAGTCAGCACAGAAATACTTAAAAAGAATCACAGTAGATACTATAACATTTCTCTTATAAGACCGTCATTTATAATATAATCTTTTAATACCCCAATATTTTTAGGAAAATATCATTAAAAAAAAATATCTCATATTACATTACTAAAAAAAGGAATGGTGTGAAATGATGCCTAAATATTTTCTTTTCCATTATAAGAATCGAAATTTAAGCTTGAGCATTTTCCTTGATAAAAAAGAAAAAGAGAAAGAGAAAGAGAAAGAGAAAGAGAAAGAGAAAGAGAAAGAGAACATAGACCTCTCAAAGTCCTTGTTGCAACTGTTCAAATGGAAAGTTGAAACGTTTCTCACGACAAATAAATAAATAAATGAGGGGGGTGGGTCCCACCCTGTGGACAAGTGAAGTTTCCATGGATGAAGTCGTGTACGCTACATGGGCATGATTGATGACGCATGGGTCCCATTTGGCGGGCTTTGCTCTTATCTTATATCCCATAGATGGTGACAGGAGCCATCTTGGCCGTCAAATTTTAATTACAACCAATAAATAGTGAAATAATAATGGAGTTTAGTAATTACAAAAGAAGTCAAAGAAAAGCGGGTGGGCGTGGGTCTACGGTCTACCTACGCAGCAGTTGTTAGGTGTAGATGATTTGAGCCTTTTTCCAGCCAGGTTCAAAGCTCATTTAAGTGCCCTTGTCCAATCCAGTGAGCTGGAAATGTAGTACCATCAGCGTGACAGCGTGTTCCCTACTCCACAGCCGCTGGATTGAGAGTTTTTCCTTATATCTGTGTGAAAAATGCAAAACAACGGCTGAAAGTGAAAGGTAAAGCCAGAACCATTCCACTTTGTTAAGCTGGCAATGTAACCGTTGAGATATTTTCCCAAAAGTAGACGTACCCTCAAACTAACCTCTAATGCTTAACGGGGCTTATAAATTTTTTTTTTTTTTTTTTTTTTTTTTTTTTTTTTTTTTTTTTTTCTTTCATGTCTATACAAAAGGGGTGAGAAATTCGAATTAATGACCTCCGCTTCATGATCCATAATTTTTAACCGATTGAACTAACCTTTAGAGACATATGGCTTCAAAGTTCAAACTATTAATTGTATCATATGTTTTCTAGCGTCATCTCCTAAATTATTAAACAATATTAATGTAATTTCAATGATTAAAATATCATTCATAAAATTAAAAAAATCAAAAAAATTATTAAAATTAAAACTAAATAAACAAATTAAAAAAAACAAAAAAAAACCAAGGTTTTAATTTTTTTTTAAGATTTTATTTATAGAATTTTCAGTTTGGGCTACCCCTTTGAATTTTCATTTTTCTTGTTTTATTTTTTAATAAAAAGTTTTATTTTAATTATTTTTAATTTATAAGAATGTATTTGTCTTACTACAATTTTTTTAAGGTTATTTTTGTATTTTTGTTGGCTTTAGAGTGTATATTAGCATTTTTTTAGTAGTTTAGGAAGGACATTTACACCGTTGATAATTTAAAACACGTTGACAATAAAATAATAATTTGAAAAAGTATATTTACTTTTCTTTATTTCCTAGTACTACTTTTCCCTTTGTCCTTTGTGTCCGATTGATTTGCACATTTGGGGTCCAATCCATAATTGACGATAATGCCCTATTCCTTATGCATGTTTCAACATTGTAAATTTTTCTTATTTTCCATGATTTTATTTATTTTAGTGAATCGTAGTTTTCATTATATCCATTTCAAAATGACTTTATGTTACTTTCACCTTCCTAAATTTCTTTCAGCGTTGTGATGTGTTATATATATAAACATTGTAAATTTGTAATTGAGATAATTCAATGTAGTTTGAGAAATTTTACACTCACACTCCCCCTTTCACATTATCATTAGATTCACAATATAATACTGATTTATCTAAAATTTAATGGTAATTTTTAATGTTGCGTTAAAAAGTGTTAACTTAAAAGTATAGGAATGATAATGTGTATAACATTTCTCGTATAGTTTTCACTTGTTTGTTTTCTAAGCGAAAACGATAGTGAGAGGAGACCGGTCGAAATATTATCGAAGCGTGATTATAGTAGCTTCTAGTTACTGAAAACCAATATTTTAAGGGGCTTAGACAGTAAGTAAGCTGCAAGTGCTTCTTTAAATGAATTTAATCATAGCTTAACCTTTGCCTCATAGGGACCCATTTCGAGCATTCACAACAGCTTACTTAAAGGGGGACTGTTCCCTAAGTTTTAGCAAAAATTTCAAGAAAGTTATAAAAACCCCTCTACAGCAGCTTCCTTAAAATTTTCGTTTCATTGGAAAATGAATAGTGCTTCCCAATGCATTAGAAATTACTATTCACTTCCCATTCAATTGTTTATTCACAAAATACATTATCTCTCTCCTACTTTATTTCTTTTTCCTACTTTTAATTAAAGTACAGGTAAAAAGAATATATTATCTCTCACATACTTTATCTTCTTTTTCCTACTTTTTAATTGAAGTAAAAGTAAAAAAATAATATTTTAATGATATAGGGAAAAATGAAGGAAAACTGATGTTGAGTGTTTTTTGATAAGGAAGTAAAAAGTAATTTTCTTCTCTATATTTAAGAAAAATAGTTGAGAAGCTACTGAGAATGCTCTTACAATATAGTTTTGAATTTTTTTTTTAATATGTCCATATAGTTTTGACTTGCATTAAGAGAAAGTACCTTAATATTTAATCATCCATTACAATCAATAATGAAAGTATAGTAAAGCCACTAATTAAAGATGATAAATTTGAAATAGTGGGTAATTTGAAGTGATTGGGCTTTTGGGATAAATTTTGAGTAGATCCTCGTATCATTTTGGTGGATCAGGTAAGGGTTTTTTTATTTTAAATAATAATAATAAAATAAATAAATAAATAAATAAAAATTATTGGTCATTGTAGTTGACCTAAATTACAAAATACTCAATCTGATATCAAAATTAATTCAAAGATTCTTATGATTGGCTTAATTTACAAATCCTTCCATTGACTCAAAGTCTATTAAATTTTTTGGCATATTTCGTTAGACGATTCTGTTGGACAGCCATCCCTTTTGGGGTGGCACGCGGCCACTCCTAAAAGGCATCTAGGGCAGGCGGTGGCCACCCCCAGGGGCCGCGGTCCTCCTCTAGATGCTTTGGGGGTGGTCGTGCGCCACCCCCATTGGGTTTTTTTTTTTTTTGGATTTTTTTATTTATTTAAATATATAAAAATATATTTGTCTTATCGAAATTTTTTTAGGGTTATTTTATTCTTTTTGTTAATTTTATAGTGAATATTGATATTTTTTGATAATTTAAGAGGGACGTTAATATGATTAATAGTTTCTAACACATTGAAAATAGAGCGGTCAATATAATTAATAGTTTCTAACCCATTGAAAATAGAGTGGCGTTTTGAAGAGAGTATACGTAGCTAGTTTTCCTATTTTCTACAACTACTTTTTCCTTTGTCCTACTTTGTGTTTGATTGATTTGCACATTTGGGGTCCAATCCTTAATTGACGACAATGCCCTATTACCTACTTGTGCATGTTTCAACGTTGTAATTGACGGGTTATCCACTGTTCTAATAATTTAAGATTCTCTTATTCTGGATGATTTTATTTAGAGATACGATTCATACACTTATTTTTCACAACAGTTTCACAACAAGCTGACGTGGCGGGTAATATTTTATTATTTTATTCTTTTCTTTTCTTTTCTTTTTGTAAAAAAATAATAAAATATTACCAGCCACGTTAGCTTGTTGTGGGGCTGTTGTGAGAAATGAGTGTAGGGATCATTTCTCTTTTATTTATCTTAGTCCGCCGCAGTTTTTATTGGTTGCATTTCAAAATGACTTTACGTTACTTTCACTTTCTTGAATTTATTTAAGCTAGTGAGCTTTTTTTTTTTTTTTTTTTTTTATGTCCACACAAGAGAGGGGAAGGAAAGATTCAAACTAGTAACCTCCGCTTCATAAGGCGTGATCTCTAGCCAATTAAACTGCTAGTTATCTGTCTTCGGTAGATTTTTCATTATTAGCTTGTTTTTGTTTTTGTTTCTACCTATTTTTTATTCCCTATAATTTGTTCCTTATGCCATACTTGTATATATAAACATTGTAATTGAGATAGTTCAATATAGTTTTAGAAATGCTACACTCACAGTACTCCCACTTTCATAATATCATTAGATTTAAAATTTAATAGTAATTTTTAACGTCACGTTGGAGAATGTGAACTTTTTATGTGGGGTCTAAAAAAGAAAATTTATTTGGTAAAAATTTGAATAGTACTGTTTCTAAAAAACAAAAACTCATAAATATTTCTACAAAATAAATTCATAATTAAAAAAAAAAATTGTTGTTGGGTTGCCGGCCAGCCTAACGCGGGGACACCGTACAACCTTGGAGCCCACCTTGAGGCTGCCAGATGGCCCCTTGGCAACCTATTTTAGAACCACCATAAAGATCAATTGCCACATCCGAAAATAAAAATGTATAATATTTAATAATATTTTGAGAAGTGTTTTGTATTTTACTTTTTAATATATATGTTAAATTTTTTGTGAAAGTTGTTTTATTTTTTAAAAAGAGTTTTGTGATTTGTTTTAAAATAGTGTTAGTACGTGGTGGGAACCGCGTCTAAAAATCCATTTAAATAATTAATATTTAAAAATATTTTTTAATTGTTGAGAAGGAAAATTTGATTTTGAGGAGTTTGCCAAATAGACCCTTGTTTTCACCTCCTTAATTTACTTGGGGTAAAAGGTTTAACTAATTGTGTAAATGTTGCTTGTAATATATATATATATATATATATATATATATATATATATATATATATATATATATATATATATATATATATATAAATCCACAATGGAGCAATCTATCATCCAATTGCAAAGACAACACGTCCTTTTTGCTTGGTCCATTCAAGTTGAAATCCGAGTTTACAATAAGATAATTTTGATGACTCGTCACTTCAAACATTAGTGTAATGGGAAAACATTTGAAGGTAAATAGTTAAAGTAAGTGTACAAATTCTTCTTCATTGGGTCATTGTCAAGCAGTTTATTTTAATTTTTATATTATCTACCCAAGGACTAATTTGCCTCCAAAATATTCTTAGTAGGCCGTAAAAGTAATATTATATATCACATCAAAATTTTACTTTTACCTTATTATGTTGATGTAGTGAATAAATTAATAATGAAATAAATAAATAATAGACTTAAAAAAAGAAAGAGAAAAGAAGACAAGATTTTACGTGCATATATGGTACGGTTTATGACATGCGTCTACCAATTAAAATCTTAAGGTTACATTTTGCTCGATCTTATTCACTTGATATTTTATATTACATGAGACTCCTACTTATAGGAGAGTTGGGGTAGATAATTAAGTATGTTAATAAATTTGATGGTAATCAAATTTGATTATATGAGATTACTATCAATTATAACAAATCTTTTAGATCAAATCTCGTCATATATTTTAACATTTTCTTTCAAACTTAAGATGGAAGATTATGAAATCTTGAGTTTGATTTTTTTTTTTCATTGGAGATGGCAGACATTGACGAAAAATGGAAACTTGCCGGAGTTGATGGCAGCAGACAGGGCGACATTGACGGGAGGCAGTCGACGAAGGTGAGATAAATTTTTTTTGGATCAACCTTTTTTTTAAAAAAAAAAAATTAAAGAAAATTCAATGGCTACTAAAAAGTAAGATAAATGTGGGGTGTATAACATTACTCTTATTAATTAAGAGCTCATGCAATTTTTTTTTTTAATTTTTTTGGACACTAAAATTCTAGAGCCATAATTTGAGCATAATTATGGCTCGAATTAGGTCTATATAAGTGTAAGAATGGAATGAAGATAATCTATTTCATGGTCCACGTACAAATTTAATGATGAATATATTATCAAATGCTAAATATATTTTTATTTCACTTAAAATTTTAAATAATGTACTACCATATATATATACAACAAATGAGTTTATTTGGATGGAGTAAATTCAGCACTACTAATGAGTTTTAATTCTAAGATATTAGCTAATGTAACTTGTTATTTATTTTTTCTAAATAGCTAACATGAAAATTTCGCTAAAAGACGCTGCTTGATCAGCCGATCGATGTGAAATAAATATGATAAATGAGTGTGAACCCAAATTATATATAGTGATCGATCAGAATTGTAACAGCTAGATTGTAGAGCTAGAGGCTTTTAGTTTTCACATTCCAATTAGGGCATAGAGGCATCGGCAGTAATATAGACATGAGTTGGCCTTCCATTGTTTGGCAAAGCTATGCCAGTCGCACAAATTAACAAGAGGCTCTCTCTGGATCTATTTATAAACACAGAAACTAAAAGAGAGAAAAACAAGGAGAAAGAAACGGGCACCAGAAATTGCGTTAAAGCAGAGGAAAACACAGCCACAAAATCCAACCCATGGCCTCCATCACCAAAAACTCCCCCTCTTTTATCCCATGAGCCTCACAACCCTCCCACCTTTGCATCTATAACCTTCTCTTCCCCTTCTCTAACGTAGGGAGGGCAGAAATCGACGAGTTCGATCTTTTTCTCCCCAGGCCAGCTTATTATATACGTACGTACGTACTTTGAAATATGGAATTTAAGCCGTGGCTTGTATTCCTCCTCCTTGCTTTGGCCGTGGCGGCTGAGTCGGCTTCAGTACTCCACGATGCAGCCAGCTGGGGTCTGGCCAAAATCGGCGCAGGCTCATGCAGCGGCGGCTCGGTGGGTGACTGCATTGGCGAGGACGCCGAGCTGTTGATGATGGACTCTCATCATAGCCGACATCTTGCCGCGAGGCATAAGTTCATTAGCTATGCAGCCCTCAGGGCCAACTCGATTCCGTGTAGCCGCCGTGGTCAGTCCTACTACAACTGCAAAAAGAGGGAGCAGGCTAACCCTTACAGGCGCGGCTGCAGCCGCATTACGCATTGCGCCAGGATCACTGATTGAAGACTGAAAGAAACCTACGTACCCGGAAGAGATCGAGAGAAAAGATAGAACATGCATGGGGATTAATTAATTCTTGAATAATCAGGCTTCCAAGATTTCCTCCTTTAAATCCTTAAAATTTAAATACGGTGATTTTTTAATTCCTTTTGTTTTGTTTAATTTGGTTCATATATATATATATATGTACGTGTTATACTTATGCAACTGAGGTGGGTGCAAAAGGTCCTTGCTCTGATCTCTTATTATGTGTATCTTATGGAGGAAATAGAAAGTATGGTATGATTTTAATATAACGAGCTAGGGTTCCAGCCATGCATGCAGATTTATTGTTTTCTTTATGTCTATTTGGACGGAAATTGTAAAAGTAAAATTTTAGTATATGACCTTAATTTTTCTTTTTCTTTTCAATTTTTTTGTTTTGTTTTTTTTTTTTTTTGTTTTCTTCGAGTACTGGGTAATCAACATGCTTTAATTTTGGCAAATACAATGTAGCGTATTTTGAATAGAATAACGTTATATGCAAGACTTATATTTCTTATTTTTTTTATTGCTCTAAATGTGATATGATTTTTAAAATTATCTTAAATTAAAATTTAATAATGATCGATGTCAAATTTAAATAGTAATTATAAAAGGTACGTTGCCTTTTAGGATAAAAGAGAAATAAAAGTTGACATATTTTTCCCTTTCAACATTTCTATTTCCAATTAATCAACTAGCTAGTCAAAGCAGTTATTGGGTTCTAAAACTCTTCGCATTTGAACACGTCAAAGCAGCTAATTTCGGGTGTACGTGTAGTTGGCAAAGTTATGCCTCGCATAAGAGTAATGATTTAACACCACTCAAATATATAATTTTTCATCATCTTATCTATGTGGTAAGGTGGTCGCTTACTTTAATTTATTTTTAAAAAATAAAAAAATTCAAAAAGTAGTGAGGGACCACCTTGCCACATAGACAAGCTATGCCTTGCACAAACAGCCCCCAAACAAGACATCTCTAAAAAAAAAAAAAAAAAGAAATAAAGAAAGTCAATAGTTGTATTTTTGGGTGACAAAATATCATTTCTCTTTTGGTAATGGAGGGTGGGATTTTGTAACTGTACTTGCTTTCTGTGGCTTAACGCAATTAGGTACGGGTGTCAGTTTCCTACCCTTTGTTTTTGTCTTATGATTATGGTGATTAGAAATAGGAAAAATGATATTTTGTCACCCAAAGATATAATTATTAGCTTTATTTGTTTTCATTTTCGTTGAATTGTTTTTAAAATAAAAAATAAAAATACAAAATTAGACCCCAACCCATTTAATACATGATTTTGTGATTTTTTTTATTTAATAAAAACAATAAAAAATTAATAGTTATGTCAATAATTGTGTAGGAACATCATATCTATTACCAAAAACTCTCTCTTTTATCCCATTAACCACACAACCCTTCCCCCACCTTTGCTCCTATCCTATGTCCTTGTCTTCCTCAATTCTCTATCAGAGAGGGCAGAAGAGACGAGCGTCAATCATCAATAACAATCTATCTCTTTAAAGCTAGCTAGCTAAATGTTTGCTCGAGTGAAGCTAAATGCAGAACACTCGATCAGGCCACTAGACTTTCACTAGACTTCTGCTCGAGCAGACTAGTCCTGACAGCGAGCCTTGTCTCATGGAGGCGGAAGGGTCGTGTGCCTTCGATCAGTCCTAGCTCTGAAAAGCGAGCGCAATATGACCGTTTGCTTCTGTAATAGTCTAGAGGGATGGACCCTGCGCGGGCGCGCGTTCACCTTTATTAAAGCCATCCTCTACCTTCATTTCCATGTAATCGGGGAGTACGTTCACCAATAATTAGAGGGTATTAGAGCATTATTAATAGTCTCATCAAAATAGTTTTTTAGTTATTTTGGTGAGCCAATTTCATGAAAACAGTAAAAAAATAACTCCCAACAACCTCACCATTTTAACCAAAAAGTTTTGAAGAGTAAAATTACTCACTAATTCTGATGAGTAATATTCACTCACCAACCTACTTACCAATTTTGTTTTACCTTTCTCTCTCACATGATCAACACACTTTTTTCTTTTTTTCTCTCATCTCACATCTCTATCACACGATAATGTCCTTATTTCATGGACATGAAGGATTATTTGAAAAAAGATTAAATAGAGAAAGAATAAAGAAATATTAAAAAAATATTATTTAAATGGAATAGTGATAGTAAATAGTTAAAACGGTGAGGCTGTTGGGAGAATTTTAAAAAGGTGGCTCACCAGAATAGAGAAAAGTGATTTTTAGCTACTTTGATGAGTAAAATTTGATAAAGCTACTAAGAATGCTCTAGCGGAAAGCGGGACAAATTGATTTGTGATTTTTTTTTTCGATATACGTTAAGGCATAATCATGTATCATTAATTATAGGCTTGGAGCCTTCAGACATATATCACTATAAAATAACAGTTAATTACCAACTAATCCAACCTGACATTACTATAAAATTGATATGAGATTTTTAACAATACACCTTAAGACAGAATCATGTATCATTAATCCACTACAAAAAAATCGGGCATTTTGGACGGTTTTAAATCGTCTGAAAAAAGGTCCAGATGGTTTTTTCTGGACGATTTCAAATCGTCCAGAAAAATGGGTCGCTAATCCAGGTTATGTTATAAACAGTTTGAGCCAAATCGTCCCTAATTTTTTTTTTTTTTTTTTTTTTTTTTTTTTTTTTTTACGCCGCTCTTGACGTGATGGGCAAAACCATCACCCCCACCGTGCCACAAAGGCCATCCAAACACCCTCCCCCAAATTGGCAATCACTGTCATTCACCATCATTGGGCAACAAAAAAATCCCAAACAGAAAACCCCCACCCTATCGCTATTGCCAACGAACCACAGAAGGCCACCGTTCTTTCAGCCGCCAACCATGGAACGCACAGCCGGAGTTCCTGACTTGAAGCATTCTCTAACACCTTGCTCCTCGTGAAGTCTATCAATCAAAACCCAAATCAAAAGCACAGAGCAACACCCCCAAATCAAGCACCGTCCAAACAAGGTAAACAGTAAATTTCAAAGATAAATATCGAAACAACAACTTAAAATCGAAAAAAAAAAAGGGCATTGGGCTAAACAGTGAGTATCAACCTCAACATTTCTTACTGTTTGGGTAAAAAAACCACGACGAACTCGCCAGATCCAGTCAGATTTGCCAAACTCACGTACATCGACGTGGGTTTCGGCCAGAAACCTCGACGAACTCGCCAAATCCGGCCGGATCTGTCAAACCCACGCACACCGGCGTAGGTTTGACAGATTTGGCCGAAAACCCACTCTCTCCAGTCGCAAGATCTCGTTGTCCTGATCCCACCGACCCTCCAGATCCCGTCGCCCGTCTTCAGTCGCCGACCGAAGAGAGAAGAAGAAGAACGAGAGAGAGAGAGAGAGAGAGAGAGAGAGAGAGAGAGAGAGAGATAAGCAAACAGGGGAAAAAAGAAGAAGAAGAAAGAAGAACGATGCGGTTTAGATGGTTTTATTTAAACCATCCATAAGTTACAGACGGTTTCAATAAAACCGTCTCTAAATTGAAAATGTATTTCTAGACGGTTTAGATTAAACAGTCTGGAAATTTCCAAACTACTTTAATAAAACTGACTGTAAAACATTAATTCTAGACGATTTTGAAAACCATCTAGAATCAGCCCTTTTTTGTAGTGATCATAGACTCAGAATCCCCAAACAGACATGATTGACATCTTTATCTCAACGGATTTCTCACTCTATTGCCTGACAACATGCTAATCTACAAAACAACGAGGTGTTTTACGGTAGAAGAGAAATAACTGCGCAAGTCCATAACTTGTTAAGCAAATTATTACAAAACCAATCATCCACCTAGCCTTAATTGACAAAACATAACGTTGGAATATTAGACATGAGTTTTCACAAATATAACGTGTATTATCTTTGTTATTATGCCATTAAAAATGTATATAGTTTATTATGAAAAAGTGATGAAGCACAATTCTGGTAATAATTACTGATATTTTAATGCAGGAAAATCATGTTATATATGTATATATTCATTTAACCGTAGCTATCCTTTATACAGTCTATCCAAGCCCTTAACCCTTTCTTGATAGGGTTGGCATTATCCCGATGAACCTATAATACAACACCGGTGTTCCAAATATTGTATGTATGCCGTCATATATTATCAGCTCCACTGAGTCCAACCTCGGGTGCCCCACGATACTAGCAAAGTCGTAACTATGACCCCATCCGTACTTGGTGAGCCCATCATAAACAACCATAGGATCAAATACCAAAAATAAAAGTAAATCTTTGTGATCATATAATCAAGACCATATAATAGTAAGCTTATGGCTGTAATACCGCATGTACCGGTGTACTATGTCATAAAATGCAAATATTGTTAATTTATTTTTAAGAAATCATATATAGACATTTATCTATTTGAAAGAAGTAGGCTCATGAGATATATCATTTAGAAGAGTAAAGCATGCTCAGTCTGCTGACATATCACACGTTAAATTGAAACCAATTTCATAAGTATTTACTTACCTCAAACGCTTATCCATTGATTCAGACATCTTGGACTCCCACTATTGGGAAACATACCCTAAAATTAAAGATAATATAATGAGATTTCTAACTCAAGCACATAAAAATCCTAATAATAACCAAGTTACTCTAATCTATCATTAAAACCCTAATTATCCATTTTTTGTCACTGACGAACGTTCTGTATCGAGGTCGAGTGTTCGACAAATAAGGGTCGAAGTGTCGAACGTTCGGTCAAACATAATGAACATTCGATGCGTAGCAGAATGTATGAAAAACTCAAAAGTCCTACCCAAACCACTTTCAAGGTTAACCAAAGCTCATAATAACTTTATAAAAACATGTTAAACCATATCAACGTGAGAATTCATGAAAAAATGAGAGCAAGTTCCTAACTTTTTTTAAAACTATTTTCTTTTAATATAGATAAATTATGATCATTATGGTATGTTTAAGACTTATAAAAAGCATGGGAAATTACATGAACAAAACACCAAACATTATGAAAAACGAGTTTAAGGTTTAAAGTTTACTTTAATGAAGATAGAACAACATCAAAATCACCTCATTCTCTCTCTAGAATCTCTCTCTCTCAAGGATTGAAGTGGTTGGGATATAAGGGTGAAGAATGTGGTTTGAATGGCGTGAGGCGTGCTTTAATAGGCATGGGTTGGAATGGATAAGGCTGAATTGAATGATGTGGAAATAGTAAGTTAAAAATGGTTTTCTAGGCAAGATCATTTTAGGAATTCAACACGTGTATATATTTGGAGTAAATTTGGAAAGTTGGTGTCGAAAAATGCATGTGTGGGATACGTGAGTCATTTTCCGTCAAAGTAGACGGAAATGGCTAATAGATGGGTTACATTGAGAATTTCAGAAACTTTGTTGGGGTACATTAGAACTTTTTAAACATTTGGGGGTAAAGTAGTAAAACTTTGGAGGGATAAAATGTATTTTTTTTGTCCCTTAAAATAGTGTTCCAGAAACTCATCTTTATCCAAATCCTAAGTTATTATGATTTTTATTCACTCAAAACTTCATTTTCTTAAAGAAACGCTTGTAAAGTTTTTCTACTGAACAATACCTTCAAAATAACTTTGGTTTATCAATTTTTTTTCTTCATTAATTTTGGTTCTGTCTAAAAATGTCTATTTGAATCTATTCTAAGATTCTACTTATATGGTCCAAAATAAAGCTTAATGGGCTAAAATGCACTATTGTTCTCTTAAGTAACTTGGCCCACTTAGCCTAAACAACTAATTAGGCCTAAAACTTAATAACAATGGATCAAATGTACATTTTAAACACTTTTTCATATATATATATATATATATATATATATAGAGAGAGAGAGAGAGAGAGAGAGAGAGAGAGTTGATTCACACCATTAAATTCTTTGATTTTTTGTAAAAACAATATTGCAACTAAATAACTAGTTAAATTAATCGTCAAATAGCAAGGTAACATAAAATATAACTTTTGAAACCAATTAAGACCGTTTTCATGAAAATTTTGGCGTCGCAAGTTACTGCATTGGCCTGATTTTCCATGTTCTTGGTCCGTTTTAAAAACTATTTTTACAAGATTTTATGTTTACCAATACATAGATTTTTTTTTTCCTAATTGAATAAGAAAGGGGTTGTTGTAACGTTACAAATATTGTCCATTAATTTTTTATTTTTTAATTTTTTTTTTAATTTTGACATTAAGTCATCTTCATGATTTTTTATTAAAAAAAATCTTACGTTTTGTTTTAGTCTTAAAGAAAATAACAAATGTTTTGACCGTTCGTTTGTTTAATAAGTTTTTTTTAATGGTCTGATGTCCAGTACTCTTGATTTACATTGTGTTTTACTGTTTGAGGCTTTGAGGCTAAGGGTGTGTTTGAGATTGCGATTTCGTAGATAATAAGTACATTTTAAAACCAAATCACAGAACATAAATCGTTTGAAAATTGTGTTTTTAAAAATTACGATTTGAAAACGTAAAAAATTTACTTTTTCAAATCGCAGGTTCTCTGGTGCTTTTTTGAAAACGTAAAATTTTAAAGGCTAATTTGCGATTTTAAAAGCTAAATTACGATTTTGTCAAACACTTAACTGCGTTTTTAAAAATCACTTTTTTCAAATCGCACATTTTAAAATCGTTATTTTAAATTGCACTTTTTTAAATCACAAACTTAAACGGAGCCTTAAAAGGAAAAAGAAAACGCTTTTACTGTTTGAGGCTTTGAGCCTTAAAAAAATTCTTATACGTTTTGACCGTTGCTTATTAATGTTTTGTCATGGTCTTTAGGAAAAAATCTGATGCTCACTCTTACTTACTCTTCTATAAATTGAGTTTTCCAATGAGCTTATATATGACTTCTTCTTGGCTCAAAATTTAGTACGTACGGTGTCCAATATATTCCATCGTGAATAATTTTTAAGCCATTACTATATTTTAATAGTCTAAGTGTGGTTTGTAGTCCATCATCATCTTTTATCAAAAGGTTGTTCTATTTAATCTTCATTCTTGAAAGTGTATCCTTAATGAAGATAGACGTTATATATAGTCTAATACTGAGAGGTTGCGTGTCAGGGATCTGATCACACCAAATTATATAAACTCCGGGAGGCACAAATCAATCTTTAAGGACAACGCTCTTGCGTGAATATTCTATAGCATTATGAGATATTTCATTGCTTTAATTTTAATCTCTTGTACTGTGTTTATTTTTATTTCGGATTAATATGGTCTAGCATCAACAATAATATTTTCAACCAATTACTTGTTTAACAATTATTTATTTAATTGTTAATTTTCAGATTGGTATTATTTTATTTCAACAAGAATTTTGTGCACCATTCAAAAATTATTTCCAATAGGGGTTACAAGAGAGAATCCTTCCCACTCATGATCTAAAAGAAAGAAAAAGTGGACGATTCTATAAATGAAAAAGGAGTAGGCGCCCCAACAATAGACTCAAATCAAATTAAAACAATGCTGAAATAATTACAAATGGTAAAAAATTGGTCAAACAAGTGACCTAGAGGAGAGGGAAGGACCAATACATAGATCAAGTTTATATAAAAAGTATTAACTTGAAATTTTTATTTTCTTGAGCCATATTGAAAATCAGCTAGGGGTGTTCATCCTTTGGCCATGCCATTTCGATCATATGGTTCCCCAAAAGTGGATCGATTACATAAAATCATAATTTTGAAGACAATTAAAATAAATCAAAATTATGAAAAGATGATACATGCATTATAAATTAAGATGATATTAATGTATACGTAAATCAGCTGTGTTTTTATGTTTTATACATGATTTAGCAATTACGTTGGGATGTTATACAAGAAGTGAGAAATCGATATATATACTAACATGTCTTTGAGATCTAACATCATTATCCTGCCTTTAAAAAAATGCTATGAATGAAATAATAAGTATGTCACGTGATTAACAGAATTCAATATCTTAAATATGATTTCATGAATCAAAGGCATATATGCTAACTCATGAAATTGGGTAATTACCTTTTTCCCGATAAATTACCAGCTATTGTCAATATGTCACCACGAATTGACAACCTCACCAAAAGAGAGCATTGAACTACCATTTACATATTAAAACCCTCATTCCGTCAGTCAAATTTGTGAAAAGACTCGAATACCCTAACTTAAAATCAAAATTTACATATAATACTCTCAAAATTAAACAAATTAAAAAAAAGTAGAAAAAAAAGGAAAGAAAGGGGGTGGCTTGCGAGCCACCCCGGAACCTGGTGGCCATCCCCAAGTTTCATCCGAGGTGGCTTGTGGGCCTCCTCAGAAAAACCTGGGGTGGCCACGCAACCACCCTTGGGTTTCATCTGTGGCCTCAAAAAAACCTGGGGGTGGCTCACAGGCCACCCCCCCTCCCTCGGTGGCAGTCAACCCTTTTATTTTCCTTTTATTTTTCTTATATATATATATATATATATATATATATATATATATATATATATATATATATATATAGGTTCAATATTTTTTATATTAAATTATTGTTTGAGGGCATTTCTATCTTTTTTTAAAAAATTGACATATAAAAATAGAATATTTCTTCTGATTTAACGAGATTTCCTAACAGAATGAGGGTTTTGGTATGTAAATGGTAGTTCAATATAATACTCTTTTTTGGTGAGTGTGTCAGTTTGTTGTGGCATATTGACAATAGCTGGTAGTTCATGGGGAAAAGGTAATTACCCCTATAAAATTTCATGAATAAGAAGACACTACATCACGTGATTTCATGTGAAAATTCTCTATGTATATATGCATATGCTCATAAAACACAAAATAGTTTAGAAATAACAGGAAGAATAGATGTTTACACGCTTTAGCAAAGTTTGGAGAGGAGAGAAATTTGTTATGGATGTGTCTCCTTGAAGCTGTGTAATGAAGGTTTTTGAGAGAAAAGTATGATTTTGAAAGTGGTATATATGTGTGTGTTCGTGTGTGAGAAAAGTACGATTTTGAAAGTGATATGTGTGTGGCATGGATATGTGTGTGTGATTTTGAAAGTGATAAGTGTGTGTGTTTGGGGTAGCCGGGTGGCCGGAGTCTAAGTGTGTGTTTGGTGTGTGTGATTTTGAAAGTGATATGTGTGTGTGTGTGGGGTAGCTGAGTGGCCAGGTTTAGACTGTAGAGTTAGGTAGAGTTAGGGTGTGCGTGTGTGGGGGTGTGTTGAGGGGGGGGGGGGGGGGGGGGGGTAGCCGAGTGGCCGGGTGTAGACTGTAGAGTTAGTTAGAGTTAGGATTTGGTGTTCTTGTTAAGAGTGCTTGTGAGAAGATGAGAGAATGAGAAAGAGTGTATTGCTCACGAAATTAATTGATTAGTAATTAAGTCGGAGTGTTACTTGTAGCGTCCCCAATTTAATTAACCGGAAGTTTTACCCATATTAACAAATATCATAATAAATGCAGCTAAAAGTTAATTATTGATTTGAGCAAAAAACTAACTCCTTGATCTCTAACTCAGAATACAATCAATTGCCTCTTAAGGGGAAATACATAATCTTCGAAAATAAACTATGCTCATAGAAATACAACAATACATGAACTCAGAAGATGCACCCAAAATTGCTCCTACAAGGCCTCGCCCATCAAGAGAAATCCTTGCGAAAAACTCTAATATGCACCCACATTAACACTTGGGAATTTGTAAAACAAAAATGCATGAATCAACGACTTAGTAAGTAAATCGTCAATGAAACTTAACTAATATAATGAGCTTGGTTTAATCGGATAAAGTGATAAAAAGATAAAGATAAGTGCTTATATGTTTTGGGAAGTGCACATTATGACAAACTATATATATATAACGGAGTTCAAAATCATCATTCACATGGTCTATCTATACCCATAACTCTCATACAATAAAATTTGTGTATTCTGTGAGACATATAGTACAATATCGATGCTATGATAAGGTACAATAGCCAACCACTAGATATACCCATAACTCTCTTACAAAAAATAGTTGTAGATAATAAATTATCTTAAATTATCTTCTCTTTTTGTTAATGAATTTTAGTTCAATTGGTATCTCCTCCTCCTATAAAGGCAAATATATAATTATATATGAAGAGAGAACAGTGGAATATTGAGCAAGTTTGTAAATTATTTGTTAAAAAATAGAATTATCTACCATTAATTAATTTGAATGAGCGAGTTACGTACGCACATGTGAAGTTTTGCTGTGTATTAATGGACATTAATAACTCATTCTGCTTTCACTACTACTTAAAGTCATTTTCTTTAATGTCTTTTAACAAAACGACAGTAATTGTCGTGGTTTTATTGGTAATTGATTTGATGCTAATTACCGTCCTTTACAAATTAAAAAGAGTATGCTAAATGTAAAAAACGTAAACACATAGACAAGGATTCTTTTCAGTTCATTTGAATGGAAAGGAACCGACTTCCCTTCGGTTCAAATGATCGAATTGAAGATGATCCAATATATTTTTGCAATTGATGATAATTAAAAACAATTTTGAGTTGTTTTGCAAGGAAAAAAAAAAAAAAATTTAAATTTTTTTAACATTGTACGTCATTTGTAAAAAAGTTGTAAAATTTTACATGTAAAAAAAAAAAGAAAAAAAAGAAGAAGAGCAAAATGTGAAAAATTGTTCGTCATTTTCTAGTAAAACGACGTGCAGCTGGCCTGTGTGGTCATATCCCTGCACTTTCATACTTCGATCATTTTCCTCCTATATATTGACATCTCGTGACGCTTGTGTGCAGCTGGCCTTGATTTTGTTTGAATTACTTTTACAGGAAAGTTGTACCACACAGGCCAGCTGCACGTCAGGCTAAAATGGTAACTCAGCAAATTAAGTTGGTTTTGGTTATATTTCCATAGAGCTTTGAGCCTCTCTTTCACTTTAATTTCTTCTTCACCGTTTCTCTCCCTGTTTCTTCTTCGTTTGCCTCAGCCTTTGTTTCCCCTTTCTGTCGGCGTCTGAGACGAAGGGCATCTTCTTTCTCCCCTTTTTCTTCTTCTTCTTCTTCTTCCTTTTTTTTTTGTTTTTGTTTTTCTAGGGTTATCTACTGCAACTCTTGTAGATCTATGGGATTTTGTATACCTACTCAGCAAACACGTCGTCCGTTTTGGTCAGCACGAAGAGTGGATCGATAGGATTCTTACAACGTACGAAGGTTTCAATCTGCTATCATCGTTGTAAATTCATTTCAGCATTTTTCTTGAATTTCCTCAAGTTAGATTTGTAACGTAGCATGCATTTTCATTGTTTTGATATTACTTCAATTTCTTTTTGTTTTCTTGTTCAGTCGTGCTTAAATAATACTGCTAAATTAACAGATATTGTTAATCATCTTTAAATCAAGAGTCCATTGGAGTTGATTTCAAGAGTTTCATCATTCTTCTTGAAATGGAATTTAAGACTTTGCTGATATTCCTCCTCCTTGCTCTGGTGGTGGTGGCCGAGTCGGAGAAGAAGGTACTGTTGATGGATTCTCATCATAGCCGACGCCTTGGCGAGCAGAAGTACATTGGCTATGAAGCCCTCAGACACGACTTGCCGGATTGCTCCCGCAAGGGCGTCAACTGCAACAGAAGGCAAATGGCTCACCATTACACCCGCCCTTGCACCCTTGCTAATCATTGTGCCAGGATCACTGATTGATCAAGATGACTGAACCAACCCGGAAGAGAGAAAAGCTAATAAAAATAAGGCTTGCAAGATTTCCTCCTTTTAATATTTAAGTTGAAAACGTGTTTTTTTCCCTTTTGTTTTAATTTGTTTTGGTTGATGTATGGTTGTTATGTTTACGTATTTTTTATGGGTGCAAAAGGTTCTCTTTGATCCTTTGCTTATAATATGTGCGTAAAATAAAAGAAAATAAGTCTTAATTAAATCATAAGTTATAACTGTACAAAAGTTATATGTCAATAAAATCATATTTAAAAATAATTTTTCTTTCAAATACAAAAATGTTCTAGTTTGCTATAGACATGTATAAAAAAAAAAAAATCCAAAAAGATTATTCATTTTGGCAATATGATTTACCTCGAACTCTAGTGTAACGAGTACTCATATCAGAAACATCAATTCTAAAATGATATTCCATTGTCATGGAAGATTCTTCATTTTGGCAATATGATCTACCTCGAACTCTAGTGTAACGTGTATTCATATCAGAAACATCAATTTCATTTTTTTACAAAATAATTTAACAGTATCAACACTACAAAAAAAAGGGCATTTATGGAGGGTTTTTTTCTAGACGGTTTCTAAAACTGTCTAGAAAACAAAATTTGCAAACGGTTTTTTCAAAACCGTCTGTAAAAAATTTATTATGGACGGTTTGATTAAACCGTCTATAAAATTCCAGAAAGTTTTAACTAAATCGTCTGAAAATTTTGTTTTCTAGACGGTTTTATAAAAATCATCTATAAATTTATAGACAGTTTTTTTTTTTTTTTCGAAACCGTTTGTAAAAAATTTATTTGATTAAACCGTCCATAAAGATCCAGACGGTTTGAACTAAACTATTTGGAAATTTTCATTTCTAGACGGTTTTATAAAAACCGTCTAGCAATTTATAGACAGTTTTTTTTCCGAAACCGTCCTCATCTTTTAATACCCCACTTTTATTATAGGTAATGTCACCCCATATATCGTTGATTCCAAGATGCCGCACCAGTCTCTACTCATCCCTGGCCAGTTCCCAATCCCTTAACAACAAATAAAAATGCCTCTTTTATATGCTTGGTGCTTCCTCGTCGTCTTACATTGAGAATTACAGCGTTTCAAATCTCCGGGCAATATGGACCCACATCCAGATTTCACCCAATTTTTATGCTCTTCGAGGTCTACAGCTTGAGCGAGAGATCTGGTTTTTATAGATTCATAAAGTTCTTCTTTTTTGGGTTCTGGTTTTTCTATAGATCTGGTTTTTACAGATCTGCTCATTTTTTTTTTTTTCAGATCTGAAAAACCACCGGTTCGACCTGGCGATTTTGGTGTGGTTTTTCAGAGGTAGCGATGGGATTCGAACATTAAAATATGCAGATTCCTAAACATATCACATATCATTAAAAGTAACAAAAATCACAATATCATAGACATCAATATCACCATATAATTAAACAAACCAATATCACCATATAATCAAACCAAAATCACCATATAATCAAACAAATATCACTCTCAGTAAGTATTCTAGCAATACTTACTTACACATATACCTAAACAATTACATATCATTAAATAAACCTATACATCACCACATTAAAGAACTTAGTATCATTTTTAGTGAGTAGAATACTCACAGTATTCTGCTACAAAGATTGATCTACAGAAAAGACGACTGCATAGTTATATACATGCGATTAGTATAAAATACTAAGAACCTGTTTAATACTTTTTATCACATCTGACTTCTAAACCACTTAACATAGTTTCCTAATATCACTTAGACATTATAACGGCATGATTAATTATAATGCCACATATTTCATATGGGCATTACAATAATATTTATAAATAATGATCAAAATACACTTTTAGTTAAAATGACATTATAAAAGCTTTAATATTAAAAGAATATATATATATATCAAATAAACATAAAAACTCCATTATTATAAATAATGGGTTTTACTTTTTTTAAAAACAACTGGATAGTATAACAGCATAAATACAAACAATTCTTTATTTTAATCTTATAAAACTTGGACAAAATAACGGCATTAATATATTAAATGCCTAACAGTATTTTAAAAGCATTTGGGCAGCGCAACGACTCTTTTATAAAATATATCCTTTTTACTCAGGCATCACAACAGTGTGTCTTATAATTTCATGGTTCCGTTTTGAAAACCCTGTTTAAAACACAACTTTAAACATTAATACAAAATATAAAAGTTATAAATCAAGGGCTTAGAAGCTTACTCCAAAATATCCTTAGGATATTTTGTAAACCATAAAAAACACATACACACACTGAGAGTCGGCCGTGAGAGAGAGAGTTGAATTCTTCTCTGTTTTTTTTTTTTTTTTTTTTTTTTTTTTCCTTTGATGCAACCCGACACTCCCACACACAACAAAGGCATAAAGAGAGAGTGATCGAGATGGTGGAAAGGATCCTTTTCCTTCCCTTTGGACAACCGCATGCGGAGAAACAAGAGAGTTAGAGAAATAGAGAGATAGGGAGGAGACTTGAGAGAGTGTTCTTTAATCTTTTCTTTTTGTTTTGCTTTGTTGCACCCTCAAAGAATAGATATGGAGAGACTTACCATGAGTGAGGGAGAGTTGGGTTTCTTTCTTCTTCTTGTTTTTTCCTTTTTCTTCTGGTTTGCCCGAACACACAGAGAAGAAAGAGTTCGAGAGAGAGAAAGAAGCAAAAGAGGGAGAGCTGCTGGTTTCCTACTACAAATAGAGAGAATTGAGCGAGAAAGAGAACTCTCTGGCTGCTATATGATGCAACCAAACAGAGGTAGAGAAGAAAGAACCGGCAGGGAGTAACCGAGAGAGAGTTTGAGAGAAATTGAGAGAAGAAAAGGTATGCGATGATCGAAGGGGATGGGTTTCTTTTATAAGAGTTTGGACGGTTGGGATAGCTCCAATTTGATCGCATCTAACAGTTGGGGACGAATCAAGATAAGAGATATTTGGTACAAATATTTATATCAAAACTAATGAATATTCATTCCATAAATATTCATATTTATTTCATTTATATTATTAGGTCTTAAATTTTATTTTAAGATATTATATTTTATATCTTAAAATATGAGGTATTATACCAAATTAGGTGATAGTTGGAAAGTGGTGCATATACTGACCAAAAGAAACATGTACGATATTCCAACAGTAGTGGAGAGAGATGATAACAAAGGAATGAACATTGATGTATACCAGGAATGTGTATGTGTTGGGGGTAATATTGCCCTTGTTGAAGACTCTATTATGTGACGTATAGATGATGTGACAATAGCTATTGATGAATTATATGTGCAACTTGATGCAAACTTGTTCATTGACGATAACTTGTCAATTGAAAAACACAATACAAACTTTAGTGATGAGGAGGAGTAATCTAGCAACAATGATACAGACTCTAAACACGTGGACGACTCTGATCACGAAAATTCATCTTCAAGCGAAAGTGATAGAGACTATGATGATGACATGTGTTAATATAATGTATCACACTTCTCTTTCCATAACATAAAAGCGTAAAATAGCTAACCATCTTTGCCAACTTATATGTGATCAACATTTTTATTTTTATTTATTTATTATTTATTTTTATTTTTTTTGTACAGATCCATCAACTTAGTTACAAATGCACAGAGGAAAACTAATAGTAGGAGTAGGTAGTAGTGGTAGTCGAGGCCTAGGCCGGGGTCATGTTGAGGACAATGATAGACTGACTCTCGTGGATGATGTAGTTGACGATACAAACATGTCATTGCCAGTGGAGGGCCATCCTTCCGAGGAGCAGTCTGATCTCGTACACTCATCGGCGGCATGTAAGTGAACATATGATCTTTTTTATTTTATATTTCCCTTGGGTTTGTTAATGCTGACTATGTTTTCATGTTTTGACTAACAGCTACCACATCTGTCAGATGCGGAAGACGTAAAAACCAAAATAAGAAGTTGAACGAAATGACATAGAAGGGCCCCGTCAATATCCAAATCAACAATAAAATGCGTCTACTTGTAGGTGACAATGCTTAATTTTTCCAAGGTCGATTAGTGAGATTAAAAACAACCATTACGACTTATATTATGATTGTTAGACCGAGAAATGAAGTAGGTTTTTGCACATTCTGTTGGCTTACTTCTCTTAATTCCATGAATTTAACATACAACTTAGTATAAACTCTTTGAAGCTTATCTTTTTCATCTTTAGAACCACTACTTTCAGAGTAATATTCATTTGACTCTTTAGGACTATCATATGAAGATACAAAGGCTAAAAAGTTAGAGTCCTTACTTGGAATCTTTTCATCCTTAAAATCATCATTCATAGTGGTATTGAGAGCCTTACCTTTTGCCTACTTAAGGTTTCCATAATCTGCTCGGATGTGCCCAAAACCTGAACATTCAAAACACTTAGGACCACGAGGATCCTTTTTGTCAGTTTCACCTTTTTCTTGTTCAGCACCTTTGGGGCCCCCTTTAAAATTATCAGAATTTTTTATTTTTTAATTTTTTTTTTTAATTTTTGAACCTTTTATAGTTTATTAATTTTCTGAAATCTTTGGCAAACATGGCTATTCCATCCTCATCATCAGATTCTTCATGAGAAGAATATTTACTTTACCTTTTGTAGCCTTGAGAGCAATGGATTTAGCCTTTTTGAGAGGGGGCAAGAAAAACTCATAAGTTTGAAGAGACCCTACAAGTTCTTCAATTTTCATCTCATCTAAATCTTTGCTTTCTTCAATGGTGGTAGCCTTAATTCTAAACCTTTCAAGCAAAGATTTTAGGATCTTTTTAATGAGTTTTGCATCAGATATTTTCTTTTCAAGATTTACCAAAGAATTTCTTAAATCACTAATTTTAGTGTAAAACTCACTAAAAGATTCATCCTCTAGCACCTTAATTCCTTCAAATTGAGAAACCAACATTTGAAGTTTAGTAGATTTAACAAGTTTTGTGCTTTCATATGTGGTTTCTAGGACTTCCCATACTTCTAGGGCAGTTTTACAATGAGAAATTCGTGAGAATTTAGGTGGTGAAAGTATTTGGCAAATGACATTTATGGCTTTGTCATTCGCAATACGAGAATGAGTTTGAAGGATAGTCCATTCAGCAATTAGTGTTTCTGGTGGGGTCCATCCAAATTAAACAATGTGCCAAACGTCTATGGATTTTTTTTAAAAAAATCTCATTCGTGCTTTCCAATAGCCATAATTAGAACCATCAAAAGCAGGGACATAATTAAGATTTAGAGACATGATAAGAGGAGTTAAGGATCGCACTCAGGAAATTAATTAAAAAACGAGTGAACCCGCTCTGATAGCAATTGAAAATAAAATACTCCTAATATTAACCGCAACTAAGCATGCAACCAAATATGTAAAGCAATAAAGAGAAAGATACATATATTTGGTTACGAAGTGGAAACTCTTTGCACCAAAGAGAAAAACCACTTCAGGGCAGCCAAACCCAGGAAATCAACTATCAGAAGAATAGCTAGTTGAAAGACAGTCGTACCTTAAAGTCTAACAAGTACCTATACTTGAACGCCTCTCTACCAAACCCGTTTGTAGAGTTCTTTAATTGATCCATTAACTAGAGCTCCTCTAGTTAGAGTTGAAATGGTTGAATGGTTATAACACAAATAACTCTAAGATAAATAGTACATAAAACAATTTCTGCCTAAACTCTATTCTCTTAGCACACTAGAATTCTATTCAGAATCCTTACATAAACACAACCTAAAAGCCCTTTAAATAGGCTTCAGAAAACCTAATTCTACTCAAATTCAGATTTCTATAGGCGGCGTCTGAATAGATCATCGCGCATCCGAACGAGCAACAGCAAACCCTACATTTTGCTGAAGGGCGTTCGAAGGGCTTGACCTAGCGTCCAGACGATTGCAAAGAAAAGCTTCTCCGTCCGCAGTCTTCACTTTTGCGTTCGGACATCCTTGCAAGCAGGTGCTCTTGGTGGTTGGCGTCTGCTGGGCCGTCCGGACAGGTAGCGAATAGGAGCTCTCGGTGGTTCACGTTCGATGGGCCGTCCAAACAGGTATTGAACATTGACTTTCTGTGACTTGCGTTCGGACGCTGCTTTTGGCTATCTGGACAGTCTACAGGGAAAACTGTCTTTGCTGAGCTGTAAAGTCTCTAGAGTATTTCCTTCACCAAAACCTTTCCTTCTTAGTGATATTCTATACAGATCTTGCCTTGTTCAGCCCTTTCCATTCTTGAATAAATATTTTGTAATAAATTTTCTAGAAATATGGTGTCCCTGATATGTCAGTATTTTTGTCAACAGAATGTTGCCAATGAAAATAAACCAACTGTATTATATCTCTTTTAGAAAAATGATTGTTGTACAACTCTTGACATAACTTTTGTACAACCCCAACAACTTTTTTTTCAAACTAACCATTGGATTTATTTTCCTATATATGAGTCATACATATCCAATGGTCGATCTTAAAAAAACTTGATAGGATTATACAAGAGTTGTACGAAAGTTATAAACGTATCATATCTATTTTAATGAGAAATTAAGCCAATTCGGTGGTATAGACAAGTTATAGTTAAACATCCCATATTTGTTTAATTGATCTCTATTTGAGTCCATATATGGACATGGCGCACATAACGGGTGGCCAATTTAAACCGTTTTAGTGTCATCCCTAAGCTTGAGCCGTTAAGCAGCTCCTTAAGCAATAATTTTTTATTTTGTCACATAATTAATTGGGATAATTGCACCATTGGTTCCTGGGTTGGCATAAATTACAAATCATTCCATGTGGTTCAAATAGTTCATGGAGGATCCATGTGGAAAACTATAATTACAAATCATTTTCTGAACATGTTTCCATCCATCGAGTTAACAGATTTCGTTAGTCAGTCATGTCACACCCAATAAGAAACCGACACGTGTCCATTACAATAAAAAATAAATAAATAAAATAAATAAATAAAACAAAAATATTTGTTTTTAATAAAATAATAATAATAATAATAATAATAAAGAAAATACTGAAGGGGTGGCTGCCGGTGTTTTGGGGGTGGCTGCGCGCCACCCCCGGCCACCTTTAGGGGTGGCTATGGCCTCTCCTTAGGGCTGGAGGTGGCCCAAAAGGCCTTTGGGGTTGCCGCTCACTACCCCTAGCCAAGTCTGGGGGTCGCCTTCGGGCCACCCCTAAATGCCTTTGCGGGTGGCGCACGGCCACCTCTAGGGGTGGCCTCCCCTTAAGGTTGGAGGTGGCCTTCAGGCCACCCCTAGAAGGCATTTGGGGTTGCCGCTCACTACCCTTGGCCACGTCTGGAAGGCCACCCCTAAATGCCTTTGAGGTTGGCCGTGTGCCACCCCCATTGGCTTGAGGTGGCTACCAACCGGCAGCCACCCCTTTAGTATTTTTTTTTCAAAAAAAAAACATATATATATATATATATATATTTTAAAAAAACATATATTTTTTTGTTTTATTTATATTTTTATTAGATTTTTTTTAATGTAATGAACACGTGTCGACTTCTTATTGGGTGTGACGTGGCTAACTAACAGAATTTGTTAACTTGGTGGATGTAAAATGTATTCAGGAACTGATCTGTAATTATAGTTTACTATAAGGACCCTCAATGAACTTTTTGTACTACATAGAATGATTTGTAATTTAAGTAGACCCTAAGGACCGATGGTGCAATTATCCTTAATTAATTATGCATATTTTTTATTTTGTCACATAAAAAACTATGCACGAGGTGCCGGGCTCGCTGATAGGCCGGGGCCTCAAAAGAGGCGAAAGCTGAGGGGGAAAGAAGGAGGGGAAGAGAAGATGGAGAAGAGGGGAAGGAGGGAAGCTTAGAGCTTCCCTCCTCCCATGGTGTCTGAGCCGGAAGGCTGGTCAGAAGAGAGTTTGGGAGGGATGAGCGTTTTCGCCCGAAAATTGAGAGTGTTTTTGCAGCAGGATTTAGAAAATTAAGTATTTTTCTGTGTTTTACTTACATACACACATAAAGAAAGAGAGAGAGAGAGAGAGAGAGAGAGAGAGGGGTAGGTGCATGCTCAACAAACATCAATATTAAATTATATCTCAATTCCATCTGAAGAGAATTGCATAGGCAACCTTTTATTTTATTATCATTATGATGGAATGAGCTAAACAAGGCTGAGTGACAAAGGTTCATAGTTGTTTCACAAGTTTTTCTAGTTGTTGTCCCATTAGAACGTTTTTTGAAGATATTCAATAATCTTCTTGTCAAGTTGGAAGGCCTTGGTAAGAACATCAGGATTGATAGGAGGATTGGATCCGAAAACAGCATTTGCTATCGTGATGACACCTGCATTTTGGCTGCTTAGACCAGAAAAGGCTACAGCATTGGTGTGTCCCACATTGAACTGAAAGTGAATAAGACCAATTGGGAACACAAAGACATCTCCCTTGTTTAGAATTTTGGAGAAAAGGCGGTTTTCCGGGTTGGATGTGACGAAACCAACGTACAAAGTACCCTCTAAGACTACTAGAATCTCAGTGCCACGAGGGTGAGTGTGGGGAGGATTTTCTCCATCTGGTGCAAAGTCAATGCGAACCAAGGATATGCCTAGAGTGTTGAGGCCTGGTATTTGGTCCACATTCACAGTAGTAACATTTGACCCAACTGGATTATTTGTATTTCCAGGATTTTGGAGCCCTGAGAAGAAGAAATCTTCCGCCTTTGATTGTTCCAAATCCTTGCAGAATTTTCCATTCACGAAAACTGCAAGAAAGAAATCTTTGTTAGCATTAAAAGAAAAAGAAACTGACACATTCATATATATTAACAGTTTGTAAGATGACATACAAGAGTACGTACTAGGAAAGCACTAGTACTGATAGGGTTGCTTCTTAGCAGTATATAATGAATTTAAATAGTTAACATGAGAAACCATAATTATATATATGTACAAGGTTGATAAATAAAAAAAAGTAAATACCAGCAGACTTGGGGTCATCAATGGCTACACAAATGTCCTGAAGAGGGCTGGGATCGTAGGCAGAGACAAGGGAGGATGCCAGAGATAAGAGGGCAACAATTACAAGGAAATGGACACCTTTCGTCGACATATCTAATAAGCTTTCTGTGTTCAACTTAATATATTGCTTTGGTCATGGCTTGGGTGGGAAACATGTCTATTTATAGATAACAGTTATTGAAGTGGTCAATGCTTCTGCTACAGTGAGTTTTCAGACTTCAATGGTTATCTATTTAATATGACAAAGGACGAAGATCTTCAACAATTACTTCATAACTTTATCCTGGTTAGGTTTCATCTTCTCATGCTTTTTCTTTTGTCTTAATGGATTTCTTCTTCACATGCTTAACTCAACAAATTCTTGACAAGTGCTCATTTTTTGATTGGGCCATGACACTTTAATATTGCCATAACATATTTGTAGAGGTGCTTTGGTCAATCAACAGCGAGTGCTTGCTGAAGATTTGATAACACCTTTTTTTTTAAAAAAATAAAAATAAAAAATAAAAAATAAATGAAAACTTTTTTTATGAGAATGAAAGTATTTAACTTTCTCATAAGCCATTTTGTTTCTGCGTAAAATATTTTTTGAAAAGAGTTTGCTTATGTTTTAGTGTTTAGTGCGGCGTAAAATATTAGTTAATCTGAAAATGTTTTTCAATTAACTAAAGAAAATAATATTCATGAAGCACACCATGAAATTTACGCTTATCATGATCTGCATAAATCATTTTTTACTGCTCTCAATTCCACGCCTGGCCTTTTGACTTGCTATTGTGAGAAAGCTCTTAATGAAATCTACACGCGTGAGCACTGAGCAGGTCTCAGGTTATCCAAATACCTATCCGGAAAGGTGAGCTCCACAAAGGCATTCTCACAATTACTTACCTAAATTAACTGCAATATGGGAAACCAATTACATCAGATTTCAATCCCACCCTCGAATGCCTTCTATTCTCACATTTTTTTTCTTCTGCATCTCTGCTTCGTCGTCTCTCTCTCTTTCTCATAGCTCCTCAAATTAAATGAAAATGTAAGATATATTTACTGACCAAAAAATATTTTTAGCTGATATTATTTGTACGATTTGAGTTGAAAACATTTTACGATTAGGTGTGCGATTTTTTTATATTAGATTCTACTATTTTTTACTATATTTAAGATTGCAAATCCAGAAAATTTGAAATTCGCCCATTCCTTGTATCTAAACAAGAATATGAAATTTAGAATGCTGGTTTGGAACAAATATGTGGATTTCCTTCCACTTAATCCAATCAAAATACGCCCATTAATTCCTTGTATCTAACAAGAATTTGAAAATTAGAATGCTGGATTGGAACAGATCTGTGGATTTTTATGCAAATCATTTACGTGTTGTACTCAGAAATATGTTGTTTATTATTTTTCTTTGGTTGAAATTGCACAGATAATCATTACTTCCTTGCTGGCAAGCACCAAAAATATATACGTAATCTAGCTATTAAGCAATTTTCTTCAGAAAAATTTGCTCTTCTTGAGTTAATTCAAGTGTAGGGTCGTCCACTGACCAATAAGAATCCATATGACTCTTAATCCTAATCTTAATTAGGTTGTACCAGAAAGTTGAGAGTCGATGATTTTTTTTATTTTTTTTCCTGAGGGAGACGAGAGTAGTTGGAACCTAATCTTTATCTAATTGAAACCGAGATATCATCCCAAACCGGATGATTCTTTGATTCCCTGGCCTGTTTAACAAACAACCATAACTATAAAAAAGTGTAACCAGCTACACTTCTTTTTTTCTTTTTTTTTTTTCTTTTTTTTTTTCTTTTTTTTTTTTTTTTTTTTTTTTATTTTACATAATTTAGGGTGGCATTATGAGACAAAAAGTGCGACTTTAAATCAAATTTATGAAAATGAATCGTTTGAAATTGCGTTTTTAAAAAATTTTGATTAGGAAACATAGAACACTTGGGTTTTCAAATCGTAGACAATTAAATGTTTTTTTAAAAACGTGTAATTTTAAATATTAAACTGCAATTTTAAATGCAAAATGACAATTTTATCAAATGTTTAACTGCAATTTTTGAGGTCAAACGATAATTTTATCAAATGTTTAACTGCGTTTCTACAAATCATGTTTTCAAATCGTATATTTTAAAATCGCTATTTTTAAATCATACTTTTTAAAATTAGAAACATAAACGGACAGTTAAACTTTGCTTTTGTCTCGTATTAGAAGACCGTCCCCTCCCAAATATTGGCACCCATTAGCAAAGATAAAGAGGATGCAAACAAACAGGGTTTTACAGTTTTTGCCGTGGAGATGAACCGAGGAAATGAAAAAGACAACAAAAAAAGAAACCAGATAAACAAGGATGAGGTAAATGTTAGGAAAGTTTATGAACTTCAACACGTAAAACAACATGCATGGACTAATTACTAAATAGAATTGCAGGAGACTAATATCCATCTCACTTTTTACCACTATGTTCTTAGCGGGACTTGCATCAAACTAATGTTCAATCTAGCTCAAGAGAATTCCTAGGATGTGCAAAATGTGTCTAGACTCCCTTTCGGTGGATGGAAATTGTCTACAATTAATTGTCCGAATTTGATAAAAATTTGAGCAGTTTAAAATTAAGAGGGGTCACGAGTCCCACTTGCCTTAGGCAACTTAGGGTGTCAAAGGCAACTTAGGGTGTCAAGCACGCTAGCCTACCTGCTTAAGATAGATGAATCCCACGTACAATTTCTCATTTCTCATTCAACACCCCCAACTAGTACAGTGTTATCATGATCACATCGAGGTAGGAAGTGTCAATCTCCAACCATCATCTCCTACGCATTTTTCCCGAGAAAAAAAAAAAAAAAAAACCAGAATTATTTTTCTTTTGGCTAGGGGCAGCACATAGCCAAATAGAAACCTGATAAAATTGCCCATATGGAAGGTCCAGCTAAAGAGAGAAGATCTAGATCAGTGTTTCTCTGTTTATACTTTCCATACATTTAAGCGGATAAATAATTAAGAATTATCCATCTCCCATTACAAAAGACAGCACATCCGGCATATTAACTACCAATGTCAAGGGGTATCTCATGTACAGGTTTTAGGTTGGCCAATCAAATTGTTTTCTTATTTTACTCATCTATTGGATCCCTTGATTAATAACAGAAAGCAAGTAACATGAACCATAAATATCTTTTGGAAGCTTTGGAATGTTAGTTGATTATATAAATCAAGGGAAATCAAACGAAAATGTTTAAATAGGAAACCCTTAAGTTGCAAACAATTAAACACAGTTTACAGTTTGTTTGAGTGGATATGAGAACATTGACAGCATCACCAAAACAGGGAAATGATAGAACTGCTCATATAGTCGAGAGTCTAAAAATGACATGTCCCTTAACACGTGAGAAGTACATAATTTTTCTAATACCATGTACTTCTCGCGTGCTTTTCTAAGCTCAAGTAAAGAGAAAAGATCGACCCGTGTTTATCGGTTACGGTGTTTTCCCCTTATATTTAAGCCGATAAATAATTAAGAATTGTCAGTCGTTAATTACAAAAGACAATGCATCCGGCATTATAACTACCATTAATTAATGTCAATGCAGAAAAAAAAAAAAACAAAACAAAAAAAACAAACAAAGCTGCCTGATGTTGGCTGGTACTCTACAAGGAGATAATTCATCTCCACCTGTGAAAGTGACAGATTTTTTTTTTTTTAATAAGAAGCGTGTGCTCTTTCCATTTTTAAAAAAGCCCTAAGGCATTACAAAGACAGATAAAGGGTACAAAACACCCCTACATTCATAGTCAGAAACAAATTTGACAAAGCAGCTGCCTAAACAATATACAAATATTACATGAACACCCTTTAAAGCCCCATTTTACAAATAAGTCCAATAAATATTTGTGTATTACAAAGACACACTGTGAAACACAAAGACAACTAGGGAATACATACAAACAAACACAACAACAAGAAGCATCATCACTGTCCTAAACGTCGAAAGAAGCCAAACTGCCACCGGAGGCGGCGCGTGAACGGCACGCGCTGTCCCATGAAACTCCCCAGCAGCAAAACAACTATCTCCATCCACCGATCACCACCAACCATGACCTAACAAGATGGCGTGACCCACACGCGCCCATTCCGGGAGAGAGATCCCGCCACGTGCAGACCATGCGCCGGCAAAAAAGAACGGCAAGGCCACCGGCTGGAGATGGCTGGACCAGATGACGACGGTGATCACAACTAGGAAGCGCATGTCTTGAGGGACCAGTGGAGAAACGTAGATCTAAAAACATGAAGATGAATACTACTGTGGCTCTTCTAGAACTCCACTGGAGACATAAGGATGACGGCCGATACCCAAAACCGATGCTAAAACATGAAGCCTTCCTGTTAAAACACAAGGAAAAAGAAAAAGAAAAACAAAACAAAAACCACAACTCCTCTACCCATAAGGATAAGGAGAACAAAACCTCTTAGACGAGTCCGGGAGGAACATACTCCCTACCCTAATTGCAGGGAAAAGAAAGCCAACACTCCAATGGTAATACCACGGAGGGGCAAAAAGCCTCCTAGGGAGCTAGAGGATCAAAAGACTGGGAGAAGGGAAGCAAAACCTCCCTCCTCGGCAAAAAATACTATTCACCAAAGACTTTCTCTCTCTAAAATACCTCTTTTCTTTTTCTTATTACGTAGGAATTTGAATTCTAAAGCAAAGCAACTGTGAAAGTAACAGATTGTTATCATTAAAAGTTTGACAAAAAAAAATTAAAAAAATGAAAAGAAGAAGAAGAAGAAGATAATAATAATAATAATATAATACAAATTATTATCACCAACCTTTGTCAGAAAGCCTACTAACGAGAGAGGTGAGGGTCCCATGTTAGACTGGTCCTGGATCAAGAAGGGTAAAATTGCCATTGTAAGTAAATCCATGGAAACCAAAAAGCTCAACTGTCCTCTTTATTTTCATTTTTAGATGACTTTCTTGATCAGCCAACAAAACTACAACTAACATGATAGAATGCATACCATCTCATGCAACCTTTGTTGAGTTAGCCAACAAAACTACAACTAACATGATAAAATGCATACCATCTCATGCAACCTTTGTTGAGTTAGTAAATGGGCATCATGGATTGATGCAATTGAGTTCAGTTGTCCCTACATGCAACAACAACAAAAAAGAGCCCAATTTAGGTATTGCTTTTATATAGACAAAATAAAATAATATCCGAAAAATTGATTACCAGCCATTGCATGTTATGTTGTTGCTGTAATATTCATCACAACTTGAAACTATTGAGTTTAATTGTCCCTATGAGAAGCAAAGATAGGTAAAAGAAGTTAAATTGTTAGAAATACTTAACTATGGTTCTCAGGTGAAACTCCATCATAATAGATATGTATTAATAAGAAGAATCTTACCATTCCCTGCATGATTTATTGAGTGCCAAAATAGCCATCAAAGGCAGTAGGCCTTAAGTTCAATTATTCCTATAATAAATATATGGAAAAAAAAATGAAAAAATTAAACCCTAAATGCTAGGTAGAAGTCATAGTGAAATGAGAAGTGTTGAAAAACAAGAATATATATTTTCTTGTTGCATGCAAAATGGTAGTTATTAAACCACATTATACCATGTCTTGCATTGCCTCTTGCGATTCATATATAAGACACATCAAGCACATGCGCTCGTAAATTCGCGTGTCCCTACAACAAGTACAGAACCACATCAAGATGCATGTCCCTTTAAAATATAACACCAGAACCTGCATTTCTTTAGAGAATAAAATAAGCAACTCTAAACAATGAACGTACATTACGAACCATTTGTTGCCAGTTGTCATGGATTCCAATTGATATGACCTCTGGCTCTACATGTACCTAAAATTACACACAAGCTAGACCTGCTCAAATAAAAAATGCATCTACAAAAGTTCATAATAAAGTTTCAAGGTTAGATTAATAACCACCAAAAACTAAACAAACCTGTCGTTTTTTGGATGCACTGTTTTTTTTTTTTATTTGTCTTGCTAGAGCTGTTACTTTGGTTCACTTCTTCAACTCCTTGAGGACCACGAATTGATGGTGAGCTTGGTTCTATTACGCTCTGAATTGAGTTATTTACACTCTCACACTTTCTCAAACCTTCTTCGAGTGCCTTCAACGCAATATTATAACTCTCTGGGGATAAAGACGCTTCATCACCCAACTTAAAGGCCCGTTGACATAAATCATTGTAGCATTGAACCCTACACTCAACAACAACTGAAACTTCCCTTGTAAGTGTGTCCCTCTCTCTTTGATCCTTTGGAGGAAGTAAAAAGGCTAGAAAGTATGGTATGATTTGAATATAATCAGCTAGGTTTCGAGGGGGTTGTCTGCAGTGTTTCTTCTGACCTGGACATGTCCAGCGTTGCATGCAGATTAATTGCATTCTGAAAATTAATCTGTCCACCTTTTCAAGCCAAGCACGGTGGTGACTGGGGTTAATTTAGGACGATCGATCTACTGCTTGGGTGTTGTCGGTGGCGGCGTGTGTCCCACACACACTGTTGTCTGGCGAAGACAACCTCTGCCTCACTGCTGTCGGCTTGAATTGGCTGTTTTTCTGTCTGTTGTGTTTGTGTATTCCCTTTATTTTTTCAGTATAGTCTACCTTTGTAGTGCCAAATTTTTATTAAAATATTTGTTGGCTTGTTGCTAGATCGGCCCTTTTTTATTTAGAGTGTGAACATTATTGTAAAGAGAGGTCCAATTGCTATTCTTGTAAGATTTGTATTTTTGCCTAAACAGCTGTTTTTTAAGTCAGAACTTTTTGACTTAGAGTATAGGAGTCTTGTATCTCTTTTTTCAAATTGTAAACCTTCGAACTTTTCCAATAATATATAATAGCACATGCTATAATGTTGGAAAAAAATTGCATTCTGAAAATCAAATAAACGAAGTAATATAATGCAAAGAGACAAAATCATCTGTAGAACACATTAAACATGACTTTAATAAATGAAAATTTTTTACACGTAACTTTCAAGTACAGCTTACCTTATGATGTCATGAAAATTACCATTAATATATCATATTAAATAGATTAACCTGTGTCCAAAAGCAGTTAATTTGTGGTTGGGTTCTAAAAATCTTTACATTTACTTTTTGGAAATGAATTATCAGTCTTAATGGTTGACCTAATTTATAAATCGTTTTTTTTTTTTTTTTTGTATCAAAGTAAATTTAGAAGTCTTTGTACGTGGTTGGCCTAATTTATAAATCGTTCTCTGGAGTCCAATTCCGTTAAAAAGTTTTACTGATTCTGTTAGGTGTCACGTCAAATCCAATAAAATGACAATACATGGCATTCTTAATAAAAAAAATATAAACATATTAAAAATTAAATGCAAAATCAGTCCGTATAATTGACCTAAATTACAAATTGCTCACTGTGGTATAAAAATAATTTAGAGATCATCATGGTAAGCAAAAATAACAATTTAGTCCCTAGTCAAAACACTTGACAGATTCCGTTAGTGTCCATGTCGGCACCAATAAAATGATGACATATATCACTCTTAGTAAAAAAAAAAATGAAAAATTTGTTCATGTGGTTTACCTGATTTACAATTAACTCTCTAGTATCAAAATGAACTCAAAGGTCCCTGTGGTATGCCAAAAATATAAATCAGTCCCTCCAGTCCAATTCCGTTGAAACATTTGATGGATTTCATTAGTGTACCATGTCAGTGCCAATAAAATTATGACAAGTGTTACTGTTAATAAATATATATAAAAAAATATATACAACTAAAAAGTTAAAGAAATTAAAAACTAAAATATTATATCCGATAGAGGAGGCGAATTCACATATAATGAATTTAAAGAATTTTGTGAAGCAAATGTAATTCGTCGTCCTTTAACGGTTTCGAGATCGTCACAACAAAATGATGTTGTGGAAAGAAAGAATAGGACAATTCTCAATATGGCTTGAAGCATGTTGAAGACAAAGAGAATGCCTAAAGAATTTTGGGCGGAAGCTGTTGATTGTGTTGTATATTTATCAAACTGTTATCCTACAAAAAGCCTATGGAGCAAAACACCACAAGAAACATGGAGCGGAAGAAAGCCAAGTGTTTCTCATTTGCGAGTTTTTGGAAGCATTGGATATACACACGTACCGGATCAAGAACGGTCCAAGCTTGATGATAAAAGTAAGAGGTACATTTTCATTGACTATGACTCAAGTTCTAAAGGCTACAAGCTTTACAATCCGAATTCTGGCAAAATTGTGATTAGTAGAAATGTAGAGTTTGATGAAGAAGATTTTTGGGATTGGAGTACTCAAGATGAAGAAAAATATGATTTTCCTTTTCTTGAAGAAGAAGAAGAGTCAAGAAACGAAGAGGTCACTACACCTTCTCCATCACCAACAAATTCTAGTACAGCGTCATCGTCATCTTCGCGAGGAGCTTCTTGTGAAATGCCACCACATATGAGAAGTCTCCAAGAACTCTATGAGGTAATAGAGAATTTAAATGATGATCTAACTCTTTATTGTTATTTTGCGAATTGTGAACTAATAGGTTTTAAAGAAGTGGTGAAAGATGAAAAATAGAAAAATGCCATGGATGGGGAAATCAAAGCAATTGAAAAGAACAACGCATGGGAGTTGACAACTATTCCAAAAGAACAAAAACCCATTGGAGTGAAGTGGGTGTTCAAGGCGAAGAAGAATGCTAAAGGAGAAATCGGAAGATAGAAAGTAAGGTTGGTTGTCAAGGGATATAGTCAAAGACCTAGCATTGATTATGGTGAAGTTTTTGATCCAGTACATGATCGGAGCAAACACATCGACACAAGATATCATTTTATTAGAGATTGTATTGTAAAAAAGGAGGTACAACTCAAATTTTTGAAGACTCATGATCAAGTTATGGATATTTTTACAAAACCCCTAAAGAATGAGATTTTTAGCAAGCTATGAGCATTACTTGGAGTCACTTGAAATTAAGTTTAAAAGGGGGTGTTGAATAATAAACTTAATTTTAATAACATTTATTTGAGTCTTTTATTATTCTTGTAAGTTATTAAGAAGTGACTTGAAGAGGTTATGTCTTTTGGGTTTTCAAGAGTTATTTTACATAGGAGTTACATGAGAGTTATTTGAGATGTAAATAAATGGAATTAATGTGAAGAACTTAGAAGGGTCATTTGTATCATATAAATACTCATGTAAGCAAGTTATTTTTAATTAAGTAGAATAAAAGAATACAAAGTCCTTTATTAATTTATTATCTCTTTTTTTTTTTTTTTTTTTCTCTCTTAGTATATGTTCTTAGTATATGTGTGGTTTCCAATTTCCAACAAAGAGAAGATATCATGATGAAAACATGTCATCTCCTTCACCCTCAGCCTCGACTCCCAACCCCTCACAAAGCAGCACTGCCAAGACGTTTGATCTCTCGGTCCCACTCAATCACCTCCTTTTAACATATCTCAGGGATTTGATCCTCATCCTCCATCCCGGGACCCACTCTTATCTGGCGGCTTTGGAATGATACAAGTCCACATTGGACAAGGAGGAAACGCCAGTTCCCGTCTCTTTACGATAGACGTACAACTGTAGCATTATCCTCTATACGTGGCTTACTGCATGCTGCTTCGTTTTGGTGGTACTGCGTCTGGCTGCATCTTCTGGAGCACTGTGATGGGCATTCTGATCAGCATTTTATTTATCGAATAGGATTGCTTACGGTTGCTCTTAAGACTTCCAGGTTCATATCGCCCCTGAAAAACATGAACATTTTGTCAAACTATGCGAAAATTTCCTTAGTTATGTATATTATCATAGCAGAAGAAGAAACTTACACTGTCCAGCCGTGGCCAAGACTAGGGAAGCTTAGTGGCCATGGCCATCAATACCGGCCGGGCACAAAACAAAGAGAGAGAGAGAGAGATTTGGTTAAAGTTGGCTAGTTAGTGTGTTCGCTTCTTGGCCAAGACTGGGGAAGCTTAGTGGGACTCATTCTGGTTCCACCACTAAATACCAATGCCACCTTTCCGGAATTCTTTTTTCCAATTGCTTCCCTTTCAATGCTTAGTGGGACTCGGGTATGATGTAGGGCACGATAATGGTTCGCGAGAACTCTTTCTTCACTGGAACTTTTTTCCAACAACTGCTGTTTCTTCACTGGCACTTCTTGTGCTTGTTTTGGTAGCGTGAAGAATGGTGTGAGATGATCTGTGAAACTTTCTTCGGACCGAATTGAACCATTGTTTCGATATCGCAATCCTCGTATCTTGTCTCTAGTCTGTTGATGGAGCTTGTTTGGTTTGATATCTTCTTGGCTCAACAACTTCAGAAATGGTCGCGTGTAGGTAGTGTATATGCGCACCATGTTTGCTTTGTGTGTGTGTGTGTGGGAGAGAGAGAGAGAGAGGATTCAATCTGAGAACGTGGCAGGATGAATTTCTCTGCCCATTAACATTCCTCGATCTATTCACACCTGTTATACCCTACCAAAACAGAGGTATGTATTTAGTGCTTGCAATCTCTACCTAGGTTCCAACCTGAAAATCTGGAGCATAACAAAATCTATCTGGTCCCAGTATTCGGTGACACCGGCCTCTGACTCGAACCTCTGGAAGGGTTCTTGATCATTCTGGCCCCAGCATTGGGCTTTTGGTTGCATGGTTGCCAGACCTTACAATTGTGTCAACCTTACAATGTTGACACAATGACATGTGTATTTCATAGACTTTTAGGTGGCGAAAGATGTCTGAGAACAGTTCAGTCGTCGGTGATATTGGCCACTGTTCTAGCTAGGCATCTTTTTTGTAGTATTTTGTACGTTTGTGCATAGGTTTTGTGAAGGAACATACTGCAAATCATTCTAACAAAGGATTGTTATATCATTGGTCTCTAAAATGTCATAATTACAAATCATTTTTTATGGTTTAAAAAATTAATGTGAGATTTTTGTAGTAAACTATAATTATATATCGATCCCTAGAGTCAAATTCCGTTAAAATTTTTGACAAATTTTGTTAAATGTCACGTCAGCGCCACATCAAACCAATAAAATGGCGACACATTTCCATCTTAATAAAAAAAATATAAACTTACTAAAAAATAAATAAATAAACTTATTGTTTTTTAAAAACTTACATCTTAATATAAACTTACATCAAACCACGGCCCGGGCCACCCCTAAAAGGTCTAAGGGCCACTGGGGGTGGCTGCGTGCCACCTCCGGCAGCCGCCCCTTCTAATTTTTGTTTTTTAATTTTTTTTAAATAAGTTTATTTATTTATTTTTTAATAAATTTATATTTTTTTTATTCAGATGGACACATGTCGCCATCTTATTGGTTTGATGTGGTGCTGACGTGGCATTTAACAGAATCTGTCAAATTTTTTAACAAAATTTAACTTCAGGGTTCAATTTGTAATTATAGTTTAACTTTTTAAACCATAGGAAGTGATTCCTAATTATGGCATGCCCTAGAGACCAATGGTACAATTATCCATTCTTATAAAATAAAATGAAATCTGTTTTGACATGGTGAAAGCATGTGATGTGAAAGCATGGTGGATGCTCTGGCTGTGCTACACGCTAATGCCCACGCCTTGAGGAATGCTTGTGTTACATCAGCTTTTTCGTTCGGCTTGGCACCAAAAAACTGATCGACCAGATAGCTTGAAGGTGGGATCGATGATGAAATGAGAAGAAGGGCCTGTTATATATCTGATGCTACTCGGCCGAGTTCGCTGGAATTTCAAGCACGTAATGCTGGTGGCATGGACGTGAAGAACTCGGTTGTACTCGGTGATCGATCCACTTGTTTGGTCTATAAAATGAGGGCATTTTTGTCAAGTTTGGGCCAAAAAGCGCTTGTGATTGAGTTTCCGTTAGCTAAGACAGAAAAAGATGATGGAATGGCCGAATTGCAATTTTTTGTAATTTCGTGGGGTCAAATGCAACTTTTTTTTTTACTTTTGAGCCTAAATTGCAATTTTGGTAAAACTTTATGGAGTAAAGTGTAATTTTCAAAAAAAAATTAGAAATTTACATTTTGTCAAATTTGCAATGGTCATATATACTCTTTCTCCCTAGGTCTCCCACCCAAGGAAAAAAAAAATAATAAAAAAAAAATAAATAAATATGAAGTAACCTTTGTCCATTTGAAGTTGCTAGCTTGACAATAATCTATATTTTTGACATAATTTTTTTGACAATAATCTTAGTTTGAGAAATGATTGTTGTATAATTTTTGACATAATTTTTTTACAACTTCAACTACTTTTTTAAAACTAATTATTGTATTTATTTTTTTAAATGTGAGTTCTAAATATATAATAATTCACCTTTAAAAAAAAATTGTTAAAGTTGTACAAAATTTCCAAAAGTGAGCTCCTTTTCTACTCATGATCAACTTGACAGTAATCTACGCCATGTTTTGTGGGCTTTCCCATTCTCATGATCACTGCCTCTCTCTCTCTCTCTCTCAGTACTCTGAGTCTCTCCTTTCATCATCACAAGCCCCACTTCCTCTCCCGGCCTCCTCCGTTTTCTTTGTGTGACTAGTGTGTCCCCATTCACCACGTACAGTTTTGGTCTATTTTATAGTCAAAAGGCAGACCAAAACAGTGTTAGAATCAAAGAAGTAACCACCTTTCCATGATTGCTTTTTACAGCATGCTGTAAAAAGCACGAAACTTAGTATTAAATTAAGGACGCTTGATTCACGCGTGAAACTCAACTCAACTTGTGGGTTGCGAAATTGAAGGTCCCCCATTACAAATGGAATACGATCCTCTCCGATCTCCGTTTCATTTAATAAAAGATATAGTAATATACTATTTATTTCAAATGAAAGACCGAGATTTAAAGTTGATGCATTTAATAATGTCTATAAATTTAATATTGACACATCTTTTAAAAATTTAAATAATGTAAAATTATGTACACTATTAGATGCATCAACTTTAAATTCTAACCATAAAATAAATAGTATCTATTTCATTTAAAATGAAGAAGATTCTATTCCATTACAATTAAATTGCACCGATCTGGTTGATTATCATCAACACCTATATATATGAAGAGAGTACAATGGAATATTAAATGATTTGTTAAAAAATAGAATTATCTACCATTTGAATGAGTTAAGCATGTGAAGTTTTGTTGTGTATTAATTGACATTAATAATTCATTCTGCTTTCACTAATACTTAAAACTCATTTTCTTTAATGTATTTTAACAAAACCACAGTAATTAATTATCTTCATTTTATTGGTAATTGATTTGACGCTAATTAGTGTCCAATTATAAACAATTTTGGACAGAAATTTCCTATGACTACAACTCACATGTAAGAGTGACATGTGTCATTTGGCATGTGAGAAACATACGTTATTTTAATAGCATATATATGCTTCTCACATGTTAATTTTTTTAATAGCATTAATAAAAAAATCATGTGATTCTCACATGTTTAAAGGATACGTGTCACTCTTACATGTGGGTTGTAAGAAATTTTTGTCCAACAATTTTTAAGTTGTTTTGCAGAAAAAAAAAAAAAAAATAGAAAAGAAGAGAAAAGAAAGAAGAAGAAGAAGAAGAAGAAGACGCAAAGTGTGACTCATTTTACGTCGTTGTATAAAATTTTACCTGTAAAAGACGCTAACTGTCGAGCCAAAAAAATGAAGTGCAAAATTGTACGTCATTTTGTAGTAAAATGACGAGCAGCTGGCCAGTATGGTCATATCCCCTGCACTTTCACACTTTGATCATTTTCCCACCGGGGAACACAACAATTTGGTGCGTAATATTTGCACATAAAGATATATTGGTGGGACACGTGGGAGTCTCACTAATGTGTCTTTATTGACAGATGAGTGATTTGTATACAATATTGTTGTGCACAATAATTACACAACTATTCACATTGATGGGATTCATGTAGAGAAATGATATTAATTTACACAATAAATTTACACAACTGTTACACAACACACTCACATGAGGTGGGACCCATGTGAGTGGGACCCATCACATGGGTTCCACCCCATGTGAGTGTGTTGTATAAAAGTTGTGTAAATCTTGTTGTGCAAGAATCACAACCCATTCATGTATGCATGGGTCCCATCAATATTATAAATGAGAAATACTAGAACATCTTCTTGTGTTTTCTTAAAATGGCATAGATGTAATTTTTTTAATTAAAAAATTGTAATTATGCCATCTAAAAGAACATAGATATAATTTTTTAATTACATCTATGCTATTTAAAGAGAACATCAGAAAATGTTCTAACATTTCTCATTATAAATTGTTGTATAAATGTTATGCACAACAATTTTTTTTTTTTTTTTTTATTGACATCTCGTGAACCATCTGTCCAGCTGGCCTTGATTTTGTTTGAATTAATTTTACAAGAAAGTTGCACCACACATGCAGGCCAGACTAAAATGGTAACTCAGCAAAGTTGGTTTTATAATTGTAATAAATAATGTGACATAGGGACATATATGAAATTTCCTACGGCTGATTCATGCTTAAATACTGCTGAATTAATCATCTTTGAATCAAGGTCCATTGGAGTTGATTTCAAGAGTTTCGATCATCATTATTCTTGAAATGGAATTTAAGCCTTTGCTCATATTCCTCCTCCTTGCTCTAGTGGTGGTGGCCGAGTCGGAGAAGAAGAAAGTAGTGTTGATGGATTCTCATCATAGCCGACGTCTTGAAGATAAGAGGTACATTGGCTATCCAGCCCTAAAGCCCGACTTGCCATATTGCGGCCACGAGAACGTCAACTGCAGACCCAGGGCAGCCAACCCTTACACTCGCCCTTGCACCGGTGCTAATCATTGTTCCAGGGATGGTCCCTGATGGATCAAGATGACTGAACCATCCCAGAAGAGAGAAAAGCTAATAAAGATAAGGCTTGCAAGATTTCCTCCTCTTAATATTTAACTTTTATAAAGAAGCTCTCTCCTGCATTTTACTCGCAGGTGCGTGTCCTGCATGCGCCTGTGAGAGGACTGCTCTACTCCGTCCGCGACTTCTCCGGTGGTCTTTGTTGCTGCCGCCTTCGTTGCTGTTGGTTTATATATATATATATATATATATATATATATATATTCTGCTTCGTATTTTCTATTTGTTTTAATTTGTTTTGGTTCATGCATGTGTGTTATCTTTATGTATGTACGTATGATGGGTGCAAAAGGTTCTCTTTCATCCTTTGCTTATGTATTTCCCTCTCTTATTTATGTATGTGTGTCTTACGGAGGAAGTAAAAAGGCTAGAAAGTATGGTATGATTTGAAGAGCTGTAACTCCCAAGAAAAATAATCATTTAAAATGATATTGCAACTATATATAGTACAATTGAAATAGAAATAACTAATTTAAAGAGGGCGACCGATCTACAAGACTGGAGATAGATTCAGAGGGCGATTGATCCCCAATACTTGGTGCTCGATCCACATGGTGATCGATCCCCACAGTATGGCTCTCGATTGACATAGTATTGTAGAAGACAAATATCACGCACTAGCTGTCCTCCGATTCTTATAAAAGTCATGATAACTCTATGACTTATCGCAATAGCTCAACGCCTAGGTGCTGTGTTCTCAGCCGTTGATCCACTTAACCCAATGGATCCTAGCTCTTCATTTGTCTACAAATGGAAGTGCACCCCCCCCCCCCTACGTTCATTTACAACAAGAAACAACAAAGAAGAAACTCTCTCTCTGTTTCTCTCGGTCCTCTGTGAGCAAGAACAGCAGAGAAGCTCTCAAAAACTCTGTCTACCTCTCTGCTAGCAGCCCAAAAACAGAAAAGAAAATGCTCTCTATTACTCTCTTTTTCTCTCTCGATTACAATAGAAAATAAAAGGAACTCTCATTTCTCTTTGTTTTGGCCAGCTCAAGAAAAAGAAGAAAACTCTCTTTCACTCTTCTCTCTCACCTGCTGGGGGGCAAAGCTGAAAAAAAAGAAAAAGAAAAAGAAAAAAGAGTTAGTGGTAAAATTTAATTTAATTTATTTACTTTTTTTTTTTTTGGAAAAACCTTGGGCCTTAGGGGGCCAAGCACCCATAAGGGCATAAGGTGGCTCCGCCCCTGCTTCCAACAAAAATGTTCAAACAAAGAAAGAAAAACAAGAAGAAAATCTCTCTCTCTCTCTCCCGGTTCTTGTTATGTGCTTGGAATATTTTTCCAAAGTGCTCCAATCTCATTTGATGATATTTTGGGTATAAGTCCCTAAAGCTTTGGTTTTGGTTTTAGTTTTTGTTGATAAGTTTGTTTAAAATTTGATTATGTGCTTAAAAGACATTTTAAAAGTGGTGTATTTATTTACCAAATACGTTGTTACGATGCCTAAGTTATTTTAATATATTATAAAGCGTTGTTACGCTGCCCAAAGTTTAAAAAATGTTTTTAAGCACTAGTTACACTAATGTCGTTATTCTATCCAAATTTTATTAAATTATAAAAATAGTTATTTATAATTATGCTGTTATGCAGGGCATGTGTTTTTAAAAATATAATACCCATTATTTATACTAATGAGATTGCTATGTCCGTCTTTATACAAAAAATATTACACTAATGTTGTTATAATGTCTGTTATACTTTGTAGGTATTCTAGACGTTAATTAAATAAATGATGTAATAATACTACATGAAAATATATAGTCATGCAACTTATCTATTTTTATATGTTGTTGTAATATTCAAGCGACATTAGGAAACTATGTTAAGTTGGTTAGAAGTCAGAAGTGGCAAAAGTGTTAAAATAGGCTTTTAGCAATTTATACTAATTCACTATCACATGTATAAAACTGTATTGCAATAACCATGAGTGTGGAAACTCTTTGGAAGCAAGAAACTATAAGTATAAATTACTTACTAAGCGTGATGCTGATTTCCATAATGTATTGATTGCAAATTTGTTTAATTATGTGTGTGAATGAAATATTGCATATTATACTGTTGTGACTAATGAATTTATTAATGACAAACTTGGGAGAAACGGCTGCCAACAGACCAGGGAGTAAGGACTATCTGTGCCAAAAACAATAATAAATAAAAAGTTGGTAGTAACGGCCGCCAATTAATGTATTAGGAAGTTATGGCTACTAGTACAAAAAAACTAATAAATAAGATCGAGGGTTCAAGTTCCATGGCAATTAAAAAGACTAGGAGTTTAAGTCCCACGGTAAATGGTGAGGGAGTAACGGCTCCAAGAATAACCAATAACTGAGTAATGGCTCTAAATGAATGAAGAGAAAGAAAGAAATTAAATAAGATTTTGCATATAAAACTATCATAATATCATTGCATTATGTGCTTCTAAATAAATCAATAAACATTATTATATTATTGAAATAGGTAACTTACACAAATACAATATGGGATCGTGGTAATGTTCACAATCACATAGTTATTGATGCAAGTTCTAAAGGCAAAGGTATGAATTTCCTTTGCAAGTTTTAATGATTAGCTAGTTATATTTATTTGTAATTAATTATGTCACAACCAATGTTGTATGTAACATGTTTAGAAAGACGTTTGTATTGTCCCCAAGGGATAGTTCAATCGATTGAGGATCACACCTCATGAAGCGAAGGTCACTAGTTTGAATCTCCCCTTTTGTGTGGACATGTCAAAAAAAAAAAAAAAAAAAAGACATTTGTATTTCAGTAAGTTTTTATGTATATGTATGTGCCGTTTGATGTACTTAGAGTACTTAATATGTGTAAAAAGAAAACTACGTGTCTAATTAATATATTGAGGTAATTCAGTCAGCTCTTATGTGTTATGTTATCAATTCCTAAATATTTAAAAGAAAAATATATTCCACTGCGAGATTTCATCTCTGACGTAGTAATGTTACATAGAAACCAGAGATTTCTGCTTATGAATTTGCTGATTCAAATTTGGGACATTACAATAGCTAAGGTTCCAAGTTTTTGTCTTCAGTGTTTCTTCTAACTTGTCTCCAGCTTTGCATGCAAATTAATTACATTCTCTTTTGGAAAAAAAAAATTAAAATAAAATAAAAAGGAACATAAATATGAGACCCAAAGGTCAGATGATTAGGGGCATAAAGGCTCCCTAACACAAAATTAGAGACAAGAATGGAGTTTCCTCCAACTATGTTAAGACTCTGACGTGAAACACAATTGCTTTATCTAAAACATGGACCGCAGAATTAGCCTCTTTTTACACGAGTTATATGGAAGGATCTAAGAGAGTGCAGATTTGATCTAAAATCATCCTTGAGAAGTTCAGTTCTAATCTGATATCTGAACAGGCAGACTGTAAATAGGAACCCAAAACACCCAAAAAAAAAAAAAAAAAAACAACAACAACAACAAAATATAGGGAAAAAAACACACACACACACACACACAGAGGCAATGGGCATATCGGCGAGCACTCGCCGGCGCGTGAACACCACGCGTCGGCAATTGATGGGAGGTGACCGCCGATGGGGCCAGAAAATCCGTGAAGGGTCGGTGACAGCGGTGGAAGGCAGAGGAAGTCCTCACGCGCGGCTATATGGTGGCCACGCGTCGGCGAGTGTGGAGCACTCTTTGGCGTGTGGTGGCCAGATGGGGAAGTGGTTGGCGGCAAAGCGGAGCCGAGGAAGCCTAGATCACGGTGGCGGGGTGCGTATGATGATGAGGCGTCCTAAAATGGATAGATCTGAATTTTATTTTTTATTTTTTAAAAAAAGGCAAATCCAACAACTCCAAGAAGGCAGTGAATTCATTTTTATGCCATTCGGGCCGATTCGGGTTACTCGACAAGCTTGGCTCAAATAAAGCTTGAGCTAGGTTATTAAATTTTTCAATGTGTGATCAAGGAGTCAAGCCCGAATTTGTGAACAACCTTTATACATTTATTAATAACATAAATATATAATATGTAATATAACTTTAATCTATAACTAACAAATTAACAATATGTTATTATATATAAGGAAAAAGTACACATATCCCCCTTAAACTACTACTTAATTGTCAATGTACCTCCCAAACTATCAGTTGTGTCAATGTCCCCCCTCAAACTACTAAAAAATGTCAATGTCCTCCCTAAGACCAACAAAAAGACAAAATTGACCCTAAATTTTTTTGAATAAGACAAAAATGTCCTTATAAATTAAAAAAATTAAAAGCTAAAAAAATTATTTTTTAAAAAACAAATTAAATAATTAAATAAAAAACGAAAAAAAAATTAAATAAACAAAAAGGAACAATTTTTTTTTAGAAAAAATAAACAAACAAAAAAAACTGAAAATTATATATATTTTTTTTTAGAAAAAAAAAAAACAAACGAAAAAGAAAAAATAAAAACCAGTTTTTTATTAAATTAAAAAAAAAAACGAAAAAGAAAAAAATTCTTTTTTTTTAAAAAAAAACAAAAGAAAAAATAAGTAAAAATTTATTTTTTTAAAAAATAAAAAATAAACAAACGAAAAAAGAAAACAGTTTTTAATTTTTTATTAGTTTTTTGGAATAAATTTTTGTTATTTTATATTTTTTTTAATAATTTTTTTAGTTTTATTTTATTTTAATAATTTAATAAATGGTATTTTTATCATTAGGGGGATATTGATATTTTTTGGTAGTTTAGGTGAGGACATTAAGATAATTGGTAGTTTGAGAGGTACATTGACAATAATATGATAGTTTGAAGAAATTATGTGTATTTTTCTCTATATATAAATAAATATTAAAGTTCATAAACTATATATTTATATATAACTATTAACTTGTTTATTAGTTGAGCTTAAATTGTCAATCTCAAACTAAAACAACCTATAAAATGTGTTCGAGCTTGGCCCATCGTTTAACAAAACGACTCCAAATTGCTTTTTTAAATGTTTAATTAGCGGGAGGCTGAAATTAAAGCTGGAGGATGAAATTTTCATCCAGTCCCGCTTTAAAATTAAAAACGCACCACCCCCCGACCGGGAGAGAGATGGAGAGGACCTGGGGGAGACTTTCGGTGGGTTAGCCACCGTTGGGGCGGAGGACGGCGCCGGAGGCCAGTGGGTCACGGCTTGACGCTGGTGAAGCAAGGGAGTTTGAAAATCGGCGTTTTCTCGGTACCCAAACAAGGAGGAACTCGTTTTTGGGCAAGTAAGGCTTTGATTTTCATTTTTAGTTTGTTTTGGAGGATTTTTCTTAGAAAAACCGAATGGGTATTGAGAAATTTTTGGGTTTGTGGAGGATTTTCGGTAGAGGAACCGAATGGGTGTAAATTTATTGAAAAATTTTTGGGGTTGTTTTGGGTTGATCATTATGTACTCTGGTTTCACTGCTGTATATAAGTATTTTCTCTTTCTCCTTATTGGTTATTGAAAGACTCCGACGGGCTTTCAGTGGCAGAACGAGACCTGAAGAATCTCAAAGAACAACTAAATGATGATATTCCTGTTGGTCCTTTAATTAAGAAGTGTTGTACATTGGACCAGGTAGAGACTTGCTGAGATGTTATAAGCTCCTAATTTGCTGTCAAGTAGTTGAATGATTTGAGTTGGTAACTATTTCTCATGCCTGAATAGGGAAAAGCTGGGATTACGTTTTTAGATGCAATTTTGGACAAAACGCTTCCTAGTACTGTTGCCTTGCTTGCTGCTTGTGGCCGTGGGAAATCTGCTGCACTTGGTTTAGCAATTGCTGGAGCTATTGCTGCAGGGTAGTACACTTGATCTATATGGGGATAGAATTAGTTAATTGTTGATTTTATATCTATTTGTTTATTTTTGTTATTGACAATTGCTAGATTCTTACAAGAGAAACTTATCTTGATAGGTATTCAAATATCTTTGTAACTTCACCATGCAAGCCCTGAAAACTTGAAAACCTTGTTTGAATTTGTTTGCAAAGGTTTTGATGCGCACGAATATAAGGTACAGTCATTATCTATTCATTTTGATGATCTGATGTATTGTCTTGCTAATATTATTTAGGATTAAATATATTTTAGCCCCCTAAACTACCACCATTTCTCTGGATGGCCCCCCAAACTACCAATGCTTAGATTCTGGCCCCCCAAATTACCACTTTCTGATTTTTTGGCCCCATCCATCTATTTATGCCGTCAATTCTAACAGAAATTGGCCAAAAACCCAAAAATACATCTCCCTTAACCATGGGAATTTCAAAGTGTAGGAGGGGTATTTTCGGATTTCTGTTTAAAATTGATGGCATAAATGGACAGATGTGGCTAAAAAATCAGAAAGTAGTAGTTTGGGGGGCCAGAATCTAAGCATTGGTAGTTTGGGGGGCCATCTGGAGAAAGGGTGGTAGTTTAGGGGGCTAAAATATATTTATCCCTATTATTTACTATCATTAACATGTTTTTCTGACGTTCTTGTGGTAGATATTGCAGGTATTCCTCTTAGGTTTTAATGCATTTAGGAAAACATGTTATGCCCCTCCTTGTTTGTTTAGTTTTACTGTTCATGTAATGCAAATGGTATACTAATGGTGTGTTTGGTTCGAATGGTTATTCCATATTCAAACCGGGTTTTTATTCAAAAACCCGAACCCGGAACTAAGTTGAATAAGATCCGCCTAGCCACTTGAATATGTTTGAATGAAGTTTGAATTTCGAGACTTGACAAGTGAATTTCGAGCCGGCAGAAATCAGAGTTTGGGGATTCAGATACCTAGAAACAAGTTTGGCTTCTCCAGAAACTCTGATCTCTGGCTTCTCCTCACACATACACCCAACTTTTCACACCCAAATGCTTACACCCTGACGTGGGAATGACTACTTTCTTCTTCTTCTTTTTTTCCTTTGAAGGCAAAGATCGGTCCCTACCAGCACCGCCCAAACCACCCCGGCACCGCCAACCCTGGAGCACAACGACACTGCCCACCACGGACCACGCTGGTACCGCTCGGATGATGGTTGTCCCTGCTACTCGCTGGAGATCGTGTCTCCTCCACCGAAAATTGCTTCATCATGAGCTCCTTCGGCAACGACCCATGGAGAATGGGTCTTTGATTTCTCTTGGTCTCACTCTCGAGTTCTGGAGCGCTGACCGAAAGGTGTCATCACTGGCAACCCAAGGAAGATCAGGTCTCCGATCTGTCCACCAGCGTTGACCCTTGGATGTGGGTCTCTGGATTCTCCTCGGCTCCTCACGGGTCCTCCGGGTTTTCTCCTTCTCCGTCTCAGACTCTCTCTTTCTCAATCTCTCTCGGCGTCTCCCTCTGTCTGGATTCTCCCTCAATCTCAGACTCTCTCCCTCTTTTATTCTGTTTGGTCGAGAAAAGGAAAGGAGATGAATCGGGAAGTGAAAGGAAGAAGGAAGAAAGAAGAGAAATGAGAGAAGGAAGAAAAAAGACTTTCTCCCTCTTGTAGAAATGCTACTCTCAACCTGCTGTGTAGTGATAGGATTGTTGTGTAACGTCTGCTTTTTCTTGGAATGGTAATCGAAGCTTTTGTCTTATCACATGCTACTCTACACGTTAGGGTAAACACTATATTTTCCTTTTTAATTCTTTTTTAAAAAAAATAAAAAATAAAAAATAAATTTTTAATTTTTAATTTTTTTTAGTTTGTAGTTTTTAATTTTTAATTTTTTAATTATTAGTTTTATTATTTTTTACCATATCAATTATTATACACAACTTTTCATATAATCCAATCATTTTTTAATTATTTCTTATTATTAAAAAACATTTTTTTTTAATTTCTAAAAATTAACACTTATTTTCATAACACCAATCATTATACACTACTTTTCATACAATCCAATCATTTCCAACCACTTTCTACCATTATAAAACACTTTTTTCCAATCTTTCAAATTCAACACCCAAACACTTATTCAAAAAGAATCTGAATTATATTCAATATCCAAACACATTTTCATTAACTTGAAATCCGTGATCAGATTCAGAATATTATTCATATTCAAAATATTCGATACCCAAACGCATCATAAGTTAGTCTCTTGGATCAGGAGTCTAGGGCAAACTGAGGGGCCTATTTGGACTTGATGAGATTAGGCTTCAGAGGTGGATAGAAAAGTATTGGGTAATAACAAACATACTATGCTTTGCAGTGGTCATTACACATGTACCTACTAAAAGATATGTTATAGAGGAACTTCATAAAATCCCTTTGAAATTTCACTCGATTTGAAGCTACCTTTCAAAAGTTAAAAAAAACTCTCTATTTCACCCTTCAATTTTTTCAATTTAATACAATGTCCCCTATCTGTTAGGGTTGGATGTTAAGTTAGACGGTAAAATGGTTGAAATGACATTTATGCCTCTGAAACTTTTATAAAATTTTTAATTTACCCTTACTTTCAAATTAATTTTTTTTTTTTAAAAAAAAAAATTGGTGAAAAAGTTGACCCACGCTGGGGGTCACCACCAAACCTCGCCATGGGTCTGGTGACCCACGGCAGTGGATGTGGATCACACTGTGACCCAATGCGGGTCACGTGCGTGACCCGCCACGTGTCTTGTGACCCACATGTCAGCCCATTTTGTTATTATTAAATGGAAAAAAAAATGTGAGGGTAGTTTAGTCATTTTACTTGCATATGTTAAGATTTAACAGAAAATCATAATGGACTGGGCCATTGTATCAAATTGAGAGATTGAGGGGTAAAATTGAGATATTTTAAATTTTAGAGGATAGTTTCAAATCGAGTAGAATTTCAGAAGAATTTTGTGAAGTTTCCCATATGTTATATTATACAAAGGTTAACTATATATGGCTCTTAAATATAACGGCGGAGGGGGAACTGGAAAAGAAAAATTGGCTCTTTTAAATAGAAAAAATTATCAATGATTGTTGGTACAATTTTTGGTACGGTGTGAATTACAAGCTACTTTGATGTTTTTCATGCTTCCCAAGAATATGCTCAATGCATAAAATAATCAGTCTATCATTTATACTTGAAATATGAGCTTATTTATAGGCAAAGAGGTAAAGTTCAAGCTGAATTATGATTCCTATTCCTACTTAATCTATGAGTGCTTATTAGAGTCTGATTTGGACTCGGATTCCTTACCAAACCTGAAGTGTGATTCTTTCCTAATTCCTTTTGTAGTATGACTTTAATCCCGAATTCTCGGGAATTAGAGTTCGACCAAGAGTCCTATCCAAATTCAACTTGGAGTAGAATTGTTGACCGGATTCTTCGAGGAGTTCTAATTGGACACGGATTGTGACTTCTACTTCAAATTTCCTGGGGTGCGGCTAATACCTGAGTTCCCGGGACATGCTTGTCTCGGGCCTTAACTAGCTGAGTTGACTCTCAGTCCTAGGATGTCTACATTCTCGGGACTCAGTCCAGATGTACCTTCTGCCGAGCATTCTCAGGAATAGCTTCTTGGTGTCTATCTTCGGGGATAGGATTACCTGGGAGTCATGCTGTCTCGTCTTTACATCTACCTATTATCCTTGGACTTGTACTAACCCGAAGGCCCATGATTCTTTAGATGGACTGGTCTAAATGAAATTATTCCAACAATTATAAAAGATTCATTTGATTTGCAATGATAATCTTTTGAGTGTTAGGAATTAATGGCATGGTCTTCTGGGAATGTAATGATGCGTTTGGGTATCGAATATTTTGAATATGAATAATATTCTGAATCTGATCACGGATTTCAAGGTAATGAAAATGTGTTTGGATATTGAATATAATTCAGATTCTTTTTGAATAAGTGTTTGGGTGTTGAATTTGAAAGATTGGAAAAAAAGTGTTTTATAATGGTAGAAAGTGGTTGGAAATGATTGGATTGTATGAAAAGTAGTGTATAATGATTGGTGTTATGAAAATAAGTGTTAATTTTTAGAAATTAAAAAAAAATGTTTTTTAATAATAAGAAATAATTAAAAAATGATTGGATTATATGAAAAGTTGTGTATAATAATTGATATGGTAAAAAATAATAAAACTAATAATTAAAAAATTAAAAATTAAAAACTACAAACTAAAAAAAATTAAAAATTAAAAATTTATTTTTTATTTTTTATTTTTTTTTTAAAAAAGAATTAAAAAGGAAAATATAGTGTTTACCCTAACGTGTAGAGTAGCATGTGATAAGACAAAAGCTTCGATTACCATTCCAAGAAAAAGCAGACGTTACACAACAATCTTATCACTACACAGCAGGTTGAGAGTAGCATTTCTACAGGAGGGAGAAAGTCTTTTTTCTTCCTTCTCTCATTTCTCTTCTTTCTTCCTTCTTCCTTTCACTTCCCGATTCATCTCCTTTCCTTTTCTCGACCAAACAGAATAAAAGAGGGAGAGAGTCTGAGATTGAGGGAGAATCCAGACAGAGGGAGACGCCGAGAGAGATTGAGAAAGAGAGAGTCTGAGACGGAGAAGGAGAAAACCCGGAGGACCCGTGAGGAGCCGAGGAGAATCCAGAGACCCACATCCAAGGGTCAACGTTGGTGGACAGATCGGAGACCTGATCTTCCTTGGGTTGCCAGTGATGACACCTTTCGGTCAGCGCTCCAGAACTCGAGAGTGAGACCAAGAGAAATCAAAGACCCATTCTCCATGGGTCGTTGCCGAAGGAGCTCATGATGAAGCAATTTTCGGTGGAGGAGACACGATCTCCAGCGAGTAGCAGGGACAACCATCATCCGAGCGGTACCAGCGTGGTCCGTGGTGGGCAGTGTCGTTGTGCTCCGGGGTTGGCGGTGCCGGGGTGGTTTGGGCGGTGCTGGTAGGGACCGATCTTTGCCTTCAAAGGAAAAAAAGAAGAAGAAGAAAGTAGTCATTCCCACGTCAGGGTGTAAGCATTTGGGTGTGAAAAGTTGGGTGTATGTGTGAGGAGAAGCCAGAGATCAGAGTTTCTGGAGAAGCCAAACTTGTTTCTAGGTATCTGAATCCCCAAACTCTGATTTCTGCCGGCTCGAAATTCACTTGTCAAGTCTCGAAATTCAAACTTCATTCAAACATATTCAAGTGGCTAGGCGGATCTTATTCAACTTAGTTCCGGGTTCGGGTTTTTGAATAAAAACCCGGTTTGAATATGGAATAACCATTCGAACCAAAAAACATATCAAGTATAACACTGTAACTCTGTTTTCAGGAACATATAGATTTTGATGTGGTGAAAAGTAGTAATCCTGAGTTCGAGAAAGCAACTGTGCGGATCAATATTTTCAAGCAGCATAGGGAAACAATTCAGGTTATTGACTTCTATGGACTTTTATTGTGTAATGTGTTTGCCTTGCATGAGTATCTTGTTGGTTGTGTGAGAATGGTTTTACATAATTATGGTCATCATAATGTTACATGCAATACGTACTATTCCATTTGCATGCCTCTGTGCAGCCGATCACCGTAAATTGATTGTACTATATGTAAGCAGTTTTAGTTTATGCCCGGCCTTTTTATTTTCTTTTCAGTAAAAGTTACCTCATTCATCCAAAAAACAAAAACTTTATGCCCTTTCTCTTTTTTTTTTTCTTTTTATCTTTTTTGATAGTATGAGTCACAATCATTCACATTCAGAAGAAACATAATATATCTATACGCAAGCTACAGATGGGCTAGTTCTCACTCTAGAATGGTATGTTATTCAGGGAACTTGCTCCAGGTTATTCAAGTTGCAAACAATGATCACACACATAAACACACAAGACATGCCAAAGTACAAAGTAAACTTCTGAAATGTATAATCTTATTGATTAATTTGGTCCTTTGTTTTGTCTGATAAGAGCAGCTCCTGTTGCTTTTCTCATCTGAACACATACATACTTCTATGATTCATTTAGGTTGGTACTCCTTTGTCCATTTTGCAGGTTTTTGTAGATAATGCTGATTTTCTGAAGGAGTTGGAGTGAGTTTTAGGAAAATATCATACAAAGCTTGTGAGACCGAAACCTGTTACTTGGAGTGAGTTTTATTTTGCTGTGCTTTTATTTTACTTTTGCCATATCGGGTATTACCCAAAAAATAAAAAATAAAAAGGCTCAAAACGTGATTTTAATACCCTATGTGAAAACGGCTAAAAAAATTAAAAAGGGCTCAAAACGATTTGAGCCGTTTTAAAGCCCAAATACGGCTCAAAATAATGATTTTTTTTGTAGTGTCGGTATTTATTACAGTGCACGTGACAATCCATCTTAGCCAACTTCCTCTTCACTGTAATTGTACTATCCTTGTCTAGCATGGAGTTGTGTAATTAATAATTCAATCCCCTCCCCCCCCCCCCCCCAACTAAAAGCATTGTTTAATACATTCAGCTTCATTTGGTCAATACCAAACTACTCATATGTTTTTATCAACCTCATGCATCAACTCATCAGATTGTCTGTTAATTTAGTTGCAATGGCGCTGTGAAATATAACTTCCATAGTCCCACTGTGAAATATTTTGTAAAGTTCCATAAAATTGCATGAAACAAGAGAATGAAGTTCATGATCCCAGGAGAATAGAATTCAGTTCCATATTTTAAAATCTTATCAAAAAAGGAAGAGAGAATTTAGTATATCAATTCAAACAACAGAACTCAATGTATACAAAAATCAGAGACTTCACTTTCAAAGAATCATAAGCAAATGTCAGGAGTAACAAGGAAACATATATGGACATGCCTCTAAAAAATGTTAAGCGGACTATGAGGAATTCACAACTAGATTCTGTAAATATTCATATCAGAAGAGAGTATGCCCTCAACTTTTGAGAACCCATAGTCCACTGCAAATATTTATCTTAGAAACTCAGTTCTTAAAGCATAATCTTAGTTAAATAATAAAGCACAAATAACCTTAAAACGATCTTGATCAAAAGTCCTAGCCTAACAAAATAGGACATAATTTCATGTGGTGCAAGTACCACAAACAGTATTAAAAAATGGGACATAGCTTATACTAAAAGCATGGGCTATAAAAGTAAAAGAACTAACAAAAAAAGAGTGTTAATGCAATCTTCAAGGATTGTCAATTTGATCTTCAATGACTGCCTTTTTGCGTTAGTGAACATTTTCTTGGCCATCTTCATCCAATTGACTTATATCCATCAACATAAATTCTTTTATCTCTCTCTTCTTCCAATCGAAGCGCTTTTTCTTTAAGGCGCAATTCCCTATCTCTACAGAGCACTTCATCGTGCTTCCTCAAACAATTTTGTTTTCTTCTTTTTGTCTTCTTTCATGTCATTTAGTATTGCAATAACACCTAGATTCGATTTTTCTTTTCTATTTCGTTTGTCCTTTTTGGCTTTTCGGCTCATTGGTCGCTCTATGTCTTCAAAAGCTTTGTGAGTGGCTTCCTTGTCACCTAGATTTATCACAATTGGTTTTTTCTTTAGTTTTACATTGTCCATATGAGCCACTCATTTTGGATGAAACCTCAAAATAAGCAAATGATGTTCATAGTGAAAGGATGACTTTTGAATATCTAAATACATTAGCCTTGCCTGGCCAATCTAAAATTCATTAGCAAATACAACATAATTAGAATCTTTTCAATAGGCACACTAAACATTAGGGTTGTACAAACGGTTACGATTAGCGGTTATTGGTTAAAACTGCTAACCGCAACCACCTATGGTAGTTATTGAATTTTAACAATCGCAACTGTCTCTGCCTAGGCGATTAGTGATTATTTTTATAATCGTCAGTTAGCGGTTATTATGATTATAATTGGCGTTTTGAAAATTGCTTTTTAATTTGGACTTTGGGTAGGTTTTAAATTCTTTTTTTCTAGTTATGGTTGGCTCCAAGTGTCTTTTGTTTGTGAAAGTAGTCACAAATTCTTTTCCAACAAACCTTATATATGTTTTTGTTGTTTTTCTTGAACGACATCCATGGAAACATAAAGCCACACCTCCACAAGCAAATTATCATCGGCCATGGTGAAGTTGCTATCCCGGCACGATTTTTTAATAGTAGGTTCAACTTCAGCTTGTGGTGAAGCTTCTTGATGTTCACTAATTTCATTTTGTGCATTCAAACCAAAGATCAATCATCTTCATTTATAAGATTGGTGTAGTAACTGGATTGAAGAGTTTGTGAATCCATCACTAATCGGCCCCCATAATCCAAACCATATACCAAAAATTTAGTTAAAATATTAAAAAACTAAAAAAAAAAATCATGTTGGGGAGGGGAATAAGTTAGAGCTGCCAGAATTTTAGAATGGCGCCATAGGGACAAGAACCACACCAGCATAAGCAACAAACATCCACTGTCTTTGAATCAGAAGGTTGGCTTCAAACATTAACTAAGCTGCTTAGTTGTAAGCTATCAAAGATTAGAGAGTTAATTCAATCTTTAATCATTATCTAGCATTACAACCATAGACCAAGGTATTCGGAAACATGAAAAATTCAATCATATTCATTTGAACAGTTCATTCAAGTTATAAGCCAAGAAGCCAGCACTGAATGGAATCCAACACAAAATAACAGGGGGGGGTTGGTGTGTGTGCTGGTGGGTGCTGGTAGGGAGGCAGAACCTAAGAACCCACAATGAGCCTGGCCCTGACATGTCTGTTGACTCTAATAAACCTTTTTATCGGTATTCTCTATTTCCCTAAACAGGATCTTGTCAACACTTGGCAAGAGAACAAAGAAAAAGGAACCAAAGCTATGAGAAACAAAAGCAAATACATTTATTTGGGGTGTGGCTAGGAAATGAATACTACCTTCTCGCCCCCCTTGAGCTCAAGGCCGGGTCTATATATTTTGGAGCATAATGTGAGAATTTTAAACGAAATTTTTTTTTGTGGACTACACTTTCAGTGATAGTTATTTTTGTAGAGCTATGACTTGTATTTAAAGAGTCTTTTTTCGTGGGCCCCACTTTCTTCATTGACTTCCTTGTAGTCCACGTCCTTTTGATTGAGTCTCCTAATAGGAGAGAAAATGTACTATTTTTTTTTGTTTGTTTGTATTAATTGTTGTGTTCTTTGAACTTTAACTATTTATTTTTTTTATTAAAGTTAAAGAGTCCTCAAAGAAGAGATCATGCTTCTTTATTTTTTTCAAAACCATGACAGATTATAATTGAGCTTTTTTTTTTATTTTTTATTTTTATAATTCAAACAAACCTATCTTTGAATGCTTTATTCTGTTGGAAAAAAAATCGCTTCAACTTATGATTAGGCTTTTTTTCTTTTTCTTTTTTCAAACAAACTTGTTTTGGGGCCTTATCCCACTAAAAGAAAGAAGAAGAAAAAATAAATTGTTTCAGATAATGATTAGGATTTTTTTTTCTTTTCCTTTTTTCCTTCCCTGAACAAACTTGTCTTTGGGGGCCTTAGGAGACCACCTAACTCGCCTTACGGTTGAGCCGACCCTGCTTGGGCTACTTTCTCAATATTGAAATTATAAGGTTCGGTTGTGTATTGAGTGATCTGTGTTCTAAGCAACCCAAAGAAAGTGGTTTAATTTTTTCAATGTTTTACTTCTTTTCAATGTGTAGAATGATTCTTAGATATCTTTGTGATTCAAGGATACATTTGATGATTTGAGATAATTTCACATAATTGATTGCTTAGTTTTTATTTACAAAACAATTGGATATCCCTTGTGATTTATTCTACGGATACATTTGATGATTTGGTTTAAACCGGATATCTTTTGTGATTTGTGTAAAGAATGGATACATGAGATGTTTTGATTAACTGTTTGAAACATAGTAAAACATACTTAAGATTTTAATTGTAAGAACTTCGGATTAATATTGATGAACATGGAGTATGTGGTTATGATTCGGTGAGTGTGGATTCCAAAACCTTAGTACCTTTTGTTTTGTTTTATTTTATTTTATTCACCAAAATCAAACTTTTTTTGGAATTAGGTTAAGATTTAATTAGTTTAAAAACAAAAAGTGTCTTTCATGAACACATACTGTGGAAGGAATCAAAATTGGGCTGAGTCAACTACGATATTGGAGAAATAGAACATGTGAAGCGGGATGCGAATAAGGCCGCTCATATCATAGCCAAATTCACTACCAAAAATTAAGTAATTAGTGACATGCGAAAGTTGACACGTCACTAAATACTTTAGTGACATGTCAAAGTTGACACATCACTCATTAGTGACGTGTATACTTTTACACGTCACTACATAGTGATGTGCGAACGTTTACACATCACTAATGAGTGACGTGTCAGAATTTGTGCATCACTAAAGTATATTTCAAAATATTTTTTAAAAAAATATATATAAATTTAAATAATTATTGATGTGGAACAAAGTAACACGTCATTGCAATAGTGACGTGGTAAATTATCACGTCACTACAATAGTGACGTGTCAATATTTATGGCACGCAACTATTGTTACTGATGTGCAATAATGACACGTCACAATCTTTGGTAACGTGTGATTTTCTAGAACGCCACTACATGAGTTACGTGTACAAATGACATGGCACTAAAATTAGTGATGTGTCCTCAAATGACACATCACTATTTTCAGTGACGTGTCATTTTGCACGTCCCTAAACAGTGACGTGGTACACTTTTGCGCGTCACTACAGTTACTTTAGTGACCGGCAGTTTAGTGACATGGGCATCGCATCACTAATGCCACGTCACTAGAGTTTAGTGACGTGCAAAGCCCTTTTACATGTTCACTAAATTCCAGATTTTTTGTAGTGAAAGAGACTATTTTAGGCATCGTAGATAGAGTTTGGGTTAAAGAAATTTCAATTTGAATCTGTTATATTATATCTAGGGAACTTTTTTCCCTAAGTGATTGAAGTATATTCAATAAAGATTATTATTTTCAAAAGGCAGTAGAAGCATTAATATTAAGGTTGGGTCAAACTATATAGAAGATATATTAAAATGGTAAAAAATCATTATCACCCAAGAGTCACATCCATTTTGGTATAAGGACATGAGCTAAGCTCTTAGCTTCGTCTGCCATATAGGTGTTTGAATTAAGGTTGACAATTCGTATAAATTGGGTTGGAATATATGTATAAGATCATGAGTCGATCTTCTTAAATCTAATACAATCTGTTTTAAGTACTCCTAAACCAATAAATTTAAGTAAGACTTTGGGGTAATTACTTTTTTCCCCCATCAACTACTAGCCATTGTCAACATGCCCCCATGAACTGAAACTTCGACCAAAAGAGAGCATCAAACTACCATTTTTACACACTTTGCCCCCTTCTATCAGGAATTCCGTTAACTTGGATGGAATATGCCATTTTTTACCGTTAATTTTGATTTAAAGATCAAAATACCCTCGAAATTATTTAATAAAAAAATTAAAATTAATATATTTAAAAAAAAAAAAAAAAAAAAACAAAACAAAAACAAAAACCTGGAAAAGGGGTGGCTCGCGGCCCACCCCGGCCTAAGGGGTGGCAGCACGGCCTCCCCAGAACCTGGGGTGACTCATAGGCCACCCGGCCACCTCAGGGGTGGCGGCAGCCACCAAAGGGGTGGCGACATTCCTTCAGTTTTTTTTTTTTTTTTTTTTTTTTTTTTTTTTTTTTTAAATAGAGTGTATTTAGGTCATTTTTAAAATTGAATTAGGGCATTTAAGTCTTTGCATGAATTAGACTGACAGAAGGGGGCAAAGTGTGTAAAAATGATAGTTCGATGCTCTCTTTTGGTCGAAGTGTCAATTCATGGGGGCATGTTGACAATGGCTGATAGTTGATGAGGTGAAAAGGTAATTACCCATAAGACTTTTTTGCAAAAAAAAAAATACATATTAATTAAATCATATTTATTTTAATTTTATATTAAAGTTTGACTTTAGGACGTAATTAACGTGGTTGTTATAACTTATAATTAATTAAAAATGTGCTACTTTTATGGGGTTTTTTTTTATTGTTATTATTATTTTTTGAACAGTATCATCTCAATACTTCATTAAAAAACTGAGAAAAACTAACCCCAAAACTTGATCTAGGGACCACATTGCTCCCCAAGTACAATACTAGCGATACTCCATGGAATATCCTCTAACCAAACACACCCTACCTTATTTTGAGCTGCCTCCTTAGCAAGCACATGAGCTATAAAATTACATTGTCTAGAAACATGAACAAAACTTGCAGCTCGAAACCATTTGAGTTCCTATTGAACGCTCTCTATAAAATGACCCACCTTAGATAAATTAGGAGAATCTGTGTTGATGTCTATGCCCACTTAAGCCGCATCTCTTTCAAATATGACTTCAAAAAAATTAGGGGTGGGCGAGAACCCGCCCTGCCCCAAGTACACCGGTTTTGGAGGATTTTCATGCAGGTACGGGTTGGATTTTGTCCAACTCGTGTGGGGCGGGGCGGGTTATGAGTTGGGGTTTTAAAAAACCCCAGGGACTCGCCCCGCCCCGCTAAAAGAAAAAACAAAAAATAAATAAATAAAAAATCCCCTAACCCCATAACCCTGGCACACCTCTTCATTTTTTCTAGACTCTTCAGTGCCGCACACCTTCAAAATTCTTTGCATTTTTTCTGCTTCAAAAAATAGGTCTCTTTCAGGTAGCAATCTAATTGGTCGTGAACCAGACGAGTCATCTGAGTTGCACCCAGTTGGAATTGTGGAATTTGAGCTGAGAAAGCCTCCAATTTCAATGTTCTTTCCTCCAAACCCAACCACCATAGACCCGATTTTAACCGCAACACCTTTGAGTATCTTGCGTTTGATTTGGTCTCTCCGAGGAGGAAAGGTTCATGTGTGTGTTTTTATAGATTTCTTTTATGGGATCGTCATTTCCATGAATTGGGTACCCATAGTTTTGAAGCAACAAAGGAGAGGCAAAACAGAGTATGAAGGTGTTGAATCTCACTGGTTTGCTTCACTCCGTCTCTCCCAGCCATGAAGAGCTCTCCTTCTACCTACGGCAGCTAGCTGAACTTCAAACCCGCACCCCCCGACCCGCTTCACCCCCGCCTTGCACGAACCCGCCCCAGACAGATTCCCCTAAAAGTATGCGGACTACGGGTTGAAAATTGTCAACCCGCAGGGGTGCAGGGCGGGGGCAAAAAAGGCGGAAATCCGCCCCGCCCCGCCCAGCCTCGCGTCGTGCCCGCCCCTAAAAAAAAACCAACATCTTTACTGAATTGCACCTCGTAAAGGGCTGCCATCACCTCAATCGTTTTGGGATCAACCTGCAATTGGTCTGGAACACTACGGGCTCCCAAGAAGTGACCCATGCAATCTCTGACCATGACCCCCAACCCTATCTAGCCATCCTTGCCATTGAGAGAAGCATCCCAATTAACTTTGATTAATCCACAAGAGGGGGGTTGCCAAACTTGCTATATAATGCTTGGATTACTCTCCACTAGCTAGTTTAGGTCTTGCTCCCTTCAGTTGCAATGTTTGAAATCCTCCAGGGACTTTGTTGCTTCTGTATAGACCGAATTAGGATGATTAAAGGCCCCGTCAAACGCCAAGGCATTACGGCGTAGCCAGATACTCCTTGCAATTACTGCCCTTAAAGCATGCAGTAATCGAAAAGCATTAGGAAGTTTGTTCCTTCACAAACACATTTCTGAAAAGGCGACGATCCTCCCCCCCCCCCCCCCCCAAAAAACATCCATTGCTGCAAGGCAGCTCCAAAGGGCATGAAAAGTGGTTTCATCTTCTACCCCACAGCAAGGGCATTTGGGGTTCTCTAACACCCTTTCTCTTGAGGAGGTTAATCCCTGTGGGAAGTAAATTATTACAAGCCCGCCAAATAAAACCCATACACCTTTCCACGCGTCCTTCCCCTTCTCCACAAAAGAGCATTGTCCCCCTAAACGGTCTTGTAGTTCCTTCACCAAGTGGTGTGCACTATGGGCAGTAAATGCACCATTGGTAGTTCCCCTCCAAATCAATCGGTCCCAAGAGAGAAAAGGACTTGAAGGTATATTAGAGATCACCTTGGCTTCATCTTCAGATAAGACTTCTTTTAAGTAGACGACTTTCATATAACTTGATAATGTGACAGTAAAAAATCAACATTTGAACTAGCACTTGTTAAAAAAAAAAAAACAAATAAATCAATGATTAATTTTCACTGTCAAGTCATTTAAATTGTATGACAGTCTTGTAATTCCAAAAAAAAATCACCATGTTCATTTTTGAATATGGCCTTAGCCTAGACCCCTAGCTAGGACTACCCTAGTAGATGGATATTGGGACAAGAGTGTTAATTGTAGGTGTTGATGCCCTAGAATTGTGGGAGGAGATGGTTGGACGTAGAGGGAGCAGCTAATATTGGTTTCAAACTTTGTGGCCCAACCAGCTATAAGCAGTGAATTCCTACGTCCCAAAAAGAACAAAAGAAATGGCCGTTAAGTCCGCCAATTAATAAATGGCCTGGACCCAATCAGCAGGTGGATCTCTTTTCTATTTTCAGTTTTCACCACCTTCCCCAATATGCTACGCAACCAATGCTCCTCCTAGTCCTATATGAGAGATTATGGCTCATTTATTGCTACTTGTAGGAAGCACCAAATTAAATACCAACATTATTAGGGCGTGTTTGGATGCAAACAGATTTCAACAGATTTTTCAAAAACAAATAGATTTTATTTTATTTTATTTTTAATTTTATCTCAAAAAGTTAAACTTTTCAAACATATTTTTCAACTTTATTTGTTTCAAAATTCACGTACTAAATTATAGTTGTCTTGCCCTCCTCAACATCACCCCTACCTACCGATCGAGCGGCATATTTGAGGCTTGTGTTATTTTCCCTCTCTCTTAAGCCTTTCCATAGCTGGTGTCTCCTTTTTGTCTATGGAGTTTGTAAAATAATAAATATCTCATGCTCATGCTCATCAACCGTAAAGCGCCTGTTTTATCAGATATCTAAGTGAAGTTACTCCGCAACAACTCTAGTTTAGTTGATTTTAGTGCAACCTTCCCCCTGTTGGCTGCTAATCACTGCAAGTATGCCTATCAGCAGACAATCTTTTGGTGTGCTACCAAAAAAAAAAAAAAAAAAAAAAAAAAAAATATTTTTTATGGCCCCTTTCTTGGTCAGTTAGACCGAGTCATTTTATTTGACCAATTTATTTTTTATTATTTAGTACTAAATCAATTGTACTAAGAGCTTATTGGCATCACCCACCCCCTCTATGTATCTTCTTCTTTTTAGTTAATGAAATTTTATCTTACCCATTAAAAATTAAAAATAAAGTAAAAACTTGTTTCCCTTTTGGTAGTGGGAATCATTATAACTTGCCAATTTTGCCCATTTGTTGTTATCATCAAGGGGCAGTACCTTTTAACCGTTGAATTTTATGTAATTTCTTTACACATCGATAATTGGCACTTAGTGCACCTAACTTTTTTCATCGATCAACCATCCTCCACCAACATGCTTACTTAATATACTTGATCCTATCCCTTTAATCTCAAGAGTTTAATAGATTTCTTCTTTCTAAATACCACTAAAATCCCGCATAAAGAAACAAAAAAAAAAAAAAAAAAAGAGGGAAAATGACACCTATGAAAGACGCTTGGAGACTCAACCACTAAAAAAAATATCTACAAATCTACATTTTGTCAAATTTGCCATGATCATACTCTTTCTACCATTAGATTATACTATTATAGAGGTGGGATGAGTAATTTCATTATGTGACCAACCACATGGACGCTTAGTGTAAGTAGGACACTTTTTTCTCGTAAGGATATTTTGTAAGGTCGGTAAGTTTTAACATGATATTTAAACCGAACAAGAAATTAGCGAGTTAAGATTAAGAAACTTAAATCGTTTAATTAAATAGATCAGGTTAGAGTTAATCTATATAGCCTTATACTCATATCCAAACAAACGATATTTAGGATTAATAATTTTTGACATGACCGATAGACACGACACGAAATTAACGGGTTATGGTTGGGAAGCATGACTTGTTTAATTTAATGGGTTGGGTAAAGATTAACCAATATAGTTTTGTATTTATGCCTCGACACAATCCCAACTCAACATACGAATACGAATTGTTATTCATAGTATTTTTTCCAATCAAGTCTATTAAACTTACATGTATCCAAAATGCACGTGCTCTAATTAAAAACATGTCAGTTTAATAGACTATTAGATAAAATTCCCTGACACCGCGACACGTAAATATTTACTAATTTTTATTTTTATTTTAATTTTACATGTCATCTCCACTTCAATTTTGATAAGAAGATATCATGGTAGATTCAACCAATGCAGATGGAAGATTCAAAATTCCAAATTAATGACCCACCAACCATAGGATGCAAATTCTACCCAACAAGACCCACACGAAAAACATACAAACAGAAAAGAGCACAAAGAGGCCACAACACGCCATGTTTTCTGGCTTTCCCATTCTCATCAGTCATCACTGCCTCTCTCTCTCTCTCTCTCTCTCCTTTCATCATCACAAGCCCCACTTTCCTCTCCGCCTTCGTTTTCTTTGTGTCCCCAGTCACTACAGTTTTGGTCTCTTTTCGAGTCAAAAAGCAGACCAAAAACAGTGTTAGAATCAAAGAAGGAACCACCTTTCCATGATTGCTTTTTACAGCAATTCAAAGCTTAGTATTAAAGGACGCTTGACTCACGAAACTCAACTTGTGGGTTGCGAAATTGAATGGGTCCCCCATTACAAATTTGCACCAGTCTGGTAATCATCGACACCCAGTGGATTTATTGCTTTGAGCTTTCCTCCAGACCCCACGGCCATTTGACCTCCCACCCAAGGAAACGAAAAAAAAAAAAAAGTGACCCTTGTCCATTTAAAGTTGCTAGCTTGACAGTAATCTATGCACCATAGGACTATTTTAGTTCAGACCCATCAGAGTTCCAAAGGTGAGAGCTCCTTTTCTACTCATGACCTTCCTCATAGATCTACCCCTAAGGGTTATAAAACTCCGGTATTAATGCATTAAAGTTACATAAAGAAGAAGACCCGAGAGTTTTTGTAAACACAGACACATATATAGCCTGCCTGCCTGCCTCTCTTGGCATCTTTCCTTCAATCACAAAGACAGCAAAAGGGTCAAGATTCCTTGCCCATTCTTCTACTCATTTGTTTGACAGCTAGCCCAAAGTTGCTTTTGCAATTTGATATGAACAGACTTTCCCAATCCTTTCTCTCTCACACACACTATTCATCTGCGCTTCTTACAGTGTTTATTAATGCCTAAAAGTACTGTCACTGAATTGGATCTCTGTATTCATATCAGCATTTATTGACAGAATTGAGAGCAGAGGAAGATGGGTTAAGATTCTCTCATGCTATTTATAGCGATCCACAGAAATAAAACAAAAAGGTTTTCAACATTCATCCATAGAAATTTAACCCTACTCAACTAAAGCTTCACCCAACTAATTGGCTCAAAAGTTCATGTGAATTCTTTAATTTGTGGAAGACCAAACAACACCATTAAAAAATCAATTAATAGAAGAAAAGTAGTCAATTTTTTTTTCTCTGCAACTTTCTCAGCAACCAAGCATAGTAAAGAAGAAGACCCCAAAAGAAAAAGATCAAAGAAAAAAAGACATACATAAAAGTTTACAATTGAAGCAAGAAGCTCTCATTCTCTGCAAACATCCCATTACAAATATATCGTTTTTGATCCTCCTCGCCAATGCCAATATTAATACATAAAATCTTACAGAAAGTTAAAAATTAATTATTTCAAGAAGAAGAAGAACCTGAAACTCTCGGCGATGTCGTCGGAAACAGAGGCAAAAGCCTGGGCTCCGATTCCCTCGGCGTCGTCGTCGGCGAGGGGTGCAAGTAAAAGCCCTTCTCTTTGATCGCTTTCTCCTCGGCTTCCGTGTCCATCTTAGCATTACCACTGGCGTTGATGTTCGATGATTTGTAGGCGGATCGGTCAAACGGGTCGTGTATGAGCGGCGTGACGGGGCTGAGAGCGAGCGCCGGGAAGTCTAGAATGCTTGGAGAGAGGATCTCCGGCTTGCGGGGCGAGAACCCAGAACTGTTCGAAGCGAACACAGGGATCAAAGGGTTGATCTTGAGGTTCTTGATGGAGCTCCGTCGCTCGTAGAGCTTGAACCCGGATTGTTGTCTCTTGGGCATGACCGATTTGATGGGTGGGATGTGGGTCTTGGACGGCGGGTCAGTTGATGGTCCGCCGTTTGGCTTTCCGACGGATGCGTGCTTGGCGGTCTCGGAGGATCCGGTGAGCATTTGGACGACTTGTTTGAAGGAGGAGGTGTCTGCCTGGACGAATGTCGTCGGGTACGGGTTGGTGGAGTCGGATCTGGTGATGGGCTTGAGCGGTTGAGGCTGGTGCTGGTGGGGCAGTGGCGGTGGCGTTGGTGGTGGCGTGTGTTGCAGTCCATTACTGTTGGTGGTGCTGCTGCTACTGGTACTGTTGCAGCTCCTGCTGTTTGGTGATGGCAAGAGCGATGGGCTTGTGTTTTGTGTCTCTTTGTATCTTGGAGAGGGAGATTCCATTGATGCCTCTGGTTTTCTTCCGATCCTTCACATACACAGACAGAGAGAGAGAGAGAGATGAAGAACAAGATGGGGGAAAAGAGAGAGAGAGAAGGTAGTCTTTGAGAGAGATTAGATGAGACGAGACTTGTTACTTTCTCCCGTTTGGTAAGAAATGTTTTGGTGGGGGGGGGGGACTTTGCGGTCTCTTATTGCGGCACACCCTACGCGTTATCTTTGAGCGTGTCAAACACGTCCCAACAGGAGTCTGATAAGCTGTCAACCTGCCCAACAAAAATACTGCTTTTATTGGTTTAGGTTTAATCTTCGGCTGAAGCTCCATTCCAGCTCAACTTCGACATCTGAACTCATTCAGGATAATCCTTGATCCTTCAGTTCCAGTTTTTAGTTAGCAGAAAGCTATCAAGATCACTTTTTTGATTGCAGAAAATGATCTATGTTCATGCACATTAATCATCTATATATTTATATATGCAAAGGTTTTAGTTAGGAGAATGCTATCAGGAGGACCTTTTTGAATGCACATAATAATTATGTTCATGTACCTGAATTTTATATGTATACGACAAGGGTTTATATACATTCTAATTATGATGTGTATTTTTGCCATTTGATAGGGCTCTAAAGTATGTAGAAAAATTTGATTGTAAGCATTATCAAAGTTTGAGCTTATTTAGTACTTGGCATATTTCGTCTATTAGATCGTTACTCTACGTAATTAATTAAGTTAGTGAATCTTTATGATAGACCAAATACACACTTCGATCCGTCCGGATTCAAAAAAAAAAACATACTTAAGAGTTAAGAGCTCAAGATTCAGGCGACGAGAGTAAAGTATGAGCCTTAAGTACTGGCTAGACAATTACAATTAAATATCTGCCGACCAAATTTAACCATGCGATTAGCTGCATCATTATGTAGCTATATGTTATGATTTATCACCATGTGCGGTAAAAAGTATTAAGGCATTATTATTGTTTAAAGACTGTTTAAACTTGTTGGCGATACAATTAATTAAGAAGACATGGTTGGCACTTGCATATTACATTAACCAACTGATAATTGATAAAATCCAATTAGAGTGAGGCTGCTGGCAGACCCCTCCAGAAGTGAAAACTACGCGCTTGAGAAGGAAGGCAGCTTTGAGTCAAGGGGAGCTCCAGCTGGCAACCTCCCATTGGTTGAGCGGCTTGCAAGAGAGAAGAAATCGTCAAAAAGGTTTCAAAATTTCTCATTGACTTTCAGAGCCCTTGATTCTGACTGGGGTAACGAAGAAGGGGATGTTGGGGTAGATATTTTCAGTAATTTTGTAATTACGTTTCGGGCTAATTTAGACCGTAAATATAAAAGAGTTCTTATAATATTCGATTATCTAAATAAGTTTCGAGCATCTACTCACTTGTGTAAAAGAGGTGAATTCTATAGAGACTCTGTTTGAATTACTAACGATCTAAATAACAAATTGCTGATAGAGACATGATACACGTATATATTTTATATATATAATGTATATTTTTTTTTATAAATTAATCATTTTATCGTAATTGATTTAAATATATATATAAAATTGTAAATAGATCATTTCTCTTGCTGATAATAGGGATTCATGTGTTTGGAGGGAATATGCATTTAATATGAACAACTCAGAAATTAAACAAGATTAGAATTTTAAAATTATTGGACTTTTTTGTGTTTGACTTGAGACAAAAGTTAGTAATTTTGAGTGTCTTAAAAGTGTTTTATGTGTTGAATTATTTATTAATACTTTTATTTTATTTTTTGCTAAAAAACATATTAGCAAAGGAGCCCATAATTTCGTAGATGCTTCCAAGGTAGAAGAATGTCTTTTTCCCACTTCATTACTCACTAATAAACATATATCCGACGTGTTTTGTCATGTACAAATTATTAAGGAGACGGCAACAAAGATATTTGCAGTGCTTATGGTCCCACGCAACAAAGATATTTGTAGAAATTTGGTTAATAAGAAAATATTTTAATAAATTTAGAAAATCGAAATACTTTTTTTTAAAATAAAAAAAAACACATGTATTAATTATGCATTTCCTTTAATCTTTTTAAGATAAAGAAATATACAGAAACTCAAGAGACAATGTCACAAGAGTCTGAAGCACATAATAAATTAGATTTATTATTGTTAATGTAAAAGTAGAAGAGATTATAACATTTAGACTATTTTTCTATAAAGAGAGTCTCGTATATAATCAAATATTTAAAGGAAATATGTAAATAATAAAAAAAAACTTTCAAGTGTAGACGTAGGTCATAGACCGAACCACCTTAATTCTATGTGTCTCTTTTTTTTTTGTTCTCATCTCTTTTTAAATTATATGATCTTACATTGTATCAGAATTATAGGCTAATGTTAATAGGAAAATGTTATTTACACATCAGGGGCACAACAGTCCCTCACATAAGAATGAGCCCCACACATTAGAACTCAACCCCACGTGAGAGGCACCCACTCCCATGTGAGGGGTTGTTGTCTCTCTGTTGTATAAATAACAAGTTTCATGTCAATATTTAATTCTGTGCCAATTTTTTGCAAAAACATGCTAATTTCTCTTTCTTTTCCTTTTCCCTTTTTCCTTTATTTTAATAGAAAAGTACAGAAAAGCACTCATCGAAAAACATGTCATTCGCACACAGTCACACTACACACATTCCCTGCAGCGACAAAATGCAGCATCCAACCAAAAATAATTAATATATATATATATTGCTTTTTCTAATTTTAGGTTTATTATCAATTTAATTTGTTCTTTGGAGTTTTTATTTAAGCAATTTCAAACTTGACATTTTGAATTATTATTAATGTGATCATTCTTTTCCTCCCACACCATTTTTTTTTTAAAAAAAAAAAAACAAAAAAAAAAATCTCTCCTTTCTCTTCTCTTTTCGTAGTAGTTCTTATTACTAAAATTTTCAGCGCAGTTTTAAGACAATTTATCAATTCAGTCCATTAAATTGAAATTAGTATATGATTCTCAAGTGTATTTTTAAAAAGATTAACAAATGACATGTATTTTAGAAATATACGTGCTCTAACAACATATGTCAGTTTAATAAATTAGATTAGAAGATTTTTTTTTCAATCCAGTCTGAAGGGAAACTCTGTCCACAATTTCATGTTAATATGCAATTTGTTTATACTCATATTCATGCAAGTGTAGTTTATATTAAATCACCACTTATCCGAAAAGCTTAAGCTGATAGAAAGTGATAAATTTAATCATTTAATCAATACTTTAACACTTCCTCTCACATATGGGCTCAAATTCCTCTGCTCTGATACTATATTAAATCACCATTTATCCTAAAAGCTTAAGCTGATAAAAAGAGGTAAATTTAATCATTTATTCAATTGCTCTGTTTGAAATTCACTTTCCTCTCATCTTCGCTTATTTTCACTTCTCTAAAAAAAATCAACTTCAAAACATTCTTAACTTTTTTCACTTTTTATATCACATTAACACTTTTTTATTACTTTTTAAATAAATAAAAAAACTCACTACAATACAATTTTTTTTTTTACTTTTCCATATAAATTATTTTAGCTTTATATCACATCAATCCTGTTTTCCAATCAATCAAAAAAAAAATTCTAAAGGGAGGGAAGGGGTGGGGGATTTTCAGACGGGCCAATATTTTAACATTCCCCCTCACATGTGGGCTCAAATTCTTCTGCTCTGAACATATTAAATCAACACTTATTCCAAAAGCTTAAATTAATAAGAATGTATAAATTTAATCAATACTTTAACAGTTTATAGTCAAATAATACTATATAGAAGAATCACATTGACAATAAATTGAAACTCTAAGATTAAAACTGTTCAATTAAATTGATACTTCAGAACCCAAATTGATCATAAAATGTAAAACGTATTTTCACCAAATAAAACAAGCTACTACGTACGTACGTACACAATGCAATATTGAACACAAGAACAAGGTGCCACACAACTATCACAGGAAGCTCAAAATGCTATCAAATGGGAAACTCAGCCAGCAAAGAGAGCCACCCATCACTGGAATGCTTAGAAGTGCCACAGTTCATGGAGCTTTCTATTCTTATCGGTGCATGCACATACTCATGAAGCAGCAGCCGTCATGCATGCTTCAAGAGTAACTTTGCAACCAAATGTGGTACACATGTGTTGCTCAGCCAATTCTGAGAAACCCAGTTACTTTCCGATTTCTGATGGCCCAACCTATCACTCTATCACAGCCAGATACTTTTACCTTTTTTTTTTTTTTTTTTTCCCTCTTATTTCTGAAGATCAAATTAAAGGTACTGGGTGTCTTTGTTATACGATCCTAATTATGGTTAAGCATTTAATTAACCAAATCTGTATCCGACAGTTTTAGGGTTTTTAGATCAATGGTTAGGTCTTTATCGGTCTTTAATCTCGCGTCCACAAATCTTGTGCACATGAAACTCATCCAAGGATATGCATCTATGCCTATGAAGTCAGAAAACAACCATGACAATGATACAAATCTTGGGTAAAATTTACTCCTCTCTAGTCGACATTCATGGCAGCCCATTCTATGAATACTGACCCGATACTAGTATTTTCTCTTTTGGCGGATTCCACTCATCTATTAGTATTCAATGATTAAAATACTATGCCCCCATACAAAGTACCAAGACATTTTAATCACCTTTCGTAACTTGATCACAAAGCTGCAATCCATTTGATCCAGTACTCAACGTGGTGGTTGGCTCTAATACCAAATGATACAAACCTCGGACAGAACTCACCCTTGAAAGCCAGCTTGCAAGAAAAAGATACCCAAAAACTTATATACACGTAATTAAGAATAAACTTAAGCCATTATAGACACTTAAGTTTATAACATTAAAAAAACAAAAAAAAAAAAAAAAAAAAAAGGAACTGCTACTATTAGGGGGTTAAAGTAACTAATCGACTTTATGAATCCAAATTCCAAGCCCATCTTGTACGTACCAAAATATTCGAAACCCTTTGAGGGGACTGGTGAGAGTTCCCATCTTAATTGGCAAGTGCACTAGCTTTTACACAAGTCAGAGGGACTTAAACAATCTCCACATTATATTTGATACTCGTTGCCAGGATCCGAGGCTACACTAACAGGGAAAAGTGAAAACGAGGGGTGAATCCAATTCCCATTTTGTATAAACTGAAAGCAAATGCTTGGTAGAAAGTGTCAAGGGACCACATTCCAAGTGCAACACCTTCCCACAAGATCGAAGGGCTGCTGTCATGGAAGAGACTCCATTTATGAGTTGGACAGTGCTAGATGCACCAACTGGCACCACGTTTACAACAATTGTGATTCCATTGAATTGACTCCCACACATTTTTGAGACGCAAAATTTCTCTCCATATAATATGATGTGCCTACCTCTATATTATATATATATATATATATTTGAAGGCCAATATCATGGATGGTTTGGTTGTGGTATGACGTATGAGGTTAGAATCTCAAATTGAAAATATCACTTTGCCCAATTCAATATGCTTCATGGCTGACATTATTGCAAGAAATTACATTCTTCTTGTTGATGCTAAGTAGAATATTAGAGGAAAAAAAGTAGGCTGGTTTGACCCATTTCATATCGATCGTGGCTACACTACTTGGCATATTTACACCGAAGTGTTGTGGATTCTTCAACCATGTTGTAGATTGTTAGTACAGTTCATCGCATGTTGGTTGTTCAGTTAAGGAGACCTGCAAAGGCAAGAAATATGCAAAGGTGACTTGTCTGGGATGCCGGCAAGGAGTACTAGATTGAAGCCGAAGAGTAGACTAAAAATAAGTTTAAAATTAGGCGTGGCTTCTCTCATTCATGCTTTGTTTCATTGAAAAATCATTAATTGTTCCGGCCTTGTTTAGGTAGTAAAGGAGTAGATTAAAGCCGAAGAGCAAAGAGATAAATGACTGGTTTTTTTGTGGCTAGCTATACAAATGAATATAAGCTCTATAATCAAGAATGGAGCATCAAATTGGCAGGTACAATCATAGGTTCAAACTCTGCTATAGAGAGAGAGAGAGAGGGGTACAACTAAGGCTCCTTTTAATAACCCTCATCCCCTCCCCTCTACTTATGAGGAGAATTTTTTTGTTGAGTGAAAATAAAAAGTGATTAATGTGATATGATGTTTTTTTGGAAGAAGTGAAAATAATGGGAGGGGGAGGGAAGGAGGTTATTAAACGGGGCCTAATAGTGTCAAAGTTAACTCATAGAAAAAAGCTATTGATATTAGGGCTAGGAAGAATACTACCCCATTTGTTCGACATAAAATAGATTTTGAAAAGGTTTTTTTTAAAAAATAAATAAATAAAATTGGGTGTTTGATGTGATGTAAAATATTGGTCAATTTGAAATTATTTTCAGCTGGCCAAAAACATTCACGAGGCATAAAATGGTTACGTTACACTCATCATCCGTGTAAACCATTTTATGTTGCTCTCCTACACCCTGAGGCAAGCAATTGTGAGAATGCCCTTTATGGGACCTACTTGCTCGTGCAAGTCTCAGGCTGTTCGAATACCTGTTTGAGCAACTAAGCCCCACAAAGGCCTTCTTACAATTGCTTGCCTAAATTACCAGTAAGACGGGAGGCAATTGTGAGAGAGTCTCGACGCCTCATATTATATGAAAATATAATAAATATTTGACGATTTTTCATACGAACCAAATGCTGCAAAATATTTTTAAAATCATTTTCAGTGTTGCTAACAAACAACAAAAAATCGTTATTTTCAACTGAAAATTGTTTTTCGAGATGGAGGAGAGATTTTACGCACCTAAATTCTATTCATCAAGAATGGAACATCAAATGGGTAGGATCGATCGTAGGCTCAAAGTTTAACCCACATAATAAGGCTAACATGTTAATTGGGCCAGGAAACCCTGTGATGGTCTTGTTGCATTGCATCACCTAAGTCCGAGTTGGGCTCACACTACTGGTGCTTGACAATTTATGAAACTGGCTTTCTCTTGGGCCAGGCCCACCAACACCGGATCCCAATTCTGGCCCAACAAGCAGGTCACAGGCTTGCATTACCCATAGGATGTATTTGGTAAACATTTGGGTTAGATTTTTTAAAAAAAAAATAATAAAAAAAAAAAGTGATTGATGTGATATAAAATAGAAAGAAGTTTTGAAATTTTTGTATAAATAATAATAATAGAAAGTGATTGATATGATATATAATAGAGATAAGTTTTGGAATTCTTGTACGAATAAGTGAAAAAAAGCTGTTAAAAGTAATAAACGTGATATAAAAAGTGAAGAAAATTGTTAAAAAATAATTGATGTGATATAAAATGTAGAATGTTTTAGAGTTAATTTTTTAGATAAAAAATAGAGTGGTTTGCTAAACGTAACATACGGTATTGGAAAGATTAGCTGTCAGACTGTCAATGTGGGGGATAAAATCATAATTATACAACAGATCGAGTCATTAATTATGCCATGCGTCAATCAACGATTGATTATGATGTGAAGCTACATGTACATAGTAAAAACCATTTTGGACAATTTTTTGAGTAATGCTAAAAAGAAGACTAATGTCTTTCTTGTATCATATCAAAATTAATATGTCTTTTAAAATTACAATTAAATTTATGATAAATTATAATTAAATTTTAATCTAATAGTAATTTTAAAAATAACATAACTTAAGAAAACACAAAAAAAAAAAAAAAAAAAAAAAAAAAGAAAAAAAAAAAAAGAAGAAGAAGAATTAGAGACAAATCTTTATTTTTAGCATTGCTTACCAAAGAATCGATAATGGTGTAATTGAAATCTCGAAAGACCAAATAAATGGTTATTTTTAAGAAAAAGAAAGAATACAAACATGTTTAATAAATGGCAAAAAGATACACAATAACCCATTGTCCTTGTAATTATGTCCCATGATTAGCATGATGAAAGGACCCCATTTGAAAATCCCGAAGGTCTTTCTTTGAATAGAATCATAAAGAGGCCTTTTGGGGCCTGGGTGGGCGTGTCCAGAGCCATCATTACTCGGCAGAGGTGTCCCCAAATAAAATAATTACTGGTTAATCCAATCCAGAGAAGGCCCACTGCAATTGGGCTTTTTATCCCATTGAAACAAAGAAAATAATAATTACATTAAACACCTTTTTTCTTTTCTTTGTGTGTTGGCCGGATCAAGATATTATATGATGTGATTCAAGCCGTAACCAATGTCGGCCATGTGTCATGGTGTGACTTGTTGTACGATCGATAAAGATTTATTTTTTTATTTTTTTTTCAAATACATTTAGTAAAGCGAGAAAAAAAAATCGCATCCGGGTGAATCTTTTCCGTCACAAATAAGTAAGCGATACGTGTGGAAATGCAGTCTGAATGAACTCTTAACAGTAGCTCAATAAACTGTACGATGAGCGCATAAATTTGTATTTTTGCGAACTTTTCTTGGCTTACAAAAAGAAAATTGGAAAATGAAAGCAATACAAATTTTATGCTTCATTTGTTTTGACGTAAAATGGTTTCCGTCGTAAAATATTTTCGACGAAATTATTTTTAGAAAAAAAAATTTTCTCGAAAATATTTTTCGACGTTTGGTACGCACGAAAAAATCACGAAAGGCAAAAATGCAACTGTCACCGGAATTCGGCAACGTTCGGTTGCCGTTGTCGGACTCTTCCGGATCAATGGCTGGATCCGGTCAGATCCAGCAGGATTCCGGCCAGATTTGGCTGACTTCTGACCACGGCCGGAATTTGGTCCACAAGCAGCCGGTGACAGTGGCCAGAAGTCGCCGGAGTCCGGCGCCGTAAGTATTTCGGTGGCTGGATGTTGTCGGATTCCGGCACTACCTGGATTCCAACAACCGACCATTGCTGGATTCCAGCAATTAGATATCAAACATGCGTACAATGATCAGGAATTTAATTTCGGAAAACGATTTACGGTTTTTAAAACCGTAAATCGTTTTCCAAAAATTAAAGAAGTTTTTACGTTCAAACCGAAAATAATTTTCGTTGACCATTATTTTCGCCCCTACCAAATACAGTAAAATGTCGAAATTATCTTTCAGAAATCATTTTACGCCGAAACAAACGAAGCATTAAATAACATCAGCAAAAGTCCAATCTTGAACTATGGAGTGTTGCAGAGCCGTAACAATGACTTGAGATTCACCTTCCAAAGTGAAGTCCGGAAGCTTCAGAGAAATAGTCAAAGAGATAGCAAGAGAGGCAGCCACAGCCTCCCCCATAAGAAGAATCATAAGAGGGGCTAGTTTGAGAGAGAGAGCACTCACAATTTTATAATTAAGAAGAGCCTCAGCAAACAGCTGCTTGGGCGAATCTTAACCTTAAAAGATTGCAGCTAAAATCTTTGGAATTATATATAGCTCAAATAATTCATTTTGTGAATACAAGTCTAGGTTTTGTAAATTTCAAGCCTTAAAGTTGAGAAGATCGAAGCCCTCTTATTTTATGTATGTTTCCAAGTGATATATAATTTTCTCTGAATTTTAATAGGTTCATAATCTGCTTTTGGATTAGTAGAAAGCACAAAGTTTAAAAGAAGCTACAACATTAAACCAAAGGCTACGCCGAAACAATAGATATGTTATATATTTGAATTCTTGGTGATTGAAAGACCCCTTAATTATGAACAACGACCTTGCTTTTTAGGGCTATAAAGCAGTTTCTCTCTAATCGATCTATAATTGCCCATAACAGCCCAATAGTTTCTCCATAAGCATTTCTTCTTATCTCATAGCTCTTCTTTAGAGCCTTTTGACATTATAGATCACTATAATGAAGAGGCACATTACATGAGCCATGGATGCATGAGCTTTCATTCGGCCTCAAGATGAGAAGATGCAAATTGGCAAGCCACAGACATTTTAATCCAATCTATAGATTGTTATTTTCGTAAGTTCAATATGTGACGTGGTGTCTATTTTGATACTTATAATTATTAAAGGTCTAACCATTTGTCCAAAAACCTCATGACTATTTAGATATTAATTTGGTTAAATTTCTAACCAATCGTAACATCAACTTTCTCACGTCAGCTACATAAAGGAAAAAAAAAAAGGAAAAAAAAAAAGTTAAGTACATTTTTGCTCCCTGTGATTTCAAATTTTTATTTTGCCTCCTGTGCTTCATTTTTTATCACAAATGATACATGTGCTATGGGAAAAAACGGCGATGTTACATTCATCCAATTTTTAGTCTAAAACTAATGGATTTCCACATCATCAACACGTAACACATTAAAAATTGCGACACATGTCCCCTAGATGCCACGTAAGTCGTCATATCAGTGATGTATAAAAAAAAAATGTACTAGTCCAAGCCATCTGTCTTTAAAAAAAAAAAAAAAAAATGTCAACAACAACAACAAACAAAAAAAAAAGATACTTAAAACACATCACGTTAACCGATGTAAAATTGGTATGAAGATTGTATTGCTCCATTAATTATGAAGAGTCATCTTTCTTTTTTATAGGTAAAGATGTGGTTTTTTACATCCTTACTATATGTGACCTATCAACACACTTTTTTGTAAACGAGAAATGTTACATGCACTCTCAAATCCGCACTTTTTGGCATGACAATAGAAATTACTATTGAATTTTAGATGGCTCATCATTAAATTTTGAATCAAATGTCCTCAAGGGGATAACTCAATCGGCTAGGAACCACGCCTCATGAAACGGAGGTTACTAGTTCGTATCCCCATCCGGACTCTTGTGTGGACATGTAAAAAAAAAAACAAAAACAAAAAAAAAAACGAATCAAATGGTAATTTTATTACCACGTCAAAGAGAATATACTTGAAATTATGTACTTAAGAGTGCATTTAACGTGCCTCTTTTATAGGCAAAAAGGTGGGTTTTTACTTCCTCAATATTTTTTTTGGGTTAAATACCTTACACACTCTTGTGGTTTAAAAACTTTATTTTTCACCTCCTTAGTTTTCATTTTTATCATAGGAGATACTTGTGCTATGGGAAAAGACGGAAATGGTAACTCCGTTAATTTTTTCGTCCAAAACTAACGTCCCGCCATGTCATCCTACATGTGTCGGCATACATGTGTGACACCTGTCCTCATAGCCCTGTCAGCGTTGACATGGCTACTATATATATATATATATATATATATATATATATATATATATATATATATATATATATATATATATATATATATATATATATATATATATATATATATATATTTTATTCTATTTTTATTTTAAGGACATTATTAAAAAAAAAAAAAAAAAAAAAAATTCTAGCCACCCCTTTGGGCGACTGAGCCACCCCCTTCACCCCCATTTTGGCCAAAGGAGTGGCTCAAGGCCAGTTTTTGAGGTGGCTAAGGCCAGTTTTGGGGGTGGCCGAACCACCCCCATGGCTCTTGGGGGTGGTTCGGCCAGGCCCCCAAGGGCTAAAATGTGGGTGGCCGAAACCAGTGGCGGAGTCAGGATTTTGGTTTAGGGGGGGCAAGATTTTTTTTTTTTTTTTTTTATAAATGAAAAAAAAAAAAAACTAAAGTTAATTAAAATAATTAAAAAATATAGCTAACACAATATTATGACCCCGCATGGTTCTGTAACTTCTCTTTCTTTTTTTCAATTTTTAAACCCTTCAATAACAAACGAGTCTCCTCCTGCTTAATGTTCAATATCTAGTCTAAAAAGATAACAATATAGGCAATACGTAGTATCTTTTAAAATGTTGTATTCCAATCAATCAGCATATTCTGTGAACCATGTTGGATAAAAATGACGGCATATTTTTTCATATTGTGTTTTTGAAAAATCATGATCAATTGGTTGATAAGGTCTTTTTTGTAGATATGTTATTCAGTTTTGATCTCTATCACTTAGATGGTAATCAAAAAAAAAATTTCTTAAGCAAGAATTTGCTGGCAAATTTGCTAGATCTATTTCGACACAAGCTTGTTTAAAATTTGAATAGAGTTCAATGAAATTATTGTTATTCTCCATAATTACAGACAACTACAATTATATATTTCATTAAATCAAAATTTGTTTTTTTTTAAAAAAAAATGGCCTCTCACTAACAATTAGACTCACGTACACTTTAATAATCAATTTATTTTTTTACTCGACTCTTCACTCTCTCACCGTAAGAGTCATGATAGACTCAAATTAGTTTAATAAAAAAAAAATTAATAAAAAGAAAAACAAAAGTTGACCGTTTGACGAAATGCAACTCTTCCACATGCAACACTGCGTTTTACAATTAAATGAAACGTTGCGTTTTGATTCAAAACTTTTGTTTTGCAAACTCGATCTTCCACACACAATACTGCGTTTTACAATTAAATGTACTATTGATCTTTTCTTCAACCTTGGATCTTTCTTCTAAGCATTACACTTGAGCGACCTAATTTAAAAAATCACAATAAATCGTTGCCTTAAATGGCTTGAGTTATAAATCTCAGTACTTCTAAAAAATAATTTGTCCCTTAATGAATGGTTAAGGGTAAGCAACAAATATTTTTTTTTAAAAAAAACATAAAGAGTAAAGAAAAATTTTGGGAGGCGAAGGGGGCAAGTGTCCCCTCTCAACCCCCTGGCTTCATCCTTGGCCAACATCATCCTCATTTGGCTTAGGGGTAGCTCGGCCACTCCTATGACTCTTGGGGGTGGCTTGGCCACACCCCTAAACTGACCGATATGGGGGTGGCCGAACCACCCCCCTGGCTTCATCTTTAGCCAAAATCATCCTCATTTGGCTTAGGGGTAGCTCGGCCACTCCTATGACTCTTGGGGGTGGCTTGGCCACACCCCTAAACTGACCGATATGGGGGTGGCCGAACCACCCCCCTGGCTTCATCTTTAGCCAAAAATCATCCTCATTTGGCTTAGGGGTAGCTCGGCCACTCCTATGACTCTTGGGGGTGGTTCGCCCACTCTCACGGGTCAAAGTAAAAAATAAAAAAATAAAAAAATAGAAGAAGAGGAGGTTTTGGTCCATGGGGTGGCTGAACCACCCTCAGGGCCATCCCTATGGGGACAGGTGTCGCATAAGTACGCCGACACGTGTAGGATGACATAGCGGGACGTTAGTTTTGGATAAAAAAAAGAACGGATGTATCATTTTTATCTTTTCCTATAACACGTGTACTTCTTATAATAAAAAATAAAAATTGAGAGGTCAAAAAAAAAAAATTTTAAAACACATAAGACAATTAGATATTTAACCCCACCCCCCCCTTTTTTTTTTGCTTTTTTGTGATCGGTTCGCTTCCTCGAGATTGAGTATGACTCAATGTCCAGCACTTAGCGATGAGTGCTCTTAGCTGCGAAATTATATTTTGAAAGTCAAAATTGGTGCATGGAACACTCTACGATAATTATACTATTTTTTTTAATTACCATTACGCTACTGCTTTATACTTTCTTTCTTTTTCTTTTTTTTTTCATTTTTCTATTCATAACTTCGTGATTTAAAAAAAAAATCGACACTTTTATAAACTTTATCGTCATTTTGATTTAACAGCAAAAAAAAGAAAAAGAAACAGGGACACTAAATTGAGGACATGCTAGAATTGTTTTTTTTTTTTTTACTTGACCATGAGGTATATAAATCCTAACATTTCTTAATTGATGCAGCCTGGTGTGGGAATTGGACCGACCAAAGATAATTAGATCATTAAAAATGTGTGGCTCCTAAATTATCACCTCAGCCAACTGTTCATACCATTTAATTACATCTTTCTCTTATTTTAAGCACGACGTTTTCTACAATTTCATCAAAGTTTGACAAGACCTTAATATTATATCGTTTAGATTGAAGTTCCATAGTCTGGATATGCTTATCAATGTTATCATGAAAGATCCTACAAACGCCTCTTTTTCTTTTCTTTTTTCCGGTGATCATTTAAATTAAGATTGATAATTTTTGACATGATTCGTAAATTTAATACAAACTCAACGCAAAATTAATAGGTTAACGTTTAGTCCAATAGAATTCGTGTCAAACTGTGTCAACCCAATTAAACACGATTATAAAACACGTAAATTTCAAGTTAACCCACGAGTGATCCGCATAATCTGTATAAATTAAAATAGTTTTTATTTTATCATTAAAAAATTAATATCCTATGTCTAAGGCAAAAAAAAAAATTACCTCCAATCTCATCCCTATTTGTCAAGCTATAACTCCAGTAGTGTAAGTCAATTTCATATGAAAATTATTGTGCCAATATTTTTGTATAAAATTACGTTTTTATTCTCAATAATTGAAAAGTTTGATAATTTAACGGGTTATGCGGGTTAAATAGTGCCCAACCCAAAGCAAACTATTTATTAAATGAGTTATACAGGTTGAGTTGTACGTGTCACCCACCTATTAAAATAAATTGTGTTAGAGTTGAGAAGATATACTTATATAATCTTATACCTATGTTCTAACACAATTGAAACACAATTTATGCTCCGTTTGTTTCGACGTAAAATGGTTTCCGTCGTAAAATATTTTCGACGAAATCAATTTCAAAAGAAATTATTTTCTCGAAAATATTTTTCGGCGTTTGGTTCGCACGAAAAAATTACGAAAAGGGAAAATGCAACTGTCGCCAGAATCCGGCGACGACCGGTCGCCGTCGCCGGAATCCGGCGAACATGTTTGGCCGGATCCGGCCAAAATTGCCGGATTCCGGCAGGACACCTCCTGGCCCGGTCAGATCCGGTCATTTTGGCCGGATCTCGGCAGGATCAGTGGCCGGATCCGGTCAGATCCCGCCGGATTCCGGCCATTTGGGCCAGATCCGGCCGGATCAGTAGCAGGATCCGGTCAGATCCCGCCGGATCCCGGCCATTTTGACCGGATCCGGCGGGGTCAGTGGCCGGATCCGGTCAAATCCGGCCGGATCCCGGCCATTTCGGCCGGATCAGTGGCCGGATCCGGTCAGATCAGGCCGGTTCCGGCAGGTTTCTGTCCATGGATTCTGGCGGCCGGCGATGTTCCGGCAACCGGATTCCGGCGGCTGGCGGTATTTCGGCGGCCTGATTCCGGCAGTCGGCAGGATTCCGGTGGTCGGATTCCGACGCCGGCATTATTCCAGTGACTTGATGATGCCGGATACCGGTGCTGCCTATTTTCGAACGACCGACTATTGTAGGATTTGGACAATCAGATATCAAACGTGCGTGTAAGGACGAAGAATATAATTTTGGAAAACGATTTACGGTTTTAAAAACCGTAAATCGTTTTCCAAAAATTAAAGAAGGTTTTACGGTCAAACCGAAAATGATTTTCGTTGACCGTTATTTTCGCTCCTACCAAACACCGTAAAATACCGAAATCATATTCCGGAAATCATTTTACGCCGAAACAAACGGAGCATTAGTAAACACGAATTTTCACCCTTAATTCAAACACCTATGTGGCTATGTGGCAGATGAAGCTAAGAGCTTAGCTCATGTCCTTATACTAAAATAGACATAACTCTTGGGTGATAATGAATTTACCATTTTATAATATATCTTCTATATAGTTTGACCCAACCTCAATATTAAAGCTTCTACATACAGCCAGGTCCCTAGTACTAGGGATTAGGGAAGGATGATTCTATTTTATTAATCTAATTTATTAGACAGCTGGGCAAAAATCACATTCTATCAATTAATTAACAACCTTATATAGACCTGCTGCCCCAATCCAAAGTTCCAAACCCAAGTTGAGTTGAAACTTGAGATATTCATTAATTCTGGCCTTCGTCAACGTTGAATATCTTGGCCATTAATATTATTACTTTCATCATACTTTTCTCTTCCTTCAACAAAGTATTATGAAATTAATATTATGGAATTCAACTGGATTATTATTTTAGGTAGGGATCCGTCCTTGAGGACAATGAGGAGACTCTCCGAAGTTGAGCTAATTAAGAGAGCATTTTTCAACAGTAATTGTTTTAATAATATGAATATATAAGGAAAAATAATTTATATGGTATACCCTACAGTTGTTTAGTGCAACGTGCTTGGCAAATTCCCACAAATCGTTTTAGACAAAAAGGATAATCGAAAATAATGAATAATAATAATTTTTAAAGTTCAGGAAAAAATAAAAAATAAAAAATTTCGAGGTAAACGTATTTAATTAAGAGTTTCGAATGTCATCGGGTTCATACACCAATGACGTTGGAAACTTCTACATTTGCCTCGCAGCATGTGCGAATTTCCAAATATTATTGGCTATTAATTCTCCCTCGCAGCTGCATGTGACCCTCTTCGACACTTGTGAACTTGTTCACTCCAAGTCCCCCGATCACTCATCATCTCCATGCTAGTTGCTAATTAAAAAATTAAAATAATATTAATTATATATACCGTAGCACTCACTTATCTTACCTCTTCTTTTTCTTTTTTTAATGCCAAATATCACATTTACATCTTACCCGCAGCCCATATGAAAGTATCCATCAAGTCTTATATTAGTTTTTGTTTAAAAAAAAATTAAGAGTTGATAAAATTACCACATCCGTTTAATAAAATGAGAATATAATATATAGCATTACTTTTATTTTTATTTCTTAAAACATGACTACACGATTGTAAATCAACATAGTAGGATAACACTAGCAATAAATTTTCTGTATTGCCTTCTCTTCGCTTCATGTAGTGAAAACTCATTGAATCATATTTTGAAATCTTGTTGTTATTTAAACTAAGTAAATATCAAAACAACCAAAAGGTATACTCGATCTAAATCTAGATAAATAAAAGTGATTTTACTTTAACATTATTTTAATATATATAAAAAAATAAAAAATAAAAACTTTTTCTTTCCTCTAACATTCATTCATTTTAACATTATTTTAATAGAAAAAAGTTCCTTTAAAATTTATTTGAAATAATATTTAAATAATTTATCATTTATATATATTTTTTATTTCAGAAAATTTATTTTAAAAAATATTTAAATGGTATAAGAAAATAATAAAAGAATTTATTGTTACTCCATCAAAATCTTTTATTATTGTTACTCCATTAAAATAGAGAAGCAAAGTTCCTTAATTTTTTTTAATTAAAAAAAAAAAACCTTATATAGAAGGCCCTAGTTGGACCTGGCCCACCAGATTTTATAATTAAGAAACAAGAATTTATCAACAAAAAACGCAGATAATCAAGGCCTTAAGCCCCCTATAAAATGCCTCCTTGGCGCCACCATTTCATCATCTCTCTCACAGACACCATATCAGTCTCTGTAGCTTTCCTTTGAGCTAGAAAAGCTCAGAAAAAGATGGGTTTTGCTACTAGAGGGTTTCTGCTGGTGCAGCTCTCAGTGCTCCTACTGAGCTTCTTCAGTGTGTTTGGTCTCATTCCAGTTGACCCACCGGTTCACCCTCCTAGCCCGGCTCACCCTCCGCACCACGGCCGCCACCACCACAAACACGGTCACCCCCCTAGTCTCCCTCCTAGCCACCCTCCGAGTGAAGCTCCGGCTCATCCCCCGATTCACCCCGGCCACCGCCCCCGTCCCCGCCCCCGCGGCCCCCACACTCCCATTCACCCACCAGTTTCGGCCCCAGCGCACCCGCCGGCTCACCCCCCAGTCCACACTCCGAGGTACCCACCTGTTCACCCTTTCCCAAGGAGCTTTGTAGCGGTCGAAGGCGTTGTTTATTGCAAGTCCTGCAAGTACGCTGGGGTTGACACCCTCTTAGGAGCCTCACCAGTTTCTGGTTTGTTCAAACTTCTATGTTTTTCTTACACTATTCTATTTTTTCTTAAAAAAAGCATAATTATATGGTGTTTTTTTTTTCTTTCCTTTTTTCAGCGGGAACCACACCATTACATTTTCTTTCAAATATTAGCAATTTCAAAAAATATTATTTAATAAACTGGCAAAAAAAAAAAAATTAAAATTAATTTTTACTTTCATATCATTAATTACACTATAGTATACGTACTAAATTGCAATTGTTTTTTTAATCCTTAATCATGTTGGTACGCTTTCCCTAGCTATATATATATATATATATATATATATCTATATCTGACCACTCTCTATGTCTATGGCATTGGTTTTGGCAGGTGCCACTGTAAAGCTACAGTGCAATAACACCAAGTACCCGGCGGTTGAAACAGCAAAGACCGACAAGAACGGCTACTTCTTCATCACGGCACCGAAGACCGTCACCTCATACGCGTCACATGAGTGCAAGGTGTTCTTGGTCTCGTCGCCGGTGGCCACATGCAGCAAGCCGTCTAACTTCAACGATGGTCTCAAGGGTTCCCTCCTTAGGCCAGAAAAGCCATATGTGGCTAACAAGCTTCCATTTTTTCTCTACACCGTTGGACCTTTCGCTTTCGAACCCACATGCCCACGTTAATTATTTGTTTTCCACCTTGTATTAATTTAATTGCCTTTTTGTATTTCCACTTTACGAAGTTTCGTCCCATGATTTAATTGTTGTAATGGCAGTTTGTGTCTTTGTGATTTGGTTTATCGTGTGTTGACTCGAGTGACAATAAATAATATATATATATGGAGTAGAGTACATTAATAAAATTTATTTTTTCCTATTTACTTCTGGTCTTGTGAACAGTAATATATAGCAATGTGTGATATGGCCGACAAGGTTGCTTTTCTCGGGGAAGTATAGAGCTTAATTTGAACCTGATCAGCATGTAAATCTGTTGAGCCATTGGATTCCTGAAAGTCACGTAATGTCTGATGACAACGTAATGGTGAGGTAGTGGGGCCTTACTGAAACTTGACCGTTGATGGATTGTGAGACGACCTTTGTTCTGAATTTGAAATATGGGATTAATTATTTGTAGGTCTTTATACGAAGATATATAAGTGTTTAAGTATAGAATTGATGCATGTAAAAAAAATCATTACCCACGAAAATTATGAACGAATTAACCCACTGTTGTTGACCAAAAGAAAGGGACAACCTTAAGTTTGGCCAAACGCCACTGGAAAATCTGTAATCCGTGTGTCCCGAATGTGGAGGGTTAGATGGGCCACTCTGCGCATGTGTGTGTTTTTTTTTTTAAAGCATACCCTTTCTTAATTAAGTCTTCTCCTTAATGGTGGAAAAGATCTACTTGTACGTTGGATAATATATTTTTTTATTAATATAGGAAATATATTATATTAATATTTTATATTTTATATTTTATATTACGGTGCTTTCCTTTATAAGATCACTTATCTACTCAAATTCTTCTATAGATAAGAGTCTAATGTATTGTAAAAAGATCAAGGAATGAAAGCATAATGTAACCCTTTTGAATTTACCTTGTAAACTTAGGTCATAGACCAAACCACATAAAATTCCTTATGTTCTTATTTTATTTTTTCTGCATTTTATCTTTAGTTTCCATTCAATTATGTTTTCTTTTACTACTTTGTAATTCTTCTCCATTTTTCTTATTAAAAAATAATAAACATAAAAAAAGACAAAAAAGTAAAGCTTTTTAATTCAACTCAACTATAAATATATTAATGAGTAATTGTGTCAATCTAATAATGATGTGGCTTTTAAAATTACAATTTAATTAAAATTTAATAACGATTAATTACAAACTTAATGGTAATTTTAAAATCCACATCTTGAAGAGGAACACAAAAATAAACTTCTAACATTAGTCATATATTAATAATCAAATATTCGAGAGAGAAAAAAGATTTCGTTCACATTATGTAAAATAAGTTGATTGACAAATAGCTAGTCATCATTTGACCTTATATTCTAGAAGCATTTTTTATTTTTTATTTTTCAAACTTTAGAATTGCATGGTTTAAAAAATTATGGCGGTGAGAAATATATGGTAAAAATAATGTGTTGGATCTATATGATCACGTGATAAGGACGCAATTAAAGGCCATGCGAAGGAATTGACATAAATATTTAAAATAATTACGTACTTGATTATTAGTTTTAGCACGATTTAATTTTAGGTTGTGATTCTTACACAATAAATTTATACAATTTTTACACAACACATTCACATGAGGTGGGACTCATGCATGTGGTGAGTTTCACTCACATGAGCTCCACCTTATGTGAGTGTGTTGTATAAAAATTGTGTAAATTTATTGTGTAAATATCATTTATCTTCGATACTAACCTTTTATATTTGAAAAGAAAGGCCTAACTGATGTTTACCTACGTGAATTTGGGTGTGTGTCAAATAAATGAGCCGCAGGGCCAACTTGCTATTGATAACATTTGGTTATGCTTATGCATGTGTTTTGCTAATGCTGATTAAGTTGGATTTATATTAGGAAGGCGTTCAGGCCGCTTGAACAAAGTGACGACTGGATGCTCAGATTGCCTAGACACATACCCAAATCGGTGGAATTCGAATGTTCACTTACATCAGTCGATAGACAGTTTTATTGTACTCGATCCCATCCACTTATGCTTGGGTAGGCAATCTAATCAACTTCATTGTACACAAAAATAAAATAAATGGTTATCCTTTCAATAATATAACCTTTTAAAAGAGTTCATATCCGACCAATTATTTTTTTTAATTATTATTATTATCATTAATTATTTTTTGGTCGGGTTGTGTGATGAAGAATGGAACATCAAAGGGGTAGGATCGATATTAAGGCTAATATGGTAATTAGGCCGGGAAACCCTGTGATGGTCTTATTGCATTGCATCACCTGCCTCCGAGTTGGGCCACACTAGTGGTGCTTGACAATCCTCCAAACTAGCTTTCTCTTGGGCCAAGCCCACCACCACCGGAACCCTATCTAGCCCAACAAGCAGGCCACAGGCTTGCATTACCCATTGGGTAGGGTAATTGGTAAAATTTTGAGTTGTAGATTTTTCTTAAAATAATAATAAAAGTAATTGATATGATATAAAACAAAGAGAATCGTAATTCTTCTCGGGTTATTTCCAAAATCCACCCACCCGAAAATGTTTCGAATTCAGGCAAAATTCAGGACTGAATTTTGTTGCTTTGATGATCAGGACCCAAAGCGTGAGACAATCTGTCTCCAAAGTCCAACAAAAACACGTGGGTTCCACGTTTAATTAATAAAATAATCAAAAATTAAATCAAACAAAAAACAATTAAAATTGAAAAATAAAAAAATAAAAAGAGCAAAGGGGTGTTTGAGTTTATTGCTGTGAAATGATCAATCAGAGGAAAGCGAAGAGGGTGATGAGGGATCTAACGGTGGCGATGAGGGCTTGTGGTCTCTAGGGGAAGAACGGGTGGTGGGTGAGGGTGGTGCGTCTGAGATAGTGTGCTTTTCTTGCGCTTGTTGTTCTTCTGGGTTTTTGTTATTTTCTTACATAATGGGTGTGATTTTCTCCTTCTTATATATGTGTCTGTCCATATCTCGGTCTAACTCTGAGTTCAGAGGCATAGTTTGGAGCACTCTAAAAGAGAAGTGACGGAGGAGTGCTTGGCAGTTTTAGTTTTTAACTCAACGTCTGAACGGAGGAGCGCACCACCCCCGGCCACTGTTGGCCACCCAGAAACGTGTGGGTCTCACCCTTTAAATAATTAAATAATAATCATTTATATTAAATAATAGTTTTTAATTTTTTTTATAGTAAATAAATATTATTTCAATGATTATCAACATTAATTTTCATAACACTAATCATTACACAACTTTTAATACAATCCAATAATTTCTTACAATTAAAAAAATATTTTTTTCAATTTCAAAAATTCAACACCTAAACAATTTTAAAAAAAAATTAAATTCTCTTTGCCTCGAAATTCGTAAAGAGAATAAAAATTCAATTTTAATTTCAAAAATCCAACACCCAACAAACACACCATTTGAAATTCTTGTATGAATAAGTGAGAAAAAAGCTGTTAAAAGTAATTGACGTGATATAAAAAGTGAAGAAAATTGTTAAAAAGAATGATTGATGTGATATAAAAAGTAAAATATTTTAGAGTTAACTTTTTCAGATTAAAAATAAAATGGTTTGCCAAACATAAGCTATAGTATCAGAAAGATTAGCTGTCAAATAATGATTACTTTACAACCCCAACACAATTCCTATAAGTCTCTCTTACATTGTGTGAAACGGGTTATGTGGGAATCACTCCCCTTAACTGTCAGTGTGAGGGAGAAAATTTAGATATATTAGCTGCACAATTTTTACACAATAATTACATAATAATACTGATGTGTCAGCATTATTGTGCAATTATTATACAAAATAATTATGCAGCTAATATACCTCAAATCGTAATTATACAACAGATCATGTCATCCATTATGCTACGTGTCAATCGAGTTACTAATTATGCTACGTGTCAATCAACTGTTGATTATGATGGAAGCTAATGTGAAGCGACATGTACATAGGAAAAACCATTTTGGACAATTAATAATAAATTTTATTAATGTTCTCTCTCTCTCTCTCTCTATCATTTATTGTCGCTCGAGGCAACACACGGTAAATCAAATCACAAACTGCCATTACAACAATTAAATCATGGGACGAAACCTCGGAAAGTGGAAATAAAAAAAGGAAATTAAATTAATACAAGGTGGAAAACAAATAATTAACGTGGGCATGTGGGTTCGAAAGCGAAAGGTCCAACGGTGTAGAGAACAAATAGAAGCTTGTTAGACACATATAGCTTCACTGGCTTAAGGTGGGAACCCCTGAGACCATCGTTGAAGTTAGACGGCTTGCTGCATGTGGCCACCGGCGACGAGACCAAGAACACCTTGCACTTGTGGGAAGCGAAGGAGGTGACGATCTTCGGTGCCGTGATTAAGAAGTAGCCGTTCTTGTCGGTCTTTGCTGTTACGACCGCCGGGTACTTGGTGTTATTGCACTGTAGCTTTACAGTGGCACCTGCCAAAACCAATGCCATAGACATAGAGAGTGGTCATATTCATATATATGTAGCTAGGGAAAGCGTACCAACATTAACATTATTAAGGATTAAAAAAACAATTGCAATTTAGTACGTATATTATAGTGTAATGATACGAAAGTGATCAAAAATCAATCTCAATTTTTTTTTTTACCAGTTTATTATATAATATTTTTTGAAATTGCTAATATTTGAAAGAAAATGTAATGATGTGGTTCCCGTCTTAAAAAAAAACCATATAATTATGCTTTTTTAAGAAAAAATAGAATAATGTAAGAAAAACCATGTCTTCACTAAGCTTTAGAAGTTTGAACAAACCAGAAACTGGTGAGGCTCCCAAGAGGGTGCCAACCCCAGCGTACTTGCAGGACTTGCAATAAACAACGCCTTCGACCGCTACAAAGCTCCTCGGGAAACGTGGAATAGGCTGGAAACTCGGAATGTGGACTGGGGGGTGAGCCGGTGGGGGCGTTGGAGGTTTAACCGGTGGGTGAGCTGGTAGCTTAACGGGCGGGTGCGCTGGGGGCTTAACTGGTGGTTTAACTGGTGGGTGCACTGGGGGCTTAACCGGTGGGTGCGCTGGGGGCTTAACCGGTGGGTGCACTGGGGGCTTAACTGGTGGGTGAGCCGGAGGATGGCTAGGAGGGTGAGCCGGCGGATGGCTAGGAGGGTGAACGGGGGGGTGACTAGGAGGGTGACGCGGTGGGTCAACTGGAATGAGACCAAACACACTGAAGAAGCTCAGTAGGAGCACTGAGAGCTGCACCAGCAGAAACCCTCTAGTAGCAAAACCCATCTTTTTCTGAGCTTTTCTAGCTCAAAGGGAAGCTACAGAGTCTGATAAGGTGTCTGTGAGAGAGATGATGGAATGGTGGTGCCAAGGAGGCATTTTATAGGGGGCTTAAGGCCTAGATTATCTGCGCTTTTTGTTGATAAATTCTTGTTTGTTAATTATAAAATCTTGTGGGCCAGGACCTACTAGGGCCCCGTCCTTCTATACAGGTTTTTTTTTTTTTAATAAATGTTATATAATACATTAAGAGCACTAGCGCCAATTTTTTTAAAAAAATTTCTTCAATTTAAGGAAATAATTCACTTTTTTTTTAATAGATATTTTTTGATTCTCTATTTTGATGCACTTAACAATAACTCATTTTATCATTTTTTTTTTGTCTTATTTAAATATTCTTTAAATAAAATTTTATGAAAAAAGAAATGGTAAATTATTAAAATATTGTTTCAAATAAATGTTAGAGAAACGAAAAAGTTTTTATATTAAAATAATGTTAAGGAACCAATTTGTTTTTCTAGATTTAGAGTACACCTTTTATTTTTCTTGGCATTTCTTTAGTTTAAGAAACAAAAATGGAAAATAAGTGTATGAGACCGTTTTAGAGAGAGAGGCTCCCGATTTTTCTAGAGAGAGAGAGGCGTCTTTGGCTGTTTGTGGTGGGGGAGGGGGGCTTCACGCCTCCCTCCTCCTTTGGTTTTTTAAGTGTTGGTTAGTCTCCCACCCTTTAGGGGTGTGGAAGTTTTGTCTCCTCGGTGTTGATCAGGTGGAGTTTTTTGTTTTGTCTAGTTTTTAGTTTGTGGTGGCAAGAGAGTTCTCTATAGAGGATGTCGGAGGGGCGTGGTTGATCTCGGTGTGTTCGACGGCGGAGTTCAGTGGCCTTGCGTTTCTCATGGTCGGATTTTGGTGGCTAGATCTACGTTTCTCCGTCGTTTTCTGGTGAACATGCGCCTTCTAGCCTTTTTTACCGTCAGTCTCCGGTGCTTCTGCCGCTCTTCACGGCCATGCAGTTTCATGGTGGTCGGTGCGTGAGCTTCACGCGCTAGTGTTTTCTTTCTGATTTGGGCGCGCGTGAGGGCTTCAATCCGTATGTTTTTCGGCGTGTATGATGGGGCTAGTGGTGATCGGAGGATTTTCGGTGTTTGGGGGTTGAGGGGATGCTCTGGCGCCGGCGCGTGTGTTACATGCGCCGCCATTGACGGTAGCTCTACCGGAAGACAGAATCCTCTTTGAGCTCTCCTGTGTTTTAATTTAGTTGTGGGTTTCTCTGATAGTTTGCATTGTGCGTGTACTAATTCAATCATTGGCTTTTGCCCAGTTCGTGTGACCGACTCCTTGTTCATGTAAAGGTGTATGTCAACGCAGAGGCACCATTCTGTTGGTTGGATTTTTTTTTAGTTGCAACTGTCTGTATTTATTTGAGTCTTTGGACTCAAATTGTTTGTACACCTAGGGTGGATGAATGCTGCAATGTATGTATTCTGAAATGTTTGTTGTAATGTTTGGTTATATCAATGAAAGTTTCAACTTTCCTTCAAAAAAAAAAAAAGAAAAAGAAACAATAATGAAATTTGATTTATTGAGTTTTCACTACTTGTGGATCGAGAAGAGAATGCGATATAGGAAAGTTGTTACTAGTGCTTTAATATCTTCATTTTATCATTACCATGTTGATTTACGACCGTATAGGGGATTTTAAAAAATAATAATAATAATAATAATAATAAAAGTAATGTTACATATTATATTCTCATTTTTTTTGGACTGATATGATAATATTTATCGGCTCTTAATTTTTTTTTTATTTTTTAACAAAAATTGATATAAGAATGGATGGATACTACCCAATAAGCAGTGAGTAAGATGTAAATGTGATATTTAACCTTAAAAAAAAGAAGAAAAAAATAATGATTATTAAACCTTGTCACATCACGTGATAAGATAAGTGATTGGTATATATAAAATTAATATTTTTTTTAATTTTTTAATTAGCAACTAGTATGGGGATTAATGGAGATGATGGGTGATTGGAGTAAACTTCAAGTTCATACAAGTGTGCAAGAGGGCCACATGCAGCTGGGAGAATACCCAAAATATGGAATTTCGCACATGCTGCTGCGAGGCAAATGGAGAAGGTCATCGGTGTATGAACCTGATGACCTTCGAAACTCTTAATTAATTAAATACGTTTACATCCCTAATTAAATGCTTTCCTTTTTGTTTTTAAGTCTTTCATAATTTCATTAATGGTGGTTAAAACTTTGCTGAAACCTCGACTGCATGCAGAGGATTAGATGGCCCAAAGTGAAAAGCAGTGAGAATAAAATTTTCACCTTTTTACCCTACTGTTGTTCATAGGGTCCTCTTTTAATTACTTTATTTATTTAAAGGGTAATTGCATTAGTAGTATTTAGAGTTGATTTAAATTACAAATCATTCACTTTAATACAAAAAATTCATAAAGGGTCCCTGTGGTAAACTATAATTACGAATCACTCCCTTAACTCGTTTTTCGTCCACCAAGTTAATAGATTCCGTTAGTTTGTCACGTCATACTTAATAGAAAATCGACACGTGGCCACCCCATGACTAGGGGAGGCCATGCGTCACCCACCAGACGTGGACGGGCCACCTCCGGCAACCATCCCTTTGCTATTTTCTATTTTTTTAAAAAAATAAAATAATTTTTAAGTTTTATTTATTTATATTTTTTTTATTGTAATAGACACGTCCGTGTCGTTTTTTTATTGAGTATGACGTGGCAAACTAACGAAATTTGTTAACTTAATGGACGAAAACAAGTTTAGGAAGTGATTCGTAATTATAGTTTACCACAGAGACCCTCTATGAACCTTTTGTACCACAGACAATAATTTGTAATTTAGGCCAACTTCAAGAACCAATAGTGCAATTATCATTTTATTTAAATTTATTTATCCTAAAAAAAAAAAAAAAAAGCATTTTGTCATCCATCAATCGTAGAAAAGACTGCTCAAGAAAAGGACGAGGGAGTCCAGACAAATTTTGGGCCGGATCGCCGAACGTTGAATGGTTGCCACTTCCTGCCCCATAAACTAGGGCTACGTTTACTCTATTTTTTATTTTTTCCTTTTTTTGAACTTTAAAAATTGGGTTAAATACAATTCACCCCCCTAAAGTTGTCGGCTATTTTTAATTTGGCTACCAAAGTTTAAAAAATTGCAATGTACCCCCCTAAAGTTGTAAAAAATTTCAATTCAAGCACTCCGTTTGGTTTAACTGTCAAACCAGACGAAATTTTGACCACTTTAAAACAACTTCGTTTTGCCCTTTTGAGGACACCCAATAAAAAGTTGACATGTGTCCATTAAAAATAAAAAATTATAAAAATAATAAAAATAAATAAAACAAAAATATTTATTTTTAAAAAAAAAAAATTAAAAAAAAAAGAAGAAAAATATTAAGAGGTGGCCTGGCCACCCCCGGCACCAGGGAGTGGCCGTGCGCCACCCCTAGCAACCTCTAGGGGTGGGCCACCCCTAGATGGGTTCTAGGAATGGCCTGAAGGCCACCCCCAAGCTCTGAGGGTGGAGCGCGGCCACCCCTGGCAACCTCAGAGGGTGGCCTTCAAGCCACCCCTAGATGGGTTCTAGGGGTGGCCTTCGGGCCACCCCTAGCCCCTCACCCCCGGCACAATGGAGTGGCCGCGCGCCACCCCCGGCAACCTCAGGGGGTGGCCGCGGCCTCCCCCAGGGGCTGGGGGTGGGCAGCCACCCCTAAAGGTTTTTTTTTTTTTTTTTTTTTTTTAAAAACAATTATTTTTAAAAATTTGTAATTTATCCCACAAAATTTTCACAAAGAGGGCAAAACGACGTTATTTTATAGTGGTCAAAATTCTATCTGGTTTGACGGTCAAACTAGACGGAGTGCCTGAATTGAAAATTTTTGCAACTTTGGAAGGGTACATTGCAATTTTTTAAACTTTGGTAGCCAAATTAGAAAAGACCAACAACTTCAGAGGGTGAATTGTATTTAACCCATAAAAATTCTTGATATTCATTATTTTCTATTATCCTTTTTATCCAAAACGATTCGTGGGAATTTGCTAAGCACGTTGTACCAAACAATTGTAGGGTATACCATTACCTCAAAAAAAAAGAAAAAAAAAAGAAAAAAATAAAAAAAAAGGAAAGTGTATACCATATAAATTATTTTTGCTTATCTAGTCAAATTATTTAAACAATTAGTGTTGAAAAATGCTTTCTTTTAGCTCAACCTCAAAGAGTATTTTCAAGGATAAATCTTGTAACGACCTGAAAAAAAAAAAAAAAAAAAAAAGAAAAAAAAAAAGCGCTAGTTACATTTATGTGGAACTTAACACTTATAAGTATCTTTGTCAATCACTCACTCTATATGAGCTATTCATCTCTTCTCAATATGAGACCGGAGTGTTACAAACTCCTCTCCTTAAATTTCTGACGTCCTCGTCAAGGTCACGTCATGCAGTATTCCAGTACCACACGACCTAGCATTACTAAGTAGCTCTGATATCATTTGTAACGACCAAAAGAAAAAGTGTTAGCCACATCTGCGCCATCACCTCAATATGATCAGTCAATTTGAAACTCAATTCCCTAAAATCCTTTATAAAACATGGTTTCACCTAGTAACTAGGTAAGATTTAGTACTCATGAGTATCTTTATAAACCATTCACTCTATATGAGCTATTCATCTCTTTGCAATATGAGACCGAGGCGTTCCATATCCCTACCTCAAACAATAATCCGGTTGAATTCCATAATATTAATTTCATAATTTTTTGTTGAAGGAAGAGAAAAGTATGATGAAAGAAATAATATTGGCCAAGATATTAAACGTTGACGGAGGCCAGAATGAATTTCTCAACTCAACTTGGGTTTGGATTGGGGCATGCAGGTCTATTTAAGGTTCTTAATTGATAGAACGTGATTTTTGCCCAGCTGTCTAGTAAATTAGATTAATAAAATAGAATCATCTTTCCCTGGTAGAGACCTGGCAGTATATAGAAGATATGTTATAAAATGGTAAATTCATTATCACCCAAGAGTCATATCTATTTTTGCATAAGGACATGAGCTAAGCTCTTAGCTTCATCTGCCCCATAGGTGTTTGAATTTAGGGTAACAATTCGTGTTTATGAATTGTGTTTCAATTATGTTAAACATAAGTATAAGATTATACGAGTCAATCTTCTTAACTCTAACATAATCTATTTTAATAGGCAAGCGACATGACTCAAGCCGTATAACTCATTTAATAAATAATTTGCTTTGGGTCGATACTATCAAACCCGCATAACCCGTTACATTAACAAACTTCTTTATTATTGAGCATGAAATTGCCATTTTATACAAAAATACGGGTACGATAATTTTCATATGAAACTGTTTTAATCTATACCGATTATGCAGATCACTAGTAGGTTAACTTGAAATTCACGTGTTTAATATTCGTGTTTAATTGGGTCGATCTGGTTTGATACGAATTACATTTGACTAAATTTTAACCTGTTAATTTCACATTAAATTTGCAATTCGTATAAAAAATTATCAATGTTAGAAAAGAAAACAGAAGCGCTTTTAGGATCATTCATGATCCAAACTCGGGAACTTCAATCTAAACGATATAATAATGTCTTGTCAAACCTTGATGAAATTGTAAATAACGTCGTGATCGATAGAAGAGAATTGAAAGATGTAATTAAATGGTATGAACAGTTGACTGAGGCGATAATTTAGGAGCCACACACTTTCGATGATCTAATTATCTTTGGTCGGTCCAATTCCTGCCAAGCTGCATCAATTAAGAAATGTTTAAGGATTTATATACAATTCTAGCACGTCCTCAATTTAGTGTCCCTTTTTCTTTTTTTTGCTGTTAAATCAAAATCCCGACGGTCTTTCTTCGAATAGACTCATAAAGAGGCCTAAGGGTAATATTGGGGCCTGGGAGTGTCCAGAGCCATCATTACTCCGCAGAGGTGTCCCCAAATAATAGCTGGTTAATCCAATCCAGTCCAGAGAAGGCCCAATTTGAAAGAAGAAAATAATAATTACATTACATTAAACACCTTTTTTTTTGTTCTTTATGTGTTGGCCGGAAGATCTACATGATGTGATTCAAGCCCTAACCAATGTCGGCCATGTGTGACTTGTTGTGCAATTATTAAAGTTTTGTTATGAATGCGTTCATGCATTTGAAGAAGACTGCCGCTATCATCTCTTTGGAATTATTAATTATAGTTCAAATAATTCGTTTTGTGAATAACGTACTCTAGGTTGTAGAAATTAAAGCACAAGTTTAAAAGAAGCTGCAACATTAAAACCAAAGGCTACGCCGAAACACTAGATTTATATTATATTTGAATTCTTGTTGATTGAAAGATCCCTTAATTATGAACAATGACCGTCTCTAAGGAGTAGCTCAATTGGCTGGAAACTACGCCTAATGAAGCGGAGGTCACTAGTTCGAATCCCCCTCCCCCCTCTTGTGTAGACATGTCAAAAAAAAAAAAAAAAAAAAAATTATGAACAATGACCTTGTTTTTTGGGGCTATAAAGCAGTTTTTCTCTAATCTATAATTCATAACCGCGCAATAATTTCTCCATAATCATCTTCTTCTTTTTTTTTTTTTTTTCCTTTTTAATGAAAGATCTGAGTATTTTATTGATAAAAGATCATGAGTATAAAACTTTTATATCATAAAGCATAACGCTCTGCAAAATCATAGCCACATGTTATGAGATTACATAGTCATAGATACAAACAAAATTCTTACAATAAAGTGCTATCTATAACTTTCATCTTTCGCTAACCCGTGTACAAAAATAGTTAAAGAGTATATCTGCTCCTAGCAGACTAGATCCAAGACAAGAGTAGCCAAATATCCTAGAAAAATTTATTTAAACAAGCCGTGAGAGATACCCCTCACTCCGAACTATCAAGGCCATGAGAGATAACCTCTCACACCTGACTAACCTTCAATCATATAGATCGCCTATGATAGCAGATCTAAAGAGAAAAAAAAACTCTTATTCAAAGCAAAAACACAATCGGCAAATAGCAGCAGCGGCTAAGAGGAGATGAACGGCACATCACATAGGTAGATGGATAGATGCATAGCGGAGATTCCAAAATTGTCGATCTAGTCGGAAAACACCCTACAAACAAAATAAAAACAAGAATGAAAGAGAGAGGGTAAGAGCGGAGAGTAGAAAGGAAAATAAAGAGGAGGAGAGAGCAGATCTATAACCATTTCTTCTTATCTCATAGTTCTTCTTTAATTTAGAGTCTTTTGACATTATAGATCACTATAATAAAGAGGCGCATTACATGAGCCATGCAAGCATGAGCTTTCATTCGACCTCAAGATGAGATGATGTAAATTGGCAAGCCACAGACATTTTAATCCTGTTCATAAATTGTCATTTTTGTAACTTCAATATGTGATATGGTGTATATTTTGATACCAATTAGTTAAGGTCTAACCATTAGTCCAAAAACCCTATGACTATTAGATTCTAAGTTGGTTAAATTTCTAACGGATCATAACATCAACTTTCTCATGTCAGGCGCTTAAAAAAATAAAACATAAAAGAAACCACTTAAAACACATTACGTTAATAATCGATGTGAAATTGGTCTAAAGATTGAATTAGGATCCTCTCCAATTCAAAAGAACTAGAGAGTGTCCAGTCCCTTATAAAGCAAGGGTATTTTTGTCCCAAAAAATTTGAAAAGACAAAAATATCCCTGTATTATAAGGGACTGGATACTCTCCAATTCCCTTGAACCGGAGAGGATCCTATTCGGTAAAGATTGTATTGCTCCATTATGAATAGTCATCTTCCTTTTTTGCAGGCAAATAGGTGGTTTTTTACATCATTACTACATGTGATCTATTAACACACTTTTTCATAAGCAATAAATGCTACATGCACTTTCAAATTTACATTTCTTAGCGTGACAATAGAAATTACCATTAAATTTTGAATGGCTTACCTTTAAATTTTGAATCCGATGGTAATTTTACTACCATGTAAAAGAATATATACTTAAAATTATGGACTTAAACTAATGTGCCTCTTTATAGGCAAAATGTGGGTTTTCACTTCCTCAAGCTTGAGCGTGCCTCAATGTCCAGCACTTAGGGATGAGTGCTCTTGGCTGCGAAACTATATGTGCCTATAATTTTGTTTTTTTTCAAAAAAATCCATGCAATGGAATATTCTGAATTCGAGACTTTTACACAAAAAAATAAAAATAAAATAATGCTCTTTAATTAGCCCTAGTTTCGTGACCAATAAATCATTGGTGAGACCCTGAAAATTAGCCAACCACCACTTTTGACTAGAAAATTTAGTGTAAAAATCTTTATTCAGTTTTCCATTTCTTAACACATAGTACACAATCATCCTTTCTAAGTGCCATGACTCATGAGGTGTATGAAAGCTTCTAGATATAGTGCATTTTAAACAGATTTTATTCCAAAAAAAAAAAAAAAAAAATCAAATTCTAACCAAATAGTAGGTTTATCATTCCATATGTGAATTGTGATTTGACGCCATCATTCATACTTTGACCCTCCAAATAAAAAATTTTGGTTTCGTCCGTCAACATAACCCTAATGTGATTCAACATGATATATATGATTGATCAAGGACCATGATTAATTTTGACAACATAACCCACTTATATAGTCCTTTTTTCTTTTTCTTTTTTCTAAGCATTTGATAATATAGTCATGTTAAATGCACTTGGGGCATCAATAGAACAAAAATGAAAGGTCGAAGATGTAAGAAACAATTCGGACAGATAATTATAACACTGTAGAGTCGGATTGAATACAGTTTCTAGTTTGAAAACTCAACAAAGGACAGAATTCTCTGAACTGCATCCCTCTCTTGCGAGTCTTGCCATTTCCATTGTCGTTTGGCATAACTCCATCGTAAATCAATTAAGGTTGTCCCTGGTCAAGGCTAGGGTGGATTAATTCGTTCAAAATTTTCAAATTCAGAACGGTCAAGTTTCAGTGAGGCCCCACCACCTCCACCAATTATGTTGTGATCAGACATTACGTGACTTTTCCGGAATCCAATGGCTCAAGAGATCTGCATGCCGATCAGGTTCAAAGCTCTATGTTTCCCCGAGAAAAGCAACCTTGTCGGCCACATGACTCACAAACTTCCTTTATTACCGTTGCTTTTAGCCTTATACTGTTTCAGAAGAGCAGAAGTTATTGAAATAGCCAAAAATAAATTTTATTAATGTACTCCATATATATCACTAGAGGCAACACACGATGAACCAAATCAAAAACTGGCATTACAACAATTAAAAATCATGGGACGTTTCAACTCGGAAACTAGAAATACAAAAAGGCAATTTAAATTAATACAAGGCGGAAAACATTTAATTAACGTGGGCATGTGGGGTCGAAAGCGAAAGGTCCAACGGTGTAGAGAACAAATGGAAGCTTGTTAGCCACATATGGCTTCTCTGGCCTGAGGAGGGAACCCTTGAGACCATCGTTGAAGTTAGACGGCTTGCTGCATGTGGCCACCGGCGACGAGATCAAGAACACCTTGCACTTGTGGGACGCGTAGGAGGTGACGGTCTTCGGTGCCGTGATGAAGAAGTAGCCGTTCTTGTCGGTCTTTGCTGTTTCGACAGCCGGGTACTTGGTGTTATTGCACTGTAGCTTTACAGTGGCACCTGCCAAAAGCAATGCCATAGACATACATAGAGAGTCGTCATATAAATGTAGCTAGGGAAAGCGTACGTACCAACATGATTAAGGACTAAAAAATTAATTGTAATTTAGTACGTATACTATAGTGTAATGAAATGAAAGTAAAAATCAATTTCAATTTTTTTTTTAGATCAGTTTAATAAATAATATTTTTTGAAATTGCTAATATTTGAAAGAAAATGTAATTTTGTGGTTCCCGTCTAAAAAAGGGGAAAAAAACACTATATAACTAGGTTCTTTTAAAAAAAAAAGAAAAAAAAGAAAAAGAATAATGCAAGAAAAACCATGTCTTCACTAAGCTTTAGAAGTTTGGACAAACCAGAAACTGGTGAGGCTCCCAAGAGGGTGTCAAACCCAGCGTACTTGCAGGACTTGCAATAAACAACGCCTTCGACCGCTACAAAGCTCCTCGGGAAAGGGTGAACAGGTGGGTACCTCGGAGTGTGGACTGGGGGGTGAGCCGGTGGGTGCGTTGGGGGTTTAACCGGTGGGTGCGCTGGGGCCTTAACTGGTGGGTGAATGGGAGGGAGGCCGTAGTGGTGGGGGTGAGGAGGGTGAGCCGGTGGATGGCTGGGAGGGTAAGCAGGTGGGTGGCTAGGTGGGTGAACCGGTGGGTGGCTAGGAGGGTGACCGTGTTTGTGGTGGTGGCCGCCGTGGTGCGGAGGGTGAACGGGGGGGTGACTAGGAGGGTGAACCGGGGGGTGAACTGGAGGGTGACTAGGGGGCCTAAACTCATCACCAAACACACTGAAGAAGCTCAGTAGGAGCACTGAGAGCTGCACCAGCAGAATCCCTCTAGTAGCAAAACCCATCTTTTTCTGAGCTTTTCTAGCTCAAAGGAAAGCTACAGAGACTGATAAGGTGTTTGTGAGAGAGATGATGAAATGGTGGTGCCAAGGAGGCATTTTATAGGGGGCTTAAGGCCTTGTCTTGATAAATTCTTGTTTGTTAATTATAAAATCTGGTGGGCCAGGACCTACTGGGGCCTTCTATATAGGTTTCTTTTCTTTTTTTTTTTTCTTTTTTTTAAAAAAAAACACTAAGAGCACTAACACCCTTTTTTTTAATTTTTTTTGTCAATTTAAAGAAATAATCTATTTTTTTCTTCTTTATTTATTTGAACTCAACAATAATTTTTCTTATCATTTTTGTATATTATTTAAATATTCTTTAATTAAATTTATGAAAAAAATAAAAGTGAAAAAATAAATCATTTAAATGTTTTTTTCAAATAAATGTTAAAGGAGCGAAAAAAAAAATTTATACTAAAATAATGTTTTTTTTTTTGCACAAATATTAAAATAATGTTAAGGGACCACTTTTACTTTCCTAAATTTAAGGAAAGTACACCTTTTAGTTTCCTTGATATTTCCTTAGTTTAAGGAACAATATGAAAATCTAATTCAATAAGTTTTTACAACATGTAGGAAAGAGAATTTGATATAAAAAAACTGTTGCTAGTTCTATAATATCTTCCTTTTATTGATTGTGTAGTCATTTTTTTTTTTCTAAAAAAAAAGAATAGAGATGATGCTATATATTATATTCTCATTTTATTATACTGGTGTGATAATATTTATCAATTTGTTTTTTTGTGACAAAAATTGATATCAAAACTGATAAATACTGTCTCATTCCCACCACAACTAGCTGGTCTGCTAGTTCTGTCAACCGAAGTGCAAACTTCTGTGCTCATTATGTGGCAAACTGGGCCGCGACCAGACTTCATTCTGGCTGCATTCCTTTTATGTCTTTAATTCTTTTTCCCCTGTTTAGAAAAAGCTGTTTCATCTTCTTTTTTAGTTCCTTAATGTTTGTACTTTTTCTCTTGTACTTTTATATATATATATATATATAAATGTGACATTTAGGCCTAAAATAAAAATTAACTATTATTAAACTATATAAGTGAGTGGTATATAAAATTAATATTATTTAAATTTTTTAATTAGCAACTAGTATGGAGATGATGAGGGATTGGAGTAAACAGGTTCACAAGTGTGGAAGAGGGTCACATGCAGGGATAGTTTTGGAGTTTCGCACATGCTGCGAGGCAAATGTACAAGTTTCCAAGGTCATCGGGGTATGAACCCGATGACCTTCGAAACTCTTAATTAATTAAATACGTTTACATCCCTAATTAAATGCTTTTCTTTTTCTTTTTAAGCCTTTCATACATTAATGCTGCGATTGCGTGCAGAGGATAATTTTAAAAAGATGGCCAAAAGTGAAAAGCAGTGAGAATATTGTACGTTACAAGGAGTCAGCCTTTTTTAACCTTTTTACCCTGCTGTTCTTCATAGGGTTCTCTTTTAATTACTTTGTTTATTTAAATTTATTTATCCCAAAAAAAAATGCATTTTGTCATCGATCAATTGTAGAAAAGACAGCTCAAGAAAAGCATAAGGGAGTCCGGACAAATTTTGGGCCGGACCGCCGAACGTTGAATGTTTGCTACGTTTACATTTTATTTTATTTTATTTTTCTTCTTCTTATTTATTAATCCTTTTTATCCAAAACGATTTGTGGGAATTTGCTAGGGGTAGGCAAATGATATGCCTACCACCTATTGATATTGACCGCTTTTTGAACGGAACCAAATCACCATTGACTGTCTACTGACTAATTTTCGATTTGGTAGTCAGTATAAAATTTTGTTTTGAAAACAAATTCGACAACCCAACCGAACTGAACCGCTTTTTAAGCTGTAACCAAACCACCTTTTTAGCAGTAACCGAACCGCCTTTTTATTCTGACCCATTAACCGAAACAACGTCGTTTTAGTAAGAGTGAAAAGTTTGTTTGTTTTTTTTTTTTTTAAAAAAAAAACAATGTCGTTTCATTATCCATGTTAACTGATTTAACGGACTTAACCGACCACCTATTAACCGCATTACCGACTTAATCAACCGCTTATTAACCGCTTTACCGACTTAACCGATCGCCTATTAACCGCTTAACCGACTTAATCGAAATAAATTCACTAACTGCATTTCGACAAAAGTCGATTAACCGACCGAATTAACCGCCTACCGAACCGATGTCGACCCCTAAAATTTGCCAAGCACATTGCACTAAACAACTGTAGGGTATACCTTATAAATTATTTTTCCTTGTCTTTTCAAATTATTAAAACAATTAGTGTTGAAAAATGCTTTCTTTTAGCTCAACCTCGGAGAGTATCCTCACCTAAAACAATAATCCAGTTGAATTCCATAATATTATTTTCATAATTTTTTGTTTAATTAGGAAGAGAAAAGTATGATGAAAGAAATAACATATATTGGCCAAGATATTCAACGTTGCCGACTGGAAATTGTCGAGTTGACGAAGGCCAGAATGAGTATCTCAACTCAACTTGGGTTTGGATTGGGGCAGGTCCATTTAAGGTTGTTAATTGATAGAATATTATTTTTGCCCAGTTGTCCAATAAATTAGATTAGTAAAATAGACTCATCCTTCCCTAGTAGAGTAGAGACATGGCATGCTGTAGAAGCATTAATATTGAGGTTGGATCAAACTATATAGAAGATATATTAAAATGGTAAAATCATTAATTATAACCCAAGAGTCATATCTATTTTAGTACAAGGACATGAAGTAAGCTCTTAGCTTCTTATGCCATATAGGTGTTTGAATTAAGGCTGACAATTCGTGTTTACGAATTGTGTTGGGACATAGCCCATAAGTATATTATCATATGAGTCAATCTTCGCAACTCTAGCATATTCTATTTTAATAGGCGGGTGACACGACTTAACTCGTATAACTTATTTAATAAACAATTTGCTTTGGTATGTTATGTACCTATGGACGTATGTGATATGTTATATTTTAGTGCTATGGTGAATATATCTATGTGATGTTATAGTTGCATAAAAAATAAAAAATAAAAAGTATTAATGGTAATTAAAAAAAATAGTCTAATTATCATATATGGGCAGGTTGTTTTTTAAAGTAAAGCTTTTTATTCATAAGAAGAAAAAAACAGTAAAGCTTTTTTATTCAACTCAACTATATATTAATGAGTATTTTTTTTTTTTTTGATAAATATTAATGAGTAATTCTACAAGCTTCTTTTGTGTTCATCTATGAGGTATTTTTAAAATTATAATTTGATCAAAATTCAATAACAATTAATTACAAGGTCATGGTCAAGCTCAATAATAATTTTAAAAATTGTATCATTATTAGAGAGATATATATATAAAAAAAAAAAAAAAAAAGGGAGAGAAACAGTATACATTAGTCATATCACATTATGTAAAATAACTTGATTGACACTCCATTGCCCAAATAGAAAAAATCACTAGAGAGAAAACCAAAGAGCCTCCCCGTTTCAGAGCCGTTTTGCCGGGGAGGCGACCTCGCCTCCCTCCTCCCGGCTGTTTTTTGTTTCTCTCAGTCTTTAGGACTGTAGAGTTTTGTTCCCCCCGGTTGAACTGGTGGAGGGTGTCTTGCCCCTAGCTCTTTGGGCTATGGTGGCTTTGTTTGTTCTTGTTTTTCTTTCTGTTTCTGGCAGGTTAACTCTTCTTAAGAAATCTAAGGTGGAGTGAGGCCGGTTTTAGTGTCGTCGACGGCATGTTTCTGGCCGGACTTTCTTGGTTTTTCTCGGATTTTTTGAAGCTAGATCTACGCATGTCTGTCGACTTCTGGTGGACACGCGCTACCCAGCCGAGGTGCTTGCCGTGTTCTGCCCTGGTTGCCGGAAGCTGCGGTCGTGCAGGTCCTCAGAGCTCGGCGCGTGGCCCTCACACGCCAGGGCATCTTTGTTTTCTGTTTGCGCGTGTAGGCCACGCTCCACACTTTCTGGCCGTGCTTGGTGGTGTCTAGGGTCTCCGGCGACGAATCTTTTGCCGGGTGCGTCCAGATGCGGCGCGTGTCCTACACGCACCGTCACTCTGGTGAAGCTGCCGCCCTACTCCACTGCCGGCGATTTTGTTTGGGTTTACTGCCTTTGTGTTGTATTTTCTCATGTTTCTATGTACAGTTTGTCTATGTGTGGCTCAAGTTTTATTAGAATTTTTTTAGTAAGGGGTTTTATTGTAATTCTAGTGAGATTTGAGATTCTACTAGGCAGCTGTTTTTAAGCCAGATCTTTCTAGCTTAGAGTGTGAGGGGTCTGTCCCTCATTTCTCATCTTGTACGCCTTGGACTTTTAATATCTATGGTTAGCACATGCTAATCTGTTCATTAAAAAAAAAACTTGATTGACAAATAGCTAGTCATCATTTGACCTTATATTCTAGAAGCAATTTTATTTTATTTTTTTCAAACTTTAGAATTGCGTGGTTTAAAAAATTAAGTCGGTGGGAATTATAAAGTAAAAAAAATATATTGTGTTGCATGTACACGATCACGTGATAAGGACGCAATTAAAGTCCCATGTGAAGGAAATGACATAAATATTAAAAAATAATTACGTACTTGATTATTACTTTTCGTACTATAAATATGAATAATGAATGTGCAGAGATCCCTAGTTTAATTTCCTCGTAATTGAGTATTTGGGTTTTTTATATTATATTTCTTTTTTTACGATTTATTTGACTTCATGATCATGGATTGCGTATTTTTGTATGCCATCTGCGTGTCCTCCAAGAAACCCATTTAATTCGGCTGCAATTTGTCAAATGCTAGTGATTTCAATCCTGCCTGCATGCTATAGTGGACTATTTAGTATCATGCCAGATCGGCCCTTTGATGGTGCCTATAATCTATCAATCCCAATAATAGGAAAACATAAAAATAAAAAAAACTATCAATCCAAGAACCGAGATGCATGTTCTCAATTTTAATACAATAAATCAAAGATCACGTTACGAAATATAAAGCTCAGCAAAATGATAATTATTTGCTATGAGATTATATAGTTATAGATACAAATAAATTTTTTATAATAAAGTACTATCTATGACTTTCATTTTTCGCTTACCTATTTACAAAAATAATTAAAGAGCAGATCTGCTCCGAGCAGCAGACTAAACCTAAGACAATAGTAGCAAAATATTCTAAAAAAAATTATTTGAATCGGCACGGCAGTGAGAAATAACTCATTACACCAACTATTTAGACCATAAGAGATAATCATTCCCTTCATACTTGATTAACCTTCAACTCATTATGTGTGAAGATAGTAAGAGCTAACTAATCCCAACTAGTTATATAAGGCAAATAATATTGTATAATTGTTGGGTTTTTCGCAATTTTTTCTATGGCTATGTGTAAAGCAATTTCCTTTATGTTTCAGCTGATTTGGTGGAGAGTTTGTAAAAGGTGTGGCTTGTTGAATAGAATTCTCATTCATAAAAAATGAAAAAAAAAAAAAAAACTTTTTCTAATAAAATGTGGCAGGCCTGCAATGGAAGAAAGTGGAACCAAGTTTGCCTACGTTCTCTCATATGCGACTTTCTCTAAACCTGCACCCTTTCTAGTTTCTACCTTTCATCATGGTACCTTTCCAACTGAGATTTTATTTATTTATTTATTCTATTTTCATTAAACGTATCTATCAGCAAGTTGTTGAAATATCGTTTTATATATTGTCAAAGAAATATATGAATCGAGTATGTTTTGGCTTTGATAAGACAAATCCGGAAGAATTAACTCTTAACCCATTTTTATTACCCATAATTTGCTTTGTAAATTGCCTTATGTGTTGGCTTAGTAGGCGAGAGATTTTGGGGAGCATGGAAGATGGAAAGAAAGAAAAGAGAGAGTGGATTAGATCGAGCGTTTCGTCCCTTTTTCCTGCTAAACAAAGAAGGGATAAGACTAATTTAACATTCTTCAGTTTTTCTATCCCCTTTACCAAACATTCGTAACGGGAAATCAAATCTCGGATAAATCAGTAAATAATTTTTGAAAAATCTCGGATAAATTGATAATTTTCGGTCGGGTAAATCGGTAACAAAACGGCTATTTCAATTGGGCCAATTCTACTTGGACCGTTGGACCACTTTGATGGGCCAAAATTAATTTTTTTAGCTTCTTTATTTTCTTTTTTTCTTTTTCTTCATTTTTTATTTATTTTTTTTTTTTTTGTGTCAACCAAATTCATGCTAAATCACTAAATCAGGTTTAAAATTTTCCGTTCATCTGAATTAATAGAAATAAAGAAAGATATATACTATTCAATCTGTACACAGTATAGCATCCAACCTAGACTATTTTCACAATCCCAAAGCCCATACTATTAGGAATCTAGGATATTTGTAGCATCAAAATATTAAACAAAGCCCATCATACATAAGCCTTAGAAGTTCGGCAGTTCAAAACACAACTTGATCGTCTAGCATAAAACTTAAAAGCAAACAAAAGCAAAATTCCAAAGGAAAGCAAAACAATTCAAACCATTCTCAAACAAAATTAAAAAGCAAAGTAAAACAAAACAAATTAAACAATTTGATTACAACCATTTCAAATTTCCATATTTAAAAATTCCATTTCCATGAGTCACTTCAAACAAGAAATACATAAACCTTCGATTTGCATCGTTCAACAATCAAACAAATCAAAACATAAACATAGGTAGTGATCAAATAAAAATAATAAAAGACCACATAAAGAAGTAAATATCAAGTAAAAAAACAATAAGATGCAAAAAACTTACCAAATACTTTCAACAAACATTTCTTGACAAAGTACATCCCTCAAGCCTTAATCGTTGTCAAGTGTGATGAAATTAGACAAAATTTTTACCACAATGTAATTTTTAGAGTATTAGTAATTAGTAAAAATCAATTCAATCAAAGAAATTGAATAATTTGAACAATGTCAATTAACAAATATTACCTAAGTCAAGCTTGTAGCCCTCTTCATCCTCAACACCAGGCAAAGGCAAGTCTTTGTCTTGCTCGTCATGCTCATTAATCCAAGTAGATTTCAATCAATTCTGACTACATATAAGAGTTTTCACTATTTTCGGAGCCAAAGAACTCTGGAAACAGTCTATGATGCGACCTCCAGTGCTAAATGCAGACTTAGAAGCAACGGTGGTAAGTGGAATAGCTAAGACATCTAGCGCTATCTGGGAGAGAACTGGATACTTTGCTGAATTTACATTTCACCACATTAAGATATCAAAGTTTTCTCTTGGTGTCTCAACATCCTCCACAATATTTTTCTTTCTCTGTTCGAGCTAGCATCAAATTTCTCATTTCCTAAAATGTATGGAAGTCCGTTAAAGTATTTTTATCCAAGTCTATTTCATCAAAAGTACCACTACTCACACCTAATGAGGTTGAACTTGTGTAACTTCGACCTTCATTTGACAGTCTTACCCCACTTTCTCCAACATTCATAGCATATTAATTAAATAACTGTTCCAAAACATTCTTTAACTTAAAGACAATCCTGTTTGTTTTCACTTCACCTATATTCTTCAAGAACCAAAACTCCAATACTTTCATCTTGTAACGGAGATCAAGCACAAAAGCAACAAATAACAAGTGGTTAATTTTCTCAAAGTCTCCCTGTGATGACCCATTTTTTTTTTTTTTTTTTTTTTTTTTTTTTTTTTTTATACAAAACATTTCATAAACATTAATCTCTTAAAATACAAATGGATCTTCACAGTGGCACGACAATTTGTCGCAAAGCCAACATGTGATACATATCCCATAATATGTACCTGGTAAATCAGAGTATGACAACTATCTAACTATGCAGCGAAAAACATAAATCTAATAGCGGAAATCACATCTTAACATCTATTATAAATTAATAATAAGAGCCATTTAACATTTATGTATTTAAGTCTTTCCTCAATATAAATACATAACAGAAATGGCTTTACACAATAACGAGTGACACATGCGTCACAAGCCATAACAAAACCTATAAAACTGAGGACGCCCATGGTCCCGCAATTACGACCGTCGCGGCGGGCTCCGGTCATAATATCCCAAATGCACGTCTACGACCCCATCAACTACGACCCGAGTACCTGCAGCCAAGAGACATCATCTATATGGTTGTGGGGGTTTGCCACATCCGTATAGGTGAAATTATGAGTTCACCACCTCAGTGATATTAAACTAACTGAGTTTTCGCAAAGAACCAACTTTTCTTTTTAGTCTCGCGTACACTATAACAGCCACCAATTTATAAAATTTTGTTTGAAAACCCCCATAGCTGATATAGCAAACACCGACTATCAGAAAATATTTAAAACATACTATGTAGTTGGACCCATACGTGAAAGTTCCATTGGCTTGGAAGCAACCACGTATAAACCCACCTACAATAATACTTTTATGTTGGTAGCTCAAATGCACATAGGCCTAACGTTATTAACTGTGATAACACTGTGCCTTAGGGCATTACAACTTCATGTCGAGCACATAGTTGTCCATGCGGTTACTAGAGTAAGACTCTGATATCCTAGCACTTCTTACTGATGTGCTACGACAATCCATCTACCTACTCCCAAGCCACACCGATATCGCAACCAATAACATCAAAACCAAGCACACTAAGCTTAAAACATGCCATCTCGCTCGTTAGTACAAGCTTACTATCATTTTCCGAACATGGTTAACACAGAATCCTAGGGCATTACAACTTCATGTCGGGCACATAGTTGTCCATGCGGTTATTAGAGTAAAACTCGGTATCCAAGCATTTCCTACTGACGTGCCACGACAATTCATCTACCTACTCTTAGGACACTGTATTACTCATACCGAACCATGACAATATTCTTGTTCGTCCAAGCTCAATGTTCTGAAATTATGCAACTAGACGATAACAGTATAAATAAGCTCTTTTGCCATTAAAACTCTTAGGCATACTAATACGTCTAGTACAAAAACTACAATATTCTATATCATGAAAACATTATACAATCTAACCATGATATGCATGCTCATGATTGTCCTTCCATTCTTTATGTCAATCCTTTCATTCCTTGTGCTTTGTCCTTTCATTCCTTTCATTCTTTGTACTTTGTCTTTTCATTCCTTTCATTCTTATGCTCATGCTCATGCTCATGCTTTAAGCTTTACAGTTCAAACTCTATACTCCTATTCTTTACAATTCATGCTTTCTTCAAATACGATAAACCAATCAACATGAAACTTTATCATTCTACTTTGCATAATTTAAATCTTTTATTCATACATCATTTCATAACATCATTGATATATTTGAACATACTCTAAAGTACTCAAATCAAGCAAAACAGATATATTCAACATACAGTTGGTTTGGATTTATAGAACAACATATATATCTGCGATTCTATAATATATAAAAATAACCGTTTCTCAGTGAGTAAAATATCACCTGGCTGCATTTGACTCCTGACTTGAACATCCCCTCGAATTCTTGTCACTTGGACTCCACATTGGAGAATCAATTGAAGTCTCCAATCAGGACACTATCCTGCAACACATGTGACGTTAGACTATGCTATGGGCTCATTCTGTGACACACTAAAACTACCCGCGTGCCCACACGTTGTGTTACTCGCTTCTAAAGCTAGTTAGGTACTTTGATTACTATTAAGTTAACATTTAGGTTTAGGTTCATATTTTATCTTGATTATTAATACAAAGATGTATTTACTATTTATTTGCCTAATGATTATTGTTAATCATTTTTATAGCTTCTCATTTACTTGCTAAGTGGGCAATATATATTTAGCTCGTATATATGCATATGTGTATATATATATATATACATGTATACATATACACGTATGACACTTAAACCTAATCCGATGGCACGCATAAATACTATGTGCACATGGATAGGAGAACTAGATACTAAGTCATCCAATTACTAATTGACTTTAGAGTCTATTTAAGTATTTTTCATAGTATCACTATTTTATATTTATTGTCATGAGGTTATTTGGATAATTTACCATTTTAAAACATTCACATTTAAGCATTACACTTAAGACTTAGTCCTTGCTAATTACTAGCCATCTATGAAACTCTTATTCTTTCATTACATAAATACTTGAGTATTTAAACTATAGAGCCTAATCTTATTTAACATGTTATCTTAATAACCCTTATTGCAATTTATGTGAATCTATTTATTTGATTTTAGCCCTCATCTCATTCGGCCTTACCAATATCATGTAATCCAATTTTAACTTCTATCCATAATTAGTCCTATAACAAAGACCTGTATACACTAACTTCAACATTAAAACTTCAACTCTTCTTTAACAACCAACTTAACCAATCTAAATAAATTCAACCATTAAACATCAATGTCAACAATTACCCAAATCAAGACTTTAACTAACATAAGCTACCATAAGTATTAAACTTATTCTCTAACAAATAACCACCAAGACCTAAACTTCATCAACCGATTCCTATCTAAACCCATCAAAATAATACAAATCAAAACTAAGAACTCACCCATCAAATCCATAAAACCAACTCCAAGGATACTCATTCGATAATCCTCAACAAAGTCCCCTAAAAATTAATCTCCATATAACACCCAAACAAACTTTCATCCTCATTTAACACAATCTTTAAATTATAAACATCAACAACTCATTCATCAAAATCATCAACCCAAAACCAAATTTGGATTTCACCAAACAAAACACCCCTCTAAACTACCACCAAAACCATCCATTAACACAACCAATACTCCATAAATCCACAACGCTCAGTTCATATTTTAACAAGAATAAACCAAGTAATCCTTAATCTTCAACTTAGATCAAACCCCCAAGAGACCCATACCATTCGGCCATCCCCATCAAGTCCTCAAAATAAATATCCAAAATCATGAATCCAAACAATTAAACAAAGAGACTTTGCTCCATCACACCGAAACAGGGGAGCTTCAAAACTCAACAAAACTATCAAGCCCGGAATTTTTAAACTCCCAAAATCACCACAATCAAGGCCAAAACACTACACAATCGGGTAACCAAGAGAAATACCCAAATCATGTTACCATAGTAAAGTACCAATATCAACATAATTTACACCACACAGTTCGGCCAACAAGAATCCAAAACAAGAAAATTGACAACCTAAAAATCTATACATCACTAACCCACAGCCGGCCAAACAAAACCCAAACACCATATCATCATCAAACCCAAAACACCATTGAAATAGAGATATCACCAACAATGATTTAACAACCCAATCATCAACCGGCCGAACACCCATTGAATTTCAACACCCTTACCCGAAACATCACAACCAAAATCAACCCACACCACCGAACCCATCACTCACAGCACACGCACACGGCCGAATCATCAAAAGGACCCAATAAAAAGATCCATTCAGCCACACCAATCAAAACAGAGGATTCATCAACCAGAAATCATCATTCCTAAATACCTAAAGTGAATCAACAATAATAAACCCATTAATCAAACTAAATCGCAAGAATCTGCATACCTTGGGGGTTTCGTTTTAATCACTGAAATTCCACCGAGAATCGCCGGAAATCATCCTCAATCTACCGAAAATCGCACCTCCTAGTATCACTGGCGCCGACCACCGTCATCCAGCCACCAACCGGACCTCCAGAAGGACTGGGTCTCACTCGGGTCTCCCTCACGGATCCACCGGATCTGCTCTTTTTCTCTCTCTCTCTCTCTCTCTCTCTCTCTCTCTCTCTCTCTTCCGAGTCTCATCTCTCTCAATCTCTCGATCTCACTCTCTCATTCTCCGTATCTCTCTCTGCTTGGTGTCTCTCGGGTGGAAGGGAAATGAAGAACAGAGAAGAGGAAAGAAGAAAGAAAGAAAAGAGAAGAAGGAAGAGTGCTGCGTCGGGTGGGGAGAAAAGAAAGAAAAAGAAAAGAAGGGAGAGGTCGTGGTCCAAAGGGAGAAAAGGGGAGAGAAGAAAAAGAAAGAAAATGGGATAAGGTGAGACACGTGGCGCGAGGTGAGTGGCTAGGAGAAGATAATGAAATCCTCCCAACCAACCGGGTAATGCCACATGGCAAGGGGGGGGGGGGATTTCTTTTATTTTTAAAACCCTCAACTTATGTGAATTAAAGTGGGACCCCATTTAATTAAAAACCATTTCATTTAATAATTAAAATTTGACCCCACATATTTTAAACCACCTTCTTATTAATACAAATAATTATTCATTCAAGTAGGACCCACTATAATAATTATTTTTCTTTCAATTATTTTATCTTAAGCTTATTTTATTTTGATAACACAATTATTATTACTAAAATAAAATTATTAATCCTATCTATTTAGTAAATACAATTTATTAATTGATAAATCGCCTATTAAATTTCGTGGTCTTTACACTCCCCAATACTATCATATTTCGATTTCATTTTGAATGCCATGGTACTCAACATATCATCGTCACCACCACAATATGCTGTCAAACAATTATAAACCTTCTGCAGTATATAGGGAAATACATGTTGAAAGTTGAGTATAAGGAACCCGATATCTTCACTGTCACATCATAAAACACTTTAAAAATTTTTGTAAAGTGTCAAACAGTAGCTCAATCCTCATTATTCGGAGGCCCCAACCCCATTTTTCCTGGCCCATCATCACACAAATAGTTTGAAAATTTTGTATCTTCATCTACCATTAGATCAAAAGCCCTTTCATACTTCATTGACACCTATAACATGGTGCAAGTAGAGTTCCATTTAGTAAGAACATCAAGAGTCAATGAAGCATTATACCCAATTGTCTTCCTTTCTACACAAGACTTAAATTGGGTCAATATCTGAAGGGATCCCTTCACACACTTCACCATATTTTGGACCCTTACAATTGAATCATCTATATCCTTCAAACCTCATGCACAACTAGATTGAGAATATGGGCATAACACTTTACATGAATAAACTCGTGACGACAAAGAACATCATTATTGGCCATATTTTTTTTCTTTTCTTTTTTTTGAATCAATCAATTGCACTATCATTAGCAATTGCATTTCCAATTGATATTGTCAACAACCTTCCAATTCCCATTCCACCAAACACTGCTCTATATAAGCACTTTGGCATGCCATTGTCCTATCATGTCAGTATGACACATCATTGAAATTGTTTCAACGACTTTGATTCATCTTTTGTCTCTGTTGTTGATTGTGATCGTACTCAAGCTTGAGAACTACTAGATCTTGACCTCAAACCTTCCTCTTCCGAGTTTCGCCAGTCTAGCCATTGAATTTATTCATTGACATCAAGAACTGCTGGATCTTGACCTTTTCGAGCCCTTGGCAATGTGGATTGCCCACCTAAACCTACATGTTACTCTCAAGCTCCTAAATGCTACAATGATCGAGGGAGGAATTCAATGTTCTTTCTTGCCAATGGTACTTAGTCTCTTTGTCCAAGATGGTCCAATCACAACATCATTCGCAATAAATGAGGGTAAAAATTTAAACAAAGCCAAGATGGCCAAACTATCAGTTTAAGGCACGATTGGTAGCTAAGGATTTAACAAAATGTGGTGTGGGATTTATTGAAACTTTCAATCTTATAATCAAATCTTCTAATCCCTGCTCTTACCTTCCCCCTCCCATTCTTTCTTTTCTTCTTCTTCTTCTTCTTTTTTTTTTTTTTTTTTTTTTTTTTTTTTTTTTTTGTAGTTGTTCTCCGACTAGATTAGCAATTTTGGTCTCTCCACTATACATCCGTCCATCTATGTCCGTGTTGTGCCATTCATATCCTCCATATAGAATTGCTCTTATGGACGATCTATGGAATGAAGTTAGTCAGGTGTGAGGGATTATCTCTTAGGGCTTGGGTAGTTTGGTGTGATGGGTTATCTCTCAAGGCCAGTTTAAATAAATTTTTCTAAGATATTTGGCTACCATTGTCTTAGATATAGTATGCTAGGAGCAGATATGCTCTTTAACTATTTTTGTACATGGATTAGCAGAAGATAAAAGTCATAGATAGCACTTTATTGTAAGAATTTTGTTTTATATCAATGACTTTAACCTCATATCATGTGACTATGATTTTGCATAGCTTTATGCTTTGTGATGTAAGAACTTTATGCTCGTGATCTTTGATCAATAAAATATTTAGATCTTTCGCTAAAAAAAAAAACAATGACAGTACTCCACTTTCAGTGTAGCATACTTCAACTTGATGTGTCCAACTGCATGAAATTCTATCTGGATATATATATATATATATATATATATGGAGCAACCCAACAGATTTGGTGATACTCAATTAATTTCCTACACGTGTGTAGTCCTCATAAAGCAATTTATGGGCTAAAACAAACTCCTCATGCCTGGTTCACTTGGCTAGCTGTCTCAATCTCTCCTTGAGTTGGGTTTTCAATGCTTTCCAATGGACAAATCTTTGTTCACATTTCATTGGTCTAATTTTCTTCTAATCTTTCTTATTCACGTTGATGAAGTCTATTATATTTACTTTTTGCTATATATACATATTGTGTTATAATTTCTATTTCCAATATGTTTACCATATTTTTGTATATAATAAAAATATAGTATATAAATAGAACATATATAGTCATTACATTTTATTATTTTAGTTTCGCACCTATACATTAAGATAAATTCATGGCCCTGCCACTATGTACAAGTTAATCTTTGTTTCACATTTGATTCAAGATGATTTCTCGGTATGCAAATCTAAAACCAATTCAATGGGACAATGGCCTTGTTTGTTAAGCCTCGTTACAGCTATTCACTACACTTTTTCTTACTTTTTCATTTTTTCCAACAACAATTCACATCACATCAAAACATTCCCACTTTTTTTACTTTTTATATCACATCAATAATTTATTTATTATTATTCAAATACAAAATTCACTAAAATACAAAATTTTTTCACTTTTCTTTACAAATTCATTTTACTTTATATCACATCATTATTTTTTATTAATTTTAAAATTAACAACCCCACTACTCTGTTTTGTACCTGTCTTTGCCAAATAACCCCAATAATACCACATATTGGTTTCATTTCGATCCCCTTGATTATCTCAATTATTTCTAACATCTTTTGCATCCTAAACAATATTGGAGTATAAATGTGTGACCGTGGATGCATTATTAATTAAGTCTTATTTAAAATTAATATTAGTAAAAGTGAGTGATTTGTATAACAATATTGTTCCGATTAACGTACTTAAACTTTTGAATTAAATAGTATTAATTCTAACATATTATATCGCACATCACTTAGAAGTATATATGCTTCTCTCCCACTAGAACTCTTCTAGCTGCTTACCTCAAAATTCTAACACGATTAGGTGCGTAATTCTTAGAAAAGGCTATTCTAATTGCTATTATAATATGAGGTAAGTGATCAATTCTGAATCACTAGTAACAATTAATATCACAAATCGCACCGCGTTCAACATGATCTATCGTATGTTATTGTGAGGAAAAAAAAAAGAATAAAGAAAAATGGTATTAGAGTAAAGGTCTTCAGTAAATATTCTATACGTTGGGCTACACATATTAAAAGGGAATTTGAACCCACACTAAAACTCTTACTTCCAAAGTGTATGAGAGATATATAATTAAGTGCAACAAGAGAAATAAACAAGTATCGTTTATTATTTTTCCCAAAAAAAATACAGTTTTGCAGTATTAGGAGGATTAATGGCTCCCTCGAAATAGCTAGCAACATTCTTGGCTTATCTAATTAAGTGAAAATGCACCAACTCTATAATAAGTTCGAAAACTTCAAGGTTGAGTCATGTGGAAAGTACTTGTCCATTTGATTCAATAAAAATGTGCCGAAGAGAACATATGTGCACAAGAAATTAAAATGAACTAATTAAGCTACAAGGCTATAAATTATCCAAGAAGACTAGAACATATCGACCGAGGCCCAACTACTCCAAATCTTTCTTTCTTCAAAAACCTTTTACATGATCTACACAGGTACTTCTCCATCAATACACAATCGAAAAAGTAAATTAACCATATATATCAAAAGCTGATTTTTATTTTATTTTTTTATTTTTTTATGTTTTTGGAAAAGTAAGACTAACTAAAACCAAGAAACACAGCTGTAAACCTGCAGGTTTCCATTCCCAGGACCAGCAACAAGGCATGCCCAAGATTCGAAGAAAACCCCTAATTACCTGAGACTTCAAGGGAGCAACTTCTACCTAGCACCAAGAAGATACTTAGCTAGAGATCCTTCAGAAGTTTATCAACAATTTCTTCACATAGGGCTGATCCTATATGCTTTCCCTAGTAAAGATTTTAGAGTTTCTTTTTATTATAATATTAATTAAATGATTAAATTCATCCATTTTTATAAGTTTAAGTTTCTGGGACAAGTGGTGATTTAATATGGTAATTAATAGAGCCAGAAAACCCTTACTCCACAATTCACCCCAATTAAATATTCCAATCTGGAGAGTTTAAACTCACATATGAGGAGCCAAGGAGGAAATTAGAATATTAATTACTTAAATGAATAAATCCACCATTTTCATAAGCTTAAGCTTTGGATAATTAAGTGGTGATTTAAAAACTTTCATCTAGACAAAGTGTTGTTACCGTGCACAACGATGATGAATAATAAGAAATCGAAAAGAGAGAAAGCAAGAGAAAAACAAGATAAGATTTACGTGGTTCGACAATGTGCCTACATCTACAGAAGTGCAGCTATATTCAATAATATGATTTAAGGTTACAACACAACATATTTATAGCAAAACCATAATGTACGGTATGGTACTCTCGATCGTATTACTCTCTATGGCCAAGAGAATATGAACCACTTGTTCCAACACAAAGTAATTAATTAAACTGTGTAGCAACCATCAACAATTTAACAAATTGACACGGTAGGGATCTACCTTTGTATTTACTGGCCACTAGCTTCTATATATCAAACATATCCTTCTAGCAGGAATAAGTCCATGCATGGCAGCATGTTACATTTGCCAATTGCCATTGAGGAAATTAAAGGCCATATCCTGCCAATGAAAGGAACATGAGAAAAGCAAATTATCAAGATTCAAGCCTCTTCTTTTCCTTATTGCCAATTAAGGATCTATACAGCTGAGACCCTGTACATGTGTGAAAACCATGGGCATGCAGAAGCTCAAATTCCAGCTCCTCCTATAATCTAGAGCATTGATAGTAAAACCTAAATAATCCCCAATTACTAGTATTTGAGCAATTCTTTCTGTAACTCTCACAAATCTTGATGTCTGTCCAAATAAGAACATCTATATATACCTAGTTACATTGTTTAGTTCCAAATTGAGAGCAATATTTATAGCACAGTACCCTTCTTTATCTCAAAAAATAGTTTGTCCTAACCACCCAATAGCTACTACTAACTATTATCCATGGAGTCAATTGGGTTTATTATATTAGTAAGAGTAATGCTAGAAACCACACTTTTATCGCACTTTTATTTTAATCTGTTAATGTAAGTAGTGCAAATTATCAACCCTTGAATCAACTCCCTTTAGAAAAAAGATCAAACAAAATTATATGGTTGATTGTACTGCTACATCAACACGCAGAAATGGAATAAAAATGTAGTTTAATGCTTTGTGATTAATGATGAAGTAGTTAACTCCTTCATATTTCAAATTCACAAGAACTCATGCGTATTCATTGAGATTTATAACAATTAAGTGTAAAACATTCGAAAGCATGCTATAAATTTAATTAAAGAACTACCAAAACATCGATAAAGAACCTATATGCACAGATATAAGCTACCAAGAAATTGAATTCTACAATCAAGTCCAAGTATATTAGCAACTTCTAGTATAGTCAAATGCAATTAAATGCTGAATCCAAACGTTGATGTGTGTGTATATATATATAGGGCTTTGCAAATTGAAGATCTTAAACCAAAAATGTGAAACATATATAGGAAAAAAAGATCTCGATCTACTTAGCAGGGGATGGAACATTAAAAAAAATAAAATTATTTGATCCACTTAGTCTTCGGAAAAGCTAAATTATATATGTAAAGATATTAAGTAAATAGTACTATATATCATATTTTAAATTACATTAATTAGCATCCCTGACAAACTTCTCTAGTCTCTCAGATATTCTTGCAGCTTCATCACCCAATGCAGGCTCCCCAACCTACAAAATATGAAGCCAAATATATAGTTTTCATAAAGAAATTAAACAACTGACAATCCTTTCACAATAGCAGTTGATCGGAAGAAAAAAAAGAAAAAAAAAAAGAGAGAGTTAAATTTCCTTACCTTACAATGTATCGTGTGGAAAACTGTATCTTCAACGACAGTACTGAAACTGGCACTAACAATCTCAGCTCCCTCCTCGTGAAGCACGCGAATAGTCTCATTGAACATGAACTGACAATCCAACCCAGTTATCAAAATGACTTCTAAAGCCGAACCGTTTTGGTGAATCTCAATTTGTGGTGATCTTAACCCCATCATCGTCATTCCACTATTCGTGCTTGAATTTGGCTTTTCATCCATTCCCACAATTAGGCTGTCTTTCTTCTCCTTCATTCTCTCCAAGTTTGTCTGTAGCTTCTTTATATAGTTTGTCGCTTCATCTAGTTGATCCGGCAACGATGTTTCCTGCAAGTTACATCATCTGTTAGCTATGCATATGTTTCTTGTGTGTGCGCGCGCGCGTGAGAACTCTACAAAAAAAAAACACGCTTGTTTCTGGCGTTTTTTCAACGCCGGAAATCACAGTATAAACTTGAAGACATCATTTTCTGACGTATCGGAAGGGCCGAGTTTCCGAGTGTCGGAAATTGGGTTTTGTCGGCTTAAAATATGCATATATGTGTATATATATATATATAGCTCGAGAGAGATCAAGAGAAAAAAGGACCCTTGAGGTTTGATGGGGTACAAGAGAATTGAGCTCGGAATAAAGGGCTTTCATATGATTTCTCCTGTTTCTTTCTATGGTTTTACGGTCACTTCTTGATGAACTAGGGTTGCTCTGCTCCATCAAAAAATGATAAACAATCGAACTGAGCAGACGACGTTGGTCTTTAAAGTTTTAGAAAGCTTGTTATCTGCGCGCAGAGCAGAATTGAAAGCCAAAGGTGAAAGCAAAATATTATCATTATATGCTCCTGGAAAAAGTTTCCTGAGTTGAGAGGGTGGTGGGGGCTAGATATGGCTGTTTTCCTCGGGCCCATCAGACCGTCTTTGACCGATTAAATCTGAGAAGTTCATACAACTGTATGAATTTCGGCCTTAACAACCTTGAAGACTGACTTTTTTTTTATTTTTTTTTATTTTATTTTATATATATATATATAATCAAAATTTAACACATTTTGCTTGTGTAACTTATGTTTTTATTAACTTGACGTACGGAAATTGACTGACCTTTCTTTTCAATCATATTAGCTAGAGAAAAAAAAAAAGGGTTATAAAATAAGAGCAGCATATGATCATTTGATAGAGCTAGCATGATGAAACTACGTACATTACAGCAATTTTCGGGGAAGTTTTGCTACATTTTCCAATAATTTAATATGTTCTCCAAGTCTAATATGTAATTAATTAGTGACAATTTGTTGGCATTTCAAATTTGGATCTTCAACATGCACATGCTAGCTGCCATTCAAATATAATTTTGAATTATATAATTAATTATATGTGTATTTTAACTTTGTTATTTGAACAAACAAATTAAAACAAAAAGGTTTTGAATTTTGTGGATTGCAATTTCCTGTTGTCTCTTTGGTTTTCTCCCAAAAATTACAAAAGGTGACACTCATTTAGGCCCACTTATCTCTATTCTTCACTTGGCACGTACACTATTTCTTTTTCTTTAAAAAAAAACCCTCCTTCCACACATGCATGCTAGCATAGAAAAAGGAATTAAAATGCTTGACCAATCCACTAATTTTTTAGAACCAAAAATACAACAAAGTCACACTCAATATATAATAAGCAGATGTGATAGATTACCAAAACCATCACTAATTCCCAAATTAATATTGTAAACCTAGAACAAAAAGATAATATTTTAATACTTATCTATGTTTAATAGAACTTAAAGATTCTCTGGATTACAATTGTCACTGTGTTACAATGGTGGAGACCTCTCTACTCATTTTTATTTTTTTTGACATGTCTACACAAGAGGGGGAGAGGGGATTTGAACTAATAACCTCTGCTTCATAAAGCGTGATCCCTAACCGATTGAGCTATCCTTTGAGGACTTCTACTCATTTAAATAAAGCTTTTGTTACATGTGTATTAAATAACAATTAATACATTCATATTAATTGAAATTATTCATTTTCTCTAACTATTGGAACGTGAAATGGAATGGACTTTGGTAACTATTGAAATGGACGGAAGTGTACATAATGGACTTTGGACTTTTGTGTAGTCTTTTTATCCTCCAATAATTATGTTTTAATAATGTTTTAATTATCAATTACATATTCCAAAAGCTTAAAAATTGTAAATTTATTCCTTTAAGACAAATGAGACCCAAACGACTTATATATGAAATATTTAATTGAAATGAGATGATAAATTGCGAATTAACTTAATTATATTTTACCAAAAAAAAAAAAAAAACGATGGTTAACTCTTTTACTATCTGATATTGAATGTTTGAAATAACCTGGCAAGTGGCAAGAATAATACATTGAAGTAGCAGGTAACAAACAAAAGCATGTCGATGATCATCTATCAAACAGGAAAGGAAAAAAAACAAAGCAAATGAAACGAGAAGATAAGGCCATCTAACAAAAGCTTAATAAAGCACCACCTGTTAGCTTCATCTTAAATTGAGTGGGGGTACAACATCCACCGGTGTTTTTATTTTTTATTTTTTTATTTTTCTTTAGAAATTGATCATCGGATTTGCTTTTTGTCCAAATCAGTTTTACTGTTAGATATCGACACGTACAGTACCTTTTAATCTTATCCAACCAACCCTTTATCATTGCTTAGCCCTAATCCCATATCACACGTGGTTGGTAAGGCTGAAGACATCAGCAAGGATGATGTCAAAATAACCTCACTTTCAAAGAATAGGTACAAAAGGCGCAGTAACTAAAGACCATATATATATATATATATATATATATATATATATATATATATATATATATATAAAAGATGTGAGATTGAGAAATGTTACATGTACTACAAATTTTTTTCTCTCACCCAAAAACTCTCCAGAAGGTGTGTGTGGTCGCCCTGAGGGGAGGCCTCCACTCCCGGCGCTGGTTTTCCACCTAGTCCTTTTGGGCTAATATGGCTTTTGGTCACCTCGCTGGTTCCAGTGGTAGGTGCGGTTTGTTCTCCCAACCTCTTGGTTATGGAGGTTTTGGTCCTCCTGGGTTGATCCGGTGGAGGTTGTTGGTCTCCTAGCTTTTCGGGGCTATGGAGTTTGGTTATTTGCTTTGTTTCTGTGTTTTGTTCCAGAACATATCTTTTGAGTCGTCCATGGGGGAGGCGTCTGTCAAGTGATTTTTTCGGCCATGTTTTGAGTATATCTGAGCTGTTTCGCCAGAAATCCTGTGACACGTCCTCCAATTTGTTGCTCTTCGTCAGCCTCTGAGTCCACCGGTTCAACTTTCGGTGGTGCTGGTCCTAAATGCTTGGTGCGTGGTTTGCACGCGTCTTGGTTGGAGCTGTGCGTGAGGCCCATGATCCAATTTTTCCGGCCGGGTTGTGGGTGTTCTCGGATCGGCTGAAGTCTCGGCTTCATAAGGGGACTCCCGGGGCAGCGCGTGTTTTACACGCGCCGGCGCTAGGGTGATGTTTTCCGTTTGTGCCGATTCAAAGTTGTGTTTCTGCTTGTGTTTTTACCAGTGTACCTTTGTATATTTCAGACATTATGGGGATCTTGTGCTCTTTGTAATGTTTGTTTTTTTGATCTGGTTAACTGTTGTTTTGTATAGTCTTGTTCTTTCTCAGGATTTCCCTGATTTAGTGGGTGGAGATTTCTCATCTCCATAACTGTGATGGGCCTTCGGGCAGTTGAGATTTCTCCTTCGGGCTGATGAGATTTCGCCTTCGGGCGTTGTATTTGTCTTCTGCGCATCAGTAAGTGTTGGTTTCTGGCCAATTGTATTTCCCTTTTGGGCTCTGTTAAGTAATGAAGGTTCTTACTCTTGTGTTCAAAAAAAAAAAGTGTACAACTTTAAGGCACATTGAGGTGGAGCTTACACATGTGGGTCTCTCTCAATGTGCCTTGGAGTTGTGCACTTGTAGTGCACTTGTTGTAATTCTATCATTTTCCATACATGTGTATGTGTGTGTGTGCGCACGCGCACGCGCGGGGATTCCCTACAATTTCTTTAAAATTGTATATTCTCAAATTATATGAATTTATGTCGTTTCATATATCGAACGACATGAAAAATGCTACATATTAAAATTGTGACATATTAACAATAAGAATTAAGTATACTTTTATCAGATTTTTACACTTTATCTTGTATAAAAGCTTTGAGAAAAAACAGTGTTTTGATTTATTAAAGAATAATTGTATCTTCAAAAATGAAGAAAAAGTCTTTTAAAATATATATATATATATATTTATTTATTTATTTTTTTGTCTCGATAACATGTCATATCTTTAATATGTAGCAGTTTTTACTCCGTTCAATATAAAAAAAAAAAAAAAAAGGCCTCAATTTACATAATTTGAAATTTAAAATTACAGAGGATTCTAACCATCTATATATATATATATATATATATATATGTTAGAAAGAGATATGGATACTTGTGCAAAAAACCCTAATTTTGCATTCATATTCTTAAAATGGTTTTGTTTGTCGTTTCCTGGAAGGATACGAAGAAGACGTCAAGAGCACTATATCAAAGACTGAAAAAGAGAGGGTCTCTAAAGTAGCTTTGGGTCTTATTGCCACATGCCAATGGCCAGGGATAGTAAGGGGTGGTGTTCTTTAAGGGAGATTTGAAGCTGACTAGTCTCGTTCTTGGGAGCAACTTTATGGGGCCATCTTACTTTGGAATTTGAGGTATATGTATATGAGGAAGAGAATCAGCCACGTATTCTTGCTGCTTTCATATTTGATTACATTAATTAATATCCAATCTTGAACGATGCTCTTTCTTTGTTTCAGTCCTTCTAGCTTAGAATCTTTAGTTGGTGCCATTCTTTTCTCGACAAAAAGAGGTTTGGTAGGCGGGATTCCAATTCTCAACAATTCTTTTGCCTAAACGACTAAATAGGAAAGGAAGGAGTAAAAAAGATTTTACGTACAGTTATGTGAGGGGTAGATAGATCAAGAACGATCAACAGCAATTATTGCTAGTAATTTATACCGGAGATTCCAATCTAAGAGGAGCCCTTGTTCGATCAAGCAAGGGATTCCATGCCCTAGCGAAGCGATCCCCCTAGCCTACTCGAGTCCCCTCTTACCCTCCTCATATCATGATCCTTTGTTCGCAGAAAAATGTTAGACTGTATGTGTGAGGCAAGAACCAGTGGTGGTTGAAGCCCAAGCGGCTTTGTGTGCTAGGAAATTTTGTTGCAACCTAAGACTCCAGGATATTATTCTACAAGAGGACTCCACACAAGTGGTTAATGCGATCAATGAAACTAGTCCAAAATGATGCAGGTACAGATAATTGGTAGCTGAGATACAAATGGTTCTCTCTACTCGACGGAGCTAGTAAATTAGTCATATCCCTAGAGAGAGTGGCAAATTTTGCTACACACAGTCTTGCTAAGATAACGACTGTAAAACAATTCATGAATAGGGTATGGATTGAAGAAATTCTTGAAAGTATTCATAATGTTGTAATTTTCAAGTAATATGTTTGTGCTTCATAGAGTGTTAGGCTCTTGTTCATTTCTAGAGTATTTGTTATAGTTTTTCGGGTTGGGTTGAATAAAGTTCAAAAATTAATATAAAAAACTAAAAACAAAACAAAAACAAAGTTGTTGGACATATTCCTAACAACTAATACACAGTAGTGCCTTGCCCCCCACGTAAAAGATATTCCAAAACCAATGGCAACCATGGTTCAAGGTTAACCAATGTGATGGAGGGATGGTTGCTTGACAAATATCATCAATTATGGGGAGGCCAGGAGCTAGGGAGGCAAACAGGCAAACATAACGATTGTCTTGACTCTTTGGCAAGGAGCTAGACAAAGACCTGACTCACGTTTTAGACTTTCCCCACCAAATAATATTAAATTATTAATGGTCCAAAATGGACGGAGATATTTTTTTTTATTATTTTTTTTTTGAAAAATGGACGAAGATAATTGATGCAACTTTAAGGTCACCATGATGCTGGCACCCACCAATGGGGGAGCCTTCCAAAACACTCTGTCTATAATATATGTCAGATCTGGTCATTATCATTTAAAGGTATATATAGTCTGGATTCGTAATTTTAAAAAATATAATTTAAAATTAGTTATTTTAAAATGTACATAATTTTTAAAAATATAGTTATACGTTTAAAAAAATAAAAAAACAGGTTGATGCGTTTTTAAACAATTACTCTTTTACATATTATTTGAAGAAATAAATTTTTTTACCTTTTTAAATTGCAAATCTAAATTTTTTTCTCTCTGAAGTTTTTTCTGAACTTTGGAGGTGGAAGTATAATTTTCTCATCCCCCTGGGATTGAGAAGTGTGTTTTTAATCTGCTTTTAGTGTGGCTTTTCATCGTTGGTATTATATTTTCAACATTGGGAATGGCGGAGGATCTTACAAAATTATGGAGGGCTTTTACGCTTTCGGAAGATGAGAGTTTGGTGGTTGAAGCAAGTGAGACGGAAGGGCATAACATTAACGTTCGAGGCAGATCATGTCTGGTGGGGAAGCTGCTGGCTGACAGAACGATTGGTAAGGATTCTATCAAGTCTACACTGCTTAGGGGATGGAAACCCTCTGGATCAACGGTTTTTAAAATCCTGGGGGATAACTTGTTTCTTGTAGAGTTTGAGCATGCATGGGACAAAGATAGGGTACTTGAAGGCCGTCCATGGGTCTTTGAGGGGCACTTGTTTTCTGTTAAAGATTTTCATGGTTCAATAGCACCTGCCAAAATGGACTTTGATTTAGTTTCTTTTTGGGTTCGCATGTTCCATTTGCCTTTGTCTTGTATGAGTGAAACTATGGGTTTACAACTTGGAAGTTCAGTGGGTACAGTGGAGGAGGTCGAAGTTGATGAAGACGGTATTGGGTGGGGTGAATTTCTCAGGGTGCGAATCCAGTTGGATCTCTCTAAGCCTCTTGCTCGAGGACGTTTTCTTAAAATTAATGGTGTTTCTACCTGGATTGCGTTCCAATATGAGCGCCTTCCTAAATTCTGTTTCTTATGTGGGGTCATTAAACATGGCGCAGGGGGTTGCCAAGGTAGGAAGGGTCCTATCCCTGGGGGTGGTGTTCTTCAGGCTCAATTTGGTACTTGGCTTCGTGCTTCCCCTATGGCTCGTAGGTTTGGTTGGGGGAAGGAGGGGAATGCTCATGCTTCTGGTTTTTGGAGATCTGAGGGTGGGGGAAAGGGTATGTCTGATCGCTTAGAAGGGGTTAATCCTCGTCCAGTTTCTCATTATGGTGGTAGTGATAAGCATGAGGCTCCTCCCTCCAGGGAGGCTTGCGGCGGTGGTGGACAGCAGTTAACTGATGTAGTTGTTTTGCGGGAGCCAAGCGGTTCCATATTAAGGGGAATGGAACCCAATCAGCAGAGTACAGAGACTGAAATTCAAAGCGATGTGCCCTTGCAGGATTCATCAAGTCCGGTTTTAGTGGAGGTTCCGTCTTTGGGGGGCATTCTTACTTCTCAACTGTCGGGCAGTTCGGTTGTGGCTGATACGGTTTCTAAGGATGTTCTCACTTCTGTGTCACCTATTTCTGAGGTAAGGTCTGGTTCGGGAGTCTCCATTAACCACGTGGATTCCACTTGGTTGGATAATGTTGGGACAGGCTGCTCGGATATTAATTTTTGTTTTACCTGCCCTGTTTCTTCTGCCCATCCGCTCGTAATTGGGAAGGTGCCTGATCAGTCCAATGTTTCACTTGACTTCTCTCCAAGGCAACTCCAGATCAAGCCAGAGGAGTCTTTCCAGAGGGCGGGCTTTGATGATCTGCTCACTTCGGCTTCAGTGGGTGATTCGTCTGTTTTCCCAACTCCCTCTCTGCGTAAATGTAAGAAACAGGCGAGGCGTATCACAAAGGGTGTTGTTTCTAACCCCCCGGTTGCTGGCAAAAGGAAAGTAGATAAACCACTTTCTACGGCTATCCAGGGGGTTGCTCTTAAAAAACCAAAGGCAATGGCGGTGGCTGATTCACAGCCCCGCCTGCCGCAATGAATATGATAAGTTGGAATTGCCGAGGGCTTGGGAACCCTCGGACAGTTCTTGATCTTTGCCAAATGGTGAAGGATAAGAAACCCAGTTTCGTGTTCCTTATCGAAACTTTATGCTCTAAACAGTGCATGGAATGGATCCGGGTAAAGTTGGGGTTTGCAGGATGCTTTGTAGTGGATCCGGTGGGAAGAAGTGGAGGCCTGGCGTTGCTGTGGAGGTTAGAGGGAACTCTGGAAATTTTTAATTTCTCTCGCAGGCATATTAATGCTATTGTGCATGCGAATTTGGAAACTCCTAGTTGGAAACTTACTTGTTTCTATGGTCATCCGGTGAGTTGTCGTCGTGCTGAATCATGGGCCCTCCTCAACCATCTGAAATCTTTCAATCCAGTGGCCTGGTTATGCGTGGGGGATTTTAATGAAATAGTAGAACAATCTGAAAAGGAGGGAGCTGCCCTTAGGAGGGAAGTTCAGATGGATGGTTTCCGCAATGCACTTGATGAGTGCCAATTGGGAGATCTTGGTTATCATGGATCTCAGTTCACATGGAGTAATCGGCGAAGTGATGCGATGTTCACTAAGGAGAGGCTTGACCGAGCAGTGGCGAATCAAGGGTGGTGCACTCTTTTCCAGGATATCATGGTGAACATATTAGCAGCAAGAGCTTCTGATCATAACCCGGTTCAGGTTTGTTTTTCTGTTCATCTGCCGGAGAAACATTCCTATAAAAGACATTTCAAATTTGAAGAAAGCTGGACAAAAGACAGTGAGTGGCTGGAAGTGCTGAAATCAGCGTGGGAGGGTGAGATTCTGGGGTTTGAGCCTATGTTAACGATTCAAAGGAAGTTATCTGCTTGTCAACAAGATTTATCTCGGTGGAGTTGGAGGAAGTATGGGAATTCTGCAGAGAGGCTTAAGTCTTTAACCAAACAATTGCAGCTCTTGCAGTGTCGGGAGAATCCTAGTCTTGTTTCTACAATTATGAATATTCAAGGAGAAATTGCAGAAATTCTGGAACGAGAGGATTCTAAATGGAAACAGCGAGCAAAGCAAAATTGGTATCGGGGGGGGGGAGATCGTAATACTCAATATTTTCATGCGTGGGCTAGTCAAAGGAGAAAGCAAAATGAAATCAAGCAAATTTCTGATGAGGAGGGGAACCTTTGGAGAACTAAACAGGAGGTTAGTAGGGCTTTCACTACATATTTTGGGAACCTTTTTACTTCTCAAGGCCCATCTAGAGTGCAGGAGTGTTTACAGTACATGGAAGGTCGAGTTACTGCTTCCATGAATTCAGATTTGCTTCAACCTTTTATAGAAGATGAGGTCCGATCAGCTTTATTTCAGATGCAGCCCCTCAAGTCACCGGGACCAGATGGTTTCAATGCTGGGTTTTTCCAAAAATCCTGGTCTACTACGGGTCCGGAGGTGTCTAAAGCGGTACTACACTTTTTAAATGGAGGTACTTTTGATGAGGCTTTAAATTCCACTAATATTGTGCTCATTCCAAAAAATAGTTCTCCTTCTAAGGTTTCAGAATTCAGGCCTATAAGTCTTTGTAATGTCCTTTATAAACTCATTGCAAAGGTTTTAGCTAATCGGTTGAAGTTAGTTTTACCTCTTGTCATATCTTCGGAGCAAAGTGCATTCATCCCCGGTAGACTAATCACCGACAACATTCTTGTTGCTTTCGAGACGTTGCATACCATGGACACTCGTTTTTATGGGAAAGAGGGGTATATGGCTCTCAAACTTGATATGAGTAAAGCGTACGATAGGTTGGAATGGGACTTTCTGGAAGAGGTTCTGAGGAAAATGGGTTTTGCATGTAGGTGGATCCAACTCCTTATGTCTTGCGTGCGGACTGTTTCTTATTCCATTCTTATCAATGGACAGGCGCAAGGCCATATTGTCCCGACTAGGGGGATTCGGCAAGGAGATCCTCTTTCTCCGTACTTTTTCATCATTTGTGCGGAGGCTATGAGCTCGTTACTGCATCAATCTGCAAGAGCTGGGGTTCTTTCTGGTGTTCCTATTTCTCGTGGGGGTACCACTATTAACCATCTGTTTTTCGCAGATGATAGTTTACTCTTTTGTCGTGCGAACCTACGGGAATGGGGTAAGATACAAGAGGTTCTTGAGTGTTATGAAGTGGCATCGGGACAGAAAATAAACCGTGAAAAAACCTCGCTTTTCTTTAGCAGGAATACAAAGGCTGATATCCGGGTGTTAATTTCCAGTGCAGTAGGAGTACCCTCAACTCAACAATATGAGCGTTACCTTGGTCTTCCAGCTCTCATTGGGAGGTCTAAAGTAAGTACTTTTAATGGAATAAAAGGAAGAATTTGGTCTAGGATGAATGGTTGGAAAGAGAAATTTCTTTCTCATGCTGGGAAAGAAATTCTCCTTAAGGCAGTCTTACAAGCTATACCGACTTATTCTATGAGTGTTTTTCAGTTGCCAAAAACGTTGTGTCGAGAGATTAATTCATTGATGGCTAAATTCTGGTGGGGACATAAGGAGAATATCTCCAAAATTTCATGGTTGAGCTGGAATAAACTCGGCAGAAACAGAAATTCTGGAGGTCTGGGTTATAGGGATTTGGAAGCTTTCAATTTGGCTTTGTTGGCTAAGCAGGGTTGGCGTTTCATTCAACACCCTGAGACCTTGGTCAGTAGGGTGTATCGGGAAAAATACTTCCCGGGGGGGAGTTTTTTAGATTCCCAATTGGGAAGGAGGCCATCTTTTGCTTGGCGCAGTATATGGAATTCCGGATCACTTCTCAAGGACGGCTTACTGTGGAAGGTAGGGAATGGGGATAGAATTCGGATTTGGGGTGATCGTTGGCTTCCTACTGACTCTCACGAACTTTATCACCCCTTGGGGATCATAGACAGTACTTCAACAGTTAACACAATCATCAATCAAGAGACAAATTGGTGGAATATACCTGTTGTTGAAAGTATTTTCCCGGCTTCGGTTGCAGCTCGGATTTGTAGCATGGCTATTTCTCCCCGCTCTCAACAGGACAAGCTCATTTGGTCGGGTACAAAGAACGGATTTTTCACGGTTCGCAGTGCATATCATTTAGAGGTTGAAAGGAGGACTAGGAGTATGGGAAGTGGTTCCAGAAGCGTGACTGACAACCCTTTTTGGAAGGTAATTTGGAAGCTGAAAGTCCCTCGGGCAGTTCAGTTATTCCTCTGGCGTGGTTGCAATAATATTTTGCCAACGAAAGAGAAACTGTTTCAACGTAAAATTGTCTCTGAACCTTTTTGTCCGCAGTGTGGGGTGGAGGTAGAGACAGCAGGTCATTTTCTCTGGCGATGTGCTTCCTCGACTGCAGTATGGGCGGAATGTTCAAGGAGTTTACAAAAGAGTGTTATTTCTGAGGGTGATTTCTTGAGCATTTTTCATCACATTAGTAATCGGGTTGAGGTGGAGGATTTAGAATTGATGGCTGTTACGGCTCATAAAATGTGGACACGTCGAAATCGGTTGGTGTTTGGAGGGACGATTCTGCCACCTAGATGTTTGATGGAATGTGCAAGAGCAACGTTATCTGATTTCAAGGGGGCTTGTGCAGTATGGCATCCGGATAGGAGCGAACGTCCATGGGCTCAGGTTAGTTGGGAGAAACCTCCAGTTGGGTGGATAAAACTGAATTGGGATGCAGCTATTGATGAAAAACGAAAACTCATGGGGGTGGGTTTGGTCGCCAGGGATTCAACGGGTAAAGTTCGGGCCTCTATGTGTAATTTTCTCCCCTACCTGACGGATCCAGCAGCGGCTGAAGCTTTTGCAGCCCGTCAAGGGGCAGAGTTCTTGCGTGATTTGGGGTTCCAGAAGATTCTCTTGGAGGGGGATGCACTGGTGATAGTGAAGGCAATAAATTCAGCGAGTGTATGTTCGGCGAGATATGCCAGTTTCATTGATGATACCCGTACCATTCTGCAATCTTTTTCTTCCTGGAGGGCTCTGTTTGTAAGGCGCGAATGTAATTCTGTAGCTCACAGTTTAGCCCGTATGGCTGTAACTCAATGTCTTTGTCAAGTTTGGATTGAGTCGGTTCCGGACTTAATTCAAAATTGTGTAAGTTTTGACCAAGGGAGGCTTTCTCCTGTTTAATGAAATCTATGTTTTGTTTCAAAAAAAAAATTGCAAATCTAAACAAAATTTAATTATTTACTATTAATAAAACAAATAGTATTATTTTCGCAAATTCTGAATTCAGGATGAGTCGACCTTTCCTTTGCACGATTACCTAAGTTAACTTAGTATAGCATGAACAATTAAGTGCAATCAAGTACGGTGCTAAATCATTGATATGAGTCACCTGAGCAGCGATTGACAGGGGACGTTTTACCGTCTCATGCCCTCTCCTTTTAATTAAAAAATATTTTTTTTATTAAAGTGACTTCTGATGTTATCAGAAGTCACTTCACTTTTTGAAAAGAAAAAATATTTTTTTATTCAAAAAGCCAGTTAAAGGACGGTAAGACGTCCCCTACTCCTCATTTCCCGTGTCACCTAGGTTTGCCTCCCATGAATCAAATAAAATAAATACCAAAGCCATAATCAAGCAAATGAATGGGAGAGGGTTCAATTAGTTTTATTTAAAAGGTAAAATTGTTTTTTTTTTTTATTTTTTTATAAACAATTTTACTTTTTAAAAATAGCCCCTCGCATCAAATGGGGGCAGGGGGCATGTATCCCCACAAAGGGGATCTCTCTCCTAGGAAATGATTCCTGGGGATCAGGAACCTTTTTATATTAAAACATTTGTTTTCAAATAAAAAAATTATCTCTGATGATCCTGCAGGGAGACAGTTGAACGTCTCCTGCATATCAGGCCTCCTCTCTCCTACTCACACTCACACGCTATATTATCTGGCTCATATATGCCCTTTCTTTTAAAACTTTTTTCATTTAGTTATTTTGTCAGGCAATTTTTTGACTTAAGCATCGCAGTGGTTTTTGTCCCTCGATGACAAACAGATTTCTGGTGATAATTATATCTATTTTAAAGGTGACCAATCGACAGTCCGATAGTCAAGAAAATTGCTTCAATACAAAGCATCGGTACGTAATTCCGAATCCCTGTTAGAGCATGGGTACTTGAATATATTGTTAGAAGATTGCAAAAGATGTTGCTTTTAATATATCATGAATAAAGTTTCCTAAAAAATGCATGAGTTTCACTTACATTTATAAAATGCTTTAATATTTTCTATTAAAAATGCATACGAAGAAACCCAATTGATTAAATGAAACTAATACTATTCATTTTAAATAAAATGTCAAAATTTGAAGTCGGTGCATCTAACGATGTATATGAACACAACATCGACACGTCTTTTAAAATCATATATAATATAAAATCATGCACGCGCCATTAAACGCATTACCTTTAAATTCTTTCTATAATATGAAACGGAGATCAAACGGAGATGATCCTATTTGTTCGGATTAAGCACTCTTGTTATTCCAAAACAGAATCATTAGAGGTGCATGCCGTAATATGTTGGGAACTTTCTCCATTATTCTATCCTTAGTTTGGTTTTGCAAAAGCAGGATCGGGGCCCCTCATATTTCCGATTGAAGTTGATTCGACGGTCTCAAGTCCGACACAAACCAAGGGCCAAGAAATTATACACGAATTTCATCCACAAAAACTATATGTATAAGCCTTTCTTTTCCTTGTCCACTCTCAGTCTCCACAATCGGTGAGACTTTTGTCAATTCAATGTCGCAATAATATAATATATATTTGTTTTCTAAGAAGGCAGTAAATACTACATCCACAACTTTTGGGGCAACACTTCTTTCCAAAGTCTGTACTTTATTGGAGGAGGACTCCATTTTCAACTTTACCCAACAACTTCCCCTCATCCTATTGTTTTCTCCTAAACAAAAATGGTGGAAACAATGAAAAGGAATTCCTCGTTTGCATCATTTCCGGGTTGTTTTCAAATGAACGGGAAAGGAGTCGGTTCATGTAAACAGAAGGGTAAAATTGTCCAAAATCGATTCCTTTCCATTTGATTCGAACCGGGTCTATTTGCATTTTGCAAATAATTTTGCACTAATCAATGTCCCATAATTGGTTTCTTCATTGTAAAGATTAACACAAACTTGAGGACTACCTCTCCCAACCTCATCCCTTTAAATGATTCAAATTGAACCAAGGCAATTAAGAAGCTACTTTATTCCCACAATTGCAACCGCAAGTCGGCAATGCAACTTCGACTGTCGCTTTCTATTGGGTATGACGCCATTGGAAATTTAACCAAAGATAGACCGAATGATTTATTTGATAACAATTAAAATCTTAGAGAGTAAATCAATATAATCTAAACCTTAATGAGTGATTTCATAAAAAGTCATACCTCATAGACCTCTTGTGCATTTTTTTCATACTTTTTGTTAGAATATATTTTTCATATTACGTTGGTGTACTTTCTTATAATAATATTTTTTATTTAGGGTTTTTTTTTTTATTATTTTTAAGTAAGAAGGCTTTTTATTTCCTTGTAGGGTTTATTCTTATTATGTTAAAATATTTATATTCTCTAAATTAGGTTTATCGATATTTAGCTTATTGAAGTCTATGATTTCTTGCTCACTATTCATTATCTCTCTATAAATAGAGAGCTATGTAATGATGTTTAATATAGTATATAGACAAACTGTAACACATGTATCTCTCTCTGCTTCCGCTCTTTTTTTTTTTTCTTTTTTTTCTTTTTTTGTCTCTTTCACATAATATTATTTTATATTTTATATTTATTTCTACATAATAGAATTAACATAGTATCTGCATTATTAAAGATGCATGTGAAAACTACAAGCTAAAAAGATATGTCAATTTAATAGACTTGGAAAGAAAATAATAATGCATGTAAAAATTACATACTCCAAGAACAAATATAAATTTAAGAAAAAATTGTCCCATTAAAATTACATGGAAATGAATGTAACAACAAGACCCAAGGATGTAAACGAAACAAAGCTACACATGAGCTAGCTTGGGCTCGGCTCGATAAAGCTCGATTCTTGTGTGATTCGGTTATTAAATTAGTCATTCGTGGACACAAAACTATACTCGATTATTAAACGATACAAATCCATATAAAACTTGGCTCACTCGTTTATATGATACTAAATCTTAAAATTTAAGTGATATACTGATATGGCATAATGTATCTTTATTATATAATGTAAATTATGTAATAAACAAATGATTCATCCTTCATATCAACAAGACAACAACACTTATTTTGTATGACTAGTGATTAAGTATGATCTAATCATGTAAATTATATAATATGATCTAACAATTCATATATGATATAATTAAGTATATATTTATAAACCTATAATGCTATAACTATAAATTATAGTCATATAATGTCACATAATTCATAAATTCTAACTCATAAGTATACAATTCATAGTAATGTAAACTATAACGATTAGGAACTAATGGTAACTATATCACTTTATCACAAAAAGATCGGTATTTCTTTTTTGCTAGCCGAACTAAGCTTAATTTTTAAAATCGTTATAAGCTCGAACTTGTGATAAATGAGCTCGAGCTCGTGATAAATTTAAATGAACCGAATTTGAACATACACTATTCGCTCGAGCCAGCTCGATTACATCCTTAAGTCAAGACCTTATAGAAAAATCCAAATACCTACGGAGTTGTTGGTTTCTCCCAAGAGGATGTGCATTTTTTAAGCATTCTGGTACGGATAAACCTGCCCCGTGACAATTGACAAAAATTTCCCAAACATGCCTTTTCAAGAACCGCACCAACCCAACATTCAAAGCAAGCCCATCCTAGTCCAGATTTATGGGCTTCCTTAAAAACTGTCCAAGTTTAGTTCTACAAAGGAGGCATGATGCAACTAACAAAACAAGTCAAAATTTGATTCCATTATGTTGACCCTAAACTAACAATCAAATTAAAAACTTCCACTAAATTTATAATGAATTTTGGAATAATTTTAGAAATCAAATCACTCTTTTGTCACTCTTGTGTCCCTCCAATAATGATCTGGCTTTTAAAATCACTATTTGATTAAAGTTCAACAGTGATCAATCACAAGCTCAATGATGATTTTAAAAGCCACATCATTTTTAGAAAGATAAAAAAATGACTTCTAACATTACTCGATCTGAATTCTGATGGCGGGTGTGGCAGCTACATTATTGCATCCGCACAAGTTCTGCGGACGCCCGAGCTGCCACTTTACGTGGGATGCAATTAACAATAAAAGTCAAATTTGACACCAAAAGTGACAAATCAAATTACAACCCTTCCAATGGATTTGCCGTGATTTTCAGGTTAGACTAAGCAGTTACATTGCATTTGTACAAAATTTAAAAAATAAAAGAAAGAAAAACGTGAACTTGAATGGCGATGAGAAGAGAAGAGAAAACAAAAATATCATAAAAGAAAACAAGTTGAACAAGTTGAGGCTGTTGTTATTTAATCTTCATGCATGCATGCATGTTTGGTGAGTAACATTTAATGTTTCAATTTCTACCCACAGTTGGGGGACAAGGATCTATTATCTCACTATCAAAATTTTATTTTGTTTTAAATAAAATCTTCGCTATATAATGACCCTTTATTTTTCTTCTTTTTTTTTTTTTTTTGGTATTATGGCGTATACCTTTGCTGAATTGGCATGTTTCATCCACTATTAGTATTTTTTTTTTTCCCCTTTTTTTATTAAGGGTGAATGGAACATGCAAACTCAGCAAAATTATACGCGAAATGGATGCCAAAATGCAAAGAAGCACTTGAGATTGAGAGGATTCTAGGATTCTCTAGCTATTATTAGCCCGTGAGTGGTAAGAGTTATATGCTATTTTGTTTTTCCTTGTCCCTTTTCTATCCTTCTCTGTTGACATGACACTAACAATCTACCGTTAGATCAGTCTTAATTAAAAATAAGAAGAAAAAAAAAATTAATAATGGACGAGAATGATGAAAAAAGGACAAAAAAAAAAAAATACAAAATAGTGTTTCACTATAACAATTGTAGCAAAAAGAAATGAAGGCTAGAAACACAGGAATTTCATAATAGCTGCCAAAAGCCCATTCCATGTAACTAAACTTTTTGGAACAAAGTTTTTTATAAATTGATTTGGAAAATTTTCATCTATCTCAATATATTAAATTAAGATATATTTTTAGAGCATGAAATTTAAGAGAAAATTAAAGCACATGTTTGAGTAACAAGTATATGAAAAGTATTTGAAAAAACACATTATACTATACAAACATAATTTCAAAAAAACAAATTCTCTTAATATTCATAATTTTGAGTATTTTTCAAAAAAAAATCACACCCTCCTCAATCGAGCCACGTAAGTTTGTTCTAACTATTTGAGGGAAGACCAATGTCACATCATCTTTCTTCCTTTTTTCCTATTCAGAATGAAGGCATACCCGCAACACATGATTGAATTGTGTTTGAATGAGCCCACTAGGGATATCAATAATGAAAGATTATGGAACAGGCACGGAGAGAACGTGAGAATGTCAGTCATATCCTATCCCCTTAACCTTTTTCTGATCCTTTTTCTGATACTTGTATCCATAATTCGATACCCACCAACAACCATGAAAAAAGACATGAGAATATCATGCATGTCCATCAGCATACGTATTTCTCTATGCATGTAACATCAAAGGTATTTTACTGTAGTCTCACTTGTGTGTGTGTGTATATATATATATATATATATGACAAGGCAGAAGAAGATTGGGGCTATGAAGCAAATAAAAACAAATACACATAAAAATAAATAAAATCTAAATCAACATGTGCTTTTAAGGACAAATGTCAGTTTAATAGACTGATTTTTAATTTTTTTTAAGTTGTTGACATGAGAAGCTACTTCAAACATATTATATCAGACAGTGTGAAAGGGACGTGATAAATGGGTATAACAAATTGGTATGAAAAAAAAAAAAAAAAAATTAGAATTGCATGCAAACAATTCAAGAAAACTAGAACAGGGTCACCCCCATAACCACCAGTTTGAGGACTATGATTCATGAGGTTGAAGATGAGTACAGAAAATAAGAAATCAGAGGAAAATCAAAAGTAATTTTTTTGTTTAGAATTTCTTGGAATTGTCGATTCTTATATCTTTACTTTTTCTTTATTGTTATTTTTCTGCTTTGTATTGGTATGTATAGGTTTGGGCACAAATAGTTCTTCTTATCTTGTTTTCTTTGGGTATAAAACTTATATGCACCATGTATATTTAACATATGCTATTGATAGTTGTTCTTTGGATTTAAAAGTTCTTGGTATGTTTAAATTGACCCCCATGAGAAAAACATCTGAAAGTGTACAGGTAATTCTGCATCTTTTCATGATTTTTGTTTACAAGTAACTATTCTTTCTCATAATTGATAAGAGCATCAACACTAGTTCTAAAACAAAATTGTAAGATGAGCAGTCATGAACTCAAAAGTGTGGGAGGATACTTTGAGCATTGAGCATACAGCCAGGTGAACCTGGGATTCAATAGCCTTCCAAAACATATATGCTACTTTTTTCAGCCAATATAGAGAAGGCAAGGATACACTAATTGTCATCTGTTTGTATTTATAATGTATAAAAGACATTTTCACCTCAATGCATGCCTACCAATCTATTGATTAACTCTCACATGAATGTAGAATAATACAATAAACGAGGCTCAGAAAACAAACCTTTTTTAATTACAATTGACCTGGTTAGCTACAAAAGCCAGGTCATATGAGAGATTCATGTGAATTTAGGTTTAGGCATTGATGAACTAGTAGGATGCACGGGACCAAGCTTTTGGATCCAATGAAGAAGCCCTTTCTTATGATCTTGACAAGTAGGATTTTGTACCAGATTCAGGGATCCATCACGGGCAAGTGAAGATTCGAATTGCTCCAATACCTTCACAACCTGCCAAAACTCCGGCCTTTTCTCAGACTGCAAGGACCAGCATTGCTCGATCAAAGCTCGCATAGCAGGCGGACAGTCCCCTGGGATAGCAGGTCTCAAATTCTGCAATGGGAAAGTTAGTGGTGTTAGAATTCATCCATAAAAACCAGTCTAATTGTGTTTCACAAGAGTGAGGCAACATGGGAAGAAAGCTGAAGTACCAAACTACAGAATGTTCTTGTAAAATTACGGCCAATACCAAGTATGTAAGTGGTGATTTCAAATCCAGAGGTTAAGCGTTCTGGCAACTTTACATAAGGCAGAGTTTCCAATTTCAATTCTCATTTCAAGTTCAACATTAAAAGTTAACAGTCATGTCTCCGTCACAATCATCCACTACTTTCCAAACCAGATAAATTTTCACCCATCCTCACTAATGATGAGACAGGGGCATCTCCACTTTAAATATAAATCAACTCATATCATATTTAAAATGAGAAAAGCATGGCTTTTAAAGAGTCCAAGACCATGTAGATTACACAACATTATTCTAAAGAGCATGCTTAAGGATTGTCTGGCTGCAGAATCAATGAAACAGTGATTGGACATGGTTTGTGGTTTGTTTTAGTAAAAGAGCTTCCAACTACAAAAGACTGAAATCTGATTGGAAGGAAGAAGAAAACAAAAACCAAAAAAAAAACAAAAAAAAAAAAAAAAAAAGAAACAAAAGAGAAAGCAGGGCAAGTCTTTTTACTATCAATTTGAAAGGAATTCTCTTACATAAAGAACGTATAGCACAACTAAGCAATTCAGAAAACCAAGCGAATGCCAGCATAAATGAGAAAGTAATAATGGAGTAATAAACATAATAATACAAATACAAATAATAATAACAGCAACAACGACAAGAAGGAGATGAAGAATGAAGCCATGAAGATGAATTAAGCTTCATATGTGCAATGCAAATATATACATATACGCTATCAAGAAAAACATGAAATTCAGGGAGAAACCTTATTCACTACTGCAAAAGCAGCCTGTATGGGATTCATATCCTCATACGGGATCGTTCCAGCTACCATTTCCCATAAGATGAGTCCAAAACTGTACACATCAACTCTTCGCCCGTAGGATTTATGTTTGATCATCTCAGGTGCCATCCAACGATAAGTCCCAGGGTCATCAGCTAAAGAATCACAGTACGCCTCCTCACAAGCTATACCAAAATCAGCAATTTTCATGTGGAAGTCCTGGTCGATAAGGACATTTTCTGGTTTAAGATCTCGATGAATGACACCTTGAGAGTGAATGTATTCCATTCCACGAGCAATATCAAGAGCAATTGCGATTAGCTTCTGTAAAGGGAGTGATTTACGCTCAAGCTTATGCAAATATGCCCTCAATGAACCCTCTGATAGATACTCTGTAATGACACAATAAACTGGTGGCTTTCTGCACGCTGCTACGAACTGTGTTAACGGATCAAAACAACATCAGAGGGAAGATTCGAGAATCAATTGTATTTCACGAACTGTGTTAACGGATTAAAAATAATGATAATTTTGGCCAAGATTCGAGAATCAGGTCCTATGAATTAAAAACTTAAAGCTATATGAATAATTGGTGAACAACATATTACAAAAAATAAATAAGTCAATGGACAATTTCGATCATCAAAGACAAATACATGTAGAAGACGAAGGAACAGCTGAAAGGGAGGAAAAGGAAAAGTTTGATCACCTTTATGACATTTTGATGGTGGAGACCAGATAGAAGGGTGACTTCTCTAACGAACTGTTTCTCCAGTCGAGCGGCCAACGCTCCATTTTCGTCATCATCAGGCACCCGAATAATCTTAACTGCAACAGGTTTATCATTGTATATCCCATGGTAAAGCCGACTATGCGCCCCGTGAGCAAATTTCAGCCCAAGAAACAACTTAGACAGATCTAAACACCATTCATCTGCTGTCTCCACAGCATTAACCCTTCCTCCACCGTGATCAAAATACTTCGCCCATAATAAATCCTTTCGGGTCTTCGATTTTTCATTGAATTTCAGCGAAGCCAAGTGCCTAAGAGGGCTAGAATTCGACGAAGACCCCTTAATCTCTTGGGAATCCTTATTCACGAACTTCCCAATGATTCCCTTTTCCGGCTCCCTTCTCCGGGGAACTGGAGTCGTGAATCTCTTCCGCTCTGACCTTGCTTCCTTAAACGTATCTGAGAGCGAAGTTTCAGGTAAAGGGGACAAAGATCTCTGCTTGTTTATAATAGGATTCCGCTGAATCCTCGAAACATTAGCAACAGACTTCTCACTAGCAGAAGTTGTTGCCGGCCTTGATTTCAAACCCGAATTTCGTTCTGGCAGAATTGTTAATTGAATAGGAGCCAGTATTGAAGAGTCCAACCGATGACAAACTGTATGAGAAAACTTTGTTCTCCTAATCCAAGAATTAGCATCTTCTGCCATTTTTTCTGTCACAGTAATTCCTTGAAATCCTAATAAAGACGCTAGACCCACAAACCTACTTAAGTCTTCTTCTTCTCCTCTTGCTGAGAAGAATGGTTAAAATCGAGAGGGTGTACCTCAAACAATCGTATATGAATTTCAAAGCTCCAGAAACCAAATTTCCTAAAACCCATCAACTACCATTGACAAGTAGACTACCAAAAATCAAATTTTTCCCTCATGAAAATCAAAGAACCATTGAAATCCTTGAAGACCGATCATGAATGAGACCGCTCCATGCCCTAACTTCACATCCATCAGAACCAAAATCCGTCGAAGCCCATCATATACCATCCACAGACAGACCTACCAGACATCAAAATTTGCTGAACACAATCAAACCCAACCCTTTTTTTTTGGCTTAAAAGTCAAATACCACCTTCCGTAAAAGCCTGGAAAATCCCACACAGATACATACCCAATAAACAAATCAATAAAAAATTCTAAAAACAAACATAATAAAAGCCCAAAAGCCACAAAAGTAAACTCATCTATATTGAAAACAAAGAAACACCCATGATTGTAAACACCACTAGTTACAGAAAAAACCCAATAATTGCGTCAAAACAATCATAAACCCATTAAAATATTCACAAAATAAGGAAGACCCAGATGCCTAAACAACCCATTCATTATACGCAACAAGGAGGTCTGAGAAGAAAAACAGGCTCACCTCAAGAGGGGTGTATATGGCGGCTTTCACCACGGTGACAAAATCACTTTCATTCATCAACCTATACAAAGACGTGTATGAATAAATAGCTAGACTAGATAGGTATGTAGATTACGCTCTCTCTTTCTCAGCTATTAGTATGTATACGTATAGTAGTATACGAAAGGTAAACGCCAAACGGTGGCCGTAGATTCCATGGAACCCGAAATTTATTGATGACGTCTACGAAGGACGAAGGTGCGGTGGGGTCCAGGGATGGGGTAGGTGGTGGGGACCGCAAAGAAAAAGTCAGGAAAGACGGAGAGAGAGTCAGAGAGGGAATTGTTTGTTTAAAATAATAACGTGAGAAAGAATCCAAGTTTCGCCATCGGAGAGAATGAGGTACGGAGGGACTTTCGCTGAAGAGCCAGCCGGGCAGCCAAGCTACGGTTAACTGTACGGTTTTCACACGGAGATTACTGGATATTAGGATTTTCTAAAATCAAATATTAAGATTATGAAACTTTATGACGAGATTACTTTGGATCTATAAATATTATGGGTCCGTTTGGGCGATTTTAAAAAGTGCTATTTAAAAATAGCGATTTTAAAATATGCGATTTAAGAAAGTAATTTTTAAAAACGCAGTTAAGCGTTTGACAAAATCGCAATTTGACTTTTAAAATCACAGGTTAACCTTTTAAAATACTGCGTTTTCAAAAAAGTACCACATTGCCTGCGATTTGAATAAGCATTTTTTTGCGTTTTCAAATCGCAATTTTTTAAAAATACAGTTTCCAAATGGTTCATTTTCTGAAATTTAGTTTAAAATCGCATTTTTTCTTTACGAAATCGCAATCTCAAATGCACCCTATATATATTTTATATGTAACTATATAGAAGTTGAAAGTTATAGGTTTGTAAAATATATATATTTTTTGATATGATGCAAAACGAGAAATATTTTTAAAAATGTATTCTGATGATGAGGTTGACGGGTAAGAAAATATTTTTTGATTTTTTTTTTTATGATAAATGCACTATTTCTCAAAAAATAAAAATTAAAAATAAAAATTGATAAGCGTAACATAATAATTTTTTTTTTTTTTTTTATTATTATTATTATTATATAAGAAGTGGAGTTTAGTAGCCCGTGAAGTCTGGTTTTGGCGAAACGCAAATTGGTGCCATTTGTGGTGTTTACCAAATCTGGGACCATTCAGAGTGTGGGTATCATCCATACGGACAAATCCAACGCCCAAGGCCAAGTGCAGTTGTTGGGATATAAAGAGCGAATGAAAAGGATCTGGAGATTCCAAATTCGGATCCGGCTAGTCTGCGGTAGAAAAAAGTACCGCATATGTGCGGTACTTTCTACCATAGTTAAAGGGCTGGTCGTGGCATTTTCTACCATAGTTTAACTCATTTGGAAAAATATAAATCCCAGCCGGTACTTTTTTCTACGAGTAATGATTCACTACCACCTAAATATACAACTTTTTACCACCTTACCTATGTGGCAAGGTGGTCCCTTACCTTAATTTATTTTTAAAAAATAAACAAACTCAAAAAGTAGTGGGTACCACCTTGCCACATAGGTAAAGTGGTGAAAAGTTGTATCTTTAGGTGACATTAAATCATTATTCATTTTCTACGGCATAATAGTCAGATTCTTCAAATTAATGGTGTATTTGAGATTACGATTTGTATTTAAAAAAAAATCACTTTTTGAATCGAATATTTTAAAATCGTTATTAAATCGTACTTTTTAAAATCATAAACTCAAACAGACCCTTAATGAAAATGAGCAAGTTAATGGAAATATGAAAGGTAAAATTATCATAATTTTAAGGTTTAGACAATTTTATTCTTCTTTTAACACTAATGTTCCATTTGGTTCGCGAAATAAACTCCATAAATGAAATGACTATTTTTATGATGGGATCTAAAAAATGAGAGGAATATTCCTAAAATAATAAACTACATTTTTCAGAATTAATTAATTAATTAATTAATTAAATTAAATATATTGAACATGTTCTTATATATATATATATATATATTAAAAGATTTGAGTTTTAGAAAAACAAGAAATCAAATGGGTTTTTAGTAATTTTAATTCAATTTCAATTTGTAATATATGTGTTATCATCAAACTAAGGAATAAGAATAACCATTCCATTTTACCATTCTTCATTTTAAATAATAACTAATCATTTTTTCTTTTAATGACATACCCATTACGCGTATCAAACGAGACTGAACTGGGTTTTGTTAATTTCAAATGCAATGGAGAGTATCATGTTCCTCTAGAGATGAAGTGAAGCAGTCTTCCTGTTTGTCTGCCAAAAATCCCCATAAATATCTCACAACAAGAGCCAAGAGAACCACATATTGCTAGCATATCCAGCAACACTAATCTTTCTTTTCTTTTCTTTTTTGAATAGTTGAGATATTATTAATACTCAAATAGAGGTTTCTTGTTCATCAAATACAATTTGCTGGATAGGAGGGCAGACCTCCATCCAGACTGCATCATTAGGAATTGACAACACACTAATCATTTTAGTTATTAAAAACACACATTTTTATTTTTATTTTAGTTACTATATTTTTAATACAAATTTTAATAGATTATTTATTTTACTTTCTACTTTATTTGAATATTATTTTTTATTTTTTAATTCTTTTTTAACTTACCGCTTTCTTCCCCTCACTCTTCTCTCTCTCTCTCGACAAGACCAAAGGATCAACCACACCAGTAAACCTAGCTGAGCAACCATCCCTCTCCCATTTGGCCATCCATGTTGCAGAATTTCAGCAAAGAACCAAATAGGCCCAAAGCAAGAACAACACAACCAACATATCTCCACAATCAGCTACCACCCAATAGGCCAAAACACCCTTAAATTTGGCTAAGGCTAAATCCAAAATAAAGACAACACAAAGTACACCATAAAGAATTGAATACACATCAGTGCATCACCACTTCCTTAAATCTGTAGAAAACTAGAGCCCAATAAATCACCTCCAATCAGCCATAACTTACAACAACAACTAGTGATTTTATTTGCTTCAACTCTGGTCTCCAAAAAATCAATCGCCCAAGCCACACAATAAACCACGATCAACTACCCAAATCAAATATACAAAACAGTCGGACTCCATGCCCAGCCCTATCGACAAGAGCTCCACACAACAATGTGACCTACACGCGCCGCCGTCCGGCAACTTTAGCCTCCTTCCCTCACTACCGGTAGCTTGTTTTGGGTGTTTTTGTTTGTTTGTGTTTGTGTTATTCTCTTGTTTCTCCTGTCAAAGCCTGCTTGTGTTTGAATCAAATTTTATGGAAATATTTGTTGGCTAGTTGCTAGATCAGCCCTCTTTCTTTAGAAAGTGAGCGTAATTGTAAAAGAGGCTCAATTATTATTCTTGGAAAATTTGTATTTCTGCTTAGGCAGCTGTTTTATTAAGTCGGATTCTTCTGGCTTAGAAAGTGGGGAGTCTTGTCCCTTACTTTCAAGATGTAAGCGTTTAGGCTTTTTGCAGATTTAATGATAAGACATGTTATTTGTTCCAAAAAAAAAAAAAAAAAACAATGTTATAAAATTTGTTAGATTTTAATCTTAAATATATGGTTTAGTGGCTTAGTGAACTGTCTTTTATTGAATGGGAAAGGCTCGAGAAATCCCTTAAGTATTCACAGCAACTTTTCTATAAGGGTTATATTCCTTAAATTTTAGGAAAAATTTCAAGAAAGTCATAAAAAGCCACCCACAACAGCTTTCCTATATTTTTCTCTTCCTTGATAATGCTACACTGCTTCCCAATGCACTATTATAATCATAAAAAAAATTATCTCCCATCTCACATAAGTAATCATAAAAGCATTAGTAGCAGATGTTCTATAAGAGCACTAGTAACAGATGCCAAGTAATTCTATTCCTTAAAATAAGGAAAATTTGAAAAAAGTTACAAAAAAACAAGCTACAGCAGTTGTCCTATTTTAGGGCTTCATTCTTGGGTAGCTACAGTGCTACCCAATGTGTAGCTACGCAATAGATTATTTTAATAAAAAAAAAAAAGTCTCTCTCTTCTCTCTCCTCTCTTGTTGCCCACTCTCTTCTTCTTCTTTCTTTTGCAGCTCGACGCCAGCACCTGATGCCTTCGATGAATTCGCCACTCATTCTAGTAAAATGAAGAAAGACAAGCAATAACCATACAATTCAAATCCAATTTTCTTTTCTCAACAACCAAACAGTCACTATAAGAACAAAATAGACCTAAACATGTTAAATTTAAACATACAGATTTCATTCACAAAGCAAAGCGAATCAATCTCTCCTCCGAGTCCAATCCTCCAGCCACCACAGAGCCCCGTGAAACGTCGTTGTTGTCGTCGATCTCCGAGCCGTCCTCGTCTTGGAACACCACCAAACTCCACAACTCAAAAACCCTCAAAATACCACTCGAAATCAACAAATAAAGAACAACAAAACCAATAAATCAATGGAGACAAGAGAGAGATTCAGAGACAAAGATGAGAGAGAGAATAATCAGACGAGAAAGAGAGAGATTGAGAGAGAGAGAGAGGTTGAGAGGAGAAGAGCCAGAAGATGCAGAGCGGCAGAGACAAATGGAGAGAAAGAAGACAGGAGAAGGATGGAGAAAAGAGAGAACAAACAGTTTTTTGGAATTAACAAAAAAATATTAAAAGTAAAAAAATATTATTTTAATGATATAGGGAATCTGTTGTAAGGTGTTTTTGTATAGGGAAAAAAAAAGAAGTTGTTTGGTTCCCTAAATTTTTCCAAAATTAGGGAAAATAGTTGGGTGTCTGCTGCTAGTGCTCTAAGTGGTTCCATTCCCTAAATTATAAAAAATTTGAAAAAAAGTTACAAAAAAAAAGGTCACAACAGTTACTCTATTTCAAGGCTTCATCCTTGAGTAATTGGGTAGCACTGTAGCTACCCAACCGATTATTATATTCACACGAAAGCACATCATCTCTCCTCAAGTATTCCAAAACTCTTTCTTCTTCTTCCCTCCGCAACTCAACAGGAACTTGATCGCCAATACAACTATTTTTTTTTTTTTGATGAATAATACAACTATTAGTATCATTATTATTTACGAGAGAAACTGAAGAATAATGAATTGAAAGAATTTGAGGAGAACAAACAGAAGACGTAGAGGGCAAAACATCACATTGATGATCATTTCCATCTGATTTCAATCAAACGATGGCGGAGGCGGTGGGAAGATTGTTCAGGTGATCGGACGACGCCAATTGGCCGAAATCACCGTTGGATCCGAAATCCTGGGTGGTGGGCTTGGTTCAAGATAAGGAGGGGTTGTTGTTGAAGCCCGTCCAGCAGAGGAGGCTGGAGCAGCCCTCGGAGACGAAGGAGGGCTCGGATATCCGTAACAACCGACTCTTATCTCTGTCCGCGTGTGAAACGGCGGCGTTTCTGTTCGATCTGTGGGCCAGCACTCTGAGAACCTCGTCGAACGCCTCTCAGTCGCTGAGAACCCCGTCGAACACGAAGCCAAGGCTCCGATCTCCAGTGACGCCATCACTACAAACCAAAAATCAATAACACAAAAAGTGAAAATGGAAATGGGAGTGAGGAAGAAGACGAAAAGCTGAGAGAGAGATGGAGATGAGACAGGGATGGAGAGACATAAAAGAAAGAAATGAATAAAGAAAAAAAGTGAAAGTGAATATATATATATATATTTTAATATATAGGGTAAGATAAATGGAAGCTGTTGTCGGGTGTTTTTATATAGGGAATAAAAAAGTGGTTTCGTTTCCTAAATTTTTGCTTAATTAAGGAAAATGGTTGGGAGTCTATTGCTAGTGTTCTAACTAAAAAAGTATAAAGAAATAATATTTAATTGATATAGGGAAATGTAAAGGGAAGTTATTGTGGGGTGTTTTTTTATAGGGAATAAAAAGTAGTTTCATTCCCTATTTTTGGAAAAAAATGATTAAAAAACTGTTGTGAATGCTCTTACTTGCATAAATGTTGATTTTGGATGTCTTTCACTTGGCAAAATTTTTAACCCCATTAGTGCGGTTATGGGATTCAAACTTATGCCTCACACAAAGAAAAGATGTGGTTTTTTTTTTTTTTTTTTGTTTAAAAAATTTTTATTCAAATATGGAAAAAGGGTTACACGGATCAAACTACCAACAAAATCACAACGGAAAAAGGCAGCAAAGACACAAATACAAACAGTAAACAGTAGGCAATGGTGTCATCTATGATTCCAGAAGAACCATAAATAAACCAGGCCTTTCTTGGGGTAACACAAGGCGGTTTTAAATGGCAAAATGGCCCAAAGAAGAGCCCCAACTAGGCCAACCGCACAATTTTTATATGAAGATAACAGACATTACTATTAATATATTAAACGTCGGTTACAAAATGAAAAAGTAACGACTTTTCACATGTGCCCCTTTAGCTTCTATAAATAAGACACTCCCCTATTGATTTTGATATTCAGTTTTTCATTTTCGGTTTTAGAAGTTTACAAGTGGAATTATGGAAATTCTCTATAATTGATATCTATTGAATTTATAAGCTTTATTGTATCCTAGAGACGATTTGCTACTAACCTATAGTCTTAAAGATAGTGATTCTACGCGCTTCAAAGATATCTTTTGTTTCCGATTTTGTTATTTCTCACGTAATATTTTCTTAACGATTTTTGTGTTTGTTTATAGTTCTTCTTCTTTATCAAATTAAATTTTTTTGATAATTTTAAGACAATATTCACAATGGAAGGAGGATATAAAGTAGCAGGTTTCAAAGTTATGAACCAATGTTTTGTGAAATTGGATAGGTTCAATGGAACCAATTTAACTCTTTGGCATGATATGATGAAATTTCTTCTCACTGCACTAAACATTTTATTCATCCTACGCGGCAAGAAAATCATAGGAATCACCCGTGATACATGGCCACGTAGGATAATAATTTGAGTTGACTTAAAAATATGTGACAATTGGGATACGTATCATCAGGGGCGGAGCCAGGGGGGTCGAGAGGGGACACATGCCCCCCCCTCAACCTCTAAAAAAATTTCTTACCCATGGTAGAAAATCCTCTAGATGCCTTGTTTGCCCACTCTCAACTGCAAATCAGGGACAATCAAAATTCAGTCACCAAACTTTAGGGGCAAACGATTCAAGCATCGGGGAAGTCTGGAAAATTTTCTGCCACAGTTTCAGCATTTCAGCATTTCAGGATTTTAGGTTTAGGTATTGTCGTTGGACTGTTTGTGAAAATGGGAAAGAAGAAGATGAACAGGACGGTGACCTTTAAACACACAGTTTAAATAAATGTGTATTGTTGGACTTTGTTTATGGAGTGGGCTTCTCTCAAGCACCACCGTTTAGCTTCTTTCCTTTGAGGTGTTAGTGGGTTTAGGAAAAAACAAAACATCAGTGGGCCAGTGGATTTGGTTGACAGACCAAACTTCAAAAACTTTTCAAAAGTCCAACCCTTTAAACTCCTTTAACAACTTAAAAAAATTATTTTTTATTCAAAACGTCAAAACGTCAATGGTCCAATTCTTTGTTATTAAGTGTTAACAATTATGCCGGAAACTTAAATGAACTTACAAAAAAAAAAAAAAAAAAAAAACCTTACAAAAACAACAATTGATTGTTTTAAACAATAATTGATTTTTTTTAGTTATATTTTTTAATATTTTTAATTAATTTTTGTTTTAATTTAATTTTTTTTCATAAAAATATATAAAAATAAATAATAAAAAATCTTAACCCCTGAACTAAAATCCTGGCTCCACCACTGCGTATCATTATTTTAAGGGTGGTGACGTAGACGATCGTAAAAAAAAAATAAACGGAAACCTAGATGAAAGTACTATGTATGTATTTACATTAATGATACATACCACCTGTGATACTTTTTAAAATCGAGTCGGTCGTTTGATTTCGGCCCTTACCGCATTGTGAGGTATTTAACACCTTATTTTATTGATATGAGTTTGTTTTACTGGTTTTGACTTATGAGTTAAAATTACAGCACATATGCTGTTAAGCTTAAGGGCCCAGATTTAACTAAATTTAAACTAACTTAAACGTTGTCGTTTGTTTTACCAAATATTGTTAATGTAGACGTTTCGTTAGTTTTCTTTCTGACGCCGTTTAAGAAGGCCTTACGAACAAAGTAAAAACGAAAATAGAAACCTCCCTCCCCGTTCTGGGTTCACGCCGAAACAGAGAAGTGGAGAGGCTGGTCGTTTGGAGTTCCAATCTCTCCCCAAAGTAGTCTTCATCTTTCTCTTTAGCTTCTTGAATATTCGTTCAGCTTTTGAAAAATTTTTGTTGGGTTAGTTTTTTTGTTGTGATTTCGTTGATTTTGGGTTCAAATTGTTGTGGGTTTTTCTTTGTGATTTTCGGTTGTTGGTTCTTTGTTTGGCAAAATGGGTATTGTGATAGGATTTGAAGTTGTTCATTTTGGGTTCAAATTGTTGTAAGTTGTAATTGTGATTTTCCGTGGTTGGTCCTTTGTTGATGGCCGAGAATGTGTGGAGAATTTTGTTGGGTTTTGTCTTCTTGTATTTGGTTAGGGAACCGAATGGGTTGAAGGGATTTTTGTTAGAAATTTCCTTGTGCTATTCCTTATAAATTTATAATGGCCGAATGAGTGAATGGGGATTTTTCTTTGAGTTCTCTTGTTTTTTGGTTGAGCAACCGAATGGGTAAAAAATAATTTTCAGTTTCTTTACATCGTTACATATGTTGGTTGATTGCCATAAGCCACTAAGTAGAAGGTTTGTTAAAGTTCTGTTGGATGCTCGTACTAGGCGTAGCAGGGTATGTGGGGGTAGATGAAGTATGTTCTCTCAGCTTCTCAAGCTGCTTCTGAAATAGAGAATTGCCATCATAGACAACCTTCCTCCAACACCTATGACACCTTTCATACCAAAGAACATCTGGAGTTGTAAGAATTCCTGATCAAGTTAAACCACATATAATGGAAGATGCTGCTCTCGCTTTGTCCCTCTTCAAGTTTTAGGCCACGGGGGAGAAAATTAGTGCCCGAATTTTGAAATTCTAATATGTAAATTGAGTTATTTCTGTTTAGGATTTTGATTTTGATCAGATTGGCTGCGCTTGGTATTACAGGAACTATGGCTCTTCCGATTTGTGCTAGGTGTAAGCCTACTGTACATTACGACGATGGCAGTCGGTAAGTAATGTTGCGCTATTCTCCTTATTCTAATTCATTTTTAATGTGCTTTTCAAAAATGTACAAAATCATAGTCTTGTAGTATTAGCTTCGATGTTGAGGTCGAATTCAATGTGATTCTTTTTTCTTTTTTTGGTTGTTCCGTAGATGTTGTGAGGTATGTGGAAAAGTTGTTTATCAAGATTTGTACACTGAGGAACCTACATTTGTTAAGGGCGCTGGAGGAGAGGTATGTCACTGTTTCTTTGTTAGTGTTGTGATGCAAATTCAATCAGTAGATGAGACAAACTTTTTCGCTGATTGTGAGTGCAGATATTCGAAACTGATTGATTCCCAAAGCTTGATTTGGGAATTATTGATGCTTTGAATATGAAACTGATGTCGATAGAGGGCAAGATATGTTGAAGTAGCAAATAAAAGAGGACTCAATAACATTTTGGAAATATCACCTCTTTGCATATTTTGGACCAACTAATAGAGTTGCTTGTGCTTTAACAAATACGGACCATATATGGAATTGATTTAAGATTGGTAATGATGGGGAGGATGGTTATGGGATATAATAGGGGAGTTCTTTCTTCTTAGATGCATGATAGGTGTTTCCTTGCCACATTTATTCTGATTTCTTAATGTTATTTAGGTTTTAATTTCCGACCGATAGAAAAAAATAAATAAAAGGATCTGTGTGTTTGCCTTCCTTCTGCAAGGTAGCGCCCGAATATGGCTCTTCTGCACCAGATTCGCTAATGTAGTTTTTTTTTCTTTTAAATTTTTTAAATGCTTTTAATTTTTCCTGATTGGTTATGCATGTTTTGTTGCATTGAACCCTTCATAATCAACATGAAATTCCTGTACCACCTCACTGGAGCATAAATTGGGGAACTTTGGACTGGGTTTGTTAAAAAACAGTTGAATGTTCTCTTCAATGCTACACGGATTTGCATTTAACTTTGTCAATATATCTTTTCAGTTTTGATTGTTATATCTAACCTAGTTTTGGATGATCTATACATTTCTTATGTTTGGTAGTGTACTGTGAAAATGTGTGTAAATTATAATAGCATTAAAATATAAAGCAATTCCTTTAAAAATAAAGGGCTATTATGTCAATTGTATTATCTTCTCCGTGTAATATATCATTTTAAATATTTAGACATGATTAGACCAATGTGTGTTGGAGTTTAATAGTGCTGCATTGTTGTCCCAATGTTTATGATGGATTGAAACGTACATTGTACCTTTCTAATAGTTTTATAAATTGTACTACTACTAAAAGAGCAATTCCTGTCAAAGTAAAGGGTTTTTTTTACATTAATGTCGCTATCTTTTCCTTTTAATACATTTATTTAAATATTTGAACATGAGTAAACTATATTTTGTAATGAAATTTAGATAAATGCATGTAAGAGTGTATAACTCTGATAGTGAGACTTTATTTTTCAAATGCTTATGATGAATTGAAATGTACACTGTGCTTAGATTTTGCTTTCATACTATATATGTTGAAATTTTTAGTCGGAAGTCTTTTATCTGCAGAGTCAGGTGGCAGGTACCCTTGTAAAATCCATCCTAAGTTGCTACCCAGAATCATTTAGAAGGACCCTAGATAAAGGTTTGTGTTTGTGCTCTGTAAATATTTGCTTTTAGATGCTTATTTTGGTTGTCATTTTATGAGTTTAAATTTCAATAAGAGTGTCAACATTGTTGCTAAAGAAATTTGCCGGGTATGTAAACTTCTAGAGGAATTTGTACACTTTTATAGGTATAACTCGAAGTTTGGGGCAACTGAACTTGGACCACTAAGCCACGTGTGACCCTAGCACGCACAAATATGCTTTCTGAAAGTGAATGCCGTTTGTTGATTGCCTTTGAACTTTTGGTTTTAAAATATTGTTTAGTACAACGCCTGCAATTTTTAGTATCCAACTTTCAAATATGGCCCCTGAACTTTGAACTTGAGTAATTTTAAGCTTGTATTATGCTTAAAGTTAGGGTTGTCAATTTTTGATACGACTCGCAAACCTGACACGAACTCAAAATGAAATTAAAGTGTTAGGATTGAGGAGCCTGATCCGTTTAATTCAATGGGTCGGGTTAGAGTTGACCTATATAATTTTATATCCATTTTTCGACATAACTCGAACTCAACACACGATATAATGGCAGTCAATTTTTGACATGATCTGTGAACCCGACATGAACCCAATACAAAATTAGAAAGTTAGGGTTGATAGGTTTGACTCGTTTAATTAAATGGGTCGGGTTAGGTTGACCTATATAGTATTTAGATTCATGCCTCCGTGAATAGGGTTCAAGCTTTCCATGAAATTAGCAGCATACATCACTATGAGAGCCAAACTCCTACGAAGGAAATTGGCCCTTTAATCAAAGCCAAACTAATTAACCTATGAACCAACTCATGAATTTGTGGAGTTCTCAAACTCTTCACCTGTACTCCATTTCTGAGACCTTAATGTTTCTTTCTAGTAGGTGGTGGTGTTTGGTTGTTCGTGATTAGGGAGAATAGGTGTGTGGATCATGCATCCTGGCCAGTTAAATGGTCTTAGGCTGGAGTGGGTGGAAGCTAGTCTTCAGAAGCCGTTCTGCTCGGGTAATCATGGTTTTTTCTAGAAGATGGTCGGTGGAATCCAAGGATTTTGAACTGGTAGTCGTTGGAGGTGAAACGGGGGTCCGCCTTCGTGAGATATGCAGAGGAAAATTGAGGTCTATTCTCATGGATAGAGATGAGATAGCGTGGTTGGTTCGTATCTTTGAGGAGTTGGTGGTAGTAGAAGACTCTCGGGTATTTTGGAATCAAGCCCAAGCAGGGTTCCCAAGGATCATTGCCCAACGTTGCTTTAACAGGCACGGTGGCTTCTTGACGGTTGAGGAACACGATGGTAATATGAAACGGGATGCGGTCTTAATTCCAGAAGGAAGGTGTGGATAAGGCTGGGACCTTTTCGGGTCTGCTTTACGATCGGTTAACAAGCAATTCAAAACAAGAGGTAGTGGGGTGGTAGCATTTCCGGAGGTTCAGGCAATGAGGGGAAGAAGGAGGAGTTACGCAGAGGTTTTGTCGAAGAATTTGCCACCGCTGGAGGAAAATCTCGGTGAGTGCTCAGGCCCGGTTGCTAGGGTGCCTAAATGGGTGAGAGATTTGTCGAAGGGAGACTCCATGGACAAGTCTGTCCGAGTGCTGGTATCGATTAGGAGCATTTCTGGCGAAAGGATACAGTTTCCGGTGAAAGGAAATTCGGCTCCGGTGAAGTTGTCCAATGTTCTGGTGAAGGTTCTCACTTCAAGCTGTGGTCCAACGGTCGCTAACCAGCAGGTTGTGATGGGAGGGGTGGCTTCTGACTCACGTCACAGACACCTCCATTTTGGTGAAAGCCTCGAGCTCCTGAATTTGATGGAGACGCTGCTGAAGCTAGAAGAAGACATAGGTGTTTGCCTTAAGAAGTTGGGCTTAGCTGAGGATGGGCTTTTGGGCAGGAAGTGTTCTAATACAACCAAGCCCAGTTCAAGAGGATATGCATCCACAAAGCAGCTGTTGGTGAACCTGGGTGTGAGACAGAAGCCAGGCCCAAAAGTCATCAAGCCTAAGAGTAATCCACTTAATAAAGTTTTCAAGCCCAAGAGCAAGCAGCTGTTGGTGGACCCGAGTGTGAGACAGAAGCTAGACCCAAAAGGGAATGCCCTTGTCATAGGTGAGTCGGTCTAGACGGAGGTATTTTTACGAGCTGGTCAAGCAGATGACCCAGGCGCGTCGTCGTAAGCGGGTGGGTTTTCTCCTGTCGTGAGTCCACCGGAGAATTTTCTCTCGTTGAACGACGTGGGGATAGTTTCTTTGTAGCGTTTAGGCTACCCTTCTGCAGTGGGTCCGTTTTCTAGTGGAGATTTCGGCGAGAATCAGGGAGCTGTGAAGTCACCTGTGAAGGTTTGTTCTAAGCCAACCGTGCAGAGAAGGTGGTTCTGGCCGTCGATAGTGGAGTTTTGCTACAAAAGAAGCCGTTTTCTAGTGGACCTCTCTCGGTGGTTGGTTCAGTGGGTTCTTCGTTCGTGGGTTTGATGTCTGAGGAGGTTTCCGGCGATTCGAGGGAAGTTTTGTTGCCAGTAAGGGTCCATTTGGAGCGGTTTCAGTCGGTGAGCAAGAGTAGGGTGGATGAGTGTGCAGTGTTATCTCAGGTGATGTCTGATTTGCATCTTGCGGAGATTGAAGTCAGAAATAGGTTGTCATGGCAGTTTGGCTCTTGTTTAGGAAGTGTCGGTGGGGGGTTTCCAGTTTGGCAAAGGAGCGCTGCAGAGGATCCGGCTGTCTCTGGGTTGTCTGGGTTGGGACTACAAATGAATTACTTTCCCCACCTTCAGTCTCTGCAGGAAAGGGATATATTGCTGGGAATTCCAACAGCCATCCCTCTGGGTGTTCAGAGGTGGTTGCGTTTCAAGAGGGAGATAGGCCTTTTGAAGTGGCAGGAAGTGGGGAGGCAACTTGTGGTTTTACTGAAATGGAAGGAGATGTAGGTAGGGTGTCACCCCTCAATTCCTATTCTACAAATTCGAGGGTTTTTCCAGGTTACTCCGACTTGGTCATTCAGTGTGCAAATGCCATTTATCCCATCGTAGGGATATCGTATGAGGGTCATAAGCTACAATTTTGGCTCTTTTGACTCATATTGAAGTGGAACGTTGTAATGGTATGGTGGGAGCCATGTCGGGCTGTGGAACGAAGGGCAAAAGGGAGGTTAAAAATTTGAAGTGTTCTATCAATTACGATGCAAGAGGTTCATGCTCTAGCCGCGGGAGTAGGAAGGTGAGGGGGCATCAAGTTGTGTCATGAAGCCTAGGATTCTTTCCTGGAATGTGAGGGGATTGAACGAGTGGAACAAACGTCTAAGCATAAGTAACTTGCTCAGGGATTGGAAGGTGGATATGATTTGCTTCCAAGAAACCAAGGTTCAGGGTTTGTCGAGAAGTTTTGTGCGAAGCTTATAGGGCTGCAATCATGTGGATTGGTGCTGTTTAGATTCTTGTGGGGCCTTAGGGGGCATCTTGATCATGTGGGATAAAAGGTAGTGGAGAAGATTGATGTTTGTGTGGGGGAATTCACTCTTGTAGTTTCTTTCAGGAATGTAGTGGATTGTTTCATCTGGGCCTTTGCAAGTGTTTATGGTCAGAATTTTGACTCTGATAGGAGGCTTCTTTGGGATGAGCTGGCTGGGTTTCTCAGTTGGTGGAGCATGCCTTGGTGTATAGGGGGCGATTTCCATGTTACTCGGTTCCCTAGTGAAAGATTTGGAGAGGGTAGTTTGTCTGCTATGAGAGATTTCTCTAATTTCATCTTAGACCAGGGTCTCTTGGACCCTTCTCTCGCTGGGGGCACTTGTACTTGGTTGCTCAGGCTTGATCCTCTCGTTTGGTCTAATATTGATCGCTTTCTAGTCTCCTTAGATTGGGAAGCTCGGTTCCCTGTGGTTTCCCAGAAGAGGCTTCCTTGCCTCTATTCAGACCACTTCCCGATTCTTCTCGATTGCATTGACGTCTCTAGGGGGAAAAGGCCTTTTAAATTTGAAAACATGTGGCTAAAAGCGGATGGTTTTGTGGAGAGGGTGAAACAGTGGTGAGATTCTTATTCGTTCGAATGTACGCCTAGTTATATCCTTGCTTGTAAACTCAAGGCTTTGAAGCAGGATTTGAAGATATGGAATGAAGAGGTGTTTGGTAGTATAGAGCGGAGCAAGAGGAAGCTGTTTGATGAACTTCAGGCGTTTGAGTCTATTGAAAGTAGTAGGGCTCTAGTTGAGGAGGAGATTCTAAAGAAGATAGAGATTGTCAACGAGATAGAAAGGATTTCTCTTTTAGAGGAAGTTACTTGGAGGCAGAAATCGAGGGTGATGTGGCTAAAGGAAGGGGATAAATGTACTAAATTCTTCCATTCCATAGCCAACTCTAATAGAAGGTACAACACTATAGACTCTTTATGGATTGGAGATTTTCTTTCTTCTAACCAGTCAGAAATAGGTGAGCAAGTGGTCCAGTACTATCAAAAGCTATTTTCTAAGCCGTTGCGGTGGAGGCCTATGGTGGATGGGTTATCCTTTGATTCTATTCTGGAGTCTGAAGCCAGCTAGTTGGAGAGAGCTTTCGAGGAGGAAGAGGTTAGGAAGGTAGTGTCAGGTATGAATGGTGACAAGGCTCCGGGTCCTGATGGGTTTTCTATGGCATTTTTCCAAGCATGCTAGGATGTTTTGAGCTCGAACATTATGGCAGTTTTTCATGACTTTCATGCGAGAGGTTGATTCGAGAAAAGCCTCAATGCTTCATTCATTTCGCATATTCCAAAGGCTCCTGGTGCAATTTCCCTCAAAGATTTTCGACCTATAAGTCTTGTGGGAGGTGTTTACAAGATTATTGCTAAAGTTTTAGCAAACAGATTGAAGTCGGTGTTGGAGAAGGTTATTTCCAAATCTCAGAGTGCCTTCATTAAAGGGAGGCAGATCCTCGATCCGATCCTTATCGCAAATGAATGCCTTGATAGTAGAATTAGATTGGGGGAACCAGGTGTAATGTGTAAAATGGATTTGGAGAAAGCATACGATCATGTAAATTGAGACTTCCTATTGCATATGCTGAGACGATGTGACTATGGGGATAAATATTTTTCCTGGATTGCTCATTGTATTTCTTCTGAGCAGTTTTCGGTGTTAGTCAATGAATCTCCTTATGGGTTCTTCAGTAGCTCTCGAGGTTTGAGACAAGGGGACCCTCTGTGTAACGACCAAAGGAAAAGCGCTAGCTACATTTGCGCTATCACCTCAAAAGGACTAGTCAATTTGAAGCTTTCCCTAGAATCACTTATAAAGCCCAATTTCACCTAATAACTAGCCAATGTGGGACTTAACACTCATCTATTTCTTATAAATCACTTACTCTATGTGGGTTATTTATCTCTTCCCAATATGGGATCGGGGCGTTACAAACTCCCCCCCTTAAACCCCTGACGTCTTTGTCAAGGTCACGTCATGCAGTACTCTAGTACCACATGACCTGGCATTACTAAGTAACTCTGATACCATTTGTAACGACCCAGGAAAAACGCTAGCAACATCTGCACTATCACTCCAAAATGACTAGTCAATTTGAAACTTTCCCTAGAATCACTTATAAAACTCAGTTTCACCTAGTAACTAGGCAATGTGAGACTTAACACTCATCTATCTCTTATAAACCACTCATTCTATGTGAGTTATTTATCTCTTCCCAATATGGGACCGGGGTGTTACACTCTGTCTCTCCTTTTATTTGTGTTTGTGATGGAGGCTTTGAGCCGTATGATTTCTGCTGCGGTTAGTGGGGGTATGCTGGAAGGCTTCAAAGTTGGTAATGCAGATTTTTCGTATCTTCTGTTTGCAGATGACACTCTGATTTTTTGTATTGCTCATTCTTCTCAGTTGAATTATTAACGGAGTCTCTTCCTCCTGTTTGAAGTTGCTTCGGGTTTGAAGGTTAATTTGGCGAAGTCAAATTTAATTCCTGTGGGGAATGTTGATCAAGTGGAAAGGCTAGCCGACATTATAGGGTGTGGGATTGCTTCTTTGCCGAAGAAGTATCTTGGTCTTCCTTTGGGGGCTTCCTATAAGTCCACTCGTATGTGGGATGGGGTTATCGAGAAGATAGAGCATCGACTGGCTAGTTGGCAAAGGTTATACCTTTCCAAGGGTGGTAGAGTCACCCTTATTAAGAGTTATCTTGCCAATGTGCCTACTTATTTTTTGTCTCTGTTCCCTATCCCGGGGAGTGTTGCTTCTCGCATAGAGAAGTTACAACGGGATTTTCTTTGGGGTGGGATGGGTGAAGAGTTAAAATTTCACTTGGTAAGTTGGTCGAATGTTTGCACCCCAATCTCAGAAGGGGGATTGGGTATTCGGAATTTGTTGATGTTCAACCGTGTTTTGTTAGGCAAATGGTTGTGGCGATATGGAATTGAAAGAGATGCTTGGTGGAGAGTTGTGGTGGATTCCAAGTTTGGCAGTTTGTGGGGTAGGTGGTGCTCCCGCGAGCTTGTAGGTCCCTTTGGGGTGGGGCTGTGGAAGAATATCAGGAAAGGGTGAGAGATTTTCTTTGGTTTTACTAGATTTGAGGTGGGGGATGGGATTAGGACAAAATTTTGGCATGATCTGTGGTGTGGGGATACAGTGTTGAAGGAAGCTTTTCCTGTTATTTTTGCTATTGCTCTGGTGAAGGATGCTTCCGTTATGGATAATATGGAGATTTTGGGCGGCTCTTTTCAGTGGGACGTGAGCTTTGTTAGAGAGGTGCATGATTGGAAAGTGGATGTCTTTGCCTTATTCTTTCAGGTGCTACAATCAGCCACGGTGAGTCGAGATCGTGTAGATAGGCTCTGTTGGGTCCCTTCCAAGAAAGCTGTGTTCAAGGTCAAGTCCTACTTCAGCTCCTTGGTTGGCTCTGTAGGTAGACGCTTTCCTTGGAAGAGTGTGTGACGGACTCAAGCTCCTCTGAGGGCGGCTATTTTTGCTTGGACGGCAGCCCTAGGCAAGATTCTAACAGTGGATAATCTCAGGAAACAGAAGATCATCATTGTGGATAGATGCTACTTGTGCAAGAGAGATGGAGAATCTGTGGACCACCTTCTTCTTCACTGTGATGTGGCTTCCACTTTGTGGAATCTTGTTTTTTCTCGGTTTGGTATGTCTTGGGTTATGCCTAAAAGAGTTATTGACTTATTTGCCTGTTGGTAGAAGGGTAGAAGGCCAATGAGTGCTGCGGTTTGGAAGATGGTGCCCATTTGTATTCTTTGGTGTGTTTGGAAGGAGATAAACCTTAGATGTTTCGAAGACATGGAGAATTCCTTGGAGGATATTGTTGCCTCGTTTCTTCATATGCTGTATCTTTGAACGGTGGCCTTTTTGTCTCCCTTATCGATTAGCTATTCTGATTTTCTTATTCGTTTTTTTTTGCCTTCTTAGGTGTTTCCTTGTATATACTTCCAGTGTACTTTGGGGCACCTTACGCTTTTAATAAAACTTTATTTACTTATCAAAATAAGTTATACTAATTGAATCTAACACAAAGGTTAGATAGCTGCTTAACATTGCTAAATTTAAAAGTTGAGGGAGCAAATAGGGAATACCACCATAGTTGGAAGGTGAAGAAAATGCAGTTTGCCTTATTGTTTATACTGTGCAAAAACAACCTAGATGACTGTTTTTTTTTCTTTAACTAATTTTCTTGACCCTGCAACTTTCAAAGTTTATGCGACCGCAATAAAATGAATGAGAAAAAAGAACGACAAGTCAATTCTACATTGTTTCTCACAAGATCATTATTCTTTAAAAATAAAAGGAGTTGGTGGAAAAAGGAAAGTAGTTCAAGATTGGGTCAATTAAGAACAAAGAAACACAAAGTGTAATCTGAAGTTATTCTAAGTAATGGTGGAAATCGCTAGTTCATTTTATAAATATTAAAAGTTTTCAAAGTTAAATGAAGTACAAGCATATTAAAAATATTTATTCTATTTAGAAAATTTGAAAAATAAATAAACATTGTTTTATTTGTTTAGAGCAGTTTCTTTGATACATTTTTATGATGTATCAATAATTTTTAATATTTCAATTTCCATTAGTGTTTTAATTAGTGTAATTAGATATTGTATACATAAGCGAAAACTGTTATTCCTCAATTGTTTGAGAGCTACTAAACTTGTTTGTGGATGGGTTTCTAAAAAAATAGGACTTATAGTTCTAATGAAGGTATGATGACCTTGTTTGGAGATGGGTTTTTAAAAAACTGTGTTTTTACTTTGATACGCTTTTATGATGTATCACTTATCAAAAACAAAAAAGTTTCAATAAGACTTGATTTACTTAAAAAAAAAAAAAAACTTATCAAAAACAAAAAAGTTGACTTCTCAAAACGTTTTTATGGTGTATCATTAATTCATGATCTTTCAATTTCCATTAATGGTTGAATTAATGTATTTAGATATTGTATATCTGAGGTAAAACTGTTACTCAATTGTCGGAGAGAGACTAAACTTGTTTGGAGACGACTTTTTAAAAAATAGGACTCATTGTTCCAATGAAGATATGATGACCTTATTTGTCTTTTTAGGAAAAGTAGGTGTCCCCTGTACATTTCTTAACAAATGGATGTATTTCAATCTGTAAGGAATAACTTATCAAAAATCTGTAAGGAATACAAAAGAAAAAGTTTGAGTGTGTGGTCCAATAAATAGTACGTATAAAATGTTGTGTAAATTTAAAAAGCAGGTGAGTGTCTTACACATGGGTTGTTACAGCTTGCTATAAATCTGTGGGTACTAGTTTAGATTTTTTATTTAATTGAGTTCCTTAGACAGTTCTTAAATCTAAAGTCCCCAAGCTTATCTTAAAATGGTTATTAAAACCATTGGGGGATATGACTAGACGTCCTCCTTTTTTCAACATGTGGTGATCTCTCTTCATTTCTCCATAGGAGATCTGAAGCCGCCCAAGAGCACAGGAACTCCTAATGCCTACACTTCTTGTGTACTTGCTTTGTGTCTCTTGCCCTCCTATAATGAATTCAGTAGTCATAAAAGTTGTGGATATGATAATGGAGTTTCATCCTACATGGAGTTGGGTGGTGAAAAACGGTTGGTCTGAGTCTCGAGCAATTCAATGATGCTTTGTAGAAGTTTGTGTAATCTGATGATGCATGTGTTATACACATAGATCCTTGTTGTGGTGATAGTTTATTTAGTGTACACAAATGCCTATAGTTTATGGCTTAAGAGAGAGTTCTGATAATGTCATTTATAATCAGAAATAGTTATTTTTTGTCGCAGGGAGAGATGAAATAGATCGTATGGTTACAGCTTTTAATATAAGTGGTGGTGACTCTATAATTAATCCAGCTTGTGCATTTTATCGGGTATGTATTTTGTCAATTGCTATAGTGTCCTCACTAGTTGAATATTATTTTTCAAACATATGATTTGGGTATAATTTTTCAGATGGCACTTGAACGGGGCTTTACTAGGGGGCGTAGAACAGAGCAAGTTGCAGCTGCGTGCCTTTATATTGCATGTCGGTAAGCAAATTTATGCAGGATTCCTTAAATTGTGAATTTACAGTAATAGTAGAGAGACTGATTGATTTTCTTATTGATTCTTTTTTTCTGTCATCTTGAAACCTTTAATTTATGTCTAAGAAATTGAAATGGAAAGAAAGAATGAATTGCTGAGTGTAGGGTAATCCCTTGAAACGTATTATACTGTGCTTGAGTTCTTCCATTTATTTGTTCAACAGTAATTATTATTATTATTTTTTTTTTCCGGACGAGTGGCCCTAAGGGGAGGGTAGGGCAATGGGGAGATTCAAACAAGCAGCCTCTGTTTGATGAGCGGTGGTCCCAGGTTGAGTGTGCTACCCCTTGGGATCTGGTCAATGCTAAGGTTGAACATATGTAGTATGCCTTTTATAATCTGACTCATCTGGCCAAAATAACTGTGGTTACTGCTACATTTAGTGACAAGAGTGGTTGAAATATTTGCATCCTTTCTTCTTGAAATAGTTGAGCTTTCGTCAAAAAACTTTAAGGTAAACATAAATGCAGCAACTTTTCTTGCTCTAGTCGTATGAAGTTAGGTAGCATTATCGTCATTGTAAAAACCCAAGGACCGGTTCTACCCCAAATTAACTATCCAAGCAATATTAATCTCAGATTAAAATTATTTAATTAGAGAATATAAGCAATAATTATCACAAGATAAATTATTGAAATATAAAGCACATAAACATCATAATCACAAAATCCATTGTACATCCACAACACACAAAAATCTGTTGGCGAAGTGGAAAACCCTTTGAATAAATCAAAACCCATTCCGGGACAGCCAAACCCGGGAAATCATTAGCTAAGAAGATCCAGATTATATACACAAGGAATACTTACAAAACCCTTTTTGCAAATTGTAGAGACTATAAGACAACAAGCAACTTACTTGCCTTGAAGCTTGACATTCTTCTTGTAGTGCTTTTCCCTCACCGACGCCATCGGTAGACTCCTTGCTGGACAAAGGATGTGTATGACGTGGATTGAACAGTCTCAAAAACAAAAAACCCCAAGTGGTAGAAAAGCTTTGAGCCTTTAGAAATTTTCAATTGGGTTTACAAATGTGAAGGAAGGCATTCATCTAGAAGGATTCTAGGATGAAGGATCTCATCATCTTCCTCACAAAAAAGGTCTAAAGCTTCCTTGAGAGCAATGGGAAAAGAGAGATAACCCAAAAGAAATTCAGATCTAGAAATGTATACTCTTAGGAAATTTTTCCTTTCTGTCACGATGTGGACTTCTTTCGTCGAGATGGGCAACTAGGGTTCCATTGCTAAGTCTCTGACATTTGGCAGGTTTCGTACAGGCAGCGTTGTGACGGCATTTGAACGGGTTGTGCATGGGACCAGACCGAGAGCTCTATATGGCTTCTTGTCACTTGTTCATTGTGACAGGCTGTGCACGGGACTAGGTCGAGACCTCTCAGTGGCTCTCTGTCACTTAATCATCTTGACGTGCTTTGAATGGAAGAAGGCTGAGACTCTGTCACTTGACCGTTGTGACGCCTTGTGAACGGCAGAAGGCCAAGAGCTCTCTGTGGCTCTTTTTCACTTGTCTGTCGTGACGGGCTTTGAACGGGAATGCAGAAAAACTCACTAAACCCAAAACCCTTACAATTTACCAAAACACAAGGTCATGAGATGGAAATAAACATAAATTTTGCACACCAAATGTAGTCAATTTTCTAGAACCTAACAATCATGTTCAGCGCGTGTGCACGAATGGATGCTTGCATGTGCGTCTTTCTTATAATTTGTTGGGATTTTGTTTGAGTGGATATATGGGAAATTATTTGGGCCAGTAATCTTTGCCTTTGCTGGCCGGTATAGCAGGAACCAAATAAGAGTTTGTTCATAGTGTGTACTAAAGATATTTTTGTAGCTTTTTGCTCAATGTTTTTCTGCTTCACTAAATGTAATTTAGTAATGCCATGCTGGGTGTATTTGCAGATGAAAGGAATCTAAAATTGAGAACAATAAATTTAGAAAATGAAGAGCACTGGAACAGCCTAGAACAGTCATCCAGTAGTGCGGGGATCTTAAAAACATAGATCTTAGATTGTTTAGTGGGTGCTCAACAGTTCTTGAAAACATAGATTGTTTAATGGGTTCTCAACATTATTAAAGGTCTTACTATAACATTCTTGCCTAAAAGTTCACATAAGACAGAGGAACCTTACACAAAATCCTGATCCTCATGCTCCAGAGAAATATTTAGGCCATGTTTGATATGTACTCTCAAGTATTGATATTTCAGTAAGGAGATATTGCCATACACTGTTATGTTTCAAGCTTGTTTCCAACCTAAGTGGGCACTAGCGAATGAGCTATTCTGTGCAATATCTTCTTGGGCTTTACTGATGACATTATACAAGGGCTGTTTCGGATTGTACAAGTGATAATGTTTGTCAACATTTAGCTTACCTGGGAACTGTCATTTATTCCTTTGAAACTCAAATAATGCATGAGATTTGTTTTTACTTTCAGCTACTCCATCTTATGAAATAAATATTCTCTTTTTCCATTAACCAAACTAGCCCAATACAGGAAGACAATGTTTGTTCACTACACCGCATATTAAATAAACACCCCCTGCCAAAAAAGGAGAAAGAAAAAACAAACTTTATTATGACTTCTGAATTCATAAGTGACCTAAATTCAAATTGCTACCAGTACCTCAATGTGTGAAATAGTGTATGCACTTGGGAATACTAATAAATCATATGGTTGCTTTTAACTTCACCTGTCAATTATTTAATACTTCATTTCTTTTATTTTTGTCTGGCCTTCGTTGGCATGTTAATGTTTTTGTATCATGTGTTAATTGTTTGGCATTTCATTGAAGTAACTAAAGCTAATTTGTTAATGCTTTGCAGTGTTGCTCATGACCCAAAGCCATTTCTCCTTATTGACTTTTCAGAGTTTTTGGGGATAAATGTGTAAGAGAGAACCTATTTCAATATCAAGTTTTGACTTTTGATGTGCATTGTGTATTAATATTGAAAAGTTGTAATATTTATTGATTACTGCCACTTTTTGCCTTGTACTAGTTTCATCAGCTCTTTTAAAATTCTGCAGTTATGTGCTAGGCGCTGTATTTTTGCAGCTTTGTCAACTTCTAAGCCTTGGAGAGCATCCTACTATTGTTAAACCTGTCGATCCTTCCCTTTATATACCTCGATTTGCAGAAAGTAAGAACCTACTATAACTTGTTTGTAATCACATTCCAAGAAATTTGTATTGCTGGCTGTGTGTTTTTTTTTTTTTGGGCACCGTCTTCTCTGAGTTAGAATTTTGCTAGTGTTTATTGCCTGGATCAATTTTCACAATATTATTATTATTATTATTATTATTATTTTTTAAAAAAAGAGCAAAGATTAGCGGACTAAGCATTATTGTAGAGAACTATGTTTAATGAAATGGGAACTATAGGTTATATGTCCAGTAAAAAATGGTATTTAATATAATTGGTACGTACTATCCTGCATTTCATTATTTATGCTTAAAATCTGCTTCCTGAAGGAAGCTTCTTTCACCTTTTGGGTTGATCCAATTTTTTGTTTTTATCCTCAGTACAAACTCTCGAGTCTTAAATTATACAATTCTGTAAATTGAAACGCACTGATAATGTAGAAGCAGTGAAAGACTATACGATCCCATATTGATATAAGATGTCTCCTCTGAACTTGAAAGCAAAGAAAAAAAAAAATTCTTAAATTTTGGAAATTTTGGAAGTTGGAAGAAGACGTTACTTTTGTTTACAAGGAGATAGACATGGTAAGACTTGAAAAATGTTGGAAAATGTTAAAAAAAAAAGTCACTGAGTTGGAGGAGTAATGAAAAATAATATTGCACACTAATCTTTTCAAGAGTGGTGTTAAGTTCTATAATACAACAAATTCTAGTTCATTAGAGATCTATTATGGATCAGATTAGCAGATTCATTGAAAACGGTGCGGCCATGATGTTTGTTTCAAATATATACAAAATGCTTTAGGCAACTATTTTTTAACAAGCAATTCTTATTCTCCTTGTAGAATTATTGAAGGAAAGAAACATGAAGGTCTGTGAAACTGCGTTACACATTATAGCCAGCATGAAAAGAGACTGGATTCAGGTAACCTATACATGTTGTAGCTGAATTTATTTTCCATATTTAGTGTCCACGAAAATTAATGTATCTTATATCACCCACAGACGGGCAGAAAACCTAGTGGGCTGTGTGGTGCAGCATTATATATCTCTGCCCTTTCACATGGGTACAGATTTTCGAAGTCTGACATTGTAAGTCCAGCTTACCTCCTAGAATTTTTGCATTTTGCTTCTGTATATTATGAAAGAAAACATAAACAAATGAAAAATAAAGATTGCGGAATAATAAAATAGACAAAGGAATTTTACGTGGTTCGGTCTATGACCTACATCCACAGGATAAAGCCCTAAGGCTACATTATGCTCTTATTGCTTGATTGATTTACAATACAAATTATCCCTATTTATAGGGATATAGAGAGAATACAAAATGGTATGTAAAGAGAATACAATCAAATCAAAATTGAATATATTCAAATCTGATTTGATTATAATCAATTACAATTAATGAGGATTAATTCAAATCCTACAATATATGGAGAGTATCGTAATATACGGTATCGTTATATTCTCTAACATCTATATGGAGAGTACCGTAATATACGGTATCAATATATTCTCTAACATCCCCCTGCAAACTCAAGGTGGAAGATTTTGAAATCTTGAGTTTGATTTTTTTTTTTTTTTTTTTTTTTTTTTTTTTTTTTTATGTTGGGTCGTATATAACTCAGTTTAGAGAATATATTTCTTCTTCTTCTTCTTCTTCGTCTTCCTGCTTCTGCTTCTTCGTCTTCCTCCTTCTTCTTCTTTTTTAGCCAACTGGGGGCTAAATGGGTATGAGCTTAAAATAAGACTACAAATGCCAAAATTCAAATAATGGGCTAACTATAAGCCAAATATAAAAGCCAACAATGAACTGAAATGGGCCTGGGTTTGAAACAATACCACAGGAGCCAAAAATATATGGGGCCAATTATGGGCTAAAATAGACATGGATTTGAAACAATACTACATGCCAAAATATGGGTCAATGACCAAAATAAGGAGCCAACAAAGGGCCAAAATAATATGGGCAACTTGGCCTCTTTTTAATGATTTTTTTTTTTTTCTTTCCTTCGTTGCATCTGCATGATGCTACACTCATTTGATTCAAGTCATGCACATAAATAACCAAGCCTTTCTCAGTTTCTCTACACGTTTCCCTTTTTTTTTTTTTTTTTTTTTTTTTTTTTTTTTTTTTTTTTTTTTTTTTTTTTTTCCCCTTTTTTGACCAAGAAAACACTGAACTAAATGGTTTGAAAAACCAAACGAAATACTTGTAACCAAACGGAGACCTCCGTCTCCAACAGCTCGCCTGAGACCTGCCAAAAACTTGCCGGCAGGACTTAATCTCGCCGGAGAACACCACATATCGCCTGGAACATTGCCGGACAACTCAAAAGTTGGCGGAAAATATCAAAATACCACAAAAGCCGCTAACAACCATGAAAACACCATTAATGGCCAAATGTCGCCGGTGAACACAACAGAACCGCCCGAAACTTGACGGAGACAACCAGACGCCGTCTCAAACGATCTAAAACTGCCGAAGTAGATGAGAACTTGCCAGTGACACCAACTAAGATCGACAAAGAGTCAATCTACAAACACCCACCGTGAAAACACACGGAAAGATTTTTTTTTTTTTTTTTTCTTTTCTTTTCTTTTCTTTTCTCAGGAACAATAATCTCCCCAAAACCAAAATGTCTTTTTTTTTTTTTTTTTTTTTTTTTTTTTTTCCTCAGGAACAATAAGAAATCTCCCCATAACGGAATACAATTTTTTTTTTCCTTTCCTTTTCTTTTCTCAGGAACAGTACGAAATTTCTTCTTTCTTTTTTTTTTTTTTTTTTTTTTTTTTTTCCCGTCAAATACACTACAATATCTATGGGGATGAGATTTGCAAAGCATTGACTATAAGAAAACTAAAATACAAGAAAATGAAAAACAAGAGAAATAAATCACTGGACCATTGGATCGAACATTGGCGTTAGCCTATAGCTCTGATACCATGAAAGAAAACATAAACAAATGAAAAATAAAGATTGCGGAATAATAAAATAGACAAAGGAATTTTACGTGGTTCGGTCTATGACCTACATCCACAGGATAAAGCCCTAAGGCTATATTATGCTCTTATTGCTTGATTGATTTACAATACAAATTATCCCTATTTATAGGGATATAGAGAGAATACAAAATGGTATGTAAAGAGAATACAATCAAATCAAAATTGAATATATTCAAATCTGATTTGATTATAATCAATTACAATTAATGAGGATTAATTCAAATCCTACAATATATGGAGAGTACCGTAATATACGGTATCGTTATATTCTCTAACATCTATATGGAGAGTACCGTAATATACGGTATCAATATATTCTCTAACATATTATGGGTAAAATTCCTTAAATAATTTGCTTTTTGTGTGCAAATTGATGCTTTACAAGTTACTAGTTTTGCCTACATAAAAAGCTCATTAATGTTGAAAATGATTTTATTTTAATTTACTTATTAATTCATATATATATATATATATATATTTATTTATTTATTTTATTTCAGTTTTATTCTTATTTGTCCCAACAAAGGGGATTGTTGAGAAGAAAAAGTGAAGTCCCAATTTAGATCATAAATTCATATTCTACAATTCATATTTTTTTATTGATAATTAATCGAAATTTATTAAAAATCAAAGGGTGCACCCAAGTACATATGAAGTATACAAGAGAAACACTTAACGTAAAAAAAAAAAAATAAAAAAATAAAAATTTCATGATAAGTAGAAATATGAAGCAATTATACTTATAAAAAAAAAAGGAAGAAGAAATAATTATAGGCAGCCATCCAATGGAAAAGGGAATTGAAGAAGAAGGCTTTTAACTCCGCAACTGTCCTCTCACTGTCTTTAATGCTTTGGTCATTCCTTTCTTTCCAAATACACCGCGTTGTGTAGAGTGGAATCATCTTCCAAATAGCTTCACTTTGAGGAATACTAATTACCCTCTCCAACAAGCAAGAGATCTCACTTGACGAAGCATGTCCCACACTAAGCCGAACAAGCCGAAGATAGAGCTCCATACTAGCTGTTTCGCAAAGGAGTAAAAGGTGGTCAACAGTTTGCCTACTCTTATACAAGCAGCACCAATCTATCACAATGATGTTCCGCTTCCTTAAGTTATCCAAAGTGAGGATCTTACCTAAAGCGGCTGACCAAGCGAAGAATGTCACTCTCAAAGGGGCCTTTCTACACCAAATATACCTCCAATGAAAAGGAATGCTGTCATGGGGGAATGGGACATTATAGAAAAATCTTACATCAAACAACCCTTTCTTAGAGGGTTTCCAATAAAGCTTGTCTACATTGTCTTGTTTCAGTATAATGGAATACAATTGATTGAAAAATGAAATAAAGAATTCCTACTCTCAATCATGCGCCTCTCTTACAAAATCAATGTTCCACTAAAGAGAGCCATTAAAGAACTGAAGATGATTTGCCGTGGATGCATCCCTTAAGCAGGGAATGCTAAACTACTCTGGAAACACTACCTTAAGGAGATGCTCTGCACCACATATCATGCAAAAAATTAATCTTGAAGCTGTCACCCACCTCAAATCTAGTAAATCTAGATAACTCCTCCCAACCCCTCCTAATGATTTTTTAGAGATTCACCCCATATGATCCATTGACTATTAGAGCACCACCCAGCCCACTACCTCATTAGTGTAACACCATAATCACTTTTCCAAAAGAGGCCGGTTGAACATGAGCAATTTCGAACTCCCAAACCCCCTAAGAATTCGGAGAACACACCTTAGACCAACTTACCAAGTGAAATTTGACCTCTTCACCCATACCTCCCCAAGAAATCTCGCTATAACTTCTTAATTTGATTGGCAACACTAGCCGGGAGGGGAAACAGACATGAAGTAGGTAGGCAAATTAGACAAATGTGCTCTTGATCGAGGTAATCCTATCCCTTTAGACAAGTAAAGCCACTTCCAACCTGCTAAACAACTGTTTCTCTCATCTTGCTTGTCTGGAGATTATATGCAATGTATTATTTATTAGCATCTAATAAAACTTGATTTTGATGAATGACTTTTAATTTGTCTCAAAATTTGCCTGATGCATGAAACACTTCTCATAATACATCTGACACATGCTATTTTTACTAGGTAAAAATTGTACATATTTGTGAAGTAACGCTATCAAAACGATTGATTGAATTTGAGAATACAGACTCAGCGAGCTTAACGGTAAGTTCCACTTCTATTAGGATGTGTGCGTGCACACTTCATTAATCTCATTATGAAAATGTGATCTGTTACTTTGTTCAGTTGTCACTATTGAGACATGCTATAACATATCATGACACGCAAGGTCCAATTGAAAATTTAATCAGTTGTACCCTCAAGTTAGTGTGTATTAGGCTGGGAAGTGTAGTTTTCAGCATGTTTTACAATTGGGTGCAACGTAATGGCGAGTTGCATTGTTGCCTTGCCCAAGCCTTATAAATGTTGCTGTTAATGCTTGTGCTTGTCTAATGTGTTGAGCTCATGATTCTTGTAGATGTCCAAAGTGGATGTCTAATGAAACTCTTGACAATAAATTGTTTCCACTACATATTCTGGAATATCAATACTATCCCCATTAGTTATTTGAAGTCAATCTTAAGATTGTTGTTTTGTCACTTTAAGCTGTCTTTCGCACACAAAACTATTTATTGAAGTATTTTTGTTATTTTTTTCCAGCATCAACTTGGCGTCACTTTAGCTGAAAAACACCTCATAAGAGAATTTTTACAATACCTCTTTGATAAACACACAATACAAAGAAGCAAAAGTAGAGGGAAAACACAGACACAAGCAATCAAGCAAATGAATAAGAGAATATGGGAGAACTCTCTTTAAACATGTACATGCCATCTCTCAAATCTATTCGGTGGGTCATGAAGGGGTCTAATTTTATTTTAATAAACATATATATTAAGAGTGTGAGACCCCAGATTGTGTAGGATGGTAGCTGTAATGCCCCCAATCTGTTAGGGCTAGGTTTGTCAACTTGATCTTTCAGAGGAGCAAAACATTATAAGGTTACTAGAGCTACAACTAAAATGCTGAATTAAATGCTTGTTAGGATATTTGTGTCAAATTAAAACTTAAATGAGAAAAAAACGTTTGGTCTAAATCACATCGAAAAACTAGTTACTAGAGATCATACATAAAAGATAAGTTATGTGCTTAAGCAATAATTTAAAATAAACATGCGTTCCATGAGATAGTTTCTAATGCTCTCTCCTAATTCCCCATCCCGACCTCCTAGTCCATGCTGCTCAAAGCTTGAAAACAAAACATAGTAAGGGTGGGTGAGACCATTTCAATAAGAAGATCCCCAACCATAAAATGGTGAGTTAAAATTCTCTCTTTAAATCACCATGTTTAAAATTGCATGAAAGTATATTTATTACTCTCAACATTCATATATAGATATAAATTTCTTTTCTTTAAAAAGAATCATTCTCAGTAAAAACTAAGTTAAAGCACATTTCTCTTCTATAGAATATATAAATATTTTCTTGTAGGTAACATTCTCTTGGGCCAAAATTACCTCATTCACACACGTGCCCTCATCTTATAGAACTTTTCTCATTCTTTTTATTTCTCTTGAACATCTTAAAGCAATGTGTAGGAGTAGTTTTGTATCTCTATACTTTCCATATTTAGAAATATCCAAAAATCAAAAACCTTTCTCCAAATAGAGCATTCTTCGTTTATAAACTTTATGAAATTTGAACGTTGTACTTGTACCCATAAAAGATTGGGCGACATAAAATAACTTTTTCCCGTTAAAAATTATTTAGAGAAAACATTTCGTGAGAGCATACCAATTCATATAACATATGCGAAATAACATATTTATACATTCGTAGTGCAGTAAAAACAATTGATAAAAAGACATGCAAATATGCGAAATAACATATTTGCCTTTGAAGTATCTTTGTCTTCCGTTGGGAGGTTCTTTTAAGGCCAAGTCTATTTGGGATGGTATTGTTGAAAAGTTCGAGCGCTGTTTGGCTGGCTGAAGAGGATGTACTTTTTTAAGAGTGGAAGGATTACCTTGATTAAGAGCACCCTATCCAATTTGCCTAGTTATTTCATGTCTCTTTTTCTTCTTCCCTGCTGATGTTGCCAATCACATAAAGAAGTTACAACGGGATTTCTTATGTGGTGGGCTAAGTGTAGAGTTCAAATTTCACCAGGTAAGCTTGTCTAAGGTTTGTTGTCTAAATTTCTTTGAGAGGGTTGGGGGTTTTGTTGTCTAAATTTTTTTGAGAGGGTTGGGGTTTTGTGACTTGCTTTTGTTCAATTGTGATCTGTTGCGAAAGTGGCTATGGCAATATTTGCTTGATAGAAAGGCCTTGTGAGGAGTTTTAGTGGATTCTAAATATGGCAGTTCATGGGTTGAGTGGTGATCAACTGAGTTTCATGTGTCGTATGAGGTGGGGTTATGGTAAAATATTAGGAGAAGTTGGGGGAGTTTTCTAGTCATACCAAGTGGGAGATAGCTCGAAGATTAGATTATGGCATGACATGCGGTGCGGGTATTAGGTCCTCAAGGATACTTTCTCGGATTTGTATAGTATTGCTTGCAAATTGAGACGGGGAGGTGAAGACAAGCTTTGTTGCACCACTTCCAAGATATGGTTGTTCGACATTAGATCATTCTATAATATCCCTGTTCCTCATGATGGTAGTTCCTTCCCTTGGAAGAGTATTTGGCGGAATAAGGTCCTCATGAGAGCGCTGTTTTTTTCTTGGTCGGTTGTCCTAGGGAAGATCCGCACGATGTACAACCTAAGGAAGCAATATATCACTGTGGTCGATTGGTGTTGTATGTGTAAGAGGGGCGGGAAGTTTGTGGATCAACTTCTACTCCGCTGTGAGATTGGTAGTGCCTTATAGAGTGCTACTCTTAGGTGTGCTGGGTTAGCTTGGGTTGTGCCTAGATGAGTTGTAAACCTTTTTGTTTCTTGGAGAGTGTTGTGTGGTGGACTGGTAGCCTTAGAGTGTAGTAGTGTGGAAGATGGTTCCGTCTTTCCTTTTATGGTGTCTTTGGAGGGAAATAAATGATATAAGTTTTGAAGACCGCAAGAGGATAGTGGTGGAACTAAAGTCTTTCTTCTTCAATTTTCTTTACCACTAGACAGTTGCTTTAGACTATTCTGATTTGCTTAGTTTTCATGATTTTATTGACTCTTTTTTCTTCCTTTCTCTCTCTTTCTAACTTGGTGTATCTCTTTTATACTTCTTGTATACTTAGCTTCCGCCTTTTGCGCTTAATGGTATTTCGATTACTTATAAAAAAAAGAAGTTGATTTCAATTTACTCAATTGCTTAATAAATTTTTTCTACAAGTTGCTAAGGTATACACAACATGCACTTGCTTATTGTGCCCATTATGAAGTAATACATTTTCCCTCAAATATTTGACTGGTGTATATTGTTATCTGTGCTGAATTAATTAATGCATTTGTAATTCTTTGTGATGACTAATGAATTGATTAAGATGTTACAAAAACAACAATTTTGGTTTAACTAACGAATTGTTAAATAAGTTGTCATGCAAGCAAGAACCTGATTCTACTATGATATGAGGTTGACAGTTTGTTTTGTATATTTCCTCTTAAATAGATTGAGGAGTTAAATAAGAATGCTAAGGCATGCGAACTACGAGTTGATGGGTCCCAAAAGTCTGGGGAAGTGCTTTGTGAACATAAAGATAGACCTCATTTTGCCCATGGACTTTGCAGGGATTGTTATGAAGATGTAACTCCTCTCTCTTTTTTTCATTTGTCCATTCTCTTCATTATGCTTTGCTTCTTCCTTTTTTCCCATGCTTGTCTTTGGTGGCTGTAGTTTATTGAACTTTCTGGGGGACTACATGGTGGGTCAGAACCTCCTGCCTTCCAGCGTGCTGAAAGGGAGAGAATGGCCATAGCATCTGCTAATAAGGGGGATGAATCAAGTCTCTTCATGCCTCAGCAAGAGACGGAAAAAATTGAACAGGTAACTGAAATGGTTAGTCCTATTTTGGCATCACTAACTTCCTTATTGGTTGTATTTGCGTTTTTATTTTTATGTTGACAAGTTCTGAGGTAAGGAGGTAATTGTGTATCAAAAAGAAGCGAGCATGAAGACTTTTATCTATTATATTTTTTACCTATACTAATAATAAACAATTTACAGTATTGTGTATTTTTATCCCATCTTCTTTCTTCTATTTTCTTTTTGATGAATATGTTCTTTATTCTAATTTATTACTGATTCTCAGAATTTTTCAACTTTTATGCCTAAAACTTCCACGCATGATTAATTGTTGTTTCTTTTTTTTGTTTTGTTTTTTGTTTTTTTTTAAGTCTGAGAAAGCCAAGTCATTCGCCGAAAGTAGCCAAAAGGCAACCAAGAATGAAGGATTGTACCAAAGGGAGGATGACTGTACTTGTAAGTGTTACATGAAAATATTAACAAGAAAGGTCTTAGTCCTGTATTTTTATAAAATACATCAACTAGAAATTATATTGAATGGCGTTTGATTTCAGCAGCTGGCACGGATCAGATCGAAAAAGAAGGTGTTTCTGATGAACATCAGAAATCTAAGAACACGAGTTCCTTCACTGATGATGAATCAGATGGCCTTTCTGATATTGATGATGCTGAGGTATGGAGCTTATTGCATTAGCTATATATATTTGTAAAACGTTATTGACAATGTTCATCTCATGGATGGTGCACCTACCACATAAAAGGTTATTAAAGGGGAGCTGGGTTGGGATCAATATTTACCTTTTATGTACTTTCAGTTGTTTCCATGTATCATTATGAGGAAGTTTTGCGTTGACACTGGGCTTGTGTAAAATTTCGATGGTTGACAATTATAGGAAGAGAAAAAAATTTATTGTAGATTGGTATTGCATGTGTGACTGTAGATAAGCTTTTTTGCATTTTGATATGGTGAGAGAGTTGTGTCCATTGCTGTTATCATTGTTCGGGTGCATTGGGTGATCCCTAGAATAGTGATGAAGGTTCTAAAGTTTGAAAGGGAGATTTGAGCCTAAAATTGGAAAGGGAGATTTGAGCTTCATGGAAGCTATCAGGTTTTGAGTACCATACCACTTTGTCTTATGTGGATGCTCTCAGAGAGAGGAACATACTATTAGAGTGTTAATCTATTTTTGAATTTGATTGGGTTCTATGTCCTTAAGCACGGAATGATTAGATTAAAGCTGTAGGAAGCTTCCATGGTCTTTCAGCTTTGGATATTATAGTCCTTTTCAACTTTTGATTGTAAATTTTGGAGGTTACTATTCCATTATTCCTTCAATGAAGACGGAAAAAAGAAAGAAAAGGTCTTCAATTACCTATCTTTAATGGGATTTTTGAGTTTGTCTAATAGGAATGGACTTGACAATTATCTAGTAATGATGTGTTTGTTATGTAAGAATTAGAGGGGGATTGTTAATTCTTAGGAATTTGTGGAATTTGCTTGTTCATGGGTCAAAATGCCGGAGAATTACAATATCCATGAGCATCTCAGATCTTATGAAATATGAAAATTCTAACTCCAATCACTTAGATAGGAATGTCAATTCTCACATGTCTTATCTCGTAAAATTATTAATGTTACACTTCCTTTTTACTGAAAAAGTAACTATTAGAAACAGTTTTGAGCTAAAAATAGGTTTATCAATGTTCAAGGATATTTTTATCTTTTTCAAAATATCCATAATGGTCAAAATATTAATTCTGTAACTGTAGATTGAGTATGTATAAGATTTAAATTATTAAAGTTTATATTTTTAACTATAAGGTTGTCTAATACGGATTTTAAACACATCTGAACAATAAATTGTATCAATTTTCAGGAATTCTAATCTGATGAGTTTGAACTATCAAGAATTTGTAACTTGTAAGATTAGGAAATTCTTTGAAGAACAAGTTCATTGGATCAGTTAGATATGGCATTGTTATAAAATTCTGTACGATTATGCATTATAATATTTCATTTTTTTTTATCTTTTACTTATGGTAGGGAGTTTGTTAATGTGTACCTTGCTAGGTGAGTGGCTACCTCAACAATGAGGAGGAGATGCGTTACAAGAAGATTATATGGGAGGAAATGAACAAAGAGTATCTTCAGGTTAAAGCTTCTTTGCAACTTTGAACAAATCTTTTGGTGAATACAACACATTACATAATCTGACAATGTATTTAACCTTAGTTGATTAAATAATTTACAGTAATCTGTATGTTTCCAGGAACAAGCAGCAGCAGCTGCTGCTAAGATGGAAGCCAGTCAGGCTCTCTATGAGAATTGTTCTGATGAATTGCGAGCTGCACATGAACTAGCTGCAGCAGCTGCTGCAGCTGTTGCGAAGTCGAGAAAGGTATAACTCATACCAGTGAAGACTTGGGATTTTTACTTTTAAGGAGGGCCACAACCTTATTTCTTAGCAAATATGGCTGAAGTTTGCTGATTAAATTAGTTTTTAACTCATAGAGGGAGGCAAGTAAAAATGTGTCTAAAATTGCTTGATTTCATTAGTTTTTAAAATATGAATTCATGCTTTATGTGACTGAAGTTGTGGTAAAGATTTCATCTCCTTTAACACCATAGTTTGGGTCAAATCGTAATTGTGATATGTTTTGGCTTTTGTTGGACTTTGTACTTACATGTGCTCCCTTTGTCAAGTTTAGATAGGCCACTTCCTAGTGTTGATCTTGCAAGTGGGGTCCTGGCAAGGCTGGCATATATGCCTGTGCTGATACAGTCCTAAACTCTTTTTTTTTTTTTTTTTTCCAACCCAAGAAGATAAGGAAAAGGACTCGTCTGTATAACATTGCACGTGATTTTGTTCCGATATTTCTTGTCAGTTAAAATAGAATATAAATGTGTTTGTACTATAAATCGTGTAGTGCGACGTACTCTTCTACTGATTGCCATATGTACATACTCTTCATCTAAGTTAAGATTGTATTGATTTATCATTTTTCTTGTCTTGTAATCCACATTACAATTGTTTTTTTTTCCCCCCCTCTAAGAGTACTATTATCTCTTCGGTTTCATTTTAAATTAGGAGCGGAAACGGAAACAAGATGTGAATCCCAATCCTGCTCAAACGGCTGCAGAAGCAGCTCATCAAATGCTAATCAAGAAGGTAAGTCATGGAAAAATCAGTTGTTGAAGCAAATGAGTGTTGACTAATTATGTTAAATACAAATGGGGCATGTTTAATTTTATCACATGGTACTCAACTCAACTGAACGAACCTGTTTTTTATATTTCTGGTTCATCTATGTCAATTGTGTTTTGCTATTAGCTTCATTGAGGGCCATATCATCTGTTTGAATTTTATTTCATTTGTGTCCCAGTTTTACCAACATAAAGTATTCTATACTTTTAATTTCATTGTCTTTTGTTTATTATTGCTCTAGTTTGCTTTTTACATGTTGTATATTAGATATTTCCTCTGTGCTGCTCACATTTTTTCTGTTCACAGAGACTCAGCTCGAAAATCAACTATGATGTATTGGAGACCCTCTTTGCCGACAAGGTATGTTTATTTTTTCTTATTTTATTCTAAAAACTCAAGATTCTGGTAGGATATTTATATAAATGTACACACATGCACACGCGTGTGTACAGACACACACATACACTTCTTTCTGAATTTGGAGAGGGTAGTATATACCTTACAACTTTTACTCTTGCAATGGTTATGACATTCATTTATTGTACTCAATAGTTTGGAATAACTGGATAATGGTCATTGGTAGTTTTACTAATAAATGAATTGTGTATATTTTGTTGTTGTGCTGTGTGAATGCGTACATGCTGTGAATGTTAAAATTGGTCTACACTTCGGGTTCTCCATTATCTGAGACTTTTTTTTTTTTTTTTTGATAAGTAAGAGAATTTTATAAAAAAACGCAAAACGCAATCAAGTATACAGGGGGTATACAAGAGAGACAATTAAGAAGAAGAAGAAGAAAGCAATACAAGGAAATCGTTATAACTAATCCCTAGAGGTGCGAGATACGCAGCCGTCCAGGAGTACAAAGAATGAATAAAAAAGGAAATGAGCTCCTCTATGGTTCTTTCTTTGTCCTCAAACTGTCTATCGTTGTGTTCCGTCCACAAGCACCACATAAGACAACAAAGAACCATTTTCCACACGACCGCCCTTCGGGAGCGTCCCCCCGGCCACCAACAGGCAAATAAGTCTATCACCCGAAAAGGCATCACCCAAGACAGACCGAAGCGACTGAGGATGACATACCAAAGAGCGCGTGCAACCTCGCAATGAAGAAGAAGGTGATCCACAGTCTCCCCGGTCATTTTACACATGCAACATCTATCAATCACAATGACACGCTTCTTTCTGAGATTGTCCAAGGTGAGGATTTTCCCTAGCGCTGCCGTCCAAGCGAAGAAGGCCACTTTCAATGGAGCCTTGGTCCGCCAAATGCTTTTCCAGGGAAATAAAATAGCATCTTTGCAAGCAAGATCCTTATAGAAAGAACTAACATCAAAAGACCCTTTGTGAGAAAGGGACCACCAGAGCCGGTCTCCCCCATCTTGAGCGACCTTGGAGGAATACAGTAAGGAGAAAAAGGAAGCCATGACGTCCACCTCCCAGTCGTGTACGTCTCGAAAAAATCTGACATCCCACTGATAGGATCCACTTACCACTACCAAGTGGTCTGCCACCAGAGTATCCTTGACACAAGCTATTTCATACAGAACTGGAAAAGCTTCCTTGAGGGACATCTCCCCACACCATACATCATCCCAAAAACGGATCTTGGACCCATTACCCAAGATAAGTCTGGGAAAGCTACAAAACAAGCTCCACCCCTTCCTAATGTACTTCCAAATCCCCACACCGTGAGACCCAGGGGGGTCTAAGGAACACCAACCAGCCCTAGTAGAACCATACTTTGCATCCACCATAGATTTCCACAAAGCCTCTCTCTCATAAGCATAACGCCACAACCACTTCCCTAAAAGCGCCTTACTGAAAATCCTCAAGTTCCGAATGCCCAAACCACCTTCGGAAATAGGATAACAAACCTTGGACCAACTAACCAAGTGATATTTGAATTCATCGCCTATGCCACCCCACAAGAAATCTCGATGCAACTTCTCAATACGACTAGCAACACTGGATGGAATAGGGAAAAGAGAGAGGAAATACGTAGGAAGGTTGGAGAGAGTACTCTTTATAAGGGTAACCCTGCCCCCCTTCGACAGATACAACCGCTTCCAGCTAGCCAACCGCCTCTCAATCTTACTTACAACTTCATCCCAACAAGACTTAGCCTTGAAAGGAGCTCCCAACGGAAGACCAAGATACTTTATAGGAAGAGAGGAAACTCCACAGTCCAAGATGCTAGCCAAACCGTCCATATTATCCACATCACTCACAGGAACCATAACAGATTTAGCCAGATTAATCTTCAATCCTGAAACAGCTTCAAAAGACAGAAATAGCATACGAAGATAATGAAGATGATCAGAATTAGCCCTGCAAAAGACTAAAGTATCGTCTGCGAACAATAGATGAGAAATGTTAATCGCTTCACTATTGCCAGAACCCACAGAAAACCCTGATAGGAAGCCCCTTTGGGCAGTAGCGTAGAATAACTTACTAAGAGCCTCCATCACAATAACAAACAAGAGGGGTGACAGTGGATCACCCTGTCTAAGGCCACGAGAGCTGCTGAAAAAACCAGCTGGGGAGCCATTCACCAACACAGAGAACCGCACCGTAGAAATACAATGCGATATCCAGGAACACCATCTCTCCCCAAAGCCACATCTTCTCAACATATACAATAAGAAATCCCAGTTGACATGATCATAGGCCTTCTCAATATCCAACTTACAAAGTAACCCTGGTTCACCGGATTTGATGCGACTATCCAAGCACTCATTAGCTATAAGAACTGAATCAAGAATTTGCCTACCTTTCACAAAAGCATTTTGAGGGGACGAGATGATCTTCTCCACAACCTTTTTAAGTCTATTTGCAAGGACTTTTGCAATGATCTTGTACACACCACTTACAAGACTGATAGGACGAAAGTCCTTTAGATCCACAGCCCCAGACTTCTTCGGAATTAAGGCAATAAAAGTGGCGTTAACACTTTTGACAAACTTGCTTTGAGAGTGAAAGTCCCAGAATACCCTCATAAGATCTGACTTGATCACATCCCAGCAGTCTTGGAAAAACGCAAGAGAAAACCCATCAGGACCAGGTGCCTTGTCTCGATTCATGCATTTCACCACTTCTAAGACCTCCAATTCCTCGAAAGGAAGTTCTAAGGAAGAGGCCTCAGCTGCATCCAAAGTGTCGAAAGCAATATTATCCATTCTAGGTCTCCATGGGAGAGGTTCTATAAAGAGAGACTCATAGAATTGAGCAACATGTTCCCTGATAACCTGCTGGTCGGAAGAAATAGAGCCATTGATAGAGAGCGACTCTATGGAATTAGACCTCCTGTTCGAGTTAGCAATTTGATGAAAAAATTTAGTGCATTTATCACCCTCTTTCAGCCAAAGAACCCTAGACTTCTGTCTCCAACTAATCTCTTCCTGTAAGATAGAGTTCTCCAGGTCTCTGATGACCACACATTTCCTCTCCTTTTCTTCGGAAGATAAACCTTGTTGTTCCTCCAACCTATCAAGAGTACATAATTCTTCCATGTGCATTTTTTTGCGAAACTCCACGTTACCAAACTCCTGTTCGTTCCATCTCTTGAGATTAGCCTTTAAAGCCTTAAGTTTTTGAGTGAAGATGAAGCTAGGAGAGCCCTGAAAGCGGTAAGACGCCCACCAAAGCCGAACCCTATCCACAAACCCTTCAGCCTTCAACCACATATTCTCAAACTTGAACGGTCTGGAACTCCATTGAATGCCACCGCAATCCAGGAGGATAGGAAAATGATCAGAACACAATCTAGGAAGCCTTTTCTGAATAGACCCTGGAAACTTGACCTCCCAGTCTGGAGAAACAAGAAATCTGTCAAGACGAGACCAAGAGGGATTCTCCTGATTATTGGACCACGTAAAGGTCCCTCCAGCAAGAGGAAAGTCCATGAGGCCCTGCTCGAAAATAAAGTCTGAGAACTACATCATAGCAGCGTTAAGACGAACTTCCCTAGATCTTTTAGCAGGAAAACGAGTGACATTGAAATCACCCCCAATACACCAAGGCAACTCCCACCAAGAAGAAAGGCCAGCCAGCTCGTCCCAGAGCGAGCTTCTTAAAAAGTCAAAGTTAGGACCGTATACCCCAGCGAAAGCCCAAGTAAAGTCATCGGCAACGCTCCTGAAAGAACAAGCAACAACAAACTCCCCCACATACACATCTAACTTCTCAACAACCCTTCTATCCCACATGATAAGGATACCACCAGAGGCCCCGCAAGAGGGTAAGTAGCACCAATCAACAAAGTGACATCCCCAAAGGCTCCTCACTAAGCTGTTGGAGATAAACTCCAATTTGGTTTCTTGCAAGCAAATAATGTCTGCCTTCCATTGCCTAATTAAGTTTCTGACTTTCAACCGCTTACCACCCTCGTTTAATCCTCTGACATTCCACGTAAGAATTTTTGGCTTCATAAAAAACCTCCAAGCGCCCTCCCTTTGCACCTACTCTGAGAGGTGCTTCCGCTACGCGTATCATAATTAATAGAACATGATAATCTGTTTAGTTCCCTAGTGTACTTATTGCCCACTTTCAAACAAGAACCCGTTTCCTTCTTGTCATTCTCAGCAAGGATAGCCTCAAACACGGCTGAAAGCTGACCTTCATAGCCATCACACGTAACCCCCACCGAGTGGCTGTACTCCAGAATCGCCTTCAAAAAGTCCTTTGAAGATTTATTACCGGAAAAACCCCTGAGATTATCACTAGGACAGCAACACAAAGGAGACGGCACTTCCTCCGGGAGCACAACAAGCTCCAATCCATTCGAGGGCCCCAAATCGGAGGGGGGAAAGAGAGTAATAGGGGCATTCTCAAACATAGAAACAGAGGGAGAAATGCCCGAAGGAACCGGAGAGTCCGACGGACTCCGACCAGCCCAGACAACCAGCACGTTTTCTTTTATGGTAGTATTAAAATTCTCAATCTTTACTTATGTAAAAAAAAAAACTCAGCTCAAATTAGCTAAGCCTAACTAAATAAGGGTTGACTGCATGGATTCTTTTAAAAATTCTCTTAAGGATTCATATTCATATGATGCGACTACGTATTATATGGCTCTCCGCCTGCGTAAGTAGATTATTATTCTAAACACCAACCCATGCTGATTTTTTGTGTGACAGCTTGAAGAGAGAGAAGGGGGGTTGGCGTCTGTTTAAGTTATTTACTCTTTTCCTTCTTATAGCAACAGCTCCCAAGTCTACAAAGCTTGATCCTTAAAAATTTCTTTTCACTTAAGTAGATAACATTGCAAACTGTAAGACCAAAAGGGGGTAGTCTCCATTTAGTTTTCAAGAGCAAAACCAATCCCTACCTTCTCCAAGCGAAAAAGAAAAAGACAAAAAACTCCAGCCAATTTGTTCTCATGCTCATGAAATGAAGCAAACTTGGCTTTAAAGCGATTGTTATTTTTTGGGGGAGGAGGGGAGTTGGCTCAAGTTTGGGGCAGTTTCCCTACTTCCTTTATGCATAGCTTGGGTAATTTCAAGATTGGCCGTCTTCGCTGCTAGAATTGCTAGTATTGCACGTGAGGGCTAGAGGTGGGAAAAATCCTCACTCATTCAACCCTACCCAAAGAAACCGACTCAAAAGAGCTGGTTACCCAGCCATTGAGGTGAAGGGTCAGTGATACTTTTTTTAATTCCAACACATGTCAGATCAGTTTTCAATAATAGGATTTCAGTTACCCAAAATTACTGACCCAACCACATACACTTATCTAAGCACCCCCTTTAAGAGATTGGGATTTCTCTACATCCCTAATCTGCATCCATATCGCATATCCCTTCCCCATTACAACGCTCCTCTTCATCTCTCTCATAGAGTTGCTGCTCCTTTACCATTGCTGTTGCCAGCCCCTCTTTCTTCGTCACAGTGCATACTGACTTTTTCACCCTTCACAGCATACTGTCCTTCAGATTATAGGTTAGCTCCACCACAGTCCATTGGACCACTCTGCCCCTTCATTGACACCTTGCCTAAGGCCCAACCCGACGAACTGACCTATGGTGACTGTCAGTTTGGGATCAAAAACCTTCTTCCGACCCCCCCTCAGATTGATTGCCGGTTATAGAATTCCATAACAAAAGAAAGAGATGAAGTATAGAAAGAAAGACACAGAAATTACGTGGTTCGACCTAGGGCCTGCATGCACAGGTTGAAGCCTTGTAGGCCACATCTTTTCTTGATTTTGATTTGAGTATAAGGCTATTTATAGAGCTTTACAGGTGATTTGAGTAACCTTTGTGTCCCCTCTGACGATTAGTTATGATGATTTTCTTGTTTGATTTTCTCTTTCTAGTTAGGTGTTTCTTCATGTATATTTTTGATATACTTAGGGTTACCTTGCGCTTTTAATAAGATTAGTTTACTACTTATAAAAAAAATTTCAAATACAAATAAAACCCTTAAATTAAGGTAACTATATCCCTTAATTTAGGGTAATCAAATCATCATTTATCATAAAGGATTTCTATCCTTATGATGCCCCTAGCAAGATGAATGGTTGTTAGCGAACATTGATCTTGAACATCAAATGGCTGAAAAATGGCTGCTATGGCCTGAATTGGGACATCGGTTGCTATGACCGGAACTTAGACTTGGGCTCCTCTAGCCGGCATCGGCTGCTATGGCTAGAACTTGGACATCAGTGACTTTGGCTAGTAGTGGCTACTATGGCCAGAACGTGATGATAAGGATGCTCCGGTAGAAGCTGAGTCTTCCATCCCACAATGGCTCAAACATTGGTCACTCTTTAAGGAAGAGTGATTGAGAGAAGAAAAAACGAATCAGTTAAGACTGGGATAAAGGGGCACATGTGTTTTGTGAGAGGGATATTCTCAGCGCGGCGAAGATTGGGTCGGGAAGTTCTATAAAGAGAGAGATAGGGTAGGCAGTATCATCATATCTCCTACATAGGAATTAGCAAGTCAACTGTTTGACATGTTGAGATTTGTAGGGAAGTACCATAACTTTAGTACTGGCCTCCTAATTGGTGGACGCAAGGATGTTGACACAGAGAAGGGGTTGAATCGAGAAAAAGAAAAAAAAAGGTACGAAGGAATGTGTTTTTCGTTGTGGGTTAGAGGGGTTGAACTGATGTGCTTTGTTGGCTGTATTGCTCAAACTGGGGTGCTTTGTGCATTTTGCTGTGTTTGTAAACCTATTTGTTGGCTTACTGATATCGGTTGCTGGTTTTTGGTTGTGGTCGAAGATGCGGAAGGGACGAAAAAGCCCAAGAAAAAAAAAATGTACATGATCTATATTACTTGCATGAGTTTTGGGGCTTTAATATCATGTTAAATCACCACTTATTTCAAAAGTTTAAACTGATAGGAAATTGTTAATTTAATTATTTAATTAATATTCTAACACTCCCCTTCATGTGTGGGCTCAAATTCGACCTAGCACGTAGAATATTTAATTGCAATGGTGAGTGAAGTTGTGGAGTCACGATTTCTATTCTTATCAACGGTCATTACTGGCAACTAACCCAAGTGTAGGTATCCAGCAAGGGCAGTCTAATGATGCCTTCCTTGAGATGTTGCCTTTTTGAAATCTGAGCAGGGATCATATAAGATTTGGATTGCAGTAATTTTCTATTTCATTGATAAGTTTCTCACAATGTTTCAACTTTTTGTATTGTTTACTTATTTCTTGCAGCCACCATCTGATTCGGATAAAAAACTCAAACCATCAAATGGCGACGACAATGCCAAAGGGAAAAGCGATGGTGAGAAAGAGCGTGATGGTGACATCGCAGACAACTATGATGAATTGGAACAAGGGTATGAAGACATGGAACAGGAAGATGACATGGGAACATATGGCAATGTAATGCACTTTGAAAATGAAGAGGATGTTTATGGTTATGACTATGATAATGGTGAAGATGAATATTGATGTGAGAGGTAATTGTGTTCAGAGATGTTAGTTTATGTTAGGCTCATTTGATTTCATTGAAGTCCCTTTTACCTTAGAAATGATCAAATCAGTGGGGGGGTGTGGAGATAGGAAGGAAACTAAAACAGTAGCTTCATGATACTCGAGGAGAATTACCACAGTATTTTTTGCCACATTGAGATTGCCACATTGTTTTGAGTCGTAGGTTGGATTATTAGAATTACCCTTTTGAAGTTTTAAACAAGCAACGTTCATGGCTTTCTTCACTTCCTTTTAACTAGATTGTATGTGAAATGGGCTGCTGCCTGTTTCAAATGGTCTTTAAGCAATTGAAGTTTGGACCATTCAGAGTGTGGGTCTCATCTTTGTGGACAATCCAACGTCCAAGTTCAGTTGTTGGATGGACTGAGATCGTGTGCAATAGTTTTGATTTGGGCAGTTCATTTAAAATGAACGAACCGGATTAGATTTGCAATACTCTATATATCTATCATCATTGTCACGTAACACGATCACAATATCAAACTTTGTAGTTTTGATTTTGTGATGCCCTTTTTGTATGTGTTTAGAATAGTAGTAGTTTAAGGATTCAGTGTAATGTGCATGACAATCATATATAAATGAAGTTATGTTTATATTAGAGTTCTGATATTCTATCTTATGGTTTATGAAATAAGTTTGTGATTTCAAAAGAAAATATAAAAGGCAATTTTCATTGCTTTATTCAAGGTAATTGTAGTAGCTTAACGTGGAAACTACATTTATCTCCTCAATCTACCGTCTTTGTTGCAATGTTCTTTCGATTCGGTATCGGTTCGAATAATAAATGAGTTGATCATGAACATTCGAATATTAAACGAGACATACTTGTATAAATTCTGTTCAATTCGGATAAGTTTGTATAAACTCGTATAAATTTATTTTTACAATTTTTTTTCCGTATTGTTTTAATTTTTGTAATAAGAACATCTTAAGTAAAAATAAATTATCTTCTTAATATGATAGATATAACTTGAATTATTGTTGTGAGTTTAGTTTTATAGATTTATGTGTGCATAAGTGTTTTTGTGAGTATGTGTGGTTATGTGTGTGTATGCACGCGCGTAAATTGTGTATTTGCATAATGAATTTATATACATACAAATAAACCCGAGATTATATTATTTAATATTCAAGTTAATTTATTTAATTAACTCAAATGATAAAAGTTTAACAATACTTAATTAATTAAAGATTAGTACGGATTTACATAAAGGTAAATAATCATGATATTTACTTTATATAAGAAATGAATAAGTTAATTGATTAGCTCATGATAAGATCGTGCTCGACTTGTGTTCGAAATAAAATTAAACGAGCTAAACTTGAACAGAATATTTAGCTTGGTGATAAGTTCGAGCTCGATTTGTGTTCGAAATAAAATTAAATGAACCAACTTCGAATATTCAATACTCGGCTCGGCTCGAGTAAAGTCCTATTTAAAATGATCATAAAACATTTTTTGAAATGCATACCCATAAAAAATAGTTTTTAACTTTATATTACTTCAAAAACTTTTCAAATCAAAATACAAAAAATACTTTTCAAAATCATTAACAAACATACCTAAAATCTTAAGGAAACTACATTTATCCCCTCAATCTACCATCTTTGTTGCAATGTTTTCTCAATCTTTCAATTTAGTTAATGTACCCTAATATACTATTTGGATTGCAATGTCCCCATTTCCGCCATAAAAATGACAAAAATACCTTACTTTTAAAAAATCAAAAACAAAAAAAAGTAAAATAAATGATCCACGGTGTGTTCGTGGGTTATTTTATTATTATTATTATTATTATTATTTCAAATTTTTATATTATGAAAGGTCTTGTTGTCATTTTTACTTGCAGAAAAGGGGCACATTGTACCCTAACAGTAGATAATTAATGTACATTAGTTTAATTGAAGGATTAAGAGATATTGCAAATCCAGTGGTAGATTGAAGGAGTTAAAGTGTATTTCCCTTTAATAGTGGCAAACTTCTTATGACATTTGGCATCACCTCAACTTGAAAAGCTCAAGTGAAGTCCAAAAAAAAAAAAAAAAAGGTATATTTTTTTGAATGATTTCTAGTGTCTAGAGCATAAATAATTAAATATATTATTTTTACATATTTTTCTCATCTAAAAGACAAGAAAAATCATAAAATATAAAAACAAAAGTAATCCTAAATCTTATCTATATGACTCTATCTATAGTACATATATAAAATCACAAACTTCTTACTAGCTACTAAATTATCATTACTGATTCTTTGAAACAAAACTTGTAGACAAGGCTATTATTATGATTTAGAGAACGAGGATTTATATCCAAAAAGTTAAAAACAAAAAGATCAAATTAACTTGGTCGATCAGCTCAAAAATTGGTTTATCAAAACCAAACATACTCAAATATGATCTATTTACTACAACATGCCAGTGCCTTAATTATCATGGCTGATATGAAGTAATTGATCAGTTTCCCTCAAATATTTGTTTGGTGTATAATGTTAATTAGCTGCATTGAATTAATTAACACATTTGTAATTCTCTATGACGACTAATGGATTGATTAAGATGTTATAAAAGTTTTTCAACTTTTATGCCTAAAAATTCCATGTATATATGATTATTTTTTTGTCTCTTTCTTGGTATATATGATTTATTTATTTTATTAGTTTGAGGGAGCTAAGTCAGTTGCTGAAAGTAGCATGCAAACAATTGGACCACAGGGAGAATGACAGTGTTTTGTGAGTGTTATATACAAATATTAATGTTGACAAGAAAGGTCTTAGTCGTCCTGTATTTTTATAAAATACATAAAGAAGAAATTGTATTAAATGATGTTTGATTTCAGCAGCTACCATGCACAGGAGATCAGATGGTGTTAATTTCTAATGTGAATGCCAATTCTGCACAAACAACTACACAAGTATTTCGTCAAATATTGCTAATCAAGAACGTTCATGAAGGTAATTAGTCATTGAAAGATCAGTGCTTGAAGCAAATGGTGTTTAGTAATTGTGGTAAATAACAATGGACATGTATTTTTATCAACTGATCAACTGAGCTAATCTGATTTTTATATTTGGGGTTCATCTATATTAGTTGCATTTTCCTATTGGCTTCATTGAGGGTCGTATCTTCTGATTGAGTCTTTATTTCATTTGTGGCCTACTTTTGCCAACATCAAGTATTTTATGCTTTTAATTTCATGACACGAAGTTATAGAGTCAGAATTTAGGCTAAAAGAATTGGCGGGTTGAGCTGTTTACCGGCACATTTATAAACGGGTTGACAGGTCAACCCGGCTTGTTTAGTTTTCGGGTCACTCGTCAACCCGTTTATTTATTTTAAAATTTTTTTTTATCAAAAGTTACTAGACTTGGTTAGAAAACCGGAACCCTAGATTCATTTCACATTTTCACTCTACTACTCAGTCTACTCCAGCGGCCATTGTCTCCAACTCCAATGATGGAATTTTGGCCGAACCCAGTGATGGAAATGTACTGTCTCTACAAGGAGTTGATATGGCAGAGACACAAGGATGCTCATCGTGCTCAATCCTACTTTCATCAAACCATTCACTCTGCACCTCATGACTAGTAAAAACAACATGCCATTTTTTGGGGCGAAATTTGGGTTGTTTTTCCTTGACTTTTGTAAATATTGTTAGCATTAATCCACCATTGGTTTTCCCTAAAGATGTTAAATGATTTATTAATTGATGTTGAGCTTCCTATGTGGAATGTAGTTACGTTCTTGCTTGGTATGCTAAATATCTTTGGGATGCCGAAGAAGATGATGAGCAGGAAGATGCCGGAGAAGATTCATTTGATAGTGTTTACTGAAAGAATATGAGAATAAGTGCGGAAATGTTGAAATGGCAGCTTAATTAGTTTGCTGGCCATGCGTTGTATTTATAACATCAATGAGGTATACTCTGTACACTTGATGATAAACATAAAATATAAAACAGAATATATTTGAAAACTAAAGCTGAGGTGATAGGATCTACAACTAACAAAGAGATAGACTACATCTTTGAATTACAACAGACTAATCTCTATCTGCTGTTTGAGTCTTGGAACAAGTCTGTTGCAATGTAACCTCTGTAGTAGGTGTAACAGACTTGGACTCTGCTACTGATGTGAATGATTTGGTAATATCCTTAACATCCCTCCTCAAGCTGATGGGTAGATCACGGATCATAAGCTTGTCTCGCAAAAACTGAAAACGAGCAGTAGTCAATCCTTTGGTGAAAATATCTGCAAGCTGTGTAGGGGTGGAGATAAACTTCAACTAGATATCATGCCTTACTACCTTCTCTCTTGTAAAGTGATAGTCCACCTTTATGTGTTTGGTGCAAGCATGGTATACTTGGTTAGATGCAAGAGATAAGGCACCCAGATTATCGCACCACAGTGTGGGAGGAGAAACCAGAGGAACATGGAGATCACAAAGTAGCATCCTAAGCCAGTAGAGCTCGACAGTGACAAAGGCCATGGATCTGTATTCTGATTTTGTGCTAGACTTGGAGACAACTGGTTGTTTCTTGGCACTCCATGACACCAAACAAGAACCAAGAAAAATAGCATAACCTGTAGTAGACCTTCGATCATCAATACTTCCAGCCCAATCAGAGTCACAAAAGACATTCAATCTGAGTTCTCCTTTGGTAAAATACAGTCCATGGTGCAGAGTACCCTTGAGGTACCGTAGAACTCTCTTGGCAGCAGTCCAATGCTCTGTCGTAGGAGATTGCATGAATTGACATAATTGATTAACAACAAAAGATATCTCAGGACGGGTCAGAGTACTATACTAGAGTGCGCCAACTAGGCTTCGGTATTTAGTGGGATTGGGGAGTGGATCACCAGAGAATGCAGAAACTTCACACCAGAGGCCATAGGTGTCCCACATGGCTTGGCTCCAGCCATCTTGGAGTGATGTAGAAGATCTACAATGTATTTGGTTCATGAAAGAAACAAACATGAAGGTGTACGTACGTTTAACTTTGATTCCCAAAAAATAGTGTAGTGGACCTAAATCCTTCATTGCAAAATCATACTTTAAACAATCAATCAACCGAAGTATACATGGAAGACTATTGCTAGTAACAATGATAACATCAACGTAGATCAGGATAAAAAGATGCACATTCATATGATGATAAGTAAATAATGAGTAGTCAACTAGGGACTCAGAAAATCCAAGATGAAGCAATGATTGAGACAATCGGTTGAACCACGTATGAGGTGCTTGTTTAAGACCATAAAATGCTTTCTTTAATTTGCAAACATATTCGGAGTCAACAAAACCAGGAGGTTGCTCCATAGATACCTCTTCTTCAAGAGATCCATGCAAAAACGCATTCGATACATCCAATTGTCTAAGAGACCAATTATAGTGAATGAAAAGTGCAAGGATAAGTCGAATGGTGGCTGGTTTGATGACAGGACTAAATGTCTCTTTGTAATCCATTCCATCTTGTTGTTGAAATCCCTTTGCGAGCAATCGAGCCTTAAAACGTTCTATGGAGCCATTAGACTTTTAATTGCTTGACTTTATAAACCCATTTGTTTTGGATGACATTCTTTTCACTTGGTCTGGAGCATAAATCCCATGTATGGTTTGCTTGTAAAGCATCAAATTCTGCCTGCATAGCAAGCTGCCACTCACCAAATTTGGTAGCTTGCTTGAAAGAAGTTGGTTCAATGGGAACAGTGATGGAGTGCAAAGCACACAAAGGATGTTTAGTAGAATAATATGTACGATAATCTGGAAATTGCTTGGGACAAACAATACCACCTTTAGAACGAGTCACCATTGGGTGAGTAGGCATAGACGAGTGGAAAGAAGTTTCTTGAGAGGCAGAATTCTGAAGATCAGAGGCTACTGGATCAGAGGGTGCAGAGGATAGGATCATAGAATCTGAGGATTCATGATCAGTAGGAACAAGAACTGTAGAATTAGAAACAATAGGGACTTGTGAAGCTGCTAATGATGTTGAAGAAGCATCATCCAAGTTCAAGTTGCCCGATATCTCTAAGGAATCAATGGGCACAATAGGAATAAAATTTCCTGTACTACCAGTGTTAGAAATCTCAATTGCATAGGAGGATAGAGCAGGTACTTGAAGTGCAAGGCTCTCGGGTACAGTGACTAATGCAGCAAGTTGTAGTAGAGAAGGACTTATACCTTTAGCAGGAAACTGCAATTCATCAAAAACAACATGTTTGCTAAGATAGACACGATTGGAAGACTGGTCAAGACACCTATACCCTTTATGATGAGCACTATATTCTAAGAAGATGCATTTTTGGGATCGAAATTGCATATTATGGTTAGTGTATGGTCTCAATAAGGGATAACATGCACAACCAAAAATCCTAAGGATAGAGTAATCTGGATCCTTATTAAGAAGTACTTGATAAGGAGATTTGTTCCTTAAGACAGCAGTGGGAAGCCTGTTAATAAGAAAAATGGTTGTATTAAAAGCTTCAACCCAATAATTTTGTGAAAGATGTGAATGAGACAAAAGTGCTAACCCGGTTTCTACCAAATGTCTATGCTTTCTCTCAGCTATTCCATTTTGATGAAGAGTATGTGGACATGAGAGTTGATGCATGATGCCATTGGTGTCGAGGAAGGTTTTAAAATGGGTGGAAAGAAATTCCCCTCCACCATCTGATTGACGTGTTTTGATTTTGCTTGAAAACTGGTTTTCAGCAAAGCTTTTGAACTTGATGAAGGCAACAAAAACTTCATATTTGAGCTTTAGTGGAAACATCCAAGAAAAATATGAGAACTCATCTATAAAGATAATGTAATATCGACATCCACTAATAGATGAGATGGGAGAACACCATAGGTCAGAATGAATAACTTTAAGAGCACACTTAGCAGTCTTAGTAGAAATAGGAAAGGGAATGCGTTTGCTTTTGGCCATTTGACATGATTCACAAATAGAATCTTTATTGATTGTACCTTTAATAGGCAAGCTACAATGAGATTTGATTAATTGAAAAACATGAGAGGCAGGATGCCCCAAAGGAAGATGCCAAACAGAAGAAGTAGTCGAAACTCCAATGAGTGCAGAGAAGGGTCGAGCTTTATTGATGGAAGTAAGAAATTTGATAGGATATAGTCCTTCTCTACTTGGCCCTTGCAAAAGTATCTGCCTTGTGAGATTGTCCTTCACAAGAAAATAATCAGAGGTAAGTTTAAACCAACAGTTATTGTTAGAGCAAAACTTTTGAATAGAAAGGAGATTAGTGGCTGCATTTGGACGATGAAGAATGTTTTTCATACGAAAATCAGTATTAGAATGTGTAAACTGAGAGGAACCAGTGTGTGCTATGAACAAACCAGAACCATTGCCCACTGAAACTTCTTCACTACCATGATATGGCTCATTGATCTCCAAGTTATTCACATCATCAGTAATGTGATGGTTGGCTCCACTATCAGCAAGCCATGTTTGATCATGATCTGAGTTGTTCTTAGCAATCATGGCCGCTAGCTGTGTTGGAGGGTGTCTACCCTTGAAGCTGAATCCATCCGATGAAAGCAGTCAAGAGCTTGGTGTCCACTTTTGCCACATATTTGACATAAGGGTTTGTTGATACTTGGAAGAGAAGGAGAGCTATTGCTGTGACCTTTTGGATGAGAAGATGTCACCACATAAGTTTGTTTTGCACGACCATAGAATTTGTTCTTGCGAAACTATTGATTCTTGGGCTTTTGTGAGTACAAAGCAAATCCACCTATTTCCCGCTCAGTGGACTTTCGACAATTGACAAGTAGTATCTCATGATTTAACAATTCAGTTTGAAACTGATCATAAGATAGACCAATTTCCCGAGTTGAAAATGAGTACAAAGAGATAAAATTATGATATGATGAATTTAATCCACCTATCACATAAGAAATCAGGTCGTCATCTTCGACTGGTTTGCCACTAGCAGCCAATTGATTAGCACACGACTTAGCCAATTGCAGGAACTCAGAACAAGATGAGGTCCCCTGTTGTAGGGTCTGCAACTGTCGCCTGATTTGTACTATCCTGGAATGAGATCTCGAAGCAAATCTCGAAGTAAGGTAGCTCCAAACTTGTCGTGAGGTTTCCAATCTATAGACCGAGGAAATAACACTCTCATATAGACAAGTATTTAACCAGCTTAAGCACCACTGGTCCTTCTTGACCCAAAGAACAAAATTTGGGTTAACTAAAGGAGTTGGTTTGCTGTCAGTGACAGGAAGAAAATTGGGAGGACAGACCTCTGTTCCTTCTACAATACCAAGTAAGTCATTGATTTGTAGTGTAGGAAGAAACTGTGAAGTCCATTTAAGATAATTGGACAAGTTATATCAAGTTTCCTGTTGCTAAGATGGGAAATGTTTGGTGGGTGGAAAACAACAGCAGAAATTGATGAAGAGGCCATTTGATTGATATTGGTTATTAGCCTAGAGTGGCTCTGATACCATAAAAGAATATGAGAAAAAGTGCAGAAATGTTGAAATGGCAGCTTAATTAGTTTGCTGGCCATGCGTTGTATTTATAACATCAATGAGGTATACTCTGCACACTTGATGATAAACGTAAAATATAAAACAGAATATATTTGAAAACTAAAGCTGAGGTGATAGGATCTACAACTAACAAAGAGATAGACTACATCTTTGAATTACAAGAGACTCATCTCTATCTGCTACTTGAGTCTTGGAACAGGTCTGTTGCAATGTAACCTCTGTAGTAGGTGTAATAGACCTGGACTCTGCTACTGATGTGGATGATTTGGTAATATCCTTAACATTTACAAGTCGGGTCTATCGACTCGTTAACTTAATCGTGTCGTGTTGAGTAACTCGACGGGTTAGTCGTGTTATGTTCGAGTTTCGAGTTTCAACCTGATTATAATTGTGTCGGGTTCGGGTTGGCCCAATCAGGTTGGCGGGTCAAGCGATTGACCCGAACCTAACACGATAACTCGAATTGCCAATTCTATTAACTAGATAGTGATGTGCAATGGGCTGCTGCAATTCAAAAAAGATTCGCAATTCAAAGTAAAAATACATTCCCTGACAAAAGAGCAAGTGGACTGGAGAAAGATAAGCAAGCCCCTCCCTTATTAACAAATGGTCCAAAAGTCTTTTCTTTAGGAGTGAGCAAACGCCACAATCCCCACACCGCCCTGCAATCCCCGCCCCATATAGCCTAAAAATCGCACCCATGGTGCGGGCCACATGCCCTTATTTGGGCCCCCCGCACGATGCAATGCGGGTTGCGGGGGGGCCCCTTGAAAATTCCCGGGTACCTGCCCCGCCTCGCCCCGCAATTTTTTTTAAAAAAAAAAACACTAAAAACGGTAAAAACTTCACTTTCTTAATTCTTATTTTCCTTCTAACCTAACCCTAACTCTCTAAGTAGCAGAGCACTGCATGGCCTGCACCCTAGACACCACTCGCCAGTCACCTCACCGGCCCTCACGCCCTCACCTAGTCACATGTTGCCTGCTGGTCCTGCTCTTTGAAGGTTGAAGTACAGCGCGGTAGCGCCTCCCTGCACGCACGGATGCACCCGCAATAGAGGAAGGAGAAGGCCCCTGCAACCCTCACCTAATCGCCTAATTGGTACATCTCCCTTTTCAAATTTTGGTTTTTTTCCTTTTTTTTTTCTTTCCCCTGTTCGACGATGCCTAGCCTGTATATACGTTGATTTTGGTTTAATTTTTTTTTTTGTTTTTCCTGTTGCTGATTGATCAGTTTAGTTTCTTGTTTTTATTTATTTATTTTTTCTTGTTGGTCGACCGATTATGCCCAGATTAGTGTTTTTAGGTTTTTTAATTCATGTTGGTTGTTTTAGGTGAGTGGTGTATGTTGGATCATGAAATTGTGGGGGTTTAGGGTTTTCCTCGTTGAGATTTTTTTTTTTTTTTTTATTTTTTATTTTTATTTTTTATGGATTTGTGACAGAAATGCAGGAAAGAAAGGGAAAAACTTAAATTGAGAACCCAAAAGAATGCTGTGTAGTTGATGAGTGATTGAGTTCATATATTTTTACATATTTTGGTTGGAAAAAATGTAAATCTTTACTTACCCATTTTGTAATCTTAATCGTAGAGTAGATTATGGAGTTTTGGTGGCTTATTTATAAAATTTCGATGAGGATTGCATGACCTAAGTCCTAAGCAGTTCATGTGTTTGGGTGATTTCACTTATTTTTTGTGAGTTTTTGTTTGCATAGCTGTCCAATATATCTTAAAGCTTGCTAGAATTGGTATTGTAATTTAGTAAATTAGTTCGCGATTCTGCATTACTGCTTGCTGACCTGTCATCTAGATACTTTAAGGAGCTATTAAAAATATTGTGGATGTTGTTGAATCTTCATGTTTCTTTTTTGAAATATCAGCAACAAACCTAACTTACACTGTTCACCCTCACTTACTTGATTTACACGGTTTGCAGGTATTTTCGAAGGAATCAGTGAATCATGTTCACGGTTCACGGGTCTCGTTCTAACTTCTAAGGGATTTAGGCTTTGCAGGTATTGTTTGTTATTTGTTCTTTGTTTGGTTTATGAATGATGATACATGTGTGCCTATAATTTAGATTTGAATTTGTGGTTTAAGGGGCATGTGAGGTCTTAATAGAATATGTTAGGATTATCAATGTATGATTATGTTAGGTCTCTATTTGCTGTTAATTATTATTATTATTTTTTTCCACTTAAATTGTAGAATTAAGTCATGGACGATTCAACTAGTGCTATTATTGGACCTATTGGTTCTAGTTCTACTTCATCTAGGCCTAGTCTTTTGGATACTAATATAGGTTCTAATTCTTCAACTATTGGCCCTCAAAATCCTAGTTCAGCTCTCCTACCAAAACCTAAAAAAAAAAAAAAAGCAAACATCAACGGTTTGTGAACATTTTACCAAGTTAGAGTCGAGTGACCCCGATGATCATAAATCACAGTGCAATTATTGTAAGAGGGAGTTTAATTGTCAACCTAGAAGCCATGATACTTCATTTATGCTACATATATCACGAAAAGCTGTAAAAAATATCCTAGTAGGTTTGATAAGACACAATCGAAGTTGAGCTTTGAGGCTAAGAGGGAAGGACAAGCGGCAGTGGGTGAAGGATCTAGTGGTGACCTTGTGATTGCTAAGTTTAATGCTTCAAAAATAAGGGCAGCAATTTCTAAGATGATCATAATGGATGAGTTGCCATTTAGGTTTGTGGAAGGTGAAGGGTTTCAGGACTTCATGAAAATGGTTGAACCTAGGTTTTCAATTCCTTCCCTTTTTACTATGATGAGGGATTGCTTTAAGCTCTTCATGTCTGAAAAATAAAAGTTGAGGGGAATGTTCTTGGCATCTGGTGTTTGGGTTTGTCTTACCATTGATTGTTGGACTTCAATAGAAAACCTTAATTACATGTGTATCACTGGTCATTTTATTGATAGTGAATGAAACTTACACAAAAGAATTTTAAACTTTTGTTTAATTCCTAATCACAAAGGTGAGACCATTGGGGGAAAGATTGAGTCGTGTATGCATGAATGAGGCATTTGTAGCATTTTCACTATCACAGTTGATAATCTTCTTCTAATGATGCTGTTTTGGAATACTTGAGGAAGAGAAGTGCTCATAAGCTTGGTGCCATATTAGAGGATCGGTTTATGCATGTGAGGTGTTGTGCACACATCTTAAATCTTATTGTGACTGAGTGGTTGAAAGAGGTTGATGAATCCATTATGAAGGTTATAAGTGTGGTTAAATATGTGAAGTCTTCTCCTGCAAGATTTGAGAGTTTTAAGACTTGTTTGGATAGAGAAAACATTAATTTCAAGGGGTTGTTGTGTTTGGATGTTCCAACTAGATGAAACTCTACATTTAAGATGTTGGAAGGTGCAGAAAAATGTCAAAGTGCTTTTGAACTTATGGAAGAGTTGGATGGATATTATGATCCTGCGTTGTGGGATGGTAAAAAAGGTTTAGGACTTCCTAATTGGGATGATTTGGCTCGTATTAAGGTTTTTCTCAAGTTTCTCGAAATTTTTTATGAAGCCAAAATGCGACTTTCGGGGTCTTTATATGTGACATGTAATATGTACATTGAAGAAGTTTCTGCCATTCAATTGCATTTACAACAATATTGTGACAGTAGTGATTATATATTGAGTTCTATGGCGGAGAAAATGATGTCAAAGTATAAAAAGTATTTGGGGGAATCTTAATAAGGTTAATGTGTTGTTGTTTGTTGCTATTATACTCGATCCAGGAACCAAGTTGGGGTCATTGGAATGTTGGTTCAATGATATTCTTAGTGTTGAGCAATGCAATGATATAATAATAAAATTGAAGTACCACCTTCATAAATTATATGATCACTTCAACACTGGAGAGAGTTTATCTTAAGGTAAACATAGTGGTGTATTTCCCCAAGGTTCCTCAAAGGTAGGAGAAACTGGAAAGCGTATATATAAATTGATGAATAGGTACTCAAAGCACATGACTTTTAATAGTGATGTTCAACACAAATCGGAGTTAAATCGGTATTTGATGGAGGAGATTGAAAAACCGAATGAGAACTTCGATATTTTAAATTGGTGAAAGGTGAATTCAACCAAATTCCGAGTACTTGCCCAAATAGCACGTATTGTGTTGGCCATTCTTATTACTACAGTTGCTTCAGAGTCGGCATTTAGCATTAGAGGGCGTGGTGTTGGATCCTTTTCGAAGTTCATTGGCCCCAATAACAATTGAAGCATTGGTGTGTGCATAAAATTGGTTAAGATCAAAACCCATCATTGGTTATGACACAGAGATGGTTGAAGATTCTGAAAGTTATAAGCTCGAGTCAGGTAAGCTTTTAGCTTTCTATTATTCACTTCTTAATTTATTTTGCTATTTAAATATTCTAAATTTCTAATTATCGGTTCCAATCTTTGTAGAAATAAATTTGAAAAACATCAATCTTTTGCTTGAGGAGGATTAGTGAAGTGAAGACTCAAAATTTTGGTTGAAACTTGGGTGCTTGATGCTTGTGGTGACCGATTGGGAGGTTCTTGATGCTCTGGAACATTTAGCATTTGGGTTTTCTTCATCTTGTAATATTATGTTCTTTGCATTGTCAGTGATTTGTTCATTTATGAGATTGAATTTCTATTCGTAATTAGCAATTAAACCCTACTAATCTAATTTTTTTTTTTTTTTTAATCTGGTTTTTTTTTTTTTTTTTTTTTTTTTTTTTTTTTTTCTGCACTAAGTGATTGAAAACATTGCAAGCAAAAATGCTTCCTTTCTTCTTTTTAAGTTTTTTTTCCCCCCCTTACATTTTAATAGATGTTGGGATTTGAATTAGGGTTCTCTATTATAAAATAACAATTAATTTTATTTTCCTTTATTTGAATTGATCTGGTTACTTTGATGGTAATGCAAGAAACATGGTTGAAATATAATGATAAAGCTTAAGATTTTTCTATTTTCATTTTCTTACTTTCTGGTGTTTCTTCATGATGCTCCCTAAATTTTAATCTTTTTATTCTCTATATTGTTCAGTTTGAATGATTTGTTGTTTAGAAGAAGTAGAAAAATAAAGATAAACTAGAATTTTAATTTTTGAGTTTTCCTGTGTTTCAGGTTTGAAATGTCCTACCATTCAAAAGAAAATGTTAGAGAGATTGAGTTAGAGAACTGAGTATAAATATTATAATGAGTTGAAGAAAGGCAGCCATAGGGTTAAAATTTCTGATTCAGTATATAGATGTCCATACTGTCTTGGGAAAAGAAATTCAGGATTCCAAGTCACCTTTTTAAAGAGCTTCTCCAACATGCTTATGGTGTTAGTAGTTCAAAAAAAAAAACATTGCAGACCATTATAAGCAGGTCTGCAAGTGGTAGAACCATAGAAGAGGGCATTGAGTATGATTAAAAGAAAGGAAAAAAAAACCGCGGGGATCCCCGCCCATCCCACCTGCCCCGCACGAGTGCAGGAGGTTTTTCACGGGGTGCAGACGTGCGGTTTCCCTTTGGGGAACCCGCACCCCTGCAGGGCGGGGTCAAAAAATCTCCATCCTTGCCCTCCTGCCCCATGCTCAACCCTACCTTTCTTGTTCTTCTTGATCTCCTTGTGCTAAGATCTTTTGACAATAACAATCTTGTCGGTGGAAGGGTTATAGGTCCTCCCAGCAGACGTACCGTCAATTCAGCATTATGGCCGCCACAGGAGGCCTCAGTAATCACCTCATGTCCAGTTACGATGTTGGTGTTTCAAGTACGTATAGAAGTTGTTTGGTAAGTAATTGTGTAATGGAATATTTATTTGAATAATCGTAAGAAATGATTGATGTGATATAAAATTTGAGAATGTTTTATAAAAAAGTGAAAAAGTTTTGTTTTGTAGTGAGTTTTTTTTTATTTAAATAGTAATAAAAAAATTATTGATGTGATGTAAAATGTGTAAAAAAGTTAGAATGTTTTTTATTTGATTTTTTTGGGAGAAGTGAAATGGGAATTGAATATTTTGCACTTAGTTGCCAAACAGCTCCATAGTTAAACCTCTTCAATATGCGTCTCTCTTTCTTTGTATTTCTCATGACATTCATATGCTTGGTTTGAGAAATTTAAGTTTATGGACGTTGTTTGGTCTTAATTTTGTGACTAATTGTTTCTCAAAAATTAATTGGAAGCTCTTATTCAGGAAAAAAAAAAAAAAATTGTAGTATCACGGATTTGATGGTTTTTGTTTATATTTTTTTGTAAGTTGCCTCGCAACCGGAAATAGAACAGAAACAAATGGAAATAGGATTTTTTTTTTTTTTTTTTTTTTTTAAATTAGAAAAAAAAAATGAAAAATTTCACTTATAACTTCTGATTTTTCATTACTTTTGTAAAAAGGTATCCAATTTTTTTTTTAAAAAAAGAAGAAGTCAAATTAAGGTATCCATCTTTCAGAAAGTTTCAATCTCAATCATCCATTACGATTTTCTATTAAATTCTGTTAAAATTCCTAAAATACCTTTATATTTTTAGAGAAAAAAAAAAGGTTGTAAGGATTTAGATGTTGGTAAAAATTTAAAGGAATTTGCAAAAGTATCCATGCTTGAATCTTTAAAAAAAATTCTTTTTAAATTTTTTTTTTTAATAAAAAAAACAGGTATTTTAATTTTTTTTATAGGATTTAACAGAAAATTCTAATGGAGGGTTGAAATTGAAATAAATTGAAAGATGGATACCATAAATTAACACGTTTTAAAGTTTGAGTAGATTTTTACAAAAGTGGTGAAAGATCAGGGGTTATAAGTGAAGTTTTTCTTATTTTATTTTTTTTTTTTTATAAATTTACATTTTTTATTTGGAAGATTTTGTGTTAAATGCTGGGTTGATGAAAATTTTTTATGGTACATGCGTAGCTTGTTTGAGGTGTCACTGTCAGGCAACAAGGCATGCATCATCAGGCTCAGAGCCTGTTCACCACTTGCAGGACGCATCTTGTTTGAGATAAACGCCCGGCCAACCTGTGGCTCTCGAGGGGTAAAGGACATTTGAGGCGAACGCCAAAGTACTAGTGGATCTCGAGGGAAGGGCATATTCGAGACGGAGACCCAACCAGTAGTGTTTAATGACCAACTAGTGGCTCCCGAGGGAATTAAGGGCATTTGAGGCGGACGCCCAACCAGTGGGCTCCCAAGCTAGGGATCTTGAGCGTGTGGAATTAACAGTTATCATTAGCTAAATGTAAACGATTCTATCACATATATGTTTCCGTTTTGTTATGATATCTCTTATGTTACTTGATGAAAAAGTAAAATAAAAGAAAGTAAGTAAAGAAAAATAAAAACAATTGTACGTATGAATGCATGAAATGTATTAAATTGCAACACATCAGCGACATGGCCATTGACCATGTCGCGACGTGGTCATAGTACTCACATGGCGAAATGGCCACATGGACACCTTGATGACATCATGACTGGTTCGCTTCGCGATCACCCCGATTAGCGACGCGGGATCCACATCGTTAACATCACGTGGTGACCCTTTAACGACATGAATGACTTGCATCCACGTGGCGAACAACACATGGCTAAAAGCCACATTTTTTTGTAGTGATTCAAGATATTAAAAGAAAAGAATGCTTATCATGATATGTGTGAATGTTTTACTTGTACCTTATGATGTTTTAGGAACGAAGATTGTTTCAAACTTCCTTTACATGATGTATTTATTTACTTAGTATTTGACTTACCTTTTATTTTATGTTCTAAAACAACCAATATGTTGCCATTGCCGTACGTGCATGCATGTCTACATACATGCCAGAGAAACTAGAGTCGAAAGCCTTCATTTAGAAAGATATTAAATATGTGTTTTTAGCACATTAGCTCTTTTATGTTCCTGCAATACGCTTTCTTATGTTAAGACAAAGGTTTAACTTTTTAAGTTTAAATAGGACGAGATTAAGTAACAATGATAAAATAGTTTAAGTTTTAATTATATTGAGATGCTTAATTTGCTTTGAATTTCAGTTCTACTGTTCTAGCTTGTATCCTTGTGTTTCTAGTTCGTACGGTGCCTAATATCGTTTTCCTACAGAAAAGATATATTACAATTAGGTATCAAAGCAAAGGTTATAAAAATAAGATTTTGTAGACTCAAAGGGTAAAGAGTATGCCAAGATTCTAGTTTGTTCTATGCATAATATATATCGCGCATCTTTTTACAGAAAAAATGCATGTGTTATTATTTGGTATTAAAGTAAAGATTATACTCATATATATATATACTTAGAGTAAGTAGGGCTGGTAAAATGAGTTCACGTGTTGTGTTTGTGTCAACCCATTTGACCCGCCAACCTCTTAAAGATCAACTCTGACACAACACGTTTAATTAAAAGGGTTATACCCTTCGACCTTAACACGACCCACTTAAATAACGAGTTGACACGACACGACCAGTTTAACCTGTTTATTAAACGATTTGTGTTGAGTTGACATGACTCGTTTGACCCATTATATAAAAATAAAAATAAAAACACAAAAATAAACTAAAAAAATCATATTGTTTGAATAATCATATTACTCCGTAGTTGAAAGTATGAAACATTGCGTTGTTTTATTGTTTTGGTTCAACTTTAAGTTTGAAAACTTGAAGAAAAAAAAAACTCAGGCTTTTTTTTTTTTTGGTCTTTGCCTTTTTGGTTCAAGTTATAACTCAATAAAATAAAAAGACTTGTTTTGTATTTTGTGAAATTTTTTTAGCTTAGTCTTTACTCTTTAGATAGTGAGAGAAAGAGAGGTAACATGATTGTTTAGGTTTACTTTTTAATGTTGAAAAAAAAAATTAGTATACGGGTCAAACGGATCGACCCGTGCGTCAAACTAGTTGACTCGTTAATGACCCGTTTATTAAACGGGTCAATCATTTTATGACCCGAACCCTTTTAAGCTTAACTCTAATCCTTTAATATTACAAAAAATTTGATATTTAGCCACATGCAGTTAGCCACGTATATTGCCAACATACACGTGGCTAACGGTTAGTCACGTGCACTTAACCAAGTGGATTCTGCGTAGTTAATCCAGTTGTTACTAAATGTCAATTAGCTACGTATCTTTTCACATACGTGGTTATTTAGCCATGTGGGACACCCACATGGCTAAATGCATTTTTTTTTAAAAAAAAAAAAAAAAAAAAGGAGAGAAAAAAAGGATATTTTTAGCCACTTACCCTAAACCCATGTCACCAAAAACCAGATTAAAAGAAGAAGAACTGTTTTTTTTTTCTTCTTCTTCTTCTCTCTCTCTCTTTTTTTTTTTTTTTTTTTTTTTTTTTTTTTTTTTAAATATCGATCGTATACGATATACGTATACGTACGTATATCACTATATCTCACTGGATCTCCGGCGAGGGCAAGCGTATCTGGTGAGATCCGCGCCTGATCTTCGGGCCCAATTCGTCGTCGAGATCTGGCGAGATTCGGAGCAGATTTTCCGTTCCCCGACGACGAAAAACAATAACTGGCATAGAGATTCAACCCAAAAAAAACAATTTCCGTTCCCCTTCCTCCCCCATGAAATTCAACCCAAAATTAACATCCGGCCAACACAGAGTTCCAAGAGAGTTCAAAAAGGAAGAAAAAGTGTAAGATCGGACCCGATCTTCCATGGGTCACCAGTGAGATCGGGTTTGGAGTGGAGCTCGACGCCTAAATCTCCGTCACTGATGACACAAACGAGCTTCTCCGGGTGGTGGCGACTGAGTCGTGCGGCCGGTGGGTGAGTCGTCATCTTTTGAAACCAAAAAAAAAAACATACACACACACACACACAACGAAAAGAGAGTGAGACAGTGAGAGATGAGGAAGAAGAGAGAGTTGAAAGAGATATATATTTTTTTTTTTATTCAATATTGAGAGAAAGAGAAAGAGAGATATGTAAGAAAAAAATAAAGGCAAAATGTGGTCATACTCGTTCACGTTGAGAGAGAGAGAGAGAGTTGAGAGGCATGGCACGGCTTTTTAGAAAGTAAAAGAAAACTTAAAATTTAAAAAAAAAAAAAAAAAAAAAAAAAAAAAAAAAAAAAAAACAAAAGGGAAGAAACCTCAATTTTGAATTTTAAGAGAATTCTCGCTTACGTCCCTTCCCTCCAAATAACAAATAGCAACATGGTTTATTTGTCACGTGGCCAATTGGCAACGTAGCCTATAAAATACATGCATGGCTAAAATTTTAAATCTTTAAAAAAAAATAAAAAAAATTTAATTCTAAAAAAAAAATTAGAAAAAATATGAATATTTTAGCCATGTGACTTAATTGCCACGTGACTAATTGGTGATGTGGCAATAAGCCATGTGGCCAATTGGCAACGTGGCCAGTAAAACACATGACTAAAATTTTAAATCTTTAAAAAAAATTTGAAAAAAATTCAATTCTTGAAAAAATTATAAAAAATATGAATATTTTAGCTGCATGTAATTTGTACACGTGGCCACGCGTAATTAATACGCATGACCACATGGCCACGTGTACAAATTACATGTGGCCAAATACTTACCTCGGTTTTTCTCCTACATAGAGCAACGTGTTTTGGAAGACACGTTGCTATATGGCCACGTGGCTACAGTAACTGCTACTGTAGCCACGTGGTGAATCCCTTGTTTTTTTTGTAGTGTAACTTCGTATCGGATTCACGAGTTATGTAAAAAATTGCCCGTTGGCCAAGCCCTAAGAATAAGACAAAGGTAATAGGATGTGATCCCTAGGACACGAATCAAAATTTTCCTTAGGAGTTGTGTTGTACCTATACTAGGGTTTGCGTAGGACCTGTCTATACAAATATGAGAAATGTTATAACTCCTTCTAGTGTCTTTTTAGGGTTCTTCTATAATAACATGGTACCTTGTATTTTTTTAATAAAAATTAATGAGAGAAATCAAGTTATAGTTTTTCTTTATTAAAAACAAGATGTCATGTCAGTATAGAAAGACTCCAATTTTTTTTTAAAAAGAACTCTAGCATTTTTCATACAAATATAGTCAACTTTCAAGATGTTGCTGATCACTTGACCGTATTAAGAACAGATTCTATGTTTCACTCACACAACTTCAACTGCTGTACAATGCACATTAGGCAGCTTCTCTAGCAAATCCACCGTTAGCATGGAAGCCTTCGGCTTTGGCAGCCGGCCAGAACAACCCATTGGCAAGAGTGGTGAGGATGTCGTCCTTTCACACGCACCAAGCCATTTGGCGTGCATGTACCTCTGCTTCCTCCATGGCCCCATGTGCATTTTCTTTTCCTTCATGCACTTCTTGGCCGCCGAGCAAAGAATCTTGATCAGGGCACTCAATCTTTCTACTTTTCCGACGAATACTTCGGGAAGCCGCCGTACTAGCTGGTTGTAGTCTTCGTTTGCTCTTGCCATCTCAAACTCTGCCCGGAAGTTCAACTCAATTATTATCCTCCTCACCTCTCCTTTCTTTGAACTTGAATTTTCTATCACATCCAAAAAGCTGTGCTCCCCTGCAGCATATACAAACAAGAAGCGTCACATGTCACACATTATTCCCGATTTGGTCACCGATTAAAAATTAAGAAAAAGGAACAGGGTGTTAAAAAAAAAAAAAGAGTAAAGAAAAAGGAAGGTTGGTAAGAAAACGATGGGATAAAGTAACCGATCGACTGTCTTTTTCTTCTTTACCTGAAGGAATATTTGGGGAGCTTCTCCACTTTGACTTGCAAATGGCACTGTCGTAGCCAGCATTTCGGAGGCGGCCGGAAACTTCTCCCATCAGGCATTTCCGGCAACCGCTTGCCAAGGGTCTGCCACAAGCACAGACTGTATCCGCAATTCGTATTTCCTTTAGTGCTTCTTTTATGGCACTCCTAATCCTTGATTCCAGAGAGTTACTCCTGCTTAAGCTAGCCTGTAACACGGAGATAATTAATAACAAAGAAAAAGATGACTACACGCCCATGCATCAAAGCACAACAAGTCAACGACAGATCCAAAACAAAATAGTATTCTGGTCAGAATTTTTTCCAATAATGCATGGGCTCCTAGATCTGTGAGTTTAATGAAATTCCTTTGAGCATGTTTTATGCTAAAGATGATCTATTAGGTTATAATTATATTGCCTCAAAAAGAAAAGGGGTGTGAATAAAAGAAAAAAGAAAATCAGCAATAGCATTAAAATTGAATTACCTTCAAAAGTTGGTGCTGGTTCTTCCAAAAACTCTTATCCTCCTCCACATTTCCATCATTATCTTTCTCTTTCTCATCATCCTCATCTAAGTCTTCAATTTCCCTGCACCCTTCATCACTGCTAAGGCTTTCCGGCAGCCCTTCACCCTCTTCCAAGAACCCGAAAACCATATCGGAGAAACTCGCCGTCACCTGCGTAGGAGCCGTACAACATTCACGACCCGTTGGAGTTCTAGAAGTAGTGGACAGACCAACCATGGTGGTGGCGGTTCACAATTATGGTCACGTAAAGTTGTAGCTAGTAATGCACAAAATGTGTGAGTTGGTGGCGTGGACCATGTGAGGCCTAAAGTTTCTTTATATACCGGAGTTTGGATTGACGTGGGACCCGCGTGGGCCCATAGGGACCAATGGGACGTCGCGCATGTGGGAGTGAGTTTTGATGCCAATGTGGTGTAAATCTATTGGGTGTTGTTTGTCGGAATTGGTCTCTGTAGTTTTGTTGGGTTTTGGGTCGGACAGCCAGGATCCACGTCAGTCAGCTTCAATAATTTGGATGCGCCAATCTATCTGGATATTGGATAGGACTCATATTTAATGGGTTTCTAATAAAAAATAAATAAAAGTAAAAAATAAATATAAATAAAAAAATAATGGAAGAAAGCGATTTGGCCTATCCTTATATCATGAAAGGGTGGGACCAGGACCACCAGTATTTGTTGATGTGCGGGGGGGTGATATGATTGAGAGTTCCAGAACGGAACGACGTGGCATGATCTGGGACGTAGTTGGCTGAGGGTTATCCGAATGAGAATGAGAGGGTCCTACTTGTCCCTCACCAAACGCCAATGATTTATTTGTTGCTCATGGTAAATGTGATTAGATTGGGAATTTCATAAATACGCGGCGTGAAGGCAATGGTTTTGGTTGCTTTTCGCAACAGAAGATTCTTCTTTTGTTCCCATCAGTGGCCTGGAGGCTCGAGAGATGCTGTGGACAAATCGAGAGGGTAATTTGGTCATCTCATGTGCTGCAATTATTTTGAATGAGCCAATGACACTGGTGAGTGGGGAATGTGACTTGTCCTTGTAACCTAACAAAATATATATATATATATATATATATATATATATATATATATATATATATATATATATATATATATATATTTTATTTAATTAGGTGATTTTTAAAATTATTATAAAAAATTTAGATGAATTTTTATTAGATTTTAATCAAATAATAATTTTTTTAAAAAAAAAGAAATGAAAAAGTGTGTAAATGAGAGTGAGAAAGTGACCGTGTTAATAGTATTACTCTTATACTTCAATCCTTCATCGTGGGTGTAATTTATTTTTTTGAAAAATGCTAGATACTACACCTCATCTCACTTTTACTTTACCAAGATAGTGTCCATCGACTTTTATTTTTATTTATTTTAACAAGAGCCGGTTCGAAGGACTAATATACATTGTTTCATCAACTCAGTAGAAAAATGGTGGGATGATGATGTATATATAGCATTTCTCCTCTCACTTTTTTTTTCTACACCTTTTTTTTTTTTTTTTTCTTTTTTATTTTGGAGTTGTGGTGGGATTATGTTACCACCAAAAAGGGTTCTATTGGATAAAGAATCCAGCACAATAGCTGGTCACCCTTGAAGTTCAAGCATATCCAATACTTGTGTCCGCATCCCTTTTGTTTTTTTGTTCTTTTGAAAATAATACTTGTACGCATTTGTATCCAAAGTGTATTATTAGGAGTAATACTATTCAACCATTGGACCAGATGGCTCTCCACATATAGACAATATATTGTACTTGTTTTATATTTATGTTGTGAAAGATATGAGAGGTAATTACTTTTAACTAGAAACTTGGTAAAAGTAGGGTTTTGTATGGTAAAGGATTTAAATTTTTTTTTTTTTTTTTTCAATTCACTTTTCAAAACACAACACAAAACACTTTTATGCTTCGTTTATTTGGGTGTAAAATATTTTTTGAAAAATATTTTTTGTATTTTTCGGTGTTTGGTACAACTAAAAAATAATGGTCAACAAAAATCATTTTCAGTTTGACCGTAAAAGACTCTTTAATTTTTGGAAAAAGATTTATAGTTTTAAAAACCGTAAATCGTTTTCTGGATTTAAACTTTTCATTATTGCATGCACATTTGTGAAAATCCGCCACCGCTAGGCATTGGAATTTGTTAGTTGGTAGTCCGAATCTACCGCCGAAGATCCCCGAATTTTGGTATCCGATTGCTGGAATCTGGCAAGCCAAATTTCTGCAAAGCAAGTTGGAATCCAGCAATGTCCGGCCACCGTCATTGGATTCCGACGGACCAGATTCCGCCTAAATTGGCCAAAATCCGGCAACAGGAGCCAGAATCCGATGAAAGTGACCGGAATCCTACCGGCCAGTGACGAAATCTCGTCGTTGATGGTTTTCACCGTTGGTAATTTTTTCGTACAAACCAAATGCAGAAAAATATTTTTAAGATAATTTTGTTGAAAATATTTTATAACGAAAAACATTTTATGTTAAAACAAACCGAGTATTAAAAAACAAAACAAAACATTTTTCAAAAAAACAATGCAAGACACTTTTTACAAAACTTTTTTTAGAAGCCATTTCTCAAAATATGCATTTTAGTATTTGTTTATTTGAAAATACGAAACATTTTTTAAAAAAGTTTACTAAATAATTTTCATAAGTGAACCCCACTATGAAAACATTTTTTCAAATGTGGACTTTACTAAAAACAAGTCTATAAACTTTATATCACATCAAAAACATTTTCAAATCTAAACACAACACACACTTTTCAAAACTATTAATAAACATACCTTAGAATTCATGGTGAAATTTGCAATTTGTTCGGATTTCACCCTATATGAGATAACTTGGGCATTAGGGGGGCAAATTTTGAAATCCTGGCCTAGATATATAAATATTTTCCAGAGATATGTAAGGCATGGGGCAATAATTTAATCTTAAGGTCAGATTGCACTAATGTTTTTTTGGAATGAGTCACCAATAATATATATATATATATATATATATATATATATATATATATATATATATATATATATATATATATATATATATATTTTTTTTTTTTTTAAAAAAAAAAAAAAGAAAAAAAAAGAAAAAGAAAAAAAAAAGCAAGGAAAAATGCCTCAAAGGTACCTAAGGTATCACTCTTTATCAAATCGCTCCATAAAGTCACTACAAAAATATTGTCAAATTGCCACGTGCATTTTGACACGTGTACGGCACTGTACACGTGTCAAAATGTTTGCCACGAGTATTTTGACACGCGTCTTACGCGTGTCAGATGTGCAAGACTCTAATTGCACATTTTGACACGTGTACAGAAATACACGTGTCAAATTTGACACGTGTATACAAATACACGTGTCAAACGGTTTGACACGTGTATTTAAATACACGTGTCAAACCGTTTGACACGTGTATTTGCAATACACGTGTCAAACCGTTTGACACGTGTATTTGTAATATTCGTGTCAAAACGGTTTGACACGTGTATTTAAATACACGTGTCAAAACGTTTTTTTTTTAAAAAAAAAAAATCCAAATTGATTTTGATATTGTTTATTTAAATTCCAAATTTGGAATTTTTTTTCAATTTAATTTTGTTATTGTTTATTTAAATTTATTTGGGTTAATAAATTTTTGTTTTTTTTTTTTCCAAATTTTATTATTTTCGAGAGAGAGAGACGTAGAGATCCAGAGAGAGAGGGAGGCAGAGAGAGATAGGGAGAGAGAGTAGAGAGAGAGAGGGAGGCAGAGAGATATAGGGAGAGAGAGTAGAGAGAGAGACATAGAGATACTGAGAGAGAGGCAGAGAGAGATAGGGAGAGATACACAGAGAGAGAGAGAGAGAGGTAGAGAGAGAGAGAGAGAAAGAGATAGAGAGGAAGAGAGAGAGAAAGAGATAGAGAGGAAGAGAGCGATAGAGAGAGAGACCGAGCAGAGAGAGCTGGAGAGAGGGCGGCTCACCGGCGGGAAGGGCGGATGCGCGGTGGCCGGAAGCTGGCCACTGCGGCTGTGACGGAGAGGGAGAGAGAGAGAGAGAGAGGGAGAGAGAGAGAGACCGAGAACACTGTACCGAGCAGAGAGAGGTGGAGAGAGGGCGTCTCACCGGCGGGAAGGGCTGATGCGCGGTGGCCGGACGTTGGCCGGCGAAACTGTGACGGAGAGAGAGAGAGAGAGAGAGAGAGAGAGAGAGGGAGAGAGAGAGAGAGAATTCAGATCGGAACCCAAATGGGTTCCGATCTGTATGTACATATATATATATATATATATATATATATTTAATCTATTATTATATTATTATATTATTTGAATTTTAAAAATTATATATATATATATATATATATATATATACACATATATAAGCGGGAAAAATAAACTTTTAACCGGGAGAAACCAAACAATTGGGCACGTGTACTGAGTACACGTGCCCAATTCGGGACGTGTATTTAAATACGCGTTCCCAATTGTTAAAATTCTATTTAATAAAAAAAATTAAATTTGAAAAAAATAACAGTTTGACACGTGTATTTAATACGCGTGTCTAATTGTTGAAATTATATTTAATAAAAAAAAAATTATATTTGGAAAAAAAAATAACAATTTGACACGTGTATTTAATACACGTGTCCAATTGGACACGTGTATTAAATACACGTGTCAAATTGGACGCGTGTATTTAATACGCGTGTCTAATTGTTGAAATTCTATTTAATTAAAAAAAAATTATATTTGGAAAAAAATAACAGTTTGACACGTGTATTTAATACACGTGTCCAATTGGACACGTGTATTAAATACACGTGTCAAATTGGACGCGTGTATTTAATACGCGTGTCTAATTGTTGAAATTCTATTTAATTAAAAAAAAATTATATTTAAAAAAATAGTTTGACACGTGTATTTAATACACGTGTCCAATTGGACACGCGTATTAAATACACGTGTCAATTTGTGACGGTTGTACAATTAGACACGTGTCTCCAAAGACACGTGTCAAATTGGACGCGTGTCTACAGTAACGGGTACTGTAGACACGCGTCAAAATGCATGCATTTTTGTAGTGAGTTTACAAAAACACTGATAAGGGAATGTCCAATTTTAATACACATGTTTATTCTTCAAAATGATTGATTAATGATACTTTAAATTATTTGGTGTTGCTTATTGAACCAATTTAATTGGCTGACCTGAAGACTTACCTATATTTGAGCTAATCAGCGGCGTACGTAGTTGCTACACATTTCCTGTTTATTTTGAGCTTCTACAAGAAACAACTGAAACATGAAACTTTCATCGATCACCAAGATACAGCGTCGGTCAGGACGTTGGACATTCCACCCAGCTAGGATCGTCATTGCCAGTCAGGATGCCATACATCTATATCCCCCACGATTGACATTGCACCAACATATCTCTTTCAACAGGAAGCTAGACACCGGTTTGGAACCCCACAATTGCATCTGCCTTGGGTAATTAACAATTGACCGAATTATTTACTCTTAGGTTAAGTGGGAGTTATGATCCTTTAATTTTTTAGGAAAAAGTATTTTGATATCAATGTGATATTTTTATTTGGTGGCCATCATTTTCTGTGTTCTCATCTCTATCATCAAAATATTACTATTTGGTAAACATCATATTATGATCGAACTTTAATTATGGAGAATTTTTCGGCAAAAAAATGTTAAACCGTCCGGACGTCAGACTCAATAGACCGAACGCTCAAGCCCTAACAAATTGTTTACACTTAAGGAAATTTGAACCTGAGACGGTTGCCACCAAGATCGATCATATCATGTCATCTATAATATATTTTCTTTGGATGGATCATGTCATCTATAATATTGCTGTCGTTTCTTACAATGAAATATCCTACCTTCCCCCAACCGAATTTCTTCGAGACACTACCTTGTTGCTCGTCGTTTGAAGATCATGTACAGCACAAAATTGTGGTTTATTAAATTTTGCTTTGTCAGCAGGGTTATTATTATATATTCAATTTAACATGGATATTGCATTTTCGTTCTACTTGGACCATGTGCCTATTAGGCCGCCTCAAATTTTTTATTATTTTATTTATTTAATTATTTGGTAACACACCTTCAACTCAAAGCAATCGCTATTTATATATGTTCAAGCCATCCATGTTAGACTAATTTCAGAACCTCATTTTCAGAAGTTGCTACTTGTCGATCATGGACAAAACACTAACAACAGACAAAATCAAGTACAACTTAGTAGGAATCAAAATATTAACATATTGCATAACATGATCCATATTTTCAAAAGGACAGAAACTCAAATATAAAAAGAATATGTGTCATTTAAACATGTGCTTCTTACATGCTTTTTTAATAGCATTAATAAAAAAACATGTAAGAAGCACATGTCATTTTAATAACATGTGCTGCTCACATACCAATGGACACATGCCAATCTTATATGTGGGTTGTAGGAAATTTCCTACGAACCAGTTTATAGGAAATTCCTGTCCTTTTCGAAAATGACTTGTTTTTGTTTTCATATGTTAATTGGCAACTTGTTCAGAATTAAATGAACTTATATGATCATTAATTAGTCATTCATTTCTCACCGGATATCGATCAACATTCTCATCCGGCTAGTCAAATATTATCTTAGCTAACGGAGATGCCAAATTTTGGGTAAAAAAGAGCTATATCCCACGTAGCATTTTGGAAAAATATTTAGTGCCAGTATAGATAAAATAGTTTTTAATCTCTGACATTCTTTCTCCTCTCAATAAAGAAGAAAGAAATTTTTGAGAAAGAATATTTAAATGAAATAATAAAAATTGATAACTATATAAATTAAATAGAGAGCCAGATATAAATGTTTTGAAAAAATTGATAGCTAAAATAAAAAGAAAAATGTAATTCTTTAACTAAAATAAAATTAAAAAAAAAAAAAAGCAACTTTATACCGAACGGGAATGCTCTAAATTAACACAAGGGATATGAATTTAATAAGAAATGCTAGAGCTCATTCTAGTGTTTTTTTTAGGTATTTTTATGTTGACATGACATGCACCCTATTTTTAATATAAAAAAAACACTACAATTTGATTTCTTTTTCTTGTTTTTCTTAATAAAAATAAAGTGTCATGTCAACATATATAGAAAAACTTTAAAAAGATACTAGAAAAAGGTTTAACATTTCTCAAATTTAATACTGGTGGTTGGTAAGTATGGACAAGATGGCTCGACCTACCCTAAAAGAGATAAGAAGCACAATTAAATAATAATAATAAAAAAAAAATAAAAAAAAAAATAAAAAGAAGAAGAAGAAGAAGTAAAATATAACTGAAAATGATGTTTTGATGATTATTCCTGCACTGGAAGTTCTATCTTGATTAATGATTTGATTAGACATATGTTCAATGGGCTTTTGAAAATGCGTTCTATCTCTGTACTGAATACTGGAATAAGCCAAAGGGGGTGCGGATGATTATCTTTGTTCTATATTATAGTCACTAATTAGATCCTTAAAACATATTAAAATCAGTGTTAATTATGTCCCGAGGTTCTTATTAAAAAAAAAAAAAAATGATATTTTACCATCCAAAGATGCAACTATTAACTTTTTTATTTTTTTTTGTTAAAATTTATTTTAAAAAAAAAAAAAAAAAACACAAAATCAGATCCTAATCCATTTACATGATTTTGTGATTTTTTGTTTAGTAAAAATAAATAAAAAAGTTAATAGTTGTGTCAATAATAATGTCATAAGATGTCAACATATCATATCTCTATTCAAAAACACCATATTATGCTGCTAATTTCCGTTTGCATTGATAACCAATCTCACACCGAAATTCTTCTCTTAAAATAAATTACTCTCAATTTCTACTTTTTAAATTTAGCTTATCTCTACCTTAACATAGACAATTTCCGTTTAGGTGATTAATTTTGCTTCAAGATCTCTACCATTATATTATTTTTAAGTTATAATTTGGGTGAGAAAATCTATATACCATACTTTTATTTAATTTTTTATTTCACTTTATTGATATAGCACTATCAATCAACCATTGAATCAGTTCTTGTTAATAAATAAAAAATAAAAAATTTAAGAACTGATTAACCGTGTCAGATCAACAAATAGTATCTCTATGTGTAATGTTGAGGGCATGTTTAAATCAAGAACCTATTTAAGTTTTGTAAAAGTTTGAATTCTTTGGATTTATTTCATTCAAAAGATGTAGAAGCTTTTGCTCATGGAGGCTTTGACCTACCATGACAGAGATAAGAGTTAAGCACAAAGAAGTAAAAGATAACACGATGAAAATGATGCATGTTTTGGTAAATTGATTAGACTTAGACACATGTTCTATCTTAATGATAATTTGAGTAGACATATGTTCAATATGCTTTTGTTAATGTGTTCTATATATCTCTCTGCTGAGCACTCAAATACTTCAAAGAGATGCCGATCAATGACTATCTTTGTTCTATATTCTAATGATTGTGTTAACTCCCTTAAACAATATTAAAATCAGCCTTATCTCCAGCTGTTCTTCTTTTTTTTTCTTTGTTTTTGACAAATTGACATTATGTCCTGCTGGTTTATTCAACAATTAACAGTGGACCAGTGGTAGTATATGAAATGACCGAAATGGTCATGGCCAGGGGGTCATGACCCTATCGATAATAGACTAGAAATTAACTGTTGGCCTTAACGGTGTGGATTGCATCAAGTCATCAACTAAGAATAAATGGGCAGTATTAGATCTCTCCTTCTTCTTCTTCTTCTTCTTCTTCTTCTTCTTGTTTTTTTAATTTTTTTTAAGTACAAGAAAAAAGAACAATTTAAGGAACTAAAAAAGTAGAGGAGGAAGCCGTTTCAAAACAGGAAGGAGAGACAAAAAAAAAAAAAAAGAGAGTGAAAAAGCAGCTAGAATGACATCTGATTACAATCCAATTTATCACGTGATGAACACAAAAATTTATACTTGAATCGACAAGACTAGTTAGGCATACTTCAGTATTAGATCTCTCTAGTTAGGCGTAAGTCCACCTTCGGAGCTAGCCTTGTCCAAAATGCATGTATCATCTAGAAAGGCATCACAAAGAAATTAAACTGTTTGGTGCCAACACGTACGTGATCATGACATGATGGAACATTGATAAATCATAATTTATTTTAAAAGTTGAATTTAATTGGACATAATAAATTAAAATATTTAAACACACTTTTTCTCACCGTAAAGTGTAAGTGTTAAGGTTTAAACTTAAAACTTCGACTTTAATACCATCTTAAATTATTAGTTATTTTAAAAGTTTGATCAGATGAAAAATAATGAATTTAATAATTTAAATTAATATTTTAACAGAAATGTTCTCTTAGTTGGGTTTACTCCAAGGTTGTATATGCCAAAAAAATTTGTGTAATATATGCGTCAATAGGGATAGAGATCCGATGCAATACTCATGTCTTATTCAATTAATGTAATAGGGCAGGGATATGTGAATGCAGGAAATTGTCTTAAATATTTGGGTATGTGTCCACACAGCTAAAACAAAAGAGATTCAAATTATTCGGACACCTACTCGAACATGTGAGTCCCTCCTTTAGACTCACACACCCTAGCTGTCCTATTGCAATGCAGTAGAGCATAGGTATTATGTTGGATCTTAATCAATACATGTAACTTTCTCGAGCCAATGCTATTTCTTGTAGAGCTTTTTGAGAGCCCTTTCCTTTCCTTTCCTTTCCTTTCCTGGACTTTGTGTTCCTTTTTACGTCTCTTTCCTTCTCTACCTTCCACTCCATCTCCTCAATGCAACCATGGAGCATCAATCCATTGAGTTAGACAATCTCATTATTAGATTTGGATTGTAATAGCATTTTCATCTCAACTCGATCCCACTCATCATATTATGCTGAAAGGTGCATGTCAAGTTTAAATTGCGTTGATGTATGGGTACGTATAAAATTATATAGGTCATTTAATCAAATGTGTCAGACTCCTGACTCTAACTCTTTAATTTTATATTAATTGAATTTGTGTCAAGTTTGTAGGTCATGTCAAAAATTACCAATCATTATGTTGCATGTCGGGCTCAAATATTTAATTATGATGATTAATTTCAGTGTTTAATATTCTCCAAAAGATCTTTAATTATGTTGACTGGTCATATCTCTCTAATTAACTTCTTACGTACTAAGCTAGGCACTCTAATATCTTTTGCCAAATTGTGCAATTACGTGAAGGGTTATTCCATGGCATCGGTAGTGGAGTCTGGATTTTTTTACGTAAAAAAAAAAAATGCCTTTATTGACGTTTTAATTTTGACATTTATATAAATGTCAGGATAATATTTTTTATTGTGACACATTGTCAAAAAATGTCAAGAAAAAAGAAAAAATTCCTGACATTTCACAATGTGCCAGAAATGTTAAACTTTCTTGACACATAATTTTATTGGTCAAGAAAATTGTAAAAAAATTTGTGGCTTTTAAATATGTGCCAGAATATTATAATTTAATGTCATATAATTTTAAATTCCTGACATTTAGACATATGCCATGAATATTTTTGGCAAAATTAAAAGCCCGCCTAATTCTAATTCTGTTTTCACGATTCAATCAGTTTTCCTTTACTAACTGATGCACACGTACGCATTAATATAATTTTTTTCCTATCTTTTTGCTCATTTTCCCCTCATATCTCTCATTTTCCCCTCATATCTCTCCTTCATCTCCCATAAGTAGCATTATTTGTTTTTTTTTTCCCCTCATATCTCTCCATCTCAGTACTGATCTCTCTCTCTCTCTCTCTCTCTCTCTCTCTCTCTCCGAATGCAGCGCTGCCCTCATCGACTCGATCTCCTCCCTTGAACTCCATCGGTATGTTACCCTCTCTCTCTCTCTCTCTCTCTCTCTCTCTCTCTCTATCTTCCATACAAGTCATCTTTCAGAGAATGATAAACTATTGATGATTTTTATTTAGAGTTTTCTTATTCTGTGAGGTTAGATTTAGATAGGGTTTTCGTTTTAGGATTTTTAGAGTAAATTAAAATATGTTATGTTTTGATGATTATTTTAAGAGGAAGAAGTGGAGGAATCGTGATAGACACAAAAGGTTTTATCAATGAGGGGTTTTTTTTTTTTTTTTTTTTTTTTTTTTTTTTTTTTCTTCTTTGGTAAATAGCTGTAGTTTAGGTTATTCATGACTAGTTGATTGGAATTGTAGTAGTTTCTCAGGTTAGACTGCGTGTTTGTGTTCTAAAGGGGTTAGACTGCTTCTTTATCTTCAGTAAAAGAATCCTATATGCAAAGTAATTTATGTAGTGCAAAGAAAAACAAATGAAATGGGGGTATAATGGTGGTTGTTCTCTTATCGATCTCTTATATAATTGTAGCTTTTTAAAAAGAATTTGGGGAGGTGGAAGTTTCCTTACTTTCCCACTGACCCACATTTCAATGTGTTTTGCTAGAAATTAATCATTGAATATTAATCAAATTTAATTATTATGCATCAAGATCTATGAATATTAATCATGCATTGCGGAATTAAGGAGCATTAGAAATCATCATTAGAATGAGAAGTGGGAACGGTAAAAAACTCCTGAAAGCGTTTTGATATATGCTAACGGTAAATGATGTGCTGTGAATTAAGGAACTTTTCCCCTTCTATCATGTTTCTCCTTTGCGGATAAAATTTAACGGTTAAAGATTTGCTGGATTAAAATTTAATATATCAGAGGAAGATCCTTCAAACTACATATATTTTCTATCGCGTTATGCCATACGTACGGAGAAATTTTCGTACAACTCAGCTTGTAAGAGATTTATTTCTTAACTATGTATAAATATATAGTTAAAATATTTATCTATTTATTGTTAAATATCTATATACAGCTAGTTTTTTTTTTTTTTTTTTAATTTACATATATATATATATAGAGAGAGAGAGAGTCTGATTTGCACATGTTGGATTGATGGGTCATGGGTGTATATGACAATTTGTTCAATATGTGTACGTTGAACTATTTTATAATTGACATTCATTTTATTTGCTACTTTCTACTGTCTTAGACTAATGTGCTTCATATGAAAATGCAGGAATGAGAATACATGTTGGGGAATATTTTGCAGACAAAATGCAAGGACTTGGGATATACACCTTCAAGAATGGGGAGACATAGTCCGGATTGATTAAAAATCTAACTAAATTGTAATATCCCAGATTTTTATTAGACATAATAATATTAAATATATATATAAATAAAAAAATAAAAAAAGAGAAGCAACAACTTGCACGGTAAATTGTTCTTTTTCTTTATTATCTCTTCTTCTCTTCTTTCTTTTCTTAGTCTTCTTCCTCCTTCTTTTCTCTTTCTTCTTTCCTTATTATTTCTTCTTTCTTCTGCCCAAGACACGAACAGAGAGAATGAGAGAATAGAGACGGAGAGATGAGACCGAGAGATTGGGAGAGAAGGAGAAACGGAGATAGAGAGAGATTTGTTGAGGGAGAGATGCAGACGGGAGAGCGAGAACCCGAGAGAGATTGAATGGAAGAGAGATGAAGCGGGAAGAGGCCGTGACCCATCGACCCAGGTGGCGCGATTCCGGTGGCCAAAACCGAAATCCGGCGAGGCAGGGAGAGGTCCGGCGAGCCGTGAAACCAGAGGAGGCCGTGCCTCCATGGGTCATCGGAGGCGCGATTTTTGGCGGTTCCGGTGGCGATTCCGGTGAACCCGTGACTGAGTGACCCGTTGACCCGAGACCCGGTGGCTTGAAGGCTGATTTTTCGGCGAAACAGAATTGGGTTTATGTGAGTCGTCGTCTGAGGTGATTTCCGGCGATTTTTGGGTGATTTTTCCAGTGGATTTTTGTGGAAATCCTTGTGGTAGAAGCTCGACCCCGACGCTAATTTCAAATCCAGGTAAGGGAACACAACCTAAAAACCCCGGCAAAATTTTAATAAGACTTTTCAAAAGAAAAAGTCGGGAATTTTTCCTAAACACCTTTATTCATTTATATTAATTGTCTAATATTTTGTCATGATAATACTCTTATTATCGAATGTGATTGAGAAATCATGTGATTATATGATATCAAATGTATATGTGTTGTATGATGATTTCATGAGATTTTGGTATAGTTGTATTTGTGCACCATATTGTATATGTTGCATGTGCTCCATGTGAGCGGAAAATGATGGCATCATCGTAATTACATGTGCATATATTACACACACAGTTTTGCCCCACGGCTGCATCGGGTGTTGATCCGGATTCGAGTAGGGGTAGCATGGCAACCACACCAAAAGTGTGGGCTATCAGTCGGGGGGTCTTTACCTAGGGAAGTTCCTAACCCGACGGCTCTTCTCTGTGACGACAGGATGAGCGTTTTGGTCCTTTGAGATCGGTCCCCGTGGATATGCCAAACGTAACGTGCGCCGCTCACGGTTAAGTAGCGGAGGTGAGCCGGTGGAGGGTAAAACTGACACACTGTATAAATGATTCAAGCACCATGCTGCATTTGATCTATTTGCATGTTATTTAACTGTTTCTTACCTGCTAAATTATTTGAATTTTATTTAGAATTCCTGAAAAGAAAATTTCACTTTTATTGTTGTGATTTCCTTACTGAGTTGTCAAACTCACCCCTTATTTCTCCAAATCTTTTCAGATAACACAGTAAGACGGAGCCATTTCTTTGTAATGGCGTAGACCTCGCTAAAAGCATAGTTCATTGTGGATCGACCAAACCTTTACTTTATGTAGTATGTCTCTTATTGAAATTCATGGCGTTGTAAAGATTTATTATTAGACAGAAATAATATAATATAAGAAGTTTCAATCTATATGTTTTAAATGTACGCTTTCTTTTAAATGGTTTTTAGCACTCAAACTCACGTTTTCCCTTATATCCCAAAATGGGGGCGTGACATAAATACTTTTGTAGCTTATTGATGACTATGGGATTGATCATATTAATTTTTTGTAGCAACTAGTATAGTACTTGGATGTTTCTTAATTAATAGTTGGAATTGTTTGATGCTATTTTGTTATATTAATTAAATATATAATATGTTTTCTCTTGGTTATTTGTCAATTTTGATTATATATTTTATAAGGTTTTAAAAAAAATTGATTATACTGGAATTTTTTAAATTGAAAATCAACTTTCCTGGCACATGATATATGTGCCAGTAAACCAATGGAAACTAAGGTTTAGTGGCACATAAATCATGTGCCATGAGACATAGTTTGCTGGCACCTATATATGTGCCATGAAACATAGTTTACTGGCATATATTTATGTGCGGAAATTATGTTTCGTGGCACATATATATGTGCCAGAATATTGAGTTTCTTGGCACATGATTTATGTGCCAGCAAAATTAATTCCCTGCACATATATCATGTGTCAGAAAATCAATTTTACTGACACATAACTTATGTGTCAGGAAATTTTCCTGACACATAAGTTATGTGCCAAGAAATAAACTTTCTTGACTACAAAGCTACGACGTTAGAGATATGTGAGGAATTAAAAGTCAAGAATTGTTTCTTGACATTTAATACCTACTTCTTGACACATAATAAATGCCAAGAAATACCTTTTATTTTTTTGTAGTAGGGAGCCGAACTAATTTCATGATACTACCAAAAAATATTTCGTGGGAGTTCTTGATGTACGTGCATGTATTATCTTAAGGTACACAAATTATTTAAACAATACAAGTAATTTATGATAAGCTACAACATTTAAGGAATGACTTGCAACAATAAAAGGGTAACAATCAATTAATTTGTTATATATGGAAGTAATCAGTCTGTTGTGGAAGGTATCTATTATGAAAGCAATCAATCATCAACTGTTATGAAAGTTTTTGTTAGATCCAAAATGATCCGGCATCCGCACGTTGGATTGGGCCTTCTCTTTGAACCTGTTAAAGAGGAAGAGGGATTGTCAGTAAGCCACCGGTCCTCTGACCGTAGATACTATATCATTATTCTATTTTCATAAGCTCTTGAATCATTTATTGTTTGATAAAAAGAAAAAAATATTGGCTAATGGGAATTGTCACATCAGTCCAGTAAAATAGGGGTGGGATGAGAATGTAATATATAGCATTAATACTCAATTAAAATACTTCACGTGTTGCCGGGTCCTGTATGTAAGGAAGAAGTTAAAATATTAATTAAATTCACAATTTTTTATTAGCTTAAACTTAAATTAATTTTTTTATTAACTTAAACTTTTAGAATAATTGTAATTTAAGGATACGTTATGAGAAGTGGAAAGTAACTACATTATTCTTGATAGCTTGTTTAAATATGAAAGGAACTGTTCATTTCTACATTTGTGAGCTTAGATAAATAAGAGGCCACGGGACAAAAATTTCTTCCAAACTTCCTCCAAACCAATTTATAAAAATATCATATGTTCATTTGCATGTAAAATGCACATACATTTTTAATAGTAATGACAAAGTTAGAAGAAAATTTATTAAAAAAAAATATGTGCATGCTTTCCACGTTTTATTTTAAAATGTATGTGTATCTTACATGTAAATGAACACATAACATTTTTAAATATCGGATTGGATGAACTTCTTCGGATCCAATTCTTCTATCATGTTGTCTTTGTACACTCTTCCGCTTTAAGAAACTAAATTGATCTTCTAAGAGAGAGGGAGAGAATGCAAAAAACTTGGCTTGGAATGAGCTATTGTTAGAATTTTATCATCATAGCAATTATCCTGTTCTTGTCCAACTGCCAACTTGAGTACACCAAACTGCCATAATGATTGTTGTTAGGTGAGAACTTTGATATACAATTTATACTTAAAGAGCAAAGGCAACAAAATTGAAACCCCCCACAGCAAAAATATAAGATCAATATTCTAACTTCACTAAATTTTACTGGTCAAAATAGTTAAACCTATTTTTCTTTATTTTAGTCATTTAATTTTTTAAAGTATTTTACTGTTCCATTTTAGCATTTTTCTTTACTTTCTTTATATTTCTTTACCATTTTAGTTATCTATTATCACTATTCCATTAATAATTTTTTACTGTCGGTGAGTATTGTTCACTCATCAAATTTTTTTACCAGAATTGCTGGAGGCTTATTTTGAAGCATTTCAACAAATTGACTCATTAAAATAAACCAAAAAAAAAAAAAAAAATATTTTGGTCAGTTTACTCAAAATACTATAAAAAGGGGAAGGTACCAAATTGCCAAATAAATTGTTTTGACGTTCTATTGCATGAAGCACCAGTGGTCTAGTGGTAGAATAGTACCCTGCCACGGTACAGACCCGGGTTCGATTCCCGGCTGGTGCATGAATCAATTTGCGGGGATAGCTCAGTTGGGAGAGCGTCAGACTGAAGATCTGAAGGTCGCGTGTTCGATCCACGCTCACCGCACCTTTCATTTTGAAGCAGTTAAGCCGTTCCTTTTGGATGAATCAATTGGGTCCAGTTTCTCTCCCAAACCCACAGAAGGGAGGCCCAAATTCCAAAGCTAGTTCTGTCGTGGCCGTTTTAGACTTTTACCATCACTATTTTAATATAATATTCCACATCATATTAAAGTAATAAGTTTTTATTTTACTAAAATTATATATATCCTAAAGAGGCAAGGGAAAAAAAAGTATGTGCACAAGTACTTTGTCACGATGGTAAATCACGGAAGTTATGAATATGAATAATATCATTTACAACGTTTTATAAAGAATAATTAAAAATTAGTAAGGCTATAAATTATATTTTATCTAATAATTATCCTACAATGTAAATGTGGTAGTCCAAATTAATAATTAGATTAATTTTTTTAAAAAGAAGAAATTCAAGGGTCGGTTGTTACAAAAATATTTTCTTCCTAAAACACCCGTGTTTTAAAACCAATATGTTTTTAAAATTTGATTATGGATGGGCTTTCTATCATTAAAGCAAGAGTACTACTATAAACTAAATTTTTATCACATCAAATTGACGTGAGAGTCTCAACTAACAATTGGATCCGTCATCATTAAAAAAAAATTTAAAATTAAAAAGTTGATTAAGATTATCATATCAACATTATATATATATATATATATATATATATATATATATATATATATATATATATATATATATATATATATATATATATATATATATATATATAATTTTTAAACTAAAATTATTTGGTCCACTTCGTATGATAAAGCAAAGAGTAGGGCAAAACTGGAAGCATAGACAGGTCGGAAGGAAACAATTTTAGCAAAATCATGATGATAAAAGTCTAAAAAATGTCACTTGAAGTTGAAGATGAATTCTATATAATTAATAAAATAAAAAATCTATATACTTTTAGAAATAGGAGAAAAGGATATATAGTTTATGAGAGATATTGACTTAATAATTTAAGAATAACGTTGACAGTGAGGTGATAGTTTTAAAATGATACATGAATTTCTATCTTCTTCTTCTTTTTATTTTTGATTTTCTATTTTTAAAATTATGCTCCGTTTGTTTCGGCGTAAAATGGTTTCTGTAAAATGATTTCGGCATTTTTCGATGTTCTGTGAGGGTGAAAATAATAGTCAATTGAAAAATTATTTTCGTTTGACCAAGAATGTTTAGTAAATTTCAAAAAATGATTTATGCTTTCTAAAAGCGAAAATCATTTTCCCCAAACGGTAAACGCATACAACCCTCATTTAAACGAAGCAGTCGGCTTCACATTCAAGCAGTCAACCACCACTGGAATCTGGCTGGTGCCGGAATCAGACAACGTCCAGCCACGGTCGCCGGGAATCCGGCCGCCTTTACTAGAATCTGGTCAGCCCACATTCTGACTGTCAAAACAGCCGAATACAGACCTACTGGCCGGGATCCGACTTTTCTGGCTGGATTCCAGCCGTTCTTGCGGGATTCTGGCCGTTTTGTGCCGAATTTCGGCAACTTTCATAGGAATCCGGCCAACCTAGATTTTGGTCGGTGATAGAATCTCATCACCAGCGATTTTTATATTATTTGAAATTAATATTTATATGTTGTGAATAAAAATTGATTTTTATAAGTTAATATGATTGAACGAAAATATAAAAAATATTTGTGATTTTCTACACGTGCCAAACATAAAAAAAAATGCTTTCGACAAAAAATATTTTCTTGAAAAATAACTTTTCTAAAACTATTTTACGACGAAAATTATTTTATGTCAAAACAAACTTAGCATTACACTTTTGCCTTTAAGTTATTTTGTTAATAATTTTAGTTTTTCAAAGTTGAGCTAAAAATCCAGCCCGGTAAAAATTGGTAGTAGGTGTAATTTTGCGTTAGCATTAATTACTCTTGGGGAAAAGCTGATTTTGTGATAACCCCCTTGTCTTTTAAGGAAGTTAAAAAAATGCAAAGTGCGGTGAGCGTGGATCGAACACGCGACCTTCAGATCTTCAGTCTGACGCTCTCCCAACTGAGCTATCCCCGCAAATTTACTCATGCACCAGCCGGGAATCGAACCCGGGTCTGTACCGTGGCAGGGTACTATTCTACCACTAGACCACTGGTGCTTCATGCAAGTAACCGTCAAAAAATATAATCCAAACGTAAAAAATAACAGGCAATACTATGATGTTTATGACAGCGGAAAGCATATATCGACACCTGGGCAAACAATTTGAATGTGAGGCGAATTGATATCGACAAATAAATTATGTTTGACACCTTCCCCTTATATTTATTTTTGCTGTTGGGGGGAGGGGGGTGGGTTTCAATTTCGTTGTCTTGATGTTTAAGTATAATATTCATACCAAAGTTCTCACCTAACAACAATAATTTTTATTGCGAATGTGTAGCATTATGGCAGTTTGGTGCACTCAAGTTGGCTGTGGGACAAGGACAGGATGATTATTCATTGACTGGTGACAATGGAATATGTCATTCAAAGGTTCTTTTCTTGTACTGGTAAGTGTTGGTACTCATGTCATTCCATGACAGGCAGCACTTGATCTTCTTCTGTTGAGGAATGCACAGCTTTGAGAATGAATTGAATTCAGTAGACATATTCTTAAGGATATGACCTTTTCAATACTATGTGAATGAGTGTATAATTACCAAAATCTTTAAAGATAATATACAATGTTCATGAGTGTATGATTACCAAACACAAAACCAAGCAGAAAAGAAAGCATGTTCTGTAAGATTTTCACTCTCTCTCTCTCTCTCTCTCTCTCTTAGCTGAACAATTTAGTTCCTTAAAGTGGAAGAGTGTACAAGTACAACATGATAGAAGAATTACATGATGGGCATTATGATTATAATTCAAAGCAAAATCTTTAATTATCACAAAAAATGGGCTTGCATGATATGTACACACACTAACATGTCTAACTACTTCCACCAACAAATAAATGTCTTCTACAATGTCCAACCCCAATTAAAATGAATGAATATGTGAAGAACTGTGCAAGAACAAAACCAAAATCCTCGATTACCCAATATTGTGTTGCTTCAGAGCTGATAGAAGAAATGACTCTCAATTGTCCATTCAGGATGCAGATTCACCTACCCTCCACCATACTATTGGACCAAGAGAGAGACATGACTGAAGAGTGGGAGTGCCGGATATCTTCAAATGTTGGATGTGATGAAGAGCCAAAATTTCCTGGAATCACAGACCATCGACCCATGGATTTCATTCTTTGGAGCAAATATGCATCCATATCCTCATTTTCAACCTCCTCCTCGAACCCATTTTTCCCCTCCAAGACTTTCACTACTTGTCTCATGGTTGGCCGGGAGCTTGGGTCGGGGTAAGCACACAACAAGCCCAAGTGAAGCACCCTGTCCACTTCTTCCTCATCAAACTCCCCTCCAGCCTTCAATCTCTCATCAAGGGCATTCAATAATTGCCCTTGTACCATCAATTGCCATGCCCAATCAACCAAAGGTGGCTTCCCTTCCTCTATAGGCCTCCTCCCACACATGACTTCTAAAATCAAGACACCAAATCCAAACACATCGGTTTGAGCTGATGCCCGCCCGTTCCTAAGCACTTCGGGCGCCAAATATCCGATGGTCCCGACCACTCTAGTCGTGCTAGGCACTTGACCATGGTCGTGCATTCTGGCTAGTCCAAAATCCCCCAGCCTTCCGTTCATATCCTTGTCAAGTAACACATTGCTGGCCTTAATGTCCCTGTGAAGGACTCTGGCTTCCCACCCCTCATGTAAGTACAAGACTGCTGAAGCTACATCTTTCAAAATCCTTATCCTGTCTTCAAAGCTCAGCATCTCACTGTTATCACATTCAAACACCCACTTGTCCAAACTCCCATTTTCCATGTAGTCATAAATCAACAAGAAGTTCCCCTTCTCTCTCTTGCACCACCCTCTCAACCCCACCAAACTTCTATGCTTCAATCTTCCAAGGCTTGAAATTTCAGCCAAAAATTCTCTCATCCCATCATTTTCATGCGAAATGCATTTCACTGCAACCTCTGCCCCTCCTGCTAAAACACCCTTATAGACCTTCCCATTCCCTCCAGTTCCAATCACATTTTCTTGTGAGAATTCTCTTGTGGCCGCCTCAATTTCTTTATAAGTCATTCTGTGTGGCCAATACTCCAATTCCCATTCTTCCATTTCCGCTCTCTCCCTAGCTCTCCTTCGCTGCCTCTTGATCGAGAACAGAGCAAACAGAGCACAAAGACCAACACCGAAGAAACCTCCCACTGTGATTCCTGCAATGAACCCTTTCGATCGAAATATCGAACCCTTTGGAAGAACAAACGATGGCAAACCCGTGGTTACCAACTTTTCGCTTAACGAGAAGTTGGAATTACTAAAGCTCCAAGCCAAAATCTTGTGACTTTGAACTAACTGTCCAGTAGCACTAGTAAAGCCAACATACATTTCCTCCTCAAAAACCTCAGAAAGATTAAGAGAAACATTCAACAAAGGCTTCCGAGGTCTTTTCATGCCTGCCGGAGCCATAGTAACATTAATCAAAGAATCTGAATAGTCAATCCAAACTTGGTAATTTTCACCACTGTTGAGTTTCAATTCCTTGAATGTCTTCTCATCACCAGTATTGCTGCTGTTGTCGCTTCTTTGGTTGTCGAGCCAGTACCCGGCATCGTGTGCTGCATTTGATTTGAGGGAGTTCACGTCGATTCCAACGTGGTTGGCGTTTATGTCATCGAATTCTTGATTCTTAAACAGATCAAACTCAACACCGAAGACATGGACATTGGGATCCCCGTTGTTGGTTAAGTTGAAAAGGCCTAGATGTTGAGCTGAGCTCGCGCCTTCGATGCCAGTAACGGGCGTAAAAAGGAAAACTATGCCATGCCCAGGCAGAGTATTCTTGTAAGGAACCATGGAGAAGATGAAAGAGGTTGAGAAAGGATATACATAAGAAGAGTCTGGCCTTTTAGTGCGGATCTTTTCTGGGTAAAGAGCACGGCCGATTGAGAAAGATGTTTTGTTAGTGAGCGTTAGAATACGAGATTCAACGGTGGCCAGGCCATAGAGTAACATATCGGAGGAGTTGAAGCCATTGAAGACGAAATCAACAGCCGATATGGATTGGAAGAAGAGGAAAACGGGCAGCAGAAAGCATAGTAGGAGAGGCTGTTGGTGTCTATGCTTCTTCATGATGGCAGAATTGAAGAAGAAGACGCTGTCACGAGGAATAGCTAGAAAAACCGAAACAGGGAATTAATGGAAGAGAGATGAGCTGGTGGATCTGGAAGAAAGATGATGTGTTGTTGAATTTTCTTTCGTCAACTTTCATATATTCATTGGATTTTTATATTGTTGGTCAGAATTGAAGGTAGGTCTGAATCAAACATTTTTTGTTGAAGATTTATCAAGTGCAGTGAATGGCAAAAGTGACAACTTTTTTACTTTCCCAAACGGAAGATGGTGACTACAAATAAAACATCTCAAATTAAACATGGAGTATTTTTTTATTTTTTTTTATCATCAAAATAAAAATATTAATAAATACCCAAAACACAAAATATTCCTAAAAATCATAAAAATAATTTTTACTTTTATATCACCTTTTTTTTTTTAATATATATATATATATCACAAATCCTAAAAAAGAATATAAAAAATTAAAAAAAAAATAATAATAAAAAAAAGACAAAAAGGGTTAAAAGGGAAAAGCTGGTGGTTGGCATAGCTGCCAGGCTAGTAGAGATAGGCATCGGGAATGTGAACTCTTGGCTTGACTGTCGGAGAGGTTTCTTGGAGTTTAGACTTTGTAGAAGAGTCAAAGAGAAATTATTCAACACAGAATTGGAGGTAATGCTAGCACCGTCTAATAATGCGGATTTCTAGATTTTTTTTAATTTAAAAAATAAATAAAATATTTGAAAATATCCTTATAATATTTTGAGAAAACTACACACAGCTATCTTAAATTATTGTATAATTGTCGACCTTCATCCAAATTATCAATTGTGTTAATTTTATTTTTTTAAATTAATAAAAAATGTCAATGTCTCTGTAACGACAAAAATGTCCTTCATAAAAATATTAATATTAAAAAAAAACTAAAAAAAATTATTAATAAAATCTAAAATAACAAAAATTTATACAAAATAAAAAACAAAATAAAAACTGATTTTTCTTTCTTCTTTTTTTTCGTTTGTTTTTTTAAAATTTTTTTATATAATTTTTATTTTTTTAAAAAAAAAATTCATTCATTTTCGTTTTTAAAATTTTCACTTTTTTCTAAAAATAAAATAAATCATTGTCTTTATTTTTTTAAATTTGTTTTTTTTTTAAAAAAAAAAAAAAAAATTACTTTTTGTTTAAATTTGTAAGGTCATTTTTGTCTTTTTATTGGTCTTAAGGGAGACATTGACATATTTTAGTAGTTTGATGGGAGATATTGATATAATTGATTGTTTATGAGAGACATTAACAATTGAGTGATAATTTAAAGGAAATATATATACTTTTTCTTAGTATTTTTATTAACCTCATCAAATTTTACTAGTTAAAATTATTAAAAATCTATTTTTTTTTTCTATTTTTTTAAAGTACGCCTAGCACTCTTTTTATTTTAACTATTTATTATCATTATTCTATTTAAATCATCTTTTTCAAAAGGAAAATGATGGGATCTCCACTCCACACATACTAAAAAATGTACTATCCATTCAGATAAATAAATGGTCTCTAATATTACTTGTGGTATGGATGTGCTCAAAAATACAATCTACCGGACAGCTCTAGATTGAGTTTTGGTTTATCCTAAAATGTCGGAAACTTCACTTGATTTTTCTGAATTTTTATTATTACGTGTAATCTCTTTTTTAAAGTTAAATTTTTTTTAATAAAATATATCAAACTTCTAATTTTTTGCAATGTCACTCATCTAAATCGTAACGGAGGGCTTAAAAATTACCAAAATACCATTAACTTTTTTTTTTTTAATTAAGAATAAATTTGAAATATTATAAAATTTTCTGGGATATAAAAGTCAATTGATGTTTGATTTAACTCCAAACACTGATAGACGGGTGACATTGCAAAAATTTAAAGTTAGATACACTAAATTAAGAATTTTGTAACTTTAAAAAGTATTGCAAATTTTATAAAAGTCTGGAAGGATTAAGTAAAAAATTTCTTAAATTGTTCGTTTTGGACATATTTTCCTTTGTTAAACAAACTTTACTTCCACCAAATCTCCTTTCTTTTCTTTTTTTAACAAATTCCATTCTTATTAGAATAAACCGCAACAATAGCTGGGATCAAAATATAAGGACTATAAGTTTCCTGAGAACAATATCGTAGATTCAAGGAGGAATTTCTTCCATCTAGATTGTGTCAACAATATGGGTGACAACCTCTCATGCTAAACCATAAGCTGTTGAATTAGCCCCTTGTTTTATGTGAACTAGGTTTGTCATCCGGAAAGACTATATGCTCGATTTTATACCCTCCACTAGAAGTCCATATCGGCTCATGTTGGGCGATTCTGTCGTCCATTCTTTTACAATTTGTAAGGTATCTCCTTCTAGACAGATATTAAAAAAATCCAACTCCTTACAAAACAACACCGCTTGAAAGGCTGCCATTAAGATAGTAACATTCTTAACTTTTCAAACACATACGTCATGTAATTTTGTTTTTATAAGGTAGTGCTAATTGACTACGACCATCTTATAACTACAGTTTTTTTTTTTTTTTTTTTAATTTAATCTATTAAAATAATATGTATCTTAAAAATATACTAATTAATCTAAGAGAAAATTCACTATTATAATAAAGTAGTACATAGATTGACCGTGAAAAAACACTTTTTCTCCTTAAAAAGTGAGAAAAAAACGAGAAGCTGAGGCGATGCGTCTATATCTCGCCAGCTGTTTTGATAAAGTCTCTGTCTCTCGATCCGTGTGGCTCCAGTCTTTCTTTATAGAAGGTGAAAGTAGGCTAAAAGAAAGTTCAAACCCAATTGGGATAAGAACGCAGCAAGGCGGCTGGCTAAATCTAAAACCAATTACAAACAGAGACTTTATGAAAAACCACGTGGACTTGAAATTGAGGAAAATCCCATTGATGTGGTGTACGTGTGTAAACGCTGTCCCATGACAAAACATTAGGGCAAGAAAAACCCAAGCTCCCATGCATGCCTCTGTACAAAACGTGTCAAAATGCAAGAGATTTAGCAGCCAGATATATATAAATATATATAAAATATCAACAAAACTCAGAAATACACCAAACTTAGACCAGACTTGTCAACCAAAATTATTACGTACAGAAGACTTGAGAGACATACTGAGGTAGCAAGATTGAAAATTAACTTTAAGTTCAGAGAATAAGCAAACCGGAGAACTCTAACAACTCTTTTTCTCCTCCTGTGCCAATTAGTAAAACAAGGAATTATATGACATCCTTGATTTACTTCTAGTCTTCTGCTCCTTTTATATGATTAGGTACAAGTCCTTCAATTCGTAATTTTCTCAAACTCGGCGAATCCTTCCTGTTCCGGCCACCTGTAAGGATGCTTTAAAACAAAAATTATCCCCTCAAAAAGGAAGATGCATGCCAAAGTCCAATAGTGTTAAAAGAAATGCAAAAACTTCATTTATAACTTTTGATCTTTTATCACTTTTGAAATAAAGTGCTCAAATTTTAAAATGTGTCAATTTAGAATATTCATTTTTCAATTTTTTTTCAATTCCAACTCTCCATTAGAAATTTCTGTTAAATTCTATCAAAATTTCAAAAATACCCACGTGTTTCCTTTTTTTTAAAAAAAAAATTATTAAAAAATTTCAAAGATTCAGGCATGGATATTTTTGCAAATTCCGTTAAATTCTAGCCAACACCTATATCCTTGAAATTTTTTTTTTTACTAAAAACAATTAAGGGTATTTTAGAAATTTTGACAAGATTTAACGAGAAATTCTAATGGATTGTTGAAATTAAAAAAAAAAAATTAAAAAATTGATACCCTAAATTGATATTTTTTAAAATTTGGGTACATTATTTCAAAAGTGATGAAAGATCAGAGGTTATAAGTGAAGTTCTTCTAAAGAAATAACATAAATAAGGGAAAAATATATATTAGCTCCCAAAAGTACCAAGACTTGTACTCCGACCCCCCAAACTACTAACTCCATTTTTTTTGGCCCCTCACAAAAAACAAAATAAGATTGAACGCATATCATATGGTATGATTCCCCCTCCTACTTCCTCACCTTCGTCGGTCGTCATCACAATTAATTCTTTGAAGCTACCTTCGGTTCCTCGTCACTTTCTTTGAAGCTGAGGCTTCCAGAGCCAAACCGTAAAAATGATATCCACTCCTTTTTGCAGACTTGCTTTACCTAAAATGTATTATTTTGGAGTCCTTTAACAGGATATCCATGGGCTTATAGCCATATATTTTTTTAACGCTTTTTAGAGGATTTAGTTGCTCTCATGGCTGAACTTACAATTCATTACCTGTAGTACTGAGTTGGACAGTTGGACTTGATGGTGGGGTGAAAATGTAAATCTTAGGATTTGGTGGGTATCATGTGGATGTGTTTGGTTGGAGAACTTTGACCACCACGCAATCTCCTGATCTTCTGGCTAACCAAATGTTGTCTGAGAACATACTAACCAACGACCAACGTACTCTCCGTAAAATATGAAAAGAAGCAGAGAACACTAAAAAGTATATAAATTCTTCGTCATCACATGAGAAAGCTCATGTAATATGAATCACGGTCACCTGAGTAACCTTTAGCAAGAACAAACAAGCCATAAAAATATAATCACAAACCTTTGTTTCATTTACTATTCTTTTCAGTTCGACGGCGTTGGTCTCATAATTAAATTCCTCTTACAAATAAGACTGACTTGAATAATTTGATTATGAGGGGAAGGAGAATACAGATGTACAAAGTGCAACCGAAACGAGGGTGGACACGGTGGAGTACTGCTCTTCACAAGGTCACGCCCAAGAGCTGAGGAGCGTCCGAGTGATTCACCAGCCCGGTATCTCATTATTATCTTCCTTTGATAATCTTTTGTTAAAAGGATAATTTAATGATTGATTGACCATGTCATATTAATACAAATTATCTTCACATGGTCCATGTGTGGTTCATGTGGGGCCCACACATGGACCACACTCCATTGTGCCTTGGTGTTGTGTCATTGTTGTGTTGTGTGAGTGTAAGGATCATTCCCCATCTTTTAATTGTCAGATTACTTAATGTCTAAGTTTTTCCCTTTCTATAAATATCAAACTCATGCACTTCGATTCATTACGTGCAATACAACATAAACAAAGAACTCTTCTCTTCTCTCTTCATATCTCTCAAATCTTTTTCTCTAAAACAATGCTGATACCCAATAGATTTCTCTGAGAATGCTCTTTTCCTTTGACGACAGCGATAACAAGCTCCCGGGTCAAGTCCAAGTAACATTGCCAACATCCCCCGTCGAGATCTCGATCCGAATTATATAAATAGACATGTGCAGATTACTTAAATCAGCTAGATTAACGACTATAAATGTATTTAGTTAGTATAAGAGATATAATAGTATAAGGGATATAATAGTAATAATAAGACTTTAGACTTTTGTTAGTTAAATAGTTGAGCTTTTGTTAGTTAGTTAGCAGATATAAGTTGAGAGTATAAAAAGCCCAATGTATGGGAAAAAAAGGTTATCGATTGTATGAAGAGTTTTGAAACTGTTCCTTGGAGCTATAAGGGAAGAGCTCGAATCTCCCTGTAATGGAGTCCTGCTGAACTCGAATCAGCCTATCTTTCAATAATTCAATACAATTTTATTTCTTTCTCTACCCATTTCTAATCTTCCATCACAAATATATCTACAAAAATTCCAAAAAGAAACATTTTCATTACAATGGTATCAGAGTCGTTTGATTCAACAATGGCGACAATTAGAAGAAATATACATCCAAGCTGGCAACAGGATCAAAGGCAATCCATAGAGCACACTTGGAGTGCAAGAAAGAAGGAATCGGAAAGTCCTGTAAATCAGAATGAAAGACACGCAAGAAATCCAAGAATGCAATTCCAAAACACGTATTCTGACGAAAGAACGAAAGACAAAATGAAGAAGAGGATCCTCACTAGCGGCAGCAACAACATTGTTATGAAAAAAGAAGGTTTGGCAGAAGGTATGATGAGGATCAATGAGAAAGAAACCAACAACCCCGCCCTGCAAGATTGGAATTTCCAAGATTTACAGGTAAAAATCCTAATACCTGACTTTTTAAGGCAAACACGTTCTTTCAATATTATCAAACTCCAGTTTGGGACCAAATTCCCATTGCTGCATTTCACATGAGAGGGGAAGCTGCCGTTTGGTTTGGGGACGTTGAACGATGGGGGTTGATTGGCAATTGGGAATCATTTGTTAGCAAATTGAAGTACCAGTTCCGAAAGGAAATACAAGAAGAACAGGAAGAAATTCAAAGACTTCGTGAAGCAGATTACCAGTTCCGGAAGGTAATACAAGAAGTAAAGGAAATGCAAAAAGAAGAGGAAGCAAACCAAAAAGTGCAACAACAGATTTTACGAAGGAGGCAAATTGATGAGGAATTATGCCAGGCTATGGAGAAATTGCGTGAGTACTTCAGCAAAGGGGACAACTGTGTTGTGAGTTCGCAAGATGTTACACAAGAAGATGCAATCGAAATTCCTAATTTACTGAAGAGCAATGACCAGCAAATGGTGACATGCAAATTGGACTATGTTCTTAAGCCTATGCTATATAAAGATGAAATTCTAGGGAGAAGAGAAATCAGGAATTTTCAAGAACCTGAAGAAGAACAAGAATCAGGGGATTTTCGAGAACCTGGAATTTTGGAGGATGGCATAAACAAATTTTCTGAAGAAAGGACAATTGGAAAGTTTGAAGAAATTTATGGTAAGGAAATTCAAGAAGCAAAAAATGGGCAAATGAAGAACGGTGAATTTCTTGACCCATATCCAAAAATCGAAACCATGGAGTTGAAGAAGGTACATCCGGTTCTTAATGTCTAAGTTTTTCCCTTTGTATAAATATCAAACTCATGCACTTTGATTCATTACATGCAATACAACAAAAACAAAGAACTCTTCTCTTCTCTCTTCATATCTCTCAAATCTTTTTCTCTACAACAATGCTGATACTCAATAGCGTTCTCTAAGAATGCTCTTTTCCTTTGACGGCAGTGATAACGAGCTCTCGGGTCAAGTCCACGTAACATTGCCAACATCCCCAGTCGAGATTTCGGTCCGAATTATATATATAGACATGTGCAGATTACTTAGATCAGCTAGATTAACAGCTATAAATGTATTTAGTTAGTTAGTCATATTACTTAATGCCCAAGTCTTTCCCTTTGTATAAATATCAAACTCATGCACTTTGATTCATTACATGCAACACAAATAAAAAACAAATAACTCTTCTCTTCTCTCTTTACATCTCTCAAATCTTTTTCTCCACAACAATGCTGATACCCAATAGGGTTCTCTGAGAATGCTCTTTTCCTTTGACGGCAGCGATAACGAGCTCTCAGGTCAAGTTCAGCAACATTGCCAACATCCCCTATCGAGATATCGGTCTGAATTATATATATAGACATGTGCATATGTCTCGTAGTACTGGTCCTTTTAAAATTTTAAAGCGAGTTGGTCCAAATGCATATGTCATTGATCTGCCATCACATTTTGGTTACCACTCTACCTTCAATGTTGAGGATCTAGTTGCTTACAAAGGTTATTTTAACCCCTCCAATGATCGTCTTCTACCTCCATCTGTGGACCTTGACCTTGACCCTGACCCTGTTGCCACCCCCACTCCAGTACCATCTATCACAACACACAAAGATAAAATTGATGTTATTTTAGATGAACAGATTGTGTTTACCATTGATAGAGAGGTGCAGCGTTTCCTTGTTCGTTGGGTAGATCAACCTGATTCAGACTGTGCCTGGATTCCCAGAGAGACACTCCAACAGCTTGATTCAAATTTACTAGAGCTTTATCGGAGTCAGCAGGATCTTCCTCTGCCTGGATCTCCGCACATCCGTTCTGGAGGAGTTGGCGGAGACATCAGATTATGCCCTCCACTCACACGTGTTTATGGCCGTCAGAAGAAGCTTACTCAACCACTTACCTTATGGTTGGTGATAGGTCTTGAATATTGCATATTCAAGCTCCTTAATTTGCTATTGTTAAACCCTTAGCCTCATTGTAATTTAATATTTTGACTTGTTTGAGTGCTTTTAGCATTTTCAAATGATTAATGGAAAAAGACCAAAAAGCCCTCAAGAAATCGAGCTAAATCGGATGAAGATTTTTTTTTTGCCAAAGACCGAAGTCACCCATGTGGCTCCGCACTGCAGATCTACTTCTGCAGTTCTGAAAACTGGAACAAAAGATGGGAATATTTTCACGCACAATTAAATGATGGGCAGCGGCTGTGCAGAAATGATGGGCTCTCCCTGAAGAAATCTTTTGGTCTATAAAGAGGCGTGGGTCCCTTTGTTGGGCAGCACAAAAGAATCAAAACCTTTTTACCTTACCTCACCATGAAGCAACCTTTTCTTCTATAAAAGGGCATCCAACGTTGGGTCTTTTTTGGGAGGTAGCTTGGAGGAGTGACAGTAGCTTAGGAGTAGGAGTAGCTTAGTTTTATAGATCTTTAATTAGTTTAGTTTTTAGAATAGAAACTCATCATGGACTTTTGACCTTTTGGCAGACCTAGAGAGAGTCCCTTAGCTTTCGGGGGTGATGTTCATGTATCAACTTCCTCATATACAACTTCAAACAACAATGGATTATGCATCATCCACCAGTACAGTCAGCAAATTAAGCAGTAGCAATTACTGTCACTCTTCATATATATATATATACACACACTAGGGGAATCAATAAGATGAATGCATAACATTGAAACAAGTGACATTCCATTAAACTTACAAGTAGAATGATTTCAAACGCATCATACTCTAAAGAATGGTGTGTTAAACGGTATCTTTTCGCTTTCAAATTGTTTAGTGTGTTTCCAAACACTGATCGTTTATTTGTTACAAATATGATCTCGACAAGTATCCTGTTTTTTAACAACACATCATATATGTTTCTTGTTTTCAAATTGTTTAGTGTGTTTTAAGTCTATTAAAGTAAAAATTGTGTTTGTGAAAATGAGCGTAGTGCAGCTAATGCTCCGCTTGTTTCGACGTAAAATGGTTTCTGTCGTAAAATGATTTCAGGGAAATCATATTTCTGGAAAATATTTTTTGCTGAAAGCATTTTCCGGTGTTTGGCGCGTACGGAAAAATCACAATTTTTTTTAATGTTTTTATTCAATCATATTAACCTATAAAAATCAATTTTTATTCCAAACATATAAATATTAATGTAAAATAATATAAAAATTACCGAAGACGAGATTCTGTCACTGACCGACAGGATTCTGGCCACTTTTACCGGATTCCGCCATTCCGACTACTATAGCCAGAATCCAAGATAAAGACCGGAATCCTAACAGTTTCGTCGAAATCTGGGTTGGCCGGATTCCGGCATAGAACGACCGGACTCCGGCATACTGGCTGGAATTTGCCAGAACCGCCGGAATCCGGCCGTTCTGGCCATATCCTGCCGGCTGGCCGTTCTGGCCTGATCTGTCCGGCCAGCCTGCCGGATTCCGTCGCCGGCTTCCGGCGACATAGATCGGATGCTGTCAAATTTTGGTACTGGCAAGATTTTGGTGATGGTCGACTGCTTGAAATGAAGGTCGATTGTGTCGTTTACTAGGAGTCGAATGCTTTTAAAATGATTTACGCTTTTAAAAAGTGTAAATCATTTTCCGAAATTTACTAAGGGTTTTCGGTCAAACAGAAATCATTTTTCGATTGACTATTATTTTCACCTCTACCAAACACCGAAAAATGCCAAAATCATTTTCCAGAAATCATTTTACGCCAAAACAAACGGAACATAAGTTTGATTTCGAAAGTATTGCAAATAAGAGGCTGGGTCCCTGTTGCAGATATTCAAACTGTTGTTTTTTCTGTTGCAGTTGCAGATCTTGATAAACCATGGCATCCTATTTTTAAGACAAGTGGCGTTTTTGTTTTGGTTTTTTTTTTTTTTTTTTTTAAAAAAAAAAAGAATCTGCCTTAAAAAACTACAAATAAAAACAAACAGTTTCTTCAATATGAAAACCACTAAGAAACTTTTTGTAGTCTGTTGTAAGTCTAAAACCAAATATTGATATCCTCATATCCCTCATGCGCCATTTCACAAAACTATACGCAACGCAACTGCGCAAGTATTACTTTACCAAAGTTTACACTTAATAGTAAGTATATATTATACGAACCTTTTCTGTAATGCATTTGGATTTCTTTGTTCTAATTTATATATTATTCTTTCTTCAATTATTTTTTTGGTAAATTTTACATTGAATTCAGAAAATGATAGTGGGAAAGAGATTTTCATTATCATCTTTTGTTTTGGTCCTTATTTTTGTTATAATTTATGTTTTATGTATTATTATAATTATTATATCTAAAAGTAGTTTCTTACATTATATATGCCAAAGATGGTAGAAAGAAAATCTATTTGACATGACTTTTTTTATACCTATAAATTTCATTGGAATATAAAAATGTATACGGAAAATAAAGTCAATTTCTATTATATTAGTATTAATTTTGATTGGGTTTTGAAAATTGTGTTTGTAGGGGTCGTGTTCAAAGAGATTGGTAAATAATTTGTTTGTTTGTCTTTATTTTTTGTGATTCTGTGCTTTGGATTCTATTAATTGTTATAATTTTTATATTAATTATTATTTCTATTCTAAAAGTATTTTCTCTTATGTTATATATGTGAATTATGATTGAAAGAATAAATATCTATTTAACAGGAATTTTTCCTATACCTATGAAAAAAAATGTATGGAAAAGACAATAAATTTTCTGTTAGATCACTATTAACTTTGATTGGGTTTTGGAAAATGTGTTTACAGGTCGTGTTCAAAGATAATGGTAAATAATATGTTTGTTTGTCTTTATTTTATGTGTGATTTTGTTCTTCAGATTCCATTTTTTGCCTTATTCTTATAATTTTTAAATTATTTTTAACTTCTATTCTAAAAGTAATTTATGTTACGTTGAAAAAATCTCTATTTGATATGACTTTTTCCTATACTTAAGAATTTCATTGGAACCGGGGAAAGTATATGGAAAAGGCACTTCTTTTCTACATATATTAGTATTTTTTCAATTTTTATTTTTATTTTTTTGGCTTTTTATTGTTTGTGATTATGTTCTTTTGTAAATTTGACAGTAAATTCAAGGAAATGATGGTGAGCAAAATAGTTTACTATGTTGTTTTTGGCACAAAGTATTAACCATATTAATATTATTAATAATTTTAGAGAGAACAAAGTATTTTGTAGTGGAGAGGAAGTGATATTAGGTTGGGATATGATGGATATTTTGTATTGTTTGTTGGGTTTTGTTTATGCTGTTGAGTAAAGATAAAAGTACGTGTTAAGCATTCATCCTCGAACTATCTCTTACCCATTTGCATACAGTTTTTATTTTTTGTTTTTATTTTCGGTTCTAATTTATATATCATTTTGTATTCAAAATTGATTGTTTTTCCTTTAGAAAATTTTACACTCAATTCATGGAAATGATGATGAGATAGGAGAGTTTCCTATCGTTGTTTTTGATACCAAGTTTGACAATCTTTTAGTCAAATTACAATTAACAATTGAGATTTTGGTAGCCAATTAGTTAATTGAGTAAGGGGAAAGAAATTTGTTACTCAAATTACAATTAACAAATATGTCACCATAGAGTGTTGCATCTCCTATGGTTGGGTGTGTTTTGGGAGTAGGGTCTCTTAGATGACTTTTTTCTGTTTTTCGTGGACATCAAATCTTTGATGACCCTGGAGATGGGGACTACATCTATAAGCTGAATCCTGCTGGCTCTCGACAGTTCTTGTTGTAATATATAATATATAAAACTTAACAGAGCTTATAGAGTTGAAATCAGTAGAAGATAAGGCAGAGCAACAAACTGAGAAATGTCATAATTTGAAGCTTGATCGAGATAGGATGACACCAAGGAATTGCAAATGATGTGAAGATTATTTGACATTCTATCTTTATCATTTGTTATTGTAAATACAAACTGTATAGTTAACGTTACAAAGTGTATATGGATACAAACTCTTCTATTTCTATATAAATGACTGGAAAGGTTTTGATCAATATTTTGTTCATATGGACACCATGTTCATGTCTCGATCCATGAGTCTTCTTGGTCGGAGTCTTTGATAAAGCATGCCACAACTTATCAAATGAACATTCTTCTTTTCCCGAGTACAGTAATTCCGAAAGGTTTTAGATTATTTGCCAACGCTGGGGAGTCAATCCCCAAGCATTTTGGTGGAAATCTTCTGTTGCTTCTGAGCTGATAGAACAAATGACCCTCAATTGTCCATTCATGAAGCAGATTCACCTGCCGTCCACCATAGTATTGGACCAAGACAGGGACATGGATGCAGAGTGGGACTGCCGAAGATCTTCAAATGTTGGGTGTGATGAAGAGCCAAAGCTTCCTGGAATCTCAGACCACTTACACATGGATTTCATTTTTCGGAGCAAATATGCATTCATATCCTCACTTTCAACCTCCTCCTCCTCCACCTCATTGTTCCCCTCCAACACTTTCACTACTTGTCTCATGGTTGGCCGGGAACTTGGGTCAGGGTACGCACACAACAAGCCCAAGTGAAGCACCCTGTCCACTTCTTCTGCATCAAACTCGCCTCCAGCCTTCAATCTCTCATCAAGGGCATTCAATAATTGCCCTTGTGCCATCAATTGCCATGCCCATTCTACCAAAGGCGGCTTCCCTTCCTCTGTAGGCCTCCTCCCACACATTACTTCTAAAATCAAGACACCAAATCCAAACACATCTGTTTGAGCCGATGGCCGCCCACTACTCATCACTTCCGGCGCCAAATATCCGACGGTCCCAACCACCCTAGTCGTGCCAGGTACTTGACCATGGTCGTGCATTCGGGCTAATCCAAAATCCCCTAGCCTTCCGTTCATATTCTTGTCAAGTAACACATTGCTGGCCTTAATGTCCCTATGAAGGACTTTGGCTTCCCACCCCTCATGTAAGTACAAGACTGCTGAAGCTAGATCTTTCAAAATCCTTATCCTGTCTTCAAAGCTCAACATCTCACTGTTATCACATTCAAACACCCACTTGTCCAAACTCCCATTTTCCATGTAGTCATAAATCAACAAGAAGTTCCCCTTCTCTCTCTTGCACCACCCTCTCAACCCCACCAAACTTCTATGCTTCAATCTTCCAAGGCTTGAAATTTCAGCCAAAAATTCTCTCATCCCATCATTTTCATGCGAAATGCATTTCACTGCAACCTCTGCCCCTCCTGCTAAAACACCCTTATAGACCTTCCCATTCCCTCCAGTTCCAATCACATTTTCTTCTGAGAATTCTCTTGTGGCCGCCTCAATTTCTTTGTAAGTCATTCTGTGTGGCCAATACTCCAATTCCCATTCTTCCATTTCCGCTCTCTCCCTAGCTCTCCTTCCCTGCCTCTTGATCGAAAACAGAGCAAACAGAGCACAAAGACCAACACAGAAGAAACCTCCCACTGTGATTCCTGCAACAAACCCTTTGGATCGAAATATTGAACGTTTTGGGGGAACAAACGATGGCAAACCTGTGGTAACCAACTCTTCGCTTAACGAAAAGTTGGAATTACTAAAGCTCCAAGCCAAAATCTTGTTATTTTGAATTAACTTTCCGGTAGCAGTAGTAAAGCCTACATACATGTCATCCTTAAAAACGTCAGAAAGATCAAGAGAAACATTTAACAAAGGCTTCCGAGGTCTTTTCATGCCCACCGGAGCCATAGTAACATTAATCAAAGAATCTGAATAGTCTACCCAAACTTGGTAATTTTCACCACTGTTCAGCTTCAATTCCTTGAATGACTTCTCATCATCAGCATTGTTGCTGTTTTTGCTTCTTTGGTAGTCGGGCCAGTACCCGGCATCGTGTGCTGCCATTGATTTGAGGGAGTTCACGTCGATTCCAACATGGTTGGCGCTTATGTCATCGAATTCTTCGTTCTTAAACACATCAAACTCGACACCAAAGACATGGTTATTGCGATTCCCGTTGTTGGTTAAGTTGAAAAGGCCTTGATATTGAGCTGACGTCCCGTCTTTGATGTCAGTGGCGGGCACAAAAACGAAAACTATGCCATGCCCAGGAGGATTATTCTTGTAAGGAATCATCGAGAAGATGAAAGAAGTTGAGAAAGGATATACATAAGAAGAGTTCGGCTTCTTAGCGGGGATCTTTTCTGGGTAAAGAGCACGACCGACTGTGAAATTTGTGTTGTTAGTGAGCGTTAGAATACGAGATTCAACGGTGGCCAGGCCGTACAGTAACATATCGGAGGAGTTGAAGCCATTGAAGACGATATCAACAGCCGACATGGATTGGAAGAAGTGGAAAAGGGGCAGCAGAAAGCATAGTAGGAGGGGCTGTTGGTGTCTATACTTCTTCATGATGCATGGCAGAATTGAAGAAGAGGGCGCTCTCATGGGGGATAGCTAGAAAAATGATACAGAGAGATGAGCAGGTGGTGTTGGATGAGGCTAGGAGGAGTTATTGAACTTAATTTCTTGGTCAACTTTTAGATATTCATTTGGTTTGATTTTTTTGGTCACAAGGGCGGTAGCCGGGTAGTTATCTATCAACATTTTCTTCGTCACAAGTACAGTAAATGGAGATAAATGGCATCAAGACGAATGTGTATTTCCCTGAAATAATCATGGTTCTGTCATGGCATCTGCTCATATTCTTGCCTTTAAGTCCGAAGAGGAATGGTCTTCAAAAGAGCAGTCACTCATTCACATGAGGACAGAATTTGAAAGAGAAGGCAAGGGAAAGGGTGACCACACCTCCCGCCGTCACTCATTCACAGCCCGCTAGCTTAGATGACATTCAAGGATTATGAAGTTGATCAATGCAACCACGTGGCACTGCCATTGTCATCAGCTATATGATCCAACCGTCAAATTGGGTTTGGAGATCAAGGCCATCATTCTTTGACCACGTATACCTATCAAGTGGTGTCCGAACTCCGAAGACTTGAAGGCTAGGCCTTGAAGCCTTGCGCGTAAAGAAAGATGCCTGCCGTGTTTGGAAAGGCAAAGGAGAGAGACGGATGCGACAGTGCACGAGTCCAATGCCGCAGTCAAATAGTCAAATAGACAAACCTCTACAGAGACAGCTTTACAAGGCCCAAATTGAAATTCTATCAAACAGGCTTGGATGAGTCCTACAAACTGAGTTGCTTCCACAATGGACTCCGGGATCAATTTGGCTATGGAGTTTGGACTAAAAAAACACAAAAAAAAATAGTGCATTGGTACCAATAGAAGACCCCCTAGAATGGACCGGGCTATAGGTCCAGATAGGGGAGAGCGCAACCCGCACTCGGCCTTGCCACCAACCCGAGCACAACAAGGGTGCTCCCCGGCCCATGCTGCCTATCTTGCGCCTACGAGACTTTAAAGCTAACAAATTGGAATTTGAATCCTCTTCAATTTAAATGAACTGGAAATGAGTCGATTTTTTTTATTATTATTGTTTTAATTAAGGACCGACTCTTCTTAGTTCATTTGAATCGGAGAAGATCATTTTCCAACATACTGAGCCTTACGGGCATGGGCGTTACACAAACATCAAGGGGGAAGAGTGAAATACATTATTAATATTAATTACTCACTCTCTTGAAGATTCTGAACTATTTATTATTCTTTTTTAATTTTTTGAACCACCAATATCTGAACTAATTGATATTCTGTTTTTGCGTGCTTTCTATTTGAGATCCATGCAAATATATAATGATATAATCAAGAGCTCTTATTAAAGAGTCAATAATAATGATAATAATAGGCCTCTCGATTATTGCATATTCGACGGCGCATTCAACGAACCCCCGAGTCTAAATTCTTTAGTGGCGGCCAGCGCCAGCTGCCAAGTCAGAAAACATTGATTTTCACTTAAAAAATAGGAACAAATGGGCGCCGTATACAGAATTCCTCCAAAATATTTATGAATAACAGGGGGTGGCCGTCGCCGACCCTCTTTGACTAGTGGCGGCCGAGTAATTGCCCGGGCCCCGGGGAGAGGGGCAACTCTCTTTTCTTTTAAAAGTAAAATTGTAATTTTACAAGAAACAGTTATTAGTAGGGCTATAAGCGAGTAAAGTTACTCGTGAGCATACTCGGACTCGGCTCGACAAAGCTCAGCTCGGGATCGGTTCATTTATTAAACAAACAGAGCTTGAACATTTTTTTTAACTCATTTAATAAATGAGCTGAACATGTCAATATTTGACTCGGCTCGGGGTATGATCATGAACAAAGCTCGTAGAAACTCGACTAGGCTCGATAGGCTCGTTCATATATAATAATAATAATAATAATAATAATAAGTAATTAATATATATATATATATGTGTGTGTGTGTGTGTGTGTGTGTGTGTGTGTGTGTGTGTGAAAGTTAAATATTAAAATATAATAACATTTTAAAAACCTAACTAGTAGTTAGGTCTGATTCCATTTGAATTTTAAGAATTAGTAATTACCAAATAGGCAAGCAGCCTCTTCCTCCCTTCTTTCTTTCTTTCTTTCTTTCTTTTTTTTTTTTTTTATCAATTTTGTTGCCTTTGTTTTGGTCGTTGATGAAGATCCAACAGCCAAAAAGAGATGGAGGGAGAGATATATTGTTTTAAGTTTAGGCCTTTAGGGTTTCTTTCTTTTCTGAATTTCTCTCATTTTTGTCATTTCCGCCGCTCACTTTCTTAGTTTCTTCTTGACTCTTTGTTTCTCACCTCGACAGACTCAAGGAGAGTAAATGCTCTCAACCACTCACCTGTTGCATTCAATGAGATTTGATCTCATCTCTCTCACAATTCACAAACGTCTCTAAGACTCTAACCCTTACCGCCAACAGCTTTTCCTCCAGATTCTCTCAACCCCTCTCTCAGCCTCTCTCATCCTCTCTCTGTACCAGTAGATCTTGAGGCTTCACATCTACGATTTTCAGTCAAATCTTGAGCATGAGGACGACAACCCACACCACGATTCGCATGCTTCAGCTTCATCGGCTTATGGGTTGTATAAATATATATATTTTTTTGTTATTTACTCTTTGTTCTTTGTTTAGTCGGTTCGGTTCCTCTCCTGTAGAAAGAACTCTAAGATTTGCGTGCTTTGTCCAAAAATCTCAAAGGCCTTCCGATTTTTTTGGTGAATCTCTTTTTCTCCTTCATCCTTTTAGCCTATCTTCTAATTTTATTCATCTTCTCTCACTCTTTCTTGCCATATCTCTTGCCCTAAGTCTTGGGTCTAAGATAACCGAGAAAGGCAAAAAAAAAAAATCATTTTTTCTCATTTATCCATTTTTCAGAAAATAGAGAGCTTTTTCTTTGTTTGATTAATTGATTTGTTTCAATTGTTTGATGTTCGATCATAAATTGATTTTAGGGTTTTATGACAATTTAGGTTTGATTTATTATTCATTCTGTTTTATTTAATGCTCTGTATAATATACTATGATATTTTTTTTTCAACTCTCTATCTATGTTTGGGTTCTGAGAAATTCTAAAAAAACGATACATTCTGATGTTTCATGTTTATCATTTAGGTATTAATGTATGAACATGATGCTATATAAATTTTTAGGTTTGATTTATTATTCATTTTGTTTTATTTAATGCTCTATATAATATATTATGATTTTTCAGCTCTCTGTCTCTGTTTGGTTTATGAGAAATTCGGGAAAAATAATACATTTTGATGTTTCATGATTATCATTTAGGTTTTAATTTGTAGTATGAACATGATGCTATTTAAATTTTTAGGTTTGATTTATTATACATTCTGTTTTATTTAATACTCTGGATAATACACTATGATTTTTTTTAGCTCTCTGTCTTTGTTTGGGTTCTAAGAAATTCAATAAAAATGATACATTTTGATGTTTCATAATTATCATTTAGGTTTTAATTTGTAGTATGAACATGATGCTATTTAAATTTTTAGGTTTAATTAATTATACATTCTGTTTTATTTAATACTCTGTATAATATACTATGATTTTATTTAGGTTTTAATTTGTAGTATGAACATGATGCTATTTAAATTTTTAGGTTTGATTTATTATTCATTCTGTTTTATTTAATACTCTGTATATCTTTGTGTAACTGTAGTCTATGTTTATTATTGTAATGTAGTTTGCTACCACTCTCTGTCCATGGACGAGTTGATAGTTAATGTAGACGAAGGTTCACTTGATGTGAACCTAAATCTGATGAGTATTGCATCAAATGATGATGATGGACTTACAAGTCTTGAATCACCTGATGAAGATGTTGTCCAGCATATCCCCAGTGGGGAAAGTGCTTGTGCTGCTGAGGAGGTTCATGAGGGTAATGATCCTCAAAAGCATGCTTATGAAAGGAAGCCAAGGAAGAGGACCTCTCCAATTTGGAATGACTTTAAGGAATTACTGCAATCTGGTGTGAAGAAAGCTCAGTGCATTCACTATAAATCTATCATTGGCATTCCTGCTTCGGGCGCCACAACTCAATTTCATAGGCACTTGAATAGCTGCATTCCACGCATAGCAGCTAGCAAGAAGCAGAAGGTGATTACATTTGACTCTGATTGTAGAAATGTGGGCTCCGCATCATGTTTTACTTACGATCATAAGAAGGTACGAGAGCTTGCTTCTCATATGATACTTTACCATGAGTATCCTTTTATGGTAGTGGAACATGTTTTGTTTAACAAGTTTATGAGGGCTAACACTCCTTATTGGCAAAAGATATCACGTGCAACTGCTAAAAGTGATTGTATATCTACCTATGAAATAGAGAAAAAGAAACTGAAAAATTTGTTGAAAAATGTTAACAAAGTAAACATAACTACTGATATGTGGACCTCAGGTCAGAAAGTGTCTTATATGGTAGTTACATGTCATTTTGTTGATTCTTGGTGGCATTTACAAAAACGTGTTTTGAACTTTTTTAATGTCCCACCCCCTCATAGTGGTGTTATAATTGCTGATGCACTTCAAAAGAGTTTCATTGAGTGGGGAATTGAGAATAAGGTATCTACAATAACAGTAGACAATGCAAGAAACAATGATGTGGCCATTCGAATTTTAAAAGATGATTTTTCTTTGAAAAAGACATTAGCTGTTAAGGGACAACTCTTTCATGTACGTTGCTGTGCTCATATTACTAATCTGTTGGTGCAAGATGGTATTAGCCAAATTGGAGATATTGTGGATTGTGTTAGGGATGGTATAAAGTATATAGTTGCATTGGAGGGTAGGTTGAAGCAATTTGCTGAAATTGCAAAGCAGTTACAATTGTCCTATAAGAAACTGATTTTAGATGTTCCTACTAGGTGGAATATCACTTATATGATGTTGTCTACCGCATTAGAGTTTAGGGAGGTGTTCCCAAGGTATGAAGATAGGGATCAAAGCTTTCGTTGGGTGCCAAGTGTTGATGATTGGGTTAAAGTTGAGAATGTTTGTCATGTTTTAGAGGGTTTTAATGAGGTGACAAAGATAGTATCAGGGAGTAATTACCCAACTTCTAATTTATTTCTTCCTGAGGTTTGGAGAATAAGAGATGTGTTGGGTAAAAAATCTAAGGATGCCAATGTTTATGTAAGAACAATGGCAGAAAAAATGTATTTGAAATTTGATAAATACTTAGGGGAATGCAATCTGCTCATGGCTATTGGTGCTATTTTGGATCCAAGGTTTAAGTTGAAACTTGTACAATTTTGTTTCCATGAAATTTATGAAGAGCCTGAAGCCACTAGAAATGTTGAAAAGGTACATAGTATCTTAAATGAGTTGTATGGTGAGTATGTTGATGCCCACAACTTATCTGCTGCCCCAAACCGTGGGCATCAAAGTAATTCTAATTCTGCTTCATCTTCAAGTGATGGTTCATCTAATGGTGTTCAAAGGAGCACTAAAAGTGGAATGGCTATGCTTAACTCTTTTGTAGGAAGTGTTGATACCTTTCAACCTGTGAAGTCAGATCTGGAAATATATTTGGAAGAAGATGTTTATATCTGTGATGAGGGTGCTGATTTGAAGTTTGATGCTTTGGAGTGGTGGAAATCCAATCAACTTAAGTACCGCATTTTATCTAAGATGGCACGGGACATCCTTTCAATTCCTATCACTACAGTGAGTTCGGAATCAACATTTAGTGCTGGTGGAAGGGTCATTGATCCCTATCGTGCATCTTTATCTACTAAAACTGTTGAGATTCTGCTGTGTGGAGCTGATTGGGTTCGAGCACTACATGGACTTAGTAAATCTTCTAATGTGAGTATTATAATTTGTAGGTGTGTTGCTAAATGAGTTTATTTTTTCCATTAAATAAATAGTAAGTTAGTAACCAATGTTCTTTGTTTTTTTGTAGTTAGATGAACCTTCTTTGGTGGAGATTGACTTGCCTTAGTGCTGGATTGTGGAGTATTTTTTTTGTTATAGTTAATGAGATCAAATTCTAATATATTTTTTATTTATTTATTTTGTTATTCTGTACTTTGCCTTGAAAAAAATAACTCATCTACTTTTTTGTTTGGTTTAAGCAGATACTTGGTATGGAAGTAGATTGAAACTATTCTAGAAGTGTTGTATTTGGGGAAGTTTTTGTTAGTATTTTTTGTGTTGCTAAATGAGTTTATTTTTTCCCTTAAATAAATAATTAGTTAGTAACCAATGTTCTTTGTTTTTTTTGTAGTTGGATGAACCTTCTTTGGTGGAAATTGACTTACCTTAGTGCTGGATTATGGAGTATTTTCTTTGTTATAGTTAATGAAACCAAATTCTAATATATTTTTTATTTATTTATTTTGCTATTCTGTACTTTGCCTTGAAAAAAATAACTCATCTATTTTTTTGTTTGGTTTAAGCAGATACTTGGTATGGAAGTGGATTGGAACTATTCTGAAAGTATTGTATTTGGGGGAAGTTTTTGTTAGTATTTTGTAAGCTCATGGTAAGTTGATTATACTTTATTTAATGGTAATTTTAGACTCATTTATACACTGGTTATACATTGATTATGTTCTGTTTACATGTTTTTTTTTATTATAATTATTAATTTCTTACTAATTTTTTTTTTCTCTTGTAAATGTGTAATAAACAGGTGAAGAAGTTAATCATTACCTCCTAGGGGATTTGCTGCACTGTCATAATGCCATGTATTTAAACTTGTTTATTTTGTAAGCTTGACAATTGGACTTAATTTTTTTTAATGCTTGTGTTCTGTAGTGTAGACTGTGTAGTTTACTAGTTTATGTTATTTTGTGTATGTTAAGATGTTATATTGTTAGTTTGAAGCTTTGCAAGCTGGCAGCCTTGATAGGGTAACTATTGACTAGTTTTTGTTGGAATTCTTGAGATGGGGACTATCCATCCACATGGAAATGCTACTAGATTTGTTTTTGTGAATGCTAGACTTGGTAGTTTATTATTAGAAGTTAGAACTTAGATAACTTAGATTTCTAATTCATGTTGTTTTCTATGTTTGTATATTTGGATGTTTTGGAAATTTGAAATTCTTGAAAATCTTGTTAGCTTAAAGCTTGGATAGATCATTGATGGATACTTGGATGTGTTGGAAAATTGAAATACTTGGAATTCTTGAGAATTCTTGTATATTGCCTTTTTTTTAATGTTGGAACTCTTGAGAATGTGTAATCTGGAATTTGTTGTTGAATGTTGGCTTTATGAAGTCATTGAAGTGAGTTGTAACTTGTAAGTTTTAATTTGTTGTTTGTAGTTTGTAATTTTTAATTTGTATTTTGTAAGTTGTAATTTGTAAATTAATGTAATTTGTTATTTGGAAGTTGTTGTAAATTTGTAATTTGTAAGTTTTAAGTTTAAATATTAAGTTGTAGGAATTTCTTGTTGAATGTTGGCTTTATGAAGTGAGTTGTAATTTGTAAGTTTTAATTTGTTGTTTGTAATTTTTAATTTTTAATTTGTATTTTGTAAGTTGTAATTTGTAAATTAATGTAATTTGTTATTTGGAAGTTATTGTAATTTGTAATTTGTAAGTTTTAAGTTGTAAGTTTTAAGTTTAAATATTAAGTTGTAAGTTTGATAGCTTGTTAACATTATGAATGTTTGAATCAATGTAAAACTTTCAATGTTTCAGTTTAAATTTACATGTTTTAAATTGCTTTAAAATTGAATGTTAAAAACTTGAAATGCTTGTTATAATAGCTTGAAAGTACCCAAAAAAAACCCAAGCTCGAGCTCGTTCATTTCAAAAATATGTAACGAGTTCGAACTTCAAAAATCCTTAACGAGCCGAGCTTCGAAAAGAATTTCCAGAATTTTTCAAGCTCACGAGCCGAGTTCGAACAGGCTAAAAAAAATTCGAGCAGGTCCAAAAAAGCTCGAACTCGGCTCGACTCCTTGTGACATGAATCAACGAGTGCATTTTAGGGGTTTTTGTTACCATGTGTTTTGTAAATATTAAAATAGATAATTGCACTGTTGGTTCATGTGGTATGCCATAATTATTTTTCACTCCCTATGATTTAAAAGGTTTATTGGAGGTCCTTGTGTTTAGCAATAATTACAAATTGATCCCTACAGTCAAATTTCGTTAAAAATTGTAACAGTTTCCGTCAACTGCCACGTCAGCGCCACATGTCGCCAATAAGATGGCGACACGTGTCCATCTTAATAAAAAAATATAAATTTATTAAAAAATAAATAAATATACTTATTATTATTATTTTTTAAAAAAAAAAAAGGGGACAAGGGGTGGCTGCGCGCCACCCCCATTGGCAGCCAGGGGTGGCCATCGGGCCACCTCCAGGCCACTGGGGGTGGCCGCGAGCCACCCCCGGCCACCCCTTGTCCCTTTTTTCTTTTTCTTTTTTTCTTTTTTTTTTTATTTTTTTTTTGTTTTTTTAAAAAAATTAGTAAATTTATTTATTTTTTTAATAAATTTATATTTTTTTTTATTAAGATGGACAAGTGTCGCCATCTTATTAACGACACGTGGCGCTGACGTGGTAGTTGACGGAAACTGTTAAAATTTTTAACGGAATTTGACTGTAGAGATCGATTTGTAATTATTGCTAACCACAAGGACCTCACATGAACTTTTTAAATCATAGGGAGTGAAAAATAATTATGACATACCACAAGGGCCAACGGTGCAATTATCCCATATTAAAATAAAGTACGATTTTAAATTAAAATTAGAGAGTATTTTAAAAAAATTACAATTTTAAAACGTAAAAAAATTTAATCAACCATTGAATTTTTTATTCTTTTTAATTAAGATTGATTTATAGGTGGATTGACAATGTCATATTAACAAAGAATGAAAAATGACAATAATATACTAAATACCATGTCTCTTTAAAAAAAAAAAAAAAATTACGTTTCAAATCATACGTTTTAAATCTCTATTTTTATATCGCACGTTTTAAAATTACAAACCTAAATGTATTAATTCATGTTATATTTGTTTCAGCATAAAATGTTTTCTATCGTAAAATAACTTCAAGGAAATCATTTTTTAAGGAAAATTATATATATATATATATATATTCATTCAATCATATTAACTTATTAAAATTAAATTTTATTCACAACATAAAAAATATTAATATAAAATAATTGCTTTGGTAGTGGTCCAAAGGTGATTTGGTAATGGTGCATAGGTGGCTCGATGGTAGTCTAGGGTGGCTCGGGAATGGTCCAGGGGTGGCTCGGTGATAGTCCAGGAGTGGCTTGGTGGTAGTCCAAGAATGGCTCGATAATGGTTTGAAGGTGGCTCAGCAATGGTTCGGGAATAGCTTGGTGGTGGTCGGGGGGTGATCTAGGGTGGCTTGGTGGTAGTCTAAGGTGGCTTAATTGTGGTCCGGAGTAGCTCAGTGGTGGTTCAATGATGGTCCAGGGGTTGTTCAATGGTGGTCCAACGGTAACCCTAGAATAACTTGGTGATGGTACGGGTTGATTTGGTGGTGGCCGGGCGATGGCTTGGGTCTATCTTGAAAAATGATTTGTGAAATTTAAAAATGTAAATTATTTTTCGAACTAAATAAGTTTTTTTGGTCGAACCGAAAATAGACTATTATTTTCAATCGCATCAAAAACCAAAAAAAAAAAAAAAAAAAAAAAAAAAAAAAAATTATGTAAAAACAAACTGAGCATTATTACTTTTAATACCCGGGAATCAATTTGGTGTCCTTACTACTTTTTTTCTTAGCAATATCTTTGTGTGCTTACAATCATGCAAAGACATGTAATATAATATTATCATTTGACTGGATTTCAGCCTTTAGATACGAGTTTTGCCAACTTATTTTTCTTCTGTCTTCTGAGCAATATTTTAGTTTACAAATTGCACGAAAAAATATATACTATATAAAAATAAATGACCTTCGGTCATGCTGAGGCACCACCAGGCACCAGGCAAGCTTTGCATATAAAATTATTCTTCAATTTTATTTTGTCACTTTTTTTTTTTATTATTATTTTTTTATATATTTTTATTTTTAGGGTATTAAGGTGTTGGATGTACGACGGAAGTTCCATGGTCCCCTCCACCCCTTCCCACGACTCCGCCACCAATGCACCTCCGCAATATTGGACCACGATTTACCATTTACAAAAAATATATATATATATATAAAAGCTTCATGAATTAACAGATTTTTGAATAGTATCTGAATTTTTAAGTGCACTAATATGACCATCAAACTATTAAAGTATGTCAAAAAAATTATTTTTGTCGAAATATTCCTATAATACTTTTATTCTCCTAAAAATTAAAATAAAAAACTATTTTTTTAAAAAAATAAAAAATAAAGAAATCTAAAAAAACCATTAATATAAACCTAAGAAAAGTTAAAGAAATTAAAAAATTAAAAAAAGAAACAAAATTTAAATAATTTTTTTTAGTAAGAGCGATACGTGTCATCATTTTATTTTGGTATTAAAGTTGACAATAATAGAATTCGTCAAGTATTTTGACAGAATTTGACTACAATGATTAAATTGTTCTTTTTAACCTACCTTGAAGATCTTTGAATTATTTTTTATTTCACAATGAGAGATTTATAATTTAGGCTAACTACATGGATTGATTTTGCATTTATTTATTTATTTATTTTTTATTTTTTAAGAGAATACGGGGTATTTTAATAAAAATGAACTTTTTTGACACACTTTAGTAATTTGGTGGGTCACATTAGTACACTTAAAAATTGAGAGGCATATTCTAAAAAATTATTATATGTTAGTTCAATGGACTTTTTTATATGTTCCTCGAATAAACAATATGTTAAATTATTACTTATCTTAAAAATATTTAATATATATAAAAAAAAATTCAATCATTTAGGTAAAGAAATTAGATCGGCTCTAACTTTCGACAATGGTTTCCAGCATCCTACTATATATTTGAGTCGTATTCCTGGACGCTGACATTTTAAGCAATATTTAAACATTTTCAAGCAATTTGACATGGTGCTCTCGATTTTGATTATGAAATAAAATAATAATAATAATAATAATAATAATAAATAAAACCATGGAAAATATTGTCATGATAGGATAGAGGACGGCCTGATGGTCCTTATCAATGTTATCATTGCATCTAATGCTGCCATTTTCCCATTTAATTGCTGACATGGGGAAGGAAAATAACAAAAAGATTGATTAAGGGGGAATATTATCCTTATTATCCATTTTATGATCCAGATTTAAAGTTAATATTTCTAATGGTATATATGATTTTATATTATTTTAATTTTTAAAAGACGAGCCAACATTAACTTCATATACATCATTAGATGCATCAATTTTAAATCTTGACCTTTTATTCAAAATAAATAGTATCAACGAAGAGACTCCTATTCCGATTAAGGGTCTGTTTGGAAGAAGAACGATTTTAAAATGTGTAATTGCAGTTTATACTTTAAAATTGTATATTTTCAAAAAATACATAATTACCTGCGATTTGAAAACACATATTTTTTTACGTTTTCAAATCGCAATTTTTTAAAAACATAATTTCAAACGATCTATTTTCTACGATTCGGTTTAAAATCACACTTTTTATTTACGAAATCGCAATGCCAAATATACCCTAAATCAACTAGGGGCACAGATTAATTAAAATATTTCAAGCTGTTATAGAAATCATGACAAGAAATTGGATAGAATCATTTCATTATCTGATAAGATGGAGGACGGTGGTGGTGCCATTGTGTGGCACAGACTTTGCATCAATATAATTAAACACGGCAACCGACATGGAAACTGCACATGTTTAGGAAAGAGATTCGAATTATTTGTGACATTCTTTCTTCTTAATGTACATAAAAGATGCCACATATGTTACTCTCAGGTGTTAAGACAAACAGCATGTCTGTTTCAATTGGATTCATGTCTCTCTCTATATATAATTCTTGTTGCTTTCTAACACTTGAGCTTATCCTCAACATTGCTTTTTAATTTAATCTACCATTAAGTAGCTAACTCAATCAAATCACGCTTTTGTTTCACCATTATTTCATCATGTAGACTCTTGAAATGGCGGTGCCAATCAGCTCTTATTAAAAAAAAATATATATTTAAAGATTGATTGATACTGACACATTAGTATGGTGATGTATAAAATAAAAAACGTGATTTCTAGCATTATTCAATAACAATACTAAAAGTTCAAGTTGACGTTCAGGAATTTCAATTTATAGGACATATCCAACCCACGTAAGACCCCTCACAATGCTTTCGCTTGCATGGTATAGCTTCATCGATGACTCTCTTTTGTTAGCATGTAGTGTTAAGTTTTTGTCACCTCGATCTTATTAAGGGCGTACATGCAGATGTATTTGCAATATTCATATCTACAAAATGCGAATATCACTTTTAGATATCCGCATTTGAATTATTTTTTTTATTATTTGCATCCTCATGGTTATTGCGGTTATTATCTGCTATTCGCAAATAAGTAATGAGCCTATCTTAAATGTCGTTAAAAATAATTTTGACCGAATTTTAGTCTTTTGGGCTTGTTTTGAAAATATAATGCAACATCGAAAATATGTAAAACAGATAAAAAAAAAGGGGGGGGGGGGGGGGTGGGGATGATAGATAAAACCTCGAAATATTCATTATTCATAGTAATCAATGCTCACAAAAAACACTCTTATGTTTTTTTATCCATGATCCAATGAATATAACAATCAAGCCAGCAAACATAAAAATAAAAAATAAAAATACACACACACACGAATTACAAATCCCACATAAAAAAATAATAATATTACAAGTTCATAACATAAAAAACATAAATTTTCTAAATATAATACATTGATAAATGGATATTGATGGCGTTGTATTGTATCTAATATATATATATATATATATATATATATATATATATATATATATATATATATATATATATATATATATATAAATAAAGGGTATGCGGTATGCGAATGCAGTTAAATAACCGCATCTGAATACCTTAAACCACCATCAGCATCCGTACATACAGATAGTAATATTTGCTAATCACATCTGCATCTGCATATGTAGATAGCGTATACGGTCGGCGGTTAATATTCGCATACATGTACCCCTACCTCTTATAACTAAAAGAAAAAGGATAATACTATTTTTATTACAACCTCTTATAAAACTATCATGACAGCTTGCTTATAACTTCTACGTTAGACACAATCAAATTGAATTATTTATAATTTATGTGAACATATAAATTGACGATCACGTAATACTGTCACCTTTGTTACCATACATGCATGTTTAAAAGGCATGGTAAATACACCTATATATATATATATATATATATATATTAAGAAACATGTTAATATGAAATGATTCATGCTTGGAAGTGTGGAAATTATAGCACATTGTTTCTTTAAAAAAAAATAAAAAAAATTATAGCACATTGTAAGTCGGACTCGCTATCAATTTTTGGATAGTACCCGATAGGAACAGGCTAAATCCAAGTTTAAAAGAAAACAAAGGCAGAATATTTTATTTTCAAAAAAGATATTGATTAATTATTGCCCTATATCCATTATTGGTGGTTGTGCAATAACTATCTTAACACTAGTTGTGTTGTGCAATAGTTTTTCTGATTAACGACGAAAGAAATTGGCATATTTTCAAACAGAAAAAGAAATTAACAATCAAAATCATTAATTTAAAAAAGAAATAGAACGACACACATCCCCAGAAGGAGCGTTCCAAATGCCAAATGTCACGGACCAAGCTTGGGTAGTACCCAATTTTTGTGTCTTTTTGGGTGAGACATCAGTCCCCGATGCCCATTGTAAACATCAGGTTTCACGCACATGGCCCAGGATAACCTATCAGAAAATTTCCATGTTTTATTTTCTCTGATAAATAGTTCTATAAATATTCCATGAATTTCCTACTTTGGGATCACCTCAAAATTACCAAAAATAATATACATTAGTCTTTGATTCCAGATTTGTTCACAACTCCTCAATTTTCACAAAAAAAAAAAAAAAAAAAACTTTAAAGTTCCTGCTAAAAACCCTACACACCAATCAGAAACCCCAGATTCACCATCTCCAAATCTGGCACTGTTCTTTTATTCCACTAAAATTCTTTAACACATTTTACTGTGATTGCCGCCACTTGTTTTTTCAGAAGCAAGAGATTTGATTGGATTTAATTTTGCTTTGCTGGTTGCCAACTTGTTTCTGGTTTCAAACTTAAAAATCCAAACTTTATTGTTACTGAGGAGCTTTGTAGTACAATTGTTACTGCATTCGAGAAATTCAGAGCTGCCCTTTGAGCCTGGGGCTGATTTGGTGAAGTGGGTGTCCGTTGTTGGGGTGTGTTGATAGTGGGACAAGAGAAATTTGAAGAACTTTTTTTTTTTTTTTTTTTTGTTGGGTCTGCGTAGAAGTGCGTGAATGGGAGGGAGATAAGAGGTGCACATATGGGTTTTGGGGAACAATGAATGGAGGGTCATTGGGGATGCGTTCTGGGAGTTACGGGTCTTTAGATAAACAGCTACAACAGAACAACAACAACAATAACAGCAACAACAACTACAACGGAGTGTCGCCAATTCCAACGGTAAGGAAGCCTTCGAAGATGCAGAAGGAGAAGGAGAGGTTGTTCCATTGGATCTGCAAGTTTGCTGGCCGCAAAAGGGTTGGAATGCTGCTTCTGTGCGTCATCTCCGCCGTGGTTTTCGTCTGGGTTTTATATGTGGGAAAAGGTTTGGTTTTTCACTCTCTCTCTCTCTCTCTCTTTCTCTCTCTCCTTTTGCTGTAGGTATTGGGTTATTGTGCTTAATGATAGTTAATTTAGTTGATCAACTTCAACGTGGAAGCTGGGAAAGAAAACTCAGTTGTACCGTGTTAGTTCTTCTGTTAGGAAGAAAGACTTGATTCTAGCATTTACTTGCTTATTAATTAACCCTTCAAATTCAATTTCAATATAAGAACTTGTGGTAATTAAAATCAATTAGTAATTTCGATTTGTAGTAATTGGGTTTTTATTTGTAAAAGTCATTCCCATTTCTGTTCTTCTTTTATTGTTTTGGTGGTTGATGTTCCAATACTGAGTTTATTGTTCAAATCTAGGATGTAGATAAACTTGGTGGACATGGGCTTTTTTTTTTTTTTTTAATCAGTTCCTTGTATTTGGCTCAATTTCATCAATCCGCTTTCATATGCCTCTACCCAAATGCCGCCCTTGCAGGAACTGTTTTACTGTGATATCCTTGTTTTTGGCTGTCGGTGTCTGCCAATTTGATTTTGTTTGTGTGAGGAAATGATATATGCATTTTTGCGCATCTTTAGGTGAAGATGCACAAGAAAGTGAGCATGTCCAAACTATTGGTGTAAACGAGAGCATGCCTTTGAACAACCCTGTGGCAAGTAACGATCTTTCTTCACCGAATCTAGTGGGAGTGGTACATGATTTGGCCTTGCCTCCTCCTCCTCCTGCAGTTTTTCTGGGCTACACGCTTCCTCCAGGGCATCCATGTAATATTTTCACTCTGCCTCCCCCACCAGCAGATAGAAAAAGAACTGGACCACGGCGTAAGTTCTACATTTTCTTTTTAAAACTTTAGGCATCTTATCTTTTTGTTTTTGGGTGGAAATATTAGCAATCACTACTCGACATTTCACATAAATGTAGTTAGTTCCTCACACGCTTCAAGATGGCAAGGATGTATATGCACCATGATATACCTGATTATTGCCGTGATGTTAATGAATTTGCTGAGTTTCTTGCTTGTTTATATTTCAGCTTGTCCAGTATGTTACCTTCCTGTGGAAGAAGCCATTGCCTTAATGCCAAAGGTCCCCTCTGATTCCCCGGTTCTTAAAAACTTAACGTATATTTATGAGGAAAATTTATCTAGAGATGGAGAATTTGGAGGTTCGGACTTTGGTGGATATCCCACTTTGAAGCAGAGGAGTGATTCTTATGATATAAGGGAGTCAATGAGTGTGCACTGTGGGTATGCTATTTTTTCTTTTTTTTCTTCTCTTCTTTTTTGGGGTCAAGTTTCCTCAAATACGTTCTTAAGTACTGAAGCATATTTCTTCTTGATTTCTGTTTTCTTTATTAAACTCTTTATGCTAGTAACAGTAAATAATAATTATTATGGCCCTTCACTCATAACTGTTCGTTCTTCAATTGTCCTTCCTTATTTTATTTTATTTTTGCATTAATCAGATTTGCAAGAGGAATTAAACCTGGCCGCAACACAGGCTATGACATGGATGATGATGACCTCCTTGACATGGAGCAGTGTCACGGTGTGGTTGTTGCATCAGCAATATTTGGTAATGTTTTGTAATTTGGATTCGTCCGCTTATAGTAAAGCTGGTGGTGTGCTAAACAAATAAATTAATTCTTCATCAGGAAATTTTGATGAGATAAACCAGCCGAGTAATATCAGTGACTATTCCAAGGCCACTGTTTGTTTCTACATGTTTATAGATGAAGTAACAGAAACAGCTATGAAGAGTGCTGGCACTCTGGGCAGCAGCAAGAAAGTTGGTTTGTGGAGAGTAGTTGTTGTTCGTAACATTCCTTATGTAGATGCAAGACGCACAGGGAAGGTAAGAAATCTGAATTTTTAGCAGTGTCGTTTCTGCCTCTACATCACAGTTTGGGTTAGAGATTGTTTAGTTGGCTGTATTTGGCACTGCAGCATAAACTATTTGTATGTAGCATAATCTTCATTATTAGCTTGGTCAATATTCTTTTATATTAATGGGAAGGAAGATGAATATGGTCAAAATGCAGTTTTATTTTTTTATTTTTTCTTGTGATAGGGTACTAAAAGGTGGTATGTGACATTCACTGAAACTTTCAAGTCTCAACCCTCCCCCCAACCGGCGTCAAATTAAAGAAGAAATAAAGATGCAGTTGATTTAGTTCCATGATATAGAATAGTCACAGATATGCTCAGTGTCAGCCCTCTCCAAACAAAAGAAAATTATAGAAAACAATGAGCAAGATATTTTCTTCCAGATTTAAGCCCTTGATTGATAGCTACATGCTTTTACATTTAGAGGGTATATTTATTAGGTTGTACATAGTGGTTAGTTTATGTGAACAATCAGATGATGTTTATTGTTTTGATATCATGTCAGGTACTGTACATAAAATTAATTCACCACTGCTGTTACTTTCTTTTTGAAATATCAATTATTATTCATAGGGTTTTGTGCCTAAAATGCGGTGTTGAATGTCAATATACACAAGGGGGTACTTTGATATACTTATAGCTCTGACCCAGACTACACCTCTGGCAGATTCCGAAGCTTCTAGTGCATAGGATGTTTCCAAATGCCCGCTTTTCTCTTTGGATTGATGGAAAACTTGAACTTGTTGTGGATCCCTATCAAATACTTGAAAGGTACAAATGCTTTCTGATTTACACTATTCCTTTATATTTTCATATTATAATTAGCTTCTCTATGCAATGAGTAGAGAAGCATTTTAACTGTCTTGCATAGAGCCTTTTATACAATGAGTAATGTACTCTTCCCTACCTCATGGTGGTTCAATTTTGATCATTGTGATATACACTGTTCAGAAGCATTTTAACTGTCTTGCACAGAGCCTTCCTAAATGAATAATTTACTCTGCCCTACCTATGTAAAAAATTCTTGACCAATGAGATTAACTTAGATCTGGTTGTAGAATAGCATTTGAATGTTAAGTTTTATACTCCCAGCAGCTGCTTCCCCCTAATTCCTTGTCTGCTAGTTCTGTCGTGCCATCTACCCTCGGGTGGGATGATATTTTACCAGCTTTTTGGTTTCATTTATATGCTAAGACCTGCGATCTGTTCCAGATGGCTTTGAGTGGTTTGCTTTCTTTGAGTGAGTGGATCCAACTGATGCTGCAGCACACATTGAAACCATAAAAATATGATGGATTATTTGATTCTTTCTAAATCTTTCAGTTGGAGTCTGTCTGTTGATGTAATTAATTATAGGTGGGCTATATTATGGTTTAGACATGTTCCAAACATCACAGTAACTTGCATTTATGATCTCAGCGATGAATAGGAACTATGCCTATTAATGTTTTTTCTTTTTCTTTTTCTGGGAGTACCATGATTTTTTATACCTAATTTTCAGATTCTTGTGGAGGAAAAATGCAACTTTTGCAATCTCTAGACATTATAAACGTTTTGATGTATTTACTGAAGCTGAGGCAAATAAAGCTGCTAAGAAATATGATAATGCCTCTATCGACTTCCAGATTAACTTTTATAAAAGTGAGGGTTTGACCCCGTATTCAGAGGCTAAACTTCCCATCACAAGTGGTAGGTGCAAGTTCATTTTTCTCTTTTTGTTCTGTTGATCCGTTTGGATTTTTTTATGAAGTATTCTGTTTTATGGTTGGGTCTGCAGATGTTCCTGAAGGATGTGTGATCATAAGGGAGCATGTTCCTATCAGCAACCTCTTTACTTGTCTTTGGTACAATGAAGTGGACCGTTTTACTTCCAGGGACCAAATTAGTTTCTCCACTGTGAGGGACAAAATTATATCAAAGACGAATTGGAGTATCAATATGTTCTTGGATTGCGAAAGACGCAATTTTGTAGTCCAGGTAATTTATTTTATGCATTTATGGTTTATCAAGGTACAACAAATGTGTACTGGAAATTGAAGTGCAGCCTTAATCAGAAATGGCAGTGAATTGTTGCATTAGGTATCATTTCATGATTCCCCAACACAAATCCAATACCCTTACTCATGACCTTTTTTCAACAGCTCAATTCTTTCCTGTGATGTTGTGCTAGTTGTATCTCTAAATGCTATTTGTAGACATAATGGAGCCTTACAAGCTCCACCAAAATTCAAATTGCTGAGGACCACGTTTCCTGGGAGTTTTTTATTTTTAGAAGTGAGACCTGCAGAAAAATTTGGGCATAATTTTTAGAAACATTTCTGTAATAATTTTCATGTTTTTTTCCCTTGGGGGGGAGGCAGTTTTCCATTTGACTTCTTTAATACCTTCTATTGACTATATCCTATTAATTTGCAGATAATTTTCCTGATTCCTTTTTCCCTATTTATTCAGTTTCTACTTCCTTTCCCCTTGTTTTTCCTCTTTATGCTTCCCAATTTGATCCAAACTTGTACCAACTCCCCCCTTGCAGTTCTTTAATATTCTCTCTTCCTGCCTATTGCGTGGACATCATTGCTAGGTCAAATGTCTTATTTCCTGAAAAAAAAAAAAAAAAAAAAGACCTCTTTTTACTCCCTGAAGTAAGATTGTGTTACAAGGTGAAGGAGAATTCTTTTCATTTTTTTCTTTTTTCTTTTTCACCTTGGTTGAATTCTTGGCGAAGGTTCTTTATAACCCATGAAGCCAACTCAATGTTATTTGGAATGATATTACTTATCAAAAAATGTTATTTGGAATGATACTAATAACTCTCTAAAGCCATCCACCTGCAGTGTATTTCCTTGGTTATATAGATTATCTTCTCTCTCTCTTTCTCTCTCACACACACATATGTACCTCACTAAAAGGATTTTTTGTTTGCTGCCTACAGAAATACCATAAAGCGGTATTGGATCTTTTTGCTCAATTTGCTGATCATCATCATAAGCCTGCCGCCGTTCAACCACCACCTCTACCACCATCACCACCAGCAGCAGTTCTGTTTGATAATCCACCAATTAAATCGACTCTTGAAACTTCACCAGAAAGGATTGTAACTATTCCAGTTAGAAAGATTCTACCAAGACGCTCAAGAGGAAGGTACGGTTATAGGCGTCACCGCAAAGTTGCTGCTGGTAACATAAATTCCTATTGAAGTTTTGCTTAAGCTAGATACACTATTCTTTTTCCTTCCCCCTTTGAAAATCATTCAGTACGGGGCGGAGGATTTGTGCAAGATGATTGTTGTACTTATGCTTCCAAAGAGGACATTGTCTCTCATTTTTTTCTGCTTTTGGAATTTGTCAATTTTTATTCATTTTTTGTTGTATATATATAATATAAATTATTACCAATAATTATAGTGAGGGTTGCTGCCAAAGTCCTATATGTAGTGACCCATTTTGTTGTTCCATTATTATAGCAACATTGTATTGGAACTCAATTATGTAATAGTTATCTTTCTGCCTCTTTTGAAAGGCAATAAAGTTTATAGAAGTTACTGAATATTCTCCACTCTCCACTCTCCCTCCCAAATTCTTGCATTTTCTGTGGTTGATACCCTAGTGAAGGGGTTTTGGTTTTTGAATTTCATTGAAAATGGTGGCATCACCTACAAAATTCTCCATGAATTTAATCACCTTCTCACAAAGAACATAGCCAAAGAGACCCCTAATAGGGTTGAAGTGACAACAGGCAACGCAAAATCAAGTAATAGAAAGTTGATTATTGTGATTTTTCCTTAAGTCAAGATCTCAATCTTCCGTTGAAAAATGTGGCCAAGCTGGATTGTCTTTTTAAGTCTGGTGAGAACCAATTAGCTTCAACAATGAATACAAACAATCGCAATTATATGGCAAGGAAGTCTCCCTCTTCACACTTATTATAATGAGAGAGAGTAATGTGTCCATTTTCTTAGGTTTTCTTTTTGCTAGGCATTTTATGTAACGATATAAAGTCTCGTTTGTTAACGATCAAATTACATTTTTTTCTCTCGACTATCTTGCAATGTTGATGCAACTGTCCCAATCGACCTTTAATTTATTTATGCTAGTCATTATTAAAAAAAAAAAAAAAGAAAAAAAAAAAAGGACCCGGTTTCATCCAAAAGTAATTACAAAAAGTATGTGCGGTGGAAAACATGAAAAAAGTTGTCAAAAGCAAATTCTTACCAATTTTTCAAAGGTGCTGACGTGTACCAATACAATACTATAGCCTATAGGCTACATATCTACAAGGCACAGGCCACTTTATGCATAAAAAAACATTTTTTTTCTTTTCTTCTAATTGATAATGTGGGGTTAAAAGGAAAAAAAAGAAAAGAAAAGAAAAACATTGTTTTACCATCCCGGGCCAAATTTGAAGAGCAGATTTACAAAAAGAACCAACGACTTAAGCATATATTTCTACAAAATTAATTTGAAAAATTATGGCCGCGTTTTAATACAACTTGGTTCAAAGAACATGCTAAATGGTTATAATCAATTTTCGTTAAAATATATTTTTTAATCTTGCCCCCTATGTACTAAAATTCAGACGACTCTACCACTAGTCTATGCATGACCACCTCTACTGGCGGATAAGATCATCTCTATGTTCAAGTGAAATTGAGAAGAGCCATTTCATGCATAAGATTTGATTTTACAGATATAATGGTGTACATATTGTCACATGGTGAACGTCACCACGTCATTTAAAATTTTTAAATGACGTAGAACCATGTACATTGTTAAATGTAACAAAATAATAAATGAGACAATCCCAACAATCTCCCCCTCACACATCGGGTCTTGGGTCGGAGCAGGGACAATCCGTTTCTCCCGCATATTATAGGCCCTGAAACTTGTTGGTAAACTTGGGCTCTGATACCAGTGTTAGGTGATCTTGACCCTCTCTCAACCTCAAAAGTTAGCTCATGAGGTGAGGCTTTCCCTCACACTTATAAACTGACCACCAACCCCTTCTACAACCGATGTGGTACAACCCCAACAAAAATGACCCTTCTTCATTTCAATTGAAATGGAAAAAATCTTATCACTCTAACATAGCCATCTCTTCTATCATGGTCGGAGGTGGCTACTGTAATGTTAGGCTCAGCCACCTCTCTATCATGGTCAAAATATTTCAAGTCAAGAGAGAAGAAACCAAATACCTCTGCTATTCTAAGTGCTAACCATGATAATCTGGCCGTTACGTTTACTATATCGTCAATTGGTGACTGCAATATTTTAACCTATAGGAAAAGATAAAGAAAAGCATGTTGTGGGCTGTTTTTTAATAGAAAAATAATAATAATAATAATAATTTTTTAAATTAAGAAAAATAATTAGAAATCTAGTACTAATAATCTAACAACCGATTGGTCGCCGCGACATTTAGTCAAAAAAAAAAAAAGAAGCGAGCCCACTTTATGGAATTTGGGAAAGCAAACACGACGGTTCCCTCGTGTAATATGAATAGTCACGAATTACCGCGGAGCTTCAACGGTAAGATCAACCAATGGGCTCCACCGAATTGTACCACCAACCATATATCTCGCCACGTGTATGCATGTCGGCTCATGGGTCCCACAAGATACTTATCTCCAATCTCAGCGTACCAAATAAATTCTCTCACTCTTGAATCTAAAATACGAAAAAATAAAAAAAGAAAGGAAAATGAAAATCCAGAACCCACTTCTTCCAATCATCGTCTTCGTAATCTAGAGCGGCCGCCGGCCGGTAGGGTTAGGCTGCGGTACACCATGCCCACATAACAAATCCCGTAACCGTCACCTCCTCTATCCGCAGCCGTCGGATCGTGTGAATGGGATCGTCATCAGCGTTCATCCTGATCTGCCTGCTGCACTGTCTGATCGCGTCGACGTGCGGGGCCCTGATGATGTTCTACATGAAGGAGGTGTACACGCTGGGGCACGGGATCGAGACGACGACGAAGCTGCTGGGGTCCACGCCACACGACCAGCTTCTGATCCGGACCTCCGACTCCTTCTCGGGCATGCTCCTGTTCGCGATCGGGTTCCTCCTCTTCATGGTGGCCTTCGTGAGGGACCGAGAGTTCCAGGCCTTCTTCGCCAAGGGGTGCACCCTCCTCCATTTTTCCATGGCCATGTGGCGCGTCTACTTCGAGCGCAAGGTTGAGGATCTCGCCTGGGACTGGCTCAGGCAGACAGTTGGCGACATCCTATTGGCTGCCTCGTGGGTGTTTTTCCTTGTTTACTCCTGGAGAGAGAAGTACGATTAGGCCCCTGTCTTTTCTCCTTAATTACGATTCTCTCCTCCTGTTTTTTTTTTTTTTTTTTTTTTTTTTTTGGGGTTTCTTATAGTCTAATGGAATACTCGCCTTTGTAAATCTCTGCATTTTGAATTAATAACTGTGAAGATTTTGTGAATTAAGTAAAGATAGTGCAAATTCCGTGTGTTAATTACGTTGTTAGTATTTATTGTCTTAAGAATTAAATAGAGGGTGAGAAGTAGTTAATTAGGCATAGCACTTTGCATGAGTAGAAGGTTGATAAGATGTTGAGAGAAACTATTGCATGGCAAGATTAGATTTTATATATCTAATAGTGAATATTGTCAGGTCAATTAAATTTTTTAAATAATGTAACATTATATATATCGTTAAATATAATGAAACAAAACAAATCATGATTATAATATGAGGCAAGGACGAAATCAAGCAATTATGTTCTTTTAAAGCTGGAGAGAGCTCAACTCAAGTATTAGTTTTAGTTAGGGTTGGCAATACGAGTTAGCGGGATAGGTTCAGGTTGACCTGCCAACCCGTTAAGGATCAACTCAAATACGATCCATTTAGTTAGACGGGTAAAACCCTTTAATCCTAACACAACTTGCGAGTGACATGTTTAATAAACGAATCGACTCGTTTAATATGTTTAGACCAAAAAATGACATGTTTAACCAATTTGACGTAAAAGAACACAACCTGTTTGACACATTTGAATATGTATTTATTATGTAATACATATATATATATATATATATTATGACCCGAACTTATTTATGCCAAATCCTGACCCTCTAACGTTATGTTGGTTTCATGTCGAATTTGCGAATTGTGTCAAAATTAATAACCCTAGTTTCAATGCTAATAATTATCTTGTATGTATTTTTGCATTTCCATCTCCATATAGGCCAGGCGTTGTGGACTTGGTCACCATTTGTTGAGTTCTATTGGTTATTAGTAGGTTGCGGCTCAATTAATTAGCTCACTAGAGCTTTCCCAGATTAGGGTGTGCTTGAGAGTGAATAAGTTTGTCTATTATTTTTTCGGTCACACCAAACACGAAAAAATACAAAAATATTTTACGCTGAAACAAACAAAGCCTTAAACTTGAGAAGATGTTATTGAGTACTTTGACTTATTAGGCCTTTTGTTTTGTCAACATAGTTTTATTGTCCATTTTAATTGGTCAAGGGATTTTAAAATGCAATTAATGAAAATGCAATTTTTAAAACCATAGTTAAGCATTTTGGTAAAATTACGATTCAACCTTTAAAAGCGCCGTTCAGCCTTTCTAATCAGGCGTTTTTAAAAATACTTTTTCTTGCATGTTGCTTGAAAACGTGAATTGTTTCACATTTTCAACCCACTACTTTACAAGTGCAATCCTAAACATGATAGTTTCCACAATTTTGTTTAACAACATACTTTTAACCTGCGAAATTATAGGGCCAAACATACTTAGAGTAACTAAACCAGTACTTTTTTTTATCAAATATTTGACAAACTGAAGAAGGGTACTGAGTTCTCAAACTGTTATGCTATTGGGAACCCCTCTGCAGGTAACCCCAGGTCCTGAGCTCGGCATGAGCAGCTCATATGGTGAAATCCCTGCCCCACATCTGTTCCGAAGGTTTATGTCAGAATTTCTCTTCTCAATCTCCTTTTCAATTCTTCTTATCTCCATTGAAAATCTGTAAAATGCCTCGATGATCTCAGTGTCTCCCGACCATGTTGACAGATCTGTTCTAACTCCCAGATATTCTTCATCGGGTGAGTGTGCTGAGATTATATCAATCACTGCCATGTATTTCGTTGTTTCACTCCAGCTTGGCAACGATGATAAGAAGAAACCCTCTGGATCCTTGACAAAATTTGCATACTCAGGATCATTTTCCTTTGGTATTAGCCGTCGCATAAGCGGTGGCCGTGTTGGGACATAACCACCATAAGGGTACTGCCCAAAGTTCAATGCTGCATGCTGAGCTGATGCAAGCCAGGTTATGGTGGTGAGGATGGAGGTAAGATCATCAGGAGTCGAGAGGTTCGGCCACCAGCTAGCATGTCGTAGATCCGCATGGCCTACACTGATGGACTCGTTGTACCAAGTCTGTGTTATAACAAAAATTAAATGACTAAATTCATCTCATTTTACAAACTTATGCGTTTAAGATAAGTAATGATTTAACATATATACCTGAAGCTCTGTATCAGAATAGACTGCACTCGAGTCTTTGTAGTAATAGTTCACGTAGGTCCGAACCAATGTCTCAATGGCGGACCATATGAGGAGCCCATCGGTTGCATAAGGATAATCTTCAATTAGTAGTCTTAGCCCATGGGGTTGAGTTTTGTCTGGTATGGCTACTCCTCTACCCATTGAGATGAAAGTAGCTAGAGTGAAAATTCTTTTGAAAAATAAACTTCAGAGGATGGAATTTAGTAGTTTATCACAAACCTTCTAATGAGATCTGCCGGAAGGCTCTGTAGGTCAAAGCGCCACCAATCCCTGTAGGCAGCACAACTAATCTGCATGCAGTATTTGCCGGGCGTGAAGTTAGCCTCGATGATCCCTCCGGCATTGATGAGATTTTCACGGGCCATTGCATTTATCTTCAACGTGTATCGCATGTGAGGATCCAGAAGTTTGTATATCGGGTGCATTACACTCAGCTGCCGGTGAGCTGCTATTATGAATGGTTCCATGCACGCATGGGTGCCCAACCTGTGTAATCATTGAAGTTCCCAACCAGGGTTTTAGTTGAATTCTTGGGCAAATTCCATATTTGAATTTTGGAAAAACTTGAATTATCCTCTCTCCGGGCGGAGCTAAAGTTTTAAGAGAGGGACCAAAACCCCCCAAAGCTAGGGGTGGTTCCACCCATGCCCCCTATTCGATAGATTACTGGTTTTGCAATTTTGACATCGAATTATCAAAAGTTTTAATGTAGGTGTTTCAGTTTTTAGCCTTCTTTAATTTCACCCGTACCGTTAAGAGTTTTGTGTTTTATAAAATACAAATATAACCTTTAATTTAAAATTTAATTAAAAACAAAAACAACAAAACAAAAGGTTTTTTTTATTTTTTTTTATTTTTTTTATAAAGGTATTTGGTCAATTTGGTATATTCCGTTATGATTTTCTATGAAATTAAAAAGGGTTAAAAAATGGAATATCCATAATGCAGCTTTTGATAATTCGAGATCAATATTGCAAAACTAGTAACACATCGGGAGGTATAAGTGAAGTTTTCTCGTATATATACAAATGGGGGAGACGGATTTTAGCATACCAGTGATGAACAAGTTGATGAACACCGGAGTCGTTGGAGCAAACATGGGCTTTACCGAGCTGCCAAAGCCAATTTGTGGTGGCGTCGACCGGGGGGACGAGGACCTGCTTTGAAGAAGAATTTGGATCCACGGGTGGAAGACTTAGCTCGATAGCAATGGGCTTCAAAGTTCCTATCGATGTCAGGAAGAAGATTGTACGGGTTGCATAAGCTTTCCGGTCATCAAGACTGTTTATTTGGTTGAGAAATGGAAGGTACATGTCATGATAGTCTAGTATGAAGAGCCTATTCTCCTCTATTGCCTGTAAAAAAAAAAAATGAAAAATATTTCATGAGATATTAATATAAGATGAAACTTTACAAAATCCTCATAAACTTTTACCCGTTTTGAAATTACCTTTTTAAAGTTAAAAAAACTATCAATTTTATCCTTCAAACTTTTAATTTGATGCAATGCATGTGACCCTTGAGATTTGAAGTTAAATCATAACAGTTTTTGTAAAAATGCAGAAAGTACCCTTTTGTGTTTTTTTTCATTTAATTAAAAAAGAAAATGATTTAACGGTCTCTACTCATGGGTTTGGCCGGTGACCCAGCCGTGGGTCCAGGGGCAGAGCCAGCCCCCCCAAGTTGGGAGGGCCAAATTGAAAAAAAAAAGTTTTGGGAGGGCCAAAATTAGAAAAAAATAACAAAATTTGGAGTAAAATTTTAAGCCTCCCAAAACCCCTTAGTGGCTCCGCCCCTGCGTGGGTCACCAGTCCCACGGCGGGGTCTGGTGGTGGCCCGAGCTGGGTCACCAGGTGACCCGGCGTGGGTCTCAATTTTATTTATTTATTTTTTAAAATTTTTAATTTGAAATTAAGAGTAAATTGAAAATTTTATTAAATTAGTTTCAAGGGCATAACGGTCATTTAATTCATTTTACCGTTTGATTTCACGCCAAACCCTAAACTCAAAGATTTATGGGTGAAATCGAGAGTTTTGAACTTTGAGAATAATTTCAAATTGAGTAGAAATTCATGAAGGTTTTGTGAAGTTTGCCGTTAATATAAAGCTTTTCTTTCTTCTTCTTCTTCTTCTTCTGCTTCTTCATTACCTGTTGTATGGACATCCCATTTACGTGGCCTTCAATATGTTCTTCTCTGAGTGCTGATTCTTGTGCGCCATAGATGGAAGGATCCAATTTGCTTATCGGTGGAAATTCCTATTGAAAGAAAAAACGAACATTCCCATATTGTTAGCTTGTGTTTATATATCGTTTGCTTTTGCTCACGGCCGGAAAGATATCATTGTGAGGTTGTGGATTACCTTAAGCTTTTCTATGCTTAAAGGGTTTATGCCTGCAAGCGCTTGACGGCTAAATTCATCATCTCGTAACCAGCAAGATGTATCCGCTGAAACCAGAGCAAGTTTCTTAAATAAGTTATTAATTGAACGGGCCTTACCTAATCCGTCTGGATTGTCACCGTTTTTATAATTATCTTTCTAAATTTTAAAAACTCTCAATTTAGTATATTAATCTTTTAATTTTTTTCAATTTTGCTCGTACATTAGGATTTTCCTTTAATTTATGTCAAAATTTCCATTATACCCTTTTTTTAATAAAAATAAATAAAAAATTAAGATTCATGTGTAGGTATTTTTGTAAATTCTTTTAAATCCTTGCAATTGTTTTTCTCTTCTTCTTCTTCTTCTTATTTATTTTTTTTCCCTAAAAAAATGGGGAGTATTTTGAGAATTTTGACACCCATCTGTTAAGATTTACCTTTAAATCTTAACGAATGGGTGAAATTGATAAAAATTGAAAAATAGATATACTAAATTGAGAATTTTTTAAGTTTATATAGGTAATTATAAATGTAACGGAACTTCAAGGGGTTAAATGAAATTTTCCCTAATTGAATTGTATATAGAATTTTGTTAACAATTTCCCTCTACCTATCAATTATAGCTCTTCAAAACGGACCCGAGTACCATTTGGATTTGTAGTTTCAAAACATGCAATTTGAACACGCATTTAAGTGTTTGATAAAATCGTAGTTTAGCAGCCTTTAGATATTTCTATGTTTACAAATCACAAATTTTTTAAAACGCATTCTCAAACGATATACTTTTTGCAACTTTCTTTAAAATCTGATTACTTTTAACATGTGAAATCGTACAGCTAAACGGACTCTCGGTAGAAAAGTCTAGCTAGTGGCCTCTATATGCATGTGTACGTTATTAAAGTGGCAGAAAAGATTATGCATGCTTAATTGAAATGAATTAAGCTTACTGGAGATCATATGTGGAGGGTCAAACTTGAAGACTTCCTCTACAGAGTCTTGCAGCTTGCTTAAAATCTTTTGAAATGGAGGCTTCTTCTGACCTCCTCCATCTTGAGACGACCTCCCCTTGGTCCCCTTATAGATGCTGTTAAGGTCCGAAAAGCCTTTCAAATGATTATCACTGTCGGTCACAGTCAGGGAAGGAATTATATTCCGGAGAATTCCCTTCAACTTCCCTAGATTGAAAGCATCCCTCTTCCTCTTCTCCAGAGCTTCGTCTCTTGGCACGTATATTGGCGTGGAGGCATGCGGCCGTGACTCTGCGTTTATGTCTATGCATGCCATTCATCAAACATGAACATTAATTAGTAGCTTCTTCCAATATTTTAACAATGACCCAATTGCCGTTGCTGAATCAATCAATCAATCATTAAGGCTAATTTGGGTTTGCAAGAAGAAATCAAATATGCTATATATGAGTTTACTTCTCAGATTGGGATATCCAGCAATTTTTGCCCAGGCAGCAACTATGACAGGGTTCTTATAAGACTCACCTGTCCAAAAACATTTTGCGTTGTTCGGCCACCTGTCTGGACAAGTGAGTCATATGAAGGCTCTTTCACATTTGTCTAGCAATCTGGGCAACAAAATTATCTGGGGATCTCTATTAACTCCCCCTCTCTGCACAACCTTAATTTTTTCAAGAATTTCAAGCATTTAAATATTCGTCCTCCTTTCTCTTGCAAGTGTTTTTTAAGAATTCAAGGAAGTTTACCATTTAAGTAAAAGTAATTCTAACTACTCAACTCTGATCCTACTGGGATGACGTGGTAGTGCCTGTCATTTTTTTTTAAGTAGAGGTTGATCCAAGGGCTAATGACTGCCACATCAGTCTGGTAGGGTGTGAGTTGAGTAGTTTAAGCTAATATGATGTATTTAAAGTATTTCTCGTGTCATACACCTTAAAAAAAAGTCATTTAAAACACGTTAGGTAATCAGTCGGTGTGACATGAATAAGATGAATGAGCATGGTTCTTCAACAAGCTTACAATCTTCAGAGACTATAGATAGTAGAAGATATTAAGCAATAAAGCCAATTAAATGAGTGATCACCTGTAGAAGTAGGAGGCCGTCCAGTTCGACAGCGTCGGGGGTGAGGGTTGTTTTGGTCGCCTCCAAGAGTTGGCCTCACGGAATCGATTTCCTTATCTGGATCGCCTAAGTCGTTGTACACGTCGTAGTCATAGACCCTATCAAATGGCATCCTGAGTCCTTTCCCGTCGCCTCTGAGTTCTCTCAGTTCCTCCTCTCTTAGCTCCTTCAGTCCCCGGAGTTTCCCAGGGTAAACATGCCTGCTACATCCCATTCACATGCCATGCACGTACGGTTATAACCATACAACTACTTGCAATTCATTGCCATTCGTATATATAATATGAATGTGTAAAGTTGTGTGCAGAGAATATGATCGAGGACCTATATATTATAGGTGGTGTTTTCTTTTAAACTTGGATGGAAGGAAATTGACCTCTGTTTTAAAGTATGTAATTCTCACATATATTTTTAATAAGATTAACATAACATGTGGTATATGTGCTTAGAGTATGTGATTCTCATATGCGTGTAAACGTGCTCTAAGGATATATATCAATTTAATATGCCGAATTGAAGGAATTTCCTCCAACTTGATTTGGAGCAAAACTTTATCCTATATTCAACTAAAATGTTCTCCACTTGGTCCAATCACTAATTCATTTGCAGATTTTAAATTATACGGCACATTTGCTATAGAAAAAATAAAGGGTCCAAATTTAATCAGTGTCTTTTTTTTTTTTTTTTTTTTTTTTTTTTTTTGTGTGTTGCTTCAATCACCATACAAATAGAGACAAACATGTTCTAATATATTATATTTAACATATAATATATTAATGCTGACATATGAAATAACTTGGGAAGTTTGTCAAATGAAAAGCAAGAACTTAATTAGTGGGAAAATAGATTAACCTTATTGGAAAAGAAGATTCTTTTATTTGCATTGACCTTCTCTGCCTGAACCCAAGAGTTGCATACAAATTGAACAACGACCCCCTCAATGTTGATGCTTTCCAAAAAGAATTCCTTTTGAGATTTGTTAACCACTGTGATGGCTCCTGGTACTCCAAAATCTGAATCCACCATAAATTCAACTTTGTAACTAGTGCTCCTCTCACCACCAATTGTAATTAGATTCTGATTGGAACACTCCAATATAGCTTCCTTGCTCATCTTTGGCTCCATCTTCCCTTCATATCAATACCAGAATATATAAATATATATATAGTAAGAAAATCAAAATATAATTAATACGATCATTCAAGAATTGATGATATTTCATATTGGATTATAAAGATGTTTATATGGACATGGATGAAATCATGAATTCTTATTAGGAGAATCAAATTTCCTTCACCCAAACCAAAACACCCATAAAATCCATCGTCGTCTTCATCTGTTCATTGTTGCTTCTTCACGAATTCGTTCGTGAGAATCAAATTCTTCAAAACCAATCCAGCGAGCAAGCAAGCTAAATGCCCAACAAACTGAAACCTCCAATTCGGCCATCACAAGAAACCACCTATCGAAGCACGGCTTCATCAACTCCACCCAGCCACCATAATCAAAAGCCCCAAAAATCTAAATCAATCATAATTATAGAAATAAAAATTCAACACAGTCAAAGGAAAATTCTTACGTGGATGGAATCGGTTGCTATAACACAATCACGGTTCTCTCTGTGTTTGGCATAACAAAAAACCAAGGGAAGGGGAAGGGGAAGGGGATGAGCTTTCGTTTTCTCTCTCCCTCTCTCTCTCTAGCTCTCGTGATCTCTCTCATTTTCGGCCCTCTTTTAATCTCTCTCTGGTCTGGTGCGAATAAAAAGGAAGGGGACGAGAGAAATATTAGAGATGGAGAGGATCCGTTTGCCTCAGTTTGGCGGTGGCCGCGGTGCACTGGCGCGGAGAGAAATGGGAAGAAAATAATTTAAAAAAACACTGAAAGTAATATTTAAATAAAATAGAGAATCAATTAAAGAGGATTAGGGTCAACGTTAACACCATTAGCCAACAGAAGGATGACATGTGCTATTTTTCTACACGTAAGCTCTACATATTTAATAATTGATCTTAAAAATAATTGTTAAAGTTGTAAATAAAACCATTATTCATAATTATGCCATAAAAAGTTATAACGAAGCTGTTTGGTAAGTCGTGGAAAATAGAATATTTATTTGAATAGTAATAATAAATGATTGATGTGATATAGAATTTGAGAATGTTTTATAGAAAAGTGAAAAAGTTTTGTTTTGTAGTAAGTTTTTTTATTTGAATAGTAATAAAAAATTATTGATGTGATGTAAAAAGTGTAAAAAAGTTAGAATATTTTTTATTTGATTTTTTTGGGAGAAGTGAAATGAAAATTGAAATTGTTTGGTTTAGTTACCAAAACGGGTACATATGGCCCGTTTGAAAACCACTTCCCTGTCCCCACGTAAAGACAACCCACTTTAACACGTAACTGAAATTTAAGATTCTCAGATCTTATAAATAGACAGTCAATGATACCCCACCGACAAAAAAAAAAAAAAAGAAGGTAAAGAAATTCTTACTTGGATCAATTTCAGTGCTGACAAGCTGAAGAACAAGCCTCTGGGGAGGATTCAAAGCATCTAACAAAGAAGGCATCATTTCCTGAATATTTTCCACCTCACTATTCCTCAAAGTCACTAGAGCTGTTACGCTCAATACCACAAGCTTCTCAGCAACAGCTTTCGCCACCGGCGCCGCCGCGTTTACACTGAGAGCCGCTGCCGGTGCTCTGATCGCTGGCTTCCCCAGTTGCAGTGTTTTCTTACGAGTAGGGAATCTAGTGTGGTGAACGGAATGGCTAAGGGAAAGAGTGCTTGAAAAGGGTTTTAAATAAAACTCGTCCACCATAAACGCACCCAAGATTTTCCTAGTAATTATGATCACCATTTTTGTAACCTTATAATTACTCTCTTAATACAGCAATTAATGGTAGACAAGATGCTCTTGCAATATCGGTTACTTCTTAGTCGTCAGCTATGCTTTTTTATAGGGATTAGAAAGAGATTCACAGAAGAATATTATTGCTTCTTTGGTCCTAAATTATCAATTGTGAAAAACGTGCCACAGCGTCCGAACGACGGTTCAAGGGTCCGGTGATTGAGAAATGATATCTTCACAATCCCTCTCACATTGTGTGGGTTCCATGCATATGGGTCTCACATGTAGGATCCACACAATGTGAAATGAGAGTTGTGTGAGATTTGGATGTGGGTTGTAAGGAAAACATTACTCATGGTGATTCAAGCACATCAACAACGTGAACCTTCCTTTCTGATCCTTTCACTTTGAATAAGATTTTTTTACCCTTTTTTATTTTTTTATTTTTTTAAGACAGAATATCCCCACCTGTCTGGCCTCAAGCTGAGAAGATCCATATGGGCTGAGCAATTGAGCCCATGTCACGAGTCCCAATAGGTATAATGTTCCGGCATTTTCACCTATTTTTTTGGAACGAAAGATCTAAATATTTCTTTGTTGAAAAATTACGAGTATAAAACTCTTACATCATAAAGCATAATGCTCTGCAAAATCATAGTTACATTCTATGATATTACAAAGTTATAGATACAAACAAAATTTTTACAATAAAGTAATATCTATGACTTTCATCTTTCACTAATCTATATACAGAAATAGTTAAAGAACAGATCTGCTCTGAGCAGACTAGATCAAATATCCTAAAACTTTATTTAAATCGGCTATGAGAGATAACCCCTCACACGGTTACACCTGACTAACCTTCATCACATAGTTTGTCCAGACAGATCTAAAGAGAAGAAAACTCTTATTCAAAGCAAAAACACAACCAGCAAATAACAGCAACGGCCCAAAAGGAGATGAATGGTACGATACGGAGGTAAATGACAGATGCATAGCGGAGATGTTGAAATTGTTGATCTTGTCGGAGAACACCTACAAACAAAAGAACCATAGTGGAAGGAAGAGGGTAGAAGCGAGGAGTAGAAAGAGAGAGGGAGAGGAGGATGGAGTAGATATGTTCACTCCTCCTCTCGATCAGATCTGTTTTTTGAGGAATGAAGTCTAGACATTTTCACCTACTTGAAAATACCATGAGGTACTATTAAAATGCCTTTATATTAAATTTGCAGCAAAAAATGCTTTTAAGTACAAATTTTATTTTCTAAAATATCTAAACTATAAACTGTAAAGATAATTCCCAAGTACTAAATATTGAAACATAATTTTATTTATTCACATAAAGTCACATATTTACATTAATTATATAACTTTCAACCTTAATTAAATATCATAATCTATCAATTCCTACATTAGTTATATTTACAAAGCCAAAATAGCAATTAATTCCTACATTACTTACTCCAAGTTAATTATTTTAATTAATTAATTTTTTAGACATTACAGAAAATCACCAAAACTCCGAGTCTTCTCCTCACTAGCCCCTTCCAGGATATCCCATTACACAAATCAACCAAAACAAAACCTCAAACAACTTCTAATGTGCTAAAAATCTCATTTATACAACAAAACCCTAATTTTTAATTTTCTCACTTTCCTCCAAATTAGGGGTACGGTATACATGCAGATGCGGATATCACTTTTAAATATATTCATCTGCATCCGCATCAAGTTTTTACTAACTGCATTCACGCGGTTATTGCGGTTATTAAATGTAGCTATTATCCACTATTCGCATATTAGGTAATGGACATATTTTAGTCTTTTGAGCCTTATTGAGATCTCTATTAGAACATATTTTAAATGACTTTGAAAAATAATTTGGGTCGTTTTTAGTGCTTTGCGCTTATTTTAGTTCTTTTTTAAACCCTAATGTTTTGAAAATATATTGATCTCACGACTTATATTACTTTTGCATTTTTGCCCAAGTGTTATACGATAAAGCAATACAGCCAATCAAATCATCTACAACACCTAATGCACAATATATATATATATATATATATATATATAAACACCATATATTATCAACATCCAATAACACAAACGCAACTTCCAAATTTCCAATATACAACAATCAACTTCACAACCACAAATGTCAACACAACATCAAACCCTAATATCAAACACCACAATATTCATATTTTATCTTCAAAACTACAACCTAAAACTTCAAAAATAAAATAAAATAAAAAACATAATAATCATATCATACAACCCAACAAATTAAAGCATCAATACCCAACCTCTAACAACATTTTAACAATAAAACACAAAACTACATAAGGAAATGGAGGGAGAGTCAGTGAGAACTTTACCTTTCAAAGTTTAGTCCTCAAGATTCTTTAAGACCTCCTCGTTTCTCTCTCTGCATTCCTCTCTCTCTCTCTCTCTAGACGATGAGAAATGAGGGAATGAAAATTTCTTCATTTTGTTATGCTTTAAAGTCTTCTGTATTATGCTCGAAAACTTAGTCTTGTTCGAACGAGATTTTATCTTGTTCAAACAAACACATGGTGACATGGAGAGGAAAGGGGATTTCAAACGGGGCCTTTGTCTCGACAAATCCCACCCAAATCTCACCTAACTCACATGTGCTTAAATTTGGGCCGTTGATATTTACCTACCACTCCCGTAATGAATGACAAGTGGAGATGTCATTCTTGTTCGAGCGAGATTACTCAAGATTTAATCTTGGCTGCTAGTTTCTTTATGCGTGTGCAGAACACTAACATGTGGAGATTACTTCTCGTTCGAACGAGACACCACTTATTCAAAATTTAAAAGTATTCAAACCTAAAATCCTAACGTTCTTTAGATCAAAAGCCTGCAAGCTAGCCTCACCATACTCTGTCTATTTACGTATTATAATTTATTTTTATTTTTGTTATATTATTTATTTATGTCTAATTTCAAATTTCTTTTTGTACTTTTCTTATGTGGTGGTGCTACAATGCAAGTTAGCGATTTTGTCTAAGACTAGTCAGTTTTGAGATTACAATTTCAAAAAATGCGATTAAAAATTATGACAATTTTAAATCGCAGTTTATGAAAACGCAAGTAGTGTTTGGTAACATTTGTTAGAAAAGTGTTCTTTCAATCAATTTGGTGTTTAGATAACATTGATATAAAAGTGTGGGTTCATGTACAAATTACCAACAAAATGACATAGTTCATACAGTTTACAAATATTTCTAATGATAATGATCAAGCAGCACGTACATTGGAAGATATTTATTGTCTTTTAATTTTCCTTTATTCTTTTTTTCTTTTTCTTTTTATTTCTAATATATGTCATACGTTATGCATTTGAGAATATTGTTTATTTTTCCAGTTAGCTTTTCTTTATACTAATGCTTAGGGTATTATATTGCACAATTCATTTTAAGTGAACCGTCCAAATGGCAACAACATTAAAGAAGAGTGGCTTACATTGCAAGTAGTGATGTGCAGGACTCACCCCGTCTAGAGCCCCCTGCCCCGAAGAACACCGAATTTTTATTTTTATTTTATTTTTATTTTATTTTATTTTATTTTATTTTATTTTTTGCGGTTTCAAGTCCAAATTTGGCATACCTATGCGGGGTGGGTTGCGGGTTGGGGTTTTTAAAAAACCCTGAGAACCTGCCCCGCCTTGCCCCGCAGTTAAGAACCAAAAAAAACCCTACCCCCCCCCCCCCCCCCTTGCGCCGCTAACTCTCTTCTTCCCCTCTCTTCTTTCTTTCTCTAGAACTCGTCTTCCTTTCTCTTCTTTCTTTCTCTAGGTTCTTCGACTCTCTTCTTCCCTTCTCTTCTTTCTTTTTAGTTTATTCCCCTCCCTTCTTCGAGTTCTTTCCCTTCTCTGGTTCTGCGCCGGTCAAGCCCACCCCATCAATCTCCAGAGCCGGCAAGTTAAGTTGAGTCAGATCTCTTCAGTCTCTCTGCCCTCTCAACCATGATCTCTCTCTCTCTCTCTGGTTTTATTTCTGTAGGCTTTCAAGCGCAAGAATGGTGGACGCAACAAGCACGGCCGTGAGCCTCCAAGTCTCCAACTGCAGCAAATGCTGCCCAATTCCCCCCCCCCCCCCCCCCCCTCTGGCGCACTGCACAGATTCCCCTTTTTTAATGCGGACTGCGGGTGAGAATTTCATAACCCGTAGGGGCAGGGGCAGGGGCAGGGGCAAAAATGGTAGAAATCCGCCCCGCCCTATGCACACCCCTAATTGCAAGAGGTTACTACTGGGGTTGTCGAACTACTCCCTTTGGCCACAGTAATAGTTCGCGTGACATCTCAATGGCTTGTTTGGGAAGTCGAACCAGCCACTCCTGTGGCTAAAAGAGGTGGTTTGACCACTCCTAGTGATTGGAGTGGGGGTGATCGAACCATGCACCCTTATAAATAAGGGGGTGGTTTGACGGAAAACCGGCCAATGACCGAGCCACTCCTTGCAATGCAAGTTACCCATTCAATCTCTCTCTGCAATTTGGGCCCATACAACAAGACCTGCGGTGTAATTCCTTTCATATTACACTCGATGTTGATCCATGATTCCATATATGATAGGGGTAAAGATTTTATAACAATTCCATTCTAATCCACTCCTTTATTAATTAGGTATAATTTCTTTTTTCAACTTGCCTGAAGAGAAAGACGGTGTCGTTGTCATTCTTTTAGTTTTGTAGTGTTGCTAAGCAAGTCCAATTCCGGACCACAAGTGTCAGATCCTGAGATAGTCGGCCGAATGATAGATCCTGAGATCAAGCCATACTATTCATTCACTGCATGCATGTTTATCATTCAACTTTTCCTTATTTAATTACATGAAGAGAACAAAGTAACATGCTCATAATTGTTAAAGTATTTCACGTTGTCAAAGTATATTTGAGTTATGGGCTTTATAAGTCTTGAGCAAACTACTTTCCTTAAAATGCATTTTGTAGAAAAGTAAGGCTCAATAGACTTTAACATAGTATCAGATTTTCAGGGTCTTCCCTTCCGTTGTACACGTGTTTTGACAATAGTGCTACACGTGAGGGGGCGTGTTAAAGTGTTTCACATTGTCAAGGTATGCCTGGGTTGTGGACTTTATAAGCATTGAGCAAACCTCTTCCCTTAATGTGCCTTTTGTGAAAGAATAAGGCTCATTCGATTTAACAATAATCAGGTTTGGGTTATATATATCTACCTTCCTTCCCAAACACATATTAAAAGTGATCCAAAAGGTTTAAACAAATGTTTTCTTTAATCAAAAACTACTTTTCATTTACCATATATATCATGATTATCTTTTAACTTTTCCTAACTAATTACATGAAGAGAACAAGGAAATTATGTTCATTATCAAAATCTGGTTATATAATAACCCCGACTTCCTTTCGAGGGTAAAATAATATTTTACTACCTATGAGAATGGATGACTGAGCAATTATTGAAAAAAAAAAACCGATATTATATATATATATATATATATATATATATATATATATATATATATATATATATATATATATATATAATATTTTATGTTTTATTTAAATAACCGTTATTTTTTTTTAATATCTGATTTTTTTAAATTTAATAAATTTTATAGCGATTTAAATTTTACCTTTTCAATTAATATTTTATATTAGTATTTTAAAACCCTAACTGTCAAAATCCTTCTTATCTAAATAAACTAGTGAAGCCTATTTCTCCGATCCCCCTCATTGTTTTTTTTTAGCCACACAACCCTATCCCCTTATACAATTTTCGGCTCCTGTAGACAAGGTACAATCTTGCCTCTTTATCTCTTTCTCTAGTTTTCTTTTCGGTGAAACCATGGCAGGTTCGCTGTTGTTATACCTATTTGTTTACGTTATTTTGTTTATGTTGCCCTTCATTTATTTACTTTATTGTGTCTATGTGTTTTATTGTCTTCATGTCAGTATAACAATCATGTGCCTTTGATACATCGACATCAAACATATAGCCTTTTGTCCCTTCTAGTTGTTTGTTTTTTTTATTATTATTTCTTCTCTACTCTTTTCTTTTCTATGGGACATGTCACATGGCGGGACCGTAGCATCTTGCAATTATCTCGTGTTGAACAAGGTCTATTATTTTAGTCCTTACGCCTAACCTTTCACCTTTCCATTTACTCTAATTCTTTTAGACGGTAGCCATTCTTTTATTTGTGGTACAAGTCCTGACTACTTTTTTTTTTTTTTCCTCTGTCCTAACAACCCCATGACAAATCCATCCCTGTCATAACTGTATTAAATTTTAGTTATTTTAATCCTGTCCCACAGAGAAATAAAGACAATTTTAATTTTGAGTGTTTCAAAAGTTCGGGTAAATTACTATAAAAAAAATAAAATCGCAAAGCCTTTTTATAAATTATTTTGAATAGACGTATAGTTTTGTGATACCTGAATTTATCAAATTATACGACTTTAGTATGAATTCTTTCTTATGACAATTGTCTTTATTGAGTCGTATTTTAATATCAATAAAAGAAAAGGTGATATTGCTTATGTAATGATTTAAATATTATTCGGTTGATGTCGTAAAGATATACATCGGGAATCCGTTCTCAGTAGTCTAACAAGATGAATCTTAGTGATATCAGTGTGTCGTTTAGTGACTAGCATGATGTATTAATTTATTTACACCTGTACCAGGTGATTAGCTAGCTGTCGAAATATTTCAACGACGTATTGCGTCCAGAGATGTAAGGGATCCTCTACCCCTTCTATAATTGTTTTATTTATTATTATTTTATCAATTTATTCTAGCATATTCGTGAATAATTATTCTCGTCATGTATTTAAAATTACATTGTTGCATAAAAGATTGTTTCAATATAGTGTTGATATGAAAGTTATTGGTGGAAATGATATTCTTTAAATCAGCGATTTTGAGAAAAACCTTAGTTCTAAAAGACTTTCCAATTATAGAAAATTACTTATATTATTCTCGAGATGGGAAGTCACTACTCTCTGATAGCAATGAAAAGAGAAGTGTAAAAACCCTCCTACACGTTACCTCAAGAGTTACCAAGCATAGAGAAAATAGTAAGAATAATTATGAAAAGGAGAAAGATTTTTATAAATGAGGAACATGTGTGGAGGAGACTATTATTTTGGCCCCAGAGATATTCATAGAGATTCACAGAGGCTTAAGCTCGATATCGTTGCTCGGATGGAAGCGCAATCGCTGAAGAGTTTTGAAAATGCGGTAATTCATCTTTAAGTCATTCTAAGTGCACTTTGATTAATTAACTGACGGGGCAGGCATGTGGCCACAGTTTACCTGCATGGGTCGCATTGACCGCGCAACCCTAGTACACAGGGCGTAATAGTGTACATGGACCCTAAATATGATGAGTTTTATCTATCAACCAGTAATTTTATGCTTTAAGCAAAATGTCGAATTTATATTTTGTATCTTAGAAATTTAGATTTCAAGTGTGCTTTAATAATTGTTTTTTAAGAAAATTAATTTAACTCAACCGTTTTATGGTTGAGGGGTTACCTTGCTGAGCATTTCTTGCTCACCCTTATTTTGTTTTTGTTTTCAGGTTATGAGTAGAGAGACCTAGGCGGCCGGTATGGGATCTAGGCTAGCATTAGGACATTGCATTTCATTTACCTTAATAAGTGCACCAGCACGATAAATTTAGTTTTACTTTGAATTTTCATTTATTGTATTGAACTTAATTATTCTTCTTCTTTTTTTCGAAATACTTGCTTCCGCATTTATTGAAGCTCTGAGTTTAAAATTATTTTTCTAATAATTTATGTAATTCAACATATTAACTAGGTTATCTTGCAGACCTTATGAATCTTTGCAGCTTTGTGTAAAAAAATGGACGAACTTAACCCTAACGGTTTGGGGGCGTTACAAGTGACTATTATCAAACCTAGTTCTAGATATGTTTCAACTTAGGTTAATTTAGCTAAGCCTTGATTTCAGTATTATCCAAGTCACAACAATTACATATCTGATTCGTCAATCATGTGCAAGAATAAAATGCTTCATAGATGGGTGGAGTTTGGTATTGTCCTTTAGGCCATGGATGTTCTTGAATATATGGTACTCTTGAGTAATGCCATTATTTACGCCTATTTATCAGAAACCGACTCTAAAGAGGTAGTAAAGGCGACACAGAAAGAAAACCTCAAACTCAAATGGATAAGAAATAGTAAAAGGTGGGAGGAAAAAAAAAAACTGTAAATACAAGGGACGGTTTTGTGGTTTGTTTTTCTAAGGAGCTAGTCATGCAGAAACTAGTTTCAGACAGTATCCTGAAGGAAATCATTAAAACGAGAGATCTTAATCTTCTCTTTAGCAGAGTACTTGCCTCTCTTTTGCAAAGTAATTGCCTCATAATAGCTTAAACGTGCATATTTTCTCTAGTAAAATAAACATTATCATACTATGTTTTATCATAATTTTTGCATTTTATATTTAATTGGAGAATATTGTTTAAATATTAAAGTTGAGCTTAAATTGGTATTAATGCAATGAATTGTTATTTTGTAGAAAACTAAAAGGAGAAAGACGCGTGGAGGACCAAGGAAATAAATAATAAATTCGTGGGGTCCACGTAGAAGAAAACAAAACATGAAAAATAAGAAAAGCATCTCTTTCCAAAACAAGGCAATTGATTTTCTTTCCTTACCTGGCAGATTTATGGGGACCTAACTCACACATATTTCCTACCATGAAATGATCAGCACATAATCAGCTCTTTCCATGCATAACTCACCAATACATGTATGGAGACATGGAAAAGTCATGCGCTGCATTAATTGTCGAGATACGTGATTTGTTTTCCATGAAGAGCCAAACTTGCAATAATTCTTAAACAAGGAAAGAATCAAGAAAGCATGTGTGTGGCATCGAAAGACCAAGCAAATTAATTTATATATATCATGCTTTGCTTGTGCTAAAAGGGGGGGAAGCCGAGGGAGAAGACAGAGGAGAAACAGAGAAGGGGGCAGTTATGGAGGCTCTCGACCGGTTTTGTTGTTTGTTATTTTTTATAAACATAAGTGGTTAAACCTCTAGCTAGGGTTAGAAGTGAAGCCTAGTATTTTTATTATGTGTTCTTGAGACCATGTTGTTTGTTCTTCATAGATGAATGATTAAATTTTGGGGATGATTTTTTATTTGAGAGTAATTTAATGGGACAAGTTTATTTTGATTCTTTATGATTTTTGTTTATATCAAATGCTTACTTTGTTTGATTTGATATGATTCGAAAATATATGGAATACTTAATTTATTGTTTCATGTTTTTGAAATCAAATTCTCAATCAACCCATGTTTAATCTATTTTATATTTTTTTTTTTTATGTCTCATGAATATATAATAAAATACTAGGTGAATCCTTGAAACCCTAGTCTTTTCCAATATTATCTTCAAAATCAAATTTATTTATTTTAGTTTTATAGTTTACTTTTTAATTTAAATTATATTCCATTGCTCCACTTTTCAGTGGAAAAATCAAGTCAATTTACTTTTCTGCACAATAATAGAAATTTTACTTAGTATCTACCATTCCCTGTGGATCGACCTCGTACTTACCGAGAATTATTACTTGCGAAAACCTACACTTGGGTTTGCACCATTTGTGGTCCAACAAGTTTTTGGCGCCGTTGCCGGGGAATGTGTCTAGGACACTAAGTTTAATTTCTGTTATTTTTATTTTTATTTTATTTTATTATTAATTTTCTTTTTGTTTTGAAATGCAAGATTGGTGGAGCAATCCTTTTTCAAGTGTGTACCCAAGATCATTTGGCAATCCATACTCACAAACGTATAATCATAATTGGCAAAATCACCAAAATTTCAATTGGAAGAATCATTCACTTTTCAATGAGCCCCAAGGATTTCATAATCATCATCCTTTTGTGCCACCACATCGAAATACATTGGAAGATACATTCCAAAACTTTCTTCAAGTTAGCAACCAAATCCTTCAAACCAATATCGTGGATGATGCATTACAAACCAATACCTTGGAGAAAACATTGAAAGCCTTCATGAAAGAGCAAGCCCAAATCAACCAAGACACCAAGCAAGATATTTAGGAGTTGAAAAACGCACTCAATAGAATTGAGTCCTATTTGAAGAATGAGATTGAAAATGAAAATTTTTCTGACTCAATGACTCGATATGGGGACAATGAAATTGAAAATCCTCAAGTGGACGATGATGATATGTTTGGTAATGTTGAGGAAGGTGTAGATGCTCATGAACTGAAGTTGGTTGAAACGCTTGAGCAAGATCACTTTGATATATCTTGTCTTTATGAACCTTTAGAATCTTGCTTGACTAATTCTTGCGATTTGAATTTTTGTGAGGATTGTACACGTGGATTAGAGGTGAATACCTGGAAGCCGTTTGAACTGCCACCTCATGAGCTCAACCCATTGCCATCAAATGATACTGTGCAAAAGGATAACTCAAAATCCTTGCCAGTAGCACGCAAGTATGCGCACTTAAAATTCAATGATGACTTTCCCCTAGTAAGTTCATCCAAACTTGATGCTTTGCAAGGAGGTAAGTAATTTGATGTTTTGTATGAATATAAAAGCATGATGGGTTGGAACATTGCTAATAAGAAAAAAATGAAATAGAGAATCATGCTTTTTAAATTTATGTTTGCATCATAGTTTGGGTTTTCTTTGTTTTTGTTTTGTTTTTCTAATTTTTGCAGGTATAAGTTTTGTTTGTTTTCATCACTTCAAGGTACTCCTCTTAATCTATACTTTTGTGCTTTATTTTGTTACATTTGGGACAATGTAAGTTTTAGGTTGGTGGTAGAGGTTGATGCTTGATGCTTGATGTTTATCGTTGTTTTTGTATTATTTTGTTTATTATATTTTTATTTTTAAAAATAAAATGGATATTTTCAAAACAAAAAAAAGTTGTGTTTTTTTTTTTGGTGTCTTGTGTGTTTTATTTTATTTTATTTTGTTTAGTCAAAAGAAAAAAAAAATTGTGCTAAGTTGTTGATTGAGCATGACTACATCACAACTGTGGTTTGTATATCATTGGCTTGTTTAACATGTTGAGCACTGCATGTCATTAAAAATCTGAATCTTTTTACTCATCTGTTGGATTAGAGAGACTTCACTTGTTTGAATTATTTATCACAAGCACATTAACATTGGTTCTGTGAGGTATAAGATTTGAATTGAGGAATGTGTATCTTAAGATTTGTAGAATGAATTGTTGATGAAACCTTGGCTTAAATTCAAAAAAAAAAAAAAATCAAAAAAATCAAAAAATAAGAATATCATCAGTTTGAGTCTCATTGAGTAACCGGATCTCTTGCATCACTAAGCATTGAGTATTCACGTCAAAAGATGAGAAATTCAATTTGGTTGATTGTATGACTAGTTTGGCCTCGTAGCCTTTTTAACTTGAATAATTAAGCCATTGGGGATGTTTCTACATCTAGTGCCTTAAAACCATCTGGTTTGGGAGTCACTGGCCCAACACTCGTTACATAGGTCAATTAGAAAGCTTAAGGGGGTCAAGCATTGTACAGCTTACAAAAAAAAAAAAAAAAAAAAAATGATTTAAGCCTTGGTTGTTTTTATCTGATAGAATTTCTACAAATTTTGGGATACACAAACTTTGAAAAAAAATTGAAACCTCATGAGTCTATGTTAATTTCACTTTGCACATAGTAGAGCATGTGTTGTCTCAATTTTCCAATTATGAGTTGAATAATTTTTGATGACATGATGATGTGATTGTGATATTCACCTTGTTAAACTTACTCATGATGTCTAAACCATGTGTTTGTATGGTAGTCTTTACTTGTCAACAACATAATCCTTTAAAATGTTTGTGGGTATCATTCCTGACAAACCCTCACGAGACTTCACTTGTCCACTAGGGGTCCTAGGAGTTTAAAAGGATTGTTGCATACGCTAAATGCAGTCGTACATCCCACGAAAGAAGGATTTATCTTGTTATTTTTTTTATTTTGTTTTTCATTGCTAAGGGACAAGCAATAAGCCGGTTGGGGGGGTGTGATAATAGCTTAAAAGTGCATATTTTCTCTATTAAAATAAGCATTATCATACTATGTTTTATCATAATTCTTGCATTTTATATTTAATTGGAGAATATTGTTTAAATATTAAAGTTGAGCTTAAATTGGTATTAATGCAATGAATTGTTATTTTGTAGAAGACTAAAAGGAGAAAGACGCGTGGAGGACCAAGGAAATAAATAATAAATTCGTGGGGTCCACGTAGAAGAAAACAAAACATGAAAAATAAGAAAAGCATATCTTTCCATAACAAGGCAATTGATTTTCTTTCCTTATCTAGCAGATTTATGGGGACCTAACTCACACATATTTCCTACCATGAAAGGATCAGCACCTAATCAGCTCTTTCCATGCATAACTCACCAATACATGTATGGAGACATGGAAAAGTCATGCGCTGCATTAATTGTCGATATACGTGATTTGTTTTCCATGAAAAGCCAAACTTGCAATAATTCTTAAATAAGGAAAGAATCAAGAAAGTATGTGTGTGGCATCGAAAGACCAAGCAAATTAATTTATATATATCATGCTTTGCTTGTGCTAAAAGGGGGGGAAGCCGAGGGAGAAGCCAGAGGAGAAACAGAGAAGGGGGCAGTTATGGAGGCTCTCGACCGGTTTTGTTGTTTGTTATTTTTTATAAACATAAGTGGTTAAACCTCTAACTAGGGTTAGAGGTGAAGCCTAGTATTTTTATTATGTGTTCTTGAGACCATGTTGTTTGTTCTTCATAGATGAATGATTAAATTTTGGGAATGATTTTTTATTTGAGAGTAATTTAATGGGACAAGTTTATTTTGATTCCTTATGATTTTTGTTTATATCAAATGCTTACTTTGTTTGATTTGATATGATTCGAAAATATATGGAATGCTTAATTTATTGTTTCATGTTTTTGAAATCAAATTCTCAATCAACCCATGTTTAATTTATTTTATATTTTTTTTTTTATGTCTCATGAATATATAATAAAATACTAGGTATATCCTTGAAACCCTAGTGTTTTCCAATATTATCTTCAAAATCAAATTTATTTATTTTAGTTTTATAGTTTACTTTTTAATTTAAATTATATTCCATTGCTCCACTTTTCAGTGGAAAAATCAAGTCAATTTACTTTTCTGCACAATAATAGGAATTTTACTTAGTATTTACCATTCCCTATGGATCGACCTCGTACTTATCGAGAATTATTATTTGCGAAAACCTACACTTGGGTTTGCACCCTTTGTGGTCCAACATTGCCTCTGAAGCTCCACCACGCTCACCCTAGGCTGCCATCTCAATCAGCATATAAAGCTTCTTGATTGGCATCTACAAAGAGAAATGAAACACAAAAGGAGAGAAAAGTGAGTGAATAACAATGTCCTTTCCTTTTCCTCATTTCTTTTGTCTAAGGATTATTAGACAATTTTTGAAAAAATAAAATAAAATGACCAGAGAAATGTGCCAAAAGGGTGACAAAGTATAACTTACATCATTCAGGGCCTCTGCAGCTGCATTGATGTCTTTCATAAGCAAAAACATTCAGCTGTTCTAGCATCTGCGATCAGAAAAAAAAAAAAAAAGAGTAGATTGACATACATTCAAACTTTGAAGCTAAATGGTAGTATAATATAATTTCCTTTTAGGGTTCATGAAACCATTATTATAATACTCTCCTATTGTTTAATTTAATTACTAGCATTGATGGAAAGTTGATGATATCCAGCAACAGAAAGCCAAATAAGAACACCACAACCACTATATATCTAAGACAATAACAGAATAGCATGAAAATAATTTACCTTCTTTGCATCATCTGTCTTCAATGTAGGAACATGGTAAGTGACAGAAAGCATCACAAAATATCAATTGAATCTAAGAAGCCGACTTCACTCGTTGTCCCTATAACCAGAAGTTTTTTTCCCTGACAACAAAAATCACAAGATGAACTAGTAATTACGACTTCAGCAAGGTCATAAAACTACTATTCACCAAATCATAATTCACAAAGTCGCTGAAGAAAAAACCATGGCCCAAGATATCAGAAATTGTCACACAAGAGGCTGTCTATGAATTCAGCCAGTCAACGCTCTTTGTACAGCCAGTGATTGTGACCTGAATGAATAATCAAGGACAGAGCAGACCAACTTTTAACCATTGCAACAGAATAGTACTATGATTTAATGCATCTATATAGCTCCAAAAGTTACTTCTTTCATTTATAGGTATGTACAACTCATTTACCTGTAGATGGGATTGAACCGATGACCTCATCCTCTACTCTTTCATTGGATAGGAGATGCCAGATCTTAGCTCTGCTGTCAAAAATTGCTGTGTAATATAGACTGAGAGTTGCACATTTAACAAATGAATTACAATAGCCTCGTGGGATTTTCTTGTTCCCTATGAGAGATTAACACTAGTTCTCCAGAGACCAAAAGAAGCAAAGCTCAATTGCTTCCAAGAGCTGCAAATTTATTTCGCCAGTAGTCGAGTTTTGGCAACCAAAACAAAGACCGAAGAACCAACCAGTTCAGAGTTCATCACAGTTACCAACCCATGACATGGAATTCAATGCATAAATTTCAACAAGTATATGATAACATCAAAATGAAAAGGGAAAGATAGTATTATAACACCAAGAAAATCACAGCAACATTATTACAACCAAAGTTGACTAGCTTCCATGAGATAAAAAGTGCACAGGTAAGGCGTGAACATCTAATTAAATAATAAGGTTTGTAATTTCTATACATCCGCAATACAGGGATTACGCTCAAGAGTTAACAAAACAAAGATGAATCTGTTTTATTGCACTTCAAAAATTGAATAAAAAAACAACATTCGCAATGGAAATTGCAGTATATGATTTGCAATATCTACACTTATGCCAGAGCCGCCAAATCAATCCTCAACCTCTGCTTTGATCTCTCTTTGTAACTCCTCCTTGTACTCCTCAAATGTTCCAGGGTAAGCACTCACAGTTCCATTTTCCACAACCCAAATTTCACTCCTCTCTTCGTCGTCGCAAACCCGTGATATGAGCCTAGAGTCATGACTGACCAGGACAACTCCACCAGTAAACTCATCCAGTGCATCAGCCAGTGCATCAATGCTCTGCATGTCTAAATGATTTGTAGGCTCATCCAATAGCAATATGTGTGGCTTCGACATGGAAATTGAAGTGAAGACAACCCGTGACTTTTGCCCTCCAGATAATTTTGCAATTGGGGTGAGGTGATTATGGCTGGGGAGTCCAAATTTTCCAAGCTTTGCACGAACAGCCTCCTGCTTGCTAAGTCCCTCTTGATCTGGATGAAGACGAAGAAGATACTGCACTGGTGTTTCCTCCATTGTTAGTAGGTCCACAAAGTGCTGTGAATACCTCCCAATCCTCAACTTCTGACTCCTCCGTACTTCACCCTCCGTTGGAACCAAATCACCTGCAAGAAGATTCAGTAGAGTAGATTTTCCCGCTCCATTCGGCCCAACAATAGCAACACGTGTTCCCATATCAATACCTACATCAACATTTGCAAGCCTGAAATCCTCTCGGTTTGGGTAACTGAAACTGACTTCAATTAGCTGCAAGAGTGGTGGTGTGAGCTCAGTAGGTTCGGGGAAGTGGAACTCCACACTGTAATCTCTCCATTTCTTTGGGGCCTCAGGCAGAGGCTCATCCTCATCAACCTTTCCTTTTGCCTTGCTCTTGGATGCTTCTTTTGCAGCATTAAACTTAGCCCGGTCTTTCACCTTCTCCTGCTGAGCACGATTCCCTGACCTCTTGGCTGCTTTAATTTGCTTCTCATAAGTTTCAAACTTCTTGTTCATCTCTTTGCGACGCTGCTCGTACCCACTTTCAAACTCATCAAAGTTTCCACGATATAATTGAAGCTTCAAATCATGGAGATGAATGATCTCATTGCAGACAGAGTTAAGGAAATCCCGGTCATGTGAGACAACAACAAGGGTTTTCTTCCACCGACACAAGTACTCCTCTAACCAGAGAACGGCCCTAAGGTCAAGATGGTTTGTGGGTTCATCCAATAACAATAGTGTTGGTTGCACGAAAAGTGCCCTAGCCAATGATATTCTCATTCTCCAGCCACCACTAAATGACCGGGTTGGACGACCCTGCATTCCCTTGGTGAAACCCAATCCAGCAAGAATCTTTGATGCCTGAGCCTCAGCTGCATCCGACCCCAAGATCTGCAACTGCTCATACAACTCAGCAAGCTTCTCTCCTTCATCATCCCCATTGCTATCTTCAACTTCATTCTCACCCTCAGCAGCAGAAGACAAATTCTGCAAAGATGCAACCTCATTTCGGAGCTTGACCAGCTCTTCATTAGCTGAAACAACTGCTTCAAGTGCAGTTCTATCATCACCAACCACCTCTTGTTCAACCAAAAGAACATCAATATTCTTAGGTACTGGAATCTTCCTCCAAGCAAGGAGCTTTAATAATGTAGACTTTCCCATTCCATTGGGTCCAACCAAACCGTACCTTTTCCCGTGAGATATCTTTACTGATGTATTCTTCAAAAGTTCTTTACCCCGAGCTGCCACAGAGAAATTATCTATAGTTATATCTTTGACATTGGCATCAGCTTCATCACCCCCATCAAGAACTGAGGCCCGACTACCAATAACAACAGTAAAAGCATCGCGGTCATCCTTAAGGGCCTCCTGTTTGGCATGCTCTGCTGCATGGGCAGCAAGCACATCCTTCTTTTCTCTTTTTTTCAACTCTTTTTCATTCATCAATATTTCAAGTGCCTTTGGGTCACTCCTCCGATTGGGTTGCTTCAATTCTTCTCCAGAGGCATCATCATCCTCATCATCAGAGGGAGGGAGATCAATGTCATCGGTGTAAGATGACACTTTTGGGGCGGCTTTGGTCTTAGGTTTACTAGAAGTAGGGGCCAAGGAAGAGGAAGAACCCTTTTTAGGCTTATCAGGTTTCTGGTCCATACTGGCTAGCATCGCCGAGATCGAGAGCTTCTCTTTCTTCCCATCTTTCGAAACATCTTTGCCACTCCCCTTAGTTTTGGTGGTTGCACCGTTCTCCTCTGGCTTCTTCTTTCCCATTGCAGCAACCAATCTGGTGAGAACAAAATAACTAAAAGGTATGAAATTCTATCAACTTGAGTGATTTCAATTAAGTTCATCGTGAACACAATAATATATATAGACCCACATAAGGCCTTTGCATGGCAGCTTACATGATAAAGAAATGAAAATAGAATGTACTGGCATGTGCCATCAATTCAAATCAAACTATAGAGATAAAGCAAGTAAACATAGAATTCAGCAATAGCTTACAAAAATATGCTTCATTCAGTAGAAAAAACATGAAGTTTCCAACGTGAAGTTTGATGAAAATACTAAGATTGACAATATCGAGCAAGTATAAAGAGCTAATAGAAACCAATTAAAAATGACAGAGTTACCAGGGCAAAGAAACACTATCAATTTCATTCTGTATGCAGTTTGAAGAATTCTAATACTTGGGCTTCACTTACAAAAAAAAAAATACTTGGGCTTCGAAAATTCAAACAACACTGAACCCAAATAAAAGGCAGATCTCAGCCACTGCAATTGAAGGTTCAATATTTTCCAATTTTTCACTTTACTATAATAATACCGTACACTAATTTGAGATTTTGATATAATTTCAAATTGATATACTGTCTTGATATAACCTTTAAACAGACAACAAATTGAGATGATGTCTTCACTTTGTTATAATAATATCTTCCACTAACTCCAGATTAACGTTACCCTGCAATTGCTAAAGCCTAAAAGTTTTTCATTTGGTACAAAACTAAGTTAAGAAAGCACAAACCTTAGACTGAGAGTTGATTAAGTGAAAAGTTGAAAACCGTGATTCCATGGAACTTGTAAGAATTAGAAAGTACTAAGAGCATCTGTATCGAACTCTCCAAATTTCATTCAAATTTTAGCCAAATAATCTACTTTTGTTATTTTCTCTATCACTTTTAAAAAGTTTCCTACATCAAACTCTCTAAATATTTTTCTATTTTATCTAGATATTATTTTTTATTGGTTTTGAGAGCAACTAACTACTTTAACTGTCATGAACATCAAAATTGCACCAGAAACTGTTTGGAAGCAAAAATATAGCAGATAGTCTTTACAAATATGGGTTTCGTCCAAGTGGGTCCAACGTAGAAAACCCAACATTGTTGAAGCATGCCAGATAGAATGAATTCAACCAACCAGCCATTTCTTTTAAATTCAACAAACCAGCCAACAACCTTCAAACGTGCTTTTATGTCAAATCTAGGAGACACCATGCCCCATCTGAATATAGATTTAATCTTTCCCCTTTATCCCCTCCATAGATAGATCTCAACCAAAGCAAAATCATTGCATAAACATGAACAAGTAGCTTCTGGAGGCCCCAAACTAGTAACACAAAAGGCAAATTGGCTTGTCTCATCCATTGCAAAAAATACCACTAGAATTTCATGCATTGAACCAGGAAGATTCAAACTGGGTTGGTACTGTGGGGGCATGCAGTTATGGAGGCCTTCACTACCAATCACCAAATAGGGTTTTGGCTATGTCCACCACATGAGGATCACATTATTGGCATCACAATAATGCAATTTAGTTTATCATAAGAACACTCCAAAAAAAGCAGAAGATTATTGGCACAACAATTACATTAACTTCGATTGAACTTCTTGAAGCTGTTACTTGGGTAACCATAAGAAACAAGATGATATTCTGGTCCTAGAGAGGTCATCACCGAAGGTTATGACCTATTTAAAACCCTATTCCATTAAAACAACAATGGATTTTGTCAAAATTAAAAAACCAATTCAATCAGAAACTTTTTTTGTGCATTCGACAAAGAACAAACATTTTCTTCTGTTCTTCTGGCCACAAAAGAAACTTAATCTAAGAAACCAAACAGAGGCTACTCAAAGCAGACAAATAAAACTTAATCTAAGAAACCCATACAAAGAAACATCAACAAACTCATAAGACACAAACAATTATGGCTCTGGAGATCGTCAAACCCCAGAGATCTTAAGACATGTCAAATCCAAAAATTAAACGCACACCCCTCGAATTTGCAAAAAACAGGTTTTTCCTCAAATTTTCTAAACCGACGACAGTTTTCTCAGCAACCAAACAGAGAGAGAGACAGATAGATAGAAAAATAGAGAGAAAATTGAAACGAAAACATGGGAAACAAAGTGAAAGAGAAAAGTATTGTGACCTTACAGCGCCGCCAACAAAAGAAACTTCGTTAAGGTTTCTTGGGTTTATAATCAAGCTGCAAATGGGGATAAAAGAAAACCCCATACCCCTTTGAACTAAACCCATTCATAGCCCCATACCCCTTCGAACTAAACCCCAAGCACCCAAGCAACGGAGAGAGAGAGGGAGAGAGAGAGAGAGAGAGAGCAGTACCGAAGCAATCGTACTCCGTTGAATCTCCGTTGAAATCGCACTCAGTGAAGAATCGCACAAAGCAAAGCACACAGTGAAGAAGGCGCGAGAGAGAGATGCACAAAAATGTTGAAACTTAGACGAACCGAAGGGCAAGCGGGAACGGTGGCCCGGTGGAGATCGGGCCGGCGTGATGAAGGCTGAGCTGCGTAGGCCCCGTAGGAAGAAGAAAAATCGTGTAAAGGATAAAGGTGGGCCTTTTTACCTCTGTGAAAAAAAAAAAATTAAATTAAAAAAAAAAAAAAAGTCAAAAATTATTTTTATGCTAATGGAAATCATAATTTGAAGGATAAAAAATTTTTACAAATCGATTTTATACCCTCCACTCCACGTATAAGAATGGCATATTTTCTTTAAATATATAAGAAGTACATGTTATTTTTATTAATGTTATTAAAAAGTATGTGAGCTATTAAAACAACATATGTTTCTCACATACTAAAAGACACTTGTCAATTTTATATATGAATTGTATGAAATTTTTTATAAATCAGTTTGGAAGAAATTTCATGTCTTAATTCAAGTCGGACATAGTTAAGCAAAAGACTACCAAATTTTTTTTTTACAAAATATATAAATAAATAAATTCCAAACCCTTGGAACTTGCAAGGGTAAAAAGACGGGCCGGGTTGTGTATCCTCACACTAAAAGGATAGTTTAATGACATCATATTTATTTTAGGGTTAAATGTCTTTGACCTTAGGTAGTTTAAAGATTATATTTTTTTTCATCTCGACTTCAATATGATACGGTATCTTGCCTATTACTAAAAACGGAGATGGTCGTCTCTCTATCCATCTTTCGTCCATAAAATTAATAGGAGTACACGTCAAACTAATAAGAAACTAACACATAGCAATATTCCTTATTAAAAAAGAAAAAAGAAAAAAAAGGAAGTGACTCCATGGCATTGGAGTGATTTTGGCCACCTTAGACTGGACCAAACGGGGCCTTGGGGGTGGATGACCTCTAGCTGGACATAGGGTGGCTTGAGTCACCTTTTTTTTTTTTTGGAAACTTCACAAACCTCTCGTGAACTTCCACTCAATTTGAAATAACTTCCTTAAAGTTCAAGAACTTTCAATTTTAACCATCGAACTTCTAATTTGATGCGATATCCCCCGTCCATTTCGATTTTCTATTAAATCTTAACGGATGCATTGAAAATGATGAAAATACCCTCACTTTTTGTTTGGTAAAAAAAAAAAAAAAAAATTGGGTCTCTAACACGGGGTCACCAGACCCATGGCGGGATCACCTTTTTTTGTTTTGTTTTAAATCTTTCTAATTTTAATTTGTAATTAAAGGTAAATTTGAAATTCTATAAAAATTTCAAGGGCATAAAAGGTCATTTCCAGGTGAACTAAAAACACCTAAATTATAGCAATTATAAGATAGGTGAACTAGAAACACAAACACACGTCTTGATCAACCCATTTGATTAGAGAAGCGCTACACTTACCATCTTATAGAATGGTTACACATCATTTGAGAATCACTTTTGAAATAAAAAATTGAGAAGTATAACATTTTCTGTGCAAAGAATAAAGTGCTTCATGATGGGTTAAGTTTAGTATTGTCCTTTAGGCCATGGATGCTATTGAAGGTTCAATTTCAATATTTGACAAATAAATAAACTCTCCTTCCTCCTCCTAGCCCTTTCCATTTGTATTGATTTATAAATAATAAATAAAAACTATATGGCAATTCCCCCAAACAAACAGAAGATTCTCAACTCATGATCATAAATTTCCGCTGTGTTCTCAATCCTCATACTCGGGGACAAAAAAAATATATATATATTTACAACCAATCTCCACAAATAAAAAAAATGAAATGGCAATCAATGAAATTGTTTGTTTGTTTTTTTTTTTTTTTTTGTTAAGTAAATAGGTATTCCCATTTCTCAGTTTGATGACAGTACATATGCTCTCAAAAAGGAACTAATCATGCAGAAACTAGTATCGGACAATATCTTGAAGGCAATCATAAAAGTGAGACATCTTCATCTTCTCTTTGCCGGAGTATATTGCCTCCGAAGCTCCACCACGCTCACCCTGGGCTGCCATCTCAACCAACATATAGAGCTTCTTGATAGGCATCTACAAAGAGAAATGAAACAAAAGGAGCGAGAAGTGAGTATGAATAACAATGTCCTTTACTCCTTTCCTTACTACTTATTTCCTCCATAACATACAAGTTCACAGTGTCTGAGGTTCAGAGTTTTTACCGTTCATTTATAATGCTTGTATCATTATACATGTTAGACATATTGGTGCAAGGGTAAAATTCAAATGTGTTCACAGAACTAAAGCTAGAGCTTCTAGAAAGGACCAGAAACAAAAACATTCAATACCCCCAAAAATGCCAAAAAATAAAAAAGGATTAGGATCAACAAAATAGAAATTTTTCCATCTCAAGAAATTATGATACTTCCCCGGGAAACTCTATAGTAATTGGTTTGGACAATCGGCCTGGGCATTGTTCGATATTTCCTGATTTTCATTGATTCTTTTTGGTAAAATAAAGGAAGAGTTGATGAGACATTTTTTGAAAAGGAAAAAAAGAAAACCCGAGGAATATGCTAAAAGGTGATAAAGTAAAACTTACATCATTCAGGGCCTCTGCAGCTGCATTGATGTCTTCATCAGCAAAAACATTCAGCTGTCGTAGCACCTGCGATGAGAAAAAGAGTAGATAAAAATACATTCAAACTTTGAAGCTAAATAAATGGTAGTATAATAAAATTTCCTTTTAGAGCTCATGAAATATGTGTAATGAACTTGCAGCCAAAGTATTCATTCTGATTCCAGACAAACTACTAAGCAAGGAAAAGTTGAAATAATAATTACACAATGAAAAAAAAAAACAAAGTATTGCACATCCACAACCCAAGTGATCGGTCCAAACATCTGTTTTTCTTTTTTTCTTTTTTTGGATAAGGAGTCCAAACATCTGCTAGCAAAGAGATATTGTTGGGATTTTCATTGGAAGGACTCCCCACCTTCCCCGCATTGCAAATCATGAATCAATGGTAACAAACCTCCTAGTTTAAAAGCTTTCGAACAGATTTTGCAATATCTGAGTCAAGTTAGAAATTTACAATTATTAGTAGCAGACTTCTTCCACTACTGCAATTAATGATATAAACACACCCATTTTATATATATATATATAAAAAAAAAATTGCCCCATTATAGTTAAAAGTATTTTCTCCCATTACGAGGCATCACTGCCAAGACCCGCCAATTACCAAAAACCTTTTAAAAATAATAAAATAAAAAAAATGGCTAAAATATTCCCAGTTCAAAGGTTAAAGATATTAGAAATAAAAACTTCATTTCCTGTCCTGCACAAGTCATAATCTACGCTGCATTTCATAAGTTTTAGCAACTCCTTCCAAGAATATAGATCTACATATTTGAAGGTTAATATGACTGTTTCAGGCCATACGAAGTGTACCATAACCACACCAATCCATCCTTATGTCCAAATTAGCAAGTGCACAAGAACTAGACAAAAATCAGCACTTCGCATTGATAAATGTCAGCCTCTTATAGCAATTGCATAAACCACTACGAAACAATTCTTTATAATACTTTCCTATCATTTAATTTATTAGCATTGATGGAAAGCTGATGCTATCCAGCAACATAAAGCCAAATAGGAACACCACAACCACTATATATATCTAAGACAAAAACAGAATAGCATGAAAATTAAGTTTTTACCTTCTTTGCATCCTCTGTTTTCAATGTAGGAACATGGTAAGTGACAGAGAAAGCATCACAAATACCAATTGAATCTAAGAAGCTGACTTCACTCGTTGTCCCTATAACCAGAAGTTTTTTTCCCTGACAAAAAAGTTCACAAGATGAACTAGTAATGACGACTTCAGCAAGGTCAGAAAACTACCATTCACCAAATCATATACCACATAGTTACTAAAGAAGAAACCATGCCCCAAGATATCAGAAGTTGTCACATATAAAGCTGTCACTAAATTCAGCCGGTAAATGCTCTTTGCACAGCCAGTGATTGTGAAATGAATAATCCATATGGACAAAACAGCAGAACAAATTTCACCATAGTCTCACATAGTATCATGATTTAATGCATATATTACCTCCAAAAAATTACTTCTTTCTTTTATAGGTAAGTACAACTCATTTACCCGTAAATGGGATTGAACCCATGCCCTGATCCTCCAATCTTTCATCGGATAGGAGATGCTAGATCTTAGCACTGCTCTCAAAAATTGCTTAAAGAAATTGCAATCTACTAATCTACAAAGAATTTTAGTTAAGCTGTCTATGCTGGAGCTATCATGTGGAACGCAGTGAGGTTTGATGATATCAACTTTACAAACTAATTCTTCTCATATAATAGTCCATATCACTTATTAAAAGGGAATGGAAAATTCTGTGCTCAATGTCACTGAAAAGAGCATGATAAGTGTTCAAAAAGAAAATATGACAATATTTAATTGTGAATTCCACAACTACAACCAGTTTAAAACCGTTAAGATCTTTGGGAACAAGTTATGACTAATTCTACAGGTCTTGTAGTTACCAGCCAGAATAGCAAATGCTTTAGTGATGATGAGAAGGAATGTCTATGTTGCCTAATCCAAATCATACATCAACCACGATACTTTAACCTGTGGTTAAATCTTTCTTTCAGTTTTGCATAAAATAATTAGATACATGATTTGCGCTTTTTTATGAGCAAGTACAAATCACGAACATATACAAGAATAAATCAATGATCATCTCATCCTCTACCCCATGTTCACGGGAAAAGACAGCATACATGATTCAACCTTTCATTCTATTAAGTTTTAATATTTAACTTGATATGAAGTTACCATTGCCCAAAAGAAATTACATCCTCCATCCCATGCCACAATTTCCTTCTAGGAAAATCCCAAAATGAGTGTCCACTTTCAAAAAGTAAAGCATTCCACCTATATATTACCCTCATAATTTTGTTTTTTGTTTTTTTTTTAAATAAAAAAAATCTAGACACTTTAAGAGTTATGCCACCATGCGTATTTTTGGTAAGAGAGGCAGTCTTTGTCTTCCTTATTAAACATTTTTTTTTTGATAAGTAATGATAGTATTATTGAAAGCGTAAGGCGCCCCTACGTACACTAGAAGTATACAACAGGAAACACCTAACTAGAAAGTGAAAAAGAAGCAAGAAATTCAGCAAAGCTGATAGATAAAGGGTACAGATAAGCCATCGACCAGACATACAAGGTATGGAGAAATAACTCTAGCACCTCCTCTAGGGAGCTCTCTAGGTTCTCAAAATGCCTAAGGTTTCTCTCTCTCCAAATACACCAAAAAAGGCAAATAGGCACCATCTTCCATGTAGTAGCGCTCCCAGATCTCCCAGACTTCCACCAACAAGCAACTAAGTCAAGCACACTCCTAGGCATGACCCACGAAATACCAAAGCGGGAGAAAATGTTGTTCCAAAGAGAAGAGGCTAGATCGCAGTGCAGAAGGATATGGTCCACTGATTCCCCATCCCTCTTGCAAAGACAGCATCTATCCACAATAATAATGTGCCTCTTCCTAAGATTATCCAAAGTAAGAATTCTGCCTAGAGCTGCAGACCAAGTGAAGAAGGCTGCCCTCGGGGGAGCCTGAGACCGCCACACACACTTCCAAGGGAACCACGTACCTCCAGAACCCATCATAGAACCAAAATATGATTTCACCCCGAACACACCTTTCTTGGACGGCACCCATTTGAGACAATCAGCCCTCTCAAAGTTCACCTTTGTATCGCCCAGTACCTGAAAGAAAGAGGCAAAAACATCGACTTCCCAATCATGAGCCTCTCTAACAAAGCTCACGTTCCAATGAATGGACCCACCCAAACTCTCCAAATTATCGGCCACTGACGCATCCTTCACCCGAGCAATGCCAAAGAGATCAGGAAACACTTCTTTCAGAATCGAATCTCCACTCCACAAGTCATGCCAAAATCTAATCCTGCTCCCATCCCCCACCTCGAATCTAAGGAAATTGGAGAAAATCTCCCATCCTTTTCTTATAAACTTCCACAACCCTACTCCAAACGCCCCAGTCACCTCTCGGGAGCACCACCCACCCCACAAACTTCCATATTTGGAATCCACCGCGACTCTCCACCAAGCATCTCTATCCTTGCCATAGCGCCATAACCATTTACCTAGTAATGCTCGATTGAACTGAACCAACTTCCTAATGCCCAGCCCCCCCTTCGAAATAGGATTACAAACCTTCTCCCAACTCACCAGATGGTATTTAAAATCATCACCCATTCCACCCCAAAGAAAGTCGCGTTGCAACTTCTCAATGCGAGAAGCAACACTCACCGGTATAGGGAACAAAGACATGTAGTACGTTGGCAAGTTAGAGAGCGTACTCTTGATAAGAGTCACTCTCCCTCCCTTAGAGAGGTATAACCTTTTCCATCTAGCCAACCGTTTTTCAACCTTCTCAATAACTCCATCCCAGATACGAATAGACTTGTAGGGAGCCCCCAAAGGAAGACCCAGATACATCACAGGCAACTGAGCAACTTCACACTCTAAAATCTCGGCTAACCTTCCCACGTGAGCTACATTCCCCACTGGAATAATGCTGGATTTAGCCAAGTTAACCTTAAGACCCGATACAGCCTCAAATAAGAGCAAGAGAGCTCGCAAAGACCGAATCTTTGAGGAGCTTGCATCACAGAAAATCAATGTATCATCAGCGAACAAAAGGTGGGAAAAAAGAGCTTCGCCCACTCTGAAACCATCCAACACACCCCCACTCACTGCCGCAGTAATCATCCGACTCAGCGCCTCCATAACAAACACAAACAACAGGGGTGACAAAGGGTCTCCTTGCCTAAGGCCTCGCGAGCTGCTGAAAAAGCCATGTGGTGAGCCATTAACTAGCACCGAAAACTTTGCAGAAGAAATGCACCGAGCTATCCACGAACACCACTTACCCCCAAAGCCGCATCTCCTCAACATATACAACAGAAAGTCCCAATTGACGTGATCATAAGCTTTTTCTAAATCCATTTTGCAAATGACTCCCGGCTCCCTTGATTTAATACGACTATCAAGGCATTCATTCGCAATGAGGATTGGATCCAGAATCTGCCTCCCTTTGATGAAAGCACTCTGGGATTTGGAGATAACCTTGTCCATAACCGTCTTCAATCTGTTGGCCAAGACTTTAGCAATAATCTTGTAAATACCTCCTACAAGGCTTATAGGCCGGAATTCTTTGAGAGACAAGGCTCCTGGAGTCTTAGGAATAAGAGAAATAAAAGAAGCATTCAAACTCTTCTCAAAAACTTCTCTAGCATGAAACTCAGAAAAAACCTCCATAATGTCCACTCGCACCACCTCCCAACAAGCTTGGAAGAAAGCCATTGTGAAGCCATCCGGACCCAGCGCTTTGTCGCCATTCAAAGCAAACACTACCTTTCTAACTTCCTCCTCCTCAAAGTCTCTCTCCAACCACCTAGCTTCTGACTCTAAAATGGCATCAAAGGAAAGATCATCCAACCGAGGCCTCCAACTGTGCTTCTCAGAGAAGAGATCTTGATAGAACTGAACCACATGCTCCCCTATCTCTGCCGGATTAGAAGAAACGGAATCTCCAATCAATAGGGAATCAATAGAATTATACCTCCTGTTTGAGTTGGCTATAGAATGGAAGAATTTTGTGCATTTATCTCCTTCTTTCAACCACTTCACCCTGGACTTCTGCCTCCAACAGACCTCCTCCAACAGTAAGCATCTCTCTAACTCACTGACAATCTCCAGCTTCTTTTGAATTTCCTCCTCAACCAAAGCCCTACTACCTTCCACAGTCTCAACCGCCTGAAGCTCCTCAAAAAGTTCTCTTGTTTCTCTCCACATTACCAAAGACCTCTACATTCCACGTCTTCCTTATTAAACATTGTGCCATTTTAAACTAAGATACTCAAATTAGGATGGATGGAGTACCAAATTTCTACTAATTCTTTCGATCTAATTATTTGCCGAATCAGAAAAGAAAAATTGGTTGTTATCAAATAGCTTGGTATCGGCTAAAATTCATAAGTCAAAAATAAACGAACTTAAACGGCAAACATCTATTACAGGGTAAACCGCCACCTCATAGGCCTTGGGACTAATGCTACTCACATATAGGCCAACAATAGACAACTCCCTCTCGAACACAGCTTACAACTTTCATTGTGTGGTGCTCTCCAAAGAACAACTCTTCTCAAAATCTCAAAAGGTGTTGAGTTGGAATAAAGAAAAATTAAATCATGTGAAGAATCTCACCCACCATAACAGGAGAATTTTAACATCTACATACTGTAACAGTCCTGATTAACTGTTACTGATTTTAGGAATTTCTAGGGTTTGATTTAAGGAATTTGTAATGGAATTGGAATGGAAATTGATGAAACGATGGAAGAAATCTGTCAAGAAATGGATGAACAGTAAATTGAAGAAAGAAATTGTATTGCAAATGGACAGTTCGAGATGTCCGACCTCCTAGAGCATTCGAGGTGCTTAGCCTCCAGTTTACCACAGTAAACAATTCACTTCACAGATATTTCCTACAATTAGACTATTGGCCTTTATATACACATAGCCCAGGCCCATTATCACTAAAGGTACTATTACAATTACATGATATGGGCTTTATTAAACTAAGCCCAGCCCACTAGCATCCAGCCCATTATTCACTAATAGTACTGTTACACATACATTGCTGCCAAGTATGGCCCTGCTTTATGAAATTTTAGCAATACAAAATTAAGCTACTTGTCCAAAAAAAAAAAATCACGTTGATTATTTGGAGTGGCTTGTCAACAGGAAACAAGTGTATAAGATTGTGCTACAAACGATAGGTAGAGTGATATACAATATAATCAAAAACACTACCGCATTGACTATTTGAACCGAGGAGAGGGTGATGACAGATAATTGTAAAAAGGTAACAAAATCAACAACTCAACTAATTGAACTTTTTACTTTCCCCAATTCACAAGCTGGACCTTTTAAGTTGTCAGTACAATTTTGTCTTTTTGGGAGATTTAATTAAGTAGAACATTTACTCCGAGCAACAAGTTAAATTGATTAAGTGTTGTTATCGATACATATTACTGGTGAACCACCCAATGAGCACATCTTATATAATATATTTGTCCTTCTGCCTATAAACTTAACATTCAAGTTTCATAAATATAAATGTTTTTGCTATATATGAGAAATAATGTATATGTGAATCATCTTTCTTACTTATCAAAAAAAATGTATAATGTGAATCATCTTAAGACATATTGAGTATAAGGTTCCAATATAATACATCACTCTGTGTTTGTGTACAATAGAATTTAGAAGTTCTTGATATATTTAGCTTGGCCGCACTCAAAGAAAAATGTCTAGCCCTGCCACTGGTTCAGATGTAAACAAAATTCACCCCTTAAAATTATACAATTTAGATAAACAGTTATTCTTTGGGAAATTCACCTGTTAATAGTATAATAGGAAACAAATTCATAAGACCAGTTTCTGGGCAGTAAAGACAAAGGTCAAAGAGAAACCTTTGGAGGTAGACGCTTGAGCAGAAGCATTAAAGTCTGAGAAACTAAATTTGAAAAACGAGGCCCAATGGCAACATACTCCAGTAACCTGCATAAACGATTAAAGTACAACTGATTCCAAGATCCTTAGACTTTTACAAACTTCATTAGATACAACTAAGCGGGTTTTACCTTTCAATGCCATCAAGAATGATGATGCTCAAAGGTGACTTGTATGCATCCTCAAATACCTACCACAGAATACATTATAAATAAGTCTATGAAATTTCTGGTCTCCATCATCAATGAAACTAAAACCTACAGATCCTCCAAGTTGTCAATATGCTATAAACAATTCCCAAGTCTGAAAGTGTAGTACAAACTTGGCTTGGAGATACGCCAAATCTCCATTTTACATCAGTAACTAGTTCTTCCCAACAAAAGAAAAACAAAATACTTCAAAAAAGATCTTAAGAACGGTTCAAAGTTTTAGTGTTCTCAAACCTTGACAATTTGTGCGCATTTAGTGCTCTCATGGAGACCAATCATCGTTTCTGCTGAGACCTAACCAAAGGTAGAACGCAAAGATTAGATAATCTATGGAAGTGGCAGTAGAAGAGGCCGTGATTCCTGGAAAGTAAAAAGATATAATATCCACAATATAGGTCAGGTAACTTACTATCTTGACATATGGAAAATCACTGTCAATGCCAACAGTAGCTGCTAGCGCGCTCTTTCCACTGTCCAAAACAGTAAGGTTTAAACAGCTACCATTAAAAAGTCATTTAAACAGAGAAACCATGCAATACCTTCCACTCGGGCCTTCCAGGAGGCAGGTAATAAGCGGGCTTCCTTTACTCACTTTAACTTGCTCCACAAGTAGCATAGCACTTCCATAAATGTCGTTATGTCGATCACCGCAATCCACCATGCCATTTAGTCTGGAAACCATATAGTAAATAAGATTGTCTACCGGCAGAAACAAAGTACCATTTTTTCCAAATCTTTTGGATAGACAACTACCCAAAATATGGTACATATAAGAAACTACATACGGCTTGAATTTAAAATTATAAAATCTCAAAATGACTTAACAACATAATGTGAGTTCAACCAGGTTGAAAGCTAAAACATTCTCAAATTGCTGAACAGTTATCTAGTTTAGCTGGAAGCTATACCTGCACCGTTCAAGGTCATCAGTGGAGGCTCCAAATGCAGGAATTATTTCGTGGAGTGCATTCAAAAAATCATCCATAGTAACTTTAATACTCTCTTCATCAACTGGCTTGGTAAGATCATCCAAACTTAGTTGTCTATTCAAAGCATAAGATACTGCACTTTTTACAACACCTTCAAGTTCAGCACCGCTATAGTTTTTTGTACGTGCAGCTGCACTCAAAAAAATTAATAAATAAAATCCATCAAGACCTTCATATTGACATTAATAAAGCCCAAAGCATTTTCATTTATTAAAGGTCAACAGTGCTTGTATAATAATAATAATAATAATAAATCTATGAATAACTCAATGTAACTTTATTTTTTTTATAAGTTACTCAATGTAACATTATCAAGGTAATCAGTTTAGAAAAACACATTGAAACCCCCCGCTCCTCGCCCCCACCCCCCGAAAAAAAAAATTAAAAAAAAAAAAACGATAAATATGACATCTTCAATTTTTTAACCATTGGTTGTATCACAGAAAATTATGAAGGGTGTGGCTTTTTGGGGTGAGGCAAACAGGATGGATTAAATAATAAGAATTATAAATCACTTGGTGCTATTAACTATTCTAACATCCACTTAACCACATAGACGTATATAATTTTTTATGAGTCTGAATATCCAAACAAACCAAAAGATTTTCTACAAAAAAAATCGCGTCCTCAAACTAACCAAAACATGTCAGCTAATATAATTTAGAAATAAGTCCCCCATTTAACGGTCATTTCAGCCAAGCAATAGATGAATAAGTACATCTCAAAAGCATATGTCACCAATGCACATACCAAGCTCTTGAATGTTCACATCAGGAGCAAGAAAAGAATTCTCTTTCATCTTGTTTGTGTGAATTTGAAGAATCTGTAAGCGACCATTTTCATCAGGAAGGCTTATCTCAATTTGAACCTCCAAGCGTCCTGGTCTATACACCAAGAATAAATAAACAGAAGATATTTTATGATTTTGTTATAAAATAAGAGTTACTTTGGCAATCTTGGCCACTATGACCTACAGTACATCAATGTTGATTAATAGTTGCTATTCATGCTGTTTCTTGACAAAGAAATCCAAGTTTGCATGGAGAGAGAGAGAGAGAGAGACCTCAAAAGGGCTTCATCAAGCAAATCCTTTCTATTGGTCATTCCAATAAGTAAAACATTATTTAGAGACTCCACACCATCTATCTGAAAAGCGAAAAGCAAGTCGTCTCTTATAGCACAGATATTGGCAGAGAAAAACATGTATTGATTTTGCAATATTCAAAAAGCAATGAAACCTCTTGACTAACCTTGGTAAGAAGCTGGTTTACAATACTATCATGAACTCCTGTACCATCTCTAGTCGATCCTCTTGACTGCAAATGGAGAACATGCATTATGCTCGTTCCACTAGTCATAAAACTTGGATTACATAATCACACAACCTTAAAACCCATATGTGAGAATTTTTTCTTAGAAAGATTAAACTATGCAGATCTCAGGTGGAAATATACGTTGTTGTTGCCAATGGGTGCTTGTGTTGAGCTTTAAATAAAACTCAAAATAGCATGTCCCTTTAGAGGCCAAGAGTAAACTGGGATCCAACTTGGTATAAGCATAATACACACGCTCACAAATATATTCAAGCAACATACCAGATTTTTTTTTTTTTTATGAGTAAGGGAAATTTCATTAAAAGTGCAAAGAGCGATCAAGTACAGAGGGAGTATACAAGAACGACAACTAAGAAGAAGAGGAAAACAATACAATAAAATCATAATAACTAATCACTATAGCGACATACCAGATTATGTCCAAATTCCCTACACATCGTTTTTTTTTTTTTGATAAGTAATGTCAATTCATTAATAAAGCACAGAGAGACGCAACCCTAATACACATGAAGTATATAAGAATGCCCCTAAAAGGAAAGAATAGAAAATAAATTTAAAAAGTCTACACAAGTAAAAACATTCAAGTAATGATGAGACGCTATCCAAATATATAACGTATTAAGCAAACGCTTCCGTAGTTCCACCATTGATGTCTCTACATCTTCAAAGAGCTGTGCATTCCACTTCCGCTAAATACACCACATTAAACATAGCGGAACTAACCGCCAAACTTCTTTAGCAGGACCATACCCAACCGACGCGCCCCAACTAGTCAACAACTCTAGCACCATACGTGGCATAACCCACTCTACCCCAAATAAAGTAAGAATGTAACTCCAAAGATCGCGAGCAACTTCACAGTGAAGCAATAGATGTTCAATTGACTCCTCACTCTTTTTACACATACAACACCACTCTATCACTATGACATTCCTCTTTTACAAATTGTCATGCGTCAAAATTTTACCCAAAGCTGCTGACCATACAAAGAAAGCCACCCTTGCCGGAGCCTTAACATGCCAGATACTCTTCCACGGAAATGATGGGCCATCTTTCCTAATTAACACTTCATAATAGGACCTCACTTCAAATAAACACCTTTTTAAAGAGTTCCAAACTAACTTGTCAATCTTGGATTTGCGAAGAAAGAGTTCCATGTTGAACCGAAATAGAGTAAAGTTGAGCGAAGAAAGAAAGTACCATCTCCATCTCCCAATCTTGGATTTGCCGCATAAACAGAACATTCCACTGAATAACTCCATTTTGGACGACCAAGTTATCCACCAACATCGCATCTTTGTTCCTCACAATACTAAACAAAACTGGAAAACACTGCTTCAAAGATCTATCTCCACATCACCAATCATGCCAGAAACTAAAATGTTGCCCATCCCCCACCTCAAAACAAACAAAATTGCTAAACTTCTCTCACCCCCTCCAAATATGTTTCCACACAACCACACCCAAAGAACCCGACACCTCTTTCGAACACCACCCACCCTTTAGACTCTCAAATTTGGCGTCAATCACCACTCGCCATAAAGCCTCTCTCTCTCTCCCGACCATATTTCCACAACCAATTACCCAGAAGTGCTCGATTAAACTGGATAAAATTGTGAACTCCCAACCCACCTGAATGCAATGGAGTACAAATCATGTTCCAATTCACTAAATGAAACTTGACTTCATCTCCAATGCCACCCCATAGAAAATCCCTTTGAATTTTATCAAGACGATTAGCCACCCTCACTGGAATAGGGAACAACGACAAGTAATATGTAGGAAGATTGAAAAGCATACTTTTAAGAAGAGCCACCCTTCGACAAATACATTTGCTTTCATCCAGCCAACCGCCTTTCCATTTTCTCAATAACACCAATCGAAATAGACACGAACTTGTAAGAGGCACCCAAAGGCAAACCCAAGTATGTCATAGGCAAAGATGCGACCCGACATCCAAGTAGTTGAGCCAACCCTTCGACATCCTCTACCTCACCAATAGGAACAATTTCTGATTTTTCTAAATTAATCCTCAATCTTGAAGGCTTGAAGCTGCCTCAAAGCATAGGAAGATACACCTCAGATGTCGAATTTGTTCTTCTTGCGCACCACAAAAAATCAACGCGTCATCAGCAAACAGTAAATGATTCACAACTAAGCCTCAGAATCCCTGGATCCCACTGAAAATCCTGTCAAATTACCCTGATCCAGTGCAACATTCAGCATCCGACTCAAAGCCTCCATAACCAATACAAACAATAAAGGTGAAAGTGGATCCCCTTGTCGCAAACCACAAGAGCTATTAAAAAACCCGACGGGGTTCCATTTACAAGAATAGAAAATCTCACCGTAGAAATACAAAATCGTATCCAAGCCCTCCATTTTTCCCCAAAACCACAACGCTGCAGCAAATAGAGCAAGAAGCCCAATTGTCGATGAATCACTTTCAAGATTTTCATTTTCTGCAGGAAAAGGTTGTTGTTGGAAACTCCAACAGCCCGCCATCCGGGTGTTCAGATTTGGTTGTGTTTCAAGAGGATGTTCAGCCTATTGTAGTGGCAGAAAGGGGGAAGGTTTTTTGTGAAGTGGCTGAGATGGAACGAGAAGCTAGTTCGGGAAGGGTGTCTCCTCTCAATACCTATTCTCCTTCAGAGGGGGATCTATCGGGATACTCTGATTGGGTCATTCAATGTGCGAATAAGATTTTTCCCATTGTAGGGATCTCGTATGAGGGTCATAAGCTACAATTGTTGGATTTCTTGGCTTTTCTTGAAGAGGAACGTCGTATTGATGAGGTGGGAGCCTTGTCAAGTGGTGGAATGAAGGGCAAAAGGAAGGTTAAGAAGTTGGAGTGCTCTATTAACTACGATGCTAGAGGTTCTTGCTCTAGACGTGGGAAAAGGAAGGCGAGGGGTCATCCAGTTGTGTCATGAAGCCTAGGATTCTATCCTGGAATGTGACGGGGCTGAACAAGAGAAACAAACGCCTGAGGATTAGTAACTTGCTCAGAGATTGGAAGGTGGATATTGTTTGCTTCAAAGAAACCAAGGTTCATGGTATGTCGAGAAGTTTTGTGCATAGCCTCTGGGGTTGTAATCATGTGGATTGGTGTTGTTTAGACTCCAGTGGGGCCTCAGGATGCATCTTGATCATGTGGGATAAAAGGGTGGTGGAGAAGGTTGATGTTTGTTTGGGGGATTTCACTCTCGCTGTATCTTTTAGGAATGTAGTGGATCGATTTGTCTGGGCTTTTGCAAATGTTTACGGCCGAATTCTGATATTGACAGGAGTTTGCTTTGGGATGAGCTGGTTGGGATTCTCAATTGGTGGAGCTTGTCGTGGTGTATAGGGGGCAATTTCAATGTTACTCGGTTCCCTAGTGATAGGTCTGGAGAGGGTTGTATGTCTGCTATAAGAGATTTATCTCTGAGCAGGGTCTCATGGATTTTCCTCTCGCGGGGGGCTTTTTTACTTCATCGCGCAATCTTGATCCTCCCGTTTGGTCTAAGATTGATCATTTTCTAGTCTCCCCAAATTGGGAAGCTCGATTCCCTGTGACGTCTCAGAAGAGGCTTTCCCAACTCTATTCAGACCACTTTCCGATTCTTCTCAATTGTTGTGACTGTTCTAGGAGGAGCAGGCCTTTTAAATTTGAGAACATGTGGCTTAAAGCGGATGGTTTTGTGGGGAGGGTGAAACAATGGTGGGATTCTTATTTGTTTCAAGATACTTCTAGTTTTGTCTTAGCTTGTAAACTAAAGACCCTGAAACAAGATTTGAAGAAATGGAATGAAGAGGTTTTTGGTAACATAGAGAGGAATAAGAGGAAGCTGTTTGAAGAACTTCAGGCTTTTGATTCTTTTGAAGGTAGTAGGGCTTTAGTTGAGGAGGAGATACTGAAGAAGACAGAGATAGTTAGCAAGATAGAGAGGTGTTCTCTTTTGGAGGAAGTGAGGCAGAAATCGAAGGTCTTGTGGTTAAAGGAAGGGGACAAGTGTACCAAATTCTTCCATTCCATAGCAAACTCAAACAAAAGGTACAACTCTATAGATTCTTTATTGATTGGAGATACTCTTTCTTCTAAACAGACAGAAATTGGCGAATACGTGGTTGAGTTCTATCAAAAGCTCTTTTCTGATCCGAGTAGGTGGAGGCCTAAGGTGGATGGTATTTCCTTTGATTCTATTTTGGAGTCTAATGCTAGCCGGCTGGAGAGAGCTTTCAAAGAGGAGGAGGTTAGGAAAGTAGTGTCAACTATGAATGGTGATAAGGCACCGAGTCTTGATGGTTTCTCTATGGCTTTCTTCCAAGCGTGCTGGGATGTCGTGAGTGTGGACATTACGAAGGTTTTTTATGACTTTCATGCTAGAGGTTTGTTTGAGAAGAGCCTGAATGCTTAATTCATTTTGCTTATTCCGAAGATTCCTAGTGCTACTTCTATCAAAGACTTTCGGCCTATTAGTTTGGTGGGAGGTATCTACACAAGATATTTGCTAAAATTCTAGCAAACAGATTGAAGTCAATCTTGGAGAAGGTCATATCCAAATCTCAGAGTGCTTTCATCAAAGGAAGGCAAATTCTCGATCCAATCCTTATTGCTAATGAATGCATTGATAGTAGGTTAAGATCAGGGGAGCCAGGCGTCATATGTAAAATGAACTTGGAGAAAGCATACGATCGTGTAAACTAGGATTTTCTTTTGTATAGGTTGAGGAAGTGTGGCTTTGGGGGAAAGTGGTGTTCGTGGATAGCTCATTGTATTTCTTTAGTGCAGTTTTCGGTGTTAGTCAATGGCTCTCCTAATGGTTTTTTCAGTAGCTTCCGAGGTTTGAGACAAGGGGATCCTCTGTCACCCCTTTTGTTTGTGTTTATGACGGAAGCCTTGAGCCGTATGATCTCTGTTGCGGTCAATGGGGGTTTGTTGGAAAGTTTCACAGTTGGTAATGCTTCTTTTCCGCATCTTTTGTTTGCCGATGATACTCTGATTTTCTGTAGTGCTCAATCTTCTCAGTTGCGTTATTTGAGGAGTATTTTCTTTTTGTTTGAAGCGGCTTCGGGTTTGAAGGTTAACTTGGCCAAGTCTAATTTAATTCCAGTGAGGAATGTAGATCAAATGGGTAGGATGGCCGGCATACTAGGCTACGGGATTGCTTCTTTACCAGTGAAGTATCTTGGTCTTCCTTTGGGGGTGTCCTATAAGTCCAGTCATGTTTGAGACGGGGTAATCAAGAAGATAGAGCATCGACTAGCCAGCTGGAAAAGATTATACCTCACCAAGGGTGGAAGAGTTACCCTTATCAAGAGTACCCTAGCCAACATACCCACATATTAGTTGTCTCTATTCCCTATCCCGAGAAGTGTTGTTGCTTGTATTGAGAAGTTACGACGGGACTTTCTATGAGGTGGGATTGGTGATGAGTTCAAATATCACTTGGTGAGTTGGTCGAAGGTTTGTACCCCAATTTCAGAAGGGGGTTTGGGTATAAGGAACTTGATGATGTTCAACAGCGCATTGCTAGGTAAATGGTTATGAAGGTATGAAATTGAGAGAGATGCTTGGTGGAGAGTTGCAGTAGATTCCAAGTTCAGTATTTTATGGGGCGGGTGGTGCTCCCTTGAGCTTGTAGGTGCCTATGGAGTGGGGTTGTGGAAGAACATCAGGAAATGGTGGGAGACTTTCTCTGGTTTTGCTAGATTTGAGGTGGAGGATGGGGTTAGGACAAAATTTTGGCACAATCTGTGGTGCGGGGATTTGGTTCTGAAGGAAGTTTTTCCTGATCTCTTTGGTATTGCTCCGGTGAAGGATGCCTCAGTTGCGGATAATATGGAGGTTTTGGGCGTTCTACTCAGTGGAACGTGAGCTTTGTGAGAGAGGTGCATAATTGGGAAGTGGGTGTCTTTGCTTTCTTTTTCCAGGTGTTGCACTCAGTCAAGGTGAGTAGAGATCATGCGGATAGGCTCTGGTGGCTCTCTTCCAAGAAAAGTTTGTTCAAGGTCAAGTCCTTCTTCAAATCCTTAGCTTGCTCTGATAGTAGTGGTTTCCGTTGGAAGTGTGTGGCGGACTTAGGCTCTTTCGACGATAGCTTTTTTTTGAGTGGTCGGTAGCCCTTGACAAGATCCTTACTGTGGACAATCTCAGGAAGCGGCATATCATCATTGTGGACAGATGTTGCTTGTACAAGAGAGATGGGGAATCTGTGGATCATCTTCTTCTTCACTGTGATGTGTCTTACGCTTTGTGGACTAATATTTTTAATAATTTTAGTATGTCTTGGGTTATGCCGAAAAGAGTTATTGACTTGTTTGCTTGTTGGTGGAAGTCTAGAAGGCCGAAGAGCGCTGCGATTTGGAAGACGATGCCTATTTGCATCGTTTGGTGTGTTTGAAGAGAAAGAAATCTCAGATGTTTCGAGGATTTGAAGAGTTCCATGGATGATATTTTAGCTTCATTTTTTCATACGCAGTGTCTTTGGACGATGGTGTTTTGTCCCCACTGGCTATTAGCTTTGCTGATTTCCTTGTTCGTTTTTCTATTCTTAGTTAGGCGTTTCCTTTTGTATACTTCCAGTATACTAAGAGGTGCTTTACGCTTTCAATAAATCTAAATTTACTTATCAAAAAAAAAAGTCTCAATTAACATGATCATAAGCCTTTTCAAAATCAAGCTTACACAACAGCCCAGGGTCCCCCGATCGAATTTGAATATCCACACATTCATTAGCAACAAGCACTGAATCCAAGATTTGTCGACCACCAATAAACATCTAAAACTCTCAAAACAAGTCTCTGAAGATGATTCTTTGACTAGAGGTCCCAATTCTTGAAATGGTCATTATTATTCATTAAGACAACACAAATAAATGTAATTGTATATAACAGCCCTAATAGTCCAGGACCTTACAGAAAAACATATTTAGTCAAAAGAAAATGCCATATATGTGTATATTACATAGGAGGACAAACAATGTGAAAGAACTGATAAATTATGCTAGTCATCAAAAGCAACAAATTGGTGCCACTATCAATCTACTACAACAAACCGGGAATGTTAAGATAGAGTTGAAGATTTACATACCTTACAAATAGCATCAATTTCGTCAAAAATTATTACATGCAAATCACTTTGATCCCCTGAAAAGGAAAAGAACATGATATATTAGTGATCATCAAAAGATTGACACAGAAATACACCTGGTTGGTATAATCTCCCTTACCCCGACTTCTTTGATCATTCTCAGCATCGGCAAAAAGATCCCTAACATTCTTTTCAGTTTCACCAACGAATTTGCTCAAAACTTCAGGTCCATTAACAATCTATTACAATTCACCAAAAAGAGGGGAAAATAAAATTAAAAAATATATATATATGGTCCAACTGCAAGCAAAGATTTTCACCATCTTATATAATGTGAAGCAAAACACTTGTACCTCATTTCTATTATAGACATTATTCAGGCATGTTTAATCAGCTTTGGAACACAAAGACAGTGTTCTAGCATCAAAATAAAGTAACAAGGTATGCACTAGCAAGGTTCCAAAAATTATAGAATGTTAGCATATGCTCACATGTAAATTGAGTACACAAAAATGGATAGTGACTATTGACATTTAATCCATGACAAAACCAGAAGTGAACAAGGAGAACATGCACTAGGTTGAACATTGAAAGGAAATAGAACAGAGATATATTGCCCGTCTTCTCATATAGGACATGTCTTGATGAGATTTTGTGAGTCAATCACGTGCTTTAGAAGCATTTTCTTTTTTTTTTGATAAGTAAGAATTTCATTAAAAAAGCGTAAGGCGCCCCTAAGTACACAGGATGTATACACAGAAGCAACTCAGCTAGCCCACATAAAAAACCCAATAAAACCACAAGGAACCCACAAGAAAACCCCTAACAAGCATAATAGAAACCTTCACAAAACAAAAGAACCCCCAATAGTAACACCCGAATACAAAAAAAACCCTAAAAGCACCCAAACCAACTCCAAAAACCCCCCCACAAGACCCCCTAAACCCAAAAGAAGAAAAAAACCCTAGAACCCGAGAAAAACCCAAGAGAAACACCCCTCAAAATAATCTAAGCAAAAACCAAACCCGATGAATGGCCCACAAACCCACCCAAGCATACAAAGGCACACAACTCTATAACATAAGGCCCTTTCCTTTCCTACGCCTAGCGAAAGATTTAGCGTCGCCATAGTTGATAGAGCTATGCAGGTTTAGAAGCTCCCTCTTGCTTTTGGACTTTTGGATTAGAAGCATTTTCTACTCACCAGATCACAAGAAAATTCAGAAATGGTGGGTTTCATCATAGTCTAATCACTTCCGGGATTAATTTGTATCAGTCTATGGGAATTGTCCAATTTCAGTCAACTAGAAGTGAATCTATTCGTAAGTCAAACCATATTTAGGAATACTGCAATTGACTTAGAAGCATTTTCTACTCACCAGATCACAAGAAACTTCAGAAATGGAGGGTTTCATCATAGTCTAATCACTTCCGGGATTAATTTGTATCGGTCTATGGGACATTGTCCAATTTCAGTCAACTAGAAGTGAATCTAATCGTAAGTCAAACCATATTTAGGAATACTGCAATTGATATTTGTTTAGAATTATTGAATTCCAATTCAACTGTGTTACCACCTAACTTAGAGATAGCTAAAATTCTAACTTCACTCTAAACTCAGATCCATTAAATGCATGTGTTTGAACTTCAAACACCAGTTGCAAAACAGAATATAAATAGAAAAGATTATTCGAGGTCTTAAATAAGCTTCTTATTGCACAAGTAAATGACATATTCAATAGCGGACCCCTGATGCTACAATCTGGCAAAAATAATTATTAAGTAATTGTATAAGAAGTAAATTGCTGCCAATGGCAAATGTTAGGTGTGCATAAACAACCCTATTTTGTTGCTCACTGCAAAGAAAAAATGGCAAAGCTCAATCACTTCAATAGATTAGGAGGCCATCTAAACAAGAATACAAACTTATGACTATAAGAAAGAAGTTTTAGTTTCACTGAGGTCCCCAAAGATTGAATTATTTTATAGTTGCAAATTTTATACCAATAAAAAGCCTATATTAGAACATTCTTTGACTCTAAATCTCCCAGTCATTTAAGAAAAGATAGCAAAAAACCCTTATTTCTAAAGACGGAAAATGATAAGGTGTTAGCCTCAAACAGCTAGACGTTTTTGCTTACGCTTAAAAAGTGAAGATATATATATATATATGAAATAAAATATAAACCATCTCCAAACCTTTGGTTCCCTCCCATTCAACATTTTTCCAATTTGACGAGCCATAAGTGTTTTTCCAGTACCAGGAGGCCCAAAAAGCAGCATTCCCTTCACATGCTTAATCCCCAATCTGGAAGATCAAGATTTCCATATAAGAGCATGTATTTAGATAAAACTGACTTGAATTAAAACAAAATGAACTTTTAATAATATTACTTATTTGTCACATGGGGAGGGAAAACACGAGAAGCAAAGGCTCTTCGAAATATATCTGCAAACTCTGCACTTAGGCCACCTATACCAAGTGATTGAAGATTAAACTCCTTTTGCCTGAATATGTTGCTGCTGGCTGCTTCACGCTGATTGACAATCTGCATCGAAATATAAGTTAATCAATTTAATGTTTGACATTAAATTGATCAAACTATAAATATGAGTCAAGTATTATTGAAGTGTTGTCGATAAATGATTATCATGTTAAATTGAACAGTTCCTGGTCAACAGAGGAGAAAGCAGCAAGAATCATTAAGGGAAGATGCAAGTGCAAGAGATGTTTTGACTCATTTCTCACTGCAGCACCTCCTTCAGCATGCATCGGGAGTAAAAAAAGATATTGGTGCACAATCGACCTATCTAGGATAACATGACTTCTGCTTATGTGAACGCATAAATCATGGAAGAATTTGCCATGGCAATCATATAAAATACTGAGAAGTTTGTTCTATCAGTGGCAATATGCATGTAGCCAAGTTCTTCACGTTGCTATCTTTCATTTTCGAATAGCAAATTTATAAGTAGTTCAATATTATTAAACCTAGCCAGGATAAGACAGCTTAGAGAAATAAAAAAACAGAAACACAACCTTTATTCCACTCCCATTTGATGTTGCAAAGACAAAGTATGTATCACTTGAAATCATCCCTCTTTCAGGAGCATTAGTGCTTTGTTGGTCCTCGACAGCAGCTTGATTGACAGTGAAGATATAGTTGCTCCCATGATATTCAAACGATACTTTTTGCCCCGTTGTCATGACCTGCATACAACAAGACCAACAATCCATAGCTTTAACTCATATCACCCAAAAAGATTTAGGCAAAAAAGAACAAGCAGAGCCCACAATAACACCCACAACATTAGTACAAGTCTCACGTGTGTCCTACATAGGAAAAAATGGGGGATGACAGAATAATTGTTGTTTTTTCTTTCTTTTATTCTTTTTCCACTCTCTTTTTTTGGTTTCAAGCATAACCATTCTACATGCGATAAAAAGTAAGCAGAACCATTCTGCAAGTAAAAACCTCTATCACTTAAACACATTTCACTCTTTTCCTTCTTTATTGTCATGTATACCCAAAAAATCAAAGCTCCAACTAATCTTCATTCTTTTTTTTTGATAAGTAATTTCAAATTCATCAATAAAGCGCAGAGGGGCGCAACCCTAATACACGGAAAGTATACAAGAGCGCTCCTAAAAGGGAGGAACAGGTAATAAATTTAGAAAGTCTACAAAAGTAAAAACACCTAAGTGGCAAAGACAGGACGCTAACTAAAGAAATATATATATATTATAATTTTACATAAGGACATTGGTTTGAACATAGCCATGTCATAGTAACATTTTAAAGGTACAGTAGCGGATTTGGATTATATAGGTTGGAATTTATATGGTACTACATATTTTTTGGCACATGGATAGCACAGTTTTTTTGTCACAGGGCTAGCATGTATTCAGTACAAGTAATAACCCAACAAGGCTGCTAACCTGAGTAAATCTTTCTCTACTGCTCAGCTTTATTAAGTGCTACGGCTTCAATTTTCTAATGCAATTATTTTAACTCTCACCACATGAATCCATTTCCTCTTCAGCCTTCCCCTTGTACTTGTAGCTTCTTCAACTTGAACTAAACATTCCCTTATACTAGCAAAGTTGAAGGTCTTTCTTGTACATGATCAAACCATCCTTAAGAACTCTCATTCTTCCATAGAGAATACAATCCTCAACTTCTCACCTGTTAATAACATCTTATTCTATTTTTTTTCAATATTGCTTTCCAATTGTTGTCCATCACAATATCCTCATTTCAGCTAGTTACATAAGGCATGTTGTCTATTGACTACCTATTTTTAAATCAAGTTAATACTAATACTTTTAGCATTTGATGATCACACAACAATGTTATAGAGCAAATTCTGATAGTAGAAGTGAAACCCAGGTTCCTAAAAGTTCTATTCAAAAGAAAAATTTTCAATCAATTACAGTGCAGATGCAACTAAGTAACGTCACAAACACATGGAATATGCCAAAAACATATAACTCTACCTGGTTGATAAATCTCTTTCTAAGTTGGTTAGCCAGAAGAACAGCATCAACCTACAAAAAACAAAAAAAAAAAGGAGAATAAACTTTTTGAACATAAAACCTTCCAAGGTAAACAAGGATTGCCACTCCATATACCTGTTCATTTTTATTCCCCTTTTTCACAAACTCCAGCTCAAGTGTAAGCAACGCCAGGTCGAAATTATCAGGCGGAATAAATCTAAAACAATAACAACAACATAATTAGAAACCTGAAAATGCGCATTGAAAGACAAACACAAATTGGTATTGAATAACCTGCTAACAGATATCGAATCGCCAGAGGAAACTCTAGCATGCCGACGCTGAATCGCATTTAGGGCAATCTGGCCACTGCGTATGCTTTCATGAGCAGTATATCTCAGTTAAGGCCACTAAAAGAACAAGAATTCTTCACGAATCCAATCGACAGTCGCTCTAAATTTCAACAAATCAAATCTCAAACTGATCACATCAAAAAATGAACGAACGCATTCGCATCCTCAATCAACACTACAAATCGCGCTATGCACCGTATCTATAGCTAATCCATGCACTTTTATCGACTTAATTTCTGAATAAAATGTCATTTATAATTAAACGAGCAAATAGCATACGCAAAAACTTGATCAATGTCGAAGCACTATATCGATACATAACTAACAAATTTCTGAGTCAATTCATGATTTTCTTAAACTAATAAAGCAATTTTCAATTACACGTACGAAATGAGAAAATGGACAAGAATTTCTAAAAGGATATGAAACAGAGAGAACGAAGGAATCGCCGATGGAAGCGAGGAAGAGCTTGGTGCCGGGGACGGCGAAGCCGTGGAGATCGGCGTGCGAGCAGTAGGCGAGGTTGGTCAGCGCTAGGTCCGCCGCCGGCGTGTTCGTCACGATCATGTTCGCCGAAGCTGATGACGTGAACCCCATTTCCCGATCGGGTCGGATCGGGTCCGAGATCGGCTCGGTGTTTGCTTTGGTACGAAGTAAAAAATGGAGGCGAAGGAAAGAATCAGCGCGAGAACTTTGATTGTGGAATTTTTGTTTGAATATTTAGTAAAAGTGATCGATGGGTATAAAGTACAGAAGAAAGTTTAGAATTGTTTTATTTTGTAGTTGATTTTTTTATTTGAATAGTAATAAAAAAAATATTAATGTGATATAAAAATAAAATAAAAAATAAAATAAAAGTTTTAAATTTGACATTTTTTTGGATAAGTGAAAAAAAATAGAAAGGGAGTTAAAAATGTTTGCCAAACGTCCTATGAATCTCTCTTTGTATTTGAAGTGAAATGCTACACATTTTAAAAAAAATTGGGGTAATTATATTTTCTCCATGAACTACCGGCATGTACAATATCTCAGATTTTTATAATAATAATAATAATAATAATAATAAAACTTATTAAGTAAGTAACTTAAGCAACAAGTAGAAAAAAAAAAAAAAAAAAAAAAAAATCTTACAACTCTTCTTCTATTTTTCTTCTTTTTTCTTGTTTCTTCTTCGCTCATCCGTGTGCTACCCGAGTACACAGACCCACAAAGAGACGAGAGAGATCAGAGAGGGAGAGAACTCGAGAGAGAGACCGAGCAGAAGAGAGACGAAGAGGGAAGAGAGGCCGTGACCGTCGACCCAGGTGTGCGATTCCGGTGGCCAGAACCAAAATTCGGCGAGGCAGTGCGATTCCGGTGGAGCCCAGGCCGATTTCCGGCCGATCGTGGAGGACCCGAGAGTGGCCGGAGGTCCGATTTCGGTGGCCGTCGTTCGTGAAACCCGAGAGACCCGAGAACCCGTGACCCGTTGAACCCGACGGCTTGAAGTCTGGTTTTTCCGACGATTTTCGGTGGTTCCAGTGGCGATTTCCTGCGGGTTGAAGCAGAGGCGAAGTCCGGTGGTCTGAGATGTGATTTTTCGGTGGATTTTTCTGTGTTGAACGGAAATTCCATAATTGGTGTTTGTGTCGGCTGTGTGCAGTGTAAGGGTCTTTACTATTCCGACAGTGTATATAAGTGTTGGTTTTTGGATGATTTTGGCTATGCTGGCCGTTTGGTGTTCCGGTGGGTGTAGGTATAAATTTTAGTGTTGATGGCCAGATTCATGTGATATATGATATTTTCTGTTTAAATTTTTGTGGGGCAAATTCACTGTGTGTTAACTATGGGTAATTTTGGAGTATTGATAATTTTGGGGTATAATTTCCGGTTGAGATGTCGTATTTGGAGTAGCTGTTTGGGTACGTAATTGAGTAAGAGATTTTGGTTAAATGATTAAATATTATTTTGATGAGTTGGCCATGTGCTATGTTTTAGGATTTATTGATTTGTCTATAGGGTATTCAATTATGTTTTAGTTAGATGGTTATGTATATAGGATAATTTAGTTTAAGTCTTAGAACTGAAATTTCATAACGCTCCGCTAAATTTATCCTTGTGTTTTATTTAGGTAAAAGCCCGACTTTGACGCTAATGGCAAGTCCAAGTAAGGGGATACAACACCGAAAAACCCCCAACAATATTTTATTACAAATCTTTTTAAAAAGTGTTGGGGAATTTTACAAAGCGTTTGCTTATGTGATTTTTAATGCCAAGCTTTATTACTCATATATTATTGTTCAAGAATTTTGTGCATAAATCACAGTTATGATTAAGAGCATTTTTTTAAAAATTATGATTTATGCATAATTATGGTTAAGACTAAGAGCATTTCAAAATTATGAATTATGCATACTCACAGATATGATTAAGAGCGTTTTAAAGTTATGATTTTGCATATCTACAGTTATGAATAAGAGCATTTCAAAGATATGATTACAGAGCGTTCCAAAGTATATGATTCTATTCACGAATACAGTTTTGAAAGAAAAGAGAATCTGAAGTTTAAATTCTGGACATGACTACAGTTATGAACGCGGCTCATACAGTTTTAAAGTAAAGTTTACAGTTATTGCAGAGCCTACAGAATTATAGAAAACGTTCATGTGCAGTAATAATTGTTTAACCTTTAGGCACTATTACAGTTAGGATCGGTATCGCATAGGGTAGCAAGGCAAGCATACCGTAAGTCGGTGTGTGCTACCAGCCGGGGTTGGCCTTCACCTAAGGAAGATCCCCAACTTGGATGACTCTCCCCTGTGATGACAGGCTGAGTCCATAGGTCTGTGTGACAAAAGCCAACGTGCTCCGCTCACGGGTAACAGCGGTGTAGAGTCTATAAGGGGTTAAACCACAGATAAAGGATTAAAGGAAAAACAAATAAAAAGAATTTATTAAATCATTATAAATTTCATATGCCATTATTTATATTCCTCATTCACTTGTTCTGTTAATTGTTCATATGATTATGCCTCCTGCTTTAAAACAATACATTTCTTATCACGAATCATGTTTTTAACACGGGTTTTCTTATAAATCATAAACAGTCTAGTATGTCATTTCTTAAACAATTTGCATAACTATTATCTTCAACTTATAATCACTCAAAGATCACATATCTTATTCATACTTCTAGACATCATCATAGTTTCAATATATCAAAAAATACTCAAATCATCCAAAATAAATTAAAATCAATCATACAAATTGGGTTAGGTTGTAAAACAATATACATTATGAAATTCACTATATATGAAATTAATTCTTATCAGTGAGTAGAATAAATCTGTCATTATGCATGACTAAAGATTATGGCATAAAAGTTTATAACATGTTTTATTCCCCTGGTGTTGTATTTTCATTACTGGGTTGTCGAACTCACCCATTTTTCCCTCAACCCTTTTCAGATGACCCAATAAGATGACGTCATTTCTTGGTATTGGCGTAGATCTCGCAAAGATCATTGTGGACCGACCAAATCTGTACTTTGTATAGTATGTTTCTCTTGGAGAATTCAAGGTGTTGTAAAGAATTATTAATAGAAAGGTATAATAAAGTAGGAGATTTAAATTTATACGTTGTAAATGCACGCTTCCATTTAAAATGTTTGTTTTTAGCACTCAAGTTCGCGTTTCCCTTATATCCCAAAACGGGGGCGTGACAGCCTGTGTCATTTTGCCTCCACGAACTACCACTTCGACCAAAAAAGAGCATAAACTACCATATTTACATACTTTGCCCCATTCCGTCAGGGAATCCCGTTAACTTGGATGGAATATGCCATTTTTTACCGTTAAGTTCGATTTAAAGACCAAAATGCCCTCTACAGTAATTAATAAAAAATATTAAAATTAATATATTAAAAAAAACTGAAGGAAAAGGGGTGGCGGCAGCCACCATTGAGGTGGCCGGGTGGCCTGCGAGCCACCCCCAGAGGTGGTCGCACGGCCTCCCCAGAACCTGGGGTGGTCGCGCGGCCACCCTAGGTCTTTTCTAGGGTGGCCGGAGCAACCTTTAGGGGTGGCTCGCGGGCCACCCACGGCCTCTGGGGTGGCCGCAGCCACCCTAGAAAAGACCAAGGGTGGCCGTGTGGCCAACCCAGGTTCTGGGGAGGCCATGCGGCCACCTCAGGGGGTGGCGGCACTTTTCCTTCATTTTTTTTTTTTTTATTAAGATGAGGATATTTAGATAATTTTTGAAATTGAGTTAGGGGGGCAAAGTATGTAAAGATGGTAGTTTGATGCTCTTTTTTGGTCGAAGTGGTAGTTCGTGGGGGCAAAATGACACAGGCCGGTAGTTCATGGGGGGAAAAGGTAATTACCCCAAAAAATTTCAAAAAATTTGATTCCTAAATGACGTGTCGCAATATCATATAATCGATTATTTTGATAGATATGTCACAATTTTTGAAACAAAATTTTGGAAAGTCTGCATTTATCATGTTTGAAAAGACACGCAAGGCAGAGAACGATTTTGTCCGAGGATGGATTACCCGGAAGCAAAACTAAGAGGGAAAAAAAACGGTAAGAGCCCTCCTGTAAAAACCCACCAAACCTTCCGAAGGCGATCACAGCCTTCCCTCCAGGGAGGAAGGAAGCTCCCTTGCCCCCTCCCGAAGCTACCGGCTCTTCGGAGGCCTTTATACCACTAGAGATTACTCTAGCTCCCCCTGTCTCTCTGGAGACAATTTTTTTGCTAGAGATCACTCTAGCTTATCCATCCTCTATGGAGGCTTTATCTTTATTTCTATCTTTAGCACCACATCCCTCAGCAGCCGAACCATTCATCCACCGTGCTCTTCCCTGGGAAAACTTAGGTTCATGGGTCGAGTTCTTCAAAGCTAGATCTACGTTCCTCAGCTGTTCTCAGCAGTGCACGCGCCTCCCCACTAAGCTCCCCGTCGTCTCCCGTCTCTACCAATCCCAGTGTCACAACCATCGGACCACCCCCCATCGGCGCTTGACCAGCACGCGCTAGCAAGTGCTTCTCACTTGCCGACGCGTGAAGGTCACTCTCCTCACTTCCTCCGCTCCCCGCCACTGCTATCGACAAAATCTGGTGCCTCGCGGTGTTTTCAGTCGGTGAGAGGTTGTCATCTGCTGGCATGTGTTCCTCATGTGTTGGCGCCAGTGATTCCCATCCAGCCTCTATTGTGTTGTCTTGTTGTGTTTTTCTAGATTTGTATTTATGGGCTCTGTGTTGTACAAGTCTCTCTTGTTTTCTCTATAATGGTTACGAAACTGGTGATGGGGTTCTTAGAATTCCGTTAGCACCTTTAATGACCACCTTTTGGTGGTAGTTTCTTGCATCCGTGCGTCGAAACCTTTGGCTCGCATTTTCGGAAGCATTGTCACCGTATACTTTCATTCTTAGGTTTATTTCCATGTATTTGCTGTTTTTTCTATGTCCATTGGGTCGCCTAGCCCAATTTTAGTGTAATGTGCTCTTATTATCTAAAAAAAAAAAAAACTCTCAAGATGGGTCGGCAAAACTCAATTGTCTGTTTCTCGGCCCAACTCAATTGGATTAACTGATTTTTATTTTTATTTTCTATTCATTATGAGGAAAGGGATACAAATAAGTAAAAGAGAAAATTTTACAATTTAACCCTTTAAACTGTCAGCCGTTTTACAAGTAATCAAATGAACTACCAACGCTTGGACTTTGGCTCCTAAACTACCAAAAAGTTTTAAAAATGCTCATTTTGTCGAAATATGCCTATAATACCCTTGTCACATGTCATTTTTCAATTAAAAATAAAAAAAAAATAATAATTTTTTTCAAAAAAGAAACTAAAAAATTAAAAATTAAAAAACTAAAAAAACCTAATTTTTTATTTTATTTTATTTTTTTAAAAAATAAAATGGATTTCGGGATAGCTCGAAGGCCGCCCCCAAACACCCATTTTCTTTTTTTCTTTTTTTTAAATAAAAAAAATAAAATATTAGTTTTGTTTTGTTTTTTTTTTTTATTTTTTAATTGAAAAATGACACGTGACGGGGCATATTTCGTAAAATTGGCATTTTTAAAACTTTTTGGTAGCTTGGAAGGCCAAAGTCTAAGCGTTGGCAGTTCGTGGGTCTACTTGCAAAACGGCTGACAGTTTGGGAGGGCTAAATTGTAATTTTCTCTAAATAAAAATAATGGGTAATTACATTTTTCCCCATGAACTACCACCATCTATCAATATAACATCACGAACTGACATATCGACTAAAATAGAGCGTTCAACTATCATGTTTACATGTTTTCCCCCCTTTCATCAGTCAGAGACATTATTTTGGACGATCAATGTGTCATGTGCGCTTCACGTGCCGTCAAAGCCAATTTTCTTCCCCTTTTGCCCTTAGCTGTTATGACACGATTTTGAAACCAAAAAAAAAAAAAAAACAAACAAACAAACAAACAAATAAACAATTCAAAATAAGAAACAAATAGAAGCTTCACATCATTTGTCTCCCTCCCACTTCAACCTCAAACAACAAGGAGCTCTAAAAGGAGTCATCGGCTTTTTGAAGACTTCTTTCATTGAGGATAATTTCGGCTGGTTATTTTACAGTTGTGTTAACTATGAGGTATGAATTTTTTTTTCAGAGATTTGTAAATTTCACACGTGATGAGTTCTTTTCTTCTATTTTGTAGATAATGGGTAAACTTTTTTAGGGTTTGAAAGTTTAGATCTTATATCCGATACTTTTTTTCTTTTCTTTTCTTTTTTTGTAAAGAAGAAAAAAAATAAAAATAAAACAATGCTTGGGAAGAAGAATATGGTATTATATAGAGTTGCTTTTGGATTTATTATCTTGGCAAGATTCTGTGATGTAATGTTACCTAGTGAATGTAATTCAGGATGATGGACACGGACACACTATTATTGAAGTTAGAGTTTAGGGAATAGTTATTGAAGTTAATTCCTTTATTCCAGAAGATGAATTATTTCGAGAATCACCATCCTATTCCTATTATGAGACTAAAGCAATAATACGTAATTTATACGGTTTTTTTTTAAAAAAACATGCACCAATATCACCAATTAGAGCAAAAATCAACATGTTTAAACTAATCTGTATTTTGATGGGACATGTTGGGAGTTTAGAATCGGGAATGTTCCTTCAAACTATTAATTGAAGTAACGTTCTCCTATTTTAAATGACAAAAATACTTCTAATAAAATGATAGTTTTAAATTTGAATTTCTCTTTTTTAACCTTGAAAAATATCAAATGTTTTTTATAATTCTCTTTTATGTTCGTATGTTAGCCTTCTCATAATATTTTGACCTTGAAAAATGTCAGTGATATATATATATGAGTATTTTGTAGGAATTTGTGAGAAGATTAACATACGAACATAAAAGAGAATTATAAAAAACACTTGCATCTCGCCATTGTTGCTCAAGTAATTTTAATTGAAAAATCAGATTGAATATCTCTAAATTTGTAGAATCTTATAACTCTCACAATATGTTCAAGTATTGGTGCTTGTGAACCCAAAAGGCAAAATGTGAAAATTGTGCCCCAAACTCACTTTCTTTCCATGTAATGAAAATGGAAAGAGTAACTTTCTCATCTACCATTGGATCTAGTAACCAAGTGCTACCTCTTCCCTTTTAATAAGCAGGACCCATTGGCCAGTATGGGTAGGTTGCCCATTTGTTTAGCCTACTATTACCAATTAAATGAAAAGACAACAACTACCTCATATTCTTTAGAAGGAACAATGTAAATTCTCAACTTTGCATTCATAAAAAAATTTCTCATAAACTTTGGTAAACTAATGAAGGTATGTTTAAATGTAAGGTGCAAAGTTGATGGATTTCTTGACTTTCGAAGATATGCTTTTGTTGAATTTTTTCAAAGCTGATAAACTAACCCTTGTTTATATGGCCTCTAATTTGCATAGGATGTTCGCTCGTGTGGATTCTTCCAATGGAAAGATACTGACATGTGTGACCATGGTAAACGAGTATTGGGTCATTTGCAACACAGGTACGCAATGCTGAACAAAGAGGTTATAGAATTGAAGGCCAAGCTAGAGATTAAAGCAATTCGATTTGACGTGCAAGTGAAAGTTTCGAAGACAAATAGTCAACTTTTGGCATTTTCTTGATTTTTTTTTTATGGTTTTCGTAACTGTGTTTTGGGGCAACTATTATGGTGTATGTAATGGCCATTTGTCATACAAACGGTTACAATGAAAAAAATGGCTTTTGTTCTTAAATATGTCACTTTGTAATGGCAAGTGTTTTTGTAACATTGTAATGACTAGTGTGTTTGAAACTTTGTAAAGATTTGTGTATTTGTAAACATGTAGTGAATGGAAAAATTAAAGGATGTTCTATTTAATAGACTATATAGATCTACATCATGGTATGTTCATCGAGCATGTTGTTATTGCATGAAACAACAAATTGGTAGCATTAATAGGAATTTGGTTGGTAGCAAATGGTAGTTCAATGCCCTATGTTGGTGATGGTTGTTAGTTGATGGTGGCATTTTGTTACGAACCTAAGTTTATAACGGGATAATTTAGGTTTGTACAGGGAACCTAGACCTTTAAGGTCGTTAAAGGGACCTTAAACCTCACAACACAAGTGTTGATTTGTCTTAATAATTCTCTGCCACTTTGTTACAAAGCTTATTCTTAAATAGAACTACAATTGACTTAGAATTAGGTTTGTAAACCTATTATGTCTTGGACTGAAGCATTTATTTTCTGAAAGTTTAGTTATCGCTTATATGTGATTATTTTTAGACTTTTATGATTTATAGAGCATTCCAAAGTTTAAAATCTACATATGACTATAGTTATGAAAACGACTCTTTTAGTTTAAAAAGTATATTATATAGAGCCTACAGATTTACAAAAAATGTTTATGAGCAGTAATTGTTTAACCTTGAGGCACTACTATAGTTATGTTCAGTACCATATAGGGTAGCATGGCAAGCATACCGAGAGACAGTGTGTGCTACAGGCCAGGGTTGGCATTCACCTAGGGAAGTTTCCCAATTTGGCGACTCTCCCCTATGACAACAGGCTGAATCTACAGGTCCTTGAGACATAAGCCAACGTGTTCCGCTCACAGTTAATAGCGGTGTGGAGTCTAAAAAAGGAGAAACTACAGTTTCTAAGGGAAAAGAAATGAAAATAATTTACTTGATTAATTATAAATTTTTCTTATTATTCATGTTCCTCGTTCATTTACTTACAATTCTGTTTTAATTGTTAATTATGTTATTTCATAGCATGTTTTATTTCCCCTAGTGTTGTGATTTTCTTTAATGAGTTGTCAAATTTACCCATTTTCCCTTATGACCCTTTCAGATGGCAGTGTGCATAATAGTCATGAGGGCAGGTGTACCTGTAGGGCTCCTCGTGTTTAACGACTCGCTCATTTGGCCGTACGCGTGGGATATGTGGACCCACTGCTCGGTCAACTAGCAGAGGGGCGTTGTTGTTTGTACATAGTGGCAGATAGTACCAGGGGACGCCATAACTAACATGGACCGTAGAGCATATACTAATGTAGTACATCTTTTGTCTTTTTGTAACTGTACCCTTTATTGTCCTTTACTCGTTTAGGAGGATGTCTAGCAACTTAGTTGTTAGTTTTTGTATATACCTCCTTACTTTTGTTTTAATAGAAATGTAATGAACTTTGTCCCTGGTGTAATAATTTTTTTGATGCTACTAATGATATTACTACAAATATTCCTATTATTTGTGTCTTGGGCCTCTTTATCGTTAATTAATTAGTATAAATTTATTAAATTTGCGTTCCCCTTATATCCCTAAAAACGAGGGTGTGATAGTTGTCACCATCAAAGTGCAGAAAATCCAACCGCAGGGTGGGAGCCTGGACACGCCAGTCATCATGAAGGAAATCTGGATCGGCATCGTCCTTGAGAGTCTGATGGCCATCGCAGTCATCCCATTCATTGCACCTATCCAACACATTCTGGCGGCGGTCGTCGAGACCCACAACAAAGGCCGGCTGTTCTGGGGTAGGTGGGTTAGTTAACAAAGTACAGAGCATATCCGTGACCTCCGTAAGTTGATTTTGAACCGTGGAGTTGTGAGAGTGCTGCCAGGTAATGGCATCTTCACACTCCTTAACAGATTCGGCAAGTTGATGGAGGCGGGTACCGTCGGCCATGGTAAAACCAACGGTGAAGTGAAAGAAAAAAAATTTGAGCAGGACGAAGGCAGCAGGGAGAAGAACCGGCTGGCTCTGATACCAAATGTGGTGGACGTGACTTAGTTTTAGGGTTTTTTTATTGAGTTTTAAGGAAAATGAGGAACTACTGACGAAAGATTTACTGATTGGTATTGAATAATGCAGAAATAAAGGGAAAAGTGAGCATTCGAGAAGCTCGTCTCCTGGTTACAAGCAATATCTAGTGGATTTTCTTCATACCTCACCTACCCACTGACCCTCCTATTTATAGCCTTTCCATTCTGGTAATAGATCCAACAGAATGGCCAGCTCACTACTCTTCTAACAGCTAGCATATTCCCTCATAACAATACACGAGAAGCAACAAATAAAACATAATTGCTAAAATAAAGGAAAGATAAAACTGTTAGTATTTTGTTGTTGGTTACATTCTGGTTGACAAAATCACTTTATGTAAGTGTTGATATGATAAGTCTTGAATTATTCTATTCAAGACTCCTTAATTGCCTAGTTTGTGTTGTAAATATAACGTTTTGTTGTAGTTTTATGTTTTGTCTTATTTTCAGGTCTTAGTTGAAATCTAGTTCAAAACACTTGAATTAGACCTGAAAATATATCAAGGGTGATTTGGTCATTTTCAGAGTTCAAAGTTGCTCATGCCAAGTGAAGAATCGGCTACAGCAAATAGATCGATCGACTTTATAATCGATCGATCGAATCATCAGTCGAAGAAAAATCGATCGTGCGAGATGCGATCGATCGAGACATGGCAACCACGAATGCGATCGAGCGAAATGCGATCGATCAAATTTGGATATTTTCGGAACAATCTGGAACAATGTTGACATGTCACTCTTCATTGATATTTTAAATATCTTAGATATTTTCTAGATATTTCCTAGATATTTTTTAGATATTTTCAGATATTTCAAAAATATCTTAGATATTTCCAAAATATCTTAGATATTTCCTTATATCTCTTATCTTATCATATCCTATCCTATCCTATCCTATCTTATCCTATCCTATCCTATCATATCTTATCTTATCTTATCTCTTATCTTATCTCTTCTTTAAATTTTATTTTGTAAATCTCATCCTCTATATATATGAGGCATGGGTGAGAGTAATATTGTAATAAGCATGCATCTTCTTGGGACTTCCATTTTCTCAGGTGTATCTTCTTAGTTAATTTTAATGCTTTTCATTTCTTTTATGTAATCCGAATTCCATACTTTCAATATATTGTTTTTAGTTTATTTTGATCGTGTTTCTTTATTATTTTTTATGCTTAAATTAGTTTACTTCATGTCTAGCTAAATTAGTTCTTAGGGTTTGATCAAAATCCTCTCCAAAAACCATGAAGTTTTCTTGATGTTCTTGAGTTCTTAATATGTTGATGATTGTGTAAGGCTAGAGGATTGCAAAACACATGCTAAAAGGTTTTGTTTTCAATATTTCAATCCATTTATTCATGAAAAAGAGTCATGCTTGTCTATGAGTTTTCTTGGATTCATGAGTAAAATCAACATTTTTGAAAGAGAATGATGTCTTGTGCAATGATGCTTTTTGACATAATGTGTGTTTTCTCATTAGAGTCACCTTATATGGTATACTAGGGAATACCGGTCGTTTCACACCTTTGGTAGTTTAAACCGTTTTTTAATTATAGTGTAACTTTTACGTGATGCGTTCGGTGTAAAACTAGATACCTTATCATTGTGGCCTAACTAGGGTTTTCATATATTGTGTATGCTTATTAGAATGTGTTGTAGAGTAGTAAGTTAGGGAGCATTAATCACTCCGCACCTTTCGTAGTGTAAACGTTTTTCAATTATAGACTAATCTTTACGTGGAGTTGATTAATGTAAAACTAGGTGCTTTATAACTACGTCTTAACAAAAGTGTTTTCATGTCGAGGTCGTCGTAATGGTTGACGCCCATTACGCGCTCATATCATGTATGTTAGGAAGATCCATATAGACTTTAAGCATTTAATTAGTTGAGGATTGGACAAGATCAATACCCTAAGTTTTTCTCTTAATTTGTTTTCATTTTCCGCTATCATTCCTTCACTTTATTGTTGTAGCTTCAATTCTACAACCCTTGCTTTTATTTTTATCTTTAAGTTAAGTTAGATACGCTCTTTAATAGTCCGTTACGCAAAACAACCAATAATCTCTGTGGTTCGATCACTCTTACTATAGTACAATCGATATGTACTATTGCGAGTGGTAAACTTATAAATTTAAAATCCACGTAGCCGCTTGGCGCGCTACCAATTTTTGGCCTTAAACAGGGATGCCATATTTTCCAGAATCTTCCAGATATTCAGAGAGTATATTGCACAACTTGGAAAGAACCTTAATTTGGCAATGTCAGTGTCAACAGTAACAAGAAGGCAATTTTCAGTTGATCCAGAAGATTCTGCGTAGTTTACAAGTCAGCAAAAGTCGGATCCCAGTTTTCCGTCCGGACGGCCCAACAACGCTTCTAGATGCCCGTCCGTGTCTAGAAGATTTAGAGCTTCAGTGCACCCGTCCGGACGGCAGGGCAACACCGTCTGGATGCCAATCAGAGTTCTAAAAGGAGTTGAATTTCCTTTGCAAACACGGATCGGGAGTCAGGCTGCAACCGTCCGGACGTGGCCTTGTTCAGGAAAGTTTGAAGCTGTTTTGGGAAAGGCGGTTGCAGTTGACCGTCCGGACGCTCTATACTATTGTCCGGACGCTGCCTAGAGAATTCCGAATTTTAAATGTATTAAGTTTTCTTAAGCCTATAAATAGAGGTCTCTAGGCATGTATTCATTAAGTGAATTCAGTATTGAATTCCATATAGCTTAGAGAGGGTTTTTAGGGAGATATTGAAGATCTGCTAGCTCTCTAGCTGTTGCCGATGTGCTGCATTTGTGTTCGTTTGAAGTCTATCTTAGGGAGGAGCCATAAAGATAAGGTAAAGAAATTCATTGAAGACCCCTCAAGTAGGTGACTTGGTTGGTAGGCGTTCACGTTGGGTTACGTGTCAGAGTGCAAGATACGATCGCTACATATGGGTATGTGAGTGTTAGTGTCTTTGTACTAGTTTGTCTTCTAAATAGTGGAGTTCCTGGGTTTGGCTGCCTCGAAGTGGTTTTTCTTTTAATCGAGTTTCCACTTTGTTAGCGAAATATCTGTATTCTTTAAATTCCGCATTTACAATATTTTGTTACACTTTGTGCACACACACACGGTAAATTAGAAGTCTTTATTTTTCAAAAACGACACCCATAACTTCAAAACGCAGTATTCTAGAACCCTCTCTGCCACGTCGTTACTAGATAGTTCCAGAATTACCCTTCTTCCCTACCCCAATAGTCCTAACCGAAGCATCTCTCAATTATACCCATAACATGGCATCATTCAGTGAGCCTGAGGAAATTCTCCTTCATCGATTTCGTCCTCAGAACAACTGCTCTATCACTAAACTGCTAGTTCAATGGGCTGGTCAGTCTCCGAATGATGCTACTTGGGAGGAGTACCATTCCCTTAAGTAAGCTTACCCTCACCTTGTGGGCAAGGTGCTTTGCCCACAAGGTGAGGGTAATGTAACGAGCTCTCCAGTGAACTCGCCACTTGGATGGACACGTGGAGAAGAGCTGGTAGCATAGCAAGAATAAGTTGTTGTTGTGGCTAGCTAGAATTGAGGCGCATGCAAGAAACAAGCATTGCCTAGTGTTAAGATGTTGTTCGTTTAGTCGTTTAGACTTGTATTTGAATTCATGTTATAAGTCTGTTATTTTGTTTGGGCGGGATTGATGCGAGAGACTTGTATAAAAGGGGAGGGAAGTCTTGTGAGAAGGCATTCAGTGAATTGTAAACGAATTGGATTCGATGGCTCATTGGCTCCTCGAATTGCCAAATTCTCTGAGTAAAGCTCGTTCTTCCATTTCTTTCTCTTCACTGATTCCAATTTCTTATTCTTTCTCTATCAATTGCTTGTTGAATCTCAATAACAGTATCAGAACTGTTACATAATAATTGAAGAAAAAAGTGGTGAAAACACAAATCTTGAAACTCGAATTCTTCTCAAATTTGTGTTTATCTGGATCAGACTCAATGTGTTTGTAATTTGAGTTTTGTTTTCCTAATCAAAGTCCAATACTAGATCAGTCAGAGACCTAAAAGAGCTCAAATTTCCATAAGAAATAGTTCCAAATTTGTCCTTTGTTCTGTATTCTCGGAAACCTAGCTATTGTTGAATTTTCGGTGAATTCTCGAAAATGTTTGTGGCGAGAGTTGAGAGAGAAAAATGAAGCAGAATCAAGGGCAATATTTGGGCTAAGTCGGAGGACGCTTGGTTTGGGGTCGTGGCCGCCCACGTGTAGATCCAAGTGCGGTAGGTGCTCGCCCTGTAAGCCTGTGCACGTGCCGATCCACCCTGGTGTGAGCACTCCCCTTGAGTACTACCCTGAAGCTTGGCGATGCCAGTGTGGGAATAAGCTCTTTATGCCTTGAAAGAATAATTTAACTAGACTGGTCATGCATGGCCATCTTTTCTACGTTTGGGGCAGAGAAGCGGTTGGCCAGCCGGTTTCAAAGAAGAGAGAGAGAAAGAGAGAGATTTCTTTGTTTTCAAAGAATAAAGAAAAAAAGAAGAAGAAGAAGAAGAAGAAGCTACATGGCTTATTTTTGGGCTTAGATATGTTTAAAGGGATCTAAGCCGGAACCGGCTACTCTCAAGTTCTAATGAACTGGAGAGGATCCGGATCCTAGAAAGACAGGGCATGGTTGTGTATCCTCATATTAAAAGAATAGTTTATGACATCATATTTATTTTTGGAAAATTGCACTATTAGTTCTTATGGTTAGCTTAAATTATAAATAACTTTCTTTGATATTAAAATTTTAAGGTTAAATGCCTTTGACCCTGTGTAATTTAAAAAATTTATTTTTTTCCTTCTCGATTTCAATTATAGATGGTAATTGCTAAAAACAAAGATGGTCTCTCTGTCCATCTTCCATCCATAAAATTAATAAGAGTACATGTCAAACCAATAAGAAACTAACGCATGGCAATATTCCTTACTAAATTTTTTTTTTAAAAAAAAGGTGGCTCTATGGCATTAGAGTGGTTTCAGTCACCCCTAGACCGGATCAAATAGAGGCAGTCAAGCCAACCCAAGGCCCTTAAGGGTGGTTTGGCCACCTTCTCACTAGACATAGGGTGGCTTGAATCACCTCTTTTTTTTTTAGGAAACTTTACAAACCCCCCATAAACTTTCACTCAATTTGAATTGACCCCCTAAAGTTAAAAAACTCTCGATGTCAACCATCAAACTTCTAATTTGATGCAATGTCCCCCCGCCCCCCATTAAGGTTTGGCGTTAAATCAAATGCCAAAAAGGGTGAAATAACATTTTATGCCCTTGAAACTTTTATAAAATTTAAAATTTACCCTTAATTTTAAATTAATTATTATTATTTTTTTAAAAAAAAAAGGTGATCCCACCATGTGTTTGGTGATCCCATGTTAGAGACCCAATTTTTTTTTTTTTTTTTTAAAAATAAGGGTATTTTCGTCATTTTCAATGCATCCGTTGGGATTTAACATAAAATCGTGACAGAGGAGGGACATTGCATCAAATTAGAAGTTTGATAGTTGAAATTGAGAGTTTTTGAATTTTAAAGATATAATTTCAAAACACCTGGAAGTTCAAAGTGCTTTTGTGAAATTTCTCATTTTTTTTCTTTTTTTTTTTAAAAAAAAAGATTTAAAATTTTTATTTGTTTTTATTTTTTCTAATTGAATAAGAAATATTACCGCGTGTCAATTTTTTATTGGTTTGACAAGTACTTCCGTTAATTATATAGACGTGGTGACATTTTTGTTTTTAACCACAACAAAAGTATCATTTTTTTTTTTGAACAAATAGCACGTGCTATTATCAAATCTACAAAGTACATCATGAGTAAAAGGATAAGACCCCTTAAACTCTAAGCCAGAAGGATCTGACTTAAAAACGGCTGCATGCGCAAAAACATTAGACCTTACCAGAATTACATTTAAGCATCTCTTACATTTACGCTCACTCTCAAATAAAAGAGGGCCGATCTAGCATCGAGCCAACTAAAATTCCAATAAAATATGAGTAATACACAAGCAGACTGTACATGAAGAAACAAGGGAATAAACAACACAAACAGACAAAAGCCACAAAAATCAAGCTGCCAGCAGTAGAAGCAGGGGCTGAAACTGCCGGAGACGGCGGCGCGTGACCCACACGCGCCGTCACCGATGCCACCCAGCCGCAGATCAACCACCGTAGCCCCCAGCCCCACCGTGCCTGGCCAGAAAAATGCGGAACGTGACTGTCACGCGCGCCAAAGAGCAAAGAGCTCTCTGGCGCGTGCAGGCCACGCGCTGGACTCTGACGACCGGCGTGACCAGGGCTTCCGGCAGAAGGAGCGGACGACGTCGCGGAATGCGGCTGAGGGGCGCGTGTCTTTGAGAAAGCAACGAGATTGAGTAGATCTGGCATCAAAAGTCGAAGAAAAATCGTTGAAGAAAAGGCCATAACCGCCGTTGAAAAACACGAACAACCACCACATTCCAAGCGGGACACCTTGATTTAGCATTCCTGCCTGAGACGAAAAGAAAAGAGAAGCAAAAAACCAAAAAAACACAAGAAAAAGCCACCATAGCCTCGAAAGGCTAGGGGAAAGACAACCACCACTAGCTCTATCAGGGGGAACAACACCTCCACAGCCCAAAAGGTTGGGAGAAGTCAAGCCTCCACTGAGAAAACTCAGGGAGGAGAGCAAAAAAACCTTAGTCCACATGGACTAAGGGACACAAACGAGCCGGGGGGAGGGAGGCGGCCTCCCTCCCCCGGCAACAACAAATTCTATTTTTGGGGGGCTCTGGGCAGAAACGAGAGGAAGGGAAAACTTCAAGCCCCGATATGTATGGGGATTCTCTACAACAAAAGTATCATTTACTATATGAATTGAAACCAAGCCATAAGCAAGCTCGAGCCACCCATGGCCAAGGGCGGAGGGAGGGGGGTCGAGAGCTCGAAAACCAAAAATTTTCATTAATCCCGATAGATTTTTTTCTAAATACCTTGGTTGTCCACCCTCAACCACTTATCAAAGGGTATCTACATTACACGATCAAAGCATTTCCTAGACTAAGTTGACCGGACTTCAATCGTTCATTCTTTCACCATTTCTGATTTTCAAATTTCAGAAACTTTTAGATTAAATCTTGACTCTTCAAAGGAGGAAGACAAACAAAACGGTGCGTTAAACGCTTTTGACAAAACGCTCTGTTTCATTTAACTTTTTATTTATTTTTTTTAACTAAACGTGTTGTCGTGCTATGCGCTGGGGTGTTGCAAGCTGTTGCGTTGGTATGAACTTTAGTTTAGTTTACTTTTTGAGCAAACGCTGCGTTTAGCCTTAATCCTTAGGTTGGGAACCTAGTATAATATATATTGCAATCTTGAACTTTGTGAGTTGCGATTTGGAAGCTAAATTCATATGGCCGTCACTGCAGTACGTATTTTTATTCCTTCAAAAAAAAATTGTCAAACAGGCAAATCATTCTTCAAACTTGCTCAAAAATTTATCAAATCAACAAATCACAAAAAGTAAGTAGCTATTTTTTTTTTTAGGAGGAGTAGGTGAAAAGAAAGAGACCTATTTTTAATGATTTATCTTCTTTGAAAAAATTTAGGTATACTGATTGGTTTTTAAATAATAAAAAGTGTCCATCTAAGTTTTTATATTTATATTTATATTTAAATTATTTGTTATGAAATATATATATATAATTGTATAAAATATACAATTATAGTTACTGGAGGTGAACAATAATGATTTCATTTGTTCTGATTAAATTTTAAATGAGCTAGTGTCATGGTAGATTTAGCAAATACGAAATATGAAAACTCGTCGATGACAATTGAATAAATTAACATTAGGCATGATAAAATAAATTGTAAGTTACATTTATATGTTTTAAACAATAATTAAATTTTGTTAAATTGTTTATTTATTTCCTTAGTTATATTTTTAATTAATTTTTGTTCAACTTTAATTTTTTATCTTACCCCCAGTGAACTAAAATCCTGGCCCTGTTACGGCCCGTGGCTAGCCAACATTAGGGTGCCCAGACCAATACCTGGAATATGAAAGAAAATTGGAATACAAGTAGCCAAAATAGAGTCAAAAAATAGATTGCCTTGATGTAAAAATCCCCTGAAGGCTGCAAGCAATGAACAGAGCTCCGAAACACCCTTATAACATTAACAACAAATTTATAGAATCAGGAGCCTGCAAATTTAATATTAACCAAACCTTGAATAGAACCGCTAAGATCAAGACGAGGTGCATATTGGATCAGATTCCTTGTCATCTAATGATAAAACTAAAGTGTTAGAGGTAGAGCAGGATTCATCCAATGTGTTAGAGTTAGATCAAGGTTCTTCCTTTGTAGATAAACTCTAGATTAGCTGAGTTGTAACAAACTGGGTATCTAGAGTTTGAGATAAGATTATATAGTTCTCTGTTACAAGTTAAATTCATGTAAAACATCTAGTCATTATCTAGATGATTCAGTTCTCTATAAATACAACACACTGCCATACGGTCAAGTAGGCAGAATTACTAATATTCTATAACTCTATATGGTATCAAAGCCATCTCAAGACTCACGTCTATGGCCACTCCCACTTCCGAAGCTGAATCCAATCAAACCTCACCTCCTGTCCCAACCCTTACTCCCGCCTTCTCTATCCCATCTTCTGCAACCTCTATAGCCCTTCAAACTGTGCATCATTATGTTTCTGAAAAACTCAACCAAGATAACTAATTCTTATGGCAATTTCTTATGGTCCCCTTCTTAGAAGGACAAAACCTCTTTGGCTATGTTGATGGAACTCATCCACGACCACCTCAGCTTATTCCTGATTCTACATCCAGCCTCCTCGTTTCAAACCCGGAATATCACATATAGTATCATCAAGACAAAATGATCTTCAGCACTCTCATCTCCACCCTCTTGGTTGAAGCCTTACCACATGTTATTGGTCTTTCCACTTCTCGGGAAGTCTGGCTCACCTTGGAGACCCTATTTTCTGCTCAATCTCAATCAAGAATCATGCAGCTCAAACAACAATTGGCCACCTTAAAGAAAGGGGCTCTATCAATCTCCGCTTATTATCAAAAAGCGCAGGGATTCTCCCACCTCTTAGCTGCAGTTGGAAAACCCATGGAAGCTTCAGAGCTTGTCTCCATCATCCTTGCTAGTCTTGGTCTAGAATATGATCCTCTTGTCACTTCTATGACCACACGTCAAGACTCAATCTCTCTCAGTGAACTCTATGGGTTTATGCTCTCTTATGATATGCTTTTAGAGCAACACAAATCAGCAATTGATTTGAATATCTCCATTGCCAACACTACCCAACGTCAGAGCCCGTCCTATCCCAGGAATCGCAACACCAATTTCTCTTGTAGCAGGGGGCGTGGTCGTGGTCGATGACCACCTCAGCAATATTCTTTTTCTGGTCTTGGATTGTCCCAACGTCCTATCTGTCAAGTGTGTCACAAGCAAGGCCACACGACTGCCACCTGCTGGTTCCGGTTCGAGTAAGGATATCAAACTGACTCTTCTCCAATGAATGCAAACCTGGTTTCTATCCCCTTTACATCAGACTCCCAATGGTATCCCGACACCGGCTCCAATGTTCATCTTACTAATGAACTCTCCAACCTCAACATGCATGCTGAGGAATACCTTGGCACCGACCAGATTCCGAGTAGGCAATGGCCAAGGTTGCATATCTCAAATTCTGGTTGTGGACTCTTACCTACTCCCACACGTAATTTTCATTTGTTCTCTCTCTTTCATGTTCCTCAAATTCAAAAAAACCTTATCTCTGTAAATCAATTCACATGTGATAACTATGTTTTTATTAAATTTCATCATACTTTTTTCTGTGTTAAGGACATTCACACCCACCAACTACTTCCTCTTCCAGGTCTCTTGCTGCCTTCGTTGGTGAGAAGGTCTCCTTGGATCAGTGGCATCTTAGGCTTGGCCATCCTGCATCTCTTATTATCAACCAAGTTGTTCAGTCTAATACTCTACCCGTGTCTCCATCAAAGTCTTCCTCCGCTTTTCCTCTTGCAACTAAATATGAAGTGTGTGCTACTTTTATTCGTTTCAAACAACTTGTTGAAACATTCTTTAATACCAAAATCAAATCAATCCAAAGTGATAATGGTGGCGAATTTCTCCCACTTCAATCTGCACTCACTTCCATGGGAGTTTCTTATTGACTAAGTTGTCCACACACCCATCATCAAATGGGAATGGTCGAAAGAAAACATTGCAGAAAAAGGAGCGAAGAAACTATACCAAAGAGAGTAAGTATGGATGTACTTACTGATGAATGATTCTATGTTTCATTAGGACTGTGTGGTGTGTGTGTGTTTATTGCATGTGGTTGTTCTTGCATTGCATGATGTGTTCAATTAATATAACGGCTGAAGAGATAGCCATCAACAAGCTGATGTAGTAGCAAGTGGAAGAAGGCTAATCAATGGACCCAAGGGGTTCAGAGTGACCCAGGGGAGTCCCAAGTCCTAATAAATAACTAATGCTGGGACCGGTAGGATTCCAGTAAAAACAGGTAAGACTTCAAAGTGGGAGGCAACAGACGTAAACGAGTTCAGATAACATAGGACAAGAGGTCTGAAGAAAGATGATCATAAAACATCAAACTAAATGGTTACTACGATGCATATTCATACAACCCTCGCATGTGCATTCTTTATGAACTGTTATTTGTTTGATGGTAACTTAGATATGAAAATAGATGACTCACTTTTTTGTCTATGCAAATATGATAACGCCATATTTGCATAGTTACTGATGCAGATCTAGAAGAGGAAGGCATGGACCCATATGCCAGTTTTAATGGTTTTTGAAACCATTACTGAAGTAATATGTGCTAGCTTAGAAATTGTTATGCATATTTATGTGTGCTTTATTTCAAGGCTTGTAATAATTATGACGATGTTTTGTTTGGTGTATTTTTATGTTGTATGTTTATGTGCTATTTTGTGGCACTTATTTTTAATGCACCTAGTGTGCAAATAGCGTGTAATGATAACCTAAGCAACTTTTAATTAATGTTTCGAGGTATTTCAGTCAACTCTAACGTGTTATGCTATCAATTCCTAAGTCTTTAGAAGAACAAAAATATATTCCGCTGCGAGAGTTATCTCTGATGTAGTAATGTCACGTGGGAACCGAAGGTTTCTACTTACGAATTTGCTGGTTCAAATTCGGGGCGTTACAACAGAGATACAACGAGAACTCTCCTCTTACAAGCCAAAGGTTGGTGTTTAAAACAAAACTTTATTCTGACCAAATTTTGCACACACAAGTATTATATAAGCTTAGAACAACCCTCTAAGCATAGGATAAGCATTTAAAGAAGTTAAATAAGTAATAATGACAAAAAACAATAATCAATTAGGGCAGAAGACAAGGGGACAAACAGTCACCTTAGTGCTTGTAAGAGGAGAGTTCAAACGGTCATAACTTTTGGCACGCAACTCTAACCGGACTAAAACCTTTTTTCGTTGAAAAGATAAGATTATGAACTTTAATTTAGACCTAGGAATGTGTTGGAAATGATGGATAATTGGATGGCTACAAGGGGTTTTAATCTACCTAATAACTGATGAAACTAACCCACATCAACTTGCGAGTTAAAACATACATTTAGAAGCTTATTATTTAGATTGATATTTGTATAACACTTACGCTCATAACCATGATTGTGAGAATCATCTCCATATGGATGTGAACCATGATTGATATTATTATTGCTTTGTTTTTGTTACGCCCCCGTTTTGGGATATAAGGGGAACGCGAACTTGAGCTACAAAACATCCCTATAATTTAAAGCATGCACATAATTTTCCAAGAATAGTGCATGGCTATATTTCATTATATGAATATATATAGTAGTTCTTTAGTTATTACATCATATTTTCAGGAATTTCAAATAAATATGCACAATACAAAAGTTAGGCCGGTCTTTATCGATCTATTGCTCTTAGGGGTGGGGTCTATGCCATCCATAAAGAAAAGACTCTGGTCTACAGTGTCATCTAAAAAGATTGGGGGGAAAAGGGGTGAGTTTGACAACTCAATAAGGAAAACACAACAATAAAAGTGTAATTTTCTTTTTAGGAATTCTAAATAGAGTTCAAATACTTCTACAAATAAAGAAACAGTTAAATAAAACATAATTAGATCAAATGCATGTATCATTTATATAGCGTGTAAGTTTTAACCTCTCTTGGCCCAATTCCGCTTTTAACCATGAGCGGCACACGTTTGGCTCGTCCCAAATGACAACTATGGGCTCATCCTGTCGTCACAGGGGAGAGCTATACCGGGTTGGAAACTTCCCTAGGTGAAGGCCACCCGGCCTATAGCCCACACTTTTCGTCCTTCCGTGTGGTTGCCATGCTACCCACATAACACATAACACATAACACATAACGCATATATGATCCGGATCGTTTATGACATGGTACGGCGGGGGTAAAACTGTGTGCACATGTAACGTATACTATGATATCATCAACCTTTGCTCATATGGTGCACATGTAACACATATACTGTGATATCATCAACTTTATTCATATGGTTCACATACTTTGGGAATTATGATTTCACCAACTTTATTCATATGGTGCACATGTATCAAATATAAACCAAGTATGATCACATGAGATTTTAATCATATCATATGACAAGAGTATTATTATAATGGTAATATAAAAAGACAAGTAATATTAAAAGAGTTGAAAGAGTTTAGAAAATTCCTGACTTTTTCTTTTGAAAAAAATTATATTAAAACTTCGCTGGGGTTTTGAGAGAGTGTTTCCCTTACCTGGTATTTTCTGAGCAGTATTTTAGCTACCTTCTACCTAAATAAATTGCAAGAAGAAGTTTAGAGAAATATTCTGAGATTTGAAGCCTAAAACTTAAACTAAAGTATCCTATAACATGCAACCATAGATCTCCAAATTATACTACCTATCAACATTACTACTTAATAGACTAAATCGTTAACATTTTAAGAATTTCAATAAGAACTCATTCGACCTAAACCACATAAAATTCCTCCCCAAAAATAGTAACTCTCTTGAATTTCCTAATCATTAGTCCAACACTCCATATCCCAAACAAACCAATTTTAGTTAAAAAAAACCTTATAAAAGCTTTAACATTAAAAAGCTTTTATATATATATATATATATATATATATATATATAAGATAAACATAATAGCTTACCAAATTTAAATAATGAGTTTTATATTTCAAAACAAGTTAATAGAATAACAACCTTATTTTATTCTTATAAAATTCAGGCAGAATAACGACATTAGTATTAATAACGCCTAAAATACTTTAAAATATTTTTGGACGGCGTAATGATGCTTTTGTAAAATAGTGACTTTTTACTCGGGCATTATAACGGCGCTTTTATAAAAATATTTATTTTTACTCGGGTATCATAACGGTGTGATTTATTACTTAAATACACACTTGAAATACCCTGTTAAAAAAAAAACAACATAAAATATGAAAAATATTAGAATACTTTTTAAACTCATAAAATCATAAACATTTAAAATACTAATAAAATAAACAAAGCTATATAAGAATTTACCAAAGCTAAAGTGATATATTTTTTAAATTTACAATAGGTTTCTTTTTTCTTTATTTTGTTCTTATCTACTGAATGTTGAGAGAATGGCTTGTTCTTGTATTTAGAAAAAGTGAGTAATATAAAACAAAAAAGGGATGACTTACAAGAGAGAGAGAAAAAAAAAAGTGGTCCTTTTCTTGTCTTTCTTTTCTTTGCTTTTTTATTGCTTCATTTTTCTCTTAGTTGACCAAGACTCTTCTTTGCTTTTCTTTCTTAACTCTACTTTCTTTTTCTTTTTCTTGATCTCTTATCTTATTCTTTTCCTTTTCCTTTCATTTTACCCACAAAACACACCCACACCGTCACACGGAAGAGAGAGTCAGAGAAGAGAGAGGGAGCGAGTCTTACTTCTTCTTTTAGTTCCTTTATTTTTGGGTTGTTGGACGTGTGAAGGACTCTTCTTTCTTTTTCTGTGAGTTGGCCGAAGAGAAGAAGAGAGTTCTTTGGTCTTTTTCTTTCCACTTACCGGAAATACAAGAAGAAAGGAGAGAGAAAAAGGAGAGAGCTTGAGAGAGTTCACTTTCTCTTCCTTTGAGCTAGCCGAAACAGAGAGAAGGCTAGAGAAGAGGAACGTTTCTGCGGAAAGAAACAGAAAAGAGAAGAAAGAACAGCTGCTGTTCTGGGAGGAAAAACAGAGGAAGTGAGGCGTGAGAGAGTTTGTTTTGCTGCAAGAGAAACAGAGAGTAACCGAGAGAGAATGAGAGCTTGAGATGTGCCATGAACGTGAAGGGCTACCTCTCCTTATAAACAGATTTGGACGGCCCATATCAACCCTTTTTGATCGCATCAAACGGCTGAAAATCAGCTTGGACAACAAGTTTTGGGGTGAAGATATTTTGTAGAGAAGGAAAGGGGAAGAGTACGAAGGGGGCTATATCTACCTTTGGAGAGGTTTGGACGGCTGAGATGGCTTGAGAGAGCTCAGATCTAAGGGTCAGGAATACTACTTGGGCAGCAAGTTTGTTCATGGAAAATATCTTCTCCTCCAACCGGTAGTACAACATGTTGCATTCTAACTAAACTATGATTCTATTTAGATGGACTTCATTTTGCCTTAGGGGCTGGAACTAACGGACTGGGTTGCAAAATGGACTGGACTGTGAACGTGTGGGCTAAGTCTAACATGGGTTGGGCTGGGTTTTATAGAAATAGAAATGGGCACACAAATGTTATATCTGTATTTTCGTCCTATTTAAGGGCAGTATGTTTCACGGGTATTTTTGCATCTTTAACGAAGTCCAAAAATTGTGAAATTTTGAGGGTAGCTAGAGGATTTCGAGACGAGCATTTTGACTTTTGAATCGACCAAAACGGAATTCGTTTGACCCTATTTTCATAATTTCAAAGTTTAAGGTCCATTTAAAGTTTTATTAAACTATAACTATAAACAATTAATAAATGAATATTTATATTTATATTTATTCTTTTACTTTATTATTAGATCTTAAATTATATTTTAAGATATTTTATTTAATATTTTAAAATACGGGGTGTCACAGTTTTGGTGAAGTAGAAGATGTTGTTTGATGTGCCTCCACCAGTTGATCAAATATGGAGTTCATGGCAGCAAAGAGCTCTTGCAGTTTCATGCATTGCTAAACCCAAACTTCCCTCCAAATGAAGAGGAGTACATATTCCTCTAAAAAACAAGAGGAATATACCACAATTTCCAAAAAAACCACCCATATTATTTTTTTTTTCTTTTATTTTTTTTTAAAAGAAACATATTGTGGCTGGTCGACCATCCATTGGGGTCGTCGGCCAGCCAAAGATGGAGCTGAGAATGGTCGCACCATCTCTAATGCATTTGGGGGTGTGCTGGCCACCATCGATGGGCTTCGGGGGTAGCGAGGCCACCCATTGGAAATGGTCCGCCACCACCAGTTTTCACGTTTTCTCCTTTAAAAAAATAAAATAAAAGAAATAATGTATGGATTTCTTAGTAATTTTGATATTCCAATTAAAGTATATGTATTGTCACAAAATTAAGGAGTAGGAATAACTATTCCATTCCACTCTCCTTATAAAGTAATAACTATTCCCTTTCCAGACGGAATACTTATTCTACAAACCAAACAAGGCCTAAGTATTTGGTGAAATGCCTCAATGAGACCCTACATTATGAAAACCACCCAATTTTGCACCATTGGGTCCCACACCCAAGGGACAGTCCATAGGGGTGATTTTGTCATTTCACGACCACAAGGCAAGGCTTTTCTTGTTAATGCCAACTATGTCATTGTGTGAATTCATCTTCACATAAGTGTCACGACCATTGTTTTGAACACCATACCACTCGTGACCTAACTCGGTATTCGACACGGGTTACCCCGTTGAGACCCAACTCGCTCATTATGTTGGAATTTGTTAAGTCAGGGTTACATATAAATAGAAAGTTGATTAGTGTTTCTGATTGTAACAGGACGATGACACGTATCATGGGAAATAAGAGGTGCTAGAGTGTGAATGCTGAGGCTTCATCTTCTCCTACCTAGCGCAAAATTGAGGCTGAGACTGAGGAGATGGATGTCTCGACATCAGTTGAGGGATCCACCCCAACACAGACGACGGAGGCCATCGAGCCAGCACCAGAGGCGCCACTGACTCTCAGGTTCGACACCACAAGGTTTGCGGACATTGATGTAGCTTCTTGGTATGCCAACCGTTACTACGCCTGAACCCTTCTCATGGAGCGTGGGGCGGATCTTCCGGACATTAGGAGGCGCTCTTTATCAAATGAATTACAAAAGCCTTACAGGATTTTCTTGTTCCCTATGAGATTAACACTTGCTCCCCACGACCAAAAGAAGCAAGCTCAATTGTTTCTAAGAGCTGCAAATCCATTTCACCTGTAGCTGAGTTTAGGCAACCAAAACAAAAACAGGAGCTAAGGAGTTCAGAGCTTAATCATAGCACTACCAACCTTTCACATGGAATTAAATTCATAAATAGCCACAAGTATGTGATAACTGCACAATGACAAAGGAAAAATAGTATTCTAACCAAGAAAATCAGAGCAATATTGTCACAACAAAAGTTGACTAGCGTGCATGAGATCAAAAGTATACAGATAGGGAGTGAACATCTAATTAAACACAGTTTGTAATTTCTACAAATCCGCAATAAATGGATAACACTCAAGAGTTATAAAACAAAGATGCATCTGTTTTATTGCAATTACAAAATTGAGTACAAACACAACAAGAGCAATGAAAATTGCATAGTATGAGTTGCACTATCTACACTTATGCCAGAGCCGCCAAATCAATCCTCAACCTCTGCTTTGATCTCTCTTTGTAACTCCTCCTTGTACTCCTCAAATGTTCCAGGGTAAGCACTCACAGTTCCATTTTCCACAACCCAAATTTCACTCCTCTCTTCATCGTCGCAAACCCGAGATATGAGCCTAGAGTCATGACTGACCAGGACAACTCCACCAGTAAACTCATCCAGTGCATCAGCCAGTGCGTCAATGCTCTGCATGTCTAAATGATTTGTAGGCTCATCCAATAGCAATATGTGTGGCTTCGACATGGAAATTGAAGTGAAGACAACCCGTGACTTTTGCCCTCCAGATAATTTTGCAATTGGGGTGAGGTGATTATGGCTGGGGAGTCCAAATTTTCCAAGCTTTGCGCGAACAGCCTCCTGCTTGCTAAGTCCCTCTTGATCTGGATGAAGACGAAGAAGATACTGCACTGGTGTTTCCTCCATTGTTAGTAGGTCCACAAAGTGCTGTGAATACCTCCCAATCCTCAACTTCTGACTCCTCCGTACTTCACCCTCTGTTGGAACCAAATCACCTGCAAGAAGATTCAGTAGAGTAGATTTTCCCGCTCCATTTGGCCCAACAATAGCAACACGTGTTCCCATATCAATACCTACATCAACATTTGCGAGCTTGAAATCCTCTCGGTTTGGGTAACTGAAACTGACTTCAATTAGCTGCAAGAGTGGTGGTGTGAGCTCAGTAGGTTCGGGGAAGTGGAACTCCACACTGTAATCTCTCCATTTCTTTGGGGCCTCTGGCAGAGGCTCATCCTCATCAACCTTTCCCTTTGCCTTGCTCTTGGATGCTTCTTTTGCAGCATTAAACTTAGCCCGGTCTTTCACCTTCTCCTGCTGAGCACGATTCCCTGACCTCTTGGCTGCTTTAATTTGCTTCTCATAAGTTTCAAACTTCTTGTTCATCTCTTTGCGACGCTGCTCGTACCCACTTTCAAACTCATCAAAGTTTCCACGATATAATTGAAGCTTCAAATCATGGAGATGAATGATCTCATTGCAGACAGAGTTAAGGAAATCCCGGTCATGTGAGACAACAACAAGAGTTTTCTTCCACCGACACAAGTACTCCTCTAACCAGAGAACGGCCCTAAGGTCAAGATGGTTTGTGGGTTCATCCAATAACAATAGTGTTGGTTGCACGAAAAGTGCCCTAGCCAATGATATTCTCATTCTCCAGCCACCACTAAATGACCGGGTTGGACGACCCTGCATTCCCTTGGTGAAACCCAATCCGGCAAGAATCTTTGATGCCTGAGCCTCAGCTGCATCCGACCCCAAGATCTGCAACTGCTCATACAACTCAGCAAGCTTCTCTCCTTCGTCATCCCCATTGCTATCTTCAACTTCATTCTCACCCTCAGCAGCAGAAGACAAATTCTGCAAAGATGCAACCTCATTTCGGAGCTTGACCAGCTCTTCATTAGCTGAAACAACTGCTTCAAGTGCAGTTCTATCATCACCAACCACTTCTTGTTCAACCAAAAGAACATCAATATTCTTAGGTACTGGAATCTTCCTCCAAGCAAGGAGCTTTAATAATGTAGACTTTCCCATTCCATTGGGTCCAACCAAACCGTACCTTTTCCCGTGAGATATCTTTACTGATGTATTCTTCAAAAGTTCTTTACCCCGAGCTGCCACAGAGAAATTATCTATAGTTATATCTTTGACATTGGCATCAGCTTCATCACCCCCATCAAGAACTGAGGCCCGACTACCAATAACAACAGTAAAAGCATCGCGGTCATCCTTAAGGGCCTCCCGTTTTGCATGCTCTGCTGCATGGGCAGCAAGCACATCCTTCTTTTCTCTTTTTTTCAACTCTTTTTCATTCATCAATATTTCAAGTGCCTTTGGGTCACTCCTCCGATTGGATTGCTTCAGTTCTTCTCCAGAGGCATCATCATCCTCATCATCAGAGGGAGGGAGATCAATGTCATCGGTGTAAGATGACACTTTTTTTGGGGCGGCTTTGGTCTTAGGTTTGCTAGAAGTAGCGGCCAAGGAAGAGGAAGAACCCTTTTTAGGCTTATCAGGTTTCTCGTCCATACTGGCTAGCATCGCCGAGACCGAGAGCTTCTCTTTCTTCCCATCTTTCGAAGCGTCTTTGCCACTCCCCTTAGTTCTGGTGGTTGCACCGTTCTCCTCTGGCTTCTTCTTTCCCATTGCAGCAACCGATCTGGTGAGAAGAAAACAAATAAAAGACATGAAATTCTATCAACTTGAGTGATTTCAATTAAGTTCATCATGAACACAAACGTACACTTAGACCCACATTAGGCCTTTGCAGCAAAGTTTACATGCTATAAAAAAAACCACAATTTCAAAAGAAACTATAGAGATAAACTGATAAAGCAAGGAAACATAGAATTCACCAAAAACTTACAAAAATATACATGAGAATTACAGAATTATTGCAACTGAAAAAGCTAAATACGATTGGATTATTCGTTCACTCTCCAAACACAGAACAGAGTATGGAAGAGATCCAAATCTCGGAATCGGTAAGCTTTTCAATCCGATTCCGCCGTTTGACGGCCTAATATAGGCCGGTGGATTTGGAATCGAATTCAAAATCTTATAGATCTCAAATTCACAAAAAAAAAGAAGAAGCAATAAAAACAAAGCAATAACATATGTGAGTACGCACAGAAGCTGAAAGTGATCGTCGAAGGTAGTACCTGGAAGAGAGAGCTGAGTCGTGACTCGTGAGAGTTTAACGTCGAGCGGGAAGAGGAAGAAGACGGTCGGCTAAATCCAGAAACTTTTTGTGCTTATTCGGGAATAAACATATTTAGCTTTTGATTTTCTGTTTGCGTATAGGAGATATTTTGATGAAAAAGGGAAACGGGCTTTGGCTTTAGGACCAGACGTGACATCTCGGGTCTAAACCCATAGAAAACTGGGCCACCAGGCCCACCACAAAACCCTCCCTAAAACCCTAGATTTTGGAACTGAGCTGAACGAGCGTCTATGGCGAACAGGCGGTGCCTCCACACTCTGAGCCGCCGCGCGTGGACGCTATTCTCCACGAACACCAGTATCCCTTCCCTCCGAACCCTACTTTCACTCCCCATCCAACCGAACAAACCCATAGCATCCCAATTCGGCCGCGGTGTCACCACGCGATGCCCCCATCCTCGGTATTTCTCGTCCAACAGCGAAAGCGAAGACGTTTCGGAAGACGACGACGATGAAGACTACGACGAGGAAATGGACGACAGTGGCGAGGACGAGAGCGTTGGGAATTCCTCAGCGTCGGGTTTGAAGAGAGAGTATTCGCCGGAGGAGAGAGAGGCGGAGGCCGCGGCGATCGGGTACAAGGTGGTGGGCCCGCTTGAGCGCTCCGATCGGGTTTTCAAGCCGTACGAGGCGGTTTTCGCGGTCGTTCAGGTTCGTCTTCGCCATTTTTTGTGTCGTTTTTGATTGGGTGGTATTGAGTTTCAATGTTTCATGTCTTTCTTTTTCTTCTTCTTCTTCTCCTTCTTTTTTTTTTTTTTACCCATAGATTGGGTCGCACCAGTTCAAGGTGAGCAATGGGGATTGCATTTTCACCGAGAGATTGAAGTTCTGCGAGGTGAATGAAAAGGTGGGCTGCTCTTGAATTCGCAGGTTCAGATGCAATGATATGTGTTTTCTACTGTTGCGTTGTTGATTGGTACGCGTAAAGATATTGTTTCTATATGTTATGAATAGGATAATTGGGTTTTTCCTATATGTTATGAACTTTCGGAATGAATGATTTCAATGTGTCTTCTCAATAATGAGACTGGTGTTCTTGGGTTCTTTGATCAGCTAAGTCAAAAGCAGATTTTATCTCTATAAGAAGAGCACTTCAGTCCCAGCTTCGTGCCACATTATTTCCTCTGCCTTTCTCTTTGTTTGTACTCTCCCTTTTGCCTTGGGAGGATATCTACCTCTCTTTTGTACAGCTTGTCTCTTCTTCTCATCAATGAAGTTCCGTTTCTTATAACAAAGAACGAAAAATAAAAGTAGATATCAAAAGAGAGGAAACTGATTCCATTTTTCAGTCTTGGTTTACCTTTAAAGAGGAAGAGACTGTATTTGAAGTTTCACAAAACAAGTGGAAGACTATGTCATGCTTAGGAACAATGGACGTTGAGCAGCTAAGAAATAATGTGCTTATTACATGAGTGGCTGGAATGCATTTTTAGGATGGAATTAGAAGTGTGTATGTTGGCAAGAAGTCATAGGTAATGCTAGTTTGGGAGAAGATGCGATACTGGAAGATGAACTTGTCATATGCAATGAAAACAGCGTTATAGGATTTGTGTGGCGAAATGGAATTCATGCAATTGAGCTTACTTTGCTGAGTTGAGTTTAGGTGGTCAGAGTAGTATAGTTGGGCAGTGAGGCTATGTTGAAATTAGTGTATATGTAAACCAGTTCCGGAAGAGTAATAAAAAATCTTAATGGTATTAGTTACCAGTTTTATATTTCAATTTGACTAGGCTCTTTCGCATCATGCTGATTACTCTCTCTAGTATGACCTTGTTAGAAGCCTGCAGATCACAAGTTCCTCTGCTGGTCCACAACAAAGCAAACAAGCTTCCTAAATTCTTGCTCACAATGCTTACAAGTTTTTAAACCAAAGGCATTGGTTGCACTCCCTTTGGAGCTTTTCAATAAATTTTTCTTATTAAGAAAAGAAGAAGAGCAAATTAGAATCCTATCCAACATGACAATTGGCAATTTACAATGTCTTGAACCTTTCAAGTCATGAAATTAAATTATTTGTTATGCACCCAATTGGGTGTTACACCAATTCTGTGAACTACATCATTTCCTCATTTACCTGTTGGAGCATGTCAAAAAAATAGACATAGCAAGTCAGCCTATAGAAACTTCTTAAGTTTATTTCCCTTTTTCATTTCTGCTCTAGCCAATTTGCCATGTAATAGCTTGTCTACCTTACCAAACTAAATGCCATTGAAGGCATTTTTTGGGGCCGATTTGGGATTGACATTGTTTTAAAATTGCTTTGATTTTAATTGTTATGGTCTTCTCTGTAGTTTGATGGCAAAGATATCTAGTTTACTTTTCAAGCAAAAATTCAAAACACCGTCTTTTTCTTTCAATTAACCTATTATTGTGTTGATGTTTCAATGTCTTTGTCTGCTGCAGTTAATTTTGAACAAGGTTCTCTTGATTGGCTCCAGTACTCAGACCATTATTGGTAGGCCCATTGTACCAGAAGCAGCCGTTCATGCAGTCGTTGAAGAGCATGTAAGTGCGACACTAATCTTACTCTCTTGTGTCTATGGCAATACTGCATGTGTTCCCAAGTGCTCTTAATTTTTTCTCAATCATGTTGGTTTCATGGGTGATGTTTCTTGCAAAGTTCATTCCAGAGGAAGAGAGGAATTTCAAAAGTGAAGAGTTGCTTAATTTTAGAAGAGACAGTCAATATATTTGAGTTCTGAGAGCAATAGTATTAGATACCCTATAGGTGGTTCCTTTCCCTAAATTTAGGGAAAATTTGAAAAAAGTTACAAAAAATCACCCACTTCAGTTTCCCTATATTTGCTCTAAACCCTTGAGTAGCTACATTGGGTAGCACTGTAGCTACCCAATAAATTATATAATGATAAAAATGACAAAAAGTAGGAAAGTAAGAAAAAGAATAAAACAGGAATAAAGAAAAAGTATTTGATTGATATAGGGAAATATAAGGGAATCTATTGTGAAATATTTTTTTATAGGGAAGCAAAAAGTAATTTTGTTTCCTAAATTTAGGAAAAATGATTGGATATCTGCTGCTAGTGCTTTGAGAAAGATGTCCATTGAGATACGTGGAGCCGTAAAAAAAAGTCCATTTCAGCAAGAACTTTTCGTCTAAACAAACTGTAATTCAAAGAGAAGTAGTTTATCTAGCTTCACAGATACCAACTGCTGTGTTATATTAACCTTTTTCTGATACCAACTTTATAATAGGGGAAAATCATGATATAGAATGAGATATTTCAAAATTTTGATAGAGCAGAATACTAGTCAACTTATAGTTGCTAATTTGCAATCATACTGCATGGGTTGGCATCAATGGTTGCTAATAAATTGCTTTTGCATAATTTTAACCTTGATTTCAAATTGCTATTTGGATTACTGAAAATTTTGAAATGATAAGACAAATGACATCATATGGGTGCTGGTTAAGATGGTTTGAATATGCCTGACAATATAAAAAGAGAAAATAGAAAACATATAATGTGTGACAACATGGAGCTTCTGTATACCCCAAACTAGCGATATAGGTTGAGAGGGTTTGAATATGCTCAAGAAACCTCTAAAAACACCACCTAAAGGTGTTATTGCAAGTTGAAATTTTTTATGCAGATCTCCTAATATAACCATGTTATATTGTTGTGCTGGTACAGAGATCTATATAGACCACATTGATTAATTTTAGTTGCCTATGAGGCAAATTACCCTGTGATCACTATGTTCATGGACATTATAGCTGTCATTTCTACTTTCTCTTTTCATATCGTCTGTCACCAAAATTATATGGCTTTTTTGAATCACCTTAAAGGTTATGGCTTCTCTTATTCCTTTGGCATTAATACTGTTCTTGTGTTTCTCTTTCTCTCAGGCATTAGATGCAAAGGTCATTATTTTTAAGAAAAAGAGAAGGAAGAATTATCGCCGCACCAAAGGACATCGCCAGGTATTTCTGAAATTAATTGTCTAAACTATTTTATTGTGCTACATCATGGCAATAATTTTTCTTGACCCATGGTTCTCTTTTTCAGGAGCTGACTAAATTAAGGATAACTGATATTCAAGGAGTTGAGAAACCTGAAAAGATAGTCACCGCAAAGCCTACAAAGGCTGCTGAGAAGAAGCCAGAAAAGGTTCCAGTCACTGCATAAGAGGGATTTTCCCTGGCTATACTTTGACAATAATGCTGTCCATGCTTATAACTTCTGAGTTGACTTTCTGATGCTATACAATGAGCATGATTCCATTCCTAAGTTGGAGCATGTACATATTGGATTCATGTGAAGCAGATAATCATACCACCAATCCAATTGTGTACGCGTTGTAGGGGGCTGGTTGCATGACTTTTGTTTTCTTTGTATTTTTATATTCAGTAATTTGATTCATGAAACCTTCTGTAGAATCAATCAGTTTTGTTCCCAAATAGAGATGATTCCAAGGTCTTAGAGAATTACATATCCATTCGGAAGAAATACCTATTCCTTACCTTTTTGAGAGGAAGTAATGGCGGTGCAACCAAACAACAGGATAATTATTCCATTTCTCGGTCTATCCCTGCATGCCAAGCGTGCCCTAGGAGTCTAAAGGATAGATTGTAAATGTGGTTGCAAACCTATGTACTGGATCTTCTTGTATGTTTTCAGACTGGCACTTTATTTGGTTCTTGTACTACTGCATAATGATCATAAGCTTTTAGCTTGTTTTGATTTTAATTCTTCTAAAGTCAAACTTGTTATCCAGGTCAGACTGTAATCCATTGATCCTGAATTTTTTAAATGACTTTTTGTGGGTATTTGAACTATGTTGTTGAAAGATGAAAGTGCTTGAAACTGCATAAACAACTTATCAGTTGATTACATCTGTATGTTTGGTTAGTGGAGTGAGTATTATGCAGATGCCCTTTTTTTTCTCTATGCAATAGTTTTATGCAGATGCTTATCTTCTCTGCTCTCGTGTTCTTTTTTTTTTTTTTTTTTAGCTTTAAGTGTGACAAGCCTTGAGTAGTCATAAATTGCTCCCACTACTTGTCACTTTCATCCTTTCTTTCTTCGGCTTGGGTGGGTGTGCAGTTCAGTCTAGCCCAATACCAATTGGATGTGTTTGGCAATCATGGGGGCCTTCGTGAACTGTGTCTTTTGCTTCGACAAATGGCAAAACTTTTAAGGTTCTTTATTAAGGTGGCCGATTTAGAATACAACTCAATTTTGAGTTCCTGGTTGGCTGCTGACCGACCAAAGGTTGGCTACACAAATATCCTAGCAGGATAGTATTGATTGCCCCAAAAACATTTTGCAGTAGTTGAGATGCCAGTTCAAACGTCTTGCTGGGATGCATTTGGTTTCAATTTAGTTCTATTTGGGAGTGCCCTTTCTTTTTTCTTTTTTTTTAATCATGTTTTTAAATTGCAGGCAATGGGGTACATTTTTTATTAATTGCGTTTTAACATCTATATTTTTTTCTAACTACATTTTTTAAAAACTGCTAAACCAAACTGGCATTTAAACTCTGTCACGAGTAGTCCAGCGCCAGCTCATGCAGTGATGACGTGGAGGGTATAAAGTGTAAATAATATTCTGTTAGTTGGTTTTGGTTTCCAAATTCTGTTAGGATGCAAGGCTATTGTGAGAGGGACGGTATTGAGAGAATCTTGTATAAATGGGGAGAAGGGTGAGAGACAGGGCATTAAAGATATTTGCAAGTTGTTCTCTATCTGCAACTTATTCTCTTGTATTCACATATGGTGTCTAAATGATATCTTTTGAATGACCCCTTAAGACTTCTTGTAGGAAGGCCGCGAAATCTCTAACGAGTATCCCGACATCTTGAGCCTCATACATAGAGAGTTGGATTCTCACTATGTGAAGTCACTTGACTCTCTATCCTCATTTTCAAACATCTAATTAAATAACTCATTTTTGTGTGAAGGGTTGAATCCCCCGCTATGGGAAGTCACCTGACTCTCTATCCCTCTTTTGTGAGTTTCAAAAATTCAACTAAATAGCTCAAACACAATCACTTGGGCTCAAGCTCAAGGGAAATTTAATTGCTTAACTCTTTATCATCAATACCACCAACAACGTCTGAATAAACCAACAACTGCAACTTGTAACTTACTTTACTACTCTCCCTGAGCAACAAACCTGATGGTTGCAACAATGAACTAGCCGGAATATGCTCTGAACTGGCAAGAGAATGCTTTGAATAGGTAAGAAAGTGCTCTGCACCAGCAGGAAAAAACTCTGAACTAGCATGAAACGTACTGAATCGTTCTCAGAACACTCTAAACCGAATAAAACACAATTGAATTGGGCTTGAAACTCATTGTACCGATCATGAAAGGCTTGGAACCAAACCAAAAACCACTGAACCGAGAAGAAAATTACTGAACTGGTTATAAAACATAATGAACCGGACAAAACCTAATTGAACCGGTTCTAAAAGAGGTTGAGCCAAGCTTGAAAACACCTACATCGGTCTGAAAAGCACTGACCCGGACCTAAAAGGCACTGAACTGACATTAAAACACAAAGATCCGGTTTGAAAACCGATGAACCGGAACGATAAGGCACTGAACCGGGTCAGACACAACTGAACCGGCTCTTTAAGATGCTGAACCAGTCAGAGAAAACTCATTGAACCGGATAAAATATACAAGAAAATAACCTGAACCGAGTGCAAAATTAATCGAACCAGAGTAAACCGGTCTGGAATGTCACTGAACCACCGGAGAAAACATGAAACCAAGTTAATCTGTGTTCGGAATAAGGATATCCTTATCCCTGAGAAGAATAAGCAGCACCGAAAACGAAACAAGAATCGTCTTCTCCACAACTCACCGGAAACGTGTCAGCGACTACCAGACCTTGCCGGAAACAACACAACTCTCCGGAGACACCTCAGAACACTACAGAAGTTGCCGGAGAACTCAAAATCCGCCGGAAAAGACCACAACAGCCACCAGAAACTTGTTAGATTTCGTCAAAAATTCGACGAAGACAAGCAGATGTCGCCACAAACGATCGGAAACTGCTGGAGAGGATCAGAACTCGCCGGTGACACCAACTAGGACTACCAAAGAGCTAATCAACAACCACCCATTGAGAACCATCGTGAAAACGCATGGTAAAGGATTATTTTTTCTTTTCCACCGGAGACGTTCCGGTCACCATGTACAACTCTTTTTTAGAGCTCTTATCAAGGCACTGCTCGTGTGGGCAGCGGTGCTACCACCAAATAAAAAGAGAAAAACCAAACTAGGGTTTTTGCCAAGGAGCTAAACCTGCTTTGATACCACGTAGAAAAGTAGAGAATCAGAAATATTATTATTGCTTGATGACTTGATAACTTGATTTTGTGCCATAAGGATACATTGATTAAACAGGAAAAACCTAGAACCTAGTATGGAAATAAATAATAAAATATTACAATCAAATCATAATCTAATTAGGGAGAGAACTCAGAGAGATAAATCTTTCTATCTTCAACAATCTAATTAGGGAGAGAATCTGTCCATCTTCAACCGAGAGAGCATTCCAATCTAGTTCATTTTGTTATGGGCAGCTCTGGTGTACATTTTCATCTATACTTATCATAATCTTAACACTTAAAATAGCTTTGTTACCAAAGGGAGTATTGGGTTCAACTTCCAGAGGAAGAAAAAGATGGCAGAGGACTACCGACGAATTATAAAATTAGTGAGATTCCAGCAAAGCAAGAAATTGGTTTTTCCAGTGTTTTCTTTTTCTTCTCTTTTCTATATATTGCAGATTTTTGCCAACTAGTATGTTTTCCCATTTAATAAGGAAAAGCTTTGAATTCAGTCCGTAAGAATAGAAGGATTTGACAGTTTAAAGAAATTTCAAGAATAAGAAAAAGAACCGAAATCACTCATAGTTTTAACTCAATACAGCCTGCCATATCCTAAACAAATCATTTCCAGGTACCATTGTTTTTGTTTTTGTGAGGAACTAATCGAGTTGACAAGATGATGTAGAACTTATTCATTGGTACCCGTAGCATTTCTTTTTATTAATTGTTTTGATCATCTCCAATGAATAAGCTCTACATAATCTTGGTACCTATCTTTTGGTAAAAGATTTGGTACCTCTAGCATTTCTCAATGCAATTTATCTTCTTCTGCAAGTAAAAAAGGAATAAATAAACCAATCAAATTCCGAGAGGCTTCATGAAGTGCTTCTTTAGGAGTTAAACTTTCATTTGTGAGAAAATGTATCTATTATTTTTCATTCCCAATCACATAAGAATGAATACTGTGCATAAACTATTATCAGACTATGTTTAAGGCAATCCTAAAAGTAAGAGATCTTCATATTCTCTTTGCCAGAGTATATTGCCTCTGAAGCTCCACCACACTTGCGCACGGCTGCCATCTCAACAAACATATAGATCTTATCGATAGGCATCTACAAAGAGAAATGAAACAAAAGGAGTGAGAAGCGAGTGTGAATAACAATGTCCTTTACTCCTTTCCTCCATATCATACAAGTTCGAGGTTCAGAGTTTTTACCCTTCATTTATAATGCTTGTATCATGATACATGTTAGACATATTGGTGCAAGGGTAAAATTCAAATGTGTTCACATATCTAAAGCTAGAGCTTCTAGGAAGGACCAAAAACAAAAACATTCAATATGTAGAATTTCAGAATATTTTGGCTTTCAAGCTTGCTCTTCTAGTGAGCGTTTATTGAAGTATATATAGAATTTACAAGATAGTATTGTTGTACACGATAAGCCTCAACTTTCAGTATTCTAATCTAACACAAACTCCTAGATAGAATTCTAACTACAAGTAAACCTCCTCTAGATAACTTTATCCTTATCAACCGGTTGTGTTATCAACACTCATTAAGAGGTTTGATCAACTGTGAGTCTATCACCACACTCACTAGGATTCTTAAGAGATTGAATCACACTAGGAGCGTGCTGTGCGCTAATACAATACCACCAAAAAGACAAAAAAAAAAAAAAAAACTCTATAGTAATTGGTTTAAACGATCAGTCTGAACATTCTTCGATTTTTCCTGATTTTCATTGATATTTTTTGGTAAAATAAAGGAAGAGTTAATGAAAGCCATTTTTTGAAAAAAGAAAAAACCAGAGGAATATGCCAAAAGGGTAATAAAGTAAAACTTACATCATTCAGGGCCTCTGCAGCTGCATTGATGTCTTCATCAGCCAAAACATTCAGCTGTTCTAGCACCTGCTATGAAAAAAAAATAGTAGATAAAAATACATTCAAACTTTGAAGGTTAAAGATATTAGAAATAAAAACTTCATTTCCTGTCCTGCACAAGTTATAATCTACGCAGCATTTCATAAGTTTTAGCAACTCCTTCCAAGAGTATAGATATACATATTTGAAGGTTAATATGACTGTTTCAGGCCCTACAAAGTGTACCATAACCACACCAATCCATCCTCATGTCCAAATTAGCAAAGTGCATAAGAACTAGACAAAAATCAGCACTTCACATTGACAAATGTCAGCCTCTTATAGCAATTGCATAAACCACTTTGAAACAATTCTTTATAATACTTTCCTATTATTTAATTTATTAGCATTGATGGAAAGTTGATGCTACCCAGCAACAGAAAGCCAAATAGGAATACCACAACCACTATACATATCTAAGACAAAAACCGCATAGCATGAAAATAAAGTTTTTACCTTCTTTGCATCCTCTGTCTTCAATGTAGGAACATGATAAATGGAAGAGAAAGCCTTACAAATACCCATTGAATCTAAGAAGCCGACTTCACTCGTCGTCCCTATAACCAGAAGTTTTTTTCCCTGACAAAAAAGTTCACAAGATGAACTAGTAATGACGACTTCAGCAAGGTCAGAAAACTACCATTCACCAAATCATATACCACATAGTTACTAAAGATGAAACCATGCCCCAAGATATCAGAAGTTGTCACATATAAAGCTGTCTAGAAATTCAGCTGGTAAATGCTCTTTGCACAGCCAGTGATTGTGACATGAATAATCATGGACAAAACAGCAGAACAACTTTCACCATAGCCTCACATAGTATTATGATTTAATGCATATATTACCTCCAAAAAATTACTTCTTTCTTTTATAGGTAAGTACAACTAATTTACCCATGCGCTGATCCTCCACTCTTTCATCGGATAGGAGATGCTAGATCTTAGCTCTGCTCTCAAAAATTGCTTAAAGAATTTCAGTTAAGCTGTCTATGTCGGAGCTATCATGTGGAACGCAGTGAGGTTTGATGATATCAACTTTACAAACTAATTCTTCTCATATTATAGTCCATATCACTTATTAAAGGGGAATGGAAAATTCTGTGCTCAATGTAACTGAAAAGAGAGTATGATCAGTGTTCAAAAAGAAAAGATAACAATATTTAATTATGGATTCCACAACTACAACCAGTTTAAAACCGTTAAGATCTTTGGGAACAAGTTATGACTAATTTTACCAGAATAGCAAATGCTATACTGATAATGAGAAGGAGAGTCTATATTGCCTAATCCAAATCATAACTCAACCACGATACTTTAAACCTGTGGTTAAATCTTTCTTTCAGTTTTGCATAAAATAATTAGATACATGAATTGCGATTTTTTATGAGCAAGTACAAATCACGAACATATACAAGAATAAATCAATGATCATCTCATCCTCTACCCCATGTTCAAGGGAAAAGACAGCATACATGATTCAACCTTTCATTCTATTAAGTTTTAATACTTAACTTGAGATGAAGTTACCATTGCCCAAAAGAAATTACATCCTCCATCCTCCATCCCATTTTGTGGCCTTTCTTGCAATGGTTTCGAAGGAAGACTTTCATCTCTGTTCTCAGATATTACACCAAATCATGAAGATCAGGGGACGGCCCCGTTTGAAAGTGGGTAAAAAAGGTGTTAAGAGAAGTCAATGGTCTGTTCAGCTCCAACAACTACGACGCTCGCAATGGCAGTGTTTCTCGTGGGAGGAACAAGGGGAGGGCTCAAAGAGGTTCCACATTAATCCCAGGCTGATTTCTTGGAATGTTAGAGGGCTGAATCAAGGTAGCAAGCAGTTGGAAATCAGAAATCTTCATAGGTAGTGGAACACTGACATCATATGCTTGCAAGAAACTAAATTGGAGATTATTACTAACAGTATTGTGAGAAGTTTGTGGGGGTGCCAGTTTCTCGATTGGTGCTATCTTCCTTCTAGCGAGGCTTCCGGTGGTATCCTGCAGATGTGGGATAGGAGGGTTATGGAAAAATTTAAGGTGTATGTGGGGAAATACGTTGTGGCCTGCTCTTTTAGAAATATTGGAGACAACTTTTCTTGGGCTTTTGCCAAGGTCTACGGTCCTAACCTAGACAATCACTGTAGGTGTGACTACCCCTTTTTTTTTTTTTTTTTATACAAACATAAACGAGTCCTCACAGTGGTACGACGATGTGTCGCAAAGCCAACATATAGTACATACCCCATAATATGTCCATAGTAAATCAGAGTAACATCTATTTATCTATGCAGCGGAAAACATAAATCTGAATAGCGGAAATCACAACAGAAATGAAATATATAATAACAAGTGACACAAGCGCCACAAACCATAAATAAAACCTACAAAACAGTGGACACTCGTGGTTCAGCAATTATGACCGTTGCGGCGAGCTTCAGTCATAACATCCAAAGTACACTGCTACCAAACCATCCACTATACCGGAGTACTTGCAGTCACAACATTAGAGTCTGCATGGTTGTGGGGGTTACCGCATCCGCACATGTGGAATTATAAACCCATCATCTTAGCATAAACAAATACACTAAGACCTCAAAGGTATACTATTCACTGAGTTTTCGCAAAGAACCAATTTTTCCTTTTTAGTCATGCGTACCCTATAATAGCTATCAATTTTATAGCTGATACAACAAATACTGACTAATAGAAAACATTTTAAGCATACTATGCAGCTGAGACTTATGCGTAGAAGTTTCATTGTTGGAAACAACTACAAACATCCTCACCTACTATATTATTTTTTATTCAATGAGACTTAAAAACAATGGCATTTAAATCATGCAACCATCCGATAGAGATATACATAAGTTCTTTCCCATTGAGATTTTTATGCATATTAATACGTCTAGCAAAACTACTCATAATATAAAAACATCACATTCATATAAACAATGTTATACATGCTCATGCAAGGTTTTCCTGTATGGGGCTTGCCCCGAGATAGTGAACTGTATGGGGCTTGCCCCGAGATAGTGAACTGTATGAGGCTTGCCCCGAAGTAGTGAACTGTATGGAGCTTGCCCCTGGGACTTGTCCCTTTGAGATTGTTGTATGGGGCTTGCCCCTGGAGCTTGTCCCTTTGAGATTGCTGTATAGGGCTAGCCCCTGGGACTTGTCCCTTTGAGATTATCGTTTCCCGTGGGTTGTAAACCTCACTTCGTTCCATGTTCAACGTTTATATGCTCATGCTTCATCCCTTAAAACAATACACATCTTTTCCAATTCCACGATCATGCTTTAACAAATGCTTTCAATAAGATTCCATAAACAGTTTAACACCTCAATTCATCAAACAATATTTGCGTAATTTAAATCTCAACCACAGCACACATTCATACCCTTTAAATCAATTCAAACACCTTTCATTCATGCATCAATTTCATAAACATCATGTTCCCAAACTTTATACTCACTCTAAAATCACATTCATATTCCATTGCAACCACAGTTTTCAAAACTCCTAACCATAACATACAGTCACACCATTCATACGAACTCCACATATCATATTCAAACTTCAAAACATCATCATACTTTCAATATACTCAAAAGTACTCAAATCATCCAAAATAGATCATATTCAACATACCGTTGGTTCAAGTTTGTAAAACAATCTAAATTTTGCGATTCATCATAAATGAAAATAATACTTCTCAGTGAATAAAATGCTCACCTTGGCTGCATTGGATTCATGACTTGAATATTCCCTGTGTTCTAGTCACTCAACATTGGAGAACACGTTGAAGTCTCCAATCATGACACGCTTGCAAACATTTATGGCGTCAGATTAGCTATTGAATCTCATACTCTTATAACACATAAACTACCTGCGTGCCCACATGTCGCATCTCCCGCTTCTAAAGCTAGCTAGATACCTAATTCTATTATTAGGTTAATCATTAGTTATAGGTTCTTATTAAACATAATCCGATGATACACTAAAACACTTAGTGTACATGTATAGGTGAATTAGGTACCGAGTTACCTTGCTAACTAAGTGTATTCGGTCCATACACATACATATGTGTATATACATATATGTATACATATATGTATAGGATGCTTATTAAGCTAAGCACAATCCCAAACACTTAGGTATTCCATAATATATATAGAGAGATGCATTAATCATAAAATTACGTTACTAAATAAATCTAGAGCCTATTTATGTACTCCTATAAGCTTACTAACTTATACATATCGGTTTAGGGTTATTTGAGTAATTTACAACTCTTTGACATTCTTATTATAATCGTTGTCTCCTATGATATTAATCTTAGACTTTAGGTTTGTAACTTTAAATGCAACTATCAATGTGTTTAATACTTTATCTATGTTTGTTTGATGCAATTCTTGCATTTCTTTCACAACTAGTTATTCACTTACTCAATCCACCTATTCTTTTATTTAACTATTACATTTTCAATTTATTCTATTAGACACCCCAATAACCTATTTTCTATTTCAACCGTATTTGTCATTTACATAAAAACGGTCTAAACACATTAACTTCAAACTCTTCAATTCTTTTCTAACCAACTAACCAACCAAAACACCCTTCAAAAGCACCCATCATTCAAACCTCAAAACAGCCCCAAGATGCAACTCTTAGTCCATCAAAGATTATTCTAAATCTGCCCCCAAAACTCCATCGTCATAACACCATCAACACCTCATCCAAGTCACCCATCACAAATCCAACCCAATTCCATACAGCCCTACACAAGAATCATCCACCAAAAATCAACCCAAAAACTCATAAAATTCATCTCATAAAACTGCAACAAATCCACAATGAGTTCCAATTTTGGTTAACATAAACCCTAAATTTACAAATCCAACAATAAACCATTCGGTTACCTCAACAAAACTAAACAAAATCAATCCCAAAACTGAACCCAATTCTGAAAATCAGGAACCAAAACAGGAGAAATAAATTCAAGCTACAAAACCCATGGCAACCTATCAAAAATCAACCTAATCGGTTGATACAAAAACCCATCCAAAACCACTTCAAATCAGCCCATCAATAATAACAATTGAAATAGACTAATCATCCAAAAACTATCAAAACAGAATTTCTCCCGTTCACCACATCAAACCACAGAAAATCAAGACCCCAAGAAAACCACCATCCAATTAGTTCCAACCTCCATGGAACCCAACCAAAACTTTAAACAACACCACACACACAAGCTCTAATATGCAAATCCAAAACAAGAAATCATCTAAAATTGGTTGCTACCCAAATCCATACAGTTCAACCACCCAAAGATGGCAACAAAACCCTAGGTTTTCAACCTAAACCAAAACCAAGCAAAGCCCTAACAATATCATACGATTTTTGTGGTGATAAGGCAATCGGTGGTCTGAAAATACAAGGGTTAAGGATTAGGGATTTTACCTCACAAACACCCCATGGACTGACGGCTTCACCATCTTTTTCGCCTCTGCATCGAGCCCACTACAACTTGGCTCACTCTTACGATCTCTGTGTCTCAACTTCTCTCAATCTCAATCTTCTCTTGGTTCATCTCTCTCGGTCTTTCACGGCTGGATGGGTGTGTGTGTGTGATAGGTTGAAGAAGGAACGGGGAAGAGATGGGCTGCATCATCTCGAGCTCTCTCTCTTGGTCTGCTGTGAAACAAAGAGGAGAAGGGAAGAAGAAAAGAGAAAGAGAGAAGGGGAAAGGGAACTGCAACCGGAAGGGAAAAAGAAGAAAGAAAAGAAGAAAAGAAAAGAGGAATTGGGGGGGGGGGGGGGGGGAATTCGGAAAGCCCTTTTTGTATTATTATTATTATTTTACTAAAGATAAGGTTAAGGATAAGATATCCTTCAAAGCCAACCAATGGCTGACACGTGGCAAGGGAATCCCCCCTTATTTTCAAAGCCCACAACTCTTATAAATCGTTGCAGTACCCAATAATATTAAAATCATATCGTTTATTAATTAACATTTGACCCCCGCATATATTTACTAAACTTTAATCAATGTATCTAATTATTTATTTAATTAGGACCTATTATAATAATTATCCATCTTAACCCTATTGTATCTTATTTTCATAACATAATTATTATTACCTAGAATATAATTACTAATCTTATCCATTAAGACGAATTGGCTGGTATGCTCAGCTTGTGGGATTTACTTTGGTGCATTGGTGGTAATTTCAATGTCATCTGCTTTCCTTGCGAAAGATAAGGAGTCACTCGGCTTTCCCCCCGTGATGACGGAGTTCTTTGATTTTATTTCAAAGCAAGGTCTCATGGACCTTCCCCTTGCATGAGGGTCGTTCACGTGGTCCAATAATTCTTCTTGGTCTAGGCTTGATAGGTTTCTAGTTTCTCCGGATTTGGAAGTTAGATATCCGGGGATCTTCTAGAAGAGGGTTCCTCATTGGTGCTCTAACCACTTTCTCATCCTCATTGTCTGCGACTGCATTCAAGGGGGGAAAAGACCTTTTAAGTTCGAGAATGTGGCTGCAGGAAGAAGGTTTCGTGAATAGGGTGAGGCTTTGGTGGACGTCTTATTCCTTTCAAGGCTCCCCTAGCTTTGTCCTTGCTCAAAAATTGAAGGCTTTAAAGGTCGACCTCAAATTATGGAATGAACAGGTATTTGGAAATGTGGATTCCCTTAAAAAAGCCCGCCTCGAAGATTTACGCACACCTGATAGGCTTGAGGAGGAGAGAGGTTTGGACTCTGAAGAGCTATTGACGAAAAGCTTGATCACTAGTGATTTGGAAAGAATTATTCACCAAGAAGGAATTAGTTTGAGACAAAAATCCAGGGTCCTTTAGCTAAAAGAAGGTGACAAATGCACAAAGTTCTTTCACCGGATTGCTACCTCGAACAGAGATCCAATTCCATAGGAGCTTTGTTTGTTAATGACTCAGTCACCTCAGATCAACCGGCCATTAGAGATCATATTGCTCAATTTTATGAGTTCCTTTTTTTTTGAGCTATACAACAGGAGGCCCATGTTGGCCTTGCTTTCAACCCTTTAGCTTCGGAGGAGGCCGCTCAATTGGAGATTCCTTTTGAGGAAAATGAGGTCCTAGAAGTGGTGAAAGGTATGATCCAAGATAAGACTTCAGGTCCTGATAGCTTCCCCATGGCTTTTTCCCAAGACTGCTAGGACGTGATCAAATCTGATATCATGGTGGTCTTTTTTGATTTCCATGCTCATAGCAAATTTGTGAAAAGCCTCAACGCCTCCTTCATTGCCTTACTCCCCAAAACTCCTAGGGCAATCGATCTAGCGAACTTCTGGCCTATTAGCCTCATGAGTGGTGTTTATAAGATCATTGCTAAAGTTCTTGCCAATAGAATGAGTCGTGCTACAAAGAAGATTATCTTAAACCGTCAGAACGCTTTTGTCAAATGTAGACATATTTTGTACTCGGTCCTCATAGCCAGTGAATGTTTGGATAGCCGCATCAAGTCTAGTATTCCTACGGTGCCTTGCAAGCTGGATATTACGAAGGCCTTTGACCACAACAACTGGAAGTTCTTATTGTACATGCTGAAAAGATGCGGTTTCGGGGATAAATGGGTCTCTTGGATTTTGCACTGCATTTCTTCGGTGTGCTTCTCTGTTTTGGTTATGGTTCGCCAACTGGCTTCTTCAATAGTTCTAGAGGGCTGAGACATGGCGATCCTCTTTCTCCATTCCTGTTCGTAGTTGTCATGGAGGCTTTGAGTAAAATGCTTTCTGTTACTATTGACAGTGGTTGTCTCTCAGGCTTTTCTGTGGGTTCTAGGCCTCCCGTGATCAACATCTCTCACTTGTTGTTCGCGGATGACACCTTGGTCTTCTGTGAGGCTAACACTAGACACCTTAGCTACCTACATGTTCTCTTATTATGCTTCAAAGTTGTCTTTGGCTTGAAGGTCAATTTGGCCAAATCTCTCTTGGTCCTGTTGGAAACGTGGACTATGTTGCTGAGTTGGCTGCTATCTTGGGCTGCGGGATTTCCTCTCTGCCCATGAAGTACATTGGTATGCCGCTTGGGGCGTGTTACAAGGCTACCTCTATCTGGGATGATATCGTGATTAACATGGAGCGTCGCTTGGCCAGTTGGAAAAGGTTGTATTTGTCCAAGTCATCAAGAGTACCCTCTCCAATATCCCTACGTACATCTTGTCTCTCTTTCCCATTCTTGTTCGTGTGGCCAATCACATTGAGAAGCTCCAAAGAGACTTTCTATGGGGTGGGATAGGCGATGAATTTAAATACCACTTGGTTAGATGGGACAAGGTATGCTCTCTGATCTCTGAGGAAGGGCTGGGAAACAAAAATTTGAGGGCTTTCAGTCATGCCCTGCTAGGAAAAATGGCTATGGCGCTTTGGGTCTGAGAGAGATGCGTGTTAGAGAGTCATGGTGGATTCTAAATACGGCAACCTTTAGGGCGGGTGGTGCTCTCTCGAGCCGACTGGTGCCTTTAGGGTGGGGGTGTGGAAGAACATCAGAAAATGTTGGGATTCGTTCTCTCAATTCACTAGATTTATCGTGAGAGATGGCTCCAAGATCAGCTTTTGGCATGATTTGTGGTGTGGGGACACGACTCTCAAAGTAGCTTTTCTAGCTTTATTTGGTATTGCTCGTGTAAAGAACGCCGCTGTTGCGGATAATTTGGAGCATTGGGGCGACTCAATCCAGTGGAACGTAAGCTTCACTAGGGAGGCCCACGATTGGGAGATGAATGTTTTTGTTTCTTTCTTTCAAATGTTGCACGCAGTCAAAGTGAGAAGAGACAATGAAGACAAGTTGTGTTGGGTCTCCTCCAAAAAATGAGTGTTCAAAGTCAAGTCCTCCTTTTACTCCTTAGCTTGCTCTGGAAGTAGCTGCTTTCCCTGGGAAAGTGTTTGCCGCACTCAAGGTCTGATGCAATCAAATAGTAAAAGAACGAGGGAGATGGAATGTAGGCTACTTCGAGGGAGCCGTGACCTCCAAGACAACCAAAAGGTTTAGGGTTTAATTGTTAATTCAAGCATACTTCTTCATAGAGTAGGGTTACACATATATAGGACGACTAGGTTAAAACATCACCTAGGTCTAGCCGTCACTTCACATGTAGGAATTAACCTAGTCTAGGTCTAGCCGCCACCCTTACTGCAGGAAAAGAAAGATAGAAGGAAAACATCTAATGGAAACTATGGAGCATTATGCCCGTTATTCCAACCAGTTGGCCTACTTGGTTGCTACGGCAGTGCCACCTAAGCCCTAGTAATAGGGACGTATCATCCCTCCCCCCCTAGCAACTTCCTTGTCCCCAAGGAAGAACGCGGGAAATTGAGCCTTGATCACCTCTTCTTCCTCCCATGTGGCTTCAGCCGGGGGTAAACCTTGCCAATGGATTAACAGCTCGGGTTTCTTGTGCTTGATCTGGGTCTCGAGCACCACTTGAGGTTTAGGAGTCAATCGGCCATCTTTGAGCACGTCCGGGAGATGCTGGCACACAACATGCTGACTACCCAGATACCTTTTTAACAGGCTGATGTGGAATACCGGATGAATTCGGGACCCTTGCGGTAGGCTTAACTTGTATGCTACCGGACTGATTTTCTTGATCACTTGAAATGGAGCATAGAAGTGAGCAGCCAGCTTGGTATTCTTTCGCATATAAACTGAAACCTGGCGGTAGGGCTGCAACTTTAAGTGTGCCCAGTCACCTTCTTCAAGCTCTTCTTCGCGGTGCTTACCATCATATAGCTTCTTCATGCGTTCTTGGGCAGCATGGATGTTGTTCTTCAATTCCTTTAGCATCTAATCTCTCTCTAGCAACTCCCTTCCCACTGCTTCCACCCGAGCCGTGCCCGGAAGATAGGTCAACAACATAGCCTGGATCTCGGCCGTACACCAGTGCAAAGGGTGTGGTTTTGATGGTGGAGTGCTAGCTGGTATTCTGCCCAAGCTAACCACTTGCCCCATTCCTTCAGTTGGTTACTTGTGAAGCACCTCAAATTGTAAGTACAATTTTGTCTTTTTGGGAGGTTTAATTAAGTACAACATTTACACCGAGGGACAAGTTAAATTTCACAAGTATTGTTATTGATACATATTACTGGTGAACCACCTATTGAGCACATCTTATATAATATATTTTCCCTTCTACCTATAAACTTAACATTCAAGTTTCATAAATATAAACATTTTTGCTATATATGAGAAATAATGTATATGCTCTCTCCTCTCTCTCTCCTCTCTCTCTCCTTTCCACCACTAGCGGTGGCGTGTGAAGGCGAGTCCTGCTAGTCTACAGTCTCTGTTCGCATTCTCTTTTCCTCTCTTGGCCGTTTTCTTTAGCTTTGCTGTTTTAGTGGTCTAGTCTGTCGTGGGTCTCGAGCTTTTTTCTGTTCTTTTGCTCTCCACCGATTTGTGATTTCGTTGATGTAAGTCGTCTTTGGGTGATTCGGTTCTGATTGGTGAGTCTAGAGATGGAAAGACGTTTTTTGGTAGAGGCAAAGTCATTTGTCATCTCAATTCTTGACAGGGAGTTTGTGTTGCGAGTGTTAGAGAAGTGACATTCTTTTTCCGGTGAGATTCTCCTGAGCCACCAATGCTCCGGTTGGCTGGTGTCGGTGATGACTAATGGGTTTCCCTGGAGTTCCTGTTTTTGTCAAATCCTAGTGACGAACGTTCGTAAAGGAAGAAACTCAAAAGGCCGTTTTGTTGAGGTAGCGGTCTACAAGGTGGGAGGCCAAAGAGGCTTCCTGCTTATTCCTGAAAGATGTGGAGGTTTGGGGTGGCTCAAGTTTGTTGGTGAGCTTTGTAAGGCAAATGACTTCTTTGTTGCGTCGGTTGGATGCAGTTTTGCCTCTTCCTCGCCAGCGGAGAAGTACGAGGGGAAGAAGGTAGGGTCAGGGAAGGGTTTCAGGGCCTCGTATATGGAGGTGGTGAGGGCGGATGTTAGTGTTTCTCTAATGGGGGTTCTCAAGGGGACGGCCTTGGTGAGGTCGGCTTTGGATCTTGTTTCGAAGGGGTTCCTACCAGAATCAAGGGGTGTGACACAGGTTGCAAAAGTTAGACTAGGGGCGGATTGGTGCGAGGTGGATTTGTTTCAGCCGCTGGGAAAGGAGTTGGAGGTGTTCCGGCATGTATTGGACTGCTCTACCGTGGAGAAGAAAGTGATTGATCCCTTGGGTAAGGACCTCTGTGTGGATGACCATCCCAGTTCCCGAGCCAACAGCGGTAGCACGTCCTTCGTGACTAGAGATGCTGATGCTAAGGTTGACAATTCTCTGTAGGGAGCTAGCGTGTTGGGTTTGTTGAGTCAGATTCTAGAGCTTATTGGAAGTTTCTCCAAGGCTCTAGATTGGGTTTGTGGGCACTTGAAGACTTTGGCTTTAAGCCCCCTGTTGGGCTAAATCGTAAGGCAGGTCCTCTAGTGGGCTGGATGCCCAAGAGGTGTAAGTCTGCTGTTCAAGGCTTTCGGGTTCGGGCTGGGGTTTTAGTGCGTAAGCCTGTTGCCAAGAGGGTTATTATGAAGTTGGAATCGAGTTCGAGCATCAGTCCGGATTATGATCAAACTTCTCTCCTCCGGCCAGAGGTGACGTTCTCGGCGACTGCTACAACGTTGTCGGCTCAACCTCTTACTTCGATTCAGCAGGGTGGGAGTCGACCGGAGTTCACCTGGATTAATACTAAGGTTTCGACGGCGGGTTTTTTTCCCTGTCTTCAAGGTTCCTCCGCTCTCTGTTGGGATTTTCTCTTCTTCTCCTTTAGAGGCTCTTTTTCAGGTGATTGCGGGTTCTCCGAAAAAGCTTATTTTTTCGGTAGGTTCTATCCAGAGTTGGCGGTGGGTGATGCCCAGGATTCGACCTCGTTTGTCCCGGTGAGTTCAATTGTTCCCTTTGCAAGCCTCTCGGCTATTTCCCAACCTCCAGATTCCGGATCAGTGTTGGTTGTAGACAGCCACTTCTTCTGTGGCGACTTCTTCCTTGTGTCATGAAGCTTTGTCGTCTTCGATTTGTTCTGATTGGTTTTGTGGAGCTGGGTTGGTTGAGAAAGACATTGCTTGGGTTGAGGAGGGTGATGATTTCCCATGGGAGGGCTCTGGAATCTTTCCGCGGGATCAAAAGGCTAGAGATGATGCTGTTGTTGCTTTGTTTGTGTCGGGTGCTTTGTCGTATCCGCAGGTTTTGGATGGGCGGGTTGTCTTGGGTCCCTTTCATTCCTTCGAAGACAGGTTCCGCTTCCAAGTCAAAGGCCAGAGGGTGCTGAAGAATTTATATTGTTCTATCAATTATGAGGGTTCTAGCCGCGGAAAAGGCAAAAGGAAATAATGTCTTTGTGGGTTGAAGTTTCGTTGGGATGTTGGGTTTTGTGTTGTATGGGCTGTTTTTGTGGGTTGTGGGTTTTCTTTTTTGTTTGTTTTCTGTTTTTTCTTTCCTTTTTGTTGTTGTCCTTGTGTATACTTCTAGTGTACTATAGGGGCGCCTTACGCTTTTTATAAAATTTCTCTTTACTTATAAACAAAAATATAATGTATATGTGAATCATCTTAAGACATATTGAGTATAAGGTTCTAATATAATACATCAGTGTTTATGTACAATAGAATTTAGAAGTTCTTGATATATTTAACTTGGCCGCACTCAAGAAAAATGTCTAGCCATGCCACTGGTTCAGATGTAAACAAAATTCACCCCTTAAAATTATACAATTTGAACAAATACTTATTCTTCAGGGAAATTCTCCTATTAATAGTGTAGTAGGAAACAAATTCATATGACCAGTTTCTAGGCAATAAAGACAAAGGACAAAGAGAAACCTTTCGAGGTCGACGCTTGAGCAGGATCATTAACGTCTGACAAACTAAATTTGAAAAACGAGGCCCAATGGCAACATACTCCAGTAACCTGCATAAACGATTAAAGTACCAACTAATTCCAAGATCCTTACAAAACTTCATTAGATACAAATAAGCGGCTTTTACCTTTCCATGTCATCAAGAATGATGATGCTTTGAGCTGACTTGTATGCATCCTCAAATACCTACCAAAGAATACATTATAAATAAGTCTATGGAATTTCTGGTCTCCATCATCAATGAAACTAAAACCTACAGATCCTCCAAGCTGTCAATATTGAACAATTCCCAAGTCTGCAAGTGTAGTACAAACTTGGCTTAGAGATACGCCAAATCTCCATTTTACATCAGTAACTAGTTCTTCCCAACAAAAGAAAAATGAAATATTTCAAAAAAGATCTTAACAGTTCAAAATCTTAGTGTACTCAAAACCTTGACAATTTGGGCACATTTAGTGCTTTCATGGAGACCAACCATCGCTTCTGCTGAGACCTAACCAAAGGTAGAACACAAAGATTAGATAGTCTCTGGAAGTGGCAGTAGAAGAGGCCGTGATTCCTGGAAAGTAAAAAGATATAATATCCACAATATAGGTCAGGTAACTTACTATCTTGATAAACGGAAAATCACTGTCAATGGCAACAGTAGCTGCTAGCGCGCTCTTTCCACTGTCCAAAAAGTTAAGGTTTAAACAGCTGCAATTAACAAATGCATTTAAACATAAAAACCAAGCAATACCTTCCACTCGGGCCTTCCAGAAGGCAGGTAAGAAGCGTCCTTCTTTCACTCACTTTAACTTGTTCCACAAGTAACAAGTAAAGAGGTAAACCCAACAACATACGGCTTGAATTTAAAATTATAAAACCTCAAAAAAATGACATAACAATATGATGTGAGTTCAACCACGTAGAAAGCTAAAACATTCTCAAATTGCTGAACAGTTATCTAGTTTAGCTGGAAGCTATACCTGCACTGTTCAAGGTCATCAGTGGAGGCTCCAAATGCAGGAATTATTTCGTTGAGTGCATTCAAAATATCTTCCATAGTAACTTGAATATTCTCTTCATCAACTGGCTTGGTAAGATCATCCATACTTAGTTGTCTATGCAAAGCATAAGATACCGCACTTTTTACAACACCTTCAAGTTCAGCACCGCTATAGTTTCTTGTACGTGCAGCTGCACTCAAAAAAATTAATAAATAAAATCCATCAAGACCTTCATATTGACATTAATAAAGCCTGAAGCATTATCAATTATTAAAGGCCAACAGTGCTTGGATAATAATAATAATAATAATAATAATAATAATATTAAATCTATGAATGACTCAATGTAACTTTATCAGGGTGAACAGTTTAGAAAAACACATTGAAAACACGCGCTCCTCGCCCCACCACACCTCCCCCCCCAAATAAAAAATATGACAAATATGACATCTTCACTCACAGAAAATTATGAAGGGTGTGGCTTTTTGGGGTGAGGCAAACTGGATGGACTAAATAATAGAATTAGAAATCACTTGGTGCTTTTAACTATTCTAACATCCACTTAACCACATGGACGTATAGAATTTTTTTATGAGTTTGAATATCCAAACAAACCAAAAGATTTGCTAAAAAAAATTACGTCCTCAAACTAACCAAAACATGTCAGCTAATATAACTTAGAAATAAGTCCCCATTTAACGGTCACTTCAGTTAAGCAATAGATGAATAAGTACATCTCAAAAGCATATGTCACCAATGCACATACCAAGCTCTTGAATGTTCACATCAGGAGCAAGAAAAGAATTCTCTTTCATCTTGTTTGTGTGAATTTGAAGAATCTGTAAGCGACCATTTTCATCAGGAAGGCCTATCTCAATTTGAACCTCCAAGCGTCCTGGTCTATACACCAAGGATAATAAACAGAAGATATTTTATGAGTTTGTTATAAAATAAGAGTTACTTTGGCAATCTTGGCCACTATGACCTACAGTACATCAATGTTGATTAATAGTTGCTATTCATGCTATTTCATGACAAAGAAATCCAAGTTTGCATGGGAGAGAGAGAGAGAGACCTCAAAAGGGCTTCATCAAGCAAATCCTTTCTATTGGTGATTCCAATAAGCAAAACATTATTTAGAGACTCCACACCATCTATCTGAAAAGTGAAAAGCAAGTCATCTCTTAGAACAGATATTGGCAGAGAAAAACATGTATTGATTTTGCAATATTCAAGAAGCAATGAAACCTCTTAACTAACCTTGGTAAGAAGCTGGTTTACAATATCATCATGAACTCCTGTACCATCTCTAGTCGATCCCCTTGACTGCAAATGGAGAATATGCATTATGCTCGTTCCGCTAGTCATAAAACTTGGATTACATAATCAGACAACCTTAAATCCCATATGTGAGAATTTTTTCTTAGAAATATTAAACTATGCAGATCTCAGATGGAAATATACGTTGGTGTTGCCAATGGGTGCTTGTGTTGGGCATTAAATAAAACTCAAAACAGCATGTCCCTTTAGAGGGCCAAGAGTCAACTAGGATCCAACTTGATACAAGCATAATACACACGCTCACAAATATATTCAAGCGACATACCAGAATATGTCCAAATTCCCTACACATCTAAAACTCTCAATACAAGTCTCTGAAGATGATTCTTTGGCTAGGGGTCCCAATTCTTGAAATGGTCATTATTGTTCATTAAGACAACCCAAATAAATGTAATTGTATAAGACAACCCTAATAGTCCAGGACATTAGAGAATATCATATTTAGTCAAAAGGAAATGCAATATATGTGTATATTACATAGGAGGACAAACAATGTGAGTACTGATAAATTATGCTAGTCATCAAAAGCAACAAATTGGTGCCACTATCAATCTACTAGAACAAACCGGCAAAGTTAACATAGAGTTAAAGATTTACATACCTTACAAATAGCATCAATCTCGTCAAAAATTATTACATGCAAATCACTTTGATCCCCTGAGAAGGAAAAGAACATGATATATTAGTGATCATCAAAAGATTGACACAAAAATACACCTGGTTGGCATAATCTCCCTTACCCCGACTTCTTTGATCATTCTCAGCATCGGCAAAAAGATCCCTAACATTCTTTTCAGTTTCACCAACGAATTTGCTCAAAACTTCAGGTCCATTAACAATCTATTACAACTCACCAAAAAGAGGGGAAAGTAAAAAAAGATGGCCCATCAGCTGCAAGCATAGATTTTCACCATCTTATATAATGTGAAGCAAAACACTTACACCTAATTTATATTATAGACATTATTCAGGCATGTTTAATCAGCTTTGGAACCCAAAGACAGTGTTATAGCATCAAAATAAACCAACAAGGTATGCACTAGCAAGGTTCCACCAATTATAGAATGTTAGCATATCCTCACATGCAAATTGAGTACACAAAAATGGAGAGTGACTACTGACATTTAATCCATGAGAAAACCATAAGTGAACAAGGAGAACATGCACTAGGTTGAACATTGAAAGGAAACAAAACAGAGATATACTGCTTGTCTTCTCATATAGGACATGTCTTGATGAGATTTTGTGAGTCAATCATGTGCTTTAGAAGCATTTTCTACTCACCAGCTCACAAGAAACTTCAGAAATGATGGGTTTCATCATAGTCTAATCACTTCCGGGATTAATTTGTATCAGTCTATGGGACATTGTCCAATTTCAGTCGGCTAGGAATACTGCAATCGATATTTGTTTCGAATTATTGAATTCCAATTCAACCGTGTTACCACCTAACTTAGAGATAGCTAAAATTCTAACTTCATTCTAAACTCAGATCCATTAGATGCATGTGTTTGAACTTCAAAAACCAGTTGCAAAACAGAATGTAAATAGAAAAGATGATTCGAAGTCTTAAATAAGCTTCTTATTGCACAGGTAAATGACATATTCAATAGTGGACCCCTGATGCTACAATCTGACAAAAATAATTGTAAAGTAATTGTATAAGAAGTAAATTGCTGCCAATGACAAATGTTGGCTGTGCATAAACAACCCTATTTTGTTGCTCACTGCAAAAAAAATATGGCAAAGCTCAATCACTTCAATAGATTAGGAGGCCATGTAAACAAGAATACAAACTTATGACTATAAGAAAGAAGTTTCAATTTCACTGAGGTCCCCAAAGATTATCAATCAATTATTTTATAGTTACAAATTTTATACCAATAAAAAGCCTATATTAGAACATTCTTGGACTCTAAATCTCCCAATCATTTAAGAGGAGATAGCAAAAAACCCTTATTTCTAAAGACGGAAAAAATGATAAGGTGTTAGCCTCAAACAGCTAGGCGTTTTTGCTTACGCTTAAAAAGTGAAGAAAATAAAATATAAACCATCTCCAAACCTTCGGTTCCCTCCCATTCAACATATTTCCAATTTGACGAGCAATAAGTGTTTTTCCAGTACCAGGAGGCCCAAAAAGCAGCATTCCCTTCACATACTTAATCCCCAATCTGGAAGATCAAGATTACCATATAAGAGCATGTATTTAGATATAAAAAAAAAAATTAAAAAAAAAAAAAAAAAAAAAAACTGACATGAATTAAGACAAAATGAACTTTTAATAATATTACTTATTTGTCACATGGGGAGGGAAAACACGAGAAGCAAAGGCTCTTCGAAATATATCTGCAAACTCTGCACTTAGGCCACCTATACCAAGTGCTTGAAGATTAAACTCCTTATGCCTGAAGATGTTGCTGCTGGCTGCTTCACGCTGATTGACAATCTGCATCGAGATATAAGTAAATCAATTTAATGTTTGACATTAAATTGATCAAACTATACATAGGAGGCAAGTATCATTGAAGTGTTCTCTATAAATGATTGTCATGTTATATTGATCAGTAACAGAGGAGCAAGCAGCAAAAAAATTAAGGGAAGATGCAAGTGCAAGAGATGTTTTGACTCATTTCTCACTGCAACACCTCCTTCAGCATGCACTGGGAGTAAAAAAAGATATTGGTGCACAGTCGACCTATCTAGGATAACATGACTTCTGCTTTATATGAACGCATAAATCATGGAAGAATTTGCCATTGCAATCATATAAAACACTGAGAAGTTAGTTCTATCAGTGGCAATATGCATGTAGCTAAGTTCCTCACTTTGCTATCTTTAATTTTCGAATGGCAAACTTTTTTTTTTTATAAGTAAGAATTTATTAAAAAGCGCAGAGGGGCGCAACCCTAGTACACAGGAAGTATACAAAGGAGCCCCTAATTAGAGGACTGAAACGAACAAGAAAGTAAAAAAATCAGCGTACGGCATACTACCCAAGCTATGCGCCGACACTCAAAGATATATCGAATAGCAAACTTGTCAGTAGTTCAATATTATTTTTTGATAAGACAGCTAGGAGAAATAAAAAAACAGAAATACAACCTTTATTCCACTCCCATTTGATGTTTCAAAGACAAAGTATGTATCGCTTGAAATCATCCCTCTTTCAGGAGCATTAGAGCTTTGTTGGCCCTCAACAGCAGCTTGATTGACAGTGAAGATATAGTTATTTCCATGATGCTCAAACGATACTTTTTGCCCCGTTGTCATGACCTGCATACAACAAGATCAATAATCCATAGCTTTAACTCATATCACTCAAAAAGATTTAGGCAAAAAAGAACAAGCAGGGCCCACAATAACACCCACAACATTAGTACAAGTCTCACGTGTGTCCTACATAGGAAAAAATGGGGGATGACAGAATAATTGTTGTTTTTTCTCTCTTTTATTCTTTTTCCACCCTTCTTTTGGTTTCAAGCATAAGCATTCTATGTGCGATCAAAAGTAAGCAGAACCATTCTGCAAGTAAAAACCTCTATCACTTAAAAATGTTTCACTCTTTTCCTTCTTTATTGTCATGTATACACAAAAAATCAAAGCTCCAACTAATCTTCATTCTATTATATATATATATATATATATATATATAAAAGTTTAAAAAAAAAAAAATCATCATTTTACATAAGGACATTGGTTTGAACATAGCCGTGTCATAGTAACATTTTAAAGGTACAGTAGCTGATTTGGATTGTATAGCTGTTGAAATTTATATAGTACTACATATTTTTTGGCACATGGATAGCACAGTTTTTTTGTCACAGGGCTAGCACGTATTCAGTAGAAGTAATAACCCAACAAGGCTGCAAACCTGAGTAAATCTTTCTCTACTGCTCAGCTTTATCAAGTGCTACGGCTTCAATTTTCTAATGCAATTATTTTAACTCTCACCACATGAATGCATTTCCTCTTCAGCCTTCCCCTTGTACTTGTAGCTTCTTCAACTTGAACTAAACATTCCCTTATACTAACAAAGTCGAAGGTCTTTCTTGTACATGATCAAACCATCCTTCAGAACTCTCATTCTTCCACAGAGAATGCAATCCTCAACTTCTCACCTGTTAATATCATCTTATTCTATTTTTTTCAATATTGCTTTCCAATTGTTGTCCATCACAATATCCTCATTTCAGCTAGTTACATAAGGCATGCTGTCTATTGACTACCTATTTTTATATCAAGTTAATACTAATACTTTTAGCATTTGATGATCACACAACAATGTTATAGAGCAAATTCTGATAGTAGAAGTTAAACCAAGGTTCCCAAAAGTTCAATTCAAAAAAAAAAAAAAAAATTCAATCAATTACAGTGCAGATGCAACTAAGTAACGTCACAAACACATGGAATATGCCAAAAACATATAACTCTACCTGGTTGATAAATCTCTTTCTAAGTTGGTTAGCCAGAAGAACAGCATCAACCTACCCAAAAAAAAAAAAAGGAAAAAAAAGGGAGAATAAACTTTTTGAACATAAAACCTTCCAAGCTAAACAAGGATTGCCACTCCATATACCTGTTCATTTTTATTCCCCTTTTTAACAAACTCCAACTCAAGTGTAAGCAACACCACGTCGAAATTATCAGGCGGAATAAATCTAAAACAATAACCACAATATAATTAGAAACCTGAAAATGCGCATTGAAAGACAAACACAAATTGGTATTGAATAACCTGCTAACAGATATCGAATCGCCGGAGGAAACTCTAGCATGCCGACGCTGAATCGCATTTAGGGCAATCTGGCCACTGCGTATGCTTTCATGAGCAGTATATATCAGTTAAGGCCACCAAAAAAAAAAAAAACAAGAATTCTTCACGAATCCAATCGACAGTCGCTCTAAATTTCAACAAATCAAATCTCAAACTAATCACATTAAAAAAATGAACGAACGCATTCGCATCCTCAATCAACACTACAAATCGCGCTATACACTTTTATCGACTTAATTTCTGAATAAAATGGCATTTATAATTAAACGAGCGAATAGCACATGCAAAAACTTGATCAATGTCGAAGCACTATATCAATACATAACCAACAAATTTATGAGTCAATTCATGATTTGCTTAAACTAGTAAAGCAATTTTCAATTATACGTACGAAATGAGAAATTAGACAAGAATTTCTAAAAGGATATGAAACAGAGAGAACGAAGGAATCGCTGATGGAAGCGAGGAAGAGCTTGGTGCCTGGGACGGTAAAGCCGTGGTGATCGGCGTGCGAGCAGTAGGCCAGGTTGGTCAGCGCTAGGTCCGCTGCCGGCGTGTTCGTCACGATCATCTTGCCCTAATTCCACATTAACGTTACCCTGCAATTGCTAAAGCCTAAGGGTGCGTTTTTCATTGCGATTTGGTAGACAATAAGTGCGATTTTAAACTAAATCGTAGAATATAGATTATTTAGAAACTGCGTTTTTAAAAATTACGATTTGAAAATGCAGAAAATCTGCATTTTCAAATCGGTACTTTTTTTAAAACGCAAAATCTTAAAGATAAATTCGCGATTTTAAAGTCTAAACTACGATTTTGTCAAACGCTTAACTGCGTTTTTAAAAATCATTTTTTTCAAATCGCACATTTTAAAATCGTTATTTTAGATCCCACCTTTTGAAATCGCAAACTCAAACCAACCCTAAAAGTTTTTCATTTGGTACAAAACTAAGAAAGTTAAGAAAGCACAAACCAAAGCCGGCTCAATATATATTAGCAGTGAGGCATTTTATTTAAAATTATATTTTTATTTAAAATTTATTTTTTTTTCACTTTTTAGAATGTAAAATTACTTATTAAATTTTTATATTAAAGTTTTTTTAACATTTTCTTTTCAATTGATAATATATAGTTAATTCATTTAGGGTGCGTTTGGGATTGCGATTTCGTAGAGAAAAAATGCGATTTTAAACCGAATCGCAGAAAGTAAACCGTTTGGAAACTGTGTTTTTAAAAAATTGCGATTTGAAAACGCAGAAAAGTGCTTATTCAAATCGCAGGCAATGTGGTGCTTTTTTGAAAACGCAGTATTTTAAAAGGATAAATTGCGATTTTAAAGGCCAAACTGCGATTTTGCCAAACGCTTAATTACGTTTTTAAAAATCACTTTTTTAAATCGCACATTTTAAAATCGCTATTTTTAAATCGCACTTTTTGAAATCGCAAATCCAAACAGACCCTTAATATTTCAAGTGACATAGTTGATCTTAGGCATGATTTTATTAATTTTAATTTTGAAAATTTTTTTTTTCCATAAACAACTATAACATGTATTGTCAATAAAATTCAATAAACGATACTTGCATTAAGAAAGGAATAATGCATTTTTTATATAATTTAATGTGTCAATTGGAGCACTTTCTTCTATTTGTAAAATTTATGTTAAACCTTTTAATTTTGAAAATAAATCTAGGCCATCAATAGATATCATGTTTTAGAAAACCTTCCAGATGAAGACCTGATTTGTCAAAGGCCGAATTCTCTTTAATCTTTATGATAAAGTATTCTAACACTTTTAACTTGCACAAGAAAAGACAAATTAGTATAAGAATATTTCTTAAAATCATATAAAAAAAATTAATGCAATTGATTTTATTGAGTTTTTTTTAACTAACTTTTTTTTTTTTTAATCACTTATCAGATATGGAATGATTTTAAGGATTTGAATAATAAGTTATTGAGAAATAATGAAAATGAAAAATAAGAGAGAAATTCAAATCCAAATAAGATCGACTGAAATAGAAAAATTGAGATAAAAATAGAAACTTATAAAGAGAATAATTTGAAATGAAAACTTAGAATAGGGACTTTCCATCTTCTGAGAAATCTTAGCATTTATTTTTCTTTTCTTTTTTTTTTTCATTCTGTTTGATTCTTGAACAATTGAACGTTGGACTTAATTAGGCATGAGGCCTTTAATTTTTTTCACGTTGGACAGTTGGACTTCTTATTTTAGGAAAATTAGACTTAATTTTTTGAACGTTTGTTTTGGAAATAAATCTCGCATTTATTTTTCTTTCCTTTTTTTTTTTTCGTTCTATTTTGATTCTAGCTTGAACAGTTGAACGTTGGACTTAATTACGCGTCGTTAAAGTCTTTAGGGTCCGTTTGAGTTTGCGATTTCAAAAAGTGCGATTTAAAATAACGATTTTAAAATGTGCGATTTGAAAAAAGTGATTTTTAAAAATGCAGTTAAGCGTTTGGCAAAATCGCAGTTTGGCCTTTAAAATCGCGAATTTACCTTTAAAATTCTGCCTTTTCAAAAAAGCACCATCTTAACTGCGATTTGAAAAATTAGATTTTCTGCGTTTTCAAATCGCAATTTTTAAAAACGCAGTTCCCAAACGATATATGTTCTGCGATTTGGTTTAAAATCGCACTTATTCACCACTTAAATATACAATTTTTCACCACTTTGTCTATGTAGTAAGGTGGTTTCCTACTAATTTTAGCGTTTTTTTATTTTTGAAAAATAAAATAAAGTGGAAGACCACCTTGCCACATAGACAATATGATAAAAAGTTGTAAATTTAAGAAGAAATGATTAAAACACTCATACTACATAACAATGACACAATACGCACAATGGAATGATGTCCACAGATGAGAGAGAGAGAGAGAGAGAGAAACCTGAGAACTGAACGGCAAGCTGGAACGGTGGCCCAGTGGAGATCGGAGCGGCGTGATGAGGGTTGTTAAAAAGGTGCAATGGGCAATTCGGTCATTCAGTTAAAAAGGCTGGTGGGCTTCCATTAATTGGTTATAAGTAATTGGGCCTTGGTAGTCTGTTACAACAGATTATGAGCTGTCAATAGCTAGTGAACCATTTGGGCTGTGCTAGCACCCAAGTGGGATAGTGAATAAAAAGCCCAATCTTTCTGTATTGGCAGTCATTCGGTGATTATTTTGGTTAGGGCCTTTTTACTTCTGAGAGAAAAAGTCGAAATTATTTTTATGCTAATCGAATTCATAATTCACCGGTTCATCCACTCTACGCAACGTACAGCATAAGTAGATAAAATGTACGTGGTTTACCCTTTTCATTTATTTTTTACCTCCGCAATTTCTTTATTAATTTTCATTCAAGCTTAGCAATTTATATTTAACTCTTGCATACCCTCACATTCTTTTACAAAATTTCAACATAATTTTCAATAAAAGGCAAAGAGATGAGAGAGGAAAGACAATCATTTTGTATTAAAATAATAGATAATGAAGCTCTTTGGTTCCTTACAAATTTGTAGAATGTAGCATTCTTAATGCTTAAGGAATCGATAAGATATTTTCTATAAGTGGTTTTTTGTATTTTTTTTTTTTTACATTTTTCCTGTATGTAAGGAAGGAAATGGGTTGGGAATGGTCTTAAGTGTTTTCATTAAATTTAAGGAAAGAAATGAGATTTAGAAAAGCTACTGCTAGTGTTTTAAACCAAAAGCCCAACGTAAAAATAATAATAATAAAAATATATATTTTCTAATTCCATAATGAAAAGTTAATTTTGAATTATTTAAGCATGCATTTATTTTTTATCTAATGGGCGAAGAACAATATCATATAAGCTTAGCAATTTATACATAATTCTTGCATATACGTATCATTCTAAAAGTCAATATCAGAACTGTTAGTATTTTGTTATTGACTACATTTTGGTTGACAAGACCATTTTATTTAAGTGTTGCTAATTTAACAGGGATGTCGTTACTTTCTAGAGTCTTCCAGATATTCAGAGAGTAAATTTATCCAGAAGATTAAGCGCATATTACAACTTAGCAAAAGTCAGATCCCAGTTTTTCGTATGGATGCTCATCAATGTCTAGAAGATTCAGAGTTTCAGTGCACCCGTCTGGACGGCAGGGCAATCCCGTATGGACGCTAATCAGAGTTCTAAAATGAGTTGGATTTCTTTTGCAGACACGGATTGGGAATCAGTCTGCAACCATTCAGACGCTAGGGCAACACTGTCCGGATGCGACATTGTTCAAGAAAGTTTGAAGCTATTTTGAAAAGGTGGTTGCAGTTGACCGTCCGGACGCCCTATGCTACCGTCTAGACGCCGCCCAGAGAACTCCAAATTGTAATTGTTTTAGGTTTTCTTAAGCTTATTAATAGAGGTATCTAGGCATATATTATTGCAGAAGCTTTCTCATCTCTCTTTCTATGCATCTCTCTCTATAGGTGCAGTCGCAAGAAGGAAACCAGAAGCTCTTACACTCTCTTGGTCTCTTTCTCTCTCCGGTTTCTCAACTCTCTCTCTGTTTCTCTCAAAAGCCAGCAAGAAAACTCCCCCTCTTTGCTCTTATCTTGCTCGGCCAATATTTTTTGAAACAGGAAATGAGCCTCTCCATCTCAGCAGCTCTCTCTTCTCTATAAGTCTCTATCTTGAGCTCTCTTTCTCACCTCTATCTCTCTTGGGTGCAACGGCAGTGAAGAAAAAAAAGAAAAGAAAAGAAATGAAAAGGAAAGAAGAAGGAAGAGGGCACAGGAAAAGATAAAAAGAAAATGAAAGAAAAAGAGAAGGGAAAAGATAAGAAAAAGAAAAGAAGTTAGTGTGTGTGTGTGTTTTACAAAATATCCCAATGATATTTTGGGTAAGTTTATAAATAAGTTTTTAGTTATTTTATAAAGTTAATGTTATTATTTTAATAAGTTATTAATGTTGTTATGTCTTTAAACAGAGTTTTCAAAGCAGAGTGATTAATTATAAAAAGCACGTCGTTGTGATGCTTGAGTAAAAAGTCACTATTATATAAAAGCGTCGTTACGTCGCCCAAATATTTTAAAAGTATTTTATGTATTGTTAATACTAATGTCGTTATTCTGTCAGATTTTATAAAGATTAAAACAAGGTTATTTTATGTTAATATTCTATTCACTTGTTTTTAGAATATAAAACTCATTAATTATATTAATGATGTTATTAAATTCATTTGATATAAATATAAGCCATATGTGGTTCAAAACTATTTTGGTATCTCACTGTTTCAGTTAAAATAACTGAAACAGTACCCACTTTAAATATTATATTAATAGAACTATTATGTTTATTTTTCTAAAGGTTATTATGTTAATAATATGTAAGACCGTATCATGTGTTAAAATCTCAAGGCATCTATTTATCCATCTACACTAATGAATGGGACAATGCATATAGAATTGTTAATAAGACTGTGCATTTGAATCTATCATACATCATGTTATAGTTTTGTGTATTGTTGAATAAATCATTATGTCATTATATTATTAGATGCAGTTGACTCACTGTTTTTACAGTATGAGATTGTGGTGATAGCCACAATCACATGCGAGTTTATGCAGGATGGAAGAAAGATGAAGATTAGTGGAATAGTTTTGTTAATATGTGTTATTTCATATTTTGGTTTGTATTAGGATAAAACCATGGTTAAATATTAGTAAGTGCCGCATGTGGCAAATATGTTATTACTTTAAATGTATTTATTATATTAGAACATATGATTCGTATTTTAATATAATGAGGTAATTCAGTCAGCTTTGAAGTGTTATGTTCCTAAGTTTTAAAGAAAAATATGTTTCCGCTGCCAACTATTTAACTCTGATAAGGTCATAATGTCACTTGGAAATCAAAATTTTCACTTACGCTTTTTTTGTAAAAAGTGGGGCGTTACAGTTATGTTGTGGACCTAAAATGAGAAATAAATCGAATATGATGAGGACAAGCAGCTTAGGTGGGTGATATAATAATTTAAAATATGATACGTTTACAATTTCCGTATAACTTTTGTGTAACTCCAACAATTTTTTTTAACATTAACTATTAGATATGTAGAATCAATATGTAAAAAAAAAAAAGAAAAAAAAAAGAAAAAAAAGAAAAAATTCCAATGGTTTGAAAACATAATTTTAAAAATGTAGTTAAGCGTCTGACAAAATCATAGTTTGGCCTTTAAACTTGCAGTTTAGCCTTTAAAATTTTTGTGTTTTCAAAAAAGCATCCAATTGCCTGCGATTTGAAAGTACAATTTTTTTACGTTTTCAAATCTCAATTTTTCAAAAACGGAATCCCAAACAATCCATTTTCTGCGATTTAATTTAAAATCACACTTTTTATCTACGAAATCGCAATGCTAAATGCAGCATTATTTGACAGCATTTTTTTTTCTTTCCAAAACAAACAATTCAAATTCTCGCAAAATACTAAAAATTACTTTTACTTTTATATTATGTGAGAACATATTTTTAAACAAAAACTTTATTTTATCTTAACTTAGAGAGTTTATTTGGTCCAACAATTTTACATGCTAAAAGTGTGTTTTTAAATATAATCGTAGAAAATGTTTCATTTGGATGTATTTTTTTTAAAAAAAAACAATGGGGTAATTACCTTTTTCCCCCCATCAACTACCAGTCATTGTCAACATGCCCCCATGAACTGATACATCAACCAAAAGAGAGTATTCAACTACCAACTTTACATACTTTGCCCCCATCTGTCAGGGAATCCCGTTAACTTGGACGGAATATTCCATTTTTAGGCGTTAATTTTGGTTTAAAGACCAAAATGCCTTCTAACAGTAATTAATAAAAAAAATATTAAAATTAATATGTTTAAAAAAGTTGAGGGCATTTATGTCATTTTTGAATTTGAGTTAGGGTATTTAAGTATTTTTATGAATTAAACTGACGGAATGGGGCAAAATATGTAAAATTGGTAGTTGGATACCCTCTTTTGGTCGATGTGTCAGTTCATAGGGTCATGTTGACAATGGCTGGTAGTTGATGGGGGAAAAAAGTAATTACCCCAAAAAAAATGGTTGTTTGAAAATATAGAAAATATGTGTTTTCAAATCGTAAACATTTGAAAATGCACAATTTTACCAAACGTTCAACTGTATTTTCAAATCGCACATTTTGAAACGGCAAAATCAAATGGACTCTTACAACCACCAATTCTCGAATGCTTTAAAATTCATCAAAACAATAACTTCTCTAATCCAAAATCGACGTTATTATTATTATAATTAATATATTATTAACACATTTTCCTTGCCGCCATCAGTTTAACTTTCATATAAAAACGCAAGTACCTACAATGTCATTAGTATAAGCATGCTACATGTCTATTAGAAAATAGTTGTTTTCTAGAGTCACTGGGTTGCCGAGCCATCCCTAATGCCCTTAGGGGTGGTTTGACCACCCTCTCGTTGGACATAAGGTGGCTTGAGTCACCTTTTTTTCAAAAAAAAAAATAAAAAAAAAACTTCACAAACCCCTCATGAATTTTCACTCAATTTGAACTGACCAAATAGAGACCCAATATTTTTTTTTTTTTTTAAAAAAAATGAGGGTATTTTCGTCACTTTCAAGATATTCGTTAAGATTTAATAGAAAATCGTAATAGAAGAGGGACATTGCATCAAATTAAAAGTTCGATGGTTGAAATTAAGAGTTTTTGAACTTTAAAGGGGTAATTTCAAAACACCTGAAAGTTCAAAGTGGTTTTGTGAAGTTTCTCCTCTTTCTTTCTTTCTTTCTTTCTTTCTTCTTCTTCTTATTTCTTTTTCTCTTTTTTTATTTTTTTTATTTTTTTAAGATTTGAAATTTTTGTCTGTTTTTGCTTTTATCTTTTAATTCTTAATAAGAAATTTTGCCTTGTGTCAGTTTTTTAGTTTTTTTTTACATATACTTCCATTAATTATATAAACGTAGTGACCATCTCCCTTTTTAACAATAACAAAAATATCATCTATTGTACAAATACGAATTGAAACCAAATCCATAAGCAAGCTTGACCACCCGATAGCTAGCCAGCCAGCCAGCCTTGGGGTGCTAAGACCAGTACCCGGAATATGAAAGAAAATCGGAATACGAGCAGCCAAAATGGAGTAAAAAAATTGATTGCCTGGTGTAGAAATCCCCTGGAGGCTGCAAGCAATGAACAAAGCTCTGAAACACCCTCATAACATTAACATCAAATTTATAGAATCAGGAGCTTGCAAATTTAACATTAACCAAACCTTGAATAGAATCGCTAAGATTTGGACGAGGTGCACCAGCAAGAAAAAGTAACAAATAGCTTTACATACCAAAAAAAAAAAAAAAAAAAAAGCCCAAATTATAGCAATAATAAGACAGGTGAACTAGTATAAAGTTTAGAGACTAATGTTGTTGTGTGTTGCTGCCTTACCAAATATTGGTTTAGGCTCTTGTATATATAGAAAAAATAGAAAGTAGTTACATAAGAATAGGAGAGTGCAGTTGTGATGAGAATAGGAGATTACAATTCTGATCTCTAAGTACTTGAATTCAAATGAATGATCTTATCATTTAGCTCTTATCTTCATCTTGATAACGTATAGATGTAGCATCTTTATCCTAGGAACACATATCTAGCTGAGGGCTAACACGCCCCTTGCAATCTCAACGGTAAAGGAAGAACGTTGAGATTGGTACGAAGGAAGGCAAACCGTGCGAATGAGAGGGGCTTTTTAAGACATCCGCTAGTTGATCTTTTCTGGAGATAAATTGGATGCGAAGAGTTTTCTTAGCAACTATGTCACGAACAAAATGAAAGTCAATTTCGACATGTTTGGTTCGTGCATGGAAGACTGGATTGGATGATAGGTATGTACCTCCTATGTTGTCGAACCATAGGGTTGGAGGATGTGTGAAGCGTAGCCAAGTTTAGAACATAGAGACATTATCCAGGAAAGTTATGATGCGGTATTTGCAAGTGCTTTGTATTCGACCTCTGTTGTGACGACCTGTTTTTTATTTTTACAACATATAAATGGATCATCACAGTGGTACAACTATTTGTCGCTCAGCTAACATAAGGTACACGTCCAATAACATGTACCTGATAATCAGAGTAACATCTATGCAACGGAATATAATAATCAATGTGCAGCATAATACATATCATAAGCGAAAGACATAACTATAAACACTTATTTGATTACAACAATAAGAGCCATTCATAAGTCTATTTGTTTAAGGCTTTTAAACATCACACTAATTATATATCAAAAGGCTGGCTCTACAAAACACAAGTGCCACGTAGGACACGATCCACACACAAAACATAAACATGCGGACTACCCACGAGTCCGTGCTATACAACTGTCGTGATGTGCTCCAATCATAGCATTCCGTACGTTAAGCAAACTGGTCAACATCTACATCCGCAGAACCTGCAACCAAAGCATCAATGTCTACACGGTTGTGGGGTTAACCACATCCGTACAGGTGAAATTATGAGTTTACCGTCTCAGCATAAAATACATTGAGACCTCAGTAATATACTAATCACAAAGTTTTCGCAAAGAACCAACATTTCTTTTGTTTATGTTTACAATAACAGCTACCCATTTTATAAACTTCTTTTCTTGAAAACATATAGCTGATAGAGTAAACACTGACCTTCAGAAAACATTAAAGCTTACTAAGCAGTTGGGAACGTATATAGGAGTTCCAGTCATCCCACCTTGGAAGTTTCTACATATAAACCCATCTACATTATATTACTTTGATCAGTGGCTCAGACATATGTGTACACGCTCACCCCATTACAGAATTCACGTCTACATATAAGTCTTAAGCAAGAAAATAATGGTATCTTACCTGTCAATACAAAAACATTTGCATTTCCAGAAATAGGTAACACCATGCCTAAATACATTAAGGCTTAGTGCCTTTGAACGTTAATTGATCATGCGAGCACTAGAGTGGAACTCTAATATGCAAACACGTCTTTTCTGAAGAACAAATAACAGTTCGCTTATCTATACATAGGCATTAGCATTTCTAATTTTGAGCAATGTGAACATCCATGTACATCTAAGTTCGATGCTTTTAAATCATGCAACCAGCCGATAGAAGTATACATATGTTCGTCTCTATTAAAACTCATATACATACTAATACGTCTGATACTAATACTCATATGTTCTTCTCCATTGAAACTCATATGCATACTAATACTAATACTCATACATAAAAACATCACACTCATGAAACCATGCTATACATGTTCATGCATCGGGTTTCTTGATGAGTGTCAAATATTGCATATGTAGACCCCTTAATTTGCATTTACTAAACCTTTAGTTTTGTTATTTTCTAATGTTTTTTTGTTAGTTTTGGTGTTTTAGTATTTTACAGGTCATTGAGAGAAAACAATAGCTTTAAGGTGAAAGAAAGCACACTTTGAGAAGACCTAGAGGATGTGGGTATGTTCAACCAAATCAAGGAGGACTAAATCAGAATTTCTCTAATTGGAATCAAAATCGGATTAGAATTCAGATTCTGCATATGTTATAGTATTTTGGCCATACTTTCAGTTCAAATATCCGATTAAGGTGAATCAAGCGACGTTGGAAAGCTAACTCAATTTTATACAAATCATTGTGAAATATAGTTTTCCTAATTCGGACTTCTGCTATGCCAAAAGTGTCCCGCAATAAAAGACCGCAAATCTGGACGGATTTGGAGTTCTTTTCCTTCTTGGATTGAGTTTTAAGTCTCCTACTCAAACTAGGAGACTAACCTCCGATTTTTCTAGGAATTCTAGGGCTTCTAAGATTTGTTTTCTCCCTATAAATAGACCTCTAAGCCTCAAGAAAAAAAGGGGAGAAGTTAGAGACCAAAATATTCTTTTCTTTTTAGTTTAGTTTTTCTTTAGGTTAAGTTTTATTTTCAGTAGTCATGTGTAGCTAATTTTTCAACTAAGGTTTAGGATGAAGTCTCACCATTGAAGAGCAACAATATTTTCATGTAAGTTTATATTATCCGATTTTATTTGGTTTAATTTTTTCATTGTTTTACTTCTTTTCAATTTGTGGAATGATTATTGGATATCTTTTGTGATTTAAGGATACATTTGATGATTTGAGATAATTTCATATAATTGATTGCTTGGATTTTATTTATCAAAATATTGGATATTCATTGTGTTTCGTTCTACGGATACATTTGATGATTTGGTTCAAACTGGATATCTTTTGTGATTTGTGCAAAGAACGGATTCATTGAATGATTTAATGATTTTTTTTTTAAGCATAGTAGAACATACCTAAGATTTGTATGGTGAGAACTTCGGATGTGTATTGATGAACATAAGAATATCTTGCTATGATTTGGTGGGTGTGGATTCCAAAACCTTAGTATCTTTTGTTTTGTTTTTATTTTATTTATGTTTTTTTTTTTAATCAAAATCTATTAATTTTTGGAACTAGGTTAAGATTTAATTAGTTTAGAAACAAAATTGTTTTTAAAAAACACAATTCCCTGTGGGATCGACCTCTCACTTGCAAAACTCTTTATTGCAAACGATTCGTGTACTTGCGAGTACATTTAAAATTCACATCAAGTTTTTGGCGCCGTTGCCGGGGAGTTGTTTGAATTTTTGAAAACTATTTATTTCTAAATTGATTTTATCTTTCTACTAGTTATAATTATGATTTTTTGTTTGCAATTTGTTCTTGTTATATATATTTCTTAAAAAAAAAAAAAAAAAGATTTTATTTTTTCTTTGTTTTCTTCTATTGTTATTATTTTTAAAAAAAAATTGGTTGATGTTTTATGTGGGATATTTGCATGTTAAAAAGTGAGAGCGAAGTATGGATTTTTCTAATTATAACAATTTTTATGCACAATATGCTTCGCCTAGTGGTAGGACACCTGCTCCTACCAACTACACTCACAATTTTTATCCACATAAAACATGTTCATATTGCTCCAATCCTTATTATAGTTCTAGTAATTGTCCATCCTAGGGACAATTCTGCAATCCTTCTTATGAGCAGATGAACACAAATTTCTCCAGCCCGAGGATCGATTCAAATTCCAATGTTTACAATCCGAACTGGAGCAACCATTCTGATTTTCGTGGCAAGCTCAAGTCGCGGGAAATTGTGCTCCCCAATACCATGAATTGCACCACCTCGAGTATCCGCAGTTCAATCACCAATCTTCTCCTCCTTCATCCTACAATTATCCGGCACAAGAATTATCGTTGGAAGACACACTCAAAGCATATACACAAAAGATGAAACAGAATATACAAGAGCTCAGAAATGTCCAATTTATAGAGAGAACTGACCATTCCACCATTCAAGTGCCACAATCAAAGTTATCATTTGAAGACACAGTCAAAGCATTCATACAGGCAAGTAGCCAGAATATACAAGAGCTTAACCAGACTATACAAGAGCTTAAGACTGCCACTTTGAGCGATAGCCAGAATATACAAGAGCTTACAAATGAGATCAGGGATTCAAATCAGTTCATGCGTCAAGCTATTGTCAAGATGGAAGGAGAAATTGATTATTTGGTTGCTAAACTCAATAGAATAGAGGAAGAAGAGCTCCAAAGTCAGCTGATGGCTCAAGGGCACTACATGATTGATGAGGATGATGCTAGACATTCTTGTCATGAGCATGTTCCTGACACCACAATAATCAAGAGTAAGGAAATTGTGGATACCAATGAGGAGGAAGACAAAAAGGAGCAAATTGAGCACATAGAGCTAGTCGAGCATAAAGAGAAAATTGAGCCCCCAACAGATACAAGTCTGTCTAATGAGAAGGAAGTGAGTACTGAAGCTCATTCCTTTATCATTATCCCTCTTGAGACACATCATGAATCCAAAGCTTCAATTCTTCAATGTCTCAAAGAGCCATCGTATGCCAAGATTCTCAAGGATTCAAGCAAACAAGCGCATAAATCTGTGAATCATCGTCCCAAGAAAATATTTCCAAGCAAGCAAGTTGGCTACCTACAATGACGAAATATCCTCCCAGAGTGCTATCAAATTTTAAAGAAGAAAGGGTGGAAGGGATTGGTTGGACATCCACATGATCGGGGAAGGTATGGTAATTTTTTATTTTATTTTATTTTCTGCATTTAATTTCTCAGTTCTTTTTCCTTTTTTATTTAATTTCTTGTTATTTAATTTTTGTTTGTGACAGCAATTAACATTTTGACGTTTGTTTCTATGAGGAAAAAAAAATGTTGCTGTTAGTTTTGTTGACAGGTGTTTTGGTGTTTAAGTTTGGGGGACGCCCTGACCTTGTTCAAACCTTGATGTTTCCTTACTTTTGGTAATGTATTTCTAAACTACACATTGAGGGCAATGTGTAATTCAAGTTTGGGGGTATGGAAAAACACTCTGTCTATTTGTTTGTTTGTTTATTTGTCTTTTTGTTCTAAAAAAAAAAAACAATGTTTATTTGTCTTTTTGTTCTAAAATCTTTTCAAAAAAAATAAAATAAAATTGTCTTATGTTGTTGTTTGAGCATGATTACATCACAACTGTAGTTTACATATCATTGGTTTGTTTAACATGTTGAACACTGCATGTCATTAGAAATCTGAATCTTTTGACTCATCTATTGGATTAGAGAGACTTCACTTGTTTGAATTATTTATCACAAGTACATTAACATTGGTTCTGTGAGGTATGAGATTTGAATTGAGGTATGTGTATCTTGAGATTTGTAGGATGATTTGTTGATGAAACCTTGACTTAAATTCAAAAAAAAAAAAAAAAAACAGAAAAAAAAGAAAAAAAAAATGAAAAGAAAAAAAAAACAATAATATTATTAGTTTGGGTTCTCATTAATTAACCGGACCTCTTGCCTCATTAAGCAGTGAGTGTTTGCATAAAAAGATGAGAAATTCAATTTGGTTGATCGTATGACTAGTTTGACTTCGTAGCCTTTTTGACTTGAGTAATTAAGTCCTTATGGATGTTTCTACATCTAGTGCCCTAAAACCATCTGGTTTGGGAGTCATTGGCCCAACACTCGTTACATAGGTCAATTAGAAAGCTTGAGGGAGTCAGACATTGCACAACCTATAAGAAAAGAAAAGAAAAAAAAAAAAACAATACACATTTTGATTTAAGCCTTGGTTATTTTCATCTGATGAGATTCCTATCAATTTTGGGGTATACAAACTTTGAGAAAAGTTGAAACCTCATGAGTCTATGTTAATCTCACTTTGCACACATTTGAACTTGAGTTGTCTCAATTTTCCAACTATGAGTTGAATGATTTTTTATGTCCTGATGACGTGAGTGTGATGTTCATCTTGTTAAGCTACTCATAATATATGAACCATGTTTTTGTATGGAAGTCATTGTTTGTCAACAACATAATGTCTTAAAATGTTTGTGGGTATTATTCCTGGCAAACCCTCACAAGACTTCACTCATCCTCTAGGAAGTCCTAGAGGTTTAAAAGACTTGTTGCATACGCTAAATGCAATCGTTTCTCCTACGAAAGAGGATTTATGTTTCAAGCTTTCATTTTATGTTTTGTTTTGTTTTGTTTTGCTAAGGGACTAGCAAAATGTAAGTTTGGAGGTATTTGATGAGTGTCAAATATTGCATATGTAGACCCCTTAATTTGTATTTACTAAACCTTTAGTTTTGTTATTTTTTAATGTTTTTTGTTAGTTTTGGTATTTTAGTATTTTCTAGGTCATTGAGAGAAAACAATAGCTTTAAGGTGAAAGAAAGCACATTTTGAGAAGACCTAGAGGATGTGGGTATGTTCAACCAAATCAAGGAGATGACTAAATCAGAATTTCTCTAATTGGAGTCAAAATCGGATTAGAATTCAGATTCTGCACATGTCATAGTATTTTAGCCATAACTTTCAGTTCAAATATCCGATTAAGGTGAATCAAGCGACGTTCAAAAGCTAACTCAATTTTATACAAATCATTGTGAAATATGATTTTCCTAATTCGGACGTCTGCTATACCAAAAGTGTCCCGCAATAAAAGACCGCAAATTTGGACGGATTTGGAGTTCTTTTCCTTCTTGGATTGAGTTTTGAGTCTCCTACTCAAACTAGGAGACTAACCTCCGATTTTTCTAGGAATTCTAGGGCTTCTAGGATTTGTTTTCTCCCTATAAATAGACCTCTAAGTCTCAAGAAAAAAAGGGGAGAAGCTAGAGACCAAAATGTTCTTTTCTTTTTAGTTTAGTTTTTCTTTAGGTTAAGTTTTATTTTCAATAGTCATGTGTAACTAATTTTTCAACTAAGGTTTAGGATGAAGCCTCACCATTGAAGAGCAACAATATTTTCATGTAAGTTTATACTATCCGATTTTATTTGGTTCAATTTTTCCATTGTTTTACTTCTTTTCAATTTGTGGAATGATTCTTGGATATCTTTTGTGATTTAAGGATACATTTGATGATTTGAGATAATTTCATATAATTGATTGCTTGGATTTTTATTTATCAAAATATTGAATATTCATTGTGTTTCGTTCTACGGATATATTTGATGATTTGGTTCAAACTGGATATCTTTTGTGATTTGTGCAAAGAACGGATTCATTTAATGATTTAATGATTTTTTTTTGAAGCATAGTAAAACATACCTAAGATTTGTATGGTGAGAATTTCGGATGTGTATTGATGAACATAAGAATATCTTGCTATGATTTGGTGGGTGTGGATTCCAAAACCTTAGTATCTTTTCTTTTGTTTTATTTTACTTTATTTAGTTTATGTTTTCTTCTTTCTTTTTTATTATTATTTTATTTATTTATTTATTTTTTTTTTTTTATCAAAATCTATTAATTTTTGGAACTAGGTTAAGATTTAATTAGTTTAGAAACAAAATTGTTTTTCAAAAAAACAATTCCCTGTGGGATCGACCTCGACCTCTCACTTGCAAAACTCTTTATTGCAAACGATTCGTGCACTTGCGAGTACATTTAAAATTCACATAATTTCTCATGGGCATCAATCCAAGAACTCAGGGACTTACCCCAACTAACTCATGGGAATTACCCCAACTATCTCATGGGAATTGCCCCAACTTTCGTTTCCCATGGGCTATTAACCTCACTTCGATGCATGTTTATCATTTATATGCTCATGCCTCATGCCTTAATGCAATACATTTCATTTCATGCACTATATCTTTAACTCATGCTTTCAATAAAAATCCATAACCAATTTAACACATCATTTCATCAATCAATATTTATGTAATTTAAATCCCAACAACAGCAGGCAATCAAACTCTTCAAATCCATTCAAATCACACTTTTCAGTCACACATCATTTCTCATAAACATCATTAATATATTTCAACATAATTGAAATTACTCAACACATTCCAAAACATATTATCAACATATTGTCGGTTCGGTGATATAAATAATATATCTTTTGCAATTCCATAAAATATATAAAAGTACAGTTTTCTCAGTGAGTAGAATACTCACCTTGGCTGCGCGGATTTAAGCACTAGGTTTTCTAGACAATTCCTCGCAATGTGCCACTGTAAAAATAACACATTGCAATAACTAAACATTTTTCTAACGCTAAACTAATATTTTAGCTCTTAAATTACCAAAGAGCTTATCCAAGGAAAACCCATAGAATTTTCTAGGATTCCAAACACACACCATAAACTATAGACACTAACTAAACCCAAATAATACTAACCTAAAATATTTGTTTAGGGTTAGACATTAAAATCACAACCTAAATATTTACCCATAATATTATTTTCATTTAACACTTTCACAATAACACTAAATACTAACTCTCAAATTATATTCACTAATCGAATCATAATAAATATTAACCTATTAACATAAAACACTAACATATTTAAAATGGATTTAACCTAAAGTTAGGGTTTGAGGAAACTTACCAAAATTTGCCCAAATGAAATCCAACACTTGGAAAGTGTTTAGGAAGCTCCAAACCCACGCAAATCCTAAAGAATAAGAAGATTAAACTCCACATTTCAAGATTTATTCCAAAATTTCAAATGACAAGAGTTTAGCATTTTACCTTAAACCAATCGGTAAAAACGTAGATCGGGCTTCGTAGATCATGTTTCCGAAGTCAAATTTGAGTTTGGACAGTCGGATCTCCGTAGATCACGATTTTGGGGTGAAAAACAGAGAGAGAGGGAGAGAGATTTGGGCAAAAATCGTGGAAAAAGGTTCACTGTTTGATTTTAAGTCCAGGGTCGTCCAGAAGGGATAAGCGAGCTCTCGGACACGCATTTTTAAATCGCGGTCCAGCATTTGGACAACAGTCCGAACGGGATAAGTGACCATCCGGACGCGCGCAAACGTGGTGTCGCGTGACTTACCAACACAGCCGTTCGGGTGGGATTTATTACTGTCCAGACGCTAGTCTGTCTGGACGCCAGAGGCAGAAACACCATTTCAAGTGTTTCAGACCATTTTATGACATCCAATTAACCCTAATTACTTTTCCTCTAGATTTTACTCTTAATATACTATTTAATATTTGGGACATTACATCTCACCCACCTTATAAAAATTTAGACACTAAATCACTATACACACATACGATCATGCATTCTATATTAGAAACACTCATGCAAGTATGTGTTTTACATGGGATTTTCACGCGAAAGTGGTATGATACAAAAATCATACCTGAATTTATTCAATAAAATGGGGAATCGCTCCACATTTAATGATTACACTCATATGGCTTCCTCAGCATCGTGATTTCATCACAAAATTCTTACTAACGGAACGATTCTGGTTCCTCAGTCGATGTTTCTTACAATCCATCACTCACTTGTAACCCTTTATATGTCAATTTCCAATTGAATACAAAGAGGCGCATCACAAGTAAATGGATGCAAACATGTTCACAACTGAGAAATACGGAAAAATGTCATGAATGCCCGCTAAAACCAAGAGACATCATGACTGATTACAGAACAGACTCACATTTAGCACAAGGGGCAGCCCAATATATCCTAAATTGAGCACATCCATATTGCCGAACTGCTTTGCATTGGCAACACCTTGAGGTACACAAGGTCTCTAATTGCGACTCGGAATTCGCGACAATGCTTATCCGCATAGCCTTTATCATCATTAAGCGGTGAGCATCCACTTGAATGAGTGCAATCTTTTCTTGAATCATGCACTAATTCAAAGCTTACTAATCGTTTTACACCAACTTCATCCAAATGAAGTGGCGTTCCACATTCGTGTCCGTACAATTCTACATACAGTGCCATGCCAGTAGTTGTAAACTACCCTAGCAAGTAGACACAACCAATGACAGGTATCGTATAAAGCTTCCGATGAAGTTCCACTCGCACAACCTAAGCATATCCTCTAGTGTCCAAACAATCTCTCGAATTAGCCTTCGGTTTGCTGATAATACGCTGTGTTGGAACTTGACGTGGTCTTTATTGTACCGCTCACCATCACACCCAAAACTTTAAAGTGAACCGTGGATCACAGTCCAACTCAGTGGAGACAAACACTTCATCGATTTGCATCATTGTAAACTGTTGTGTCATCGTTCCACGTATACTTAAATTCAATCTCGCCATCACGAGATTTCCTGCTTAGTGCATTAGTCACGACATCGGCTTAAACTGCATATTAGAACATCTTGCTGCCAAGATCTTCTAGCATATCAAGCCATTATCGCTGCCTCATATTTTGGTCTCTCAACACAGAAGTGCATTGAGACTTGGGTGGTAAGTGTGAATTTCACACACTTCACTATAGAGGTAGTATCAATATGTTAGCAGGGCATAGTCGATTATCGCTAACACCAAATCATGAGTAGGATTGTGCTCCTCATGATCCATAGTCGCTTAAAAGCATAGGCCACATCCCAGCCTTGCTACACATGGACGCATTCCAGTCCCATTGTGATGCATCCGTGTAAACCACATACCCAACAATTTCCATGGGTAGTTTAAGCACAGGTGCAATCGTGGGTTCTTATTCTAGTGTGTCAACTACGAGTCCATTCTTGCTCATCACCTGAACCAAGAATGACACTCCCTCAACCAAAGCTCACCTCTCATGAGCTTGGTGACGGATTTCTTTTACTAAGCACTTCCAACACTGATACCAAGTGTCTTCCATGCACAACACGATTAATCAAATAAACTAACATGTCATCGGCACACTCTACTATGCAAAAATCTAAGTATTTATGGGACACTGGATTCACCAAGTCCATAAATACCATTAGGGTATACATCAATCTGAATGGCATCACCAAAACTCGCAGTGGTTATACCATATATGGATCGCTGACTTTGGTACATTTCTTACTCACCAAGAGTCAATTGTATCACCAGAGAAGACCCGCCATTGAGAATGTGGAAGCTCCTTAGAGTTGACCGAATAAGTTGTCGGTTCTCAATAAGGAATACTTATCCTAGATCGCCACTTGGTTTAGCACGCAATAATCTATGCACCACCACATAGACTCGTGACTACAACGAAAACATCCGGATAGTGGAATACCATCGAAATATTCCCAATTTAAACTCAACTTTGAGCTTGGCTTAAGCATAAGCCAAACATGCTAGTGTACACTCTCAGATATTCATTACCTTTAAACGTCGGAGAGAAGATAGCGGAGTAGCTCACATAAGAGACCCGCAAAACTTTTAACTCTACCATTTGCCGTGAAGTCAGAATGTAACTTCCAACTTGCATCAATTTACGTTCACTCTACACTTTGATAGTCAATCTATTCCAGAATGACATCAAAGCCTTAACAAGTTAATATAGTAGTTTAGCACGCTAAACAATGAAGCTCATCATGCTGAACACCGAAGTCCTACATGCATGACACTAAAGCTCAACATACTACATGTCGAAGCTAAATATGCCAAACACTGGAGCTTTACACCCATAACATTGCTAGCTTCGTTGGCAGAGTCTTTTCTCCTATAAAAATATAGACATTCACGAGTTACACTGCAAGGTTTGGGCTCTGTATACCATGGAGTAGGAATATAACTTCCCACCGTGCTTACCTATGTGCGCTTTATGCTTTGATTGTCATTCCATTCCAACGTGACATCAATGTCCTAACATGTAGAACACCTGAGCTCAGCATACCAAACATGAAAACTAAGCATGCTCGACATCGAGCTAAGCATGCGAGACGTTGGGGTTTCACACTCACACTAAGGTTCTCCATGCTAACACTGTTAGCCTTGTGGGTAGGGTCCGTTCTCTTACACCAATGGGACGATTGTCCACACGCTTCCTACAAGCGAAGGTGTCATCGACAAGAGTGGCCACACATGTGTTCTAATCTAAGGGTTCGAAGCTCAATTTTGCAAACTTTACAAATGCAAATGAGGCAAGAGTGGACAACTTAACAAATCAAACTAAATGAGTTAGACATTGTAGCTCCTCATGTCAACCACTAGAGCTAGCAATGTCACCTCCTATACAATGCTAAGGAAATGACCTACATGTTCACCATGGGCAAAAGCGTCATCGACAGTAATGGTCACGCGTGGATTTTTTTTTTTCTTCAAGGGATTGGTACTCATATGCATAGTCATACAAAACGTATATGAGACAAGAGTGAACACAATTAAACCAAACCAAATGCATGCAGTGCTATGAAATAAAGGTATAATACCTGTGGCAGCATTGGTAGGGTTTGCACGAACTTTCGCATTGCCCAATGAGAGTGAGTGCACTTTTACTGGCACAGTTTGTCCTGGCTGAAGGTTGTCTACTTGAGACCCTTGGAGTCTAGCAGCGACTTGTGGACATTCTCTAGAAAAATGGCCTCTTCAGCCACATCTGTGTCACTCATTAGTTCCATTACGGCACACCCCTTGGTGCGGCCTCCTACACTTGATACACTGTGGAATGCGGATATGGATATGGCTTGCAGAGGTATCACTTTTCTCAAGGAGTCTGGAACCACGACCAGATGATGGTTTCTTCGGCAGAGTGGAAGCAAGAGCTCCCAATGGCGGCGACCATTTCCCACTCGCATGGTCTACTGTCGAAGGTCCGACACCTCCATCAAATGCAAATGGATAGTGACCGTAAGTGTTGGCCGGTGTATGGCCAGTGGTTTCATGGCGCTCGCCTTGTCTAGACTTAGTGGCCATCCAACCCATCATGAAGCCCATCACGACCTTCGTGGCATTGGCCCAAAACTGAGCCATGTCAAGCATAGGCGGAGGAGAAGGAGGTGGAGGGGTATCATCGCCACTCCCATTAGTCGATCTCCCATCCTCATGACGCGGTACCCTTACTCGTCTAAGCGGCATATTTTGCACAATCACATTGAAGTTAGCCTACAATGTGAGAGCTAAAGAAATACCACATAAACAACATGAATCATATTGGATGCATTACAAGATCCATGCAATGCACACAAGAAATCTCTATCTAAACCCTTCCCTAATTTAGGTGACATACTCTACACAATCACATTGGAGTTAGCCTACAATGTGAGAGTGAAAGCGATGCCACACAACCATCACCAATCAATTGGTATGCATGACATAATCTATGCAATGCATACAGAGTATTACATTTTAATTTCCTATCTTTGTTAAAGCTTTTAAAATTTTCTACGACTCTTTTGTCATCCCTAGGACTCTAACACAACCCTAGGTTTCCGCTTTCCGCTTTCTGCTTTTCCTAACTAACCCTAGAGCTAACTGCTCTGAAACCATCTGCTAGGACGGCCCTTTTTTTTTTTTTTTTTTTACAACATACAAACAGATCATTACAGTGGCATGACTATTTGTCGCTCAGCCAACATAGGGTACGCGTCCCATAACATGTACCTGATAATCAGAGTAACATCTATGCAACAGAATATAATAATCAATGTGCAGCGGAATACATATTGTAAGCGGAAGGCATAACTATAAACACTTATCTGTTACAACAATAAGAGCAATTCATAAGTCTATCTGTTTAAGGCTTTTAAACATAACACTAATTACATATCAAAAGGCTGGCTCTACAAGACACAAGTGCCACGTAGGACATGAGCCACATACAAAACATACACATGCGGACTACCCACGAGTTGGTGCTACACGACTGTCTCGATGTGCTCCAATCATAGCATCCCGTACGCTAAGCAAACTAGTCAACATCTATATCCGTAGAACATGCAACCAAAGCATTAATATCTGCACGATTGTGGGGTTAATTACATCCGTACAGGTGAAATTATGAGTTTACCGTTTCAACATAAAATACACTGAGACCTCAGTAGTATACTAATTACTGAGATTTTGCAAAGAACCAACTTTTCTTTTGTCTTACGTTTACAATAACAGCTACCCATTTTATAAACTTCTTTTCTTGAAAACATGTAGCTAATAGAGTAAAAATTGACCTTCAAAAAATTAAAGCATACTAAGAGCACTCCCATCAGTTTCCCAACCATTTTCCCTATATTTAGGGAACAAAACTACTTTTTGCTTCCCTATAAAAAACCATTCCACAATAGATTCTTTTAATTTTTTCTATATCAATTAAATACTCTTTCTTTATCTTATTTTATTATTATTTTTTCTTTCTTATTTTTATTTTTTTTTATTTTTTTTCTCTCTTCTTCTCTCTCGTCTTCTCCAGAAACTTCCCCAAATCCCTCCTCTCTCGCCTCCGCCTCCCTCACCCTCTACGGCCTCCTCAATCCTCTCCCCAAATTCCACCACTCCTCAATCCTCTCCCCAAAACCCTCTATCTTCAACCACAGCAACTTCAATTCCTTGCCTTTCACCGAATTCCTCTCTCTTGCAATTCTCACAATTCCCCCAATATCCTCTGCCTCTCTTTTCCCACATTCCAAACACAGCCTCAAGTCTCGAGCTTTTTCGCAGACGGATCGCCCGGTTTACTCCCCGCCGATAGCGACAAAGATTTGATTATTGGCAAGAAGACGTTGCCGGCCCTCGCCATGGTGCTTGGCATCACTGATCGTCAATCCGTAGGACAACCCTAAGGTACTCTTGCCCAGCCATTTGACGAAGTAGGTGGTGATCCTATCGCCCAAGCCAGTCTTGACAAAGCTGCGGGAGAAGAAAGAGATGACGATGAGCCAGATGACCTCGTTGGTGAAGGCGGAGAAGGCGCAGGAGAAGGATAGGGTTTTAGTGACAACGGAGGCGGTGAGGCAGAGGAAGGCCCAGGCTCCGACATGCAGGGGGCTGAGGACGAGGCCAGCGATGGTGGAGATGAAAATGGAGAGCAATTGCCATGCCTCAGGAGAGACTTTGGGGGGTTTGGGGATGAGGAAGGGGATGGGCTTGACGCCTATTGGAGGAGGCGGGGATGGTGAATTTGTGGAAGAAGAGGCGTGGATGGGTGGGAGGCGAGGTTTGAAGCCGAGGGAGAGCTTTGGCGATGGGGGGAAGATATAGGAGGAGGATCGGGCGGTGGTGCGGAAGGAGTGGGGTGGGGTGGGGCCGAGGAGAAGGAACGGCGGCTGAGGTCTGTTGTAGAAAGTTGGTGCGTTATCCAGATACCTCGAACAGAACGTTACTAGCTCGGTCGCTATGTAACCCTCCACAATGCACCCCTCAGGGGCCGCTTTATTGCGCACATTAGACTTGAAACCCCCAAGGCTCCAGGGGTACACACATGCACATCAATTGGTTTTTTAGGGTTTAGGGAACCGATTATATCAAAGTATTTAGGGTCATATAAAATTAGGAAAATTTTACCTCTCTGCTGGGTACATCCACTTATACTGCACGGGTCCGCCGAGTCTACACTCGCGCACAAGATGCACGACCAAGTGGATCATGCTAGTAAAAAACTCTGGAGGGAATACCTGTTCTAACTTGCACAGAGTGATACAGACGTCACCCTGTAGTCGGTCAATCTCATTTTGTGTTAGCTTGGTTGAGTATATGCCTCTGAAAAATGCAGACATCTCAACAAGAGGTCTAACCACTTTATCTGGCAGTGACTGGTGCAATGCAATTGGTAAACGCTGCTTCATTAGTGTGTGGCTATCATGGCTCTTCAACCCCAAAATTGTACGTTCCTTTAGCCGAACACACCATGAAATGTTCAAAGCATATCCGTCCGGAACTCTCAAATTTCGAAGAACCTTTAGAAAGTTTTCTTTGTCCTCCCTGGACATCGTGTGACAAGCTGCGGGCATATATGTTTTACTATTTGCGGCTGTAACAGGTGCAATTTAGGCCTCAACCCCATTTCCTGCAAGTCCAGCCGAGCTACTAGGTTGTCCTTCTTTTTCTCTTTGATGTCCAAAATAGTGCCCAGTATATTGTCCATGACATTTTTTTCTATGTGCATAACATCAACATTGTGCCGAAGCAAATTGTCATTCCAGTATGGTAATCTAAAAAAAAAATACTTTTCTTCTTCCACAAAACATTGTGCACCCGTCTTCCGCTTCTTTCGTTTCTTCTTACCCACGTCCTCATCCCCAAATGCAATCCCGTCCAACTGTTGGAGGATCTCGTCCTCGAATGGCACGTTTGGAGTGCATTCCAATTTTTCAGTCCCGTCAAATGTTCTTCTGTTGAGTCGCCACAGATTTTCATTGGGCAATATCTCTTGTGTCCCATATAACAAAATTTCTTCTCGTTCTTCAAATATTTAGAACGTGTCGAATGCATACAGCAATGACATGCCTTTACACCTTTGTTAGGCCAACCAGATAAATCTGCATACGCCGTCAAGTCGTTTATTGTCCACATCAACTGAGCTTGCATATTAAAATTTTTCATCTTTGAAGCATCAAATCTCCGTACACCTACATTCCACAGCTCCAGCAGCTTATCAATCAGTGGCTGAAGATAGACATCGATATCCATACCAAGTGAGCTTGGTCCAGGGATAACCAGTGACAGGATGAACAACGTCTGTTTCATGCACATCCAAGGAGGCAAATTGTATGGTACAAGCAGTACGGGCCATGTGTTGTGGGATGTGCTCATGTTTCCAAAAGGATTGAATCCATCTGCTGTCAATCCAAGCCGCACGTTCCTACTGTCTGCCATAAAATCTGGATGTAGAATGTCGAACGATCTCCATGCCTCACCGTCGGCGGGGTGCCTCAATACGCCATCCCTATTGTGGCTTTTTGCTTGCCATCTCATATAGTGCGCAGTATGCTCCGACATGAATAACCTTTGTAGCTGTGGAATGAGTGGAAACCACCTCAACACCTTCACTGGACTTTTTTCCTTGACGATATGACGTCACCGTCCTGATCTAAATGTATATCAGCCCTCCACTTAGATTCTCCATATACGGTACATGAATCTAAGTCTTTATTGTCTTTCCAGAATAACATATAGTCATTATGGCACGTCGGAATCTTCTCATACCCAAGACCCATGGAACTGAGGAACTTCTTCACCTCGTATGTATTAACTAGTAAGGTCTCATCGCAAGGAGGCAATAACTAACTAATAAGCTTGAGAATATCAGAAAAAATTTTGTTACTAATACCTCCAACACACTTCAAGTTGTACATGTGTACAGTAACACTCAATTTACTATGCTTTGTACCAGGGTGAAGTGGCTTCTCGGCAGTCTTTAACAACTCATGGTACTTCAATGCGTCCCCTCCAGAGTTTCCTTCATTAACTTCTTATGGCTGGCTACTGAAGGCTTCACCTACTTCGTGCACTCCGAAGGTGTCACGCAACATGCCGTGCATGTCACCACCCTATTCCACGCCTCCGCCTTGTTCTGTGCATTCAACCTGTTCAGTGCTACCAATAGCCGAATATGTGACACTGGGATGACTCGGACACCGACCAGGAATAGCAGACCCTTGTACGGTCTCACCGTGCATATACCACAAACTGTACCCCAGAGTCATTCCCCTACCACCTGTCAGGTGGGCAAGAACGTAATCTGGGGCGTGCCGCTGGTTATTCCGGCAATACTTACATGGATAGTAAATTTTTCCATCAACGGCCTTACAGTTACGAACGGCAAATTCCACGAACGCTATAAACCCGTCACTATACTGTGTCGTACCCGTACGTGCTGACATCCAAGACTTGTCCATATTTATCTGTACGTGATTTAACAGACTGAAACAAATTAAGTGTATATGATTTCAGCAATTAAAGTGCTTAAATTCCTTAGAATATGAACTTCTTAAGAATTTAACGTAGTAGTTAATCTTGTTTAAATTTAATGTTTGTTTTAAATTGTTGATTCAAAGTATTGTTTTAAATTATTTTTAATAAATATTAGTAACATGGCCAATTATATTGTTTAGTAAATAGGGTTTAGGGTTTATGGTTTTGACCTTTGTTATAAATTGTATTGTTGTAAATGGTACATGGTGGCAAATTTCTTTTCAATTTGTTTCCAAAAATAGAACACTATTTATTAAATTAGTAGCACATTACTTATTATTTATACAATTTATATTTCAGATTTGTCCATAAATTATTGTTTATAATAATTGGTTTAGGGTTTAGGGTTGAAGGTTTAGGTTTTATTTAGGGTTTATTTAGGGTTTAGGGTATAGGTTTTATTTAGCCTTTATGGTTTAGGGTTTAGGGTTTAGGATTTTTGGTTTTTGGTCTTAGGGTTTAGGGTTATGGTTTAGGGTTTTGGTTTATGGTTAAGGTTTTAGTTTTTTTTAAGGGTTTAGGGTTTTTATTTTGTTTTACGGTTCAGGGTTTAGGGTTAGGGTTTTTGTTTTTTTTAATTGTTTAGGGTTTAGGGTTAGAGTTTTTTTATTTTTATTTTTTATTTTTAGGGTTTAGGGTTAGGGTTTTTGTTTTTTTTAATGGTTTAGGGTTTAGGGTTTTTTTTTTTTTTTTATTTTTTTTTTAAGGGTTTAGGGTTAGGGTTTCAGTTTTTTTTTAATGGTTTAGGGTTTAGGGTTAGGGTTTCAATTTTTTTTTAATGGTTTAGGGTTTAGGGTTAGGGTTAGGGTTTTTGTTTTGTTTTAGGGTTTAGGGTTTAGGGTTAGGGTTTTTGTTTTTTTTTTAATGGTTTAGGGTTTAGGGTTATAGTTTTTTTTAAGGGTTTAGGGTTAGGTTTTTTGTCTTTTTTAATGGTTTAGGGTTAGGGTTTTTGTTTTTTTTTAATAGTTTAGGGTTTAGGGTTAGGGTTTTTGTTTTTTTTTAATGGTTTAGGGTTTAGGGTTAGGGTTTTTTTTTTTTTTATTTGTTTTTGTTTTTGTTTTTTTTTTTTTGTTTTTGTTTTAGGGTTTAGGGTTACGGTTTTTTTTCTTCTTTTTTTTAGGGTTTAGGGTTTAGGGTTATGGTTAGGGTTTTTTTTTTTTTTTTTTTTTTTTTTTTTTTTTTTTTTTTTTTTTTTAAGGATTCAATTTGTTTTCTCCGTTTAAATTTTGCTTGAAAAAAATACTTTACCATTTTATAAAAACGTTCACGGCATATTTATTATTTTTACAGTTTAAATATATTTGTAACTGAAATTATTGATTTTTATTTTGGCTGAAAATTGTTGGTTACGATCCTTTTATTATGAAGTTGAAAATGATGGCAAGTTTGTTTTCTCCGTTTAAAATTTGTTTCAAAATTTACATTACCATTTTATGAGAACGTTCACAGCATATTTATTATTTTTATAATTTGGGTATATATTTGTAAGGAAAAAATTATTGATTTTCCTTTTTTTGGTTTTTTTCTTAATAATTGCCAGAAAATGATAATAGCAACATAAATTCATGTGGCACAGCAAAACATAAAAAATACTAGAACAATATATATCACCAAAAAACAAAACTGTACGCATATTTCCCATGCATAATGACCAACCGCAGCAAAACATAAAAAATAACAGAACAATATATATATCACCAAAAACAAAACTGTACACATATTTCCCATGCATAATGACCAACCGAAGCAAAACATAAAAAATAACAGAACAATATATATACAAACCCAACAAAAATCAGTAGCATTGCATGGAAAAAACAAAAAATAGTTCATTGTTAATTGCTAAATCCACATACTGGAAAAGAAAAGCAATTAAGAAAATATCTAAACAAATACATTAAAATGTACCAAATTTATTATAGCAAAAAAATCAATGACAAATAAAATGTAAAAATTACTCACAATCGTGTATTCTGTGGTGTGATATATGATTCTTGTATTTTTTCGTACCTGCATTTTGGGGGAGGAAAAAAAAAATTAATAATTGAAAAAAAAAGGAGAGAGCTCGGCCACTCGTCAGCTCGGCTCGATTCGGTTCGGTTAAACTCGATTCGGTCTCGGCTTGAATAATAAATGAGCCGTTCGTGAACACAATAATATATTCGAATATTAAATGAGACATACTTGTATAAACTCGGCTCGATTCGGATAGACTCGGATAAGCTTGTATAAACTCGTATAACTTCATTTTTACAATTTTTTCTTAATATTATTTTAATTTTGTAATAAGAACATCTTAAGTAAAAATGAATCATCATCCAAATATGATAGATATAGCTTGAATTATTGTTGTGAGTTTAATTTTATAGATTTGTGTGTACATAAGTGTGTTTGTGAGTATGTGTGGTTATATGTGTTTGTGTGCACACATGTAATTTGTGTATGTGCATAATAAATTTATATACATACATATAAACTCGAGATTATATTATTTAAGATTCAAGTTAATTTATTTAATGAACTCAGATGATAAAATTTTAATAAGACTTGATTAATTAATGATTAATATGGATTTATGAAAATATAAACAATCATGATATTTACTTTATATAAGAAATGAATAAGTTAATTGAGCAGCTCGTGATAAAATCGAGCTCGACTCGTATTCGAAATAAAATTAAACGAGCCAAGCTTGAACAGAATATTTCGTTCGATGATAAATTCGAATTCGACTCGTGTTCGAAATAAAATTAAATGAGCCGAGCTTGAACATTCAATACTCGATTCGACTCGGCTCGAATACAGCCCTGTCTGAACCCCTACCGGTGGTGTACTAGCCAACCGGAGTTTAGAGAGAGAGAGAGAGGGTATTGAACCCTTACCGGTGATGTACTGGCCGGCCGGAGTTTGGAGAGATAGAGAGAGATAGATCGAGAAAGAGAGAGAGAGAGAGAGAGAGAGAGAGAGAGAGAGAGAGTACTGAGAGACAGATGCACAGTCGAAAATGGGTAGCTTCCAGAGAGGAAGTTACCCATTTAACGATTTAATTTTTTTTTTCTTTTTTCAAATATTTAAAAATAATATATATACATATTATATTTGAAAGATGTGGCCAGGTGGCGCGCGGGAATTGTCCCACGCGTGCACCTAGCCAAATTTTGGCCATATGGCCAATCAGGGACATGGAATTATTCCATGTCCCTGATTGGCGACGTGTAATTTTACTACACGTCGCCATTTGTAATTTTTTAATATATTTTTTATCAAAATTATATATATATATATATATATATATATATATATATATATATATATATATATATATATATATATATATATATAAACACAAACACAAACACAAACCCTAACCCGAGCCTAAGTGTATGTACTATATATAGTGCTAAACCCTAAAACAAATATGCTTTAGGGTTTATATAAACTCTAACCTATTAAAGTAAACCCTAAACCGTAACCCTAGAACTAAATCATAAACTTTAACCCTGCGTATATATACTGTATAATATTTTAAGTAAAATTAAAATACTATATATAAATATATATATTTTTGGTGTTATTTGTAAAATGAAAATACAAACCCTAACCCTGAGAGTATGTACTATACATACTACAAATTAAGCACTAAGACATAAACCATAAACCATATATAAGGAACTCAACCTTTGAACCATACTATTTACATATAACACATAGTCCTAAAACCTAACCCTAAGTGTATATACTATATATACCTATAAACCCTAACTATATATAGCCATAAACCCTAACCCTAAAAGTATATACTATATATAGACATAAATCATAACCCTAAGTGTATATACTATATATAGACATAAATCATAACCCTAAGTGTATATACTATATATAGCCATAAACGCTAATCCTAAGTGTATGTATCATATATAACTATAAACTCTAACCCTAGGAGTATATACTATATATAGCCATAAACCATAACCCTAAGTGTATATACTATATATAGCCATAAACTCTAATCCTAAGTGTACGTACTATATATAGCCATAAACCTTAACCCTAAAAGTATATACTATATATATATAGACATAAACCCTAATCCTAAGTGTACGTACTATATATAACCATAAACCCTAACGCTGTATGTACTATATATAGCCGCTAACCCTGACCCTAAGTGTATATACTATATATAGCCATAAACCATAACCCTAAGTGTATGTACTATATAAGGGACTAAACCATAAGTATATTATTTATATATAGCACGGAACCCTAAAAATAAGTGCATTTACTATATATAGCCATAAACCCTAAGGTTATGGCATATACAAGTCATTATGAATGTATATAGTTTCAAAACCGTTTACATGCATGCATATATGTATATAGTCTTAATTATAAGTTTTTTTAACTTGTTTATGTATATTTTATTTTATTTTTTAAACGTAGAAATGTTTAAGGTGATGGTCTACAAAACCAAACCTTAATTTGGTGTTATATATATATATATATATATATATATATATATATATATAGAGAGAGAGAGAGAGAGAGAGAGAGAGAGAGAGAGAGAGAGTTAGGATATATATAGTAATATATAGCATATATATAGCACCAAATTAGGTTTAGTTTTGTACTATATGCATAGAGAGAGTTAGGATATATATAGTAATATATAGCATATATATAGCACCAAATTAGGTTTAGTTTTGTACAATATGCATATGCATATAGTACAATATGCAAATTAGTACTAAATTGTTAAAGTATAAAATAAGTCAAAACTTATTTGTACTACATCCATAAATGTAAGCATGGAACCCTAAAAATAAGTGCATTTACTATATATAGGCATAAACCCTAAGGTTATGGTATATACAAGTCATTATGAATGTATATAGTTTCAAAACCGTTTACATGCATGCATATATGTATATAGTCTTAATTATAAGTTTTTTAACTTGTTTATGTATATTTTATTTTATTTTTTAAACGTAGAAATGTTTAAGGTGATGGTCTACAAAACCAAACCTTAATTTGGTGTTTTATATATATATATATATATATATATATATAGAGAGAGAGAGAGAGAGAGAGAGAGAGAGAGAGAGAGAGAGAGAGAGAGAGAGAGAGAGTTAGGATATATATATATATATATATATATATATATATATATATAGTATATATATATAGTAATATATAGCATATATATAGCACCAAATTAGGTTTAGTTTTGTACAATATGCATATGCATATAGTACAATATGCAAATTAGTACTAAATTGCTAAAGTATAAAATAAGTCAAAACTTATTTGTAGTACGTCCATAAATGTAAACGCTAACCCTAATTAGGGTTAGGGTTTACCTATAAGTATACCATATATAAGGAATTCAACACGTAAACCCTATGTTTAATATTTTTTTTTTTTTTTTTTGAAAAACCCTATGTTTAATATTTACATATAGCATATAGCCCTAAAACCTAATCATATGTGTATATACTATATGGAGCCGCTAACCCTAACCCTAAGTGTATATACTATATATAGCCATAAACGCTAACCCTAAGTGTATGTACTATATAAGAGACTAAACCATAAGTATACTATTTATATATAGCACGGAACCCTAACAATAAGTGCACTTACTATATTTATACCAATATAAAGAACTCAACACGTAAACCCTAATTATACTATTTACATATAGTATATAGCCCTAAAACCTAACCTTATGTAGCTATACTATATATATATCCATAAACTCTAATTATATATATATAGCACGAATTTAAGATTAGGATATATAAGAGTTATTATGCATGTATATAGTTAAAAAACTTGAGTTTTTTTTTTTTTTTTTTTTTTTTTTTTTTTTTTTTTTAAAAAAAAAGAAATACAATGATTTATATGCATAGTGTACAAAACAAGTCATTATGCATGTATATAGTAATTTTATTATGCATAGTGTACAAAACCTTAACTACATTTTTTTTTAATATATATTTGATTAAAAATAGTTGGCCACGTGGAAAATTGACACGTGGCCACATATGGCCATGTGTAAATATTCCACGTGGCGACATAGATGCGTGTAAAAATGGACACATGCATAAATACACGTGGCCGATTGGACACGTGTATTAATACACGTGTCCAATCGGCCGCGTGGATTTATTACACGCGGCCACTTATTTTCGATATACAATCTGCCACGTTGTCATAAAGACACGTGGCTATTTGACCGCGTGGCTACAGTAACCGCTACTGTAGACACGCGGCGAATTGAAGCCTTTTTTGTAGTGAAGCCTCTAATGCGAAGCAGCGTGTCAGTGTGCTTTTTAGTCTTCCATCACCTCCTTATGCCCGTTGGAATCAATTTACCAGGCAATATTCCTCATATCTTGCCATCAGAGACATCTCATTCACCCATCAGATCTTCGAGCAACGTTCTTGGGAGGTATTGATTTTTCTTTTTTTCTTTTTTTTTTTTAGATTAGGGTATCTCAGGGTGTCCATTTTTGCGGACGATACCATGGGTCAACTAGCCCACATACAGTGGTAGTTTTTCGTGTGGAGATGTCCATGAATATTTCCAGACTAATCTTCGCCCCCATGGCCACTCAGAATATCAGGGGTGTTGAGTCGCGGGCTTCGCCGGGTGGTTGGCCCAAAAAAGGAGGTACAAGTCTCGAACTCACAGCAAGCTAACATATTTCGGGCAGCGTGTTATGAGTGACCTGAGGCTGATTTGAAGGTTTGCACAATGGCCTAGACTGCCTGTAACTTAGACCCTTGGAAGGCAGAAGTTACCCATGTCTTCTGCCCAACCTCTTTACTCGGATTCACCTTCTTCCTCCAATGGTTCCAACTCCTCCCGGTACCTAGCTCCTCCAATGAAGCCAATCCACATGGACGGTCCAAGAATACGGTCTTGGAGGATTAGTTCTAATTTACGTTTTTATTTTGTAATTTGCCCAAGAACATTGTTAATGGGTGGGATTTTATGTTATGGGGATTTTTACTTGAATATTGTTGGATATTGTTTGCTTTGTTTGTAATATTAGAATGAATGTTGTTCCGTTGTCTTGGGTTGGATATGTAGATCCGTCCCTGTTTAACAAAGACTGTCGAATTCGTCCCTTTTTTGTATGGGTCTCCATTTTCGTTTTTGGTTCCCGTAGATCTGTCTGTGTAGTATGTTTTTTTTTTTTTTTTTTTTTTTTTTTTTTTTTTTTTTTTTTTTTTTTTTTTTTTTTTGTCCCGTAGATCTGCCTGTGTTTGACAAACATTATGCAAAACAGTTTTTATTATTCCATTTTCAACAAAAAAAAATATTTTCCTTTTTTAACAAAAAGTAAAAAACAGGTTCAAAAAGTCTGTCCAAATGTGCTGTATTTTTTAGGTCGCCGATTATACATGTTAGGAAATATTTCGGAATATAATATTATTACCATATGCCATTATAGAGATCTCCAATTGACCAATTTTCCAAATGTGTTGTATATTATACGGCCGGTTTTCATTTAAATTCGAAAAAAAAAAAAAAAAAAAATCCGTTAAATGTTATACATAAAGAAACGTACATGAATAAAAAGGTTTTCTAGATTAGTGTAATACATGAATAAAAAGGTTTATAAAAAGAAAAAAAAAAAAAAAAATACAAACATGCCAATCACTCTGTTCACTGTTTACTGTGGCAAAAAAAAAAAAAAAAAAAAAAAAAAAAAAAAAAAGATGATCAAACACAACAGTCCGATTAAACCCAGAGATTTCATGTAGTTCCAAATCCAAAGAGGAAAACTCATTGTTCTTTTTTTAAAACTAACTTAAGCAAACTATATTACATCTTAAAAGAATTTCAGTACAATAGTCAAATTAGAAAATAGAAAGATTTGTGACATTATTGTGTGTCTCAAAAATGACCAAACAAAAAAAGGAACTAAAGTTGTAAACAAATTATGGAAAGGAGTTTGGTAAGAAAATCCCAATTTCTGTTTTTTTTGGCCTATCGTACAAAAATAAGCCACATTACATATGGATTCTTCACAAACATGTTATGAAATATTTCATCCCTTTGACTTAATCAATCATATCATGACTAATCATGTACGGTTCTACTCAGTTTTTTTTTTTTAGAACCAAAGTTGTTTGTTGAAACAAACAAATGGAAAGGCCGTCTGTAAAAAAAAATCCCAATTTTCGTTTTTTACCTTATTGTTCAAAAACAAAATAACTTTATACAGTCTTTTTTTTTTTAATAATAAATGATAAATGCTAGCTTCCCATGCATTTTTATTTCTAAAATTCAAATGATGTGTCACAATCTAATGAGTTTTCATAATAATTAAAAAACATTTTTTTTTTTATAACTAATATTTTTTTTTTAATCACATTTGTTCCTATATCCTATTATTCCAATAACATAATTGTTTTTTAAAAAGGAAAAATAATATATACAGTCGGTTTTTAAGAAGACTATAATAAATGAGAAATGCTAGTATCTTGGAATATTGCTGGACTAATTCATGGTACATGGTCTATAGCCTTACAAGCATTTTCAATAAAACTTTTAGTACTTATCAAAAAATAAATAAATTGCTTTTGCATAATTTTAACCTTGATTTTTCAAATTGCCATTTGGATTACTGAAAATTTTAGAAATGATAAGACAATTGACATCATAATAAGATGGTTTGAATATGCCTGACAATATAAAAAGAGAAAATAGAAAACACAACTATAATGTGTATGAACATGGAGCTTCTGTATACCCCAAACTAGCGATGTAGGTTAAGGGTTTGAATATGCTCAAGAAACCTCTAAAAACGCCACCTAAAGGTGTTATTGCAAGTTGAAAATTTTTATGCAGATCTCCTAATATAACCGTGTTATATTGTTGTGCTGGTACAGAGATCTATATAGATCACATTGATTAATTTTAGTTAACTATGTTCAATTGTTCATTTGTTCATGAGGCAAATTACCCTGTGATCACTATGTTCAATTGTTCATGGACATTAAAGTTGTCATTTCTACTTTCTCTTTTCATATTGTCTGGCACCAAAATTATATGGCTTTTGTGAATCACCTTAAAGGTTATGGCTTCTCTTTTTCCTTTGGCATAAATACTGTTCTTATGTTTCTCTTTCTCTCAGGCATTAGATGCAAAGGTTATTATTTTTAAGAAAGAGAGAAGGAAGAATTATCGCCGCACCAATGGACATCGCCAGGTATTTCTGAAATCAATTGTCTAAACAATTGTATTGTGCTACATCGATCATGGCAATAATTTTTCTTGACCCATGGTTCTCTTTTTCAGGAGCTGACTAAATTAAGGATAACTGATATTCAAGGAATTGAGAAACCTGAAAAGATAGTCACCGCGAAGCCTACGAAGGCTGCTGAGAAGAAGCCAGAAAAGGTTATAGTCACTGCGAAAGAGGGATTTTCCAGGGCTATACCTTGACAATAATGCTGTCCATGCTTATAACTTCTGAGTTGACTTTCTGATGCTATATATACAATGAGCATGATTCCATTCCTAAGTTGGAGCATGTACATATTGGATTCATGTGAAGCAGATAAACATACCACCAATCCAATTGTGTACGTGTTGTAGGGGGCTGGTTGCATGACTTTTTGTTTTCTTTGTATTTTTGTATTCGGTAATTTGATTCATGAAACCTTCTGTAGAATCAATCAGTTTTGCTCCCAAATAGAGATGATTCCGAGCTCTTAGAGAATTACATATCCATTCGGAAGAATACCTATTCCTTACCTTTTTGAGAGGAAGTAATGGCCGTGCAACCAAACAACAGGATAATTATTCCATTTCTCGGTCTATCCCTGCATACCAAGCGTGCCCTAGGAGTCTAAAGGATAGATTGTGAATGTGGTTGCAAACCTATGTACTGGATCTTCTTGTATGTTTTCAGAATGGCACTTTATTTGGTTCTTGTACCACTGCATAATGATCATAAGCTTTTAGCTTGTTTTGATTTTAACTCTTCTAAAGTCAAACTTGTTATCCAGGTCAGACTGTAATCCATTGATTCTGAATTTTTTAAATTACTTTTTGTGGGTATTTGAACTATGTTGTTGAAAGTGCTTGAGACTGCATAAACAGCTTATCAGTTGATTACATCTGTATGTTTGGTTAGTGGAGTGAGTATTATGCAGATGCCTTTTTTTTTTTTTCTTTGCAATAGTTTTATGCAGATGCTTATCTTCTCTGCTCTCGTGTTCTTTTTTTTTAGGTTGAAGTGTGACTAGTCTTGAGTAGTCATAATTGCTCCCACTACTTGTCACTTTCCTCCTTTCTTTCTTCGGGTTGGGTGGGCTGTGGAGTTCAGTCTAGCCCAATACCAATGGATGCGTTTGGCAATCATGGGGGCCTTCGTGAACTGTCTTTTGCTTCGACAAATGGCAAAACTTTTAAGGTCGTTTATTAAGGTGGCCGATTGATCAATACGTACAGCTCAATTTTGAGTTCCTGGTTGGTTGCTAACCGACCAAAGGATAGTTTTTTTTGGTAGATAATCCTAGTAGGATAGTTGATTGCCCAATTGTAGCAGTTGAGATGCCAGTTCAAACATCTTGCTGGGATGCATTTGGTTTCAATTTAGTCCTGTTTAGTAGTGCCTTTTTTTCTGGCTTTTTTTTTTTTTTTTTTTTTTTTTTTTTTTTTTTTAAATACGTTTTTAAAATGCGGGCAATGGAGTTTTCTTTTTTTCATTAATTGCGTTTTAATTTTTAATTTTTATTTTTTTCGAACTACACTTTTTAAAAACCGATAAACCAAACTGGCATTCAAACCCCACATTATGCATTCAAAAGGTGGTCATAAGGTCTCTTAGCGTATTTTATCAATCCAAGAGTTTTTTTTTAAAAAAAAAAAGAAAAGAAAAGAAAAGAAAAAGTAGCCAGAAACTTTCTGCCTTATGAAGTAAACAAGATTAGGGTTTCTCAGTGATGGTGAGATATTTGGCTTACATGTGGATAGAATTTTGTGTTCGGAAGGATTAAAGCTGTAAAGAATGAAAAGAAGAAGAAGTTATTTCTCATTCTCTTTGACTGATCACCTAGTCTTCAATGGAGCTGAAGAAAAATAATAAATGGAAAAGGAAAAGAATATTGAGAAAAACCTTCAATTCTATAGAAAGGAAATTAAGTTGGAAGCAGATTTCTCCACATGTTGTATGCCTAGCTTGTAAAAGGTTTTTGAAACATGTGGCCACCTATAAAATTTTGGAACATATGGATAAAGGCAATGACATTAGCAGCCCATCTCCATCGTTTCCTACTAACAACAGTAGAGGCAGTCCCATCCACTCCCACTCCCACTCCCACCCCCCACCCACAACACCCCCCCCCCCCCCCCCCCCCCCCCCCCCCCCCTCTTCTTCCTTTTCTCACATTGATTATGCAGAGAGTGCTGTAATTGGAATTAACAATATATATCCCCATGGTTGACTTGGTCCATCTCACTTTCGGCCATATTTTCAATAATATTTACTTTTTTTCTTCTTTTTTTTCTTTTCTTTTTTAATATATATATGTCATATCTCTTACACAATAAGACCCATTTTTATTAAAACAATCAGAAATGTTATATATATGCTAAACCCACATCTTATTGGAAAAAGGTTACACACGCTCACTTTTACACTCTCAAGTGCATGTTTCTTGACGCGATAGTGCAAATCACCATTGAATTTTGGATGAAATCTGATCAAAAAGTGTGCACTTAGAGTGTGTGTAGTATATAACATTACTCCAAAATAATTATATGTATAGTGTGAGAATAAGATTATCTTTATGCCATTTGGTCCTTCTGCCCTACAATTTTTGAATTGGAATCTCCACCAATTTGGATAATAATTGTGAGGAATCTCATATGAGATCTACACGTCCAAATAAATTTTGGGCTATCCAAATTGCTAGGATCTCGATCTACAGTTTTCATGCTTTTTATGTGGGACAGAAATTTCCTACAAACGGGTTTATAGGAAATTTTCTATAACCCATATATAAGATTGACATTTGTCTCTTGACATGTGAGAAATGCATGTTATTTAAATAGCATGTACTTCTTAAATACTTTTTTAATAGCATTAATAAAAAAACATATGCTGCTCACATGTTTAAAGAACATGTGTTCTTTTTATATGTGGGTTATAAGAAATTTCCTACAAACCAATTTGTAAGAAATTTCTTTTCTTTTATGTGCATGAAACCCACTACTAAGATTATGTTATATATATGCCTGAAATGGATGTCTTCTCTTCTCAACGGGGAAGAACTAGAGGAGTGGGATATAATAATGGCAATGGACAGCTGGGTGTTATTTAGAAGCCATTTAGGGACCCCAACAATCCAGCTTTAAGGATTTTCCTTTTTTCCAACTGATGTATCCAATTCAAGTCTTAATCCCTCTTTGTTCCCATTGGTGGTTGAAGGGGCAAGAGATTAGTAATTGGAGAATATCCCATTCCATGAAAGAAAGTGCTTCTAAGTGGACTCCCTTTCTTGGCCACCTATTCATTACAAACTATATATGAAGACTTGGTATTTTCCTAAAAGCACTTTTGTGTGCTCCCCCACTTCCATTTAAAATATGATTATGCTAATGGAATTCTTTGTCACAATAGTTTCCCCACTTCTTTTTCACTTACCCAAACACATCTCCATTACACCATATAACAACCGTAAGGCATATATAAGTTCAAAAAGTTCACTGTTTTTTGTTTTTTTTAAATGTGGATTGCGATAAGCATGCTCCAACATCTTACCATTTTTTTTTATTACTATTATTTCAACGTTATTGACCTATTTTTGCTCGATGGAAGTGGGTTTTGATTTGACTTGTATCATTCCTTTGTCTTTTCACAAAAACAATATGTCAGCCATGTGCCTACTAAAACAAGAGGTGCATTGCAATTTCTCATATATATAAAGTGATATTAGGGGTATTATAATTTTTAGGAAGAATCTCACTTTTAAAAGAAAGTACATAAATTTTGAAACATTTCAACTTATGATATCTAGTTTTTAAAAAGTTTCAATCTGAGTTCTATGTTAGAATTTTCTGTTAAACTTTGTCAAAATTCTCAAAATACTCTCCTTTTTTTTTTTTGTTTAGAATAAAAAGTAAAAAAAAAAAAAATTACTAGGATTTAGGTATTGGTAAGAATTTAACGGAATTTACAAAAATACTCATGTTTGAATCTTTGAAAATTTTTATAATTTTTTTTTTTTAAAAAAATAAACATAGGGGTATGTTGGAAATTTTGATAAGATTTAACGGAAAATTCGAACGGAGGATTGAGATTGAAACTTTTTGAAAAATTGATACCCTAAATTGAAACGTTTTAAAGTTTATGTACCTTATTTCAAAAGGGATGCAAGTTTCGGGGGTTATAATTAAATGAAGTTTTCCTTAATTTTTATCACGAATTAATTTGTTTTCCGTCTTTTATTTTTCTTTTTAAAATAAAAATATTAGTAAACAACTAAAACACAAAAACATTATACATTTTTATGTTCTATTAAAACACATTTTTAAATAAAATTAAAAACAAAAAATACGTTAACAAACAAAGCCAGTATTCTTTCATTAAATGATTTATTCCATAATCGAAAACAAATGATCTTGAAGACTATTCAAAATTTAATAGCTATAGACCTCATGTATATATACTACATGCTTTGTAAATTGTAAGGGTCCTCTACAATGTTTGAGCAATAATTTTCAACCTTAAAACAAAGTTTCATCTTGTTGTGTGTATGTACCATGCATGTGGAGTTTTGTCATTTCTAAGTATATCAAGTATAAGTTTGAGAAATAGTATTTATATATATTCTCAAATGCTCATTGTTTGACGTTGTAGTAAAAATTATTATTAATTGTTTGTTATTTTTTCCAATGATAATTTTTATTGTCTTGTCAATAAGTAAATACTTGAGAATGAACATTTAAGAGTGTGTGTAGCACCCCTCGCTAAGTTTATATATATGTTCATGATAACTATTTTAAAGTGAAAATATGGTAGCTTTAGCCCTCCAAATTCTTACAAGTTAGCTAATGGAATATGAGAAATACCTTTCTCTACACAGGAGAGAGAATAATAATATTGCACCCTTCAAAACTGGAGTTTAGACAAAAGAAATCTACATTATTCTTCAATCAAAGAAAGAAAGAAAATCTCTCCAATGAAGGAAAAGTGGTCCTCAAGTAGGGAACAATTATATAGGCAAAAGGGTGAACCGAGTCTGCAATATATGGATCATATTGGTTGGGAACATGATTCATTAATTGAGTCAAACAAGCTGAAACCAGAAACAGAAATCAATTATATATATATATATATATATCAATCATTTTCAAACATTTTTGTTCTTATGGAATCCATCTACTGATTGGTTCCTAGGCAGATTATTGTAATATTTCATTATAGAAGAGCAATCTTTAAGGAAAAAGCAAGCATTGTATAGGAAATCGATCAATGCATGTGTTGTGTAGAACTCCACCATTCTTGCTAAATCTAGTCCCTATATATAAGCACTATCAAATCGGTAGTGGTCCATGAATCATAATGCGATTTGTATGCATGCTTTAATTTATTAATTAACTACTTTTTTCTGCATTATATATATATAAAGATGCAAACGTGTGGCAGTTGATTTCCTCATCCTCTTTCCAATTTTACTTTATTTTCCCAAAAACAATAAACATTTCCCTTTCATTTGCAGCTCATAATGGATCCACTTACATACAAGTTGGTGACAAACGTAGCCGTTTGTCTTGTTTGTTAGCGTCCAATACGGTTCGACTGTTAATGCTTTTTAGATCGTAAAAATAATTTTAAGTATTTTGAAAGTATTTTGGTTGGTTTATTAATATTTTTGTTTTGGAAAGAGAAAATAAAAGAGAGAAAGAAAAAGTTTTATCACACAAAGCCTATAGGTAAGTAATTAAGCTTTTTAAACTTTATTTGAAATAAGAAGAATTATTGTACATGCGCAATTGATCATAGAGAAAATTTAATATGATAAATCTTAAAATATACTTTTGTGACACTTTAAAAAGTTAGTCCCACATTGAGTGATTAAATTGCCATGTTGGTTGAGTAGATTATAAAATTATTCAGGACTAGTGCTAATTTTTACATTTATTTCTTATTAAATAGCCTCCAATTTTAACTTGATTAATTCTTTTGAAGTGAAATAACACAAGTGTGCATCTAATTATGCCTTTTCTGATTGTTACAATTTTCAAAATAAATTCTTTCTTAGAAGCAAGAAGCAAGAGTTTGTCATGTCAAAAGTTTAAACAGATAGAAAATTATGAATTTAATAATTTAATTAGTATTCTAACGCTTTCGATTCCTCAGTAAGTGTGACTCAATATGTAAAATATATAATTAATATAAAAATTAAAATTCCTTATCAAATCTTATTAAATAATTAAATTTATTATTTTTTTTATTAATTCAAACTTTTGGTGCAAAGTTGACATTAGGGTGTTACTTTTTCTTGCTTTACACGTGGTCTGTGATTATCAATTCATATTATATGATTTTCCAGATATGCTGTTTAGACAAAATAATTACCTATAAAAGGAAAGTTTTTTGTCTCTCTTTTTTTTTTTTTTTAAGATGAAAGTTCTTTGTCATAATTAATGAGCATAATTTGAAAGACACTTTTGAGTGTATTGCCTATAAAGAGCACAAACAATTGTGACTCCAGAAAATGCATATATATATATATATATATGTATGTATGTATGTGTGTATGTATGTATGATCAATTCAAAGCCATTTTTGTGAGTCTAAAGATCGAGTGATCCTTCCACCTTGTGTGTCTTTCAATGGTGGAATAGTAGAAAAAAGGATAATATATTTGTTCATCCACCTTCAACGGTTAAGAGCTGAGAATTTGAGAATATCTTGTTTACTGTATATATATATACCACACAGCTTATTTAGCAATACATTAACTATTCAATACGTGGAAACCAGGCCGGCAGCGGCAACAGATTGGTAGAATCTGTTTAGATTTTCCCCATGGAAATGGGTTCCTGTGGGCACATGCTTTGAACAGTGTCTTCAAAGCTGTTACCACCAATAATTAGATATATTGCTTCGGGTTTAAGCCTCTCAATAATATTGGAAATGTTTCTAGCTATGTGATGGTGACTTTGCAGTTCCGTAAGTGGAACGGGAATCCCATACAATAAAATTATCTTATTACAGTACTGTAATAAGGCTAGCGCTACTATAGTCTATAGTCATGCTGATGTTTGGACAGTTTGAACATGCAAGTGGAACTCGGGTAGGCTTTGATCAAACCTGCCCTAGTAGTTAATTATCAAGAACAATTTTAAATATCCCTAGTTGTGTCGTTTTTTTTTTTTTTTTTTAATTTCTTTTCAGGATTTAAGGGCTAGCTTCATAGGATTTTCCTTAAGTGAAGGAAGTAAAAAAGCATTAAGATGAAATTGCACGTGTACCTATAAAGAATTTTTTTTTTTTTTTTCAAACCCCACAAATGATTTTTTTTAAAAAAAAATTAAAGCAACCAACTATAAAAGCAAAAGTTAAAACTTTTCAAGGCAACAATGGCAACATGTGGATGTCATCATAGGGAAATTTTATTTAAGAATAAAATCATAATAATTAAGTAGGTAGATGCTGGGAGTATACAAACCAGGCACTAACTCTATATAGTACAAATTAAGTGGGGGAGGGCTAGCTTTCACGGCACACACTGAATATATATATAATTTTGTACATCCCTAATCCTTCGTAGGCCGACCGGAGTTCTACAATAATTTAAGTTAGTGAACACAATAGTACTGAGATAATTGCATATATATATATATATATATATATATATATTAGTCGGGGAAAAAGGTCACTTGAGAAGAATAATGCTAGTGCATAAAGATATGTGGAACGACTGTTGATTTTCAGGAAAAGTAGATGCAGCATCTGTGATTTAACAATAATGGAGATGAAGAGCTTAGCTTGCACGTACAAACTATGTGCATCATATATACGTAGAAATATTAAAAATCATACTTTTATTTTACCGTTATCTTATTTTGCTAATATGCAATGCCAATAAGCTCTTTTATATATATATACAGAGAGAGAGAGTAATGCTAGAAACAACTATCTTATCTTATCGCTATCTAACTTTGCTAATGTGAAATGTCAATCAACCCTTTAAAAGGTTGATTGGCACTCCACATCACGGTAGGGTAAATTAAGGGACTGATTAACAATGCACATAAGCATGACAAAATAAAAGTATGATTTCTAGTATTACTCACCAGAGAACCAAGCTTAATTAGCAGCCCATTTGATTTCTAAGCATGGTTTATATATCTTCGGTACTTATGGATCGAGCTTGATCGATCAGCAGCATGCATATACATATGGATGAGTTTGGCTTGGCAAAAACCTGTGATCGTACGTGCATATATACATGCAATAACTAGGCATTCAAAACTCCTTCCTCAAATGACACTTTTAAATACTTACAAACGGGGGGTAAAATTCCCTGTTCAAAATCTCTGTAAATATTCATGGTCCTTTGTGATCGCTAGGGGTTGCAAGAATTTGGAACCATATTTAGGCCAAATGCATAACCAAGTGCAACAAGAGCTAAAACTTGGGCAAATTGCTATGTAATCAACTACACGTACAGAACAATAATATATTGGAAATTACATGCAAACCCTAGTTAGGCATTAGTCATTTTCATTGCCACTTTGTTTACTAGTTTATATATGTCTTGTCTTTTCAGCAAGATAGTGCATGTCGTAGTGCTGTTAGATTGGATCGTTTTCTTAAATATATATTAATGCAACTAACAAAAGGATGTGAAAAGGAACCAAATTAAAGTGATCGATGGCTTTGGTTCATTTCTTTTATTAAATCATTTAATTAGTATCTTAATACTCTCCCCCAATGATGTACAAGTGAGACTCAACATATAAAATATTTATATTCATAAAAAAAAATATATAAAATATTTAATTAAAATGAGAGATTAATAATAATAATAATAAAAACTTAATTTGCTTGTATCATGTTAAATCATGACTAATTATATCAAAAGTTTAAGCAGCAGATAGAAAACTGTGAATTAATTTTATTATTTAATTAATATTTTACCGCACCTAAAAATTCAAAGCATTCAATTGGTTGCCTCCTAAGGATGTCGTCAAATGAATATTCTTTCACTGATGACAACCACCATGTAGAAGCAAAGTTGAAAGCAATAACGTAACGTCGTTTGTCCCTAGCTATGAAACGTTTCCAAAGAATATACTTTGCTTAGTCATAGCATATAATTATATTCTTCTTTCTGTAAACAAACACATATTACAAGCTAGCTAGGGTTTTGCATCAGATTTTTTTTTTTTTGTATTTGTATTTGTATATATATTCATAGATATATAATTAGCTAGGTGGAATTCAGTCGTGAATATGTGAAGAATATTCTTAAGGCTAATGAAGAATTGGCGTTTTGACAAAAAAAAAAAAATTCTAAATTCTAAATTCTGCAAAAAGAGATATTTTCTTAATTTGTAATTGATTGAGTTATTGGGTTTAAGTGTGTGGTACTGTATTCAACCCGCATACAGGAAATACATGCACATTAATTGAGATATTAATTAATTCCCCTTCAAAAAAAAAAAAAAAGAGGTATTAATTAATTCGTCATTAACTTATTAATTGGACTAACACTAATAATTATATAGCTCTTTCATTTTTAATGTATATAAACTCACTTCCATTAATAATTTTGTTAAAAAGAAAAAAAGAAAAAAGGGTCCACTTCAGTAAGCATGCTTTTCTTTACATATGCCGACCCATCTAGTTAATTGGTCTAGAAATAGATCTAACTTATTAAGCACACAAGTGGATCAGAAGATGAACCATGACTAGCTCTGATACAAATTTGTTAAAGAGAAAATCGGCTACGAAGTCAACCAAAATCATATTAACATTTAGATATCATGACACCAATCCAAACTCTCGAGTTAATGAGTGCGTTTGACTCTATTTATATATGGTCACTATTTAGTTTGTTATTTTTTTCTTGATACGAGACTGATTAATACTCACATGTACACTCACGGCAACCTGATTTGTCATGCATATCCTTGGATCACTCTAGGTGGCCGGCAGAAGGTTGAGCTCATTGGCACATACCTAAAATGTACCAAGCATATTCTTTGGCCATGGATTCTTTAACTTGAAAAACAACGTACATGTGAAGGCCATTATTGCAGGCAACAAAAGGAGGAGAGCTATCACTAAAAGTTATCGTGACTGCGTACGCAAGCGGACACTAGCTAGTAGACTTAGAGAATGAAGTGATGGGAATTAAGGTGATTGTTTAGCAAGGCAGTTGATGGAAGTCATGGTACGGGCCGGGGGCAATGGCAGGCAAATATGTACTTTAGTAGGTTAGAGTTTGAAATAGCAAATGAGTTCCAACATTTGTGAACCACCATGAGCAAAAGTGGGATTCCATAAACAAAGAGATGTATGAGAGAGTGGAAATCATTTAATAACGTACATCAATCTCCTTTTTGGTTGCAAAATCACAAAAATTATAATCTAATTATTCAGCAATCCACACTTCTTTTATTGTTACCCCCGAGGATAAGAGATGCTCAAATTATTTTCATATATAGAGTTTGATAGTTTTTTTGTTTTTGTTTTTAGTGACGTGAATGTCTAACACGGCCTTGTTTGAAAGTGGACTCAACTCAAATTTGGATCTTAAATTTTAAAAATTTATGTAGTTATAGATGTTTTGGGTGTCGGGAGTTTGTACCGAGTCTAAATTTAATGAGAAAAAACAAAGTAAAACTTTTCATTTTTTTACATAACTGAATCCTAAATTTGCATATGAATTTGAATTGAAATAAAAAAGAAGTTTACTTCCAAATAGGGCTTCGATTCAGTCTAATCCTCATACACATACAGTCCTTTTGTCTTATGTATTACTTGAATAATTATCAAATTATCTTACTCCTTAAAAGGCATGACTATTGATAGCATGTTGGAAAGGCCACCCACCGAAATCACTGAAAGGGCCGACGGCCTATAACTGAAGGGCGTAAGAGGCTGAAGACCCACGACTAAAGCTGTTGGGGATAAAATTAACCCCGATGACACGTGGATCCTAATCTGGAATCATCTTGGTGTTACATCTCGGGGTTACATCTCGGACATTTGTTATGACCCTGCAGAGGAAGACCGTCTAAGTATAATGACATCTCGGTCTTATCAAACCCAATAACGGTATGAAATATCCCGAGATCTCATAGTCTGATCGGAGCGAACATGTCTCGGATATTATCACCTCGGGGGTTGGTCGAAATGTGTTACAATTGTCTTAGAATGAGATAAGGCCAGTATTCCGAAAGATCAGGGATAAGCCTCTACCCCATTATTAACGGGATAAGATGGCTAGTAACGTGGAAATTAAGATTAAAGAGGTGATTAAAGAGGTACGAATGCAATTCAGTTTGGACTCTGTGGCCTTATTCAAATTCCCTGAAGATAAGATTAAGGTTCAACCATACTAGGCCTCAAACTCCTAGTTCAACTGGATTTTAAGAATTCCGGTAAGACTGCAACTGCCAGCCTATAAATAAGACCATCACACCAGATATTAGATAGATTCTCTCTGAGCTTTTGAGATTACAGATACTTTCCAGGAAATTGATTTGCACTGACTTAGGCATCGGAGTGGGCGTAGTTGGGACCCCCGACTAGTTGTTTGTTGTTTTACAGGAATCAAGATTGTGCGTTTGCGGGAAGCAGCGAATCAATTGGCGACACGTCACTATATCGGAAACTGTACCAACAAAAGCCAAGGGAGTAGAAGGGCATTTGTTTAGCTATGTCTAATTGACCCTATCACAAAAACTAAATTGAGCATCGAAGTGGTCTCGTTGGGTCCACCACTGGCGAACCTTTTAACCTCTTTTTTCCTTGAAGATCCTCTTTTTAACTAGCGGTGTGCAATCACCGTATTAACACATCCTAAGGGTAAATCCATCAAGATTATGAAACAAGTGAAGATTCAGACTCTTGATCTACACTATGCGATGCATTTATTGACTCTCCCTTAAAATTCAAGACTTGTGTTGGGGATAAATTCCACTCAACCCGATCCAAGGAGGAGATAGACATTTAGCAACTACTTCAGGAAAATCAAGTATCAGTTATCTCAGTAAATTGGGATAGGACTCTAATTAGCCCAAGTATAGTTTGATCAGTAGTCCTATCTCTGGTAGAATTGGGATAGGACTTATGGTCCAATCAAACAAGAAGAATGATCAGATCAGAAGTCTAAGAAGATATCAGATTAGAAGTCTAATCTGATAAAAGACCAGAGTCCAATTAGAACTCTGACAGCAGTTCTAGATTGACAAGGAGCAAGAATTCTAATCCAGCTTTGACTCTACCTCTTTACCTATAAATAGGCCCATACCCCAGGTATAAACTAAGACTCAATTTCATGCATAGAACATTATTTTCTCACAGAAGCTAACTTAGGCATCGGAGCGGGATCCCCTGAAGGATCCCTAGTTTTTGTTGTTTTGCAGAATTATTGAGAAGCGTGAAGAACATTAGAAGAGCGTGCAGATTCATACCATACCGAAAACTGTACCAACAGTTTGGCGCCGTCTGTGGAAAACGATTATTCGTTCCTCATAAAAGAAAAAGAAGATCTAGCATGGTAGTGAACACACGTTCCGGAAGCCAGACCAACCGAGAGCCCATAGTCCGAATGGAGCCAGTTATTCAGAATAATCCGCAGCCTCCACCGAACCCTCTCCCGGGGGGTGGAGATCAAGATCGCATAGCAGCGTTGGAAGCTCAAATTGAATCCTTAACACAGCGGAATGCCGAGTTGCTGCGCATGAGGCCGGAACAGCCCAATCCCGAGATGAACAGGGATGAGCGTGAGGAAGAAGATCACAACAACAACACTAATCATCGGAGGGAGGATGATCGCCAAGGAGATCTGAGCAGAGTTATTGCCAAGATGGAGAGAAGGTGCACGTACATGGAAATGGAAAGAAATGACAAAAACAGATCTGTAATGGTGGACAAGCTCCTAACGGGTACAGACTCACCCTTCACCAGACGGGTGGTAGATTATCAGCTTCCTGAGAAATTTAAGGTACCCCAAATTCTAAGTTATGCAGGAGACGGAGATCCCTTGGATCACCTAGAGAATTTTCGAGCTCATCTAGACCTTCACGGAACACCCGATGAAGTAGCATGTCGGGCCTTCCCTCTTACTCTTTCGGGGAATGCCCGAGACTGGTTCAGAAAGCTACCCCCGAATTCCGTTGATCAGTTCAAGGAGTTGTCCAAAATATTCCTAACGGAATTTCTAGCTTTCCGAACAAGAAAGAAGCCTTCGGGATATTTGCTATCATTACACCAGCAAAACAACGAAAGTCTTAAGGAGTTCATGGCTCGGTTTAACCGAGAGAAGGTAACGGTTGAAGATCCGACTGAGGATATGGTCTTTGCTGCCATTTATCAGGGAATTTCACCCGAGGAGCCTTTGATGAAGAAGTTGGTCTGAAAGCAACCGAGTACTTTGCAGGGCCTAATGGATAAGGTAGAAGAATACATCAACCAGGAAGAGACGCTGAAGGCTATGACCAGTTTTAGGCTACCTCGAGAAACAGCTCCAGAAAAGAAAAGGAAAGAATTCAGAAAAGCCGATGGGGAAGAGCAGAGGCAGGTAAAGAAGTTCAAAGATTACAACTTTACACCTCTCAATGCCGAGATATCAGAAGTCCTCATGGAGATCAAGAGAGATCCAGCCTTTCGGGAACCGCAAAAGATACCAGATAATCCTCCTAACAGGAATGCAGGCAAATATTGTGATTTTCATAAACAAGCAGGTCATTATACTGAGGGGTGCGTAACCCTAAGGTTGTTAATAGAAGAATTCATAAAGAATGGAAAGTTGGTTCGGTTCTTGGGAGAAAAACGGAACCAGCAAGGAAATAACAGGCCTCGAAATCATCAGGACTATCAGCCCCGAGATCAGCAGCCACGGGATTACTATCCCCGAGACCGTCCTCAGCTAGGCGAGAGGCATCAAGAGAATGATCCCCGAGATGACATAGAAAGAAGAGAAGACCGAGGAAGCAGAACCCCACGGCATAGAGAGCCGAGGCAACAGTAGTATCTGACCGTGATCCCATAAAAAGGACTCTTGGGAATTTCAGGCTAGACTTTTATTTTTAGCATTTATGTTTGCAAAGAACTAGACTTTTATTTTTAACTCAGACTAGTCATAATAAAAGACAGAAAATTCCCCAGATTTTGGGAATAAGTATTTTTCAGAATAAAGGAATAGAGCTGACTTAAGCATCGGAGTGTTCCCGGTCTAGGGACCGGGAACCTATTGATGTCACTTCTTTTGCAGGCAGAAACTCTCTGATCAGTCCTAGCCGAGAGTCTCGGATCAGTCCTAGCCGAGAACAAGAAGAAACTCTCGGATCAGTCCTAGCCGAGAGTCTCGGATCAGTCCTAGCCGAATACAAGAAAAAAACTCTCGGATCAGTCCTAGCCGAGTATAAGAAGAAAACTCTCGGATCAGTCCTAGCCGAAAACAAGAAGAAACTCTCGGATCAGTCCTAGCCGAGAGCAAGAAGAAAGCATTCTCAGATCAATCCTTGTCGAGAGAGAGAAATAAAGAGAGCCAGGGGGGTCGGATTTAATCCTCAGGTTTTACAGGTTAGTAGGTTTTCAAAAGGAGACAAAGCTCGGGTTTCCTTAGACATGGAATTTCCATTATTCAAGCAAGCTTCAGATAAGGGAATTGGGGGGTAACTGTTGGGGATAAATTCCACTCAACCCGATCCAAGGAGGAGATAGACATTTAGCAACTACTTCAGGAAAATCAAGTATCAGTTATCTCAGTAAATTGGGATAGGACTCTAATTAGCCCAAGTATAGTTTGATCAATAGTCCTATCTCTGGTAGAATTGGGATAGGACTTATGGTCCAATCAAACAATAAGAATGATCAGATCAGAAGTTTAAGAATATATCAGATTAGAAGTCTAATTTGATAAAAGACCAGAGTCCAATTAGAACTCTGACAGCAGTTTTAGATCGAGAAGGAGTAGGAATTCTAATCCAGTTTTGACTCCACCTCTTTGCCTATAAATAGGCTCATACTCCAGGTATAAACTAAGACTCAATTTCATGCATAGAACATTATTTTTTCACAGAAGCTAACTTAAGCATCGGAGCGGGATCCCCGGAAGGGTCCCTAGTTTTTGTTGTTTTGCAGGATTATTGAGAGGCGCGAAGAACATTAGAAGAGCATGCAGATTCACACCATACCGGAAACTGTACCAACAACTTGGTAGTTAATAGTTTATCAACTCAAAGTATTGAGATATCATTCTCTTAATTGTTATTGATCATTCAATTGATCACACAGTCGAACACAACTGACGGATTCCTACAAAAAGGGTAGTGTTAGGTTTTTAGTGTTGACAAATTCAATGTTAAAATATAAATGATTGTAAGTTTTAAGTTTAGGGTTAAATCTGTTCAAAAGTTGATCCAAGATATGAGAATTCAAGTTTGTATTTGATGTCCAACATTGATCTAGTCGGATTAGACTGGCCATATCTTTTGATTTCGACATCAGATAGGCAAGCTTGGTGGCGTTAGAAAGATGACTCAAAATGCTACAACTTTGTATTTCATGAAAGGTTTTCAATTCTAAAGTTTACTAGGTCAAAAACAACTTCCACAAGCGAGGGTAGAGGGTTCAACTGGTAAAGCTTCAGAAAGCATTGTTTGAATGGTCTACACCATTGAGGAATCTGAGAGCAATGTTCGCTGAGCCATTTAGAGCACCGTTGGAACGTTAGTCTTACAGAGTTCACTGTTTGTTGCACCGTTCAAACGATGCCGTCAAAAACTACCTTTAACCTAGTTCCGTCTAAATGGTGGGTTGGACCGTTCGAACGTCACTGCACCCTTCTTTTTTCTTTTTTTCTTTTTTAATATATATATATATTGCATTAGTAAACCTAGTTTTCATAACTCTATTTAAAAGGCTCTTAAAACACGATTTTTTTTTTAAAAGAGATTAAAGGCAGTATTTTCAAAGAGCTTAGAGCTTAATTTCTTTGTGCTAAAAGAGAAATTTGTTATATGGTATTTCAAGTATATTTCTCTTAGAGTTTTTGTTGTAAACCACAATTATTCATCAACAACAATTGAAGATTATTGGAGTTTTGGTAAAAGAAGATCAAATAGAATAATTGTCCAGATGTTGTGGGAGAACTACTACGGTAGCAGGAGTGAGTCGTTCAGGAGTGAGTCGTTTGTCTAGTACAAAGGTGTGTCAATTGCAAATGTTTTATAAGTATGAATATCTTGTAAGTTATAATTTTTTTATATTAGATTGATCTTCTGGGTTTAGCTGTCTCGTAGTGATTTTTCTCTTTGAGGTGCTCAAAGAGTTTACACTTCGTCAACAAATTACTTGTATTGATTGCTTTATTGCTTTCCTTATATTTGGTGAATGTTTATGTGATTGCCTAATTTTTTAAATTCTGAATTGTTTTGCATATACCTATTCAACCTCCATTCTAGGTGTTTTTGGAGTCTTGGTAATATCTTTCAAGCAGAAACAATGCGGAGGCTTGTCGGAGTTTGCAGACGGGGAACCCTCCAATAATTAAGTTAGCAAAAAAGTTGGGTGTAACGCTCTAAGAAAGAGAGCTAGAGTTGCGTATGAGCTAGTCGAGCCATCCAAGTTTCCTCCCTATCTAGCTGGATCTCATTATTGTGCTCAACCTTGCTTCCTTACGTTGGTCTTCGTAGTCTGGTCAGAACTTGTGGTTTGGATTTTATTACTCTAGCTTAACTCAAAACACAAGGGTCGGCCAAGGGTATATTCGGTATATCACTTATTAGATGATCACCCTATGTCGGCAATCGAATGAAATAGTCGGTAATTTTGCATAATCCGAAGAGTGAGCTACTCTCGTGCTTGGTTATATAGATCTAATAATATAATAAGATCTTCTATATTCTTTTTATTTGTAATTTGTGACATGATTTCGTTAAATCACGCAAGAAGGGCATAATGATAATTTAGACACCGGCTGTTGAGTTGTACGACAGCCAACAGTCTGAGTGTCGGATACGGTTGGTATATTCTCTCCCGTACCCATTTAAAAGTCCCTCACGTCCAATTGGCTGTGGACATAGCCCACTCTCAGAATCTTCAACGTTTCAGAGCAACAAACCAGAGAGCGACATAACCCACAGAGAGAGAGAGAGAGAGAGAGAGAGAGAGAGAGAGAGAGAGAGAGAGAGAGAGAGAGAGAGGAGGGAGAGCTCTAATGGTTTGGAGGCTCGGGTATGGCGTGAAGGGCCGGGTTCAGAGGGGAACTTGGCCTCTCTGAATTCCCTGTTTTTCCTTCTTTCGCCAACAGTGAATAGTTTTCTTGGCTGAGAAATCAAGTGTGCGAGAAAGTGCTAGAAACTGAAGAAAAATCATTGGAGCCACTTTTTTTCAGTCAGTAATGTTCTGGGTCGAGTTCCTTTGATCAGCTTTTTGGAGACTTTATGCGGGTTTCTGGGTATTGATGACAGAATTTTAGAGTTGCTTATCAGAGGTGGCGAATGGTACAGTACTTCACTCTGCAACTTCTCTCATTCAATCCGTCTTTTTTCAAATGTGATTTTTGTTTGTTTGTGGGGTTGATGAATTGACGTTATCTTTTCTATTATCAGTAACCTCGTAGGACTTTTTTTCACAATTCAGCAACAAGCTCTGGGGTAACATGATGTTTAAATTTATAGAAATTGTAGGAAATATTTTTAATTTCAATATATCTTGAATCTTCGTGGGACTTGAATGCTTGAGGGGCATAACTTTGGAGTGTGGTTATTTCATTTGTTATGAACTCTTGGTGTAAGATGTACTGTTTTATTTCTTGTAAACAGTGGGAAATTAAAAGTTTTTCTCTTTGATGGGATTTGAGTTTCTTGAGGGGCACAGGTTTGGTGTATAGTTTATCATGATTGCTTTCTCTAAGTCGATTAAGAGATGTTCTCTGGAATTTAATTTTCTTTCTAAAAGAAATTTTATGTTGGTGAAATTCCACCCTTATTGATGCATGAATTCGAATTGATTAGGTTAGATATGTTGTTTCAATTTTATTCCTACACTTGGTTAAAGTACAGTGTGTTGCGCCTTCCCTTAAAGTCTAAAACCTAAACCTTTATATGTTGTTAAACCTTCATTTTTAAGCAATGCATACTGAAGAAGGAAATCAAACCCTCTATATTCTCAGAGAGAGAGAGAGAGAGAAATGAAACCCCTCTGCAACAAATCCTCTATATCAAATGCAACACCAAAAGTGAAGCACCAAATTTGAATTTTGTTATACTGTAAGATACTGCTCTCTCTGACTCTCTCTTCTTTTTAAAGTTCTATGTATTGAAATAAAATTTAGCGCATTTTGATATCCATTGTTCTTAAAAGTGAACAATCAAGTTAATTAACTTTTGAAAAAGAGAACGTCTTAGAGCTTCATATTTTTAAGAAGGCCCTGGTTTTATTCGGTTATTTATATGGAGGCAATATTATGGTGATGGTCTATAAATTCCTTTCTATACAGCCATGTATACAATATATATTGCTTATTAAAGACTAAATGCACATTAAATGTTAAAAATACTTAACCTGTTATATTTTCAAATCCACCTCTTCTGCTTTCTTCTTCATTTACTTGTGTGTCCCTCTTTTCTGTATCTTTCTCTTATTTTATTGGAGCTGGATTATCAGATTATCAGATTTTTCTGTAGACAACCGATGCTGGAGTATCAGATTTTACTGCTTCTATTTTCTATTAATCTGAAAAAGTGTTAAGTACTTATTAACAGGTGGTGTTGATGCAGGTTCTGTGGAGATGTTAAACTGGTTAGAGAAGTTCTCTTGCCTTTTGGCAGTGAAAAGTGGTTATGTTGATAGTCCTCTCTGAGCCATCATCCAATTAGTTGCCAATTTGCCATAGATCCAATGTTGCTGCAGGTTCAATTGTGATGTATGCTGCTTAGAGAAGCTTTCTTCAGTTTTGGCCATATTATTGAGATAGCTCTCCAGAGACACTCAATACGTGGCTGAGTTGCTGTCTAAGATTGGTTGTTCTGATTGGATGGCTTGAACTGATCTAATTTCGACCATGGATTCAGCTGGTAATCAAACTCTTTACATGAGGCAGATCTCCTTTGGCAGCAGTTACACGTGACAGAAACTTTGGCTTGATTGTGGGGCAAATCTCCTTTGGCAAAATTTTATTCAAGTTTTCTTTGGTTGGGTTACTTCCCTTGGCTGTGAGTATTTGAGGAGAGCCTTTTGGCTGGACAGTTATCATTTGTCATCAATCTACCTGGAACTCCGCCCTTGTATAGGAAAGTCTCCTGCAATTATTTTTCTTATCCCCGAGGATCTTTACTACTATCTGTGTGGTGGAGCTTATCACACAGTTGCAGCTTGTTGGCTCTTCTGCATTGAGGAAGTCTCCTTCAGAAGTTTCTTTTAGTGGGAACTTCAGTCCATTCATTGGGCAAATCTCCTTTGGCATTTGGGGTCGTAACTCGACTCCTGTTATCCTCCCTTATAGGGCAAATCTCCTTTGGCATCTGTCTCCAATTTTAGCATTGGAGACATCGACACATTATCAGATATTTGCATAGATTGGAATACTTTTTATTATACAATCTCTTATCATCCTTTTGGAAGCAACAACATCCGAGGAAGTACGTATTAAGAACATAAGCTCAAATTAGGAGTGACACGGGTGTTTGATTCTCCAGTTCATTGAAAAAGGTGAAAACTTGATAGTACCTCTCTCTATCCCTTCTCTTAATTTTCTTCATGGAAATAATTGTTATAATAGTACTAGTAGTACTATCTAAAAGAAAATCATAAGTAGTTCAAAGTTACTTTAATTTTGTTATATCCCTTATTCATACTAAATTGGTAAAGCATAATCAGTCAAATATATCTCTTTATTCTCAGGTATTTGTGCTTCCTTTGAAGATATAGAATTCCTAAAAGAATCTTTTTTTATTTTTTTCTTTTTATTTTTTGACATTCAGTGAACATTGGCTGAGGAATTAGAGCAAACAGCTCACTAGAACACATAATTCTGATAACATATCTTTTTTCAGCAGAGGTGAAACATCCTGCCTAATGAACTAATGGCTCGAATCTTCTCTGTTGTTTCCTTTATTGTATTTTTCTTTTTATTCCTGTAGCTATATGTTTTTGCTGTTAGACTGAGTTGTACTATTCTCTTTTAATAGGCATCTGAAGGATGGACACATTCCTTAGTGACTCTGATTGGGAGAGTTCTAGTGAGAGCAGTAGCAGTGAGGATCGGGAGGAAACTGAATACTTGTACGTTGGGCAGGCTAGGAGCATTTTGTCAAGTCTCGAGGAGAGCATTGGAAAAATTGATGATTTTCTCTCATTTGAGAGGGGATTTGTACTTGGGGATTTGGTGTGCTCCAAAACAGACCCATCCGGACAGATGGGTAGGGTGGTTGGCATTGATATGTTGGTAGATTTAGAAAGTGCTCAGGGAAAAATAATGAAAAATGTAAATTCCAAGAAACTTTTAAAGATCTGCTCCATCTCAGTTGGAGATTATGTGGTTTGTGGTCCTTGGCTTGGAATGGTGGACAAAGTAGTTGACAAAGTCACTGTTGTCTTTGATGATGGTGCAAAGTGTGAAGTCACTGCAATGGAGCAAGAGAATCTATTGCCAATTTCTCCCAATATACTGGAAGACTCACAGTACCCATATTATCCAGGACAGAGAGTGCAGGTTAGGCGCTCAGATGTTTCTAAATCAGCTAGACGATTATGCGGAAATTGGAGGCAAAATCAAGATGAAGGAACTGTTTGTGCTGTGGAAGCCGGTTTGGTGTACGTGGATTGGTTTGCATCTGTTCCTGTGGGTTGTGACTTGAGTCTGCCTATACCACCACGTTTACAGGATTCAAGAAACTTGACTTTGTTATCATGTTTTTCATATGCAAATTGGCAGCTTGGTGACTGGTGTATACTTCCAAGTGGTGACAGTAAGAGTGTGATGGAGCAGACTTTTCTTAATGCATCTACTGGAAAGCTCATTGAAGAGCACAAGAGCTCGACAAGAGGATTTAAGAGAAGCCATAGTTCAAATTTAGAGGAAATCTTTGTTATTATGAAGACAAGGACTAAAGTTGATGTCATGTGGCAGGATGGTGGTTGCTCTTTTGGACTCGATTCACAAAATTTACTCCCTGTGAGTGTTGTAAACATTTATGAATTCTTTCCTGAACAGTTTGTGTTGGAAAAAGGAACTTGTGATGATCCACTCATGTCTAGCAGCCAGAGATGGGGTGTTGTGCGGTCTGTGGATGCAAAGGAACGTACTGTAAAGGTACAGTGGACAACTCTGGCTATGTCTGAAGCCAATAATTTGGATGGAGGCGGGATGGAGGAAACTTTGAGTGCATATGAATTGGTCGAGCACCCTGAGTTTTCATATTGCTTGGGTGATGTTGTGTTTAGGTTAGTTCAGAACCAGTTTGGTGATCCAGCTAAAAAAGATCATGTAAAGTCAGAAACTGGCATGGGTGACGAGGCTGCTGTGAATGGTGAGTACTGCACCAAGGGTCAGAATCAGTATCCCAATAACTCTTATCTCTCATGTATTGGCAATGTTACTGGCTTCGAAGATGGTGCTGTGGAGGTGAGATGGGCTACTGGTTTTGCAACCAAGGTATGTAGTTGTCCTAATTGTTTGTCTCTGTATGTATGCACTCAATGATTTCTAGTTGACGCTATAAACTTCTGTTATTAATTTAAAATTTTCACAATTAGTTCGCAGGAAACTTTTATATTCATGCAGAAAGGTTCTGACGGTTATGTTAGGCATATATAATATGTTCAAACTAAGATTGCACTGTAGGATGCAATCAATAAGTATACCAATCTTATCTACTGATCAACCCAATAGCAAAGAGGCACATGACGGTGAGCTGAAGTGCAAGGCCCGATTGTCCTTAAAATCACTCAACTAGTATTGGAATTCAGAAGAAATTGTATCATAATATAGAGGATTTTTTAATCAAGTCTCATGAAATTCATGTACACCACCAGGTCATTGATAACCTATTAGAGAGTTCTAGTGGAGACTTAAAAATAGGACAGTCTTGGTTAATATGCCGCACTCTGCACTTATTACTTTAATTTTAGAATTTATATAATTGGGTTTATGGTGGGTCATGGAGACTTTATTGAACTAAAGTCAGGTTTGCTGGTCCGTGATAGGGCGTCTTTCATTGAACTGGTGTTTTTGTGTGTTGTTGATAAATAAGTCCTAGTGCGCATATAATTTAGCTATGTTGACAGAATTATTGGGTTACACTATTTCCGCACCTATTCAGTGGGGTGGAAGAAACCAAAATTGAAAATATCATTTTCCAAATTAGTATGGTTAGCTGGTAATTTGCCCCATTCTGCTTCCACTTTCTGGACAGTTTATCACTCATGTGTATGTTTGTGTGTTCGAAAGTGTAATTTTCTTAGGGATGAAGTCTTCCTCGACGCTGGTGAGGTTGAGTTGTGACTGCGGTTAATCCATGATGAGTTTGGTTTAGGGTTAATCTGTTCCTTTCCCAGAAGAAAATATGAGATTGATGCCTCAAACCTGTTATGATCCTAGTATAGCTTTTTGGAAACAAAAATAAAAAATAAAAAAGGTTCGTAGTATTGGTGATAAATACTTTTGGAAGAGTTGGTGGTAATTTACACAGAACAGCCTTTGACTTGAAAACAATGCGACCATGCCTGATATATCTGCTGCATTCTCTGAAATATGGATGACCTGTATGTTTTTGCAATGATATTCCACAGGCTTTTTCTGATTATATGTTCCTGATCTGTTTAACTTGACAAATTTGACATCCTATAATGTTTCTCCAAGTTCAATATTTTGTATGAACTGTGCAAGGGGAAAGAGGAAAAGGTTCATTAGTTTATTGTAGGGTTTAACTTTCAATGAAACACCATGGTGCTGCAATAGATGTAATAGTTGCAGATAACCAACTAGGTGACATTGCAATGTTATGCGACCAACTTTAGCCCATTATCATACTAATTTGGAAGATTGTCTATTCTTGTTGCCTTCATCACAGGGCAGTCATTAGAGTTTCAGTGTCATTCCGCCTTTCAATAAAGATGCAGTTGTTAGTTAGATGATAAATGTGGTAGTGCAGACACCCATACTTAGCAACAGTGTTAGTATGTGCAACCAACTACGGCAATTTATGGCTCGTTTGTGAATTACTATCTCTTCTTGTTTCATGTATAACTGGGTAGTATCCAGTAGGGTTCAGCACGTTCTTCAAATTCCTTGTTGGGAATGGTTACAGGTTGCACCTTATGAGATATTTCGGGTTGATAAATCTGAAGGTTCAACTGCAACCCATGTGCTCTTTGAAGAAGATGCTGAGGAAACGAATCAAGAGATGATTGAACATGACAAACAATCTTACAATCAAAAAGGAAAGGTAAAGGCATCTCTCTCACTCTCTCTGTCTTTTTCTCTCTGACAAACTTATGAAATAGTGTTAAAATATTTATGGTGACAGTTCCAAGTCCCTGGAATTAATTGGTGGCAACAATATTTCAGAAGTACAAAATCAATATGTTTTTCAATGTGGAAAAATATGGGAGAGTCAGTGGCATATTAAAATTAAGTAAGAACTCTAGACTAAGTTGGGATTGAGTGTGTCTTAAGAAATCAGCAACATTTTGTCCGAAAATAAAAAAAAATAATAATAATACTTGTCTTTCTGCTCTTAAAAATTTTGCTGAGCAGGGGATTGTTTATTTTCCATATTTGATGTAGATTGAAAACTTTTCAAATAATATTAATATCGAGGGAAAATATTCTTCATGAAGAGGTTCAATATGATTTAGGACTTTTTATCCAATTAGTGTGTGTATGTTCATTTATGATCTGTTTGATTGTTGCTACGTTGTAAGAAAAACGAACATACAAATAGAACTTTAAATTATACAGCTACTTGAACTCTGCCATCTTGTAAGTGTCAAAATGTCTCCTCTCTATGTACATGCATGTGTTATCATTGGAATGGGCAGTTTGGCCCTTGGGCTACATAACTAGGGAAGTTCTCCTCCTTATAATACATTTGGTCAAGGGAGAATTGGATCCCTGGATCTAGTAGATTACCAAGAGACTGAAGCAGCCAGGTTGGCTGGCACCTTCGTATGACTTTCAAATTTTGTATCTATCGGGTGCCTTCTCCAAATGAAAGTGCTTAAAACAATTATTGAATTTGGGTAAATTCCTGCTGAGTAGGACTTATCCACTGATTCTGGAAATTAATAAAGAAACATTGTATCATCTGTGTTTGTCTCACTGTGAACCGAATTTTGCTTTTCATGTTTAGGATTTGTTTGATTCTGACTGTGCTGGTGAAAATTGCAAAAAGCATTCATGGGAGTCTAGTTCCTTTTTTCTTCCTCAAGCCGCCTTTGGATTTTTAATGAGCATTGCGACAAACCTATTTGGATCTGTTGGTTCAACTTCACTTACATGCCCAGTTGTATCTAGCCTTATTTCTGAAGATGGAGATGAACCTGGGATTCTCCCTGAGAATGAAGTATTGGAAACTTGTGATCTGTTACAAACGTTTAGAAAGACAAGTTTAGATCATGAAGTGAAAGAGACCCTAGATAATGAAGCTCTTCGATTTTCAGCAACCACCGAGAACTCTCATCAGTTTATGCAGTTTGATATGGTTGGTGATTGCTCAGACCATCACTTTCTTAGTGCTGGTAAAGGATTGGCATTGTCTCAGGCAAGAAACGTGACTTATCCTTCAAAATGTAATAGGTAATATTTTCAAACCGTCAAAATAATCGTCTTTTTTTTTTTTTTTTTAATTGCCTTATAGGTGAAAAGAAGTTGGCTAAAGAAGGTTCAGCAAGAATGGAGCATTCTAGAGAAAAATCTTCCTGGTTAGCACTTCATCTTTTTACTTTCAATTTTCTTTTTACCTTGGAACCTATTACAGTCATATCTTTGAGTTGATAAAAGTTGCTGAAAATTGGAAGGGCAATTATTTTGCACTTTTCAAAACCGTGTTCACTATGCTATTGCTTATAAGACCTTTTGTTACCTCACAGAAACAATCTATGTCCGTGTCTTTGACGAAAGGATGGATCTACTGCGGGCAGTTATTGTTGGTGCACCTGGAACTCCATATCATGATGGGCTTTTCTTCTTTGATATTTTCCTTCCTCTGGAGTACCCAAATGAACCACCTGTAAGTTTTCTCATAGTTTTCCAGTGCTCATTATTATTTCTGTGCTTGATATAATACTTCGATAGTACCAAAAGAAAATGTCCATTTCAATTCCTATATTCTTCTATGCAAATAGAAATGCTGTGTATTTAACGAGGGCTTACCCTTTATAAAATTGAGGGTCTGGCCAAGTTTATAATCTATGCATAAATCTATTCTGTACACACACATGCACATCACTCATAAAAAGGACTGGAACGTTATTTCTGAATGGAATCTTATGTGACACGAAATTCTACGCAGATGGTGCACTACAATTCAGGTGGTCTCCGTGTCAACCCTAACTTGTATGAATCTGGAAAGGTCTGTCTCAGTCTTCTCAATACATGGACGGGTACAGGCTCTGAAGTATGGAATCCAGCGAGCTCAACTATCCTTCAGGTTCTCCTCTCCCTCCAGGCCCTTGTGCTTAATGAAAAGCCTTATTTCAATGAGGCTGGATATGATAAGCAGATTGGAAGAGCTGAGGGAGAGAAAAACTCAGTAAGCTACAACGAAAATGCATTCCTTGTGACCTGCAAGTCCATGCTATACCTACTTCGGAAGCCACCTAAGGTATAATAGTTAGCTCTCTCTCATTCTGCTCTACCATTTTAGTCACGATATTTTTTTTTTTTTGGTAAGTATTTTTTGTTACGATATCGTAACAAAAATGTCGTATCTTTTTCGTCACAATATTTACCTCTGGAGTTTGGGCCATACTGAATGAAAAGATAGTAGCCATAGTGTTGAGTGGTATATTTTTTCTAGAATAATTATATGAGTTTCAGGGGTGCTTGGATATCCCATAAGATAAAAATTATACCTGATTAGACTTTTAACCTGTGGCCTTTACATTACTATCCATATCAATATCACTGTCACTGCTGTGATTTCAACAGATGAAGTGTTGCATGATTTTCAACAGTTATTGCTTGCAATGACTTCAGTTGCATACATTCCATTTCCGATAATGAATCCATTTAGAGGATTCGCTGGGATGTCCATAATGTAGATGCCCCCATTAAGTTCTTCTCTAAAACATATTAGACATATTATCTTAGAAATTGTATCAAAGAGTGAGATTGGCGACTTATATGACCAAACCCCTGTTTTTTCCAAAGAGAGTGATTTATTTAGAACCTTTGAATTTTGTCTTTGGCAGAATTAAACATTTTAATTTAATGGGGATTAACTTTTGCTTGTGCAGCACTTTGAGGCACTAGTGGAGGAGCACTTCAGGCAACGCTCCCAATATATTCTAATGGCTTGTAAGGCATATATGGAAGGAGCCTCAGTGGGGTGTGCTTTTGAATGCGGAAAAACCGACGACGGCAAAAATTCAAGGGGAAATTCTACCGGATTCAAAATCATGCTTGCTAAGCTCTTGCCAAAGCTTGTCGAGGCGTTTGCAGACAAGGGCATGGATTGCAGCCAGTTTATTGAGCCTGAAAAATGAATTTGCTACAAACTCCAGGTGCTATAGAATTGCCTTACCAAGACATCTCTATCATGTTTATAAATCTGTATAATATCAACATGTGCTTGGCAAAAGCCTTGTCATGTTTTCCTAGTTATGGTTGTTGTGTGTGCAGTAGAAACTGTCTTAATATTTCTGTCAAAAAAAAAAGAGAAGAAACTGTCTTAATAAGGCTTTGTGTTGTATCTGTACTATATTATGGTTTGCAGACTCTTTGAAAGTTTGAAACTACGAAATAAGAAGCCATGGTTGGATTGGTTTGTTTGATAATGATTTTCCATTTATTGATAAGGATGTTATACCTCCCACCTGTCCCTCCCGGAACTTCACTAGATTTCCTGCCTAATTCTTTTTTGGACAAACAAAACAAAATGCTAAATACATTTAGTAACCGGTAAAGTTTTCCTTCAAACTGGGTTGAATGAATTTTCTTCAATCGCAGTAGAATAGTAGTCTGTTCGTGTGTCGAGTTCGGATCGTGTCAATACATGAGTATAAGACTATATGTATCAGCTCAAACCCGACCATTTAATTAAATGAGTCAGCTCCCTCAACCCAAACACCACTTATTTGAATAGGCCGGTTACACAACTCAACTCGTATAACCCGTTTAATTAACAAAATTTTCAATTATTGAGCATAAAAATGTCATTTTATACAAAGATGTTAGTACAATAATTCTCAATTATTGAACATGAAAATTAATTACACTACCGAAGTTATATCTTTACAACTAGGAATAAGCGTAAGGGTAATTTGTTGTTTTATAGACTTTTGGGTTATTATTTTTTAATGGTAAAGATAATAAGAATAAAATATCAATTTATACAGGTCATTCATGGGTTAAGCGGGTTGACTCGAAACTGACCCGTTTATTAATCATGTCTAATTGGATCGACCTGGTTGGACCCGAATTCTATTTTACTAAGTCCTAACCTGCTAATTTTGTATCGGTTTTGTGAGCCATGTAAAAAATTGTTAACCTTACAACCCAATCTATTAAATTGGCATCTATTAAGACATGTAATTCTCAAATATATTTTTAATAAGATTAACTCAGTATGTAAGAATCACGTGCATTAAAGACATATATCAATTTAATAGATTATTTTTCAAAAACAAAATAATAATAATAAACTACATTTGAGAAATTTTTTCCAAGCCAATTTAAAAAGGAAAACTTCGTCCTTTGATGACAGCTGACAAAATTGTTGTCATTGTTTATTGGTTGATTACTATTACTCCCAAGTTGCAACAAATTAGCTTGAGTCTTTGCATGGACCCTAACATGTTACAAAGGGGTTTTGCATCAAAGCTACTAATAGCCGTCATCACCATAGTCGTTATCTCATAGTTTATTATTAGGGAAACTAAATTTAGCCCTTTCAATTTACTATCTCATTTGCAGTATCCCCCTAATCTCTCAATTTAACTAGAGTATACTTTATTGATTTATTATTGAAGTTGCAATGTCTCCATTTACCTTGCGTAAAAGTTGTGTAAATTTATTGTGTAAATATCATTTCTCTTTATCCAATTATTCACATTCAGCTTTGATGGTGACCGATAATGGAGATGAAAAATTGTCATATTTATTCATGCTATTGGGCCCTAATAAAAAGATTCGGATCTCTTCCAATTTGCTCTCTAATTTGGACATTATATATGAGAAAGCTCAATCGGAGCTCACCTAGCAAAACAAGTAAATAAGAAGCTTGAGATCTATGTGGATAGATAAGCTTCATATAAGCTCGTAATTCGAACGACAAAATTGTTTATTCGTAGGGGAGTGATTCTTGCACTCACAGTGTACAACAGGTGCACAATAGCAAGACACAATGGAGTGGGGCCTACACATTGGGCCCCACTCCATTGTGTCTTGCTGTTGTGCACTTATTGTGCATTGTGAATATTTTTATGATTTTCCTTATTCGTAATGAAAACCTTAACTAATTTCTGCCTCGAAACAAAAACATTTTTTTTAAAGATGTGTTTGATGTTATTATATTATTTGTCTCCAACAGATCTTACATCTTTCCAACTCAAAGAGACCTATAAATTTAAAACGCATTTCAACTTCACCACAACACACACCAAAAAGGACTCCCATTCTTCTTATTCTTCACCACAACACACACCAAAAGGACTCCTGATGCGCACTTTCTGATTGGATGTATGAAAAATAGGGATGAATGTAGAAATGGAATGGAAAGATGATAGTGAACTCCAATTAATGGCTAGAGACAGACCCCAAGTGAATCCAATTAAAGCTGGAATCAAACCACAAGACAAAAGTCTATATCAATTCTTTTCTTCCCCTCTCATTAACGACCAAATGGTCTTTAAATAGAAATACAAATAGATAATACCTAAAGTGATAATGCTTAAAGTTCAAATATTCAAATTCAAATAAGCTCTAATCCTAATATTAAATAATCTAATCCTAATAAGTTGAAATTTCATTCCAACTCAACTATTAAATCTATCTAACCCTTTATCCCTATCAATCCTACACCCTTAAAAGGACCTTGTCCTCAAGGTCTAACAAAATGAAATTAACCTAGTACACGATTGAAAAATTAAAAAAAAAAAAAAAAAATTACACAATTAAAAATAAAATCTACACATCTATGAGAATCCCACCATCTTCTACTAACACGTCAACCTTTTTTTTTTTTTTTTTTTTTGACTTCTCCCTTTTTTTCTCTAACGCATCTAGACCACTAGTACCAGAAAAAGAGCAAAATTTTCCAGCTTTGCTTTTCTTCCAGGTGCTTTTCATGAGTGGTGTTTGGCTGTTCGGTGGTTGTGCAGCTAGATCTGTACGCTCCTCATCCGCTTCCTCGGTGGTCTTTCACATGGTGGTTTCCCGTCCGTCTCCAGCTTCTTGAAAGAAAAAACTCTAATAGAAATCTGTTTAGTTTGCGGAAGGACGATTTTGTGTGGGTTTTGGGGGTTGGGTTCCGCGTCGATGTCGCGGGCATGAATAGTTGTGTTGACTGCGGACTGGTTGTGGGTTTTCAACAGTTGGACTGGTTGTGGGTTATCGGTGGACTGGGTCACGGGTTGGATGAGTGGGGTTGACTTAGGCGATGAAATCTGCACCGTGTTTTGTAGTAAAGATTCTTCAGTGCTGGAAAAACCCTCCTTGAGAGAACTTGCAATATTCTCCAAAGACTTTTCAGATTATCAAACCCCTTTTTAGTCTCTTCAGGAAGCTTTTGAAAGGCAAGTTCAAGCTTCCCAATTCAATCCTTGTTGGTCGACATGCTCTGATACCAATTAATGCGAGATTTCTGATGGAATGTTTGAAAAATAGGGATGAATGCAGAAATGGAATGGAAAGATGATAGTGAACTCCAATTAATGGCTGGAGACAGACCACAAGTGAATCCAATTAAGACTGGAATCAAACCACAAGACAAAAGTCTATATCAATTCTTTTCTTCCCCTTTCATTAACGACCAAATGGTCTTTAAATAGAAATACAAATAGATAATACCTAAAGTGATAATGCTTAAAGTTCAAATATTCAAATTCAAATAAGCTATAATCCTAATATTAAATAATCTAATATTAATCTAATCCTAATAAGTTGGAATAAGTTGGAATTCCATTCCAACTTAACTATTAAATCTATATGACCCTTTATCCCTATCACTCCCATTCTTCTTCTTCTTCTTCTTCTTCTTCAGCTCCATTGCTGAAATCCCAAATGAACCCTTCAAAACCCAACAAATTCCCACTCAGTCCCTTCCTCTGTTTCCTATTCGTATTCATCGCCAACACACCCACCACCACCTCCGACTTTCTGGTCCGAGACCGAAACACAAACCCCGAAGCCTCTTACACCCAGCACTGCAACGATGTCGTTCCCGAGTCCCCCTTTGCCCCCAACACCTCCTTCTTATCCTCGTTCATTGACACCTCCAAGTTCCTCCGGCTCGGCACAGGTTTCTTCTCCGGCGGAGACCCGATTTTCAACGGAACCGCCGTCGATACCCTGAAAACTCTCTCATTCATACCGTACCGTTCCCAGAAGACCGTCTCCGATGGCGTGTACAAGGTCCAAGCCTCCATGAGCCTCCGAAACGGGTTTGCGTTATCGCTTTTCGGCAGCCCGAAACACCGGCGGTTGCGCCAGATTCGGTTTCGGGGACCGAGACGGTCCTCTTGGCAGGCCGTAGCGCCGTTTTCGCTTACTGGGTATTGGTCAGAATCCTCTGGGAAGCTCTGTATGGTTGGATCGGGCTCCAGCTACATTGATCCGGGTAATGTTAAGCGTTTTGATGTTGTTCTTAAGCTTAATTATCGGATTAATTCAAGTATTTATGGTAGTTTGATTAGTGGGACTTTAGAAAGTATGCATGATGATAAGGATAATTCGAACTATTTTGAGCCAATTTCAATATTGGGTTTGAATAAGGATCCTAATTATGAATACACGTTGGTTGAGAAAGCAAATGGGAGTGATTGTTTGAGTGGAAAAGGTGGGGGAGATAGTTTGTCTCTAAGCAAGTGGTTTCTCAGTGGTGGTTGTGCTGTGCTCGGTGGACGAACCGGCAGATATGAATTGGTGTATGGGAGTGATTGTGGTAGTGTCAATTGCAACCCCTTTGGTGGGAGTGTTAGGTCTCTGCCAAATTCGATGTATTATCAAGGAAATCAGTGTAACCAAAGAGGAAAGGTGCAGATGTTATTGGGTTTTCCAAACTCTAGTTATAGAGGTAGTGAGTTTCCTTTTGACCCTAATGTGACATTGATTGCTGAGGGTGAGTGGGATGAGAAGGAGAATCGGCTTTGTGGTGTTGCGTGCCGGATTTTGAATGTTACAGAGTCTTGGGCTAATGCTTTTGTTGGAGATTGCTCGATTAGGTTGACTTTGAGGTTTCCTGCACTTTTTACCTTAAGAAATCGGAGTGCAGTTGTTGGGGAAATTTGGAGCAAGAAAGATGTGAATGATTCTGGTTACTTTGGCAAAATTGGGTTCCAAAGTTATTTGGCAAGATCAATTGACATCCAAAGTCTTAAATATGAGTATACCGAGATTGACACAGTAAGAAAGTCGTGTGCGAAAGGGAAGATTGTTAAAGGCAAGGGAAAGACATATCCTGATGGGAATTCATTGGACATGAGATTTGATATGTCGCTGACAGACAGCAAAGGAAAAGTAGCAAAAGGTTTTTCATCCCCACTATTTGTTGGCGATCAGCTTTACGCACGGTGGGACTACCCACTTGTGCTGCGAGTGCCAAGGCTAGCAGAGCCTGTTAAATCTCAGCTGAATAACAGCCATAGCAGCATGGTTAATATCAGCTACAGGATGAGCTTCACAACTCCACAGAATTTCAACTCCGGTGACAATACTTCATCCAAAGTAGTCTATATTTCTGCTGAAGGAATATATTATAGAGATACAGGTCTATTGTGCATGATGGGATGTTGGCATCTTGGATCAAATAATCATAACTTGATTAGTAACGATTCGTTGGACTGTGCAATAATGATTAGTGTCCAATTCCCTCCGTTGCATGCTGAGCATGGTGAAATTGTCAAGGGAACTATTGAAAGCACACGAACAAAGTCAGATCCTCTTTACTTTGAACGTCTTCAGTTGACTTCTAATTCAATAACCAATTCTCAAGCTAAAGCATCCATTTGGAGAATGGACTTGGAGATTACCATGGTTCTGATTTCTAATACACTAGCATGTATCTTCGTAGGCTTGCAGCTCTTTCACATGAAAAAGCAACCGCATGTGCATCCTTTCATCTCCATTGTGATGCTCATTGTTCTTACGCTGGGGCACATGATTCCTCTGCTGTTGAACTTTGAAGCCTTGTTCGTGGCTAACAGTAACCAGACGAATGTTTTTCTTGGGAGTGGTGGATGGCTTGAAGTGAATGAAGTAATAGTAAGGGTGGTAACAATGATAGCTTTCCTTTTGCAGTTACGTCTTCTCCAACTGACTTGGTCTGGGAGACAAGGTAATGAAAGGCAGAAGGAGTTGTGGGTTTCTGAAAGAAAGGTTCTCTATGTGACTTTACCAATGTATATAGCCGGTGGGTTGATTGCTTGGTTTGTGCACCAATGGAAGAATTCTTACCAGAGACCTTTGGGGCCATTTCTACAACCCCATCGCAACCGTTACCCGCTTCGTGCTCTCCAGCGGCATTCTTTTTGGGAGGACATAAAAGCTTATGCTGGTTTGCTCCTGGATGGTTTTCTACTTCCACAAATATCATTCAACTTGTTCTTCAATTCAGGAGAAAAGGCTCTTGCCTCTTCCTTTTACATTGGGACCACCAGTATTCGTCTGCTGCCTCATGCTTATGATCTTTACAGGGCTCACAGTTCTACATGGTACCTTGATTTATCATACATTTATGCCAACCATAGAATGGATTTTTATTCCACCGCCTGGGACATCATCATCCCTTGTGGTGGTCTGCTATTTGCTGTGCTAATTTACTTGCAGCAGCGATTTGGAGGCCGTTACATTCTTCCCAAGAGATTTAGAGAGAGTTCTGCATATGAGAAAGTTCCTGTTATTAGCAATGACGATTTGTGAGGAAAACTCGTTCAATATGGTTTTACAACATTTACTACTGGATACACAATTTATTGCACAGAATTGACTCTCATTGTTTTAATGGAAGCACCCCCAAGTTCAAATTTCCGATGTTTATTAACCAATTTGTCACTCAGATTTCGTTGTTTTATTATAACTACGCTTGGCAAATAGTAATTCATTTTCTTATTTTTGAATATCAGGAATAATATATTTTCTATATTTTAGTCAGCCACGGAATTTCATTATAAAATTGACTGCTGAAGTTGAAAAGAAAAAGATGCAAGAACCATGACCGTAAATAGAAAAGAAAAATTGAAACCTAAACAATGTGACGGGAAAAAGAAGGCCTAAGAAAGATGGGCCCAGGATTTTTATGTTTCGTTAAGGCCCATGAGTGACCAACTTTCATCCTGTTGTACTGAAATAAGATCCTCTCAATTTCAAATGCAATGAATACTATTCATTTTATGGTCAGGATTTAAAGCTAATACATCTAATGATGTGCATGATTTTACATTACTTAAAATTTTAAGACGTGCCAACATTGACTTCATATACACCGTTAAATACACCAATTTCAAATCTTGACCTTTCATTTAAAATGAATAATATCCATTTAATGAAATGGAAAGAATCCTTTTACTTCAAGAATATCTCATATCCAAAAAAATTCTAGAGAGAGAGAGTGGTTGTGCCGGGGGAGGGAGGCTTCACGCCACCCTCCTCCCGGTGATGGTTTCCTCCTAGCCCTTCTAAGGCTAGAGTGGTTTTTTTGTCCCTCCCTAGTGTGAACCAATGGAGGTTAGGCGTCTCCCAGTCACTAGAGCTGTGGAGTTTTGTTTCCCTCTGGACTTGATCCGGTGGTGACTGTTGTTCTCTTAGCCTTTTGAGCTATGGAGCTTGTTTTTTATTTCCTTTCCTGTTGCTTTTTTTTTTTTTTTTTTGGCAGAAGCTACACAAGTTGTCGGTTGGTGAGGAGCGGTTGTTCTTGGTGTGTCCCCGGCAGAGGTTTATCTGGCCATGCTTTTTTTGTTTGACTTCTTTGGTGCTAGATTTGTGTTCTTCGACTGGGTTTCTCTCGACACACGCCCTTCTGTGGTGGTCGTCGGCTTCCTCCGGTTCGGCAGTATTAAGCCACAGCTGTGATGGGCCTTTTTGCTCGGCATGTGGCTAGCACGTGCCAGGGAGTTTTTCTCCCTAGACCCGCGCTTGAAGGTCATGACCTGTCTTTTCCAGTGTCAACTGGTGGAGATCGGTGGTTTTGGATGTCGTTCACTGTAGGGAGATTCCCGAAGACGGCGCTTGTCCTGCATGCACTGGCCCCGGTGACGGCTTTTCCCAACACCGGTTGCTTTTGTGGTTTTTGTTTTGTGTATTCCCTGTTGATTCTTCCGTCACAGTCTTTGTAATGCTCAAATGTTTACTAGACTATTTTTTTTTTTATAAGTGTGTTTACTAGACTATTTTTTGGTTTGTAACTAAATTAGCCCTCTTTTCTTTTTAGAGTGTGCATTAATGTCAAGGAAGGCTCAAACAATATCTTTGTAATGTTTGTGTGTTGTTTAAGTAGTTGTTTTTAAATCAGATCCTTCTAACTTAAGATATAGGTGGTCTTGAACCACTATTCTCTATAATTACCTTCCAGCTTTTCAGCAATATATGATAGCACATGTTGCCTGTTCAAAAAAAGAATATCTCATATCTTAAAACATTGCAGGTGTCACCATGTCATGTCGAAGGATCTGATTGATTTAGCGGTTTTAAAATATGCAATTTTATTTTATTTTTTTCAAAAAATAGCAATTTTAAAATGAAATTAATAAAAACACAGCCAAACGTTTGGTAAAATCGCCTTGACTAAAGCAATCAATCTATCAAGAACCAATGTTGGCATGATGAAAACAAGACATGAGGGATCCATAAAATTTGTGCCATAAGCAAATACTTCTAATAGACTAGCATGTAAGCTACACTGTACATGGACAGTATGTACAGAACCGAGCGGTGCCATCACAAAATTTGTAGCACTAATGGCATGTGAGCTTGCAATCAGATACAACAGGGATAGGAAGACGAGTTGATGATGGGAAAAAAAAAATCATAATATGCTTTCCCCAGTAAAATGAACATTGCCACAGCACCTGAGTCGGTGGAAATAAAGGCAAGCTGTCTACTTCAGTTTTCTACTCCTAAGTCCCACCTCAGACCTGAAACACAACAAAAACCAGTAAAAATTATAGAATTATGACATTAGTGGCCATCAATTACCAAATACAGAAAATCCAGAAGTAATGACGCCATTTTTTTTTTCTTTCAAATTTATCAAGAAAAGAAAGAAAAAGGAAGAACATAGAAGAAGCACACTCCACCTTCTGTTACTTAATACTTCATGCTTATTTCAAGAAGTGATCATTTCACACTTTCACAGTACAAAACTATGAAGCCGGAGAATGGCTGCAACAATTTAGAGAATCCAAGTAAAGAGAAAACGCAAACAGCAAGTAGGTCATTTGGATGTAAGCCTTTACCCAAACTTTTCGAAAGTGAGTTTAATTTCCCTCAGGGGAGCAAGGTTCTGATGGCAATCACAATCCTTCTACCAAAGCGAACGTAACAAGTTTGTCAAGGCCTCTTTAGTGACATCTGCTAAAATTGGAACAAATTACTTCCAACATTTGCCTAGGCTCCTGCAGTAATAAATACTTCTGTCATTCTTTTTCTCATTATATTGCAGGAGTTTATAGCTTTCCATCATTCCTATATAGAAGTGAAGAGTAAATTATAGAAGTAAGTGGAACTGGATTGAGTTGGCTTGGATAATGCCTGTCCAAATGTGGTTTTATTGTTTTAATAGCCTGCAACGGTGAAACCATAACAATTTTCTCCATTCAATCACAGACAGGTTTGCATTTGTAGGCAAAGGATGCAATGCATAATTTTTTTTTTTTTTTTATTTATTTATTTATTTTTTTTAATATAAGTAAATTTAGTCTTATTGAAAGCGTAAGGCACCCTAAGTACACTGGAAGTATACAAAAAGAAACCTAACTAGAAATAGAAAAACTGACAAGGAAATCGCCAAAACTAATCGACTGTAGGGACAAAAAAGCCACCACCCAAAGATATAGAATATAAAAAAACAAAGCTAAAATATCATTCATGGAACTCTCCAAATCCTTGAAACACCTAAGATTTCTTTCCTTCCAAACACACCAAAAAAATGCAGATTGGCACCATCTTCCAAATTGCATCACTTCTCGACCTTCTAGACTTCCACCAACAGGCAAACAAGTTGATAACTCTTCTAGGCATAACTCAAGACATACCAAATCGAGTAAAAAGGGTATTCCACAGAGCGGAAACCACATTGTAGTGAAGAAGAAAAAGGTGGTCCACTAATTCCCTATCTCTCTTGCACAAGCAACATCTGTCCACAATGATGATATGTCTCTTCCTGAGATTATCCACAGTAAGGATATTGCTTAGGGGCTGCCGACCACGCAAAAAAAGCTGCCCTCAAAGGAGCTTGAGTTTGTCACACACTCTTCCAATGGAAGCGTCTACCTTCAAAGTTGAAAGACTTGACTTTGAACAATCCTTTCTTGGAAGAGACTCACCAAAGCCTATCTGCACGATCTCTACTCACAATGATTGAGTGCAACACCTGGAAGAAGGAAGTAAAGACATCCACTTCCCAAACATGCGCCTCTCTAACAAAGCTCACGATCCACTGAGTAGAACCTGTGGCAGGTTCCTTCTGCTCGCTAAAATAGAGAAAGTCTCGTTCGTGAACTCTGGAGGGGCAAACACACTCATCTTACTCCGGGTCAAATTCTTTACTTACCACCAAGATAGAAACCTAGGACCAGCCTCCGCTCAGTCGGGGAGGACTGAGAGACAGTGGTTGGTTGACCCCTATTATTCATTGCCTATCTGATCAAGCGGCACGAATAGCCCCAGCCGTGACAAGCCTATTGAGAAGGTTGGAGGGCGGGGGAACGAAAGCTAGGTGAGGAGCAGTAAGCAAAGAAAGTTCACTGTCGACAGGTGGCCCCTAATCATGTTAAGAGAACCCCTTTTGGTTTGATATGATGACTTGAAAAAGAATAAATAGTTTGGACAAAACTATGGCCGTAAATTATCAACTAATTTTCTTCTTTCTCTTGAGCCAAAGCCAAAGAGAGTCAGTCCTGTCTCCAGAAAGGGAAGTAGTTTCATTCTCGTTTAAGTTGGTATTCGATTGCACGAACAATGTGGCCACTTTGGCATTCACTGTTTCAATTTGAATCAACTGCCCAAAAACTCCATATTATCCACAACTGATGCATCCTTTACACGAGCAATACTAAACAGATTAGGAAAAGCTTCATTCAGAACCGTATCCCCACACCATAGATCATGCCAAAATTGTCCTAACCCCATCCCCCACCTAAAATCTAGCAAAACTAGAGAAAGTCTCTCACCCTTTCCTGATGTTCTTCCACAACCCCACTCCAAAGGCACCTACAGGCTCAAGGGAGCACCATCCACCCCACAAACTGCCAAACTTGGAGTTCACCGTAACTCTCCACCAAGCATCTCTCTCAATCCCAAACCGCCATAACCATTTACCTAATAGAGCACAGTTGAACATCACCAAGTTCCTAATACCCAATTCCCCTTCTGAAATTGGGGTACAAACCTTTGACCAACTTACCAAATGATATTTGAACTCTTCACCAATCCCACCCGATAGAAAATCCCATTGTAACTTCTTAATGCGAGCAGCAACACTCCTCCGGATAGGGAACAAAGACTAATAATACGTAGGTAAATTGGCAAGGGTATTCTTAATAAGGGTGACTACCACCCTTAGAGAGGTATAACCTTTTTCCAACTAGCCATTCGATGCTCTATCTTCTTGATTACCTTGTCCCAAATATGAGTGGACTTCACCGGCAAAGTAGCAACCCCACACCCTAGTATACCGGCTAACCTTCCCACTTGATCTACATTCCCCACAGGAATTAAATTTGACTTTTCCAAATTGACCTTCAAGCCCGAAGCAGCTTCAAGCAGAAGGAAGAGACTCCACAAATTACACAGCTAAGAAGAACGAGCACCCTTTATACGCTGTATCTCTGGTCAATGGCTTTTTTGTACCCTTTATCCATCAACTTTGCTGATCTTCTTGTTTCTTTTTCCTTTTCTAGTTAGGTGTTTCCTGTTGTATACTTCCAGTGTACGTAGAGGCGCCTTACGCTTTCAATAAAACTAAATTTACTTATCAAAAAAAGGAAGAACGAGCACTACAGAAAATTAATGTATCATCAGCAAATAGAAGATAAGAAAAATTATCATTACCAACTTTGAAACCTTCTAGCAAACCCTCACTAACCGCAATAGAAATCATACGGTTCAAATCCTCCATCACAAACACAAACAATAGGGGTGACAGAGGATCCCCTTGTCTTAGCCCACGAGAAGTACTGAAAAAACCATTAGGAGAGCCATGGACTAACATCGAAAACCGCACAAAAAAAAAATACAATGAGCTATCCACGAACACTATTTTCTCCCAAAGCCACACCTCAACATATACAAAAGAAAATCCCAATTTGCATGATCACATGCTTTCTCCAGATCCATTTTACAAATGATGTCTAGCTCCCCCGATCTTAATCTACTATCAAAGCATTCATTGGCAATAAAGATCGGATCGAGGATCTGCCTACCTTAGATGAAGCACTTTGAGATTTGGATATGACCTTCTCCAAAACCGACTTCAATCTGTTTGCTAAAACTTTAGCAGTAATCTTGTAAATTCCTCCCACAAGACTACTAGGCTAAAAGTCTTTAAGGGAATTAGCACCAGGATTCTTTGGAATAAGCGAAATGAATGAAACATTAAGGCTCTTCTCAAACAAACCTCTAGCATGAAAGTAAAAAAACGCCTTCATAATGTCCAAGCTCAAGGCATCCCAACACGCTTTGAAGAAAGCCAGAGAGAAAGCGTCAGGACCCGGCGCCTTATCACCATTCATAACTGACACTACCTTCCTAACCTCCTCCTCGAAAGCTCTCTCCAACCAGTTGACTTCAGACTCCAAAATAGAATCAAAGGAAATATCATCCACCATAGGCCTCCACCTACACGGCTTAGAAAAGAGCTTTTGATAGAACTTTACCACATGCTTGCCTATTTCCGTCTGATTAGAAGGAATATCTCCAATCAATAAGGAATCCATTGAGTTGTACTTTCTATTTGAGTTGGCTATGGAATGGAAAAATTTAGTACACTTATCCCCTTCCTTCAACCACATCACCCTAGATTTCTGCCTCCAGCTCACCTCCTCCAAAAGAGAACACCTTTTCATCTTGCTGACAATCTCTGCCTTCTTTATTAGCTCCTCCTCAACTAAAGTCGTACTACCTTCAATAGCATCAAAAGCCTGAAGATCTTCAAAATGCTTCCTCTTGTTCATCTCTACATTACCAAAAACCTCTTCATTCCATTTCTTCTGCATGACATTACTAGTTTGTGGGTTACACATTACACAGCCTTGTTTATTCTAACAATTGCCAAAGATTTTTCTTTCCAACTTTCATAATGATTGCATAATAAGGAAAATACGACACAGGCTTAACCAAAGATCAAATGGCAAAATCTTTAGCAGAAAGAGATAGCACTAGCAAGTGACTAGTTGATAGAGCTTTATTGGAAAAAGAAAAGAATAGGGAAGGTCAGCTTATTATAACCAGTTAGATAAATGATAAGAGTAAGGTCATATTTTATAGAAAAAGGGAAGGATTCAAGCTAGTTTTACCATTAGCAAGGAATTTCTTCTTTTATTAGTAAGGTAATAAAGCGGACGAGAAAGAAGATTGATTGATGAATCCATTTGTGAGAAAGACAAGTGTGAATGGTAAGAGCTCAATAACCAAATTGTCTTCCTAAAACCAAAGAGAAAGCAATTTTTATTTTTATTTTTTTATTTTTTTTTTTTGTAAAAGTAATAAAATTTTATAAAAAAGAGTAAGGTACCCCTAAGTACACAGGTAATAAACAAGAGAACAACCAAACCAGCCCAAAAAGAAAGAGACCCAACAAACCCGCGAGACCCTAAAAACCCAAAAATCCAAAAGACCTAAGGCCCACGAGAGGCACTTAACACTACATCACGTGAGCCTTGCCTTTCCGACGCCGGGAGATTGCATAATTATCGCCATAATTAATGGAACTTTTCATATTCAACACCTCCCTCCTACCTTTGGTCTTTTGGCGCGCAACCATTGTTTCCCGACGAAACTCTTCTTCGCTTACACTGGCATCCAAGATAGCCAAAAGTAGAAAACCTCATCCGCTCCTTAGTGGCGGATAGTAGGAAAACCTCTCTTGTTGTCCTTCCCATCCTAAAAAAGCCTTGTCCGAGGCCTCTTTCCTACAAATCCTTGGCGAGTAGTGTCCTAACAAGGTGATGCCAGTTGGTCTAAAGACTACCGGAGCAATGTTGCTAGCAACCCATGACTCTGCTGTTTCATGATATATTCCACAAGGAAATGGAGATCTATGTCGCCGGACACCCCCCCTGTTGCAACACTTAACTATGCTTCAAAGAGTGAACTCCACTTATTTTTGAGCTATTGAATTAGGCAATCCAAACGTAGTCTCTTTCTTACTCCCCTCAATTAGAAAAGGAGGCTTGGCTTTGAAATGGTGATAAGGCAAACCTGTATGTGTCTAGGTAGTAGACCTCAAGCTTTGGGACTTTTAAGGGATAGGGTAGGTTTGATTGCTACAGATGGTCTGACTATCTGTGAAGGTCTTAGTCGTTTCTCCTTCCATTGCTTGGCAAGGCTCACTTTGCAAGGAAAGGAAGGCATCAATGCAGATAGTTCAAGTTAAGGTTAAGCTATGGATACAAGGAGGCTCAATTACATGGACTGTCTCCATCTGCCATTCCTATGCTATAGGATTTGCTTGAGTGGGTGTGTCTAGGTCTTCTTATCTAGATAATCTATGACATGGTTGGCTTGGTCATCTGTCACGTGGTTATTTGAGTACTTAAGTTCGTAATGGTGTCCTAGGTAGTGTCTTTGTGTTGGCTTTGAGGCTTTGATGACGAAGAGAAGGTATGAACTAGATTTCCCATGACGCTCCCAATGAATCATTTTTATGCTATACAAGAAGCATAAACAATAATCATTTAAAATACCTGCAGGTAGAGGAGAACTAGTTTGATTCATTTTCCATGTAGGGAAGCCCCCTTACTTTGTTCTCTCCATCTCTAGAAAAGGGGTTTTTTTTTTTTTTTTTTTTTTTTTTTGTATTTTTAAATGCTCTCTCCTTCTATCAAGCCATGTGGCCTCCTTTCCTTTAGAGTGATTATTAATATAAATCTCACCAAGCGGGGTACTTTTTTTTTTTTTTTTTTGATAAGTAAGAAAGATTTTATTAAAAAAGCGCAGGGAGCCCCTAGGTACATAGGGAGTATACACAGGACCAACCAAACTAATCCACAAAAAGAAACCCAAATAAACCTACAAGGACCTAAGCCCTTAAACTCGAAACCCACAAAGAGCACTCAAAGTTACATGAAAAAAACTCAAACAAACCCACAAAGACCTAAGCCATTAAATCCAAAACCCATAAGGAACACTCAACGCTCCAGCACCTGAGCCTCTCCTTTCCTTCGCCAAGAGGGCACGCTTGCATCGCCGTGGTCAATGAAGCTTTTCAGATTCAACACCTCTCCTCCCTTTGATCTTAAGACGTGCACCCTTTTTAACCCAATGGAAATCCTCTTCAATGACATCCAAAATCGCAAAGGACGGATCTTCATCTTCAACACCATCCGACACCCAATCAAGGGCATGTAGAGAGGACAAACACCCAAGGGGTAAGGGGAGTCTCCTCCCTCCCCAACCCAAACCTCATCCCCCTGATCCTACACAACAATCTCTCCAGACAGGCCAAAACCTACCGGCCACTTCTAAGATTGAGTCAAGCCATCTAATCTGAAATTCGCACCATTTTCAACGATTGGTGAAGCACAACCACTCAAAAGGGAGGGAGCACTCAGGATAAGGAAACCTCGCCGAAGAAAGTTAGATGGAGGAGACTTACCGACCACTCCCCCACCTGGCTTCGGCGAGAAATGGCCCATGATTCGGCCCAAGACCTGAGAAGAAGCACCCGAAAGCAACGGCGTCAGAGCACTGGGAGCTGTCACAGCCTCGTCATACAAAGAAGTATCCATCTGAGCATTTCTGCCGACCTTCGATTTTCGATGATATCTCAAAACCGATTTGGACTCGGACGGGTAGATGGGAGCCCCACTCTCTGCCATAACCGGAAGAGATAAACGGAGCCTTTCTCCCAAGTGGCGTGTCTAACTACCTCATTGATGGCATCCACAAGACACTGAATTAGCTTAGAAATTGATGCATCTTTTTGCTATCTCTCACCCCCCCAATTTCACTGGAAAATTGGAAGGTCATTCAAATATGTGTGTGCGCGCTTTGCACTTGTATATTTATGTATGGATACATATGTACATTAGAAAAGAAAAGGAAATTAATACTGTATTTTATTATTATTGCGGATTAGTTACATTATTAAGCAAGAAAGAGTTTATGTTGAATAAATAATGGAGGAATCCAAAATTTAAGAAAAGGATGAGATAGAAAGTACCTCGAGTTACATCTCAGTTAGACTTTTTTCCAGCCAGAAGACGAGATATCTGGAGGCCCCTGCTGAATCCCTCATTGAACAGGATCCTTGTTTGCATCGACTGGAATCCCGGCAACCATGACAGTAATGCCACGGGAGCCAAAACAATCACCCCCAACAGCAAATCATACAGCCGAGCCAAGGCAACCACAGTATCCCACACCACAGTGGTCTCCAGAAAAGGTCTAAGTACCTGGGCTATCAATATCATACCCCAGCCTGTTGGGATGAATGCCAAGAGGCTTGTCACAAAATCAAGAAATTGGAAGGGAGTGAACTTCAGCAATATAACAAGCACAAGTACTGTAAGCGCAATGACAAGAAACTGAACTAGTCGGTAGTAGATGTGCTCTTTTGCAGCATATTTGTCCCCAGCATACGATATGATGATGTAAATCCCAACAGCCACAATCATGTATATCCATGATAGTAAATAAACAGCTATACTTTTATTTCCACCGGTAATATGCAGCTGATACACAATTCCATACTGGAAGAAGAAAAAACGAAGATCTAAAATAATCTCCAACAGTTTGCCCCAGAGACCAGTCGTTCTCAGATGGTCTTGTTCCTCATACCACCATGTTTCCCAGCTCTGCTCTGCTTTCGTAAACACCCCACTGCTCCATATCCAATTCATAAAACCATCAAAATCATACACAGTCTTCAGCCAATCAAATCCGGAAGGATTAAACACAAAGGGGGCCATTATCCATGACACTACGAGAAACCAGCTTGTTATCATCAAGGCAATATAGACAAATGTCATCTTAGCCATGCTGCTTTCAGAAGCATACACAGTTAAAATAATCCCAAGCTCAATTGCCTTCACAAAATGGCTCCGAGCATAGAGTCGATAGTTCTCGACAAAGCTCTTGTGCTGCACCACAAAACCACGGCCAGTGGCTCGATACTTTGCACCCCCATGCAGAATAGTCCGGCCAAAGAAGTGGGTATGAGTTCCCAGTGAGAATGTGTAAAACACTGAAGCCAGCTGAAGCTGCATTGTCAAGAAATCCCAAACTGCTGGAAGGAACCCATGCTCAAGAGTGTTCTCAACAATCATAGGAAGGGCAGTGAAGAGACCTAGCTGGATAATAAACTGCTGATTAAGGATTGTACCAAGGGCTTTATTGTTACTAGTATGAGCCAGTCGGGCATTTTCAATACCACTGAGGGCAAGATAAAGGCGGCCCCACAAAAATGCATAAACAGTCAGTATCACCATCATTGAATTGAAGTAGAACCCAATAGTTGTGTAAAAAACTGAAAGCATTCTGAAGAAATCCAATCTATGACCCAACCGATATACATCTCTGCTCAAAACCTGCTCACCATTGCCACTGGCAACCTTGGCCTCAAACATTGAGATCTGATTTAACCCAACATCCCTCCCCTTACCAACCTGTATATACTCATGGTGTGTCACATTGCCGCCTCGCAGAGTGCAATTGAAGCCAGAAAATATATCCTCGCTGATATTTATCACTTTAGAAGCCTTGCTTACTCCACCCCGACTCAAGAACCAGAACCTGTCAAATACATCTGGGTGCCCATAATGCATTCTCACCTTCAAAGGGTTTGCCAGAACACGCTGGCCCAAGGTCACGAAACTTGTCTCCTGAGCAGACATAAACCAAGCAAGTGAAGACACTGAACCAGTGAAAACATTCTCACGAACCCCCAAGATGGTTGGCTTCCTGATACCATAAAAGTTATTGAATTCCTCCAACAAATTCCGCATCTTGAGTGCCTCTTCAAAATAGTTATCTTGGTTCATGTCAATGGTCTGAACTGCATCCCCTCGGGTGAAGATTATGGCATGGTTTTGATTTTCTGGTTTGCCTTCCCCAAGTTTCAAGGGCCCAGGCAACCTGATCCGATAGATCTCCACTTCCCTACGCAGCTGCTGATCATATTTCACAAGAACAGAGTAATACTCAATCGCTCCCCTCTCCAAGTAAACCTCATCAACATAGGCAACTCGAAGAGCCTCATTGTTTTTCATCAGATATAATATCTCTTCAGCACGGGCATCTCCCTTTGCTTTATGTTGCCCATACACCTGGCAGGTAATCACATATGTGAATTTCATCAGAGCACTCCCATACTCGTGTCCTTTAAACAAAAGATTTATGTTGCTAGTTGCTCTGTTGAGATTCCGCGAAGGAAATGGCATTCCCAAGTGTGGACCATCCAAACCATCTGGTGGTCCCCCCTTTATGTCCATCTCTGATGCAGTATCAAGAAAGGCAAGCATCTTGAGAGCTCTATAATAATACATCATTCCTCTCACAGTGCGGGATAAGGTCTGGCCTCTGTACGATGCCCAAAGACGAACATCCCTTTGCTTTGTCTCCAAGACATCATCATCCTGCATGCCCTCTCTGCGCATCCGCTCCAAAAAGTTTTCCCACTCATCTTCATAGATCTTCTGCAGATAAAACAGGGTGGAAACGCCATCTTCATTTTCCCTTCGAATATTCAGTAGGCTATAGAGAACATCTTCGTCATAGTAAGGTGTGAGAACACTGAAAGCCATCATTTTTTCAACAGCCGGAGCACGGGGCATGTTCATAAATAGTGAATTGCTAAAGAAAGCAATTCGCCTTCTTGCCTCAAGATTCTTTGGGACATTGTGCATCGAGTCTCTAGAAGTAAGAATAGTATACAAACGCCGTACCTGCCTATCAAAGTTAGCATCGTCAGCATCAAGGAACTCGATTGCTTTCTCAAAGAGAAACCCTGCATCACTGGTTTGACTACGAGGTGCCAGACCTTCTGCTCTCAACTGCGCAATGGACTTCTTCACCCTCGGAAATTCTCTGACGGAAAGTTCATACAAGGCCTGTAGTATATTCACTGCTTCACTCAGATCTTTCTCTGGTTGCTTCAGAAGCCTAATGAGTGATGTTAACTTAGCATGAATCTGTTGTAGCAGAGACATCTTGTATACCTCCGTGAACTTCTCAGTATCAATTGTGCTATCTATCTCCATGAACAAATTTCGGATGATTGAGTACTCCTCTGTGCCATCTTTAATGATCATAAGAAGCAAATACTTAACAGTATCATAAGCTTCAAGAACAGCACACCGCCGATATTCATTGTTGCATATCTTTAACCAAAGCAACCGGTCAGGCTCGTCTGCCAACTCTGTTGCCTGACTGAGAGCAAGCAGCAGCTCGTTGCATAGGAGGACACATGGCCATCGAATGACCCTAATGTCCCAACAATTAGGTGGCAGTTCCAAGAGCTCGTGTTCTTGATCACTGATGAGATCTTCTTCCCTGAAAGTTGCTATGATCTCATTCCATATCAAGGCAAACCTGGTAGCTTCCACTTGGCTGGATTCGATCTTACTGAAGGCCTGTCCAAGCCCATATCTCAGCCTCAATCGGTGGATAGCATCGCGGAGCTTCTTCACCAGAGTCATCTTGGGACTTAGGAACAGCTCCTCCGTCATGAGATTAAACTTTATTGCATTAGCAAAGAATTGAAACCTAAGCCTTAGCTGCTCAATATTCCTAATCTCACCCAAATGCGAAAACAGCCCAATTGTTGCACCAACAAAGGAGGAGTAAACGGCATACCAAATTTGCAAATCCATGAAATAAATCAACACCACCGGAACCCACAACAACACAACAGCCATCCTGTTGGTGCTATTGAAAAACTCGTGCCATTTATATGTCACCTCCTTAAGATTCAAAAGGACCTTTGTCGGGGCAACCAGAGGCTTGATTTGAAGGAAATAACTAAAGGCAAATTTCGAAGCCAATACAACAATCCAAAACAACGTGTACTTGAAATTATTCACTAGCCCCTCCCTCACCCCTCGACCCACGAAGATTCGGGTTTGAAACCACCATGTCAACCAGTACAACACAGGCCAATTCAATTCCTCAAGCACATTCCTAATCCATGGAACAATAAACAAACCCAATGCCAACAATTCCGGAAGCACAAAAGCAAGAACAGCCTGAAGAAAGCTTACAATCCTCCGATTGGCCTCGTCGGACCACCCTCCATCCGCATTCTTCTGGCTCCAAATCCTCGCATAGAACACCGAAAACAGCACCGTCCACGTCAGCGCCGCCATGAACTTCAGCGCCATCCTCACACCAAGCCACGCTGTCTCCCTTGAAACCAAGCTATACTGAGTCCCGGCATCGAGCGCCGATTGCCAAACCCTCAAGGCAGCCCACGTGATGAACACAGTCAGCAACTCAACCTGAGCGCCTCTATTCTCCAGGGCATGCCATGGAAAGTCTTTCCCCTCCCAAGCAACGATAATCATGGCCTGCAAGAACAGTATCAACATCACCCAGAGCTTGTCAAAGCTCCGAAAAACGTTCCAGAACGACCTCTGCTCCACGAAACCCGTCTTCCCCACGCGCTTAGCCTTGGGCGTGGTGGCGAAGAAGTTGCACGAGTATACCAAAGGCCGCCATTTCAGCCCGTGAAAGCACCTCCTACTCCAAAAGTACTCGTTGATATCGTCGTAGTTCCTCCACGCCGAGTGCGGAGCCTTGCCGTTTCGGCTACTCTCAACCTCGGTTTTTATCGTCTCATATATCGGAATCACCACGCTCTTCAAGTACCCAAACTCTCCCGACGGCCACGGCAAGTATGGCGCGCCCGTGTCGGGGTCGATTTTCTCGTCGAGAACGTAGTTGAGCTCCACGGCCATTTGGTGAAATATGTAGCATATACACTCCGGAGCGAACCGGAGGTTCGCGGACTCGCCCCAGATGAGCAGGTACAGCGAGACGTAGAGGAGTTCTCGGCGGTGATCGTTGGACTCGGCCGAACTGGTACCCGTTCTGAAACGGCGGGAGGAGACCGAGATTTGGGATTTTTGGCCGAGATAGGAGCACCAGGAGGAGTAGTTGCGGAGAAGCTTAATCCGGAACTTACGGAGCACGGCCGGAGCGAGCGCGTCAGGGATGGTGGGAGGAGGTTGGAGCCGCATTTGCGAGTTGGCCAGGTGGAGGACCAGGTGCTCCCTTTGGTTCTTCACGTTGTCGTTTTGGAACCCGAAGAGAAGCCCCAGCCAGTCCAGCAGGTCGTTGTTATGGTTCCACGTCACGAACGGCGGTTTCCGGAGGTCCCCGGTGGCGCGCAGGGCAGCTGCAGCTGCTCGTACCTCCGGGTACCGCAGCGACGGGTGGTCCATCAGGAAGTTGTGGATGGGGATGATGTTGTACACGTCCCGCTCCGGCGGTCTCGGCGGCGCGTGGAGGATGCTGGGCCCGCGACTGAGCAAAGGTGGCTGCTGTCGGTTCATGGCGACCTGACAGTATTGTCGTTGTTACTGTTTCTATTTCCCCCTCAAGTGTTCTGTTTTCATCTTTGTTGAATCTTCACTTTGGATGATACACGTCAAGTGACGAGAAAGTATACCTAGTACCGGCGTTCGCAGTTAAAGGAATATTTAGGGTTCAATGGCAGGGTAGCGCGGTCAATCCTCTTCATGATCATAAGGGATAATTTAATGGATTTAAATTTTGACAGTTCAGATCGGGATAATAAATATTTTCTTTAAAAAAATAATAATAATTTTGATCGCTGTAGAAAAAGGAGGACTTCAGCCATTTCGAATGGTCGGTTTAAAGAGTGGTCGGACCACCTTGGCTAAAAGAAGTAACTCGGCTACTTTGATTTGAGGTGGCTTTAGCGATGGAAACAGTGAAAGAAAAAACTGTCAACTGGTGGTAGGTGGTAATGGTGCCGTGTATTTGTGAGCATTTTTTTTTTTTTTTTTTAAAAAAAATGCACCTAAAAAATTCTTAATTTCATACGAGGTATAAGCCACCCACGGGCTTTTACCTATAACTTTTCACAACTCAATTTTTATTCGGTCAAGTAAATTTTATAAATAATTTTTTATAATTGACTTACTTAAATTTTTTCAAATTCAAGCAAATAATTTTAAATTATATTATTAGACTTTAACACAGTTTCCATCACCTTTTTTTGCTTTTTCCTCATAGTTACTGTTGCATTAAGTAAACGGGATAAATTCAATTAAGTGTACCGAACTTTCACTCTTTTTGAGAGAAAATATTTGAACTTCAAAACGTCTCAATTTAGATTTTTTATTTTTCAGAAAGTCTTAATTAAAGGGTTCCTCTGTTAGAATTTTTCGTTAAATCTTGCTAAAGTTTTCAAAATACCCAAATCGTTTTTTTTAAGAAAAAAAATTGTTAAGATTTAAATGTTGGTTAGAATTTAACGAAATTTACAAAAATACTTATACTTGAATCTTTGAAAAAATTTATAAATTTTTTTTTTTAAAAGAAAAAAAATACACATGAGTATTTTGAGAATTTTAATAAAATTTAACCGATGAAGCCTAATTAAGACTTTTTAAAAAATAAATATTTTAAATTGAGACGTTTTAATTTTTATAGTTTGAATATTTAAAAAAAAAATAGTGAAAATTCGATATATTCAAGTCAAATCATCCCTAAATAAACCGTTCAAATAACTTTGAAAATAGAGCTAAAGTACACCTCCAGGCTCCATCTGATCGTTCAAACCTCCAATCTCAGGGAATGTGTGGCCGTTCGTAGCACGCGCGAGGAGGGCGATGTGGAGTGCGGAGAAGGCAGTTTCTGTGGGTAGGAAGCGGGACTCAGGTGGAGACCCACCAGTAATGAAAAGCTTTTATCTTTCTCTTGGGACATGAGAAAGCCCACCACAATAATGCGAAAATTGACGCCTCGTTGTACTGACCGAGCTTTTTTCTTTTTGTAAATTTTGTAATTGGTCGTGTTAAAACTTGGAAGCTATAAATGCGAGTAAAATAAAAAGGAATATATCTCTTCAAAAAAAATAAATAAAAAAAAAAATATATATATATATATATATATATATATATATATATATATATATTGAATCACACGTGACCATGTCCATGGGAAATGACGTGTCAATTTTTTATCCAATGAAAATATTATTTGTATATTCTGCATGTGTGTATGAAAGTTAGCTCAAAAGGTAGATATACAATTCAAATAGAGACGTTGGTTCGAGGCGGTACTGAAAAATGTCAGAGGATATAATAATAATAATAATAGTAGGTTTTAATGTGATGTGGGGCCCTTTGAGTATTGTCCCCTTCGTAAGAATCGTAACCCCACCTCTGTAGCTCCGTCGCGATTCTTTTTTTTTTTTCTTTCTTTCAAAACGTTGAGTGTCATCAAGAGTTGCGTTTTGTCATTACGTTGAGTGTCATCAACGGCTCTGTGACTTTTGAATTTGAATTTTGATGCATTAAAAGCCAGAGAATTTCTGCCTTTTCAGTTTCACGATTTATGGATAAATCAGCTGGTTTTAAAAAAAAAAATAATAAAGAAATTGCACAATTAGTCTTTATAATAGACTTAAATAACAAATTATTCTTTGTATTATTAAAATGAATTCAAAGATCTTTATGATTGGCCTAATTTATAAATTACTCACTGGAATCAAATTCTGTTAAAAAATTTGACAGATTCTGCTAGGCGTCACGTCAGCACCAAACAAATGGTGACATGTGTCACTCTTGTGTCGCCATTTTATTGGCCCTGACGTGACACCTGACAGAATATTGTCAAAAATTTTAACAGAATGACTATAGAAAACGATTATAAATTAAGCCAACCATATGGATCTCTGAATTTATTTTGATATCACGTGAAGCGATTTGTCATTTAGGCCAACCACAAAGATCAATGGTGCAATTTTTATTTTTTTATTTTAAAAAATGTCTGGTTTATGACCGGGGTGACCTCATTTAATTACCCACTTCTTGAGTAAGGGTGCGTTTGAGATTGCGATTTCGTAGACAATAAGTACGATTTTAAACCAAATCGCAGAACATAAATCATTTGGGAATTGCTTTTTTAAAAATTGCGATTTGAAAACGCATAAAATCTGCTTTTTCAAATCGCAGGTAAGATTATGAGTGAGCAAATCCCCGCAAAACCCGCCCCGCCCCGCAGAAACCGCCCCAACCCTCCCCGCAGAGCCCAAAACCCGCACCCACGGTGCGGGTTTTGGGGCTGTTTTTGGCCCCCCCGCGCGGGGCGGGTTGCGGGGGGGACCCTTGAATTTTCTCGGGTCCCCGCCCCGCCCCGCCCCGCATATTTTTTTTTTAAAAAAAAAAAAAAAAAAAAAAAAAAAGGGAAGAAAGCGGCACGGAGAAAATGCTTCTAACCTAACCCTAAACAAAGTTAACAAACGCATCTCTTCCTTTTCTTATTTCCAGTTCTGCGGCTTCTGCCTCTTCCTTTTCTTATTCTTCTCGCCGCTTCCCCGAACGGAGACTGAGGAGATCGGGAGAGAGGTGCGAAGAGAGATGACCACGGCGATAGGGGGACCACGGGACCACGGCGAAGTCTAGGGACCACGGCGAAGTCTCTTCGCTCGACCTCGTCGTCGGTGGGGGACCACGGCGAAGCTGCAGAGACGGCGCGAGGGATCCGCAGACCTTCCCATCTCGGTCTCGGAAGCTGTCCTACTCTGGCCGGCCGCCCATCTCCTGACGGTTTCTCTCGCCGGATCGGACCGTTCTCTCAACGGATCTTGCTGGAGCTTTCACCGGCTTGCTGGATCTATCTCGCCAGAGGTGTGCCGACAGAAGCTGAGATCTAGAGGGAGATCCAACCGTCCGGAGGTCCGATCTGGTGGGTCGACGACGGCAGATCCGATCTGGTGGGTCATGCAATTCAAACAACCTAATTTGAAGGATTGAACTAACTTGCTCGATGCATGGTCTTTGAAAGATCAGCAATAGGTTTTCCCTTATCACATATGTTTCTCTGATTATATAAAAAAATAAAAAATAAATCAAAGATCAGCAAATCGCAAGAATGCTATACATCGTTAGCAAGCATATTATTTGGAATAAGATTACATTGTATACATTTTAAGTTTTTTTCTCCTTACATTTTAATAGATGTTGGGATTTTAATTAGGGTTCAATTGCAACTTGCAATTTGCAAGGGTGACAGGGAGTACAAATAATGGATTATTAATTTGGATTAGTAAATTTTGAACATAGGGATACTTAAAAAAAAAAAAAATAAATAAAAATAAAAATAAAAATAAAAATTTGAACACAAGGGTCAAAACCCGCGGGGATCCCTGCATACCCGCGGGGATCCCCGCCCCGCAACCCCGCCCCATCTACACCCGCCCCGTGCGGGTGGAAGGGGTTTTCTGCGGGGTGCGGGTTCACTTTGGGGAACCCGCACCTCTGCGGGGCGGGGTCAAAAAATCCCCATCCCCGCCCCCCCCCCCGCCCCATGCTCAGCCCTAGGTAAGATGATGCTTTCTTGAAAACGCAGAATTTTAAAGGCTAATTTACGATTTTAAATGCTAAATTGTGATTCTGTCAAACGCTTAACTGCGTTTTTAAAAATCATTTTTTTCAAATTGTACATTTTAAAATCGTAATTTTAAATCACACTTTTTGAAATCGTAAACCCAAACGGACCCTAATGCTAACAAAAATACTTACGTTTTTTACTTGTCTTTTTAAAGTCGATGTAACTTTTAAAATTGTCGTTGGTTCACTAATAATGCTGTATCACAAATTCGATGGTAATTTTAAAAACCACGTCAATTTTGAGAGGAAACAAGAAAAACTTCCTTCTAACATTATTCTTTAGCTAAAATTTAGTTAAAAAAATCTTTTTATATTTTAACTACCTACTTTTTAAAAGTACTTACTTCCGGTTAATCATTTTAACTATTTACTTTTATTATTTTTTTTCCTTTAATATCTATTTTCACTATTCCTAAAGAAAATAGAGAATCAACTTGATTTTTTTATTAATATAAATTATGCATTGTTGAGCTACGGTGCTCGGCAACTACAACAGCTCAACAAATCTGATATTTTGGCTAACTGAAGAGTTTTTTTGAGATTTTTTTTTTTTTTTAAAATACTAGCCAAAATAACCCTTTCTATTTTGACTACGACCGATTTTGTACCCCAAATCACTTATACTTACGAAACTAAGCAGGCAGGGTAGATCATCTTTTGGAATCATATACCTGTCAAATGTGAGGAAAAGTGAGCCCAACATCTATTTTGACATGAAATAAAATTCTTTCAATTTTAAATAAAATAAATAATAGTTATTTTATAGTCAGAATTTAACGTGAGAAATCAAGTAAAATAGTTACTCCAACTTAAAAATAATACTATCTATTTTAAATAAAATGTAGAGCATCTTTGTCCTTTGAACACATGTTTTGATTGTTTGGCTGTTTGAGCAGGTAAAAAAAAAAATTGAGTCATGAGTGTTCATTAGCCAACGTACAACATCAAAAGGGGCGTTAAGTACGTTGAGTCATGAGTGTCATCAAGAATTGCGTTTTGTCATTACGTTGAGTGTCATCAACGGCCCTGTGACTTTTGATGCATTAAAAGCAAGAGAATTTCTGCCTTTTGGCCCTTTTCAGTTTCACGATTTATGGATAACTAAAACGGCTAAGAAAAATAAAAATAAATAAATTGTACGATTGAAAATTGTGATTAAATCATTCTGCATATTGTCATAATGGATTTCATCCGGTTGGTATGATTTATAAATCACTCATTAACGTTAAATTTTATTAAAAATTTTGACAAATTTTGTTAAAGTGTCATGTCAATGCTAAAAAGATGACGATACGTGTCATTTTTAATAAAAAATATAAATGTATAAAATTTAAAAAATTATTTTTTTAAAAAAAAATTGAAAACGATATGTTGCCATCTTATTGGCCTTGAAGTGATACGTAACGAAATCTTGTCAAATTTTTTAACAAAATGACTCCAGAAAACGATTTGTAAATTCGGCCAACAACATCATTTAGGCCAACCACAATGATCAATGGTGCAATTTTTTATTTTTTTAAAAAAAATGGTTGATTTATGACCGGGGCGACCCCATTTAATTACCCACTTCTCGAGTAATGCTAAAAAAAAATACTTATGTTTTTTTCCTTGTCTTTTTAAAATTGATATGACTTTTAAAATTGTAATTGGATCACTAATAGTCTTGTATCACAAATTCGATAGTGATTTTAAAAACCGCATCCATTTTGAGAAGAAACAAGAAAAACATGAATTTTCCATCTAGCATTATTCTTTAGCTAAAATTTAGTTTTTTTTTTTAAAAAAAAAAAAAAATCTTTTTATCTTTTAACTGCCTACTTTTTAAAAGTACTTACTTCCGGTTTAGCATTTTAACTATTCACTCTTACTATTTTTTTTTCTTTATTTATCTATTTTCACTATCCCTAAAGAAAATAGAGAATCAACTTGATTTTTTATTAATATAAATTATGCATTGTTAGGCTACAGTGCTCAGCAACTATAGCAGCTCAACAAATCCGATATTTTGGCTAATTGAATGTTGAGCTTTTTTGAGATTTTTTTTGTTAAAACACTAGCCAAAATAATCCTTTATATTTTGACCACGAGAGATTCTGTGCCCCAAATCACTTATACTTATGAAACTAAGCGGGCGAGGTATATCATCTTCTAGAATCATATACCAGTCAAATGTGAGAGGGAAAGTGAGCCCAACATCTATTCTGACATGAAATAAAATTCTCTTAATTTCAAATGAAATAAATAGTATTTATTTTATAGTTAAAATTTAATGCGAGAGATCAAGTAAAATAGATATCCCAACTTTAAAATAATACTATCAATTTCAAATAAAATGTAAAGCATCTTTGTCATTTAAAATGAATGGTCAAAATCGTGATGATAAGGGCAACAAATATAGAAAATAAAAAACATTTTTGGTGGTTTTTTTTGAAGTGATTGTTTGGTGGCAAAACTACCCATACTCACAAGAGATGGTTTGGAGGACATAAAAACACTCCAACACCCACCTTTTTATTTTTTATTTTTTATTTTTAATACAGAAAAAGAAAAAGAAAAAAGTATTGTACCCTAGCTCAAGTCCCACTACCTCAGACTACTCGGGCACCTGTTTGAGCAGGTAGAGGCGTAGAGCCCTCCCTTATGCTTACATATTCTTATTCGAATTTGGCTTAGATATTGTTAAAAAAAATAAAAAATTTAAACCATATAAAAAACTAGGGACAGTATGTTTAACTAGATCCTTCCTATCCTATTGCATTACAATAGGACAATGTATTGAACCGAATCTCTATCTTAATTAATTAATTATTTTATTTTATAAGTAATCTCTACCCTAATTAACTACACCCAATCCGGTTCTAAATTTTGATTGACAAAAATTCTGACAAAGTCACTAATCATCATCACAAGCCTTATCGTACTACCTAATCACATATTTGATATTTGAAAGAACATTAAACATTAATAATGTTCTTTTTTATTATTATTATTATTAAGGAAAAAATATACATAATCTCCTCAAACTACCACATCATTTACAATGTACTCCCTAAACTATCAATTGTGTTAATCTCCCCCCTTAAAGTACCAGAAAATATCAATGTCCTCCTAATGACAAAAATGCCCTTCATAAAATTATTAAAATAAAATAAAAACTAAAAAAAATTATTAAAAAAATATAAAATAACAAAAAATTATTCCAAAAAAAAAATTAAAAATTAAAACTGTTTTTTATTATTATTTTTTAAATAATAATTTTCAGTTTTTTTTTCTTTTTTTTTTTTTAAAAAAAAATTGTTCTTTTTCGTTTTTTTAATTAAATAAAAACTGGTTTTTTTTTCCTTTTTTTTTTAAATAAATAAATAAATTTCAGTTTTTTTTTTTTGTTTTTTCGTTTTTTTTTCTTTAAAAAAAATGTTCTTTTTCGTTTTTTAATTTAATAAAAACTGGTTTTTTTTTTCATTTGTTTTATTTTTTAAAAAAATAAATAAATTTCAGTTATTTTTTGTTTTTTCGTTTTTTTTTCTTTAAAAAAATTTGTTATTTTTCTTTTTTTAATTTAATAAAAACTGGTTTTTCTTTTTTATTTTTTTCATTTATTTTTTAAAAATCAGTTATTTTTTTGTTTACTTTTTAAAAAAAAAATTAAAAAATTTGTTCTTTTTTTTTTTTCGTTTTTTATTTAATTTTATTAAAATATTTTTTTAAAGTTTTTTAGTTTTAGTTTTAATTTTTTTGAATTTATGTGGACATTTTTGTCTTATTCAAAAAAAATTAGGGTCATTTTTGTCTTTTTGTTGGTCTTAGAGGGGACATTGACATTTTCTGGTAGTTTAAAGGGGGAGATTGACACAATTGGTAGTTTAGGGGGTACATTGACAATTGAGTGGTAGTTTGAGGAGGTTATGTGTATTTTCCCTATTATTAAATTTTTATATAAGTGACATCTGTCTAACTTAAGCTATAAGGATATCACAGTAATCTTTCATGCTTAGTAAGTCAAGAACTGGATAGCAAAGTGATGGCTCGAAATAAAAAGTACTTTGAAAATTTAAAACTCATTTAATTTTTATGTCCCATCAATCTATTCATTTCGCTTTTATTCCCTAAAAAAAGTTTGCCTTACACCTCAATGTTTATACAGTCCCAACCAATTACATGACTTCTTTTTTTTTCTCTGGAGATGCATACAAATTTTGATTGAAATAAGAAGAGGTCATCAAATATTGGAAGGAGCACCTACAAAGATCCCTCTTGCGCCAAGTAGAATAAACTGTAGCAGGGCAACATCAACTTTGTATCTTAAAAGGAAAGAAGTGGACCGGATAATAATCAGGCAACTGCAGTTGGCCATGTGACAATCTCCTACACAAGAAAAACAATTCAATCACTCCAAAAATCATCCCAGTATGGAAACTCAATTGCAAGTAAACACAAGATTCCCAATGTTCAGCTGGTTGGCCATAGGAATGGGGCTACTGGAGTGGATATAAATAACCACTATAGCAGTAACCTCTACATAGAAAATCATCAGGTCATCAGATACATATAATCTCCTCCACCAAGGAAACTTGATCAAATAGCTCTTAGAATCTTTTCCACATGAAAACTGTATACCCTAATCAAATCCCCAAACGGTCATTAATGCAACCAACAAAGAAAATGGCACCTTATTGATATTAATGCTATCATATTAGACAAGGAGCCTCTCCTATAAAAAGGCTTCATTATCTTCAAAGTCAGGTACGCACATTTTTCTCTCTTCCTTTCTTTGTCTCTCAAGTTTTTCTCCAAAAAAAAAAACACACTCTTGACTTGGGCATCAGAGATTCCCCACCAGCCCCGCCGGTCCAGCTGTCAGAAATTTTACTGTATCAACACACCCTATAGTCAGAAACAACTTGCTGGAAGGAAATGTTCCAACTAAGCTCATTGCAAGAAATATTACACTAACTACGCATGTGACACCACATGCTCCATAGAAAATTGTCGAAAAGAAAAGATACTCCTGACTTTCTTTCTCAGTATCCTGAGTTATGCCAAAGCCCATAACAGTCGGCCTGTTCTAGGCGTTTACAAAATTTGTCTTGCTCATTCCCTAACCAGGCCCAAATAATAGAAGTTTTCCAAATTACGCCTAAGAAATGTTGCTTTTACAATTAATGGTTTTTAAACAAGAAGGCATATTTTATCACATCTTTTTGTCTCGAATTATCGTCATATTTACAATCCCCACTGAACTTTAAGTTGACTCAATTGATTCCCTAAATTGAAGTACTTTCAAATGTTCATGGCATCCCAGTGAATCCTTGCAAAATGTCAGTATGCAATCATCTTAATACCGAAATGAAATGATCAAACCATCTTGCAATGATAAGAAATAAACCTTGTTGATTTATCTTAGAAGGCAATTTTATCTTATCCACAAAGGGTTAGGCATGTTATTTTCTACCTAATGCTATGTTAAATAAAGCCTTTTGGTTTTCTAGATGCTGTTTCTTATTATGAAGAGAGAATTGGAGCATGCCTGCCAACAAGTATTATGCAGAGAGAAGTCAGTCGATTAGCATTGGACAATGGCAATAGTATTCAGTTTTTAAAGCTAGGCCTGCCATCTAAAACAAATTTGAAAAAACTATCTCGTCATGGTGCTCGTCCTTCATAGTTCATTCCAAATAAAGAATCGTCTACTTATACACACATACAAAAGAAAGGGAAAGAAAAAGGTCACTCACATGTATAAAAAAGAAACAAGTTGTTCTTTGACTGCCTTGATGATTAATCTTGCAAAATTGTCAGCCACTCTCAGCAAACAAATGGAATCTGTCACCAGTAATCGAGACAAGAACATGAACCATTATTGAAGTGGTGGAAACGGAGCCTATCCCGGACAATAATTTCTCTGTTAGAAACAACTGATATGTACTTAATTGCTGAATGACAGTCCTCACACATTCGAAGGTTTTTCACAACCCTGATGGTTAAACCAGGGCTCGTTTTCAGTAACCCAAATGCTATTGCAAGCTTCTCACTATGATATCTAAGAGCATATTCCCTCTCCTCTTCTTCCAACTCATGCATCACAGACTTATGTGTTGGTGCATATCCTGCTTCGCTACACCGCGACATCAATTCGTCTAAATACCGATAAATTTCTTCTGTCTCAGGGAGGGACTTGTCACCATTGCTAAACAAGTAAGTCTTCTGGCCAACCTCTATTGTGCTATAGCCAACTTGCTTCTTTAAACCTTTTCGAATCATCATGTTTCTAACCAATTCCACTCGATCCATCTTACCAGCCAGTGCATATATATTTGAAAGCAAAACATAATGACCCGGATTTTCTGGTTCTACAGCTAAAAGATGCTCAGCAACTCGTACTCCAAGATCAAAATTCTTATGCATCTTACACGCCCCAAGCATTGCAGTCCAAATTGCTGGAGCCAGCTCCTCAGGATTCAATGCTTTGACAAATTTATAAGCTTCATTGAGAAGTCCGGCACGCCCAAGCATATCAACCATGCAAACATGATGTTCCACTCCTGGCACCAACCCATACTCTTGCCTCATGTCTGCAAAGGCACAGCGCCCTTCCTGAATGAGCCCTGCATGAGCACATGCCGACAAAACAGAAACAAATGTGACATTGTTAGGACGTGGACCGTGAACTCTCATTTGTCCAAAAAGCTCCATTGCTTCTCCACCATAACCATGAATTCCATACCCGGAAATCATAGCCGTCCAAGAAATTACATTTCGTTCACTCATCAAATCAAAAACCTCTCGCGATTTGGTCACATTCCCGCATCTAGCATACATATTAATCAAAGAAGTACCTAGAACCACATTGACATCAAAACCATGACTAACAACATAATCATGCACCCAACATCCCAAACCAATTGCCCCCAACTGAGCACAACCTGACAATACACTAACAAACGTTGTGGAGTCGGGCTCAACACCGCACTCCCGCATCTGATAAAACAATCCAATGGCTTCCCTCGAGAACCCATTTTGCTCGTACCCCGATATCATCGAATTCCAAGCCACAACCGTTCTCTCCGGAATTTTATCAAACAGCCTCCGGGCAACACACAAATCACCGGATTTCGCGTAGAACGCAACCAGCGCAGCCTGCACAAACGAATCCGAGCCGAACCCAGAAACAAAAACATGGGAATGAATCTCCCTACCAAGTCTCAAAGCCGAAAGATCGGCGCACGCTTTGATCACGGACGTGAAAGTATAATTCGACGGTGAAATATTCGCGAGGCCCATTCGGCGATAGAAGAAGACGGCGTCATTTGGGAAGCCGAACTTGGAGGAGGCTTTAATGAGGGAGTTAAAGAGAAAGGAGTCGGGGTCTGGGACAGTGAGGAAGAGCCGGCGAGTGTAGGTTATTAAGCCCGCGGCGCAAGCCAGCGTGAGGAGCTTGGTGAGAAGGGCTAGGCTGCGGCACTTGCCTAAGACCACGATTTGGGCGTGGACTTGTTGGAGGGGTCTGACACGTGGGCCCGCCCTGAGAAGAGCTTGGTAGGTCGGAGAGTGTGGCTGTGATTCCCTGTGTTGATGGTGGACTTCTTGTTGTTGTTTGGCATCCATGAAAATTTGCCATGAAAATGAGAGAAAGTGGGGGAAAGTCTGAAGTTTGAAACTTCTTGTTCTAACTTTATTTTCCGGTGTATATGTAGATGAAAAACGCACCGTTTTGGAAGCTACACGAAAGGCCAAAAACGAGACTGTTTCAGTTCCCGCCCTACGAAGCTTCCTCCAGTTGCAAAGCTATAAACACGCGCGGAAACCCTCACTTTCACCACACGCGCCACTTCCCTATATGTCCCCGAGAAACCCTACCGGCGAACCACTGAACCATGAATCCCACATCGAGCACCACCTTTGTCTCTTCCTCTTCCTCCGGCTCGAACAGCACCACTAGTTCATGGCTCGTGCACGGCCTACTCTCCGGAGCCGCCATCGTTGCCGCGGCTGGGGCTTACATAGCGATATCCACGCGCCGATCAGCGAAGTTTCGGATCCGGGTGGTTGGAATCATACCGGCTCGTTTCGGTTCCTCCAGATTCCAAGGCAAACCACTGGTCCCAATCCTCGGAAAACCCATGATTCAGGTCCTGCATTTTCATTTGAATTCTGAGTTTAGAATTGCAAATGTTTTTCTTTAATGGGTTAAATTAATTTTCAGTCAAATATTATTACTTTGGGAGTTTGATAAAGTGTGGTTTTTTATGCCTGTAATCCATGTGTAAGCTCGTTTTCTTCCTGGTTTCCACTGGTATATCTTTACATATTTATATTCCCTGCAAGATTTACTGTGTTCTATATATAGACGTTGTTGACCATTTCCTTTTGCCTTGCAGAGAACATGGGAAAGAGCCAAACTTGCGACCACAATAAACAAACTTTGTATGTCCTGTATTTGGGATTCATATATGTTTAGTTTAAATTTTCTCTTCTTTTCCAAGATGATTGCTCCATATATTGTTTTGATGTTAGTACTACCTAAAACTGTATGTTTGACATTTAGGTGAAGGAGAGAGAGAGAGGTAAAAAAATCATGCAATATATATAGCTTATGAGATTATGAACCTCAAGATCATGATGGCAAACTTTAAGAGAAAACTTTTTATCTCTCTCTCTCTCTCTCTCTGTGTGGCTCAGTTTTTATCTTGTGTCTTATTATATCTGGTTTCCTCTTCTACAAGTTGTGGCCACCGATGATGAGAGGATAGCAGAAATCTGTCTAGGGTTTGGAGCTGATGTGATAATGACATCAGAATCTTGTCGAAATGGTAAGAGCAAGGGTGCTACCTTATTTTGTTTCATTTATTTTCATAGCTTGAGGGGACACGAAAGCTTATGTTGATTGCTTGCTTTACAGGAACTGAACGCTGCAGCGAGGCACTTCAACAGCTTCGAAAGAAATTTGACATTGTTGTTAACATTCAAGGAGATGAGCCTCTTATAGAGCCCGAGATAATAGATGGGGTTGTCAAAGCTCTGCAGGTATTTTCTTACATGTTTTCTCTAGGTGAGATGACCATTCATATCTAAAACTAAGAAACTTACCTCATTTTGTCTTTTCATATATAGAATGTGTTCTATTGACGCTCATCATCCAATTTGAACTTCTTCTTTGAATACATAATATCTTCTTTCTTATAATTAATATGGCTAACTCTGAAACCTTCTCTCATCTTTGATGCCCAATATCCGTTTATGAAAGATCATGTGTACAACAGATCCAAATTATTTTCTTGATATGAAAGATCATGTCATTTATGATTTTTTTTTACCCTTTTTTCTATATGGATTGATTGGTGCAGTTTAAGTACTGCAGGCAGCCCCAGATGCAGTATTCAGCACTGCAGTTACATCTTTGAAACCAGAAGATGCATCTGATCCAAATCGAGTGAAATGTGTGGTGGACACTCATGGATATGCAATATATTTTTCAAGGGGTCTGATCCCATATAACAAGTTAGTTTTACTGTATTTCCTACATGGATACAATACAAAAATAGAACATGTAGCAGCTTAGTAATATTTCTAATATATCTTTGTGTACAAAACACAGATCAGGGAACATCAATCCACACTTCCCATATTTACTTCATCTTGGTATCCAGGTATTGATATTATTTATATGTCTAAAGGGGACTTCCCTTGTGAGCTTTTTATGTGAGAAAGTTTCTTGTGGGTTTTTTTTTTTTTTTTTATCATGCTGCCTTTCTTCTCTCTCCCCAGAGCTATGATGCACAGTTTTTAAAGATATATCCAGAGCTTACATCTACTCCATTGCAACTAGAAGAAGATTTAGAGCAGCTTAAAGTCCTTGAGAATGGGTATAAGATGAAGGTATCATATAATCATATGTTTTATATTTGATGGATTTGTTCTATATTTATTGAATCAAATTTCTGTCATCTGTATCTGTTTAACTCTATATGGCATTAGAGTCTAGTTATGGCTAGGTTTTACCCCCTGCTTGCATGCAAAATTACTTGAAGCACTCATACTTGTATTTTTGTCTAATAAAATGGCCATTGAAACTTATTATCCGAATCAGAAAGTTTGTATGTTTTGTTGCTTTTCTCACAGGTGATCAAGGTTGACCATGATGCTCATGGGGTGGACACTCCAGAGGATGTGGAGAAGATAGAATCTCTGATGCGGGAAAGAAATTTGCCTTAGTTCTTAACCAAAAAGTTAGAAGAAAGAGAGAGAACCTAATTATTAGCTTATCTATAATGGGAATTTGCAGGATTCAGAAGTTCTTATGGCGGATTCAATGGCCTCCACTCTAATAAAGTTCAGACTTCTGGTCCCATCATTTTGTTTCTCTAATTTTAGAGGCGTAGCCCTAAGCCCCTTTGTACTGGTTCTCTTGCTTGTTTTAATGGACTAGGATTCCATAGAATTCTTAGGTATATTTCTTTGTAAATTTTTGTTTGGAATTTAATGATTGAAATTTTGCTATATCAACGGTTATCACTTGCAAAATATGGATATACATAGTAACTGCTAAAGTGATAAATGTTTACTCATTAAAAGTGACAGTTGCTGATAATTGTTGATATGACAAAATATCAACTATTGAATTTCAAAAACAATGGTTGAGATTTTAAGAAATCCACTCAGAAATAATTCTAGGAAAATGAGTGACATAGTGGGAAAGGCAAAGAATTAGTTATGGGAAACCATCAATGAAACATATTGTATTAATACGAGATTATGTGGCTAATATAGAATGCCACTTAAAACACGTCACATCAGCCAATATAAAATATTTGTGATAAATGAGCGTGAAGAGTAGAATTACTCTTCTACCACATTAATGCTTTGAGAAGGGTAAAAAAATTTAAGAGAATATAGACATAGTCACACAAGTACTTAATAAGAAATGGCAGATTCAGGGAAAAAAAAAAAAAAGTTTAACCCTATTCATCCCGGATAACATGCCATGAAAATGCACAGCCCCAGCAACGCAATTCAAGTGTTACATCATTGCAAATATATTCTTTCTTTCTTTCTTTCTTTCTTCTTTTTATTTTTTTATTTTTTTTTTATCAGTTCCAAATCAAGAAGGAATTTCTTTCAACCTAACAGGCAGTTAATTTCCATCTCTATGGAGGACTCAAGCAGCCAATTTTTAGGCAAAACTAATCTCAAAAGCTCCTCTCTCTTTTTTTTTTTTTTTATAGATATATCAAAAAGCTCATCTCAGTGACATGTTATTTACTTTCAAACGATTGAACAATCTGGACCCATCAGCCATCAGCCATCAGGCCATCACTGTTCCAAATTTGCCCAACTGAAAAAAAAAAAAGAAAGAAAAAAAAAAGGGTTCAAAAGAAACAAGGGAAAGAGTTATAGAATACGTTCTTGACTTTGTTCAGTGGATACTCAAAAATCATTCTACTGCCAACGGATTCCTTCCAGTTTAGCCTCAAAATTTTTTCCTGCAAAAAACAAATCAACATTCTTGACCTTTCCCAGTGCAATCCAGTTATTTTTTTTAAAAAATATTATTATTTAATTCAATACACAAAAAAGAGAAACTTACAATGCAGTCCTTGCCACTCCTAGTCTTTTTATTTTTTTTTAACAGATAAAAAAGGTCCGAAGGCAAATACAGTAGATAGAGGCATAAGGACACCCTGCACACTAAGCCAGAATCAAAGATTCTGACTTGAATGCTGTCTACAAATAAATAAATATTACATGAAACAACATTTGAGTCACTTTTTGACAATAAAACACACCTATCAAAGGAAAGAAGGCTGATCTAGCTACATAAGCCATAAAAGTCCAGTTATGTCTGCAAATTTTACAGACAAACTTTCGAAAACTACTCTCTTAGTATTAATTTTAATAAAAGCGAGGAGAGGGAATTAGAATACTTTCAAAGACACCGTGGAATGGCCCATTTTGCTACTTGGTGTGCGTGAAAGTTGGCTTCCATGACCACTTGAGCCAACCCATTGGGGTTACAAAACAGGAAGAATTTGAGAATCCTACAAAGGTGACATCAAACTGAAAGAGGCTGAAATCCTACAAAGATGAGCTTACCAGAATCCCTTTTTTTTTTTTTTTTCCCAGACAAAGTTTAGCATAACAAAGTTGTTATTTTATTTCACCAATGTCCAACTAAAAAGAAAAATAATAAAGTGTTTCTCAAAATGTTAAATTCATACTTAATATCTAAAAATAACCTTTGGCAAGCCTGTAATGGAAATTAGATGTTCACCAACCAAAAAGAAAATGCTCCAGCCTCAAGGACTATCAGCAAACTTTTACCTTAGACTCTTGAAACCAATTGCTGATTTCTAGCTTCTACTGACTAGCATCACATTGTATGCAAAGTTATTGTTCACTATGTGTTAAGTACCACAGAAGACTAGACATAAAAGTACCTTCTTCCCTACAAGCATCTTAATATTCAAACATTCTAATCATCCTATAGTCAAAATGGTTAGCAAATAGGGTTATAACATCCCATTTACCTATTCCCTAGTGACCCCTCAAAATCCACCTAGGTTCCTAAATTAATAAACAATGTTTAAAACTGGGGGAGGGGGGTTATGAAACTTTGCCGATTGATTGGAATGGGGACTACGAAGAAACCCTGAAAACGTTTATATTATTTCAGCTAGCAGAACAACCTTTTACAGCAACCTGCATTACCTATTACACTTAAAACGTCTATACTGAATTTAAAGATTAATAGCCCTTATAACTTTTACTCCGTATAGTTCACAGCAAGGAAAAAAAAAAAGAATCTGTTAGTAAAAAAAGGTAGTCAAAAGCCTTTTTTTACTGAAATTTCAAAGTTTCAATATAAAACTCTCAATAAATGTCATCATTAATAAGCCAAGATACTTTTAGGCATTAAATTTTATGAAAATAGGGGAAGTTTTGAAAAACATTGACAAACAAGCCCAAATGTGCTGTCATTATTTTTTATCAAATCTGACCTCTATTCAAAGAGCTCAATTTTGACAATTATGTCCACCGGCCCCATCAACCAGACCTAAGTACCAAAACACCTCTTCGAGAGTAAATTGCTATGAAGTAGATGGAAAGAAATATCAATATATATAAGAAATACTAAACATATGGAACGGCGAAAAGACAATTCCTCATGATAAGTAAAATAAAAATCATGTGCAGAACCCTTGTACAATTTGCTTCTTTAACCATAAAAATCTCTCACAATTGTTCCAAAAGAAATATAGGTTAAATGTAAGAGTATAAATATTTGAGAAAGACATCATTTGACAAGAATAAGCATAAAATATTATCTCAGCATAAACACACTCTTGGAAGATACATAGAAAGATGGTCCCTCAAGCCTTGTCCCTCAAGCCTTGTCAACAATTATCTTGCTCTTTAAATTCATTTCCTCCCTTGACAGAAACTAGGGTCTCCATGTAAGTAACCAACTGCAACGACTCTCTGTCACCATGAACTTGGAGTTTAGTCATTTGTTTGGTAAAGGGGTCATACAAGACCAGTTCTCCGTCAGATTTTACAATGAACATGGTGTCATTCTTCCAAAATCCTAATGGCAATGGAAATCCTAATGAATCGTTAAATTCTATAAATGGTCCAATAGTGAAAAGCCTAGTCCAAGAGTCCTTAATACCAACTTTAAGCAACGACCATATATGAAACGTAACTTCGAAGTATTTTTCATCAACACCAACATTTATGGATTCAACCATTCCAATTGATTCATTCAACACGAAAAGCGTAAGAAATGAATCTGATCTAACATTATCTGGAATTGCTGTTTCTAGGAATACCTCATCGCTCATGTCGAATGACAAAACAAATTTCTCCAAACACTCATAGTCATAATATTGCTCTAATATCTGCAAACCCACACCATCTACCAGCCAGGAGGCCATCCCATTGCTGCATTTCCCCATATCTATAAGACCTTTATAACCGGGTCCATCAACTACTTCTCTCCAAGAATCGGAATTTAAACTGTATACCTCACTTCGTTGTATAACTCCTTCGTAGTCAGAGATAGCAAGAATCCTGATTATCTTGTAGTCATTAGTTTTGGCATCAAAACCAAATCCCATAGCTTGAATTCTATTGTGATAATGAGCAGGGGTAATTATGCTGCGCAGGTTTGATTTGGGGATAACATTTGTTTCTTTAGTTGCAGGGTTCCATATAACATCATGGAATTCATAGAAATAGTTTTCATCCACAGAAAACTCATGGAAATCGTGGAGACAAACGAGACCATTGCAAGAACCCACGACAAAAACTGGTATCTTTTTGTCGATCCCAAGATACCGTGGAGGTAGAGGTGTATGGGATATGTGGAGTGTTTCTTGAGAAATCGTGGATACAATAGTTTTGTCGCGCGTTGTAAGGAGGAGATGCTGGGTGTTGCTGTTCTTGTTGTGTAGGAGGTGTTTTGTTATGAAGTTTTGGTTTGTGATGAGAGCGTACCAGGATTTGCAGACGGACTTGAAACGCAAGAGAGAGACGACCGGAAGGCATAGCAGAATCTGTGTCACCAAGTCTTCAGGCAATTCCTTGGCCATCAACATCGGGTTTCTGTGTTGCTTGGTTCGAGAAAGCAGAGATGATTCGCAGTAGCAGGGTTTAGGGATTTAGTTTCGAGAAAGAGGGGAACAAAATATCAGATATATTATATATAGTACTTCTTTTAAGTAGGGAAATTCTATGAAGTTTGAATACAACTAAGGTTGCACATTGGGCTGGGTTGATTCCGGCGAATTTTATTTTTGAACTGCTATCTTAAAGCCAATTGTTGAAGCCCTAAAAGCCCAAATGGGCAAATGTTCAACTTCGACTTTTTTGTTTTGGCTCCAATTCCATAATGAGGAAGAGGATGAGACTTTTTGGCTTTTGCCTGGCCGGGAACAGTAATTGTTCAGAGCTAATCTTAATAAAGAGGCGTGTGAAAGTGAAGCAATGCTAGATGTAATACCCATATTTTTTTTTGTGTCTTTCTAAAAATTAGGTAGTTTTTAAAATTATCATTGAGCTTGTGATTGATCAAAATTAAATTTTGATCAAATGGTAATTTTAAAAGCCACTTCATTTTTAGATGGACACAAGAGTGATATGAATATGACATATAGAATTACTCAAAAAAAAGTGTGTAAATGTAATGATCATAGCATTAATTTTTGTACTTCATTAAAGGATGTAAAAACCAATGTTTATCGTCGGTTTAAAATATATCAACGTTTGGTGTCGTTACAAAATCAAACGACAGTCAAAATTATTATATTTATGCCAGTTAATTTAAACAAATGTAAATATAATTTTTTTTTTGTATGTCGTTTAAATCAATTGACGATATTTTCACTTTGTTTCTTACTAAACGTCGTAAAAAAGCGCATTAATTAAACGTCATTTGTATTAAACAACGTAAAAAGAAAGGGAAGTGATTCATGCACAACCCATATTGCATAACTATCCCACAATGTCCCGCCCCATTTGTTTTGGAGTTGTGGGATAGTTATGTAAGGATGGTAATTTTATCATTTCTCAAAAAGAAACGACCCAATATACTAGGAATGATTTGAAAAAGGCCCAAGATGAATATGTAGTGTGAAAACTGCGGTGTGGGTTTAGTAGGTCAAAAAATTCGGTTAATTAGGAATTTCGGGGATCTGAATTCTGAAGTTGCATGAAATTAAACCTAAAAATTAAGAATTGTTTAATTTTAAGTTTGCATGAAAAATAGAAATAATGTTTTTTTTTTTTTTGGTAAATGTATAATAAATCCATGAGTCAACACACGATCTGAAAAAATGGTCCATTACTTTTTAATTTTAAACAGTTACTCCTTAACTTTTTCGCGTTTTTGAATTGGTTCCTTCCGTCCATTTTGCATCCAATTTGTTAACTCCGTTTGGCTGAGTCATCATTTGGCCACGTCAGCATCAACAACTAAGCTTAAAAACGATGACGTTTCAATATTTTCTTATTTTTTTAATAATTTTATTTAAAAATAATAAAATATAAATTAAATTTTTTTTTAAAAAAAAAAAAAGAAAAAAAAAAGGAGTGGCTCAACAACCCAATGGCAAGAAAAAAAAAATTGATGGGTTTTTGCCCTGTGGCCTTTGGGGGTTGATTCGGCCACCCCCAAAGACCAAAACTCATCAATTTTTTATTTTTTATTTTATTTTTTCGACCAAGTGGCTACCCCTTTGGCCAAAATGGGGGTAGTTGGTGGCCAAGAGCCACCCCCCCCTTTTTTTTTTCTTTTCAATTTATTTTTTTAAATAAAATTATTAAAAAAATAAGAAAATATTGAAACGGCGTCATTTTAAGGCTTAGTTGTCAATGTTGACGTGGCCAAACAGTGACTCAGCCAATCGAAGTTAACAAAATTGGATGAAAAATGGACGGAATGACCCAATTCAAAAACGTGAAAAAGATAAGGAGTAAATGTTTAAAATTAAAAAATAAGGGATAATTTTCAAATTGCACGTAGACTTAGAAATTTATTATAAATTTACCCCCTTTTTTTTTGGAAAACCAATTATGTTCCTTAAGGTATATATATTTATCTCATTTTTAAAAGTACTAGCTATTCTTCAATTTAAAGGAATAACCATTTTTATGATAATAGCTATTCTAAGACGGTGTGTGCAATCAAACAAAATAATTATTATTTCACCTTTCCAATGGTTTATTGGGCATACCAAATGTACACATTTCCGCACTAAATGACCATTTTCAATTGATGTTATTTTCATTATCTTGTATTTATTCTTGTATTTACTTAATTGCTCTGTTAGATCTTGTAATTCTTTGTACTTTTGAGAGATTAAGACATCCAATGGGTTAGCTACTTGTAACTTTAGGTTAGAATAGTTAAGCAAAAGCTCAAAAACCTCCTCCATCCGGTTATGTATTCCAAATGCAAAATAGATTTGTCTTGGATTTGTGAATCTTGTGGAGTTACAATATTCACAAATGCATCTTCTTCTTCTTTTTCTTGTTAATATTTCTTTTGAATCTCTCTCCTTCTCTCTATTTTCCTTCTTTTTTCACAGTTGCTTGTGATTATAATTAATTAGTCGTTATTTTTTATTTCTTCACAAAAAAAAAAAGAAAAAAAGAAAAAAACTTGTATTGACATTTATAGCTTGAGCAAATTTGCGGTTAATTTTGTAAGTGGTTTTGAGATGCCTCGGGTTGTTTCTAACAAAAAAGTAAGAGAAGAAAGCCTTGGGTTATTTTCCATTATTAGCTCATCTATAATGGGAATTTGAAGGATTCAGAAGTTCTTATGGCGGATTCAATGGCCTCCACTCTAATAAAGTTCAGACTTCTGACTCTATTATTTTGCTTCTCTAATTAAGCCCCTTTTTACTGGTTCTCTTGCCAGTTTTAAGGGACTAGGATTCCCTAGAATTCTTAGGTATATTTCTCTGTAAATTTTTGTTTGGAATTTAATGATTGAAATTTGCTATATCGACGATTATCACTTGCAAAATATGGATATACATAGTAACTGCTAAAGTGATAAATGTTTACTCATTAAAAGTGACAGTTGTTGATAGTCGTTGATATGACAAAATATCAACTATTGAATCTCAAAAACAATGGTTGACATTTGAAGAAATCTACACAAATAATTCTAGAAAAATGAGTGACACAGTGGGGAAGGCAAACAATAGTTATGGGAAACCATCAATGAGCAAGCTGACATACTGTATTAATACGAGATTTAGTGGCTAATATAGAAAGCCACTTAAAACACGTTACATTAGTCGGTGTGAAATGAGCGTGAAGAGTAGCATTTCTCTTCTACCACATATACCTATAATGCTTTGAGAAGGGTAAAAAATTTAAGAGAATATAGACATAGGCACACAAGTACTTAATAAGAAATGGCGGATTCAGGAAATAAATAAAAAAACAAAAAACAAAAAACAAATTTTTTCACCCTATTCATCCTGAATAACATGCCATGAAAATGCACAGCCCCAGCAATGCAATTCAAGTGTTATATCATTGCAAATATATTCTTTCTTTTTTTTAATTGATAACGGGAAAGGGTTATAGAGGGGGGTTCATTGCAAATATATTCAACTAATTCAAGTATAAGTTTTTCAACTTCAAACCTGAAACCCTTACAGGCATAAATCATTTTACAGTTGTATGATTCTGCAGCTTGCATTCTCTGTCCTTAGATATTGGGCAGTAAGGTAGGCTGCTTTCTCATCAATGAATGTGCCATATCAATAAGTTTTAGTAAATATAGAAGTGATCGCTGTACATGTGGGCTGTCATGTTTAAAGATTGAAGCATTGCTTCTCCTCTTTTGTTGAAGTTAAAAACAGATATTCCGCCATTATTCATATCTATTGCCCGGAACCTGAACCATTAAAAGCTTTGTTAGGGTTGACTGTCAAAGGAAATTACAGTGCATAATGTGTTATAATTTCACTCCAATGATATTCCATGGTTATCAAAAGATATGATGAAATGGTTAATTTTACTGTTGGAGGCTTCAGCTAACCAGTGAAGAAGTGACGAGAAATGTGTCATTGGAGCAGCAGTGCCATTCTAAAATGTGCAAAAGACATGAAGGCAGCCAGTAAAAGAAAAGAACACACAACAGCAACAACAAAACAAAACAACAGCAGCTAACACTATCACATCAGACTTGGGGTACACCTGTCTGAACTAAGCGATTTTACTTCGAGTCTTTGAAGAATTTCATAATGAAAAGGAAAATTAAAGAGAGAAGCAGAAGAAAGAGAGAAATTGGAGACAGAATTTTTCAGCTAGTTCAGCATTATATTGCCTACGTCCACCACTAGATAATTGCCCTAAAGGGGCTACATTTTGCTTTTATTGCTTGATTTGTCACGCCCTAAGTCCAAAGCATAACATGACGCATTACATGATTGTATCACAATTTTCAGATTCAAATGATCAAGAAACTTTGTTAACAATCAGAATTTTTTTTTTTTTTTTTTTTGCAAGGATCACCAAAAAGAACCGTATGGGTGACTGCATATATTTTTATACCATTTCATACCTCTCTGGGGGTATCCCTACAGCTATACAGATCAGTGCCCGCAACATTGATTTGTGAGTGACAACCAAAAAATTCTCCCCCTGGAAAGTGAGAAAGATATTTATATGGTAACTATAGAGTTGTAACTTGAAAATAGTAAAACAATGGTAGAGAAAGGGAAAAGCCTACTGGTGAGAGTAATATTTCCCTCCAAGCCTCTCTTGCCGTTGCCCATATTCTTCGTATAGGGTAGACACCATTCACATAGAAATTAGCAGGATCTTCTCTCCATGTGGTATACTCCTTTGGATATCTCTCCTTAGCATCCACTGGCTCCAAATTCTGAATGTGATTTAGTCTTATGCAGAAAGAACTAAAGAGAGAACATAAATCAAGGACCATTATAATTTATAAATCTACAATTTAAGTAATTATAGCAAGTTTCAAGCCAGCTAGAGATGACTAATTCAAAGGAATTAGATAATGTTACTACGAATTAGATAAAGTTGCATCAAATACAGCTCTAAAGTTTTACAACTCTCTTTATCAAAAGGAGACAGACCATTTTTCATGCCTTCAAGAAAAAATAGATGGGCTTCCTTTAGCGAATCAAGGAAAACAAGTGGTTCTTCCCTCCCTTGCCATATAACTTCAGCAGTGGACTGCATTAAACACTTGAGAGATAAAATTGGTAAAGTACTAAAAATCAGCACACTAAATTGTGTTAGTCGAACCTTAGCACGAGATATTGGACTTGAAAAGCATTGATCAAAGTATATATTTGCCAAGGCTTTTCTGCACCTCTCTGCTTGTCTCACTCCAGTTTCTGTTAGGATTGATAAGTTTGAGCTTCCCTGAATTAAAATATAGCAATAGCAACCAAGTTAGTCGCTGGATACGCAATAGAATGATAATAGACAGGGTGAAGAGTGGGACTTGAACTTTTGTTCAATAGTTAATTAAGTTGGGTTAAATGGTTCCTTAAATCCTAGTACAGTGAAAGAGGATAGCAACATAAACTTATGTATATAGTGAAAATCAATTTTAGCAGTTCAGGTACTTCTGTTTCTTGTCAACCAATGAACTCAAAGTACTCAGTTTTTAATGTGCATAATTTTGATTTTCTTTTTCTATGTCAACATAATTATAGGATAATGCTGAGACATGATAGAAGATGGATAAAGATGTTAAAAAGCAGAGGAGACACACACCTGAACTCTACTTTCTTCATTCCAAGAGCTAAGACCATGCCTCACAAGAGTTACCTTCTTAGCCGACGACATTGACCGATTGGTAAGTGATATTGTTGATCTTTCAAAATCATAGGCACCACCAGTCATAGAGCCATCATTTTGGAATTTCTCTGTCATAAAATGCATCACTGGAATCAACTCCAAATTGATCAAATATATGCAAGAACTTTGCAGATTTCTTAGAGCAACTGAACCCTTGATATACATTCTAGTTGATATATGTTCATTTCATGAATTAGATCATAAAATTATCTCAGAAGAAAGATTTCTATTGATTATTTTTAATTAGCAGACAGGGTTCAGCCATATCATTAGATTCATACCATTGTAACTCTACAACTTTGGGAATCTAAAATAATGGAATTCTCATAAACCATTAAATACCCCCTATAGAAATGATTCAAACAATAAAATCCATCCATTCTCCAAATGGCAAGGCAACACAACTAAAACAATAATACATTTAGCAGATGGATTGAATATGCTTTGAAGCATCTTGACAAAAGGGTAATATGCTTGCTTAACAATAGGCACCAAAAATTAGCTACAGCTATTCACAATGGCCAGCAAAAGACCATTATGTAAAAGAAATACAAGTATTTTCACTTTCAACACCATTAAAAAAAAAAAAAAAAAAAAATCGGGACAATAGTAAGTTTAGCACTTTTATCAGTTCCAAATCAAGAAGGAATTTCTTTCAACCTAACAGGCAGTTAATTTCCTTCTGTATGGAGGACTCAAGCAGCCAATTTTTATGCAAAACTAATCTCAAAAAGCTCCTCTCAGTGAAGAATTGAGGCATGTTATTTACTTTCAAACGATTGAACAATCTGGACCCATCAGCCATCAGGCCATCACTGTTCCGAATTTGCCCAACTGATAAATTTTTTTTTTTTAAAAAAAAAAAAGTTCAAAAGAAACAGGGGAAAGAGTTATAAACTTACCACTTGTTAGGTGCATGTCCGGACTAGAATTTGAGCACTGAAATCTGGGTGTTGCGGAAGAACGAGCTTGGAGCTTAATGGGTCTTTTAGAATCATATAGGGAGGTTGAACATGAACATACAGAGTTAGTCAACGTGAGAACTCCACAAAACATCTTCTCTGAGAGTTTGGTTCAACTGGGTCGTCTCTTACTGATTCGTAGATCTCATATTCGGTCTCCACCATGTGGGAGATATAGTATGCGGTCCACTGTTCATAACAAATGTTTGCACGAGTGATCTTGATGGTAGATTAGTGGGACATTGTTAACTGGTTGGACGGTGTCCTTTTTTTTCTTTTTCTTTTTTTGGATTATTGGCTCAGAACATGGGGATATGTTTAGGTGGTTATCCTTTGTCCAATTGTCCTCGCATCCATCATCGTGGATATGCTTATGTTGGTAATATAAGATTCGATTTGTGTTCTTATCCAGACTTTGTTCAGAGGATACTCAAAAATCATTCTACTGCCAATGGATTCCTTCCAGTTTAGCCTCAAAATTTTTTCCTGCAAAAACAAATCAACATAAGCGTGATTACTCTATCACATTACCTTGAATAAATTCATAGTTAAAATATTCTTTTGTGGGGAATTTGATTGGCTCATAGTGTTTTGGAATTTAATATGTTATTAGCTTAAACTTGCAATTCCCCCAAGCCTATTATTTATGCTGCTTCCGGGCATTAGTTATTTGTACTGTAGGAAGAGGAGACTAGCTAGGAGCCTAGGAGTCTATAGTTTCGAAGTATATTGGTACCACATTATGCTGTTGGGAGAATATATATATATATATATATATATATCTTAGAGACGAATTGAGATTTTTGATTTATTGTGTTTGACAATTATATGGGGTACTTTAACTTGAAAATGTATTTTGTTATTAAGTTTTCTTGATTTATTTATAGATCTCTAAATGTTTTTATAAGTATTTGGTAGTATAAATAGTTGGTTCTTGGACAAAATAGAATTGTAAGAAAATGTTTCAATTAGGTTTAATATCAGTTCTTAGTATAAATAGTATTCTTTGTTCTTCAATACTCTTAATCTTTGAAAAACTGAGTTTATTTTTCTTAATTTGCTTAGTTTTAAGGATTATTTTTTTTTTCATTTTACCTTAGTATTTCTCTTGTATAGTTCATACGTACCTGGGTTGCACATGCATTTGTTTTTTAATGATATTTTGATTATATATATATATATATATATATATATGTTTTATTAGCCGTCATGTCCTACTTTGGGTTTGGGGCGTGATTGTTAACCCAAATTCTTTTCTAATTGTGATTCTTTAGGTGAAGATTAAGGACGAAACCATGACAAAAACTATTGTGACTCTTGTCATCAACGAGTTGGTTCAGTTGATTGTTCATGAATCAATATTTTTAAAGGGTGTCTACTGGGAAGTTGTGGACATTAGAGATGAATTGGAGAGCATCTAATGTTTCCTCAAACATGCAGAAAAAGGAGACCTCGAAAACGATGTCAAAACGTGAGTGAAACAAGTGAGAGAAGCAACCTACAATATAGAAGATGTAATAGATGAATATGTTCTTCATGTGGAATATCGTCGACATCATCAAGATGTAATAGATTGAAGAAGTTGCCCAACTGATTTCTAGAGCTTCAGAATCTGGGCACACTAATCTTATTTTTCTCATCATTGAAGGAAGATCTACTGTCGTATGTCCAGGCTTTGTCGAATCTAATTACCCTTTCCCTCAATCATGCGTATGATGGGGAGCAACTGCATTTTGAGGAAGACCGTTTTCGAAAACTCAAGAAGCTCACACTTAGAGAGTTGAAAAAATTGAAGATGGTGAAAATAGACAGAGGATCATTGCCCGATCTTAAGCAACTTGAGATTGGGCCATTCCCGTAGATGAAGGAGATACCCTCTGGAATCCAGCATCTGGCAAGCCTAAAGATTCTAGACTTCTATGAAATGTAGGGAGAATTGGTGTTACTTATGTAACCAAATGGAGGCAAAGATTATTGGAAAGTCAAGAAGTTAAGTACTATCTGTCTCAAGTATATGATTAAAGGAGAACGATATCAAAGATACAAACTAGGTGACTCACACTTGTTGGAGCGTCTGCAAGGAGTTCCAACCTAGCAGTTGTAATTAGGCTTAGGCCAGCACATATGATCTTTGATAATTAAAAGCTTAATTCTTCCAAGAATTTCGACCGAGTAGAGGATTAGGACTAGGTAATCCTCCTTCACATTTTCTATTCATTATAGGGGTTGAATTCTTATCCGTACTTATTCTCAGGGAAGAATCCTCATGGAATAAGAATAATCGGCAAGGGCCAACTATATAACATCTCCGTTTTGTATATGATGTCATGATTTGTAGCCGTGCAAATCAAAAGGAAGCTTCCACTATTCTCACTTGCTAAAATAACTACTCGGCTTCAATCAGGCAGTATATAAGCTAGGTTATTGGCTAAATCAACTATCATTTTCAGCAAAAACTGTAGCCCCTTGATTCAACAAAAAATTTATGGAATTCTTAAGTTTAGAAGAATGCAGCCTAATGCCAATTACTTAGGTCTGCCACTATCCATTAACCAAAAGAAGAAGCCAACTTTTGAAGACATTAAGGCCAAAGTCCTTAATAGAGTGTCCGGTTGGAAAGCCAAAACACTCTCTCGGGCTGCTAGATCCACCTTGATCAAATTAGTAGCTTCTTCCCTTCTAAGTTTCACCATGTCAATGTTCTTACTGCCAATCTCTTTGCAATCATATTGACTCTATCTTAAGGAAGTTCTGGTGGAGTTTTCAAGATTCAAAGAAACACCATCTGGTTCCCTTGGCTTGGAATAGAGTTTGCACTCCAAGGATCATAGGAGGTTGGGAATAAGAACAATGCACAGTTCAAATAAAAAGCACTCAAAGCAAAATTGGAATGGAAAATACTAAAGGAAGAAGATTTGTTGCGGATAAAATATTTAAAGAACAAGGGGCAGTTGGAAGCTTTAACACCTCCTTCAAGAATCTTGGCTGTGGAGGGTTTTAAAAACTTTTAATTTCACTCATTAAACTTCTAATTTGATGCAATGTCCCCCCCCGCGGGAGGCGTTAGGTTTAGGTGTAAAACCACGACAAAAGGGGTAAACTGATCTTTTGCCATTTGGGGGTAACCGAACCACCTCCAAGAGCCTTGGGGTGGTTCCCCATTGGCTCAAAGGGGGTGGCTCGAGCGACCCGTTTTTTTTTTTTTTTGAAAAAAAACAAATTTGTTTGTATTTTTTTAATGAGGTATATGACATGTATCATGTTCTGATTGGGTTGACGTGGAATTTCGTTAGTTTTTTTTTACAGTAGATGGACGGAGGTATTATTTGGGTATATGCCCATAAGCGAGGTACCACATGTAACCGAAAGTAAAACCGAAGTGGGAAAAAATAAAGTTATTGAAATCGAGAGGGCAAAACGGTATTTAATCCTAATTTTTATTTCGAAATTAAGTGTAAATTTGAAATTTTATAAAAGTTTCAGGTGCATAAAGGTTATTTCACCCTTTTTGCCGACTGATTTAATGCCTAACCCAAATGGAGGGGGACATTGCATCAAATTAGAAGTTCGAGGGATGAAATTAAGAGTTTTTAAACGTAGGGGAGTCATTTATCAAAACGAGTGGAAGTTCATGGAGGTTTTGTAAAGTTTCCCCAAATGTATCTTGTCGAAATACATACATACATAGTAAAAAGGTAAAAAAATAAATTTCTGAGGCCAAAAAAGGAAAAGGCCCAAAAATCGAAACCACGTAGTTGAGCGAGTAATACTATAAGAAGGACTCTTGCCCTGCTTGTGTCTTCCCAAATGTCATGTGACTTTAAAATTACAATTGGATCGAAATTTAATAATAATTATTTCAAATTCAATGATAATTTTAAAAGGCATATGATATTTGGAATGACTAGTCCTCCAATAGCATTACTTTTTTGAGGCACACATGTTAAGATCCACGCCTACTTTACGACTAGAGGAAAGGCATATGATTTTTTGACTCTTTTGGTTTATTGTGAGCGACTCGAGTTATTTAGCAGACTCTTTTTTCCTTGTTTGGCTATCAACTAAAAAATGGACAATACTTTTGGTTGGTCCAAGGATAAGAAGAGGTTGTATGTATTGAGATAAGAATTACAAGAACTCAAGAGACAAGGTCACAAGAATTACAAGCACTCAAGAAACAATAGTTATAGGATGATAAATTAGATTTATTGTTGTTAATATAGAAATAGAAGAGACTTTTAATGTTTAAACTCTTTCTTTATAAATATAGTCTTGTATACAATCAAATTTATATAAAAATAAATATGTAGCAAAAGAAAAGGTTTTGACGTGTGGATGTAAGTCATAGGCCTAACCACCTAAAATGAATGTTTCCTCTCTTTCCTATCTTTCTCTTTAAATTATTTTTAGTTTTTACATGGTATCAAAGCTATAAGCTAATGCCAGTATTCGATCCTGTGCCAATTTATTTATTTATTTTTTTTTTTTCATTCACTCATCCTTTTGCATCTTATATCATAACTAAAATCAACATGCCCACAAATATCCATCTTGTGCCATTTTTTTTTTCTTTGGGTTTTTTCTTCCTTCCACATTTTCTCATCTTGTGCCAAAGCTATTTCTCTTCCCACACCCATGTGAGTCTTTCTTTGTCAAGATTACATGCCGCACTGCCATTGTTTCCTCTATTAGCAAATATCACCCACTCAATTCTCTCTTGTTGACCAAAAAAAAAAAAAAACCAAATAGGTTTTGTGCCCGTAGTTGGCCCAACTTCGGCCATAATAGCCGCTTTCGCCCAAAGTTGTTGATGTTCAAATTCCGGCCATAGTAGCCGATGCCGGCTAAAGCCATCGATGTCTAAGTCCTGACCATAGTAGCTGATGTCAACCATAGTCGTCGCAGTGCAAGTTTCGGTCATAGATACTGATGTTCTAATTCAGGCCATAGTAGCCATTTTTTTTTAGCCCTTTGATGTTCAAGATCAAACCTCAACGTTTGTGATCTACCATTGGGTTTGTGGGGGCATATTGAGACAAGAGTTACAAGAACTAAAGAAACAAGGTCACAAGAGTTACTGTGACACCCCGCTTTTTACAAAAAACATAAGTGAAAATTTATGATTTCCACGTGGTGTTACGACATTATCAGAGTTAAGATTTCGTAGCGAAATATTATTATTATTTTCTCAAAAACTTAGGAATATAACACATAAGAGTTGACTGAAATACTTCTAATTAATAATACTTGGTTTTCTCACATAATAAATATTATACTAAAATAGTAACATCTATGCCACATATAGCATTGTTACTGTATACAAATTATTAACCATAGTATAATTAATATTACATACCAAAGGAAATGCATAAAGATAGATTATGCTAAAGACATAAAAGAGATGGACTAAGCAGGGTAGTCCAATACACAAACGAGGCAGTTGTTAGCCTCATCCACATCTATTGGGGTCGGTAGAAGGATCTTGATAGTCCTAATACTCTACTCCTTCCATTTCTGCACATTCATCTATAAGATTGTGGACAAAACCACAATCCCATATACACATAAGTGAGTCAACTGTTTTTAATAATATAATGACTATTGGTTCATTTAGAAACACATAACGCAATTATAACAGTTCTTTATGCTCAGATTCATTAACAGTTCTATATGCACAATTCCATTAACAATTATATATGTATAGTCTCATTCATTAGTACAGTCTTGCTTGCTTATAGATGCCGTGAGCCTCTAACTCATTATACAATCTTATCATTTATAGATGCCGTGATTCTCTAACTCATAATACAGTCTTATCATTTATAGATCATGGTTCACAACAATATACTTAATATGCAATATCCATTCACATATATATACAATTCATCCAATTTATAATTAATGAATTATGGAAGTTAGCATCATTTGCACGTGATAAAACATTCATACTCAATATAGTCAGCATCATTCACACCCACACAATTAAGGAACATTTACACATATATAACTCAATAAATCCGTAACAATGATATTAAAGAAACCAACATCACTCTTAAAAATACATACATCCATAGCTTTAAATATAAATATGCATATAATTAAATAAACTCGTAATCAGGACATTAAAGAAATCAACAGCACTCTAGTAAGTATTTTAGAAATACTTACCCTTTTTTGCTTCCCAAAAAGGTTTCCACACAATTGGTATTATATACATGCGATAACAAATTAGCACAACACACTAAGAATGTTATTTAATTATTTCTACCACTTTTGACTTCTAAATCACTTAACATATTTTCCAAATATCGCTTCTGATTTCTAAATAACTTAATGGGAAAATTTCACCGTTGGTCCCTGTGGTATTCCATAATTATTTTTTACTCTCTATGGTTTAAAAAATTACTGGGAGGTCCTCGTGGTATGTAATAATTACAAATCGATCCCTGGCGTCAAATTCTGTTAAATTTTTTAACAAATTCCGTCAAATGCCACGTCAGCGACACGTGTCGCCATCTTATGGCGACACGTGTCCATCTTAATAGAAAAATAAAAATTTATTAAAAAAAAATAAAAATACTTATTTTTTTTTAAAAAAAAAAAAAAAAAATTCAAAAAAAAAAAAAACTGAATGGGTGGCGCGTGGCCACCCCCAAGCCACAGGGGGTGGCCTTCGGGCCACCCCTGGAAGATCCAGGGGGTGGCCTGATGGCCACCCCAGGCAACTGGGGTGCCCGCGCGCCACCCCCAGACAACTCCAGGGTGGCGCGCGGCCACCCCCAGTGGCCGGGGGCGGCCAGGCCACCCCCAAATGGGTGGCCAAGCCACCTGTTCAGTTTTTTTTTTTTGAATTTTTTTTTTTAAAAAATAAGTATTTTTATTTATTTTTTAATAAATTTATATTTTTTTATTAAGATGGACACGTGTCGCCATAAGATGGCGACACGTGTCGCTGACGTGGCATTTGACAGAATCTGTTAAAAAATTTAACAGAATTTGACGCCAGGGATCGATTTGTAATTATTGCATACCACGAGGACCTCTCAGTAATTTTTTAAACCATAGGGAGTAAAAAATAATTATGGCATACCACAGGGACCAACGGTGCAATTTTTCCTAACTTAATATAATTTCTTAATGCTGCTTAAGCATTATGACGGCATATAAAATAGACCGATTGTATGTCTACATATTTTTATGCGAGTATTATTACGGCATTTATTAATTAATGCTTTAAAAATCTATATATTAAAACAGACATTATAATAGCATTAATATGCTAAAAATATAATATCACTTTTATAAAAATAGACATAACAATTCTATTAATATAATTAATAGCCGTTGTATTTTTAAAACATGCGAGCGGCATAACGACATAGTTATAAAATAATTATTATTTTATTCTTTTATAAAATTGTGCAGAATAATGGCATTAATGTAATTAATGTCTAAAAACACTTTTAGAATTTTGGGCAACGTAACAACACTTTTATAAAATATTTCTTTTTACTCGGACATTATAACGATGTGTTTTATAAATTAAATACGCTACTTAAAAAGCCTCGTTTAAAACACAACTTTAAATATTAAATAATTTATTAACTGAAAAGTATAAAAGCATAAGATCAAGACTTACTAAAAAGAGGAATAATAGAACATCTCCTGGTATTCTCCTGATGTATATCTAGAATGACATAAATATAATTTTTTTTGATTAAAAAATTACAATCTATGTCTCTACCGAGAAAGATAAGAGTTTTCTTTTTCATTTTCCATACTTTCCTTTTTCCTTTCTTGTTGAACCGAGAGACTGAAATCCTCTTCTTTCTTCTTTTATCTGTGTTTGCCGAGAGAGTGAGAAGATTTCTCTGTATTTTTCTTTTCTTTTTTTCTTCCTTCTGACCGAGAGAGAGTTACAGAGAAGATGGGAGAGAGTTTTCCTTTCCCTTTTCTGTTACTGGCCGACACACAGAGAGACAAAGTTGTCTCTTTTCTTTTTATTGTTTTAGCTACTAAACTTACGGAGAGGGAAATAGAGAGGGAGAACTGAGAGGCTGAATTTAGAGGGTTCTCTGTTCTGGCCGAGTGAGGGGGCAAAGAGAGATTTCTGGTTCCTTTCTTTGCTCTCACAGAACCAAGAGAGAAGAGCTTCTGGTTTCTAGAAGAAGGGAAGTTCTTTCTTCTGGTTTTTCCCCTGCTGACCGTGAAAAAAGAAAGAAGAAGATGAGGGGTTTTGCTGCAAAACTCGGGAGAGAAACAGGGAGGGAAGTTCTTTTGCTGCTGAACTTACAAATAACACAGAGAGAGAGAGAGAGATGCAGAAAAAAGAGAGAATTCCTGGTTGCTGGAATTCAGAGAAAAACAGGAAACCGAAGAACTCAGAACTTGTTACATTTTAATACTCTTATCTGTGGTTAATAACTTAATATATATAATACTCTTACCTGAAGCTAATTTCTCCATCATTTGGGCTACCATTCAAGTCAAAAACAGCAGCCATTACACCACCCGCAAGGTACCTTCCTCTGCCAACACTTTTGTCAAACTCTTCACCCACAAAATGCAGCCATACCCGATGTAACTCAAGGTAAAAGCTTCAAATTCCCCTAGTTTTTGAAATGTTCTTTGTGAGCATAGATTTTATTTGGATAATTACACTTAACCCCCCTGATTTATCCATGGTGTGACGATTTACCCCCCAATGTACCAAAATTGGTACATGACCCCCCCAAACTTGCCAACGTGTGGCAAAATCAACCTTCCGTCCAATCGACCGTTCGTTTGGACGGAAAGTCGATCACGTGCAAGTCACGTGACTTGGGGGAGGGTCTCTGTCTTAAACGATCACGTGACTTGCACGTGACCGATTTTCCGTCCAAACAAACTGTCGATTGGACGGAAGGTTGATTTTGCCACACGTTGACAAGTTCGGGGGGGTCATGTACCAATTTTGGTACATTGGGGGTAAATCGCCACACCATGGATAAATCGGGGGGGTTAAGTGTAATTATCCCATTTTATTTTATTATTTTATTTTGTTGATGTAACACGGTTGTTGTGACGTAGAATATTTTGGTAAAATTCTTGTAAGAACAAACAAATGGAATTGAATTGGATGAAGTTGTATTGAATCAAATGGATGATGAAAAACAAGTACTGATCTGATTCGAGGTAGATCGAGCCTCCTGATTATCAACTAAGCTATTACAAGATACCAACAATTCACATGATTTTGCTATTACAGGGACGCAGGCCTATATAGAAAATTCTAAGCCCAAATTAATTAACAGATTATTAACAGTCAGACCAGTTGCAATGACCGACCCAGCTACTTGCAGCCCATATCCAACTGGCGCTCAGTAATCTCAGGGGCCAATCTCTGAACGAAACGTAAGCTTCTTATCCTTATCTCTTCATCTTCAACGGCTCATCCGCACTTCTATCGCCTTATCCCCATACTAACACATCTGATGAAACGTGTAGCCTTGCAACGGATCTCTAGGATTTGAATAAGCTACTCGGACGAACATTCTCGAATGCCTATCGAATGATCCTTCCTCTATCCTTCGCCATACGAGGCTGGTGACAGTTGAGCGTGCCTCTTCTTTTTGGGTATTCTTTTCTTTTGCTTTAAAGATTGGATTTTTATGTGGGTTTTCTGTTTTTGGTTTTGTGGGTGTTCTTGTTTACTCCTTAGAATTGTGATGCTTGTCAAAAACCAGAGACCAAATGTTGTGGGCTGTTCGTTGAAATATTTTCATGTAGTTTTCTGCTGGGTTATCAGCATTTGTAGTTTACTGAAATTAAAACAGCGTCATGCATTTAGGAGTTCCTTTCAATTACAGTACTATATGGTAACATGATGTCCAAAAATGTTTATAGGGGTTTGATGGACATGTATGAAATGTTAGGTCTGGTACTGATATATATATATATATCTCAGAAAGATGACACTGTCGTCAACGTGTTGTCAACGTAGCTAGGCTGAGGGAAGGCGAGGTAAGTCGGAGAACACACGGATATGACACAGTATATGACCTAGGACACCTAGTTGTATGTGTGTGTGTGTGTATATATATATATATGAGGAAAGACACATCCCGTGAATCAAGTGTAAGAGAGGCGATATATAGGGACGGCAAACCATCTCCTTGCAGGCCATTTTTCATAAAAAAAATAAAATATAATCAAAAAGTGTACTTTGATATCACATCAAAGTACACTTTTGATTATATTTGATTTTTTTTTACTAAAAATGGACTTTTCCGTCCCCCAAAAATTATTTCCCCAAGTGTAGATAGGATTCACTACACATGTAGTAAGAGCCACATTTTGTGTGTCTTTCCTTAACAGTATTTAGCATAAGAAATTGAGGTACTGTTCAAGCTTCTCCATTATTGGCATGTGTACTTTTGTTAAGGGTGATAAATGAGCTAATCCTTTTGAGTGATAATGCATATATAACTAATATTTTTGTTAATCTAACATTTTCCTTGTAAAAAAAAAAGGGTGGTGAAGGATAGAGACGAATTCCAAAGCTATGTATGTGCACTAATGGGAAGTTTGGAAGAATTTGGAGGAAATTCGAGCGCTGTTGTGTCTTAGTTTAAGGGATCGAGGCCAAGTAAAGTTTGGTTGTAGAAATGAGGTTTAGGCTTTATGACTTAGGGCACATTTATTGTTATTTTATTATTGTCACTCATAGTGTCGGTTTTTCTTATTTTAATTTTACTTTATTAGAATAATTAATAGTAGTTTTTCAAGCTTTGACGAATTGTTATAAATAGTTTTGGTGCTAAGTGAGTTGTTGTCCCAACTTTTGGGAGACGACTTGGTTTGTTAGCAAGCGAGGTGTGTAGCTTAGCTAATAGAATTTGAAAAATATCATTTTTACTTGTTTAAACTAGGGTGGGCAATTCGGGTTGGCGTGTCGGGTTTGGGTTAACCCGATTAGGCCAACCCAAACCCGATACGATTATTAATCTGGTTGAAACCCATAACCTAAACATGACACGATTAAACAAGCAGGTCATGTTAACCCGACACGACTCAAATTTTTTAAAGATTTTTGCAAAGCAGAATTGTGTTTACTTTTATGTTTTCTTGGTAATGAATTTTGTGCATATGATCCTAAGCTTGTTATGGTGGAAAGTCCTTAAATTTATGTTTTCCCTTTATAGGTCTCAAGATCAATTGGAGATGTCTATCCACAGGCACTATAGGGTTGGCGAAGAACAATACGAAATGAATTTAAGGTTCCAATTTTACACTTTTACTATATATATATATATATATATATATATATATATATATATATATATATATATATATATATATATATATATATATATATATATATATCAGAATAAGTAAATAGTAGATAGAGAAATGATGAGAGTAAGTGAACAGACTGATGCTGAAGGAATCCCTATATTCAATGAAGAAATTGGATTAGGAAGTTCCGATGCTACATCATGTTCTACACAATAATAAAACACTTCATTAGAACCCCTAGTCACCTCATATCTAGGATCCATGACCAATTAAGCAACTTAAGATGTCCAACCTTAAGCGACCTAAATAGTAACGGTTTACTTCATCTGTTTTGGAAAGAAAAATTCATTAACGGTTTACCTCATCTGTTTGCCCATAAGATTAAACAAGTTTTAGTAAATGAAAGCAATGTGATAGAGTATGATAATCTCACTTACGGGAATATCATAAGTGCTATCCAAAAAGAAGGTCTAAAAATGTGTGTTGATATGAAAATATCAAACCAAGCCAATAAGGATAAGAAAAAGACTAAGTATGAAATGACGAACAATATGATCTACCTTCCGTAGCACAAAGTTTCATGGATTGTGAAATGGCAATATATTTTAATCCAGAATTGTGTTGCTAGACAGTTCTCTGTTAAGTAGTGGGATAAGTTCGGCTTCTCCAGAATTCGAACCTGCCTAAATGCTGAGTTTTCTTTTAAGTTAGAAGCTACTTCAATAGCCCAAGCTCAAGCTCCAATGGCTCAAGTTCAAACCCAGTCACCTGAGCCTATTGCCAAGCTTCCTCAAGTTCCTAAGTTAGAATCTCCTACCTCCTCTAAAGGGAAGAAGCCCACCAAGAAGGATCTTAAAACTTTTGCCCTTGCCTTTGCAGAGTAATTTTATGAAGCCAATAAAGAAGAAGATAAAGACTCTACAGTAGAATCTTCTATTCGCCTAAGTCAGATTGACCCTTTCCAAGATGCCCAAGATCCTTATGATGGGTATGATTTCTGAGTTCCACAATGCTCGCTCTCATCGGCACAAAAAGACAAATAACTGAACAATGTTTTGTCGGCAAACCGACAAAATACTATTCATGTATAGTGACTTTTTTCACTATTCACCTAAGTTACCCAGCTTTCGGCAATTTCTACCCAAAGTAAAAGCAGAAGGAATCTGCTTTCAACCACTTTCGGTGCACTCCGGACAGCACTAAGTATGCTGACATCTCATGATTCCAGCATTGAAGCCCTCTTCCTAAGTCTATTTAAGAAGTAGAAGTCAGTGTTTCAAGACAGAGGCTATTCGAATGTAAATCAGAGAGACTAGTTCTGAAAAAGTTTTGTAAGCCAAAACACCTGTAATACAAACCTCTCTTAAGCCAAATACTTGTAATGTCTCTTCCGAGTATCATGTCTAAGCTTGTATATGTCAGAGCAACTCTGATATAAGTTCATTTGTAAGTTTTCATATCAAGTTTTAAATCAAGCATTACTTTAAGTTCGTATGCTTATTACTCTATTCACTTACTCTAATCATTTCTCTATCTATTCCACCATTACTACTATTTACTTCTAAGTATATTAGCTTCTGCCCCCTTTTGGTATCAGAGCCATACGGTTGAGTTATATTTTTGTTTAATCTGTACATCCGCCCAAGTGGCTGGTTATTTGATTTGAACTGCCACTGTTTATTCTGTTTGCTACATCCACTCTTTGTTGAGATTCTAGGCTATTAGAGAGATGACACTGCCGTCAACGTGCCGTCAGAGCAGTTTAGGCCGAGGGAAAGGCGAGTAAGTCGGGAGGACGCACGGATAGGACACAGTGTATGATCTAGGACGCTTAGTTGACTTGCAAAGATGAGTGCGGCAGAAAGAAGAAAATAGTAAAAGTTTAAGTTTGATAAGTCTCTTGCTTAATAGGCTTATTATCAATTTTTTCTTCAATTTTATCCAACTGGTTACCTATGGAGTTTAGGTATTGGTTGGTGTAATTGTTTTGCTCAATGATCTTCTTAACATCTGTATTTTCATATGCAACCTTAAAGGGAAAGGCTTTAACCGTTGTTGTACGGTGCTTAAAAAATATGGTTTCTTGTGGAGGGTGACTTGAAGAAACAACTATGTTATCTTATTTTACCCACTTTTCTTTAGTGATGGTCTTTACCGTGTTTTCAGCAGGATAAAATTCATCAACAAAATCGAAATAGAGGATCTCTGTTTCGACTTGACTTAAGATTTCTTTCTTTTGCTCAAGGTTAAACCTTTCGCGGTAAATCTTTCTTCTCTCAAGATTTGTTTCAGAATCAATATCTTCGTTAAGTTTTTTAAAATCTATCTCGAAAGGTTTTCTTAGGGTACATAGTTGGGGGTCTACGACTATTTCAACTATAAAGTTAGATTCTGTAGGGGAAACATTTCCTCCTTGGGATTCTTCCTCTTCTAGTTGGGTGTCTGCAATATAGCAAGGATGACTTACTTGAGAACTTGTTTGCACTCCTTTTAACTTAAGGTTTCTTAAGTCTTTTTCCAGATCTAAGTCTCTTCGTTTTTGTCGTTCTGTTGTGGTTGAACTGGCAAACGAATGCCTAACTAGAGTCTTATCATTAGTTTCCCTAGATGAACTAGACCGCGTGAATTAAAAATCTCTACGGAAGAACTAGAAAATTTAATAAGAATGTTAGAAATACAAGACACTGAACCCAGTGAAAATGAGTCTGAAACAAGTTCAAGTGAAAACTAGTGCTCTTGCAGTAGTAATAAGTCAGGTCCTAATATAAGTTTTGGCTGTAAAGACACTTGTTGATATATATATAATAAGTAAATAGGTTGAACTTGTCAACCTGCGGGTTGAGCCGCCAACCCGTTTATAATCGTGTCAGTAAACGAGTCAATCTGTCAACTCGTTTAGCCTAAACCTTAACCCTGTAATTTCGTGTTGTGTTCGAATTGGGTTCGTGAATCGTGTCAAAATTGCCAACCCTGGTTTAAACACGATTTTAGAACATTGTGCATGAAAGAAAATATTTTTATATTACTGGATATTTTCTTGTACTTGTGTGTTGAGAAAATTATTGGATCAGGATCCTCTACAATTATTTGTTCGAATTTGAAACAATTCGGGCAGGTGATTGTGAGAGATCACTTATGGGACCCACTTGACCAAATAAAAATTGGGCTGTCCAACCACTTATCTGGTTAGATGGTTCTCATAAGTGGTGTCTCATAATCACTTGCCTGAATTTGAGAGAATTGTAGAGAATCCTAATCTAAAATTACCTGCACTTGGTAAATGCATTACTTTATATTACTTATGGAGAATTGTTGACTTGTTGGTTTGTGGTATCGAATATCATTGCAACTTGATGTAAATATAAATTTATCAATGTTTTTAATGAATTTTACGCAGAAAATTAAACATGTGAGCATGTTATAAATTTATCATCGGGCTTTAGGTAATTGATGTCTTTGTGGTATATTTGATGTCTTCATAGCATAGCAGTGATTACTCTATCATGTGACATTGGATAAGTTCATAGTCAAAATTTTTTTCCGCGGGGAATTTGATTGGCTCATAGTGTTTTCGAATTTGATATGTTATTTAGCTTAATCTTGCAATTCCTCTTGCGCTATTATTGATGCTGCTCTCAAGGCATTAGGTCATTCTTTTATTTCTCTTTTTTATATATAAAAAAAAAAAAAAATCAGTAGTAGCTAGAGAGGTCACTCGAATTGAGATCGATACCCAGTTAGTTGACTGTTGGAGTTTGGTTAGAATTAGAGGTTTCAATAAGTATGTCGCTGTATTAGTTATTTATATTGTTGGAAGAAGGGACTTCGAGTTTGTAGTTTCTTTGTATATTGGATCTAGATTGTGATGCTGGAAGAATATATCTTAGAGATGAATTGGGATTTTTGATTTATTGTGTTTAAAAGTTATGAAGTACTTTAACAAAAAAAAAATTGTATTTTGTTATTAAGTTTGGTTGGAATATTTATAGATTTCTAATTGATGTTTTATAAGTGATTTCGTAGTATAAATAATTGGTTCTTAGTACAAAGAATATTTGTTCTTCAAATGGTGATTTTGGCTGAGCTGGGGGACAGAAACCAGAAGCTTCACTATTTGCCATGTTCTTGTGATCCTTTGTTCATAAAGGCAATAGGGACATAATCCAATAGGAATGGAGCGTTGGTGTTGCGTGGAGGCCAAGACATTTGTGTTCACGGTGGTAGAAGGAGCTTCGATGGTGAGATTGGTAGAAAGGAGGAAGTCTTTTTCTGGGCTGGTTCTTCTTAGTGCTCAAAGTATAGGATGGTTGGCGTCGACAATGGAGATTCTGCAGTGGTTTCCGGGGGAGAAGGACTTTATCAGGTCCCTTAGGGAGGCGTCTAAGGTAGTTATCGTTAGACGAGGTGGTAACGCAGCTGGAAGGTTCCTTGAAGTGGCGGTCTATGGAGCCGGTGGCCGGAGGGGAATCATCTTCATTCCTGAAGGACGCGATGGGAGGGGATGGAGGAGTTTTGTACTTGAACTGGGCAAGGTCAATGCTTTCCTTAAAGTCCCGATTAGGCTTGGAATGGATCATTCAGCAACAGTTCTAGAGAAGACAAGGAGGAATGGTGACGATGCTGTTGGAGGAGAGGTCGCTACTTGGGCGCCTTCTTTCGCAGAAGTTTTGCGGTCAGGTCCCTGCCGCTTGGAGGTGGAGAGGTCGTTGTCTCATCCCATGATTTGTTTGGTTGAGGAGCATGGTGTACGACCGGAGGAGCAGAAGCCGCCGGTTGAGATTTCGTGTGGCTCAGACAACGTTTGTTACCGTTGTGGTTCTGAACTTACGAGAGTCGTGTCGGCCTCTGCTGCTCGTGACAAGATTGGTTGCGTCTTTGGTGAGTTTTCTGCAGGAAATCGGCTGACAGGAGAGTTGAACACGTATTCCTCTTTTGAACTGGAAGAGCCAGCTGGAGAAGTTGAAGGCTGAGGTGGACCAAACCTTCAACAGGGTCTGTGAAGGGCTTCTTGAGTTTGGTCCTGGCTTTAAGCCCAAGGTTAATGGGCGGAAGAGAAGGACTAAACCTAAGAAGAAAAGGAGGTTTCGTTGGGTTCAGAAAGATCCGAAGCCCAACGAATCAGCCCTGATAGATAGGGCTGTGCTTCCTGTGGATGGTCTGTCTCCGGCGAATGGCTTTGGGGGTTCTGTTAAGTCTCCGGCACCTCCAGAGAACTTCGGTGGGCTGGATTTTCTGCCGTCCGGTGCCCCTGCTCCGGGGAACCAGTATGTCGTTTGCTCTCCTAGCTCTGATCGTGGTTCTCGGCCGGATTGTGATGTAGAACTTTTGGAGGGAGATTTGGGTTCGCCTGAGAAGATGGGTGTGTCTTCAAAACCGCCAGAGGTCGCCGAAGGTTCATCTTTCGCCCTTGATGTCCTTGTTCCAGTAAATGGGTCTCCTTCTCCGGTTCTGTGTGCTGGGTCAGCTTTGCCCATTTCTGTTCCGGAGGTTTCTCCCATAGACCCGATTTGTAATATCCTAGATTTATTAGACATAATAATAATAATAATAATAATAATAATAATAATAATAACTTATTAAGTAAGTTTAGTTAACTTATTCAATAAGTAGAAAAAAAAAAAAAAAAAAAAAAATTTCACAACTTGCCGTGCAAGTTGACTTGTCCTTATTATTCTTCTTCTCTTCTTTCTTTCTGCATCTTCTTCCTTCTTCGTTATTTTTTTTCTTTCTTCTTCTGTTCTTCTACTTCTCGCTGAAGCAGACCCACCGAGCGAGAGAGAGTGAAATCGAGAGAGAAAGAGAGTGAGTTGAGAGCTGAGAGATGAGTCCGAGAGATCGAGGGAGACCGGAGGAAGGAGAGACCCGATCGTGGAGGACCCGACCAGTGGGTCAACGGTGGTGATTCCGGCGAAGCAAAGCCGAAAATCCGACGGCTTGAAGGTCGATTTCCGGCGAGCCAGAGAGCACGCAACCCGAAGAGATTCGGAGTCCCGAGAAACCCGTGACCCGTGAATGCAAAACCCGAACGACCCACCAAAGACCGAAGAAGACCTGATCGACGGAGGTCACCGCCGGCGATTTCTGGTGGCTTGGGAAGCGATTTCCAACAGTTTTGAGACACGAACTCCGGCGATTTTCGTGTGAGATTTTCCGGTGGGTTTTCTCAGAAATTCTCTGGGTAATCTCTTGTAATTTTTATGGGTTTTATTTCTTGATTTTTCCCCATTTCCAATTGTGGATATTTAGATAGATTGTATTTGATTTGCTATGGGTATTTTGTTGTTGTTGATTCACGGCTGAACTGTGTTTGGTGCCTCCCCTGTTTTTGGCTAACCGTGTGTGTGCGTGTGGTGTTTTTCCTCCCTGTTTTGGTTGAGCCGTGAGTTGAGTGTTGAAGGTTGCTGTGATCACTTGGTGAATTTTGGATTGATTGTGGTTTCGGGTGGTGTAGTATGTATATGTTATGATATAGTGTATTTCATGTATTTAAGTAATCCGGTTAGTGTTTAGTATTGTGATGTTTCCGGATGTGGGATTTACTGAAATGTATTCCCTGTTTTATGATAGATTTGATGAATTTTGGTGTTAGGTGTATGGGCTCCTTGATCAACTGAGTGGGTGCTTATTTGGGTTTGAAATAGACTGTGTAGTGAGTGAAAACTGGATGTTTGAGTTAAGTGTCGATTTTGAGAGATTTGGTGTTAGGATTAATGTTCCTTAATAATAATTTGGTTTTATTGGAAATATTAGTATATTTTTTAGAGAAGATGGGTTTAAGTGTTAAGCTAATAATGGAGAAAGATTGTATAAGTAAAAAGGATGATTATTTTTGTAAGTATATTTATATATAGGATTTTAATTTAAGTTTTAGAACTGAAATTTCAGAACGCTCCGCTAAATTTATCCTCGTGTTTTATTTAGGTTAAAGCTCGACCTTGACGCTAATGACAAGTTCAGGTAAGGGGATACAACACCGAAAAACCCCCAACAAGATTTTATTACAAATCTTTTGAAAAAGTGTTGGAGAATTTTACAAAGCGTTGCTCATGTGATTTTAATGCCAAGCTTCATTACTCATATGATATTGCTTTAAGAATTTTGAGCATAAATCACAGATATGATTAAGAGCATTTTTAAGAATTATGATTATGCATAATTATAGTTAAGACTAAGAGCATTTCAAAATTATGAAATATGCATACTCACAGATATGATTAAGAGCATACTAAAGTTATAATTTATGCATAATTACAGATATGATTATAAACATTTCAAAGTTATGAATTATGCATACTTACAATAATGAAAAAGAGAGCATTTGAAAGTTATGACTATAGAGCATACCAAAGTATATGACTCTATTCATGAATACAGTATTGAAAGAAAAGAGAATCTAAAGTTTTAAATTCTGCACATGACTACAGTTATGAAAGTGGCTCTTACAGTTTTGAAATAAAGTTTACAGTTATAACAGAGCCTACAGTATTACAGAAAACGTTCATGTGTAGTAACTGTTTAACCCTGAGGCACTACTACAGTTAGATTCGGTACCATATAGGGTAGCATGGCAAGCATACCAAAATACGGTGTGTGCTACCGGCCGGGGTTGGCCTTCACCTAGGGAAGATCCCCAACTCGGCGACTCTTCTCTGTGACGACAGGCTGAGTCTATAGGTCCTTTGGACAAAGCCAACGTGCGCCGCTCACGGGAACTGGCGGTGTAGAGTCTATAAAGGGATAAACCACAGATAAATGATTAAAGAGAAAACTGATTAAAAAGAAATTACTGAATCATTGAAAAATCTGTTTAATTGTTCATCTTGTTAATCTGCATAAACTGTCATTCTTATACCATTATTCATATTCTTCAAATTCTATCTAATTGTTCATATGCTATGCCACCTGTCCTAACACAATACATTTCATTTCATGAATCATGCTTTAATATGTGTTTTCTTATAAAACAGTCTAGCATATCATTTCTTAAACAATATGCAAAACTTTAATCTCCAACTTATACTCAATCTAAAATCACATATTATATTCATACTTCTAAACATCATCATAATTCTTAATATATTTAAAAAAACACTTAAATCATCTAAAATAAATTAAAATCAACATACTATTGGGTTATGTTATAAATTAATTTACATTATACAATTCATTATATGTGAAATTAATTCTTATTAGTAAGTAAAATAAATCTGTCATTATGCATGACTAAAGATTTATGGCATAAAGGTTTATAACATGTTTTATTCCCCTGGTGTTGTGTTTTCCTTACTGAGTTGTCAAACTCACCCCTTTTTCCTCCACCCCTTTCCAGATGACAACAGTAAGACGAAGTCTTTTCCTTGTAAGGGTGTAGACCTCACTGAGAGCGATAGTTCTTGATGAACCGGCCAAACCCTAGTTGCATAGTATGTTTTGTTTTATTGGAGTTCATGACCTTGTAAAGGATCATTTATAGAATGGTATAAAAATAGGAAGTTTATCAATTTTCAAGTTGTAAATGCACGCTTTCATTTAAAATGTTTGTTTCTAGCACTCAAACTCACGTTTCCCTTATTTACCAAAATGGGGGCGTGACACGATTGCTTCTGCCAAAGTTCATAGGGAATCAGTTGATGTGCTGACTGTGTGGGCTGGTTCTAGTCCTGCAGACTCTTTGGTTCCTTCGGGTCTTCCTTCGTCTGATTCTTTGTTGTCCCATTTTCCCTCTTCTAGTTCAGGAGTAGGAATGGGATGGAACTTGCTTTAATGCCAGAGGATGAGCCTGTTCCTTTGTCTTTTATTGACAAGGTCAGGGGTTATTCTGGTAAGAAGTCTCCGGGGGGTTTCTTGAAGGCGGTTCTTGCTTATAGCCACTGGGTGGGAATTACTTGCGATGGCTATGAAGGTCAGCTGTCGGCTGTGTTTGAGGCTATCATCGACAGTAATGTTAAGAAGGCAGCGGGTCCTAGCTCGAGTTTGAGTATTAAAGGTACGAGGGAATTAAACAGATTATCTTGTTCTGTTAATTATGATGCACATTGTGGCAGCACCTCTCGTGGTAGGTGCAAAGGCAGGGCTGTTGGTGGTTTTTTATGAAGCCCAAAATCATTTCTTGGAATGTTAGAGGGTTAAACGAGGGTGACAAGCGGTTGAAAGTAAGAAATTTATTAAGGCAATGGAAGACTGATATTGTTTGCTTGCAAGAAACTAAACTGGTTTTTGTTTCTAACAGTTTAGTGAGAAGTCTATGGGGTTGTCACTTTGTTGATTGGTGCCACTTAGCTTCTCGCGGGGCCTCTGGTGGTATATTAATTATGTGGGATAGAAGGATTGTAGAGAAGATTGATGTGTATGTGGGCGAGTTCGTTGTTGCCTGTTCTTTCAGAAGCGTTGCTGATAACTTCTCTTGGGCTTTTGCTGGGGTCTACGGTCCTAACCTTGACTCTCTTAGAAGCTCTCTCTGGGATGAGTTGGCTGGTCTTCATTCTTGGTGGGAATTGCCTTGGTGCATTGGGGGTGATTTCAATGTCACATGCTTTCCTGCTGAAAGATCTAGAGACGTTCGTCTTAATGCGGCTATGACAGAGTTTTCGGATTTTATTTTTGAGCAGGATCTTATGGACCTTCCTCTTGCAGGAGGGCCTTTTACGTGGTCTAATAATCAGGAGATTCCCTCTTGGTCTCGCCTTGATAGATTTCTTGTTTCTCCAGAATGGGAAGTTAAGTTTCCAGGTTCCCTTCAGAAAAGGCTTCCAAGACTGTGTTCTGATCATTTTCCTATTCTTCTTGATTGTGGAGGAGTTCATTGGGGTCCCAGACCGTTCAAGTTCGAAAATATGTGGTTAAAGGCTGAAGGGTTTGTGGATAAGGTGCGTCTTTGGTGGGAGTTTTATCGTTTTCAAGGCTCGCCCAGTTTCATCTTCTCTCAAAAGCTTAAGGCTTTGAAGAATGATATTAAAAGATGGAATGAACAGGAGTTTGGCAATGTGGAATTACGCAAAAAATTGCATATGGAAGAATTGTGTGCTCTTGATAATTTAGAGGAACAACATGGTTTAACTTCCGAAGAAAAGGCGAGGAAATGTGGGGTCATCAGAGATTTGGAGAGTTCTATTTTACAGGAGGAGATTAGCTGGAGATAGAAATCTAGGGCTCTTTGGCTTAAAGAGGGTGATAAATGCACAAAATTCTTTCACCGAGTAGCCAATTCGAATAGGAGTTCCAATTCCATGGAGTCTCTCTTAGTCAATGGCTCTATCTCTTCTGATCAGCAGGTTATTAGGGATCGTGTTGCTCACTTTTATGAATCTCTTTTTGCAGAACCTCTCTATTGGAGGCCTAGGATGGATAACCTTGTTTTTGACAATTTGGATGCGGGTGAGGCTTCTTCCTTAGAACTTCCTTTTGAGGAAAGGGAGGTTTTTGAGGTGGTTAAAGGTCTGAACCGTGATAAGGCTCCAGGCCCTGATGGGTTCACTATTGTGTTCTTCCAAGACTGTTGGGATGTGATCAAGACAGATCTCATGGGGGTTTTCCAGGACTTCCACACTCATAGCAAGTTTGTCAAAAGCATTAATGCCACTTTTTTAGTATTAATTCCGAAGAAGCAAGGGGCTGCGGATCTTAAAGATTTTCGGCCTATTAGTCTTGTAAGTGGTGTTTATAAGATTATTGCTAAAGTCCTTGCTAATAGACTTAGAAGGGTTGTGGAGAAGATTATCTCGAACCCCCAAAATGCTTTTGTGAAAGGAAGGCAAATTCTTGACTCGGTTCTTATAGCTAATGAGTGTCTGGATAGTCGCATCAAATCTGGTGTACCAGGGTTACTTTGTAAACTGGATATTGAAAAGGCTTATGATCACGTCAACTGGGATTTCTTATTGTATATGTTGAGAAGATGTGGCTTTGGGGAGAGATGGTGTTCTTGGATAGCTCATTGTATTTCTTCGGTGCGTTTCTCGGTTTTGGTAAATGGCATCCCTTCTGGATTTTTCAGCAGCTCTCGTGGTATTAGACAGGGTGACCCTCTGTCGCCTCTCTTGTTTGTCATTGTGATGGAGGCCTTTAGTAAGTTGCTCTCTATTACTGTTCTAAGGGGTTTCCTCTCTGGCTTCTCTGTGGGCTCTAGTAGCAATGGAGTTGTTAACATCTCTCATCTGTTATTCGCAGACGATACTTTAGTTTTTTGCGGGGCTAATTCTGATCATCTTCTCTATCTTCGTATGTTACTGCTGTCCTTTGAAGCTGTTTCAGGTTTGAAGATTAATTTGGATAAGTCAGTATTGGTCCCTGTGGGTCATGTGAATAATATGGATGAGCTGGCTGTGGCGTTATGCCCATGAGAGAGAGGCTTGGTGGAAATCTGTTGTGGATGCAAAGTTTGGTTCTACTTGGGATGGTTGGTGTTCTTTAGACCCCCTTAGGTCTCATGGAGTGGGGCTTTGGAAGAATATTAGGAAAGGGTGGAGTTTGCTTTGCAGCCATATCAAACTTATTCTTGGAAATGATTCTAGGATCCGTTTTTGGGATGATGTGTGGTGTGGCGAGGTGCCTCTTAAAGAAGCTTTCCCAGTTTTGTATATGACATTGTGTGTGACAAGGATGCTCATGTTGCTGACCATTTGGTTGTAGTGAGCGGGTCCTATCAGTGGGATGTTAGCTTCTTTCGAGCGGCCCACGACTGGGAGGTGGATGTTTTGGCCTCTTTTTTCTCTTTGCTGTACTCGACCAGAGTGGATCGTGATGTGGATGACCAGCTCTGGTGGTCTCCTTCACACAAAGGGAAATTTGATGTTAGATCTTTCTATAAGGCTCTTGCTTGCAAAGAGGCTTGTCATTTTCCTTGGAAAAGTATTTGGCGGACCAAGGTTCCTCTGAAAGTGGCTTTCTTTGCTTGGACGGCAGCTCATGGGAAGATCCTCACCCTGGACAATCTCAGGAAGAAGCGTGTCATTGTGATTGATAGATGTTGCATGTGCAAAATAAATGGGGAGTCGGTGGATCACCTTCTCCTTCATTGTGAGGTTGCACACGCTCTTTGGAACGCCGTCTTTAGTCGCTTCAGTCTGTCTTGGGTTATGCCTTTTCGGGTGGTAGATTTATTCGCTTGTTGGTGGACAGGTGGTCGCTCTCGGAGTGCGGCCGTGTGGAAGATGGTCCCTTGTTGCCTTTTGTGGTGCTTGTGGAAGGAACGCAATGATAGACAGTTTGAGGACAAAGAAAGAACCATTGAGGAACTCACTTCCTTTTTCTTTTATTCTTTGTACTCTTGGTCGGCTGCGTTCCTCGCACCTTTAGTGTTTAGTTTTAATGATTTCCTTGTTTTGTTTTCTTTTTCCTCGTAGTTTCCTTTTCTTGTATACTTCCTGTGTACTTGATTGTGCTTTGGGCTTTTTAATGATACTTCTCTTACTTATCAAAAAAAAAGAATATTTGTTCTTCAATACTTTTTACCTTTGAACAACTATGTTTGTCTTTCCTAATTTGCTTAGTTTTTAGGATTTCTTGTTCTCATTTCTCCTAGTTAAGTGCTTCTCTTGTATAATTTTTGTGTGTGTCTGGGTTACGCTTTCACTTTTTAATGATATTACGATTACTTAGATATATATATATAAGTTCTTGGTAGGTGACATGTCCTTTGGGCTTGGGTCGTGACAATTAACCCAAATTCTTTTTTAATTGTTACAGTATCATTGACTAGGTGAAGATTAGACAGGAAACCATGACAGAAACCATTGTGACCCTTGTCATCAACGAACTGGTTCAGTTGATTGTTCATGAATCAAAATTGCTACAGGGTGTCCACCAACAAGTTGTGGACATTCGAGATGAACTGGAGAGCATTCAGTGTTTTCTCAAAGATATAGATAAAGGAGGAGACCTTCAAGATGGTGTCAAAACGTGGGTGAAGCAAGTGAGAGAAGTAGCATATCATATAGAAGATGTAATAGATGAATACGTTCTTCACATGGCACAACGTCTTCATCAGCAAAGATTTATTGCTTTTCTCCAAAAAATTGGCTGTTTATTGAAAACAATAAAACCACATCATGACATAGCTATCAAGATTCAAGATATCAAAATATCAATCCGTGAAATCAAGGAACGAAGAGAAAGATATGGTTTTAGTTCCTCAGATCAAGGATCAAGTAGTAGAGCAACAAATGTTACATGGCATGACCCTCGAGTGGGTTCACTTTTCATCAAGGAAGATGAAGTTGTGGGTATTGAGTCTACGAGGGATGAACTTGTAAGCTGGCTGGTGGGGGGGAGTATCTAAACGCTCTGTGATTTCAGTGGTAGGCATGGGCGGAATTGGTAAGACAACTCTTACTAAGAAAGTATATGATAATGAATCAGTGAAGGGACATTTTGATTGCCGTGTTTGGATCACTGTGTCTCAGTCATACAACGTGTCAAAGATACTCATGTCCATGACAAAGCAAATCTACCAGGCAAAAGAAACTGCTTCGGAGCAAATAGACATGATAGACGAGATCACACTAATTAGCCAGTTGAGGAAATGTTTACAGCCAAAGAGGTATGTTGTGGTTTTTGATGATGTTTGGAAGACAGAGTTTTGGGAAATTGTGAAACATGCTTTACCATGCAATGATAGAGGCAATAGGATTATCATCACAACACGTAATGATCTCATTGGTGTTTCTTGTAAAGAATCTTTATATGATCAAGTGCACAAGCTACAGCCTCTATCTCAAGACAAGGCTTGGGAATTGTTTTGCAGAAAGGCATTCCAGACCGAGTTTCAGGGGGGTTGTCTGACAGAGTTGGTGAGATTGTCAATGGACATCGTCAGAAAATGTGAAGGCTTGCCACTTGCAATAGTTGCCATAGGTGGTCTTCTGTCAACAAAGGAGAAAGTGTTGTTAGAATGGCAAAAGTTGCACGATAGCCTCAATTCTGAGCTAGAATGTAATCCCCACCTTACAAGTATCACTAACATTCTCTCTCTCAGTTATCATGATCTTCCGTGCTACCTAAAGTCATGTTACTTGTACTTCAGCATTTTTCCGGAGGACTTAATCAATAGTTCAAGATTATTGCGGCTATGGGTAGCTGAGGGCATTATAAAAGGAAAGAAGGGCAAACTTTTGGAAGATGTGGCTGGAGAATACATAATGGAGCTCATCCACAGAAACTTGGTTCAAGTTTCATCGGCGGAGCTTGATTATGGGACATTTAGAAGGTATAGAATTCATGATTTGTTGCATGAAATCATCCTATCGAAGGCTGAAGAGTTGAATTTTTGTCAAGTTCTGGAAGCTGGTGACACAACTTCCTATGGAAAAAGTCGGTGCCTATCAATCCACGATGTTAGAGAAAATGTTTTCGAGACAAGTGAGTACTCTCGAGTTCATTCTGTTTTTCTCTTCAACATTAGTGAAATGCCCAAGTCTTTCATAGTTAAATTGTTCAAAAAGTTCAAGCTTTTGAAAGTGTTGGATTTTGAAGATGCTCCTATAGATTATCTTCCTCCAGAAGTGGGCAATTTATTCCACTTGAAGAACTTAAGTTTGAGGAGAACAAAAGTGAAGATACTTCCAAATTCGATGGGTAGACTACAAAACCTACAGACACTAAATGTCTTGGAAACCGCAGTGCGTGAGCTACCAATTGAGATATTAAGGCTTTATAAGCTGAGACATATTTTGGCTCTTTATCGTGACTTCAAAATTAAAAGTTGCTTTCATTCTGTGCAAGGTGTAAAAATACATGAAGGGGTTGGATGTTTAAAAGACTTACAATCACTAACAGCTATTGATGATCATCATGGGGGTGATCTACTTCAAGAGCTTGGAAAGTTGAGTCAATTGAGGATGTTGGGCATTTCAAAGATGACTACAGAACGTGGAAGGGCTCTATGTACCTCCATACAAAAAATGGTCCACCTTAAACATTTTCATGTAGGCTCAATCAATGAAAATGAGATTATAGACTTACAATCAATTTCATCACCACCTCCATTTCTAGAGCATATCTATCTATGGGGGCGATTGGAGAAGTTGCCTAATTGGATTCTAGAGCTTCAAAATCTTGTCAGGCTATTCTTATTTTTCTCATCATTGAAGGAAGATCCATTGTCTTGTGTCCAGGCTTTGCCGAATCTAGTTACCCTTTCCCTCAGTCATGCGTATGATGGGGAGCAGTTGCATTTTGAGGAAGGTGGTTTTCGAAAACTCAAGAGGCTCAAACTCAGAGAGTTGAAAGAATTGAAGATGGTGGAAATAGATAGAGGATCACTGCCCGGTCTTGAGCAATTAGAGATTGGGCCATGCTCGCAGATGAAGGAGCTACCCTCTGGAATCCAGCACCTGGAAAGCCTAAAGATTCTTAACTGCTATGAAATGCAGGGAGAATTTGTGCTACGTATGCAGCCAAATGGAGGCGAAGATTATTGGAAAGTCAAGAAGGTAACTACTATCCGTCTTTGGTATAGGATTGAAGGAGAACGATATCAAATATATAAGCTGGGTGACTCACACTTGTTGGAGCGTCTGCAAGGAGTTCCAACCTGGCAGTTGTAATTAGGCTTGGGCCAACACATCTGATCTTTGATAATTAAAAGCTTAATTCTTCCATGAATTTTGCTCTCATATGTAATGGTGTTATAATGCATAAGTTATTAAGTATCAGAAACTGTGACTCATATGCTAATGACATTGGATTATTTTCATAAAAGAATAATATTTTTGATATATTTCCCCATAAATTGGAAATATTGAAGACTTCCAAACTCACACTATCCATTATCCATTTATCCAATAAATTTTTTTATCAAAACTAGATTACCCCAAAACAACATTACATTATAATATAATTGATTGGACTAATGTTTAACCAAGTTGAGGAGCTTGAAATGAATTCTAATGTACAAAAATTTTCCTTCTTTCTTTTTTGGTCAGTTGTTCTTATTGGCGTGATGATTCCACAACAAATCACTGATGTTGTAGAGAACCTATTTTGCTGATTTCATAAAACGGGAAACAATTGCAATTTTCGTTATTATCATTTGTGGTTTCATGCTATACTTGTTTAAGTACTCTACAAGAAAGCTCTTCATATGTTTTTAGTTCATTTTAAGTATTTTGAAATTTTTTCTTGAATCCTGTAACTTGAATCCCTTGCAGGATTTTCTTTCTCCAATCAGAATGATAACATTTTTTTTTTTTTTTTGTAATTTTGTGCCACAATCCAGAAGCATCAGTGATTAAATGCTAATAAGAAGTACCAAATAGAGTTCACAATTCACATGTTAAAGAACAATCATGGCTTCCATTGGAACGGTCACCAAAACCCAGTATTAGGATAACAACAATTCAAAATCTTAAATTAAAAAAAATAAAAATAAAAAATAAAAATCAACCAACATTGTTAATCTTCTTAATGACTTAGACCAACATTGTTTTTCGATCAGCCTTGCTTGTTTGCCTGTTCTTGGAAAATAAATGGGTCATGTGGGTTGGATTATGAGCTAGTGACCTAGAAAAGCGGCGGGAATCAGAGGCCATAGAGTGGCAAAGTAGTAAGAAAATGAGTATCATAAGGCATGACTGTTCAATGATGAGAGTGATTGTTTTCTCAATGGACGACTTTTGTGTGAATATTAATTCGTATGCTATTCCCATCACCGAACCAATAGTTATTCCTTTCTTTTCTTTAGAGGAATATCTATTTCTCATTGTGAAGAATAACTATTCTGCACGATTAATTATTCCTGTGAATAATGAAGTAACCAACTATGCCTCTAAAGAAGTAAATTCTCAATCTGCACAGTTAGCTCAAACAATGGCGTGCAAAAGCTAAATAAGCTAAATGAGAGAGAAAAGAGTGTTAGAATTCATGTACAATGGAACTTTACCTTAAATACTAATGGTAAAAGTGATTAGTATCACATTAGTGATGATAAATTTAGAACTGTCTCAACATGTTAATGTGTGTTGTCATGCCAAAAACTTGATATATATATATATATATGTTATTGGTAAGTTACACATTGAATCCACGACCACGTGCATCCTCCATCTTGTTACAAAAGGAAGTACCATTTAATCTAAAGCTCATTGGTAATTCCTTTGATATTATTGACTACTGGGAGTCACCCCATAATAGGGTTAGAAATTTTTTAAAAAGACCCACGAACTCAACACAAAATTAGTAAGTTATGGTTGAAGTTGACCTATGTATATAGTCTTATACTCATGCTTTGATACAACTCAAACCCGACTTTGAAAGCAGACCCAATTTACTTGTGTTGTGTGTGTTGATTAGTTAAGAATAATTCGGATGTCTTGGACCGCAGGCTGCAGCTAGACTTGTTTTACTGAAAGTGAGAGGTATTAAGAAATGGTCAAAAGGGTATAACTTTCCATGGAGAACTACTTCATTTTAACAACTAAAAAGTCTAAAGCATCATAAAAATATGGAAAGAAAAAAAAAAAAAAAAAAAAAAAAAAAAACTAGTTGAATCACCCACAAAATTCAACCATACCCAACGTGATTCAAGGTAAAAGCTTCAAATTCCCTAGCTTCAGCAATGTTCTTTGTGAGCATAATATTTTTATTTTTTTTTGTGTACGTGACTTCTTTTTGGGTATTCTTTTCTTTTGCTTTAAAGATTATATTTTTATGTGGGTTTTCTTTTTTAGTTCGTGGGTGTTTTTGTTTTCATTCGGTTTGCTTCAGAGGGGAAGATTTAGAATGTGGGTGTTTGCGTTTATGAGAAGTAGTTGGAAGAAGGAAATATGAATGACTTACAATATTTGTGAAAGAAGAACGAAAAATAGTTGTGTACTTTTGTTAAAGGTGGTGAAGGATGAATTATGATCATCTACAATTATTTGCTCGAATTTGAGAGAATTCGGGCAGGTAATTGTCAGAGACCACTTATGGAACCTACCTGACCAAATAAAAATTGGGTTTCTCAACCACTTATCCAGTCAGGTGAGTCCCATAAGTGGTCTCTCACGATCACTTGCCCGAATTCTCTCAAATTGTGAAGGATAGGGAAGAATTCAACAGCCATGTATTTGCACCATGGAGTGTTTGGAAGAATTTGGAAGAAAATCCAGAGTTGTCCTGTCTAAGTTTAAGGGCTACTGTCACTGGTATTTTCCCTGAGGCCTGTCGGTGGAGCTTTGAGGGATAGATTGAAAGGTGCAAGCTTGGAACTGAAGTGAGAAGTGGTGGATCAGACTTAGAGGATAAGGAGATACATGGCAGCATGCGGATGGAGCCTTAGAGGTTTGGGAGCCAGCTGGGATCTACCTCTCTAATGCTAAACGACTGTGTTTTGGGAGCATTGCTATAATGCGTTTTATGTGTTATGCTTAGTCGTTTTTTGTCTTCTTTCAGCCTAGTCTTTTTAAGGCTTTTATATGCATTTTGTAATACCTGGTTGGGCAATATATAAGTCCAGCGGGTAAAAGACAAAACCAGCTTTTGAGAATTATGATTTGATTAGTCAATGGAGGTTTTGGCATCCTCGAAATTGCCGAATTATCAATAATATCAAGAAAAATACAGTAATATTCCATTTTCTCAGATTCTTTCATTTGTCTCTTCCTACTAAATATCTCTATTTCTTCCTTAAAATGCTAAACACTTAAAAAACTTGTTACAATTTGGTATTAGCAGCCTTCGATCCTCTGCGCATGAAAACTCGTTCTCGGGCATTGGCAGAGGAGAATTTGTTGTGCCTACAAGATGAACATGTGTCCAGATCTGAGTTAACGGGTATGGTCCAGACTTTGCAAGCTCAGCTAGATCAGCAAACAACCAATTTAGACGCTCAGGTAGAGCAGTAGACGATAAACTTTCACTCTCGAATGTCTCATCTTAAGGATATGTTGGCTAAACACTTGGGCTCAGGTGGAAGCTCAAAATCCCCAGCCCATCACTATAATCTGGAGCGCCTGCCTTTTAGCGCGGTGAAATTTTTTTTCCAAGAGGAACTAGTCACAGGGACGAAATTTTCAAGCCGAAGCAAGTTCACTTGGATTTCCCGCACTTTGATGGTGATGATGTAAAAAGCTTGTGTTGTCCTGCTGAGCAATTTTTTTGAGTACTATGGTACTCTAGATGAACACCGCTTACCCCTTTCTTCCTTCCATATGGATGGTCATGCACTTGTTTGGTTTCGGGAGTTGCGTGCTAGCAATTCCATCCGGTCTTGGCAGGACTTTGTCCGCTCCTTGCAAATCCGTTTTGGCCAAGAGTCTTACGATGATCCTATGGAGACACTGTCCAAGTTGAAGCAAGAGGGCACACTTGAGGAATACAAGAACCAGTTTGATATACTGGCCCTTAAGGTGCAACACTTACTAGATTTCCACAAACTCAACTGTTTTTTGGGAGGCCTTAAAGACGAACTCCGGGTGCCCATGAGAATGTTTAATCCCAAAACGCTGGTTGATGCCTATTCCTTGGAGCGAATGTTGGAGGAGTGTGTGCTAAATTCGAAAAGGTATTCTCGCTCTTCTTCTTACTCTAGTCAATTCCAACACCGCACTCAAGGCCTTAGTGTCCAACTTCCAACGAATTTCTCTAAGGGTAACCCTTACCCGAATCCTATTCGGGACACGGTTCCTGGCCAGTTTAACCCAAATTTGAACCCACCAATAGGGGGCGGTCTACCTGGTTAGGAAGGACCTAAACCGAGCCAAGCTTTGGTTCCGGTTCAGAAAATTTCCCAAGCACAAATGGAGGATCGGAGGCATAAAGGCCTCTGTTATTCATGTGACTCTAAGTGGATAAGGGGGCATGTGTGTGTTGTCCCAAAACTGTTTCTCATTGAGGTTTTGGATGAGCAAACACCTAATCCAGAGAAGACTCTCGGACCTGCTGAGGAGGACCCGGGTGAATTCTTTTTGAAAGAATTTCCGAAGATTTCATTGAATGCCATTACTAGCACTCCTCATTCAAAGACAATGCGTTTGGTTGGATTTTTACAATTGCAGCAAGTGGTTATTTTGATTGATTCCGATAGTCCGCATAATTTTGTGGACATAAAATTAGCATCTACACTTGACATTCAACCCTTAGTGCAGGATGCTATTCAGGTCAAGATTGCTAATGGGAGGAAATTACTAGCCCAGAGTGTTGTAAGGAAATGGAGATGAAAATTCAAGGGTCTAGTTTCCACACTGACCTCTTTATCCTTCCACTAGTTGGGTGTGATGCTATTTTGAGGATTCAATGGCTCCGCACATTGGGGCCAATCCTTTGGGACTTTTCGGTGCTTTGGATAGAATTTCAGCATGAGGGTGCTACTTGCATTCTCCAAAGGGGTGTAGTTTTACAGCTCATAAGTTGTCCTAGCCATTGTTTTTCACTTCAGGGGCAACATCTATCACTGAGCCAGCAGGAAGTTCCGCCTCCTATGGCAGAGGTTCTCAAGGGTTTTGTTAATGTTTTTAAGGAACCTACGGGCTTACCACCTAGACAGGTGCAAGATCATTCGATCATCCTACAGCCAGGGGCCCAGCCTGTTCCTATTCGACCCTACTGCTATCCTTTTTATCAAAATGAGGAAATCGAGAAAATTGTGAAGGAATTGCTGCACACGGGTGTTATACGGCACAGCCATAGCCTCTTTTCATCCCCAGTCTTGCTGGTTCGGAAAGCTTATGGTACATGGCGGATGTGCATGGACTATAGGGCTTTCAATAAGGTAACTATTAAGGATAAGTTTCCTATTCCTGTGGTTGATGAACTGTTAGATGAGTTATGGGGCTTCAAATTTTTTTTCAAATTAGACTTAAGGTCGTGCTACCATCAAATATGGGTAGATGATGAAGATATCCCTAAAACAGCCCTCTGAACTCATGAGGGCCATTACGAGTTCTTGGTTATGCCATTTGGGCTAACCAATGCCCCTTCCACTTTTCAAAGTCTAATGAACCATGTTTTTCAACCTTACTTGTGCAAGTTCATCTCAGTTTTCTTTGATGATATTTTAGTTTACCAATAAGGACATGGAAACACATCTTACTCATTTAGCTTTGACACTTGAGACCTTGAGGCAGAATTCTTTGTTTGCCAAGTTCTCTAAGTATAAGTTCGGTTGTTTGGGAGTTGAATATTTAGGGCACATCGTCTCAACTCAAGGGGTTTCTGCTGACCCGAGCAAGATTCAGGCAACGGTAGATTGGCCGTTTCCTAAAACCCTAAAGGCTTTGGAGGTTTCTTAGGGTTAACCGATTATTATCGGAAATTTATCAAGGGCTACGAGAAGGAGCTCTTTGCCCTAGTGACAGCAGTTCATAAGTGGAGGCCCTACCTCATAGGCCAGTCTTTTGTGGTCTGTACTGACCAACAGAGCCTGAAGTTTCTGGTGGAACAAAAAGTGGGCACTCCTTTCCAACAGCGTTGGCTCACTAAGCTTCTTGGGTATGATTTTGTAGTAGAATATAAGAAAGGAGCGAAAAATAAAGTGGCGGATGCTCTCTCTAGAAGGGATTCGGCTGCTGCCAAATTCTCCTTGTCCGTCCTATCTATCCCAGTTCTTAGTTGGGTGGATGATCTCAAAGCTCAATATCTTGTGGACCCTAAATTACAGCTATTATTGGCTCAGTCGCATAGCAATGAGCTTAATACCCGCATGTACTCCCTCAGAAATGGTATTCTGCTGTACAAGAATAGAATTATCTTAGGCGACTCACAACAACTTAAAGCTCAAGTGATGCACTATGTGCATGGGGACCCTATGGCTAGGCATTCGAGTTATGAGAAAACACTCCATCGAGCCAAGAGGGACTTCTATTGGCAAGGAATGAGAAAATACATAGAGAAATTCATTCGGGAGTGTGACACATGTCAACAAAACAAACATGATAATCTCAACCCTGCTGGGCTTCTATAGCCACTTCCCATTCCCTCTAGGGTTTGGACAGATATTTCCATGGATTTTGTGGAAGGGCTGCCTATATTCCAAGGTCATTTAGTTATTTTTGTAGTGGTGGACTGCTTGTCAAAGTATGCCCATTTCATTATCTCACCCCTATTCTGCAGCCAAGATAGCTCAGTTCTTCATTTTTCATGTCGTTAAACTATATGGAATGCCCAATTCCATTGTTTCGAATTGGGACCCTACATTCACCTGTACTTTATGGAGTGAATTGTTTCAAGTACAAGGCACTACTTTAAAGCTCAGCACAAGTTACCATCCTCAGACTGATGGTCAAACCGAGATAGTCAACAAGGCTGTGGAGAACTATGTATGCTGTTTTACTCAAGACAACCCTAAAAATTGGTCTTCTTGGTTGCCCTGGGCAGAGTTTTGTTATAATACCTCTTGGCACTCTTTCACCAAGTTGACCCCTTTTGAAGTGGTCTATGGTGTTCCCCCACCTAGACTATTGAGCTATAATCCAAGCACAACCCGTGTACAAGCAGTGGATGAAGTGCTCCATAACAGAGAGCAGATCCTATCCATTCTCAATCACAATTTACAATAGGCTCAACAGCGCATGAAAAAATATGCGGACATCAAAAGGACTGAAAGAAAATTTGAGGTAGGTCAGAGGGTTTACCAACACTTACAACCCTACCGGAAAATGACTGTCGCCCATCGCCGATCTCTCAAACTCACACCTCGTTTTTATGGCCCATTCTCCATTGTTCACAAGTTGGGGGAGGTAGCCTATGAACTCAATTTGCCTAAGGAGTCTTGAGTCCACCCGGTTTTCCACGTTTCACAGTTGAAGCTAAAGCTGGGATCCACTGTTCTTCCTGTGCCTAAGCTTCCTCTGGTGGACTCTCATGGGGTGTTTCGACCGGAGCCAGTAGAGGGGCTGGACCGCCGTTCCCGACCGCATAACAACCAGGCTCTCATGGAATTACTCATTCGTTGGGAGGGTCAAAACGCCAATGATGCAACTTGGGAAGAGTTTCACGGGCTTAAGAACGCCTACCCACACCTTGTGGGCAAGGTGTTTTGAAAGGGACGGGTACTGTCACTGGTATTTTCTCTGAGGCTTGTCGGTGGAGCTTTGGGGGATAGATTGAAAGGTGGAAGCTTGGAACTGAAGTGAGAAACGATGGATTAGACTTAGAGGATAAGGAGATACGTGGCAACATGCGGATGGAGCCTTAGAGGTTTGGGAGCCAACTGGGTTCTACCTCTCTAATGCTAAACGGCTGCATTTTGGGAGCATTGCTATAGTGTGTTTTATGTGTTATGCTTAGTCGTTTTTTGTCTTCTTTCAACCTAGTCATTTTAAGGCTTTTATATGCGTTTTGTAATACCTAGTTGGGCAGTATATAAGTCTAGTGGGTAAGAGACAGAACCAGCTTTTGAGAATTATGATTTGATTAGTCAATGGAGGTTTTGGCATCCTCAAAATTGCCGAATTATCAGTAATATTCCATTTTCTCAGATTCTTACATTTCTCTCTTCCTACTAAATATCTCTATTTCTTCCTTCAAATCCTAAAAACTTAAAAAACTTGTTACAGCTACCAAGTAAAGTTTGGTTGTAGAAATGAGGTTTAGGCTATATGAATCAGGGCTTATTTATTGTTATGCTATATAGTATTGGTTTTTCTTATTTGAGATTTAGTTTATTAGATTAAATAGTAGTTTTTCAAGCTTTGACGAATTGTTATAAATTGTTTTGGCGTTGAGTGAGTTGTTGTTGCATGAAAGTAAATTATTTTTATACTAGATGTTTTCTTTTACTTGTGCGTTGAGAAAATTGCATGCATTTGGTAAATGCATTACTTGATATTACATATGGGGAATTGTTAGAATTTGGTTAAAAGTAGAAGTTTCAATAAATATGTCATTATATTAGTTATTTGTATTTTTGGAAGATGAGACTTGGATTATGTAGATTTTAAGTATATTGGACCCAAATTATGTTGCTAGGAGAATATATCTTAAAGAAGAATTGGGATTTTTGATTTGTTGCGTTTGGTAGTTTTGGTGTACTTTAACTAGAAAATGAATGTATTTTGTTATTAAGTTTTGTTGGATTATTCATAGATCTCTAATTGATGTTTTATAAGTAATTTGGTAGTATAAATAGTTGGATCTTGGACGAAATAGAATTGTAAAAAAATGTTTCAATTAGATTTAATATCAGTTTTTAGTACAAATAGTCTTTGCCATTCCTAATTTGCCGACTTTTCAGTATTTTCTTATTCTTTTTTCTCCTTCCAACTTGGTATTTCTCTTGTGTAGTTCTTGTGTACCTCGGTTGTGCTTTCGTTTTTTAATGATATTTCGATTATTTTTTAAAAAAAAAAAAATTATCAGCTCTTAGTGGGCATCATGTCATGCTTTGGGCATGACACTTAACCCAAATTCTTTTCTAATTGTGACAATATCATTCACTAGGTGAAGATCAAAGAGGAAACCATGACAGAAACTGTTGTGACCCATGTCTTCAACGAGCTAGTTCAGTTGATCGTTCATGAATCAAAACTGCTAAAGGGTGTCCACTAGGAAGTTGTGGACATTAGAGATGAATTGGAGAGCATCTAGTGTTTCCTCAAAGATGCAGATAAAGGAGACCTCCAAGATGGTTCAAAACATGGGTGAAACAAGTGAGAGAAGTCGCCTATCATATAGAAGATGTAATAGATGAATATGTACTTCACATGGCACAACGTCGTCATTAGCAAAGTTTTATTGCTTTCCTCCATAAAATTTGTCACTTATTGAAAAAACTAAAACCACGTCGTGACATAGCTACCAAGATTCAAGATATCAAAATATCAGTTCGTGAAATTAGGGAACGAAGTGAAAGATATGGTTTTAGTTCCTTAGAGCAAAGATCAAGTAGCAATGCAATAAATGTTACATGGCATGACCCTCAAGTGGGTTCACTTTTCATCGAAAAAGATGAAGTTGGGGGCATTGAGTCTACGAGGGATGAACTTGTAAGCTGGTTGGTGGGGGAAGCATCTAAACGCTCTATGATTTCAGTGGTAGGCATGGGCAGAATTGGTAAGACAACTCTTATCAAGAAAGTATGTAAGAATGAATCAGTGAATGGACATTTTGACTGCCATATTTGGATAATTGTGTCTTAGTCATACAACATGCAGAAGATAGTCATGTCTATGACAAAGCAAATCTACCAGGCAAAAGAAACAACTCTAGGGCAAATAGACATGATGGACGAGATCACACTAATTAGCCAGCTGAGGAAATATTTACAACAAAAGAGGTATGTTATGGTTTTTGATGATGTCTGGAAGACAGAGTTTTAGGAACTTGTGAAACATGCTTTACCATGCAATGATAGATGCTGTAGGATTATCATTACAACACGCAATGATCTCATTAGTGTTTCTTGTAAAGAATCTTTATCCGATAAGGTCCACAAGCTACAATCTTTGTCTCAAGATGAGGCTGGGGTATTGTTTTGCAAAAAGGCATTCCAGACTAGGTTTCAAAAGTGTCCCAGAGAGTTGGTGAGACAGTCAATGGACATTGTCAAAAAATGTGAAGGCCTACCACTTGCAATTGTTGCCATAAGTGGTCTTCTGTCAACAAAGGAGAAGGTGCCATTAGAATGGCAAAAGTTGCTTGATGGCCTCAGTTATGAGCTAGAATGTAATCCCCACCTTTCAAGCATCACAAAAATTCCCTCTCTCAATTATCATGATATGCCTTACTACCTCAAGTCTTGCTTCTTGTACTTTGGTCTTTTTCCGGAGGACTATTCAATTACTGATTTAAGACTATTTCGATTATAGATAACTGAGGGCTTTATAAAAAGAAAGAAGGGCAAACCATTGGAAGAAGGTAGCAGAAGAATATTTAATGGAGCTCATCCACAGAAACTTGGTTCAAGTTTCATTTGGGGAGCTTGATAATGAGTTGCACAGAAAGTATAGAATCTACGATCTACTGCATGAAATCATAATATCAAAGGCTGGAGAGTTAAATTTCTGTCAAGTTCTGGAAGCAAGTGACACAACTTTCCACGGAAAAAGTCGGTGCCTATCAATTCACGATGCTAGAGAAATTCTTTTTGAGAGAAGTAAGTACTCTTGGGTTCGTTCTGTTTTTCTCTTCAACATTAATGAAATGCCCAGGTCTTTCATAGTTAAATTGTTCAAAAATTTCAAGCTTTTGAGAATGTTGGATTTCGAAGATGATCCTATTGATTATCTTCCTCAAGAAGTGGGTAATTTATTCCACTTGAAGCACTTAAGTTTGAGGAAAACAAAAGTGAAGATACTTCCAAAGTCGATAGGTAGGCTACTAAACCTACAAACACTAAATGTAATGGAAACCGCAGTGCGAGAGCTACCAATTGAGATATTTAAGTTTTATAAGCTAAGGCATATTTTGGCTCATTCTCATGACTTCGAAATTAAAAGCAACTTTTATTCAATGCGAGGAGTAAAAATACATGAAGGCATTGGATGTTTAAATGACTTGCAAATGCTATCATTTATTGTGGCAAATCATCTAGGGGTTGGTCTATTTGAAGAGCTCGAAAAGTTAAGTCAGTTGAGGATGTTGGCCATTTCAAATATCACTGCAAAAAGTGAAAGGGCTTTGTGTACCTCCATACAAAATATGATCCACCTTAAAATTATGGTTGTAGGCTCCACCGGTGAAGATGAGATTATAGACTTAATCAATTTCTTCACCACCTCAATTTCTAGAGCATATCTCTCTAAAGGGACGATTGAAGAAGTTTCCCAACTGGATTCCAGAGCTTCAGAATATTGTCTCACTAATCTTATTTTTCTCGACGTTAGAGGAAGATATATTACCATGTGTCCAAGCTTTGCCGAATCTAATTACCCTTTCCCTCAAGCATGCGTTTGAGGGGGAGCAACTGCATTTTGAGGAAGACGGTTTTCGAAATCTCAAGAGGCTCACACTTAGAGAGATGAAAAAATTAAAGACGGTGAAAATAGACAGAGGATCAATGCCCAGTCTTGAGAAACTAGAGATTGGGCCATGCTCGCAAATGAAGGAGGTACCCTCCGGAATTCAGTACCTAGAAAGCCTATTCTCGACTTCTATGAAATGCAGGGAGAATTTGTGCTACGTATGCAGCTAGATTTTGGCGAAGATTATTAGAAAGTCAAGAAGGTAACTACTACCCTTCTCAGGTATAGGATTAAAGGAGAACGATATCAAATATACAAGTTGGGTGACTTGGACTTGTTGGAGCATCTGCAAGGGTAAGTCTTGGAGGATCAAACTGCCATGTAGTTCAGTGATAGACAAGGCATGTGCCTTTAAGCCACAAGACTTCCATGAATTTTTTATTTTTAGTTTTTAGTTTTGTTATATGTAATGCTAAAATTCTTCACATTAAGTGGCTGACTAAGAAAGACTTGCATTGGCCGGTGAGTTCCAACCTAGGCTATAGTTTGAAATGTTACCACAACCATTTACACTTTAAATTATGTTCCTTGTTTTTTGTACTACTATTTCTTTGATATTTTAATGGTTCATCACTAAAAATAGTTTGATACTAATCTATGTTACAACAAGGATCTAGCAGTTGTAATTAGACTTGGGCCATCCAGTTTCTTTTTCTTCTTTCTTTTTTTTAAAAAAAAAACTTCAAGATGACACATCTAGAAAACTTCAAGGCAATTCTTATCCACTTCTCAAAGACGAGCAATTGCTAATGGATGTCGGAGATGACGAGGGCGCATAGCTAATCAGTACGGAGATGACCTTTACCTATGGCCAAAAGATAGTCATCTTCAAAGATGAGGGAGGAGCATATTCATATATAAAAAAATAAAAAATAATAATAATAATAATAAAAAAAAAAAAAGAGATAGGAGCATCCATTGAAATTGCCAGATGAACAGCTACAAGAACTGCTTGAGCCTCCTCCTCAACTGAAGTTCGATTGGGGGGAGTTTTTGGATGAAGCTGCAATGATGCTCATGTCTCCCTCATAGTCACTTAAAATTGCTGCAGTAACAGTAAAATGTGACTAAATAGTGTAAGTGGCTTGTGAATATTAAGAATCTGTTGGGTTAATATGGGTTCGAAAACGCTATTCATGGGGCTTGATTGTTGGGACTCTGTCTAACTCAACCAGAATAGCGTTGATCTTGAAATGGATATTGCAAAAATGCTGAATGCTCCAATGCTTTAGAGCAGCCTTGTTTTCTGTATTTTATTTTCTCTTCTAAAAGAAAAAAAAATAATAAAACATTAACAAACAACACAAACACGAAACACTTTAAAAAATACAAAAATATTCTTCACCTTTATGTCACATATTTTTCAAACAGAAAGTAGCATCCAAAACAAATTAGCAAACATAGCCTTGGATTTTATTTCTTTGTAAAGAACCAGTTTGATTGCTTATTTTGATGTAATTGGAATGATGGAATAGAGAGATCAAAGATGAATGTGTAATGATCTCATATCTATAAGCAAGGGGGTCCCACATAGTACATTCACTATTAAGCCTACACCCATCAATTCTTTTCAAGCTTTATCCCGCCAAATTCATGAGTACAAGATGGCATATACAAATCTAGTCAGACTTTTAAGTAAAACAAAATCTTTATTTAATATATCAAACGTACGTTCAAGGAGTCTAATTTGAAATAAGGAGTTTGATTTTAACTTTAATTAGCTTTCCCCTTTTAAGAAAAAATGAAAAGAAAAGAAAAGAAAATATATTCTATTGTGGTGGACGGCTAGGGTTTTAAAAATCCCTTTCATTACTTGACAGTTACTTTAGCTAACAAGAAAACAGACAGGATTCTACAATTTCTACCACAAATTTCATTGAAACAACTTTTCTACAACCTAGGATTCATATAATCAAGGCAACTCACACAAAAAAACAAAACAGGAAGAAATTAATAAATATATAACTAGAAAGTGACTATTTCAAGGATTTGAGAATCCTACAAAAGTGACATCAAACTGAAAGAGGCTGAAATCCTACAAAGATGAGCTTAGCAGAATCCTTTTTTTTTTTTTTTTTTTTTTCAGATAAAGTTCAGCATAACAAAGTTGTTATTTTATTTCACCAATGTCCAACTAAAAAGAAAAATAATAAAGTGTTTCTCAAAATGTTAAATTCATACTTACAATATCTTTCTTTTTTTTTTTTGATAAGTAATTCATACTTATAATATCTAAAAATAACCTTTGGCAAGCCTGTAATGGAAATTAGATGTTCACCAACCAAAAAGAAAATGCTCCAGCCTCAAGGACTACCAGCAAACTTTTACCTTAGACTCTTGAAACCAATTGCTGATTTCTAGCTTCTATTGACTAGAATCACATTGTATGCAAAGTTGTTATTCACTGTGTAAAGTACCATAGATGACTAGACATAAAAGTACCTTCTTCCCTACAAGCATCTTAATATTCAACTTTAAGCAACAACCATATATCATAGATAAGTTCAAAGTATTGTTCATCAATAGTCACGGGAAAAGCGATGGCAATCAATTCATTCAACACGAAAAGTTCTTCCCCACCCTCGCTATAAGTATATGAAAGTGGTGTTTTTAGGAATACCTCATCAGTCATGTCAAATGACAAAACAAATGACTCCCAATGATTAACATATGCCGGCGAAGAAGCCATCCCATTGATGTATGTCCCCGGACCTATATCATGATTAGAAAGAAAACACGGGGATCCATCAACTATGTGTAAAGTACCATCGATGGCTAGACATAAAAGTACCTTCTTCCCTACAAGCATCTTAATATTCAAACATTCTAATCATCCTATAGTCACAATGGTTAGCAAATAGGGTATACCATCCCATTTACCTATTCCTTAGTGACCCCTCAAAATCCACCTAAGTTCCTAAAGTAAAAAACAATTTAAACCTGGAGGAGGGGGGTTATGAAACTTCGCCAATTGATTGGAATGGTGGCTAAGAAGAAACCCTGAAAACATTTATATTATTTCAGCTCGCTGAACAACCTTTTACAGCAACCTGCATTACCCATTACACTTAAAACGTCTATAGTGACTTAAAAGATTAATAGTCCTTATAACTTTTGCTTCATATAGTTCACAGGAAAAAAAAAATAAAAAATCTGTTTGTTAAAAAAGGTTGTCAAAAGCCTTTTTTTAGTGAAATTTCAAATTTTCAATATAAAACTCTCAATAAATGTCATCATTAATAAGCCAAGATACTTTTAGCCATTAGATTTTATGAAAATAGGGGAAGTATTGAAAAACATTGACCCAACAAGCCCAAATGTGCTGTCATTTTTTTAATCAAATCTGACCTCTATTCAAAGAGCTCAATTTTGACAATTATGTCCACTGGTCCCATCAACCAGACCTAAGTACCAAAACACCTCTTCGAGAGTAATATGCTGTGAAGTAGATGGAAAGAAATATCAATATATATCAGAAATACTAAAACATCTGGAACGGTGAAAAGACAATTCCTCATGATAAGTAAAATAAAAATTGTGCAGAACCCTTGTACAATTGCTTCTTTAACCATAAAAATCTCTCACAATTGCTCCAAAAGAAATACGGGTTAAATGTAAGAGTATGAATATTTAAGAAATACATAATTTGACAAGAATAAGCCGAAAATATTATCTCAGCATACACATGCTGCCTGAAACACACTTGGAAGACACTTGGAAGAGATATAGAAAGATGGCCCTCAAGCCTTGTCAACAATTGTCCTGCTCTTCAAATTCTTGACAGAAACTAAGGTCTCCATGTAAGTAACCAACTGCATCGACTCTCTGTCTACATGAATTTGGAGACTAGTCATTTGTTTGGTAGAGGGGTCATACAAGACCAGTTGTTCGTTTACAATGAACATGGCGTCATTCTTCCAAAATCCTAATGGAAATGGAAATGGAAGTCCTAATGAATCGTTAATTTGTATAAATGGTCCAATAGTAAAAAGGCTAGTCCAGGACTCCTTAATACCAACTTTAAGCAATGACCATATATCATAGCTAACTTTGAAGCCTTGTTCATCAATAATCCTGGGAAAATTGATGGCAATCAATTCATTCAACACGAAAAGTTTATCCGCACGCTTGCTATAAGTATTTGGAAATGGTGTTTTTAGGAATACCTCATTGCTCATGTCAAATGACAAAAGAAATGACTCCTCCCAATCATTACTATATGCCGCCCAAGAAGCCATCCCATTGATGTATGTCCCTGGAATTATTTCACGATTAGAAAAAAAACAAGGGGGTCCATCAACTTTTCTCCAAGAATCGGCTCTTAAGCTGTATACCTCTATTTGGAATATGACTCCATTTTTAGATGGATAATAGGAAAGGCGGGGATTATAGATATTAAGAAAGTTGATTATCTTATAGTCATTAGTTTTCGCATCAAAACCAAATCCTATACCTTCAGTTCTGGTGTAACACCCAGCGGGGACAATGCGGGGCAGGTTTGATTTAGGGACAATCTTTGTTTCTTTAGTTGCAGGATTCCATATAACTTCATGCAATGCAAGGTAATCGTGGAGACAAACGAGACCATTGCAAGAACCCACCACAAAAATAAAAAACTTCTCGTCGACGTCGAGCTCAAAGTATGGAGGTAGAGGTTGTGTAAGGGACACTTGGAGTGTTTCATGAGAAATCGTGGATACAACATAATCTTCGTTGCTTTTGTCGCGCGTTTTAAAGAGAAGCTGAGTGTTGCAGTTCTTGTTGTATAGGAGGTGTTTTGCTATGAAGTTTTGGTTTGTGATGAGAGCGTACCAGGATTTGCAGACGGACTTGAATCGCAAGAGAGAGACAACCGGAAGCCATAGCAGAATCTGTATCACCAAGTCTTCAGGCAATTCGTTGGCCCTCAACATCGGGGTTCTTTGTTGCTTGGTTCGAGAAAGCAGAGGAGATGATTCGGAGGGTTAGGGATTTAGTTTCGAGAAAGAGGGGAACAAATTTCTGATACACGTGTTCTAGAGAAGTTAATAATATCTGATACTACTTTTTATGTAGGAAATTCTGATACGTGTGTTCTATGAAGTTTGAATACAACTAAGGTTGCACATTGGTGATTGGGCTGGGTTGGTTCCGACGAATTTTATTTTTGTACTGCTAGCTTAAAGCCTATTGTTTTTTGAAGCCCTAAGCCCAAATGGGCAAATGTTCAACTTCTACTTTTTTTTTTTTTTTTTGCTGCATGATGTTTCCTGTATTCTTGTAAGTTACTAATCCAAATAAGGCTGTCTATACTTCAAAAAAAAAAAGAAAAAAAAGAAGAAAGGGCTGTCTACTTAGGACAGAAGTTTCTTTCATCCACCAACCGTGTTTAATAAAGTGTCATTAGTAATTATAGAAAAATGATATTTATACAAATACATTGTATATACATTATACACACATCCATTGTAAGCGTGTATAATTTTTTTATTTTATTTATTTATTCTTTTTGAAAAGAAATGTGTGTACAAATTGTGTGTGTGCAAATAACACAACTCGTCATCCTGACATGTGTCTCTCACGTGTTTTAATGAAATTATCGGAATGTCTTCACTTAAAATTCTCTCCTATAAAGTCTAAAATATATTCTAATGTCCAAGAGTCTCTTACTCATCTTTTTGCCCAACCTGAACTTTTGTTCTCCTTCAATATTTTTTTTTTAAAAAAAGTAATAATAATTTTTAAAAAGTTTTATATATTTATTAAGAGTTACACATGTTATTATTCTATTGCTACCGACGTTTTGATGGAATTTGACGACAGAGACTAAATTATTATTTTTGGCCTATTCCGAAGACTTCTGAATTATTTTTATACCACATTGAGCGATTTATAATTTAGGTCAACTACATCAACTGATTTTTCATTTATCCCAATAATATTCCTCAACTATGAACGAAGAACAAATCCCCCTCTTCCATCCCCACTTCCTCAACCAAAATTGGCTTCTCCGACTTCGTTTCCAGCACCAACGACTCTTTCTCCATTATGGGTTTCTCCACCATCATCTCCTCCGTTGTTGGCTTTTGGTGCTCCTCAGCCATGAACTAAGAATAAGGAATAACACTACTCTCTTTGTGCGAGATCATGCAAATTGTCTTGATCTTGCTTGACTTAATTATGTTTGCTTTATTATAATTATCATCATCTGATTGCTTTATTAAATATTGAAGTTGCAAGATTTGGGCAAAAGTGATATTAAGACATTGTGGGAACCAAAAGGAATTCAAAAGGATATTTGTTCTAGTTAAGGAATAAAGACTCAAGTGGCTGACCAGTATCATCACTTCTTGAAGTTGCTCCACTAAGATGGATTAACAGTTTGGTGATGTTCATTTAATTCTATCATTTTTTTTTAACTATATTCTTTATCCTTTTTTTTTTTCATTTTTTTTTTCGCATATATTGAAATGCAAGATAGTTAAAAAAAAAAAAATGAAAAAAAAAAATAAAATTAGAACATGTTTGACCTACTAAGATGTTGCCATCTAGGGATGTACTTGAGCGAAGTCGAGTCGAATTTTAAGATTTCAAAACTAGCTCGTTTATGAGTCGAGCTTAAATAGTCAAGTTCGAGTTCGAGCCAAGCTATGAAATGCGTGTTCAATCTCAGCTCGTTTAAAATTCGGGCGAGTTCGAGCTCGTTGAGAATGATATTTGAGCCGAGCTGGGTTACTCGAAAAGCTCGGCTCAATTAAAGCTCAAGGTAGGTTATTAAATTTTTCAATGTGTGATAAAAGCAGAGTTCAAACCCGAGTTTATGAACAATTTCTATACATTTATTAATAACATAAATATATAATATGCAACTATATAAAGCATATTATAAAATATAGTTACATAACTATAGTTTATAAGTAACAAATTAACAATATGTTATTATATATAACTAGAGAGTATAAACTATAGTATATATATAATGTGAGCAAACAATAAATCTAATATATTCTATATAACTAAGTAACTATAATATAAATATAATATATAACTATTGTTAATCATGTGTGATGTGATATATGTGTGTTTATATATATATAAAGAGATATGAATGAGCTAACGAGTCGGACTAACGAACTGGGCGAGCGATCCAGTTGAGCTTTAAACAAGCTGAGCTCGCGAGCCTCTATCGAGTTTAGTCAAGCGAATCAGGTATGTATCACGTACTAATCAAGTGGGTTTCTACAGTAACAAGCAAGTTTTTACAGTATCGAGCTCGAGTTCAAATCAAGCTAAACCAATTGGGTATCAAGTAGGTTGTCGAACGGACTGATTTATTTACGTCCCTATAATGCCATCATTAATTAAAAGATAATTTTTTAAGGGTTTTCTTTTTTCCTTTTTTAGGGGGACATTTGAATGCTATTTCGTAAAGTATTTTATTTCTTATGGGGCTTTTAATGCTATTTTTTTAAGAGATCCTATTCCAGGAAGCTAGGTAGAATTTGATGCCTTGCAAATGAAGATGGGTTTTGGTAGAGTGATTGTAAGGACAATTGCATTTGCTTGATGGTAGTATAAAAGCTTTGTTTGCAATAATGATAATAGAAATAGCTTTGTTTGGCAGTGTTATATCTCCCTCTCAACCGACTTCTGGCGGTCATGTTTGTTATCCTCAACCAAGTACTGATGATCGTGTTGTTAACCCTGCAAAGGTTTGAGTAGGCCAGGTTGAAGGGTATTTTAAGGGTCATGCCCCTTTCTTTGTCATCCGCATTGGGGATTCGAATAGGGTTGAAGGGTCTCGAGATGTTCATGTCCCTTCTTGTCACCTATTAGTTTGTAGTTTGTTTTGTTTACGAAACATTGCCTACTTTAATTGCCTTCTTTGGTTGTCCCGGTTCCTTACATGGGTTGGGTCATTTACTTAACTTTTTTCCAATTGTTCTAAAGATGGCTTTGTCACCTATAGTTTTATTTTCTTGTAATTTTCCCTTTTCCCCGTTTCTCTGCATTGATTAGAAAGAAAAGAGAGAGAGAGAGAGAGAGATAAAAGAAATAGCTTGGCATGCAATGTAAAGCTGATACTTCTTTTCTTCATATAAATGATAATGCTGATTGTTTATATATTCAAGAACCTTCGTGTAATTAAATTATCTTCTTCAAATTATGTTGTTGATTTTTTATTTTTTTTATTTTTAAAGAAAGAAACAAAATAATAATAATAATAATAATAATAATAATAATTATTATTATTATTTGGATGTGGTTGTTCTCTATCTTAAGCCAATTACCTAATTAGTTGGGTTTGGAAGTGTTAGCTAGTTCAGCTGATGGAGTTTGATATTAAAAATTGGTTATCATACTAAAATCTCGATTAAACTTTTATATATATATATATATATACAATTTAAAAAAAGAAAAAAGAAAAAGAAGCTTGATTAAACTAACGAAATACTTGGCCATTGTAATCTTTTGTTCAGTCAAAGCAACACTCACATGAGGGTGGCTGGCCACTCCCATTTTGGCTAAGGAGGTGGTTCAATTTGGACGAAAAATGTAATAGAAGTATCAAAATAGTTTTTACCCCTAAAATCAGGTACCACCTATAAAACAAATGAAAACTCAGGTACTAAATTTAAAAAAGTTGAAAACTCAAGTATCAATAAGGTATTTAACCCTAATTTTTTTAATGTCTATTAATCCTAAATTTTGAAGAGTTTTTCACTTGTTCTTTAGTCAGTTGATGCTTCTTGAGTTGCCTTTGATTGATAGTATGTGAGCATTACACATAATCTGTTCACTCTGTGATATAATCATTCAATTTAAAGAATCTCATTGAAAGAGGGTGGTGCTTATTGCTGATGTTCTCTTGCTGTTCTGTCCTCTGCTAAAGTTGTTGCATCAAAGGATATCAACCTTGATTTTTTTTTTTTTTTTTTTTTTTTTTTTTTTTGAAATCAGATATCAACCTTGTTCGCTACACTTATAAGAGCTTTGAAATTGTAAATGATCATCAATTACCCAGGATTGATATCTATCTGCCTTTCTCAATGGACACATGTCTAAATAGTCTTATTACTTGAGCTTCCTTATTTGTTATTTCTCTAAATAAGTTGAAGAGTACCTAATGCTTTCTTTCTTATTTATGGGTTTACCGTTTAGCCTTCCTTATTGTTCATTTAAGGTATAATTTCTAAGTAGCATTGAGGAATCACGTTCTTGGAGATCTGACCCAACCCTCCTTGTCCTTTATCAGGGTTTTGAATTTATGCAACTGATTCAATGTTGTTGGGAATAGGCTATATCATATACTGCTTAGCTGAGCTGTAATGAATTATATGCATTTTCTTGATTAAAGATGGGAAAAAAAATGAGTTATTTGCTAGGTAGAAAAGATGGGTTCCTAGAGATGCAAAAGCAAAATCATCGATCGTCAAGGTAATGACATTACTTATCAAAAAAATAATAATAATAATTGTTAGTTTTATTGGCTTTATTTTGTTGACAAAATCACTATCATGTAAGGTTGCTGTTATAGCAGGAATGCCGTATAATTTTAGAGTATTCAGATATTTAGAGTTTATTTATCTAATTTAAAAAGCGTCTCATTATGACAAGTTTCAGTGTCACAAGCTTCAGGAAGGCAATTTCAAAGTTCCAGGAAGATTCTGTACAATTTCCAACACAGTAAAAGTCGGATTCCTTGTTTCAGTCCAAATGGGCCACTGATGCATCTGAACGCCCATCTGTGTCGAGAAGCTTCTGAACAACTCAGCGTGCAACCATCCGGACGACAGGACAACACCGTTTGGACGTCAGTCAAAGTTCAAGAAGAATTTGGATTTCCAATACAGACACGGATCGAGAAGACAACTTGCAACCGCCTAGACGCTAGGGCAATACTGTCTGGACGCGGCCTTAATATGGCAATGCGTGAAGCGCGTTATGGAAAGGTGGTTGCACAGTTCACCGTTCGGACGCTCTTAGCTTTCATTCTGACGTCGCCAAGAGAACTCCGAATCATTGTTAAATTAGGTCTTCTTAAGCCTATAAATAGAGGTCTTTAGGCATGTATTATTTACAAATTTCGGTATTGAATTCTCTAGAACTTAGAGAGGGTGTGTAAGGAGATATTGTGAAAATCTGCTAGCTCTCTAGGCGTTGCTGGTGTGTGATTACTTGTTCGTGTGAAGTCTAGCTTAGGAAGGAACCATAAGTTAAATGAATTCATTGAAGACCCATTCATGTAAGAGACTTGGTTGGGAAGCAATCGCGTTGGGTTACGTGTCAAAGTGCAAAGTACGATCGCTACATAATGATATGCGAGTGTTACTGCTTTGTTACTAGCTTTGTCTTCTGAATAGTGGAATTCTTGGGTTTAGCTGCCCCATAATAGTTTTTCTCTTAATTGAGTTTCCACTTTGTTAACAAAATATCTGTCTCATTTAAATTACGCATTTATGATATGATTGCAAGAGTGATAAAAGATCAAGAAGAGATGAAATTTAAAACAAATTGAAAGATGGATATCTAAATTGATATTTTTTTAAAGTGGAAGAGTATAATTGCAAGAGTGATAAAAAATCAAGGGTGGCAAGTGAAGTTTTCTCTATATATTATGTACACAACATATTGTATATAATTAACCGGATTAGTGCATTGAAACGATATAAAATTTAAAGAGTTCAATTGATCCTTTCAATCGTATCACGATCTATTGGACCATTGCATCGAATTAATACAAAATTCAAAGAGTTCGATATCGGACTAGTGCTTTTGTGGAGCATCATTGCTTTCTAATGCCATGTAATTGTGGTTAACTACAATTACATGGTGCTTTGTTGTGTGACCAATATGGATTTTAATGAAGCTTAGGGAAACTCTCTCTCTCTCTTACATGCACACAGTATATATCAGAATTGCATAAAAGAATAATAGTACACATATGTAATGAGAATTTGGTGTAGAATCTTTTGCTTTGACATCTCATATTAATCCTTATTGCGAAGCTTTAGTTTTAAAGCTTTCATTGTTGTTGGTTTGGTAGGATTATGGTCGATTTTAATAATTGAGATAAATGTGCTTAATGGGTTATAATATATTTGTGTGAAGTTTTTTGTTTTTGGATGTGGGGTTGCTTAATTTTTTATTTTCCAATGGCTTAACTTAGCTTATCTTTATTATTATTATTATATATTATGGAGATGGTTGAAACTTAGGATGATCCAACTGTTCCCAAACTCTTCGGTTGAAAAATCCTTATCAAAACCAAAAATGGCATGCGCAGGCTTATTGGAAATGCAATTGCGCAGGCTTATAACAGAGTTACACAATGGCCTTTTGTGGCTTTTGATGCTTGATATTTTAGCAAGTACAAGGGGCAAGAATAACATGAAATGATTATGTGCGATGCATTTTAATTGGTGCCTGTAAGAGTTCCAAAAAAATCTCTCTTTTGATGATGATATTCTTTGTTGTCGACATTAATATTAAATTGTTTTTTTAACGTTAGCTTTGATTTTTTATTTTTATTTTTATTTTATTTTATTTTATTTTTTCGGGTTGAAAAGTGGATCTAGGGTTGATTACTGATTTCTATGTTTGCATCAATAAACTCTGTTTGTTTGTGTTCCATGTCCGTATTATTTGTTTTTGTTTTTTTACCTTGTTTAGAGCCGTTGGAGATTACATTTTTTGTTCCCTGACCCTAATTGTAGGATTTAGAGCAACTGTTGATGAATTTCATTGGTGCAAAACAAGCCTGATATACAATAGAACGTCAAGCGAAACAATATGATGTTTTTTGGTCTTTTTTCAGTTTTTTTATTTTTATTTTTATTTTTATTTTTAATTAAGGAATTGAAGCAATGGTACCACGGATTTATTAATGCTTTAAGGTATTTGCTTATTTTGAAACAATGGTACTATGAGTTCATTGCTTTTAGGTGTTTGCATATTTTGAAACATTTTGTGTACATATGGTTTTGTTTTGGATTTAGTTGAAACATTGGATGAAGCTATTTTTTAGCAATCTAATTAGATTATTTTGTCCAACTTATTTTGTTTTCGATTAAGTTATTTTGCAAATATTTCATGCGGTGAAAACAGGTTTAAAAAAGGGGAGAAATTTCATATAATAACCAATTTTGTGAAATGTTTATGACATTTACTATGTAAACCACATAATTTTGTAACGCTTACACAAAAAATGTCATAAAACTTTTACGTCATTTATACATTAAGTGTCACAAAATAATGACGTTTGATAGACAAGAGTCATAAAATTAATTGAATTTGTATTAAGATGCCAGCAAAATTGAAAATTTGCCGTTCAACCTAGAGCTTATGTTAACCCAAATATGAAAAAAAAAAAAAAAAAAAAAAAAAAAAAAAAAAAAAAACAGTTCTTGGAAGAAATTTGTAGCTTAGGATATGGTAATAAAATTTCAAGAAAACAAAGATAAATTTCTAATTTAAAAGCAAAAATCATAGACATTAAAGAAGCTTAAACCAGGCAACAAAAGAGAATTAATCAACAGCCTAGCACCAAAATGTTTGGCAAGAGTCTTTGCTAATCTCTTGATATATCTTTGAACCTCCGTAAATTCTACTGGCATATAATGTCTCACCCAGGATTGATATATATGTACCTGCCTTTGTCTATGGACACATTTCTATCTAGTCTTATTACTTGAGCTTCCTTATTTGTTATTTCTCCAAATAAGTTGAAGAGTACCTAATGCTTTCTTTCTTATTTATGTGTTTACTGTTTAGCCTTCCTTATTGTTCATACTTCATATAAGGTATAATTTCTACGTAGCATTGACGACTCACGTTCTTGGAGATTTGACACAACCCTCCTTTATCAGGGTTTTGAATTTATGCAGCTGAGCTGTGTTGAATTGTTTACTTTTTCCCCTTTGTGTCACATATTTTTCAAACAAAAAGTACCATCCAAAACAAATTAGCAACAATAGGCCTTGATTTTATTTCTTTGTAAAGAACTAGTTTGATTGCTTATTTTGATGTAATTGGAATGATAGTATAGAAAGATGAATGTGTAATGATCTCATATCAATAAGCAAGGGGGTCCTGCATGCATTCACTATTAAGCCTACACCCATCAATTCTTTTCAAGCTTTATCCCGCCAACTTCATGAATACAAGATGGCATATAAACATCTAGTCAAACAGACAGGATTCTACAATTTCTACCACAAATTTCATTGAAAGAACTTTTCTACAACCTAGGATTCATATAATCAAGGCAACTCGCACAAAAAAACAAAACAGGAAGAAATTAATAAATATATAACTAGAAAGTGACTATTTCAAGGATTTGAGAATCCTACAAAAGTGACATCAAACTGAAAGAGGCTGAAATCCTACATAGATGAGCTTAGCAGAATCCCTTTTTTTCAGATAAAGTTTAGCATAACAAAGTTGTTATTTTATTTCACCAATGTCCAACTAAAAAGTAAAATAATAAAGTGTTTCTCAAAATGTTAAATTCATACTTATAATATCTAAAAATAACCTTTGGCAAGCCTGTAATGGAAATTAGATGTTCACCAACCAAAAAGAAAATGCTCCAGCCTCAAGGACTATTAGCAAACTTTTGCCTTTCAAACTTGAAACCAATTGCTGATTTCTAGCTTAATTCTTCTTCTTCTTTTTTTTTTTTTTTTTTTTTTTTTATAAGTAAGATATTTTATTAAAAAAGTATAAGACGCCCCTAAGTACACAGGTAGTATACATAAGAAAATTGCTGATTTCTAGCTTCTATTGACTATGTGTGAAGTACCATAGATGACTAGACATAAAAGTACCTTCTTCCCTACAAGTATCATAATATTCAAACATTCTAATCATCCTATAGTCAAATGGTTAGCAAATAGGGTATAATATCCCATTTACCTATTCCTTAGCAACCCCACAAAATCCACCTAAGTTCCTAAAGTAAAAAACAATGTTTAAACCTGGGGGAAGGGGGTTATGAAACTTTGCCAATTGATTGGAATGGAGACTAAGAACAAACCCTGAAAACGTTTTTATTATTTCAGCTAGCAGAACAACCTTTTACAGCAACCTGCTTTACCTATTACACTTATATACTGACTTTAAAGATTAATAGCCCTTATAACTTTTACTCCATATGGTTCACAGAATAAATAAATAAATAAATAAATCTTTTAAGTTAAAAAAAAAAAAAAAAAAAAAAAAAAAAAAAAAAATGTAGTCAAAAGCCTTTTTTTAGTGAAATTTCAATTTTTCAATATAAAACTCTCGATAAATGTCATCATTAGTAAGCCAGGATAATTTTAGGCATTAGATTTTATGAAAATAGGGGAAGTTTTTTTTTTAAAAAAAAAAAAAAAAAACTAACCAACAAGCCAAAATGTGCTGCCATTTTTTTTTTTTTAATCAAATCTGACCTCTATTCAAAGAGCTTAATTTTGACAATTATGTCCACCGGCCCCATCAACCAAACCTAAGTACCAAAACACCTCTTCAAGTAAATTGCTATGAAGTAGATGGAAAGAAATATCAATATATATAAGAAATACTAAATATATGGAACAATGAAAAGACAATTCCTCATGATAAGTAAAATAAAAATAAAGTGCAGAACCCTTGTACAATTACTTCTATAACCATAAAAATCTCTCACAATTGCTCCAAAAGAAAAACGGGTTAAATGTAAATATTTGAGAAATACATAATTTGACAATAATAAGCAGAAAATATTATCTCATCATACACATGCTGCTTGAAACACACTTGGAAGAGATATAGAAAGATGGGTCCTCAAGCCTTGTCAACAATTGTCCTGCTCTTCAAATTCATTTCATCCCTCGAGAGAAACTAGGCTCTCCATGTAAGTAACCAACTGAATCGGCTCTTTATCTACATGATGATGAATTTGGAGGTTAGTAATTTGTTTGGTAGAGGGGTCATACAAGACCAGTTGTCCGTTTACAATGAATATGGTGTAATTCTTCCAAAATCCTAATGGAAATGGAAATCCTAATGAATCGTTAATTTGTATAAATGGTCCAATAGTGAAAAGGCTAGTCCATGAGTCCTTAATACCAACTTTAAGCAACGACCATATATCATAGCTAAGTTTGAAGCCTTGTTCATCAATAAAGGGGATGGCAATCAATTCATTCAACATGAAAATTTTGTCCGCACCATCACTATAAGTATCTGGAAATGGTGTTTTTAGGAATAACTCATCGCTCATGTCAAATGACAAAACAAATGACTCCTCCCAACCATTACCATATGCCACCCAAGAAGCCATCCCATTGATGTATATTCCCGGATTTATATGATGAATCGAAAGAAAACACAGGGGCCCATCAACTTTTCTCCAAGTATCGGCTCTTAAGCTGTATACCTCTACATGGAATATTACTCCATTTTCAGAAGGGCTACAGAAGTAAAGGCGGGGATCAGAGATAGTAATAAAGTTGATTATCTTGTAGTCATTAGTTTTGGCATCAAAACCAAATTCCATACCTTCAATTCTGGTGCGATAGCCAGCGGGGACAATGCGGGGTAAGTTTGATTTGGAAACAACCTTTGTTTCTTTTGTTGCAGGGTTCCATATAACATCATGCAATGCAAGGCAATCGTGGAGACAAACGAGACCATTGCAAGAACCCACGACAACAATATGAAACTCCTTGTTGACCCCAAAATACGGTGGAGGTAGAGGTGTAAGAGATACTTGGAGTGTTTCATGAGAAATCGTGGACACAACATAATCGTGATTGGCTTTGTCGCGCGTTTTAAGGAGAAGCTGAGTGTTGCAGTTCTTGTTGTGTAGGACGTGTTTTGCTATGAAGTTTTGGTTTGTGATGAGAGCGTACCAGTGTTTGCAGACGCTCTTGAATCGCAAGAGAGAGACGAACGGAAGCAATAGCAGAATCTTTATCACCAAGTCTTCAGGCAATTCCTTGGCCATCACCATCGGCTTTCTGTGTTGCTTCGTTTAGAGAAAGCAAAGATGAGTCGTAGGGTAAGGGATTTAGTTTCGAGAAGGAGGGGAACAAAATATCTGAAACGTGTGTTCTAAACAAGTCAATAATATCAGATAGTACCTTAAGTAGGAAATTCTGATAGGTGCGGTGTGTTGTATGAAGTTTGCACATTGGGCTGGGTTGAAGCCCTAAAGCCCAAACGGGCAAATGTTCAACTTCTATTTTTTTTTTTTTTTTTTGGCTCCAATATGTTTCCTCTATTCTTTTTAATGGAATTATCAGAATGTCATCACTGCAAAATTCTCTCCTATAAAGTCTAAAATATATTCTAATGTCCAAGAGTCTCTTTCTCATCTTTTTTCCCAGCCTGAGCTTTTGTTCTCCTTCAATATATATATTTTTTTTAAAAAAATAATAATAATTATATTTTTAAGTTTTATATATTTATTAAAAGTTTCACGTGTCATCGTTCTATTGCTGCTGACGTTTTGATGAAATTTGATTGTCGAGACTAAATTATTATTTTGGCATATTCCAAAAACTTCAGAATTATTTTTATACCATATTGAGCAATTTATAATTTAGGCCAACTACATAAACTAATTTTGCATTTATCCTAATAATATTTCTCGACCATGAACAAAGAACAAAGAAGAGGCAGTCTGGTGTTCCATCCAAACTCAAATCCCCCTCTTCCATCCCCACTTTATTTCTCAATTGAAACTAGCTTCTCCGACTGCGTTTTCGGCACCAGCGGCTCTTTCTCCATGACGGGTTTCTCCACCACCACCTCCTCCGCCGTTGGGTTTTGGTGCTCCTCAACCATATGAACTTAAGAATAAGGAAAAAGACTATTCTCTTTGTGCAAGATCATGCAAATTGTCTTGATCTTATTTGACTTAAATTGTGTTTGTTTTATTATAATTATCATTATCTAATTGTTGGGTCAGTGGCACTAATTACTCTAGAAGCTGAGACTGCACTTACGTTTATTTTTTATTATTTTTTTTTTTTTAAGGGAAACAGTTACGTTTATTGAGTCAAAATTTACTTAAATTCTACGTTTTCCAGAAACGAAATAAGTGTAGATGATAAAAAAGAACGGTAAGGTTTTTGAAAATTTGAATAAAAATGAGCAATGTCTTAAATAAGTATCTCTTTTGAAACTCAGGAGGATTTCATATGTTATTGAATGGTGTTCTTCTAATTCAATTCTTTTTTCTTTGTTTCATTTTTAGATTTTAATTCTTGAGTGTCAATGTCAATTACTTTCTGTTTTATTTTGTAAATTTAGCTAAATAAACTTTCGTGTACTCATGACTATTTAAGCTTGAAGCTTTATTCGAGATACTAGTTGGGAAGTCACGTGATTGATTCCCTGTGTTGGATAGTAATAAATATATCTACGTAATATTTAACATCAAAAACTCAATGTCATATATAAAAATTATTTTCTAACAAAAAATTTAAATATCTAAATCCTTACATGAGCACATTTAAATTCTTACACAAGTTTCATGAGAGCAAAACATTACAAAAGTGAGTAGATATAATGTACAACAAAAAGAACTCTATGTAAGAAGAGTAAATATCAATGGCACACTCATATTTTAACTACAAAAGAGTGGATATGCTTTTGTTCTAAATCTACTAATATAGGAAGACAAATTAATACACTACATAGTAAAAATTAATTTGTGCGACATTTGTTAATTGATATCAAATGTAGCTCCAAAAGAATACCACTTTTCAACCTCATTCTGAAGGCATAAATTTATTCTCTGTAATTTAAATTGTTTAACGTCAGTTTTTCACTTGTTCTTTAGTCAGTTGATGCTTCTTGAGTTGCCTTTGATTAATAGTATGTGAGCATTACACATAATCTGTTCACAATGTGATAGAATCATTCAATTTAAAGAATCTCGCTGAAAGAGGGTGGTGCTTATTGCTGATGTTCTTATGCTGTTTTGCCCTCTGCTGAAGTTGTTGTCATCCAAGGATATCAACCTTGTTAAGAACTTTGAAATTGATATCTACCTGCCTTTCTCTATGGACACATTTTTATCTAATCTTATTACCTGAGCTTCCTCATTTGTTATTTCTCTAAAAAAGAGTTGAAAAGTACCTAATGCTTTCTTTCTTATTTATGTGTTTTACTGTTTAGCCTTCCTTATTGTTCATATAAGGTATAATTTCTATGTAGCATCGAGGACTCACGATCTTGGAGATCAGACCCAACCCTCCTTTATTAGGGTTTTGAATTTATGCAACTAATTCAATGTTGTTGGGAATAGGCTATTTCATATATGGCTTAGCTGAGCAGTGTTCAATTGTGTACTTTTTCCTGATTAAAGATTGGGAAAGGGAGAGTTATTTGCTAGGTATGAAGAGAAAAGATGGGTGCCAACTTTCAAGAGATGCAAAAGCAAAATCATCGTCAAGGGTATGACATTACTTTATCAAAAAAATAAGGGTTAAATACCCTATTAATACCTGAGTTTTACGTGTTTTTAAATTTAGTACGTCAGTTTTATTTTGTATCATAGGTGGTACCTGATTTAGGGTAAAAACTCATTTGGTACCTCGGTTAGATTTTCCGTCCAAATTTTAACGCTTCGACACGTGTCAACCGCTGAGGTTGACATGTAGCACTATATATATATATATAAAATATAAAATAAAAAAATAAAAAAATAAAAAATAAAAAAGAAAGAAGAGGGGTGCCACCATGGGGTGGCCGACCACCCCTATTTTGGCCAGGCCGATCATGGGGGGTAGTTCGGTCACCCCATGACAAAAATAATTAATTAATTAATTAATTAAAAAAAATTATGGGTTTTGGCCCTTAGGAGTGGCCGAACCACCCCCTTGGGCCACGGGGGTGGTTCGGCCACCCCAGACCGGCCAAGGGGGTCGCCGGCCACCCCTCTTCTTTTTCTTTTTTTCTTTTTCAATTTTTTGTTTTTATTTTAATTGTCTTTTAAAGATTTTTATTTTTTATTTTTTTTATATAGTGCCACATGTCAACTTCAACGATTGACACGTGGCGAGACGTTAAAATTTGGATTAAAAATATAACAAAGGTACGAAATGAGTTTTTACTCCTAATTTAAGTACCACTTATGATACAAAACAAAACTGAGGTACTAAATTTAAAAACACGTAAAACTCAAGTACCAATGGGTTATTTAACCCAAAAAATGAAAATAATTACATGTTTTAGTGTTAAGGATATTCCCACAAGACACAAGTGAAATAATTGTCATTAAAAATTAAAAGTCTTACACCAAGTACACCATGTTCCCTGATCTTGACAAAGTGAGTGACAATATCAGATAATAATTATTTTTAGAATATAACTCAAAAAAGCATATGAAAGCAAAGGACCATGTCCACATTTAGCATAAATGGCGAATGGTACCCTTATTCTTTGAGTTGCCTCAAAGCTCAATTAAGTGAATTCCTGTGTCCTTAAGAGCAATAATGAGAGAAGCATGAGAGGAGAATTGTTTCGACAATTAAAACAAAAACTAATTATATAGAGAATTTGAGTTTCAACCAACATGAAGGAATCTTTGTTATAATGAACACTAGAACTCATGCTCTAGTAACCATTCAAGTTGATGATGAAAGGAAAAAAGCAATTAGCAACTATCAACTTAAATCAATAGCAGATATTCTTCACCTTCAGACAATCAACAGTCATATCTACTGCATCTAACATCCCCACAAATTGATTTATCATTCTGATTCGACCATGTCAACATTTTTAGTGCACCTTGACATATACAAAATGAAAATTTCCAGCAACAAATTAGCTAGGTTAGTACTTAAACTACCTAGACAGAAAACCATTACAAATCAGCAAAACTAGAGGACTAGACAGGCCCTTCATGCAGCCAATACGCCAGGTGAATCAAGAAAAAGAAGCATCCATTTTAGCTTTTTCACTCTTTAGAGGCCAAGAAAAGACTTTAACAGCATACACAGAGTATGGATGTCTCGATTCAAAGCTAAGATTCCAATGGCAACCAACACTTGCAAATTAGATAAGCCAATTAATTGGCATTCCAAATACTAACTGATTCCGTCCTTACCAAACCTCATTTAAAAACTAGATAAGCATACGTTACCCCAACATCGACTAGACATGCCAATATCTACAAACTAATCTTAATTCTATAGCAGATATCACAAACACTATACAAGAAGGAATTCAGCAAATGATCCAGGTTATAAATCTAATCAACAAAGGAAAAACTGAAAGGAGCACAATAAAATTTTGTCTACAAAACTGGTTGCAAGGAATAAAGGCTTTTTTGACTTGTGTTCATGCATGCGTGTAAAGATAATACAGGAAGAAAGCTCTCAGACAAAGAAAATAATAACAGGAAGGTAGAGTAGCGATTCTGTGTAGGCTATATACACATATAATAACAAGAATAATAACAGAGTTGTCCTCTGTAAGAGCTATGCTAGATATCTTAATGCTATGTGGAAGAAACGTTTAGATTTCAAAAGACAATATGAATTGTTTTCATATGCATTTGGCCTAGACAGAATTAAATAACTAAAATCTTGCATCGCACACATTGTTTGTGTAAAGACCGAGAGAAAAACACTAGCCACATCTGCGCTATCACCCTAAAATAACTAGTCAATTTAGAGTTTCCCTAGAATTCTTTATAAAGCTCAGTTTCACCTAATAACTAGGTAATGTGGGACTTAACACTCATAATTATCTTTATAAACCACCCACTGTACGTAGGTTACTCATTTTCTCAATCTTTGACCCGCGTGTTACAGCTTGTCCTGGCATCACCCCTTTATCTTATGGGAAAATGGTGCAACAGCCAACAGAGTTGTCCTATGTAGCACCATACTATATGATATCTTAATGACATGCAAGAGAACTCAAAACCACACTGTCAATTCAAAGAACATTCCTCTTGATAGCTATCAACTGTTATGTTTGCATCAAACCAAGCCTGAAACTCAAGTATGTTTGGCAACAAATGAACAACACCACCTAAACTCTATGTGCTTTATAAAATCTAGGCAACAGCGTGTATTCTTATTTTCTAATCCATACAAAACATTCCTTAAGAAACTCAAAATCACACATTCGGTAATCACTAATTCAATATCTCAAGGGAATAGTAATTTAAATATCATGCTACTCTCCTCATCTTGCAATATTTTGGCATTCGGACACTCTTAGGATTTTGAAATTCAAAACCTATATCTGCACCTATTTACAATTTCAGATTCATATTTTCTTATGAACAAGTTTCAAAACAATTTCATCTTCTTCATACGAAGGGCGGATATAATACAGTACATGAAAAAAAGAAAAAGAAAAAAAAGAGAGTTATGTTTCCATTACTCATTTATGATTCATCAAAGAAAATCAATAAACCCAAGTTACCCAACCCATAAATATCAATATATGTATATATAATACTAAATATATGGGATAGGGAAAAGATAATTTTAGGCATTAGATTTTATGAAAATAGGGGAAGTTTTGAAAAACATTGACCAACAAGCCCAAATGTGCTGTCATTTTTATTTTTTTTGTAATCAAATTTGACCTCTATTCAAAGAGCTCAATTTTGACAATTATGTCCACTGGCCCCATCAACCAGACCTAAGTACCAAAACACCTCTTCAAGAGTAAATTGCTATGAAGTAGATGGAAAGAAATATCAATATATATAAGAAATACTAAACATATGGAACTGTGAAAAGACAATTCCTCATGATAAGTAAAATAAAAGTCATGTGCAGAACCCTTGTACAATTGCTTCTTTAACCATAAAAATCTCTCACAATTGCTTCAAAAGAAATACAGGTAAAATGTAAGAGAATAAATATTTGAGAAAGACATAATTTGACAAGAATAAGCAGAAAATATTATCTCAGAATACACATGCTGCTTGAAACACACTTGGAAGAGATATAGAAAGATGAGCCCTCAAGCCTTGTCAACAATTGTCTTGCTCTTCAAATTCATTTCCTCTCTTGACAGAAACTAGGGTCTCCATGTACGTAACCAACTGCAAGCACATTATGTCTCCATGAATTTGGAGATTAGTTATTTGTTTGGAAGAGGGGTCATATAAGGCCAGTTGTCCGTCAGATTTTACAATGAGCATGGTGTCATTCTTCCAAAATCCTAATGGCCCTGGCCATCCTATATCGTTAATTTGTATAAATGGTCCAATAGTGAAAAGCCTAGTCCAGGAGTCCTTAATACCGACTTTAAGCAACAACCATATATCATAGATAAGTTCAGAGTATAAGTATTGTTCATGAGGAAAAGCGATGACAATCAATTCATTCAACACGAAAAGTTCTTCCCCGCCCTCTCTATAAGTATTATCTGGAAGTGGTGTTTTTAGGAATACCTCATCGCTCATGTCAAATGACAAAACAAATAACTCACAATCATTTTCATATGCCAGCCAAGAAGTCATTCCATTGATGTATGTTCCCGAACCTATATGACAAGTAGAAAGAAAACAAGAGGGTCCATCAACTTTTCTCCAAGAATCGGCTCTTAAGCTGTATACCTCTTTTTGGTGTATGACACCCCGTTTGTAAGGGTCATAAGACTCACACCAAGGATCATAGATACTAACAAAGCTGATTATCTTGTAGTCATTAGTTTTAACATCAAAACCAAATGACATACCGTCAATTCTGGTGAGATAGCCAGCGGGGACAATACGGGGCAGGTTTGATTTGGGGACAATCTTTGTTTCTTTAGTTGCAGGGTTCCATATAACAGAACGGTAATCATGGAGACAAACGAGACCATTGCAAGAACCCACGACAAAAATTGATATCTTGTCGATCCCAAGACACAGTGGAGGTAGAGGATGTGTAAGGGATACTTGGAGAGTTTCATAAGAAATCGTGGATACAACATAATCTTCGGTGGTCTTGTCGCGCGTTTTAAGGAGAAGCTGGGTGTTGATGTTCTTGTTGTGTAGGAGGTGTTTTGTAATGAAGTTTTGGTTTGTGATGAGAGCGTACCAGGATTTGCAGACGGACTTGAATCGCAAGAGAGAGACGACCGGAAGCCATACGAGAATCTGTATCACCAAGTCTTCAGGCAATTCTTTGGCCATCATCAACATCGGGTTTCTTTATTGCTTGGTTAGAGGAAGCAGAGATGATTCGCAGGGTTAGGGGTTTAGTTTCGACAAAGCGGGGATCGAAGAAAATATCACATACCGTGTGTTCTACGAATGAAGTTTAATACAACTAATAAGGTTGCACATTGGGCTGGGTTGATTCCCGCGATTTTTGAACTGAAAGCCTATTGTTATTTGTTGAAGCCCAATTCATTTTGTTTCAACTTCGACTTATTTTGTTTCGGCTCCAATTCCATAATGATAATGGGGAAGAGGATGAGACTTTTTGCCTTGCCGGGAAGAGTTTAATTGTTCAGAGCATTAATCTTATTAATAAAGAGGCGTGTGAATCAGATTTTCCTGAATACCGTCTCTTTTTTCTTTTTTTCTTTTTTTTTTTGGCTCCATGATGTTTCCTGTATTCTCCTAATTTATACACTAGTGTCATGAGAGAAAAACATTAAAAAAGTTATAGATATAATGTACAACAAAAGAGTGCATATGTTTAATTTTGTTCTTAATCTGCCAGTATAGGAAGACAAATTAATACACTATTTAGTGAAAATTTATTTGTGCGACATTTGCTGATATCAAATGTAGCTCAAAAAATACCACTTTTCAACCTCATTGTGAAGACATAAATTTATTCATTTCGAAACAATTATATAGTCTTATAGCTACTCACTTTTGCAATGTTTTGCTCTCATGATACTTGTGAAAGAATTTAAATGTACTCATGTAAGGATTTAGATATTAAACTTTTTGTTAGAAAATAATTTTTATATATGACATTGAGTTTTTAATGTTAAATATTACTTAGATATATTTATCAAGCACTACTATCTCAAATAGAACATCAAGCTTAAATATTCGTGAATACACAAAAGTTTATTAAGCTAATTTTACAAAATAAGACAGAAAGTAATTGACATTGACACTTAGGAATTAAAATCTAAAAATGAAACAAAAAAAAAAAAAAAATTGAATTAGAAGAACACAGTTCAATAACATATGAAATCCACCTGAGTCTCAAAAGAAATTCTTATTTAAGACATTGCTCATTTTCAATCAAATTTTCAACAACCTTACATTTCTTTTCTGTCATCCACTCATTTGGTTTTTAAGAAACGTAAAATTTAAGGAAATTTCGACTTAATAAATTCAACAAACATAAGTACAGTCTCAGCCTCCAGAGTAATTAGTGACACTGACCCAACAATTAAATGATGATGATAGTTATAATAAAAGAAACACAATTAGGTCAAGCAAGATCAAGACAATTTGCATGATCTCGCACAAAGAGAGTAATCTTTTTCCTTATTCTTAGTTCATGGCTGAGGAGCACCAAAACTCAATGACGGAGGAGGAGGTGGTGGTGGAGAAACCCATCACGGAGAAAGAGCTGCCAGTGTCAAAAATGGAGTTGGAAAAGCCAGTTTCGATTGAGGAAGTGGGGATGGAAGAGGGGGATTTGAGTTTGGATGAAACACTAGACCACCTCTTCTTTGTTCTTTGTTCATGGCCAGAAGAATATTATTGGAATAAATATAAAATCAGTTTATGTAGCTGACATAAATTACAAATCGTTCATTGCGGTATAAAAATAATTCAGAAGTTCTCAAGTAAGCCAAAATAACAATTTAGTCTCTGCAGTGAAATTCCTTTAAATACTTGACGGATCCATTAGTGTACCACGTCAGTACCAATAGAATGATGACACGTCAACACCATAATAGGCTTCCAAGGAACACTAAAGAATCTAGAAGAGTGGTCACTACCATCAACCTTGATGAAAACACATTGATACAGGTACATCGATATATTCTATTCAACTCCGACGAGTTCCTTTCATTTCGCACGTGAATATCTTTATTAATTTTATTACCACCTCATATAATATAGTTGAATTGTAACTTTTATATGTGAATTAAACGTAGGATGCACTTGGAGAAGGTAAGGCAAACACAAAATAGGGAACGAAATTCAGATAATGAATTGCTTAAGAAGCATAGAGACCAATTCTGTGATTGGTACCAGGTCTACGTAAGATTTATGTTGTATATGATAATAGATGAAAAGTAAGAGCCTGTTTGGCAAATGGTTTATTGTTTTTGTTTTTGAGAACTGTTTCTAAAAACAAAAGCAAAAAACTATATTTTGTTTTTTTTTTTTTTTTGTTAAAAAAGCGTTTTGCAAACTGTTTTCAAAAACAGAAAACAATGGTTAAGACGTTTAGACAATTATTTTCAAAACTATTTTCACTCATGAAGAAAACAGAAAACTATTGGCATTTCTACATATTTTTTTGTTTTCAATTTTTTGTTTTTTTGAGGATTCTTCCCTTTTTGTTGCTTTTTTTTTTTCTAAAAAAAAATGTGGTAATCCAAGTGAGAATTTTGTAACCTTAAATAATTAAAGGGATAATTCATTGGAGACTGTAGGACAATCATAACCAAAAATCATAACTAAACATCTGTCACCAAGATCACTTAGAAGAAGAAAAAAAAAAATGGTACATGGAAATTGACGGGTTCAGAAGGGATAGATAACCGACTCCCAAATGGTACATGGAAACTGGTACACTGTCATATCTATAATGGTTGATATTTTAGCAAGTGTAAGGGGCAAGAATAACATGAAATGTTTATGTGCGATGCATTTTAATTGATGCATGTAAGAGTTCTAAAAAAATCCCACTTTTGAAGAGGAAATTCTTTGTTGTTGACACTAATATTAACTTGTTTTTAACATTAGTTTTGATTTTTTTTTTTTTTTCCGGGTTGGAAAGTGTATATGGGGTTGATTACCGTTTTCCGGGTTTGTATCAATAAACTCTGTTTGTAAGTATTCCATGTCCGTATTATTTATTTTTGTTTTTTGAACTTGTTTAGAGTAGTTATTGATTACATTTTTTGTTCCCCGACCATGACTGTAAAATTTAGAGCAGCTGTTGATGAATTTCATTGAAGCAGAACAAGGCTGATATACAACAAGATGTCAAGCGAAACAACACGATGTTTTGGTCTTTTTTTTTAGGTTTTTTGTAATTAAGGAATTAAAGCAATGGTACTACGAGTACATTAATACTTCTAGGTATTTGCTTATTTTGAAACAATGGTAGTATGATTTCATTGCTTTTAGGCGTTGGCATATTTTGAAACATTTTGTGTATATATGGTTTTGTTTTGAATTTAGTTGAAACATTGGATGAAGGTATTTATTAGAAATCAAATTAGATTATTTTGTCCAAATTATTTTTTTCTCAATTAAGTTATTTTGCAAATATTTTATGAGATGAAAACAGATTTAAAAAAGGAGGGAATTTCATATAATAACCAATTTTGTGAAATGTTTATGACATTTACAATGTAAACATCATAATTTTGTGACGCTTACACAAAAAATATAATAAAACTTTTACGTCCTTCATACATTAAGCGTCACAAAATAATGACGTATGATAGATAAGCGTCATAAAATTAATTGAATCTGTATTAAGATGCCAGCAAAATTGAAAATTCGCAGTTCAACCTAGAGCTTATGTTAACCGAAATATGAAAAAAAATTGTTGTTGGAAGAAATTTGTAGCTTAAGAGATGGTAATAAAATTCCTTGAAAGCAAAGATAAAAATCAAATTTAAAAGCATATAATGTCTCACTTAGGATTGATATCTACCTGCCTTTCTCTTTGGACACATTTCTATCTAGTCTTATTACTTGAGCTTCCTTATTTGTTATTTCTCTAAATAAGTTGAAGAGTACCTAACGCTTTCTTTCTTATTGATGTGTTTACTGTTTAGCCTTCCATATTGTTCATATAAGGTGTAATTTCTATGTAGCATTGACGACTCACGTTCTTGGAGATCTGACCCAACCCTCCTTTTTTAGGGTTATGAATTTATGCAACTGATTCAATGTTGTTGGGAATAGGCTATATCATATACCGCTTAGCTTAGCTGAGCTGTGTTGAATTGTATACTCTTTAACCTTTGTGTCACATATTTTTCAAACAAAAAGTATCATCCAAAACAAATTAGCAAACATAGGCCTTGATTTTATTTCCTTGTAAAGAATTAGTTTGATTGCTTATTTTGATGTAATTGGAATGATAGAATAGAAAGATGAATGTGTAATGATCTCATATCTATAAGCAAGGGGGGTCCTGCATTCACTATTAAGCCTACACCCATCAATTCTTTTCAAGCTTTATCCCGCCAAATTCATGAATACGAGATGGCATATACACATCTAGTCAGAGTTTTAAGTAATTTAGATAACAAGAAAACAGACAGGATTCTACAATTTCTACCACAAATTTCATTGAAAGAAGTTTTCTACAACCTAGGATTCATATAATCAAGGCAACTCGCACAAAAACAAAAAAAAACAAAAAAAAAAAAACCAAAACAGGAAGAAATTAATAAATATATAACAAGAAAGTGACTATTTCAAGAATTTGAGAATCCTACAAAAGTGACATCAAACTGAAAGAGGCTGAAATCCTCTACATAGATGAGCTTAGCAGAATTTTTTTTCAGATAAAGTTTAGCATAACAAAGTTGTTATTTTAGACCAGACAACTCCTCAAATTCACTCAAAACTCCTTGAATAACTTGAATAGATTCTGTAGTGGCAGCAGAAACTATAAAGAGGTCATCAGCAAAACATAAGTCGGTGAGGCCAATAGACTTACACCAAGGATGAAACCCAAATCTAGGATCTGTAGCAGCAGCCTCTTGAAGAAGCAAGGAAAGAACCTCCATAGCAATGACAAAGAGGTAAGGAGATAATGGATCTCCCTACCTCAGCCCTTTTTTTCCTAGAAAATAACCCACCAAGGAGCCATTTAAAGCAATAGTAAACCTGGGATTGGTGAAACATTCCCTAATCCAACCAACATACCTCCCCGGAGCCCCAAAACACTTCAAACAGTGGAGAACAAAAGGCCAGTTCACTGAATCATAAGCCTTCGTTAAATCAACCTTCAAAGCACATCTAGGCCGCCCACTAGACTTATGGTAGTCACTAACAATATCTTGAGCAAGCAAAATATTTTCTGCAATGCTCCTATGAGGAATGAACGCTCCTTGATTGAGACTAATAATATCCTCCAACCCAGCTCTCAAGCAGTTTGCTAAGATCTTTGTTATACATTTATAAACCACATTACAACATGAGATGGGTCTATATTCACACATGGAAGAAGGATTCTTTTTTTGGGGAACAAGGGTAATAATAGTAGCATTCATTTCTTTAAGCATCCTCCCAGTTAAGAAAAATTCCTGGACTGCAATAATCACATCCTCCCCAACCACCTCCCACGCTTCATGAGAGAACCCAGCCGAGAACCCATCTGGACCCGGGGCTTTATTCCTGTTCATAGAAAAAAGTCTTTCTCACCTCATCCCTAGAGATAGGAGCAGTCATCCCCAAGGTGCAACAGGAGAGCATTTCCTATGAATGAGCTCAGAAATTCTACCCGCATTATGAGAAGAGAAAGAATGAAAAGACTCCCCAAAAAGTTTTTGTTAGAACTGAATCACAGCCTCCTTAATTTCCAACATATCTTCAATCAACCTCCCATCATTCCCCTTTAGATATTTCACAAGTTTAGAGAGTTCCGAACCTTAACAGCCCTGTGAAAATAGCCATTATTCCCATCTCCCAAGTTCAACCAAAAACTCCTTGATTTTTGTTTCAAAAACTTCTCTTCTGCATTAGAGATAGAAACAAATTCTTGAAGACACTCCATCTCCTTAAGATGACAACTAACCGATCCATGTGAAGCCAAGAACTGAGCCTGGACAGTAGCAAGGGCTAGACGAGCCTTATCAACTCTGTGACTCAAACCACCAAAAAAAACCTTATTCTTTACTTTCAAAACCCCTTTAGTAGCCTTCAACTTGGAATAAAGCTGGAACATAGAAAAACCAGAAATCTCAGCAGACCAGCTCTCCTTAAACCAATCTAAAAACTGCGGGTGGTCTGCCCAAAAATTAAAAAATTTGAAAGGCTTGGGCCCGAAACTAACATATTCCTCCACCGAAATAAGAGCTGGGGAATGACCAGAAACTCCTCCTTCAAGGAAGTCTACTGAAGTATTAACAAAACTGGACAGCCAATCTAAATTAGACATGACTCTATCCAGCTTTTAGAAACAAAATCTTCCCCTACTTGCTTATTAGACCATGTATGTAACATACCAGTAAAAGCCAAGTCATCAATCTCCAATCTGTTAATGCAACCAATAAAGTCCATTTCATAACAAGAAAATCCAGCTTTACCCCACTTCTCATCATGGAACCTGATGACATTAAAGTCACCAGCTACAAGCCAAGGACAAGTACCCACACTAGCATGAACAGTATCCAATTCCCTCCACAGTCTCCTTCTATCCATTCCATTAATGGATCCATAGATACCAGAGAACATCCATGGACCCCTGCCTTGAGTTGTAACCCTGCATGAAATAGATTGCTCATGAATAGAAATCAAAGATATAGAAAGAGCATTCGGATCCCAGCAGATCCAAGATATAGTGAGTACTGTAATTGTGAAACCAATCCCAACCAGGAACAAGAAATTCCTTAATAGCATCAGCTTTATCAAACTTCACACGTGTTTCAACAAGACAAAAAAGAGATATTTTCAATCTTCTCAGCATCTTCCTAATCTCTCGTTGTTTGAAGGGGTTATTTAAACCCCTTACATTCCAAACTAATATCTTCATAAAAATAGGTAGGAGAGAATCCCCTCTCAACAAAACCCCCATCTCCTTGATCACCCATGCCCCCCTTCCCCTTGTCCCTAGAGGATAAAGCACTCTCAAACACCTCTCGAAATGTAGTAGGAGACCTCGGGGCAACTCCTCCTCCAGCGCTTTCTTCAACCCAGAATCCCCAAGCACTTTAAAGGGCAAAGAAGATCAACTCTCCTGCTGCCTGGACTTTACTTTCGATGGTCCTGAACCAGGAGACACCCTGATTGGAGATTTCCTCCCAAAACAAGGAGACATCCTGGTTGCAACTGTAGGGGGCCTACTGATAGCTCGATCAAAAGCTTTAATAGGCTGCACCTTCTGAACAACCAGCTTACCATTAGTCTGCCCTTTCAGAGAATATCGTGAAATATTTTCTTTGGCATCCACACCTTATTCTCCTTCTTAGTATTCGGACAAACATAAGTGGCATGCCCAAAACCACCACATCCAGAGCACTTTGGTGGCAGCCAAGGGTATTCCACCCCAATACTAAGATTAGTTCCATTAGCCCTACTAATGAAAATCTCCTTTGGGCAAACCGAATTTGCATCAATCTCCACAAGAACCCGAGCATATCCCAGCGCCGGTCAGCATATAGAGGTTTACCAACCCCACTTGCCACATGACTAAGGCAAGTTTTAGTCCAATATTCCAAAGGGAGATGCATAAACTTCACCCATATGGGAATGGAAGACATAGTTAGCTTCAAAACCTGCATTCCAGGAGTCCATTTTCTAATTATCAAGGGCTTATTAGCCACATACCATAATTTGGACTCAAAAACTTCATCACAGCTAGCCACATCCGCAAACCTAAAGATGAACATTCCGTTTTCCACCGAAAACACCTCTACATCCCCATATTGTTTCCACATCAATTGGACATATTTCTTGACAAGAAAGAACGGAAAAGCTTTACCCAAGAACTGTCCCACAAGACTGGAATTCCATCTAGATTCACCTTCCTCAACCGCAGCGACTGGGGGTGAGACAAACACCTTCCCCTCAAGAGGAAACGGGAGTAATATAATCAAGAGATCCCATAGATTTCTCTGATTTGAACAAACCACTCCATTCAACATGAACAGGTTGTTCCTGCTTCGCATCCACAGGTAAAGGAGGATCATCCTTCAAGACCTCATTTTGGAAATCAGGATTATGAATAATAGTAGGATCATTCATTCCTTAAAAGGGCTCATCAAAATCATCTTCTTCCGGCAAAGAATGATTTTCCAAAGAACAATGATCAATCTCCAATTCCTCCTCATGATTTTCCAAAGAACATTGATCAATTTCTAAAGAGCGATTACCCACAGAACACTGATCAATTTCCAATTCCTTCTCATGTTCCCTCAATCCCCCGATATCGCATCATCCTCATCCCCCGATTGATCCCGTTCCAAACCAGAATCAACATCAGCCTCAACCGTGTCATTTTTCCCATTCGACACCTCCAACCCCCTACCTCTTCCCCTACCTCATCCCCTGCCTCTTCCTCGACTAGTCCTTTTCGCCATAACCACCCGACTCATGAACTAAACCCCAATCAATACTAACAAATCCAAAAAAAAAAATGATCAAAATGGAAGGACACAGACCTGGGCGATCAATTTCCTCCAACTCCGATGAGAATTCTGGGCGTTACGCGCCGTCACATGCAGGAGAAAGGACCAAACCAATTCTCAAGGTGCTGACGCGGTGAGAGGGAACTTTTTTTACGATTAAAAAAAAAAAAAAAAACAAAATCATACTTATAGTATCTAAATAACCTTTGGCAAGCCTGTAATGGAAATTACATGTTCACCAACCAAAAAGAAAATGCTTCAGCCTCAAGGACTATTAGCATACTTTTACCTTTTACTCTTGAAACCAATTGCTGATTTCTAGCTTCTATTGACTAGCATCACATTGTATGCAAAGTTATTATTCACTATGTGTTAAGTACCACAGAAGACTAGATTTTAAAGTACCTTCTTCCCTACAAGCATCTTAATATAAACATTCTAATCATCCTATAGTCAAAATGATTAGCACATAGGGTATAACATCCCATTTACCTATTCCCTATTGACCCCTCAAAATCCACCTAAGTTCCTAAAGTAATAAACAATGTTTAAACCTGGGGAGGGGGGTTATGAAACTTCGCCAATTGATTGGAATGGAGACAAAGAAGAAACCCTGAAAACATTTTGTTATTTCAGCTAGCAGAACAACCTTTTACAGCAACCTGCATTACCTATTACACTTAAAACGTCTATACTGACTTTAAAGATTAATAGCCCTTATAACTTTTACTCCATATAGTTCATAGGAAAAAAAAAAAGTAGTTAAAAGCCTTTTTTAGAGTGAAATTTCAATTTTTCAATATAAAACTCTCAATAAATGTCATCATTAAAAAGCCAAGATAATTTTAGGAATTAGAGTTTATGAAGATAAGGGAAAACTCACAAAGAGCTCAATTTTGACAATTATGTCCACTGGCGCCATCAACCAGACCTAAGTACCAAAACACCTCTTCAAGAGTATATTGCTATGAAGTACATGGAAAGAAATATCAATATATATAATAAATAGTAAACATATGGAACAGTGAAAAGACAATTCCTCATGATAAGTAAAATAAAAATCATGAGCAGAACCCTTGTACAATTGCTTCTTTAACCATAAAAATCTCTCACAATTGCTCCAAAAGAAATACGGGTAAAATGTAAGAGTATAAATATTTGAGAAAGACATGATTTGACAAGAATAAGCAGAAAATATTATCTCAGCGTACACATGCTGCCTGAAACACACTTGGAAGAGATATAGAAAGATGGGCCCTCAAGCCTTCTCAACAATTGTTTTGTTCTTCAAATTCATTTCCTCCCTTGACAGAAACTAGGGTCTCCATGTAAGTAACCAATTGGAAGCACATTATGTCTCCATGAATTTGGAGATTAGTCAATTGTTTGGAAGAAGGGTCATATAAGGCCAGTTGTCCGTCAGATTTTACAATGAGCATGATATCATTCTTCCAAAATCCTAATGGCCCTGGCCATCCTATATCGTTAATTTCTATAAATGGTCCAATAGTGAAAAGCTTAGTCCAGGAGTCCTTAACACCAATTTCAAGCAACACCCATATATCATAGATAAGTTCAAAGTATTGTTCATCAATAGTCATGGGAATAGTGATGACAATCAATTCATTCAACACGAAAAGTTCTTCCCCACCCTCTCTATAAGTATCTGGAAGTGGGGTTTTAAGGAATACCTCATTACTCATGTCAAATGACAAAACAAATAACTTGCAATCATTTTCATATGCCAGCCAAGAAGTCATCCCATTGATATATGTCCCCGAACCAATATGACAAGTAGAAAGAAAACAAGGGGGTCCATCAACTTTTCTCCAAGAATCAGCTCTTAAGCTGTATACCTCTTTTTGGTGTATGACACCCCGGTTGTAAGGGTCATAAGACTCACACCAAGGATCATAGATACTAACAAAGCTGATTATCTTGTAGTCATTAGTTTTAACATCAAAACCAAATGACATACCGTCAATTCTGGTGAGATAGCCAGCGGGGACAATACGGGGCAGGTTTGATTTGGGGACAACTTTTGTTTCTTTAGTTGCAGGGTTCCATATAACAGAACGGTAATCATGGAGACAAACGAGACCATTGCAAGAACCCGTGACAAAAATTGATATTTTGTCGATCCCAAGACACTCTGGAGGTAGAGCATGTGTACGGGATACTTGTAGTGTTTCATAAGAAATCGTGGATACAACATAATCTTCGGTGGTTTTGTCGCACGTTTTAAGGAGAAGCTGGGTGTTACTGTTCTTGTTGTGTAGGAGGTGTTGTGTAATGAAGTTTTGGTTTGTGATGAGGGCGTACCAGGATTTGCAGACGGACTTGAATCGCAAGAGAGAGACGACCGGAAGCCATACGAGAATCTGTATCACCAAGTCTTCAGGCAATTTGTTGGCCATCATCAACATCGGGTTTCTGTGTTGCTTGGTTAGAGGAAGCAGAGATGATTCGCAGTCGCAGCTAGGGTTAGGGATTTAGTTTCGACAAAGAGGGGATCGAACAAAATATCACATACCGTGTGTTCTATGAATGAAGTTTAATACAACTAATAAGAGGATTTCTACTGGCCTCACCAATTACTCATTAAAATAATTAAAAATCACTTTTTTTCTATTTTAGTAAGCTAATTTATTAAAATTCTCTTAGCAGTCTCATCATTTTAACTAGTCAATATTCATTATTCCATTTAAATAATAATTTTTTCATATTTATTTATTTTTTCTCTATATAATTTTTTTACAAAAAATCATTCATATCCATGAAATAAGGACATTATCGTGTGAGAGATGGGAGATGGGAGAAGAAAATGAGAGAAAAAAGGAAAAAAAGTGTGCTGATCATGTGAGAAAGAAAGGTGAAACCAAATTTTGTGAGTGATTTGTTGAGTGAAAATGCCTCATCTAATTTGGTTAGCAATTTCAGTCATCAAATTTTTTTGGTTAAAATGGTGAGACTGCTGGGAATGGTTTTTCAGGATTTTTATCAAATTAGCTCATCAAAATAGCTAAAAAACTATTTTGGTGAGACTACTAAGAATGCTCTAAGGTTGCACATTGGGCTGGGTTGATTCCCACGATTTTTGAACTGATAACTTAAAGGCCTATTGTTATTTGTTGAAGCCCAAACGGGCAAATCTCAGTTCAACTTCGACTTATCTTGTTTCGGCTCCAATTCCATAATGATAATGGGGAAGAGGATGAGACTTTTTGCCTGGCCGGTCGGGAAGAGTTTAATTGTTCAGAGCATTAATCTTAATAATAAAGATGCGTGTGAATCAGATTTTCCTGAATACCGTCTCTTTTTTCTTTTTCATTTTTTTTTTTTTTTGGCTCCATGATGTTTCCTGTATTCTCCTAATTTATACAAGTTAATCAACCAAAATAAGGCTGTCGTAAATAAGAATTGTAAGTTTTCCTAAAAACCAAATAAGTGGAGACGACAAAATAAAAGAAATGTAAGGTTGTAGAAAATTAGATTGAAAAGGAGCAATGTCTTAACTAAGAATTTATTTTGTGTTTCGGGTGGATTTCATATGCTATTGAATTATGTTCTTTTAATTCATTTTTAGATTTTAATTCCTTGGTGTCAATGTCAAATACTTTCTGTTTTATTTTATAAATTTAGCTGAATAAGCTTTTGTGTATTCATGACTATTTAAGCTTGACGCTTTATTTGAGATACTAGTTGAGAAGTCACGTGCTTGATTCATTGTGTTTGATAGTGATCGATAAATATATTTACGTAATATTTAACATTAAAAACTCAATGCCATATATAAAAATTATTTTCTAACAAAAAGTTTAATATCTAAATCCTTACATGAGCACATTTAAATTCTTACACTAGTGTCATGAGAGAAAAACATTAAAAAAGTTATAGATATAATGTACAACAAAAGAGTGCATATGCTTAATTTTGTTCTTAATCTGCCAGTATAGGAAGACAAATTAATACACTATTTAGTGAAAATTTATTTGTGCGACATTTGCTGATATCAAATGTAGCTCAAAAAATACCACTTTTCAACCTCATTGTGAAGACATAAATTTATTCATTTCGAAACAATTATATAGTCTTATAGCTACTCACTTTTGCAATGTTTTGCTCTCATGATACTTGTGTAAGAATTTAAATGTACTCATGTAAGGATTTAGATATTAAACTTTTTGTTAGAAAATAATTTTTATATATGACATTGAGTTTTTAATGTTAAATATTACTTAGATATATTTATCGAGCACTACTATCTCAAATAGAGCATCAAGCTTAAATATTCGTGAATACACAAAAGTTTATTAAGCTAATTTTACAAAATAAGACAGAAAGTAATTGACATTGACACTTAGGAATTAAAATCTAAAAATGAAACAAAAAAAAAAAAAAATTGAATTAGAAGAACACAGTTCAAAAACATATGAAATCCACCTGAGTCTCAAAAGAAATTCTTATTTAAGACATTGCTCATTTTCAATCAAATTTTCAACAACCTTACATTTCTTTTCTGTCATCTACTCATTTGGTTTTTAAGAAACGTAAAATTTAAGGAAATTTCGACTTAATAAATTCAACAAACGTAAGTGCAGTCTCAGCCTCTAGAGTAATTAGTGACACTGACCCAACAATTAAATGATGATGATAGTTATAATAAAAGAAACACAATTAGGTCAAGCAAGATTAAGACAATTTGCATGATCTCGCACAAAGAGAGTAATCTTTTTCCTTATTCTTAGTTCATGGCTGAGGAGCACCAAAACTCAATGACGGAGGAGGAGGTGGTGGTGGAGAAACCCATCACGGAGAAAGAGCCGCCAGTGTCAAAAATGGAGTTGGAAAAGCCAGTTTCGATTGAGGAAGTGGGGATGGAAGAGGGGGATTTGAGTTTGGATAAAACACTAGACCACCTCTTCTTTGTTCTTTGTTCATGGCCAGAAGAATATTATTGGAATAAATATAAAATCAGTTTATGTAGTTGACATAAATTACAAATCGTTCATTGCGGTATAAAAATAATTCAGAAGTCCTCAAGTAAGCCAAAATAACAGTTTAGTCTCTGCAGTGAAATTCCTTTAAATACTTGACGGATCCATTAGTGTGCCACGTCAGTACCAATAGAATGATGACACGTCAGCAGACTCAGCACCATAATAGGCTTCCAAGGAACACTAAAGAATCTAGAAGAGTGGTCACTACCATCAACCTTGATGAAAACACATTGATAAAGGTACATCGATATATTCTATTCAACTCCGACGAGTTCCTTCCATTTCGCACGTGAATATCTTTATTAATTTTATTACCACCTCATATAATATAGTTGAATTGTAACTTTTATATGTGAATTAAACGTAGGATGCACTTGGAGAAGGTAAGGCAAACACAAAATAGGGAACGAAATTCAGATAATGAATTGCTTAAGAAGCATAGAGACCAATTATGTGATTGGTACCAGGTCTACGTAAGATTTATGTTGTATATGATAATAGATGAAAAGTAAGAGCCTGTTTGGCAAATGGTTTATTGTTTTTGTTTTTGAGAACTGTTTCTAAGAACAAAAGCAAAAAACTAAATTCTGTTTTTTTTTTTTTGGTTAAAAAAGCGTTTTGCAAACTATTTTCGAAAACAGAAAACAATGGTTAAGACGTTTGGACAATTATTTTCAAAACTATTTTCACTTATGAAGAAAACAGAAAACTATTGGCATTTCTACATATTTTTTTGTTTTCAATTTTTTGTTTTTTTGAGGATTCTTCCCTTTTTGTTGCTTTTTTTTTTATTTTCTTAAAAAAAATGTGGTAATCCAAGTGAGAATTTTGTAACCTTAAATAATTAAAGGGATAGTTCATTGGAGACTTTAGGACAATCATAACCAAAAATCATAACTAAACATCTGTCACCAAGATCACTTAGAAGAAGAAAAAAAAAAAAAATGGTACATGGAAATTGACGGGTTCAGAAGGGATAGATAACCGACTCCCAAATGGTACATGGAAACTGGTACACTATCATATCTATAATGGTTGATATTTTAGCAAGTGTAAGGGGCAAGAATAACATGAAATGTTTATGTGCGATGCATTTTAATTGATGCATGTAAGAGTTCCAAAAAAATCCCACTTTTGAAGAGGAAATTCTTTGTTGTTGACACTAATATTAACTTGTTTTTAACATTAGTTTTGATTTTTTTTTTTTTTTTCAGGGTTGGAAAGTGTATATGGGGTTGATTACCGTTTTCCGGGTTTGTATCAATAAACTCTGTTTGTAAGTGTTCCATGTCCGTATTATTTATTTTTGTTTTTTGAACTTGTTTAGGCTATATCATATACCGCTTAGCTTAGCTGAGCTGTGTTGAATTGTATACTCTTTCACCTTTGTGTCACATATTTTTCAAACAAAAAGTATCATCCAAAACAAATTAGCAAACATAGGCCTTGATTTTATTTCCTTGTAAAGAATTAGTTTGATTGCTTATTTTGATGTAATTGGAATGATAGAATAGAAAGATGAATGTGTAATGATCTCATATCTATAAGCAAGGGGGGTCATGCATTCACTATTAAGCCTACACCCATCAATTCTTTTCAAGCTTTATCCCGCCAAATTCATGAATACAAGATGGCCTATACACATCTAGTCAGAGTTTTAAGTAATTTAGCTAACAAGAAAACAGACACGATTCTACAATTTCTACCACAAATTTCATTGAAAGAAGTTTTCTACAACCTAGGATTCATATAATCAAGGCAACTCGCACAAAAACAAAAAAAAAAAACCAAAACAGGAAGAAATTAATAAATATATAACAAGAAAGTGACTATTTCAAGAATTTGAGAATCCTACAAAAGTGACATCAAACTGAAAGAGGCTGAAATCCTCTACATAGATGAGCTTAGCAGAATTTTTTTTCAGATAAAGTTTAGCATAACAAAGTTGTTATTTTAGACCAGACAACTCCTCAAATTCACTCAAAACTCCTTGAATAACTTGAATAGATTCTGTAGTGGCAGCAGAAACTATAAAGAGGTCATCAGCAAAACATAAGTCGGTGAGGCCAATAGACTTACACCAAGGATGAAACCCAAATCTAGGATCTGTAGCAGCAGCCTCTTGAAGAAGCAAGGAAAGAACCTCCATAGCAATGACAAAGAGGTAAGGAGATAATGGATCTCCCTACCTCAGCCCTTTTTTTCCTAGAAAATAACCCACCAAGGAGCCATTTAAAGCAATAGTAAACCTGGGATTGGTGAAACATTCCCTAATCCAACCAACATACCTCCCCGGAGCCCCAAAACACTTCAAACAGTGGAGAACAAAAGGCCAGTTCACTGAATCATAAGCCTTCGTTAAATCAACCTTCAAAGCACATCTAGGCCGCCCACTAGACTTATGGTAGTCACTAACAATATCTTGAGCAAGCAAAATATTTTCTGCAATGCTCCTATGAGGAATGAACGCTCCTTGATTGAGACTAATAATATCCTCCAACCCAGCTCTCAAGCAGTTTGCTAAGATCTTTGTTATACATTTATAAACCACATTACAACATGAGATGGGTCTATATTCACACATGGAAGAAGGATTCTTTTTTTGGGGAACAAGGGTAATAATAGTAGCATTCATTTCTTTAAGCATCCTCCCAGTTAAGAAAAATTCCTGGACTGCAATAATCACATCCTCCCCAACCACCTCCCACGCTTCATGAGAGAACCCAGCCGAGAACCCATCTGGACCCGGGGCTTTATTCCTGTTCATAGAAAAAAGTCTTTCTCACCTCATCCCTAGAGATAGGAGCAGTCATCCCCAAGGTGCAACAGGAGAGAATTTCCTATGAATGAGCTCAGAAATTCTACCCGCATTATGAGAAGAGAAAGAATGAAAAGACTCCCCAAAAAGTTTTTGGTAGAACTGAATTACAGCCTCCTTAATTTCCAACTTATCTTCAATCAACCTCCCATCATTCCCCTTTAGAGATTTCACAAGTTTAGAGAGTTCCGAACCTTAACAGCCCTGTGAAAATAGCCATTATTCCCATCTCCCAAGTTCAACAAAAAACTCCTTGATTTTTGTTTCAAAAACTTCTCTTCTGCATTAGAGATAGAAACAAATTCATGAAGACACTCCATCTCCTTGAGATGACAACTAACCGATCCATGTGAAGCCAAGAACTGAGCCTGGGCAGTAGCAAGGGCTAGACGAGCCTTATCAACTCTGTGACTCAAACCACCAAAAAAAACCTTATTCTTTACTTTCAAAACCCCTTTAGTAGCCTTCAACTTGGAATAAAGCTGGAACATAGAAAAACCAGAAATCTCAGCAGACCAGCTCTCCTTAAACCAATCTAAAAACTGCGGGTGGTCTGCCCAAAAATTAAAAAATTTGAAAGGCTAGGGCCCGAAACTAACATATTCCTCCACCGAAATAAGAGCTGGGGAATGACCAGAAACTCCTCCTTCAAGGAAGTCTACTGAAGTATTAACAAAACTGGACAGCCAATCTAAATTAGACATGACTCTATCCAGCTTTTAGAAACAAAATCTTCCCCTACTTGCTTATTAGACCATGTATGTAACATACCAGTAAAAGCCAAGTCATCAATCTCCAATCTGTTAATGCAACCAATAAAGTCCATTTCATAACAAGAAAATCCAGCTTTACCCCACTTCTCATCATGGAACCTGATGACATTAAAGTCACCAGCTACAAGCCAAGGACAAGTACCCACACTAGCATGAACAGTATCCAATTCCCTCCACAGTCTCCTTCTATCCATTCCATTAATGGATCCATAGATACCAGAGAACATCCATGGACCCCTGCCTTGAGTTGTAACCCTGCATGAAATAGATTGCTCATGAATAGAAATCAAAGATATAGAAAGAGCATTCGGATCCCAGCAGATCCAAGATATAGTGAGTACTGTAATTGTGAAACCAATCCCAACCAGGAACAAGAAATTCCTTAATAGCATCAGCTTTATCAAACTTCACACGTGTTTCAACAAGACAAAAAAGAGATATTTTCAATCTTCTCAGCATCTTCCTAATCTCTCTTTGTTTGAAGGGGTTATTTAAACCCCTTACATTCCAAACTAATATCTTCATAAAAATAGGTAGGAGAGAATCCCCTCTCAACAAAACCCCCATCTCCTTGATCACCCATGCCCCCCTTCCCCTTGTCCCTAGAGGATAAAGCACTCTCAAACACCTCTCGAAATGTAGTAGGAGACCTCGGGGCAACTCCTCCTCCAGCGCTTTCTTCAACCCAGAATCCCCAAGCACTTTAAAGGGCAAAGAAGATCAACTCTCCTGCTGCCTGGACTTTACTTTCGATGGTCCTGAACCAGGAGACACCCTGATTGGAGATTTCCTCCATAAACAAGGAGACATCCTGGTTGCAACTGTAGGGGGCCTACTGATAGCTCGATCAAAAGCTTTAATAGGCTGCACCTTCTGAACAACCAGCTTACCATTAGTCTGCCCTTTCAGAGAATATCGTGAAATATTTTCTTTGGCATCCACACCTTATTCTCCTTCTTAGTATTCGGACAAACATAAGTGGCATGCCCAAAACCACCACATCCAGAGCACTTTGGTGGCAGCCAAGGGTATTCCACCCCAATACTAAGATTAGTTCCATTAGCCCTACTAATGAAAATCTCCTTTGGGCAAACCGAATTTGCATCAATCTCCACAAGAACCCGAGCATATCCCAGCGCCGGTCAGCATATAGAGGTTTACCAACCCCACTTGCCACATGACTAAGGCAAGTTTTAGTCCAATATTCCAAAGGGAGATGCATAAACTTCACCCATATGGGAATGGAAGACATAGTTAGCTTCAAAACCTGCATTCCAGGAGTCCATTTTCTAATTATCAAGGGCTTATTAGCCACATACCATAATTTGGACTCAAAAACTTCATCACAGCTAGCCACATCCGCAAACCTAAAGATGAACATTCCGTTTTCCACCGAAAACACCTCTACATCCCCATATTGTTTCCACATCAATTGGACATATTTCTTGACAAGAAAGAACGGCAAAGCTTTATCCAAGAACTGTCCCACAAGACTGGAATTCCATCTAGATTCACCTTCCTCAACCGCAGCGACTGGGGGTGAGACAAACACCTTCCCCTCAAGAGGAAACGGGAGTAATATAATCAAGAGATCCCATAGATTTCTCTGATTTGAACAAACCACTCCATTCAACATGAACAGGTTGTTCCTGCTTCGCATCCACAGGTAAAGGAGGATCATCCTTCAAGACCTCATTTTGGAAATCAGGATTATGAATAATAGTAGGATCATTCATTCCTTAAAAGGGCTCATCAAAATCATCTTCTTCCGGCAAAGAATGATTTTCCAAAGAACAATGATCAATCTCCAATTCCTCCTCATGATTTTCCAAAGAACATTGATCAATTTCTAAAGAGCGATTACCCACAGAACACTGATCAATTTCCAATTCCTTCTCATGTTCCCTCAATCCCCCGATATCGCATCATCCTCATCCCCCGATTGATCCCGTTCCAAACCAGAATCAACATCAGCCTCAACCGTGTCATTTTTCCCATTCGACACCTCCAACCCCCTACCTCTTCCCCTACCTCATCCCCTGCCTCTTCCTCGACTAGTCCTTTTCGCCATAACCACCCGACTCATGAACTAAACCCCAATCAATACTAACAAATCCAAAAAAAAAAAAAGATCAAAATGGAAGGACACAGACCTGGGCGATCAATTTCCTCCAACTCCGATGAGAATTCTGGGCGTTACGCGCCGTCACATGCAGGAGAAAGGACCAAACCAATTCTCAAGGTGCTGACGTGGTGAGAGGGAACTTTTTTTACGATTAAAAAAAAAAAAAAAAATCATACTTATAGTATCTAAATAACCTTTGGCAAGCCTGTAATGGAAATTACATGTTCACCAACCAAAAAGAAAATGCTTCAGCCTCAAGGACTATTAGCATACTTTTACCTTTTACTCTTGAAACCAATTGCTGATTTCTAGCTTCTATTGACTAGCATCACATTGTATGCAAAGTTATTATTCACTATGTGTTAAGTACCACAGAAGACTAGATTTTAAAGTACCTTCTTCCCTACAAGCATCTTAATATAAACATTCTAATCATCCTAAAGTCAAAATGATTAGCACATAGGGTATAACATCCCATTTACCTATTCCCTAGTGACCCCTCAAAATCCACCTAAGTTCCTAAAGTAATAAACAATGTTTAAACCTGGGGAGGGGGGTTATGAAAATTCGCCAATTGATTGGAATGGAGACTAAGAAGAAACCCTGAAAACATTTTGTTATTTCAGCTAGCAGAACAACCTTTTACAGCAACCGGCATTACCTATTACACTTAAAACGTCTATACTGACTTTAAAGATTAATAGCCCTTATAACTTTTACTCCATATAGTTCATAGGAAAAAAAAAGTAGTTAAAAGCCTTTTTTAGAGTGAAATTTCAATTTTTCAATATAAAACTCTCAATAAATGTCATCATTAAAAAGCCAAGATAATTTTAGGAATTAGAGTTTATGAAGATAAGGGAAAACTCACAAAGAGCTCAATTTTGACAATTATGTCCACTGGCCCCATCAACCAGACCTAAGTACCAAAACACCTCTTCAAGAGTATATTGCTATGAAGTACATGGAAAGAAATATCAATATATATAATAAATAGTAAACATATGGAACAGTGAAAAGACAATTCCTCATGATAAGTAAAATAAAAATCATGAGCAGAACCCTTGTACAATTGCTTCTTTAACCATAAAAATCTCTCACAATTGCTCCAAAAGAAATACGGGTAAAATGTAAGAGTATAAATATTTGAGAAAGACATGATTTGACAAGAATAAGCAGAAAATATTATCTCAGCGTACACATGCTGCCTGAAACACACTTGGAAGAGATATAGAAAGATGAGCCCTCAAGCCTTGTCAACAATTGTCTTGCTCTTCAAATTCATTTCCTCTCTTGACAGAAACTAGGGTCTCCATGTACGTAACCAACTGCAAGCACATTATGTCTCCATGAATTTGGAGATTAGTTATTTGTTTGGAAGAGGGGTCATATAAGGCCAGTTGTCCGTCAGATTTTACAATGAGCATGGTGTCATTCTTCCAAAATCCTAATGGCCCTGGCCATCCTATATCGTTAATTTGTATAAATGGTCCAATAGTGAAAAGCCTAGTCCAGGAGTCCTTAATACCGACTTTAAGCAACAACCATATATCATAGATAAGTTCAGAGTATAAGTATTGTTCATGAGGAAAAGCGATGACAATCAATTCATTCAACACGAAAAGTTCTTCCCCGCCCTCTCTATAAGTATTATCTGGAAGTGGTGTTTTTAGGAATACCTCATCGCTCATGTCAAATGACAAAACAAATAACTCACAATCATTTTCATATGCCAGCCAAGAAGTCATTCCATTGATGTATGTTCCCGAACCTATATGACAAGTAGAAAGAAAACAAGAGGGTCCATCAACTTTTCTCCAAGAATCGGCTCTTAAGCTGTATACCTCTTTTTGGTGTATGACACCCCGTTTGTAAGGGTCATAAGACTCACACCAAGGATCATAGATACTAACAAAGCTGATTATCTTGTAGTCATTAGTTTTAACATCAAAACCAAATGACATACCGTCAATTCTGGTGAGATAGCCAGCGGGGACAATACGGGACAGGTTTGATTTGGGGACAATCTTTGTTTCTTTAGTTGCAGGGTTCCATATAACAGAACGGTAATCATGGAGACAAACGAGACCATTGCAAGAACCCACGACAAAAATTGATATCTTGTCGATCCCAAGACACAGTGGAGGTAGAGGATGTGTAAGGGATACTTGGAGAGTTTCATAAGAAATCGTGGATACAACATAATCTTCGGTGGTCTTGTCGCGCGTTTTAAGGAGAAGCTGGGTGTTGATGTTCTTGTTGTGTAGGAGGTGTTTTGTAATGAAGTTTTGGTTTGTGATGAGAGCGTACCAGGATTTGCAGACGGACTTGAATCGCAAGAGAGAGACGACCGGAAGCCATACGAGAATCTGTATCACCAAGTCTTCAGGCAATTCTTTGGCCATCATCAACATCGGGTTTCTGTGTTGCTTGGTTAGAGGAAGCAGAGATGATTCGCAGTCGCAGCTAGGGTTAGGGATTTAATTTCGACAAAGAGGGGATCGAACAAAATATCAGATACCGTATGTTCTATGAATGAAGTTTAATACAACTAATAAGGTTGCACATTGGGCTGGGTTGATTCCCGCGATTTTTGAACTGAAAGCCTATTGTTATTATTTTTTTTTTTTGCTCCATGATGTTTCCTGTATTCTCCTAATTTATACAAGTTAATCAACCAAAATAAGGCTGTCGTAAATAAGAATTGTAAGTTTTCCTAAAAACCAAATAAGTGGAGACGACAAAATAAAAGAAATGTAAGGTTGTAGAAAATTAGATTGAAAAGGAGCAATGTCTTAACTAAGAATTTATTTTGTGTTTCGGGTGGATTTCATATGCTATTGAATTATGTTCTTTTAATTCATTTTTAGATTTTAATTCCTTGGTGCAATGTCAAATACTTTCTGTTTTATTTTATAAATTTAGCTGAATAAGCTTTTGTGTATTCATGACTATTTAAGCATGATGCTTTATATGAGATACTAGTTGAGAAGTCACGTGCTTGATTCATTGTGTTTGATAGTGATCGATAAATATATTTACGTAATATTTAACATTAAAAACTCAATGCCATATATAAAAATTATTTTCTAACAAAAAGTTTAATATCTAAATCCTAAGAGCATTTTTAGTAGCCTCACCAAATTAGTTTTTTAGCTATTTTGGTGAGTTAATTTGATGAAAACTCTTAAAAACCACTCCCAGCAGCCTCACCATTTTAACCAAAAAAATTTGATGACTGAAATTACTAGTCAAATTAGACCAGGCATTTTCACTCAACAACCCACTCACCAAATTTTGTTTCACATTTCTCTCTCACATGATTAGCACACTTTTTTCCTTTTTTTCTCTCATTTTCTTCTCTCATCTCCCATCTCTCACACGATAATGTCCTTATTTCATGTATATAAATGATTTTTTATAAAAATATTATATAGAGAAAAAATAAAGAAATATGAAAAAATTATTATTTAAATGGAATAGTGAATATTGACTAGTTAAAATGGTGAGGCTGCTGGGGGAATTTTAATAAAGTGGCTCATCAGAATAGAAAAAAATAATTTTTAGTTATTTTGGTGAGTAAAATTTGGTGAGGCTACTAGGAATGCTCATACATGAGCACATTTAAATTCTTACACTAGTGTCATGAGAGAAAAACATTAAAAAAGTTATAGATATAATGTACAACAAAAGAGTGCATATGCTTAATTTTGTTCTTAATCTGCCAGTATAGGAAGACAAATTAATACACTATTTAGTGAAAATTTATTTGTGCGACATTTGCTGATATCAAATGTAGCTCAAAAAATACCACTTTTCAACCTCACTGTGAAGACATAAATTTATTCATTCCGAAACAATTATATAGTCTTATAGCTTGGGGTGTAAACGAGCTGAGTTACTCGTGAGCTTACTCGAGATCGGCTCAAATAAACTCGACTCGTACTCGAATCGATTATTAAATGAGCTACTCGTGAACACGAAAATCAAACTCGATTATTAAACGATGCAAACTCGTATAAACTCGACTCGACTCGACTAAAGCTCGTGAACCCGCTCGTATAATGATCGACTCGTTTATTAAGACTCGACTCGTATATATATATATATATATATATATATATATATATATATATATATATATATATATATATATATATATATATATATATATATATATATATATATATATTATAAATATAAATTATAGCACATAATGTCATATAAGTATACAAATACAATGATTAAGTATGTAGGTACTTAGATACATTGATTAAGTATGATGTATGATTTTAAGTATTTAATAATTATTAATAATATTTAGAGTATTAGATACAATTATTAAGTATATAGATTACATACATTAATTATATGATATAACATAATGCATTTGTGCTTAATCATATTATTCATATATAATGACAATGTAATTCATATAATCCCAAATTAAATTATTAGGATCGGTTGGTTGGTCCAATTAAAATTACCAATGTGTTAATTATAATCACAATTTAGGTGTTATTATTCAAATTTAGATCATATGATCTAACATTGTGCATTTGTACTACATAACCATTAGATATGAATTATATCATCTGAGAATTATCATTAGACTTAAAAAAGAAGCATTATTACCATTAGATATATAGGACTATATGAAAATATAATAATTATCATTATTAATTTTTAACTTAATATTTATATTGATTATTGTTACATTTTATTTTTTTTATAATCAAATACTTATGAATTGACAGAACCGCTATATATAATATACTTATAAGTTATATCACATAATTCAAGATCAAAGATCAAATGATAATATTTTTTGTTAGAGATCATATGATAATAATTAGATTATATGATACTATCATTATATTTATATCTATATTAATTTATTAAATATGCAATTATTAAGATTATGAATTGTAGTATCATAATTCACAAAGAGTTATATATACAATTAGACATTTAGACATATTTATTAAATTACTATATATATATATATATGCTACTCATTATACTTATACATATAAGTCCATATAATGATATTTGTTAAAATGTAGTATTTAGTATATTTACAACTGTTATACTTAATTTCAAAACATAACGTGTGAAACTATAATTTTGATTATTTATAATACTAAATTATATCATTAATGCATTGTAGGTTTAATTTTTATTTTTTATTTTTTGAAAAAAAAGAAGTATAAATGGTTATAATGAGTGTAAATTCAATATTACAAGTTTTTGCTAGTGGTATAGAAAAAAAAAATGAAATAGTGAAATGTGTCAGATGATATAGACACTGCTATCCCACTCAACCGATGTCCCAATGCTAATTAGTCTTCAATTTTTTTTTTCTTAAAAAAATTAATTTAAAGATTAATTAACACTACCATATAAATAAAATATAAAACTATAATTTTTCACATTACTCATCACATAATTAAACAAAAAAGAAGTGCAAGTCAATTAGGGTAACACTTGGGTGTTATGAGGCCATGTGGCTTGCCGTGCATCTAGTTAAGGGTAGAACATGGTTTGTTTAGGCTTGACTGGTCAAATCCAAAAATAACTCCTCACGTATGTAGCAACTTGACTGTTTGGATATAAAAAATGCTATAGCTTATTCTAGTATCTTCTTGGTATTCTTTTAAATGACGTGAATTTAATTTTTTTACTTAAAAAATTGCATTTTCGTAGGTCATAATTTGAGATAATTCTTTTTTTTTATTAAATCTATATCATCCAGAAGGACGTTAGAAGGAGCTTTAGCATTTTTATTTTTATTTTTATACAATGAAATAGTAAACTACACAATTTTATTCTATTTTTTTTTCCACCATTTGATCTCGCCCATTATCTACTATTTTTCATTTGATATGAGCAGTGGCAGAGCTAGAATCTCGATTCAGGATGGGGCAAAAAAAAATAAAAAATAAATAAAAAATATTAAAAAAAAAATGTAAATGACAAAAGAAATAAACAATTAAGCAAATTTTAATTATTATTTGACTCATATAAATGTAACTTGTAATTTATTTTTTTACTCTTAGCGTTAATTTACTTATTAAAATTAATGAATCATTGTTGTTGTTTATAATCTTAACTATAATAATATATTTTCATACAATTAAAATATGTTACAAAAAATATATATTCATCAACAATTAATTTTGAAAAATGGTCTATATATAAAAATCAACATAGATGGTTTTATTATTAAATAGTAAATTTATAAATAAATCAGTGTAAAATTTTAATTATATACCTTAAAATTTTAAAGAACCAAAAGGCTGTCATTTTATTAGAGATAATCAAGGCTAAAAATTGCATCGAATTTGTCACTAGTTTCAAAAGTTCAGTTTAATATATTCAATAATTAGTGTTGGGCCCTATTTTCATATAATTATGACTTTTATATACGCAAATGTGGATTTGAGAGTCCAAGACTTCAAGTGCTTTGATAATTTCTTCTTGACACTAGCACTTTTTTTTTAGACCTTCTTGACACTAATCAAGCTAAGAATCAGACTAGAGTACTTTCAATTGCAGACGTGAGCTATAAAACTTGAACACCTAGCTAGTTTTTTTTTTTTATTTTTTTGTTCTTTTCAAGTTTTTATGGCTTCAAGCCATCAACTCTCACGGTATGAAATGCTTTTCATTAAAAATAATTAATAAAAAGATGCACCTCATGTTCAAATCAGCAGCCCAAGCTCAAGTTTCAAAGTGAGCGTGCCACCATTTTTTTTTTCCACTTTTTGCTCCTGCCCATTATCCACTTTATTCGATGCACAGTATTGAGTCATGCGTCGCAGTATGAGTATCAAGTCAAGCACCAGCCGTATCACTGAGGACAGTGTACGTAATTTCTTCAAGAAACTTCTTTGCCTCAAATACCCTTGAACAATCAAAATCGCCAAACCAGTATGAACTGCTCGTTAAGGCTTAGGGCAAAATGGGTATAAACTGCTTGTGAAGGGTAATATTTGACGCAAATAAATTTTTTGATGAAATTCCATTGCCCTCGGACTTCAATGATATGACTAGCGCGTGGCTCAATATTGCAAGCATTGCTCTTTCTTTTTTCTACGCAGCGAGCCATGCGCACACAGTGAGTGCAATTAAAGCCTTTAGACATTGAGCCGCGTGCACTCTTCTCAATCTTCCTGATTCTTCCATATGTCAAATTGCATTTCTCCTTTTACTCTTTCCTTTTTCTTTCGCCTATTTTTTTCTACCTAATGAAACTTATTTGCAAAACCCAATGTCCCTGGTTCATCGGAAACGGCGTTATTGCTTAACAAAACTGGCATCGTTTCTCATTTTCGATCTCATATTTTTCAGGTACGCACACTACGTTTGTTCTCTATGCGATTCTCTTGGCTTCGAAGTCCTTTTCTTTCAATGTCTTATGTGTTTCTCTCTTCCAATTTATGCTCTGCTCTGCTCCGGTAAAGCAGAAGACAGAGGACGCGCTCCCTCTCATGCTCCGCTCGTACCACATTGAACCTGGGCCTTGCAAGAAAGTCATGAGTCTCTCTCTCTACTACCTTAGCTCAAAATTGGTTTATTTTTTATTGTTTTATTTTTATCTTTCCTCTAAAATAAAGAAAATAATAATTTAAATTATTTGATTCGAGTCGAGTACTCGAGCTCGGGATCGACCAAAATGATCGAGCTCGAGCTCGATCAGCAAATCTTCCATAGCGAGCCGAGCTCGCACACAAAATATAAGCTCGTGTCGAGCTCGAGCTCGAGCTTCACATCAACATAAACGAGCCGATCTCGAACAAGCAATACCCGCTCAAGATCAGCTCGTTTACACCCCTACTTATAGCTACTCACTTTTGCAATGTTTTGCTCTCATGACACTTGTGTAAGAATTTAAATGTACTCATGTAAGGATTTAGATATTAAACATTTGGGAAAACTTCAATTTACCCCATGAAGTTGTCACCGATTTGCAATTCTAACACCAATGTTTCAATTTTGTTAATTGTGATGAGTGCCAAATATTGTGTATTTGGACCCCTTGATTTGCACTAGTTAGACCTTTAGCCTTGTTATTTTCTAATGTTTTGGTTAGTTTTTGTGTTTTCTGTTTCTCTAGGACAATAAGAGAGGAATGACAAATTTCATAAGGAAATGACTGGAAATTCGGAGATCCTGAAAAGTCGATCGATCGAACTTAAAATTCGATCGATCGAAACTTTACCCGAAGTCGATCGATCGAAATAAAGGTCGATCGATCGAAATTTCCCAGAAACTGCTTTTGCAGAGCCCGCCAGAACGCCCAATCAGAAGCCAAAAAGCAGTCCTCCCTCTGATTTTCGCTGCAGAACACGCTGGTTTCGTGTTTTTGGTTGTCTCTAGCAGCAGAGGAACCCTAGAGGAGGGTAGATGAGTCATTTCTAGCCCTAGCTTTCTTCTATAAAAGCCATAGTCATGCCTCCTTGTTGAGAGAGGAAGAATAGAGTAGAATAGAGTAGAAAATCAGTAGATAGGTTTAATTTCGTGCATCTTGTAGTGTATTTCAATAGTTTTATTTTCAGATACTTTCTCTTTGTAAACCTTTTCTTTCATTTCCATGGTTGTTCATCATTTTCTTGTGGTGTTCTTAGTTATGGAAGTCTAGTAACCTCAACTAGGGTTGAGGATGAAACCTTTCCATTGATGACACTCACAATCTTGCTGTACCACTTGCACATTTAATGATATATCATATTAGTTGTTCAAGTTCTATTCATTTAAAGCTTTATCTTTTGCAATGAATGTGATTAGTGGTGGAAAGAGGACATTTTATGTGTTTCAACCGAAGAATACATTGTTTTATCGGTTTGAATGATGATATCCATTGTGATTGAATGATACATTGGATGTTTTGATTTCAATTGGTACTCTTTGTGATTTGTCAATGAGTTGGATTCATTTAATGGTTCTCGGGTTTATGGTTAAGAAACTTGAATGACACCCTAAGCTTAATGTTCTTTGGGTGTTCAAGTGGAAACCAAGAGTGTGAGTTGTAGGATTTGGTTTGGTGGATTCCTTAGCCTTAGTTCCTTTTAATTTGCATATTTCATTCCATCTCTTTTATTTAGTCTTTTGTTCTTGAATCAATTCTCAAACCTTTGGAACTAGGTTAAAATGAGGTTGATTAAGAAAGACACCAATATTTGACCATTTCCCTGTGGATTCGACCTCGCACTTGCACACACTATATTGCAAACGATTCGTGCGCTTGCAAGTACTATTTAAAACACACATCAAATTGCACCCCATTAAGTTTCAGAAATTTTCAATTTAGGGATTCCGTCTAAATTATCCGTCTGACTTAACGAAATTTGCCTCATGTGCCATTCATGTGCCTGTTAGGGATGAAAATGGACCAGAATGCCCTCTACAAAACGGCACCGTTTTGTGAAACACCAAAACCAAAATGTCCCTCTACAAAACGGTGTCGTTTTGGTACAAAACCTCATGGCTCTGTCGGGGAGCTGGTTGTCAGGGAAGACAGGGTCAATCGGTTGGCGGCGGGCGGGTCGTCCTTGATGGAGATGGACTGCGCGACGGATGCCAGCGCGGATAGAAATTTTCAAGGTGGATCGTGTATCGGAGGAATTCCGTCTAGGTCTAGAAGATGATCGAGGCCATCTTCCTTGACGAGTTTTAGGGCTCGTCACACAGACGGTGCCTTTTTGGCTTGGAGAAGACTTACAAAATGGCATCGTTTTATGAACCTTCTCTAAGCTTCAACACTCTATGGAGGACCATTTCCAAGTGAGGATTAACGGGTTTCCGTCGGCCTAGGGTTTGCGTCGGCTGATTGTTGAATGAGACAAGGAGTGCAAAATGCAGCGTTTTCCGTTTTGCTGGGAAGGAAGGAAAAAAAAAAAAAAGAAAAAAAAAGAAAGAAAAGAAAGCCCTCACAAAACACAGCGTTTTGTGAGGGCATTTTTGTCTTTTTGTTTGATTTCGTTAAGTCAGACAGATAATTTGGACGGAATCCCTAAATTGAAAATTTATGAAACTTAATGGGAACAAAATTGAAACATTGGTGTTAGAATTGCAAATCGGTGACAACTTCATAGGAATAAATTGAAGTTTTCCCTAAACTTTTTGTTAGAAAATAATTTTTATATATGACATTGAGTTTTTAATGTTAAATATTACGTAGATATATTTATCAAGCACTACTATCTCAAATAGAGCATCAAGCTTAAATATTCGTGAATACACAAATGAATACACAAAAGTTTATTAAGCTAATTTTACAAAATAAGACAGAAAATAATTGGCATTGACACTTAGGAATTAAAATCTAAAAATGAAACAAATAAAAAAAAAAAATTGAATTAGAAGAACACAGTTCAATAACATATGAAATCCACCTGAGTCTCAAAAGAAATTCTTATTTAAGACATTGCTCATTTTCAATCAAATTTTCAACAACCTTACATTTCTTTTCTGTCATCCACTCATTTGGTTTCTAGGAAACGTAAAATTTAAGGAAATTTCGACTCAATAAATTCAACAAACGTAAGTGTAGTCTCAACCTCCAGAGTAATTAGTGACACTGACCCAACAATTAGATGATGATAGTTATAATAAAGCAAAAACAATTAGGTCAAGCAAGATCAAGACAATTTGCATGATCTCGCACAAAGAGAGTAATCTTTTTCCTTATTCTTAGTTCATGGCTGGGGAGCACCAAAACCCAATAATGGAGGAGGTGGTGGTGGAGAAACCCATCACGGAGAAAGAGCCACCAGTGTCAAAAATGGAGTTGGAAAAGCCAGTTTCGATTGAGGAAGTGGGGATGGACTAGGGGGATTTGAGTTTGGATGAAACACTAGACTGCCTCTTCTCTGTTCTTTGTTCATGGCCAGAGGAATATTATTGGGATAAATATAAAATCAATTCATGTAGTTGACCTAAATTACAAATTGTTCATTGCTGTATAAAAATAATTCAGAAGTCCTCGAGTAAGCCAAAATAACAATTTGGTCTCTGCAGTCAAATTCCTTTTAACACTTGACAGATCCATTAGTGTACCACGTCAATACCAATAGAATGATGACACGTCAGCACCATAATAGGCTTCCAAGGAACACTAAAGAATCTAGAAGAGTGGTCACTACCATCAACCTTGATGAAAACACATTGATACAGATACATCGATATATTCTATTCAACTCCGACGAGTTCCTTCCATTTCGCACATGAGTATTTTTATTAATTTTTTTACCACCTCATATAATATAGTTGATACTTGATTGTAACTTTTATATGTGAATTAAATGTAGGATGCACTTGGAGAAGGTAAGGCAAACACAAAATAGGGAACGGAATTCAGATAATGAATTGCTTAAGAAGCATAGAGACCAATTCTGTGATTGGTACCGGGTCTACGTAAGATTTATGTTGTATATGATAATAGATGAAAAGTAAGAGCCTGTTTGGCAAATAGTTTATTGTTTTTGTTTTTGAGAACTAATTCTGAGAACAAAAGCAAAAAACTATATTTTTTTTTGTTAAAAAAGCGTTTTGCAAACTATTTTCGAAAACAGAAAACAATGGTTAAGACATTTGGACAATTATTTTCAAAACTAATTTCACTTATGAAGAAAACAAAAAACTGTTTGGGGTTTCTACATATTTTTTTTGTTTTTTTTTTAGGATTCTTCCCTTTTTGTTACTCTTTTCTTTTCTTTTCTTTTCTTTTTTTCTTTTTATTGTTTTTTTTTTAATTTTTTATTTTTCTAAAAACAAATGTGGTAATCCAAGTGAGAATTTTGTAACCTTAAATAATTAAAGGGATAGTTCATTGGAGACTATAGGACAATCATAACCAAAAATCATAACTAAACATCTGTCACCAAGATCACTTAGAAGAAGAAAGAAAAAAAAAATGGGTAGTTACCTTTTTTCCCCATCAACTACCAACCATTGTCAACGTAGTCCCATGAACTGACACCTCGACCAAAAGAAAGCATCCAACTACCAACTTTACATACTTTGCCCCTTTCCGTCAGTTTAATTTGTAAAAAAGACTTAAATACCCTAACTCAAATTCAAAAATGACATAAATGCCCTCAACTTTTTTAAACATATTAATTTTAATATTTTTTTTATTAATTACTGTTGGAGAGCATTTTGGTCTTTAAACCAAAATTAACGATTAAGAATAGTATATTCCGTCCAAGTTAACGGGATTCCCTGACGGAGGGGGGGCAAAGTATGTAAAGTTGGTAGTTGGATGCTCTCTTGTGGTCGATGTGTCAGTTCATGGGGGCATGTTGCCAATGGCTAGTAGTTGATGGGGAAAAAAAGGTAATTACCCAAAAAAAAATGGTACATGGAAATTGATGGGTTCAGAAGGGATAAATAACCGGCTCCCAAATGGTACATGGAAACTAGTACACTGTCATATCTGCTAGAGGTAGAAAAACTTCTCAACTGGTCCAAAACTCCTGCAATATACATTTCCAAATATCAGCAAAATAAGGAACAATTTGAACAAAGATCAGCCAGAGAGATATATGTTGTATTTTATGTTGTATAGACTGACAATTTGGATAACTATATCCGCACCTTCTACAGCAGTAATTCAAATGCAAATAACTGCATTTAGAAACACACTAATTTTGTTGGGCTTTCTTTTTTATATATGTAGTGAACAATGTTAAAATCTTGACCAAGATTATAAACAATATTAATGAAGTTGCACTTTATTTTACGAATTTTTGGATTGCTCTTAGATCTCAAGTATAAGAAGGTCCTTCATATATATTTGATAATTACTCTTGGGATTTATGTCTAAGTAAGAAATTTTAGGATATAAATAATTGCCTATCCTTGGACAGATCATTACATATCTGGGCTTTTGGTTGTTGGAAAGATATCATGATGCTTGTGATGTCAAAATTGCTTTTGTGAAGCATCACTGCTTTCTAATGCCATATGATTGTGGTTTACAATTACATGGTGTGACCAATATGGATTTTAATGAAGCTTAGGGAAACTCTCTTTCTCTCTCTATCTCACATGCGCACAGTATATATCAGAATTGCATAAAAAGAATAATAGTACACGTGATGAGAATTTGGCGTAGAATCTTTTGCTTTGTCTGGACATCTCATATTAATCCTTATTGTGAAGCATTGGTTTTAAAGCTTTCATTGTTGTTGGTTTGGTAGGATTATGGTCGATTTTAATAATTGAGATAAATGTGCTTAATGGGTTATAATATATTTGTGTGAAGATTTTAGTTTTTGGATATGGGGTTGCTTAATTTCTTATTTTCCAATGGCTTAACTTAGCTTATCTTTATTATCTATTATGGAGATGTTGAAGCTTAGCATGATCCAGCTGTTCCCAAACTCTTAGGTAGAAAAATCCTTATCAAAACCAAAAATGGCACGCACAAGGCTTATTGGAAATGCTATTGTGCAGGCTTATATCAGAATTACATAATGGCCTTTTGAGGCTTTTGATGGTTGATATTTTAGCAAGTGTAAGGGGCAAGAATAACATGAAATGTTTATGTGCGATGCATTTTAATTGATGCATGTAAGAGTTCCAAAAAAATCCCACTTTTGAAGAGGAAATTCTTTGTTGTTGACACTAATATTAACTTGTTTTTAACATTAGTCTTTTTTTTTTTTTTTTTTTTTTTTTTTTTTTTTTTTTTTTTCGGGGTTGGAAAGTGTATATGGGGTTGGTTACCATTTTCCGGGTTTGTATCAATAAACTCTGTTTGTAAGTGTTCCATATCCGTGTTATTTATTTTTGTTTTTTGAACTTGTTTAGAGCAGTTATTGATTACATTTTTTGTTCCCCGGCCATGACTGTAAAATTTAGAGCAGCTGTTGATGAATTTCATTGAAGCAGAACAATTGAATTTGTATTAAGATGCCAACAAAATTGAAAATTCGCAGTTCAACCTAGAGCTTATGTTAACCGAAATATGAAAAAAAATTATTGTTGGAAGAAATTTGTAGCTTAGGAGATGGAAATAAAATTCCTAAAAAACAAAGATAAATTTCAAATTTAAAAGCAAAAATCATAGACATTAAAGAAGCTTAAACCAAGCAACAAGAGACAATCAACAATCAACAGTCAAGCACCAAAATGTTTGACAAGAGCCTTTGCTAATCTCTTGATATATTTTTGAACCTCCGTAAATTCAACTGGCATATAATGTCTCACTTAGGATTGATATCAACCTGCATTTCTCTTTGGACACATTTCTATCTAGTCTTATTACTTGAGCTTCCTTATTTGTTATTTCTCTAAATAAGTTGAAGAGTACCTAACGCTTTCTTTCTTATTTATGTGTTTACTGTTTAGCCTTCCTTATTGTTCATATAAGGTGTAATTTCTATGTAGCATTGACGACTCACGTTCTTGGAGATCTGACCCAACCTTCCTTTATTAGGATTTTGAATTTATGCAACTGATTCAATGTTGTTGGGAATAGGCTATATCATATACCGCTTAGCTTAGCTGAGCTGTGTTGACTTGTATACTCTTTCACCTTTGTGTCACATATTTTTCAAACAAAAAGTATCATCCAAAACAAATTAGCAAACATAGGCCTTGATTTATTTCCTTGTAAAGAATTAGTTTGATTGCTTATTTTGATGTAATTGGAATGATAGAATAGAAAGATGAATGTGTAATGATCTCATATCTATAAGCAAGGGGGGTCATGCATTCACTATTAAGCCTACACCCATCAATTCTTTTCAAGCTTTATCCCGCCAAATTCATGAATACAAGATGGCCTATACACATCTAGTCAGAGTTTTAAGTAATTTAGCTAACAAGAAAACAGACACGATTCTACAATTTCTACCACAAATTTCATTGAAAGAAGTTTTCTACAACCTAGGATTCATATAATCAAGGCAACTCGCACAAAAACAAAAAAAAAAAAAAAAAAACCAAAACAGGAAGAAATTAATAAATATATAACAAGAAAGTGACTATTTCAAGAATTTGAGAATCCTACAAAAGTGACATCAAACTGAAAGAGGCTGAAATCCTCTACATAGATGAGCTTAGCAGAATTTTTTTTCAGATAAAGTTTAGCATAACAAAGTTGTTATTTTAGACCAGACAACTCCTCAAATTCACTCAAAACTCCTTGAATAACTTGAATAGATTCTGTAGTGGCAGCAGAAACTATAAAGAGGTCATCAGCAAAACATAAGTCGGTGAGGCCAATAGACTTACACCAAGGATGAAACCCAAATCTAGGATCTGTAGCAGCAGCCTCTTGAAGAAGCAAGGAAAGAATCTCCATAGCAATGACAAAGAGGTAAGGAGATAATGGATCTCCCTACCTCAGCCCTTTTTTTCCTAGAAAATAACCCACCAAGGAGCCATTTAAAGCAATAGTAAACCTGGGATTGGTGAAACATTCCCTAATCCAACCAACATACCTCCCCGGAGCCCCAAAACACTTCAAACAGTGGAGAACAAAAGGCCAGTTCACTGAATCATAAGCCTTCGTTAAATCAACCTTCAAAGCACATCTAGGCCGCCCACTAGACTTATGGTAGTCACTAACAATATCTTGAGCAAGCAAAATATTTTCTGCAATGCTCCTATGAGGAATGAACGCTCCTTGATTGAGACTAATAATATCCTCCAACCCAGCTCTCAAGCAGTTTGCTAAGATCTTTGTTATACATTTATAAACCACATTACAACATGAGATGGGTCTATATTCACACATGGAAGAAGGATTCTTTTTTTGGGGAACAAGGGTAATAATAGTAGCATTCATTTCTTTAAGCATCCTCCCAGTTAAGAAAAATTCCTGGACTGCAATAATCACATCCTCCCCAACCACCTCCCACGCTTCATGAGAGAACCCAGCCGAGAACCCATCTGGACCCGGGGCTTTATTCCTGTTCATAGAAAAAAGTCTTTCTCACCTCATCCCTAGAGATAGGAGCAGTCATCCCCAAGGTGCAACAGGAGAGAATTTCCTATGAATGAGCTCAGAAATTCTACCCGCATTATGAGAAGAGAAAGAATGAAAAGACTCCCCAAAAAGTTTTTGGTAGAACTGAATCACAGCCTCCTTAATTTCCAACTTATCCTCAATCAACCTCCCATCATTCCCCTTTAGAGATTTCACCAAGTTTAGAGAGTTCCGAACCTCAACAGCTCTGTGAAAATAGCCATTATTCCCATCTCCCAAGTTCAACCAAGAACTCCTTGATTTTTGATTCAAAAACTTCTCTTCTGCATTAGAGATAGAAACCAATTCATGAAGACACTCCTCCTTAAGATGACAACTAGCCGATCCATATGAAGCCAAGAACTGAGCCTGGGGAGTAGCAAGGGCTAGACGAGCCTTATCAACTCTGTGACTCAAACCACCAAAAAAAACCTTATTCTTTACTTTCAAAACCCCTATAGTAGCCTTCAACTTGGAATAAAGCTGGAACATAGAAAAACCAGAAATCCCAGCAGACCAGCTCTCCTTAAACCAATCTAAAAACTGCGGGTGGTCTGCCCAAAAATTAAAAAATTTGAAAGGCTTGGGCCCGAAACTAACATATTCCTCCACCGAAATAAGAGCTGGGAAATGATCAGAAACTCCTCCTACAAGGAAGTCTACTGAAGTATTAACAAAACTGGACAGCCAATCTAAATTAGACATGACTCTATCCAGCTTTTAGAAACAAAATCTTCCCCTACTTGCTTATTAGATCAAGTATGTAACATACCAGTAAAAGCCAAGTCATCAATCTCCAATCTGTTAATGCAACCAATAAAGTCCATTTCATAACAAGAAAATCCAGCTTTACCCCACTTCTCATCATGGGACCTGATGACATTAAAGTCACCAGCTACAAGCCAAGGACAAGTACCCACACTAGCTTGAACAGTATCCAATTCCCTCCACAGTCTCCTTCTATCCATGCCATTAATGGATCCATAGATACCAGAGAACATCCATGGACCCCAGCCTTGAGTTGTAACCCTGCATGAAATAGCTTGCTCATGAATAGAAATCAAAGAGATAGAAAGAGCATTCCGATCCCAGCAGATCCAAATCCTCCCCAAATAGTGAGTACTGTAATTGTGAAACCAATCCCAACCAGGAACAAGAAATTCCTTAATAGCATCAGCTTTATCAAACTTCACACGTGTTTCAACAAGACAAAAAAGAGATTTTTCAATCTTCTCAGCATCTTCCTAATCTCTCTTTGTTTGAAGGGGTTATTTAAACCCCTTACATTCCAAACTAATATCTTCATAAACGGGTAGGAGAGAATCCCCTCTCAACAAAACCCCCATCTCCTTGGTCACCCATGACCCCCTTCCCCCATCTCCTTGGTCACCCATGACCCCGTTCCCCTTGTCCCTAGAGGATAAAGCACTCTCAAACACCTCTAGAAATGTAGTTGGAGACCTCGGGGCAAACTCCTCCTCCAGAGCTTTCTTCAACCCAGAATCCCCAAGCACTTTAAAGGGGTTAGAAGATCTACTCTCCTGCTGCCTGGACTTGACTTTTGATGGTCCTGAACCAGGAGACACCCTGATTGGAGATTTCCTCCCTGAACAAGGAGACATCCTGGTTGCAACTGTAGGAGGCCTACTTATAGCTCAATCAAAAGCTTTAATAGGCTGCACTTTCTGAACAACCAGCTTACCATTAGTCTGCCCTTTCAGAGAAGCCAGCTTACCATTAGTCTGCCCTTTCAGAGAAGCCAGCTTACCTTTATCGTGAAATATTTTCTTTGGCATCCACACCTTATTCTCCTTCTTAGTATTCGGACAAACATAAGTGGCATGCCCAAAACCACCAAATCCAGAGCACTTTGGTGGCAGCCAAGGGTATTCCACCCCAATACTAAGATTAGTTCCATTAGCCCTACAAATGAAAATCTCCTTTGGGCAAACCGAATTTGCATCAATCTCCACAAGAACCCGAGCATATCCCAGCCTCTGTTGCTCCTCAGTAATCCGGTCAGCAAATAGAGGTTTACCGACCCCACTTGCCACATGACTAAGGCAAGTTTTAGTCCAATATTCCAAAGGGAGATGCATAAACTTCACCCATATGGGAATGGAAGACATAGTTAGCTTCAAAACCTGCATTCCAGGAGTCCATTTTCTAAGTATCAAGGGCTTATTAGCCACATACCATAATTTGGACTCCAAAACTTCATCACAGGTAGCCTCATCGGCAAACCTAAAGATGTACATTTCGTTTTCCACCGAAAACACCTCTACATCCCCATATTGTTTCCACATCAATTGGACAGATTTCTTGACAAGAAAGAACGGCAAAGCTTTATCCAAGAACTGTCCCACAAGACTGGAATTCCATCTAGATTCACCTTCCTCAACCGCAGCCACTGGGGGTGAGACAAACACCTTTCCCTCAGAGGAAACGGGAGCAATATAATCAAGAGATCCCATAGATTTCTCTGATTTGAACAAACCTCTCCATTCAACATGAACAGGTTGTTCCTGCTTCGCATCCACAGATAAAGGAGGATCATCCTTCAAGAACTCATTTTGGAAATCAGGATTATGAATAATAGTAGGATCATTCATTCCTTTAAAGGGCTCATCAAAATCATCTTCTTCCGGCAAAGAATGATTTTCCAAAGAACAATGATCAATCTCCAATTCCTCCTCATGATTTTCCAAAGAACATTGATCAATTTCTAAAGAGCGATTACCGACAGAACACTGATCAATTTCCAATTCCTTCTCATGTTCCCTCAATCCCCCCGATATTGCATCATCCTCATCCCCCGATTGATCCCGTTCCAAACCAGAATCAACATCAGCCTCAACCGTGTCATTTTTCCCATTCGACACCTTCGACCCCCTACCTCTTCCTCGACTAGTCCTTTTCGCCATACCCACCAGACTCATGAACTAAACCCCAATCAATACAGACAAATCCAAAAAAATAAAAAGATCAAAATGGAAGGACACAGACCTGGGCGATCAATTCCCTCCAACTCCGATGAGAATTCTGGGCGTTACGCGTCGTCACGCGCTGGAGAAAGGACTGGATTTGTAACTTCCCGCGCAAACCAATTCTCAATGTGCTGACGTGGTGAGAGGGAACTATTTTTACGATTAAAAGAAAGAAAAAAAAAAAAATCATACTTATAATATCTAAATAACCTTTGGCATGCCTGTAATGGAAATTACATGTTCACCAACCAAAAAGAAAATGCTTCAGCCTCAAGGACTACTAGCATACTTTTGCCTTTTACCCTTGAAACCAATTGCTGATTTCTAGCTTCTACTGACTAGCATCATATTGTATGCAAAGTTATTATTCACTATGTGTTAAGTACCACAGAAGACTAGACTTTAAAGTACCTTCTTCCCTACAAGCATCTTAATATAAACATTCTAATCATCCTATAGTCAAAATGATTAGCACATAGGGTATAACATCCCATTTACCTATTCCCTAGTGACCCCTCAAAATCCACCTAAGTTCCTAAAGTAATAAACAATGTTTAAACCTGGGGAGGGGGGTTATGAAACTTCGCCAATTGATTGGAATGGAGACTAAGAAGAAGACCTGAAAAAATTTTGTTATTTCAGCTAGTAGAACAACCTTTTACAGCAACCTGCATTACCTATTACACTTAAAATGTCTATACTGACTTTAAAGATTAATAGCCCTTATAACTTTTACTCCACATAGTTCATAGGGAATAAAAAAAAAAAAAAAAAAGTAGTTAAAAGCCATTTTTTTAGTGAAATTTCATTTTTTCAATATAAAACTCTCAATAAATGTCATCATTAATAAGCCAAGATAATTTTAGGAATTAGAGTTTAAGAAGATAGGGGAAGTTTTGAAAAACATTTGACCAACAAGCCCAAATGTGCTGTCATTTTTTTTTTTTTTTTTTTATCAAATTTGACCTCTATTCAAAGAGCTCAATTTTGACAATTATGTCCACTGGCCCCATCAACCAGACCTAAGTACCAAAACACCTCTTCAAGAGTAAATTGCTATGAAGTAGATGGAAAGAAATATCAATATATATAAGAAATACTAAACATATGGAACTGTGAAAATACAATTCCTCATGATAAGTAAAATAAAAGTCATGTGCAGAACCCTTGTACAATTGCTTCTTTAACCATAAAAATCTCTCACAATTGCTTCAAAAGAAATACAGGTAAAATGTAAGAGAATAAATATTTGAGAAAGACATAATTTGACAAGAATAAGCAGAAAATATTATCTCAGAATACACATGCTGCTTGAAACACACTTGGAAGAGATATAGAAAGATGAGCCCTCAAGCCTTGTCAACAATTGTCTTGCTCTTCAAATTCATTTCCTCCCTTGACAGAAACTAGGGTCTCCATGTAAGTAACCAATTGGAAGCACATTATGTCTCCATGAATTTGGAGATTAGTCAACTGTTTGGAAGAAGGGTCATATAAGGCCAGTTGTCCGTCAGATTTTACAATGAGCATGAGATCATTCTTCCAAAATCCTAATGGCCCTGGCCATCCTATATCGTTAATTTGTATAAATGGTCCAATAGTGAAAAGCTTAGTCCAGGAGTCCTTAACACCAATTTCAAGCAACACCCATATATCATAGATAAGTTCAAAGTATTGTTCATCAATAGTCATGGGAATAGTGATGGCAATCAATTCATTCAACACGAAAAGTTCTTCCCCACCCTCTCTATAAGTATCTGGAAGTGGTGTTTTTAGGAATGCCTCATCACTCATGTCAAATGATAAAACAAATACCTTGCAATCATTTTCATATGCCAGCCAAGAAGCCATCCCATTGATATATATCCGCGAACCAACATCAAAAGTAGAAAGAAAACAAGGGGGTCCATCAACTTTTCTCCAAGAATCGGCTCTTAAGCTGTATACCTCTTTTTGGTGTATGACACCTCGATTATAAGGTTCATAATACTCACTCCAAGGATCATAGATTCTAACAAAGTGGATTATCTTGTAGTCATTAGTTTTAGCATCAAAACCAAATGACATATTGTCAATTCTGGTGAGATAGCCAGCGGGGACAATGCGGGGCAGGTTTGATTTAGGGACAACTTTTGTTTCTTTAGTTGCAGGGTTCCATATAACAGAACGGTAATCATGGAGACAAACGAGACCATTGCAAGAACCCGCAACAAAAATTGATATTTTGTCGATCCCAAGACACTCTGGAGGTAGAGGATGAGTACGGGATACTTGGAGTGTTTCATAAGAAATCGTGGATACAACATAATCTTCGGTGGTTTTGTCGCGCGTTTTAAGGAGAAGCTGGGTGTTGATGTTCTTGTTGTGTAGGAGGTGTTTTGTAATGAAGTTTTGGTTTGTGATGAGAGCGTACCAGGATTTGCAGACGGACTTGAATCGCAAGAGAGAGACGACCGGAAGCCATACGAGAATCTGTATCACCAAGTCTTCAGGCAATTCTTTGGCCATCATCAACATCGGGTTTCTGTGTTGCTTGGTTAGAGGAAGCAGAGATGATTCGCAGTCGCAGCTAGGGTTAGGGACAAAGAGGGGATCGAACAAAATATCAGATACCGTGTGTTCTACGAATGAAGTTTAATACAACTAATAAGGTTGCACATTGGGCTGGGTTGATTCCCGCGATTTTTGAACTGAAAGCCTATTGTTATTTGTTGAAGCCCAATTCATTTTTGTTTCAACTTCGACTTATTTTGTTTCGGCTCCAATTCCATAATGATAATGGGGAAGAGGATGAGACTTTTTGCCTGGCCGGGAAGAGTTTAATTGTTCTGAGCATTAATCTTAATAATAAAGAGGCGTCAGGCGTGTGAATCAGATTTATTTTCCTGAATATTATCTTTTTTTTCTTTTTTTTTCCTTAAAAATTTGAGATAATTGCATCATTGATCCCTGTAATATGTCATAATTATTTTTCACTCTTTATGGTTCAAAAAGTTCATAAGAGGTCTTTGTGGTAAGCAATAATTACAAATCGATCTCTGGCGTCAAATTCTGTTAAATTTTTTTACAGATTCTGTTAAATGATACGTCAGCGCCACGTCAAACCAATAAGAATGTGTCACGTGTCCATCTTAATAAAAAAATAAATTTATTAAAAAATAAATAAATATACTTATTTTTTTAAAAAAAATTAAAATTAAAATTTAAAAAAGAAAAAAAAAAAAAAAAAAGAAAGAAAAGAAGCAAGGGGTGGCTGGGCCACCCTCAGTGGCCGAGGGTGGCCCGAAGGCCACCCCTGGACCTTTTAGGGGGCCACCCCCAGAGGTGGCAGGGGGTGGCGCATGGCCACCTCCAATGGTCGGGGGTGGCCCAGTCACCCCTTGCTGTTTTGTTTTTTTATTTTTTTTTGAATTTGAATTTGAATTTTTTTTTTAAAAAAAATAAGTTTATTTATTTATTTATTTTTTATTAAGATGGACATGTGGCGCATTCTTATTGGTTTGACGTAGCGCTGACGTAGCATTTAACAGAATTTGTCAAAAAATTTAATAGAATTTGACGCCAATGATCGATTTGTAATTATTGCTTACTACAAGGATCTTTCATGAACTTTTTAAACCATATGGAATGAAAAATAATTATGACATATCACAGGGACCATTGGTGCAATTATCCCTAAAAAATTTTGTTATGGGAAATCATTGTTCAACTTTGACTTCTTTTTTTTTTTTTTTGCTCCAAGATGTTTCCTGTATTCTCCTAATTTATACAAGTTAATAAACTAAAATAAGGCTGTCTGAAATAAGAATTGTAAGGTTTCCTACAAACCAAATAAGTTGAGACGACAAAAAAAAAAAATGTAAGGTTGTAGAAAATTTGATTGAAACGGAGCAATGTCTTAAGTAATAATTTCTTTTGAGTTTCAGGTGGATTTCATATGATATTGAATTATGTTCTTCTAATTTTATTTTTAGATTTTAATTCTTTGGTGTCAATGTCAATTACTTTCTATTTTATTTTATAAATTTAGCTGAATAAGCTTTTGTGTATTCATGACTATTTAAGCTTGATGCTTTATTTGAGATACTAGTTAGGAAGTCACGTGCTTGATTCCTTGTATTTTATAGTGATCGATAAATATATCTACGTAATATTTACCATTAAAAACTGAATGTCATAAATAAAATTATTTCTAACAAAAAGTTTAATATCTAAATCCTTACATGAGCACATTTAAATTTTTACATAAGTGTCATGAGAGCAAAACATTACAAAAATTGAGTAGATATAATGCACAACAAAAGAGTGCATATGCTTAATTTTGTTCTTAATCTACTAATATAGGAAGACAAATTAATACACTATATAGTGAAAATTTATTTGTGTGACATTTGTTGATATCAAATGTAGCTCCAAAAAAAATACCACTTTTCAACCTCATTTGTGAAGACATAAATTTATTCATTTCCATTCGGTGCATCATGAACAAAAGTAATATTGAGGACTCACGTTCTTGGAGATCTGACCCAACCCTCCTTTATCAGGGTTTTGATCGAATTTATGCAACTGATTCAATGTTGTTGGGAATAGGCTATATCATATACGGCTTAGCTGAGCTGTGTTGAATTGTATGTATACTTTTTCCTGATTAAAGATAGGGAAAGGGAGAGTTATTTGCTAGGTATGAAAGAGAAAAGATGGGCTCCTAGAGATGCAAAAGCAGAATCATATATCATCAAGGGTATGACATTACTTATCAAAACAATAATAATAATAATAATAATAATAATAATAATTACATGTTTTAGTGTTAAGGATATTCCCAAAAGTGAAATAATTGTCACTAAAAATTAAAAGTCTTACCCCAAGTACACCGTGTACCCTGATATATATTGACAAAGTGAGTGACAATATCAGGTAATAATTATTTTTAGAATATATTCATAAAATATATATATATATTTAGAATATAACTCAAAAAAGCATATGAAATACATTCTCTGAGTTGCCTCAAAGCTCAATTAAGTGAATTCCTGTGTCCTCGAGCAGTAATGAGAGTAGCATGAAAGGAGAATTGTTTCAACAATTAAAATGAAAACTAATTATATAGAGAATTTGAGTTTGATCCAACATGAAGGAATCCTTGTACTACAAGGAACAAGAGCAGATGCAGTAGCTAGAACTCATGCTCGATCTGGTAACCATTCAAGTTGATGATGAAAGGAAAAAAGCAATTAGCAACTATCAACTTAAATCAATAGCAGATATTCTTCACCTTAATTCAAACAATCAACAGTCATATCTACTGCATCTAGCATCGATCCCCACAAATTGATTTATCATTCTGATTCGACCATGTCAACATTTTTAGTGCACCTTGACACATACAAAGTGAAAATTTCCAGCTACAAAATTAGCACTTAAACTTCCTAGACAGAAAAACATTACAAATCAGCAAAACTAGAGGACTAGACAGGCCCTTCATGCAGCCAACACGTCAGGTGAATCAAGAAAATTATTGTTTGTGAAGTCCAAGGCAACAACTATTGTTTTTGTTTGGACTTTTTGGAGCTCTTTTCATTTTGATTGCTTAAACATTCGAGAGTGTTTGTGGGTGTTGAGCTTTTGAATTCAAGAGGATAGTCCTTTTGAATTCCTATTGTTCCCTCAATGTCTTAATATCTAGTTCTGCCCAAATCCTCGGATTGGGATTTTTAATTCAAGAGGATAGTCCTTTTCAAACTTTATTTTTATTTCACATTAATGATGATGTGACAATTATAATCAATCAATTATTGGCTTATTGATCATGAGGCATCCATGCTTGAGGAATATATAGTTTCAGAAAAATGGAAGCAAACTGGATTGAGATTTTGGTACCTTTTTTCATATTCTATAAATCTATTGTATCGTTTGATTGATCAATTTAGGATGCGTTTGAGATTACGATTTCGTAGACAAAAAGTGTAATTTTAAACTAAATCTTAGAAAATAAACCGTTTGAAAATTGCGTTTTTAAAAATTTGAAAACTGTTTTTTCAAATCACAAATAATGTGAAGCTTTTTTGAAAACACATAATTTTAAAAGGCTAACCTGCTATTTTAAAGGCCAAACTGCGATTTTGTCAAACGCTTAGGGTCCGTTTGGGATTGCGATTTCAAAAAATACGATTTTAAAATAACGATTTTAAAATGTGCGATTTAAAAAAATGATTTTTAAAAACGCAGTTAAGCGTTTGGCAAAATCACAGTTTGGCCTTTAAAATCGCAGGTTAGCCTTTTAAAATATTACATTTTCAAAAAAGCACCTCATTGCCTGTGATTTGAATAAGCACTTTTCTATGTTTTCAAATCGCAATTTTTTAAAAACGCAGTTTCCAAACGATTTATTTTCTGTGATTTAGTTTAAAGTCGCACTTTAATGCATAATATATGCATTATACTATGATTATGCATATATTATTTAATAATATATTATTAAATAATATATTATTATTTAATAATATATAATATATATTATAATAATGCATAGTATTATGCATATATTATGCAATAAAGTGCGATTTTAAACCAAATCATAAAAATTAAATCGTTTGACAATTGCGTTTTTAAAAAATCGTGATTTGAAAAAGCAGACAGATTTCTACTTTTTCAAATCGCAGTTAAGGGGTTGCTAGACTGTGAATTGTTGATTTTCTTTTGTTGCCTGGTTTAAGCTTATTTAATGTCTATGATTTTTGCTTTTAAATTAGAAATTTATCTTTCTTTTCTAGGAATTTTATTACCATCTCCTAAGCTACAAATTTCTTCCAACAACAATTTTTTTTTTTTTTTTTTTTTTTCATATTTCGGTTAACATAAGCTCGAAGTTGAACTGTGAATTTCCAATTTTGCTGGCATCTTAATACAAATTCAATTCCTTTTGTTTTTTGTTCTTTTTGTTGATCCATGTTCGTCCATAATATAAGGTTATCGTATTTTCACTTTACTGGTAATAGGATGGCATTGCTTCTTCTGAACAAGAGTTTATTATCTGGCTATGAGTTATGTCGCTTGAAGTTTCGCGAAGGACCACGCCATAGATTTAATATTACTTTTGTTCATTATGCCCCAAATGAAACAAATAAAAAGAATAATTTTCAAGCACGTGACTTCTCAACTGGTATCTCAAATATTAAAGCATAAAGCTTAAATAGTCATGAATAATTTTCAAAAAAAAAAAAAAAAGTCATGAATTAATACAGAAATGTTTATTCAGCTAAATTTACAAAATAAAACATAAAGTAATTGACATTGACACCCAGGAATTAAAATCTAAAAAAGAAACAAAAAAAAAAAAAAATTGAATTAGAAGAACACAATATCAATAACATAATGATTTATATGCTTGCTTGTGGATCTTAACAAAGGTGTAAGAACCTGAATAAGATTACCAGAAAAGTAACAATAAATTGTACCCAAAATAAATATCATTTGAATAGTTGGTCGAGGGTCTTACAAGATCAAAAAATGAAAATAAGTTGCATATAATGAAAAGCTTGAAAGAAAAGGATCTCAAAGCAAATTAGATCTTGCCACGTGGGCCAAGCTTTGGTGGTAGTTGAGGGCTCTTCACAATTGGTAGGATGTCACCTGAAGCAGTGGAACTGATCAGGTATGCAAGCTAGGGTGAACCTCCTCTCAATATAAAGAACTTGAGCAATAATCCCCACTTTGTGAATGGAGCTGCAAATGTCTCAAACAACTTGCCCTGCCATTCCATGTACAAGAATAAGCTAAGCTATATAACTCAATAATGACCAAGGTTAAGAAATATCACAAATTAACTGAAAACTAATACATTCATCCAGATGCTTTTTTGGAGTTATTGTGATGCTCATCAAAAACAAACAATCTCCATCGCAGATTCCTAGGTCTGGGCTTGGCTCCAGATTTTATACTGGTCCAACATATTTTATAAACAATATATATTTTGTCGTTGCAGTTCATTTTAATGAGCATAGAAAATATATTAAAAACATTTTTTCATTTAGTGAATCCTTATTTTAATGAGAGAGAGACTATTATGTGTTATTGGCCTATTCTAGTGGAAATACATTATGTTTCAAAGGATATGCCAACCTATTTAGTAAGAAACGATAATGAAATTTCTAAGAGCATTCCTAGTAGCCTCATCAAAATAGCTTTTGTTGGGGATCAGTTTCACTCAACCCGATCCAATAAGGAGATAGACATTTAGCGACTACTCTAGAGAAATCAGTCATATCCCTGGTGGAATTGGGATAGGACTTATGGTCCAATCAGATAAGAAGAATGATCAGATCAAAAGTCTAAGAAGATATCAGATTAGAAGTCTAATAAAATATCAGAGTCTTGATTAGAACTCTGACAGCAGTTCTAGATCGACAAGGAGTAGGAACTATAATCCAGCTTTGACTCCACCTCTTTGCCTATAAATAGGCACATACCCCAGGTATAAACGAAGACTCAATTTTTTATGCACAAAGCATTATTTTTTTTACAGAAGCTAATTTAAGCATCGGAGAGGACCCTCGGAAGGGTCCCTTAGTTTTTATTGTTTTGCAGAATTATTAAGAAGCGTGAAGAACATCAGAAGAACGTGCAGATTCATACCATACCGGAAACTGTACTAACAGTTTGGCGCCGTCTGTGGGAACGATTTTTCGTTCCTCATAAAAGAGAAAGGAGATCTAGCATGGTAGTGAACACACGTTCCGGAAGCCAGACCAACCGAGAGCCCATAGTCCGAATGGACCCAGTTAAGGGTGTAAACGAGCCGATCCTGAGCGGGTATTGGCTGTTTGGGATCGGCTCGTTTGTATATGGTAGAAGCTCGAGCTCGAGCTCGGGATCGTCACGAGCCTAGATTCTATGTGCGAGATCGGCTCGCTAAGAAAAATTTGGTGACTGAGATCGAGCCCGAGCTCGATCAAATTGGGCGATCCCGAGCTCGAGTACTCGGCTCGAGCTCGGCCCATGTAAAAATTGAATATTAACCATTTAATTTAACAGTAAAAGAAACAAATTGAACTAATTTTTATTAACTCTTTCCAAAAAGAATTACAAAGAAGATAAACAAGTGCTTGAACTTGAAGCCATGAACTGAACGTATTATCTTGATGAGTTCAACCTTTTTATGATTTTGTAATAAGGCAATGACTCTAGAAGACTAGAATAATCTAGATTACTCTTACAAATAACCTTTTAAGAACATACCTCAGTCTGAGTCTACCAACGCCCAACGGGTTGAAGAACTCGAAGTCGAAGCTGTAAGGATTCGTGAAGCTCAGGAAATGCTACTAGTAAGGATTTAAAGACAACAGAGATTAAAAGAGTGACAATCTAAAGGCTGTGGCTGGGGGCAAGTTTTCAAGGCAGGCTGCATGAGTGACATGTGGCTAGGTAGATGGACAGAGTTAAATCCTGAAGATAAGAAAGCAATGGCTAGGATCTAATGGTGGAGAAATAGTCAGAAAATACATGGGAAACGTGCGCCTAGGAAGAGCAAAAAGGTGCTGAAAGCCTAAAATTATGCAAAGACAAGATAAAAAAGAAGAAAACAATATTATTTTATTTTATTTTTTTATGGCTTTCACGTTAATGAGTGCACATTTAGCTTTTGCATTTGAATACTAGTTAGAAACAAACTATTAGTTAGAGGAGTTTTATTTTCTCTTTTACATTTGAATAATTAGATATTTTGTACATAATTTTTTGTGGAATTACATTGATTTATTTTTAAATTTACTATTAATTCATAAATTTATTTATGTAGACTATTATATTTATATTTCTATTTAAAATTAATTGTTGATGAAAAAGTAAATTGCAAGATACATTTTATATGTTTTAAACCATTAATAAATTTTGTTAAATTGTTTATTTATTTTATTTATTCATTAGTATTTTTAATAAAATTTTGTTTAACTTTATTTTATAATATTTGCCCAATCAATTCAAATCTTGGCTCTGGCACTATTCCATGTAACCGTCTCTCCTTGCCATTCTTTGTCACGAATATGATCAGTATTTCTTCCTCATTGTGTGTGAACACTGTCGTGACCACCACCGCATGAAACATAGCTGGGTGGCAGCGTGGTAATTGGGATAAGTATGATAAGTATCATATGATATGATTTATGAGATTATCTACAATAAATATGATCATTATGAGTCAAAAATATTCTAATTTCTAAGTATCTAATGATCATATGATCTAAGTATTATCACACAATCATATAATTCAACAATTTGTATGATCTTAGATCTTGAATCATGTGACCTATTGATTCTTATATATTTAATGATAATACTTTTTTTTTTCCTAGTTTAATAAGTATAATACTTAGATCATATGATCTAATGATTATATGGCACAATATTAAATCATATGATTACGTAATCTAAATTCTAATGATAATACATTTAATCATATGATTTAAATTGTAATGATAATACTTAATTTGTTATTATAATTAACACATTAGTGATTCTACTCCTAATCACTTAATTTGAAATTATATGAATCACATTCTCATTTTATTTAATTACATTTTGGACTTGTCATTATATCACATGATTAATATGAATTCATACTAACATATGTAATGTATATACCTAACTATTGTATCTAATGCTCCGTTTGTTTCGGCGTAAAATGATTTCCGGAAAATGATTTCGGTATTTTACGGTGTTTGGTAGGGGCGAAAATAACGGTCAACGAAAACCATTTTCGGTTTGACCGTAAAACCTTCTTTAATTTTTGGAAAACGATTTACGGTTTTAAAAACCGTAAATCGTTTTCCAAAATTATATTCTTCGTCTACACGCACGTTTGATATCTGACTGGTCGAATCCGGCAATAGTTGGTCGTTCGAAAATAGGCAGTACCGGAGTCCGGCATCATCAAGTCACTGGAATAATGCCGGCGTCGGAATCCGACCACCGGAATACTGCCGGCTGCCGGAATCCGGCCGCCGGGAAACCGCCGGCCGCCGGAATCCGGCAACATCCGGCAATTGCGCCGAATGCCGGCGGAATCTGGCCGGAATCCGGTCATGGACAGAAACCGGCCGGAATCCGGCATGATCTGACCGGATCCGGATCCGGACACTAATCCGGTCGGATCTGGCCAAAATGGCCGGGATCCGGCCGGATATGACAGGATCCGGACACTGATCCGCCCGGATCTGGCCAACATGACCGGAATCCGGCCTGATATGACCGGATCCGGACACTGATCCGGCCGGATCTGGCCAACATGACCGGAATCCGGCCGGATATGACCGGATCCAGCTACTGATCCGGCCGGATCTGGCCAAAATGGCCGGAATCCGGCCTGATCTGACCCGATCCGGCCACTGATCCGGCCAAAATGACCGGATCCGGCCGGATCTGACCCGGCCCGGAGGTGTCCTGCCGGAATCCGGCAATTTTCGCCGGATCCGGCCAAACATGCTCGCCAGATTCCGGCGACGGTGACCGGTCGTCACCAGATTCCGGCGACATTTGCATTTTCACTTTTTGTAATTTTTTCGTGCGAACCAAACGCCGAAAAATATTTTCGAGAAAATAATTTCTTTTGAAATTGATTTCGTTGAAATTATTTTACGACGGAAACCATTTTACGTCGAAACAAACGGAGCATAACTATCTAAGTATGATTGAGAATTGTAAAATACTTTTAATCTTAAATTATACTTAACTATTGTATATGAGATTATCTATGAATCTATAATAAGTATATATGATTATTATGAATCATAAATCATAATTTTCATAATTCATAATTATCTACTAACAATACTAATATTATATGATTATACGATCTAAGTATTATTTTATGATAACATATTAACATGATCTAATAATCTATATGATCTTAGATCTTGGATAACGTGATGTAATGATTACTAAATATATAATGACAATACTTATATATAACATATAATAAAGTGATTACATGTCATATGCCACAATGTTATATTATAATTATTATTATATGATTATATAGTCTTGCTATATTACATGAATAATATGATTAAATATCTGGATTGTCATTATATCATATGACTAACAATTAAATATTGATATTATCCAATTTTACTATTATATATATATATATATATAACCTATTAATATATATTGACCAATAGCCATTGTTATTTGTTACTTAATTAATTTATTCTTACATATATATAGTATATTATTTATTAATATACTATATTATAAAAATAAGTTTATATATATATATATATATATATACACACACACGAGTCGAGCCTTAATAAACGAATTGATCCTTATACGAGCGGGTTCACGAGCTTTAGTCGAGTCGAGCTGAGTTTATACGAGTTTGCATCGTTTAATAATCGATCTTAGATTTCGTGTTCACGAGTCGCTCATTTAATAATCGATTCGAGCACGAGCCGAGTTTATTTGAGCCGATCTCGAGTAAGCTCACGAGTAGCCCAGCTCATTTACACCCCTAGACCCAGTTATTCAGAATAATCCACAGCCTCCACCGAACCCTCCCCCGGGGGGTGGAGATCAAGATCGCATAGCAGCGTTGGAAGCCCATATTTAATCCTTAACACAGCGGAATGCCGAGTTGCTGCGCAGGAGGCCGGAACAGCCCAATCCCGAGATGAACAAGGATGAGCGTGAGGAAGAAGATCACAACAGCAACACTAATCCTCGGAGGGAGGATGACCACCAAGGAGATCTGAGCAGAGTTATTGTCGAGCTGGAGAGAAGATGCACGTACATGGAGATGGAAAGAAAGGACAAAAGCATATCCGTAGTGGTGGACAAGCTCCTAATGGGTACAGACTCACCCTTCACCAGACGGGTGGCAGACTATCGACTTCCTGATAAGTTTAAGGTACCCCAAATTCTAAGTTATGCAGGAGACGGAGATCCCTTGGATCACCTAGAGAATTTCCGAGCTCATCTAGACCTTCACGGGACACCCAATGAAGTAGCATGTCGGGCCTTCTCTCTTACTCTTTCGGGGAATGCCCGAGGCTGGTTCAGGAAGCTGCCCCCGAATACCGTTGATCAGTTCAAGGAGTTGTCCAAAATATTCCTAACGGAATTTCTAGCTTTCCGGACAAGGAAGAAGCCATCGGGATATTTGATATCATTGCACCAGCAAAGCAATGAAAGTCTTAAGGAGTTCATGGCTCGGTTTAACCGAGAGAAGGTAACGGTCGAAGATCCGATCGAGGATATGGTCTTTGCTGCCATTTATCAAGGAATTTCACCCGATGAGCCTTTGATGAAGAAGTTGGTCCGGAAGCAACCGAGTACCTTGCAGGGCCTCATGGATAAGGTAGAAGAATTCATCAATCAGGAAGAGATGCTGAAGTCTATGGCCAGTTCTAGGCTACCCCGAGAGACAGTCCCAGAAAAGAAAAGGAAAGAATTCAGGAAAGCTGATGAGGAAGAGCAGAGGCAGGTAAAGAAGTTCAAAGATTACAATTTTACACCTCTCAATGCTTAGATATCAGAAGTCCTTATGGAGATCAAAAGAGATCCGGCATTTCGAGAACCACAAAAGATACCAGGTAACCCTCCTTACAGGAATGCAGGCAAGTATTGTGATTTTCATAAACAATCAGGTCATTACACTGAGGGGTGCGTAACCCTAAGGTTGTTAATAGAAGAATTCATAAAGAATGGCAAGCTGGTTCGGTTCTTGGGAGAAAAACGGAACCAGTAAGGAAATAACAAGCCTCGGAATCATCAGGATTATCAGCCCCGAGATCAGCAGCCACGGGATTATTATCCCCGAGATCATCCTCAGCCAAACGAAAGGGATCAAGAGAATGATCCCCGAGATGACATAGAAAGAAGAGAGGACCGAGGAAGCAGAAGCCCATAGCATAGAGAGCCGAGGCAACAACAGAATCTGCCCGTGATCAGATAGAAAGGACTCTCGGGAATTTCAGGCTAGACTTTTATTTTTAGCATTTATGTTTGCAAAGAACTAGACTTTTATTTTTAACTCAGACTAGTTATAATAAAAGACAGAAAATTTCCCAAATTTTGGGAATAAGTATTTTTCAGAATAAAAGAATAGAGCTGACTTAAGCATCAGAGTGTTCCCGGTCTAGGGACTAGGAATCCGTTAATGTCGCTTCTTTTGCAGGCAAAAACTCTCGGATCAGTCCTAGTCGAGAGCAAGAAGAAAGCCTCTCGGATCAGTCCAAGCCGAGAGTAAGAAGAAATCTCTCGGATCAGTCCTAGCCGAGAGAAGAAAAAACCTCTCGGATCAGTCCTAGCCGAGAGTCTCGGATTAGTCTTAGCTGAGAGCAAGAAGAAATCTCTCGGATTAGCCCTAGCCGAGAGAAGAAAAAACCTCTCGGATCAGTCCTAGCCGAGAGTAAGAAGAAAAACTCTCGAATCAGTTATTGCCGAGAGCAACAAGAAAGCATCTCAGATCAATCCTTGCCGAGAGAAAGAAATAAAGAGAGCCAGGGGGGTCGGATTTAACCCTCGGGTTTTGCAGGTTTTTCAGGAGTTAGGGAGAAAACCATAAGGAAAAACAAGAAGGTAATGAGGGGTAAGATTTAACCCTCGGGTTTTGCAGGTTAACAGGTTTTCAGAAGGAGACAAAACTCGAGTTTCCTTAGACATGGAATTCTCATTATTCAAGCAAGCTTCGAATAAGGGAATTGGGGGGTAACTGTTAGGAATAAGTTTCACTCAACCCGATCCAATAAGGAGATAGACATTTAGCAACTACTCTAGAGAAATCAGTCATATCCCTGGTGGAATTGGGATAGGACTTATGGTCCAATCAAATAAGAAGAATGATCAGATCAGAAGTCTAAGAAGATATCAGATTAGAAGTCTAATAAAAGATCAGAGTCTTGATTAGAACTCTGACAGCAGTTCTAGATCGACAAGGAGTAGGAACTCTAATCCAGCTTTGACTCCACCTCTTTGCCTATAAATAGGCTCATACCCCAGGTATAAACGAAGACTCGGTTTTTTATGCACAAAGCGTTATTTTTTTTACAGAAGCTAATTTAGGCATCGGAGAGGACCCCCGGAAGGGTCCCTTAGTTTTTGTTGTTTTGCAGAATTATTAAGAAGCGTGAAGAACATCAGAAGAACGTGCAGATTCACACCATACCGGAAACTGTACTAACAGCTTTTTAGTTATTTTGGTGAGCCAATTTGATAAAACTACTAAAAAATCACTCCTAGTAGCTTCACCACTTTAACCAAAAAGTTTTTGTGAGTGAAAATACTCACCAATTTTGATGAGTAATATTCACTCACTAATTTTATTTCTCATTTCTCTCTCACATGATCTGCACATTTTTTTTTTTTCCTTTTTTCTCTCATTTTCTTTCCCATCTCTCATCTTTCTTACACGATGATGTCCTTATTTTATGGACATGAAAGTTTTTTTATCCCTGACATAAATTTTGTGGTTCTTTCATTTATTTTTTCTTTCTCTCTTTTTTGAATTTGGTTGAGAAGCAAATGAAAACTTTTGTGAATTTCTTAGTAATGATCTAATTTCAAGTTGAAGGTGTATGGTAGATTGTTGTATAAAAAAATTAAATAGACAAAGAATAAAGAAATCTGAAAAAATATTATTTAAATGGAAAAAGATTATTTAATGATTTTTTTTCTTTATTTTTTTCTTTATTGAATTTGGTTGAGAAGTAAATAAAAATTTCTATGAATTTCTTAGCAATAATCTAATCTCGAGATGAAGGTGTATGGTTGTTTGTTATATAAAAAGATTAAATAGTGAAAGAATAAAGAAATCTGAAAAAAAAAAAAAAAAAATAGTGATAGTGAATAGTTAAAATGGTGAGGCTGTTGGGAGAATTATAAAAAAGTGGCTCACCAGAATAGAAAAAAAGTGATTTTTAACTGCTTTGATGAGTAAAATTTGATGAGGCTACTAGGAATACTCTAAGCTCTAGACAGTGGAACTAGCTCCTTCTTGTTAATTAGTCTAAATTCCTGCAAAAAAACAAAAAAAACCAGCACGATGAATTTAGCTAAAAATTTACAACCAACTGAAAATTTCTTTTGTCACCCAAAAACAAAAGAATTTCTTTTACGTAAGAGCCTTGAAACATATTACACAAACTTTGAACAACAAACTAGCTTTTTCCCACGACTTGGGGTGCAACCTTTTGTCATTAGTTAATACCTACATGGCTTCTTTTTCGAAGTTGATTTATCATACGGACTTGAGTTTGAACAATGATTTACTTATTTCATTTAGCCTTAAATATAAGCTGTAAACAAAGCACAACGACTTCCACTTGTATATTGTATCTGTCGTGTTCTTATTTCCAGCAGGTCATTCCTAATTCAAACTATAAATATGTCAACAAATTAAAAAACTATAAAGATTAGAAGAATGCATTGCAATTAAGTGATCGAAAGCAAGGAGTAAGAAACTACAACAGAAATGAAAGTTATCAACAAGGAGAAGTATAATCTTCATAAAACATATATTTACCTTAAAGAGTGGGTCAATACTTAATATCTCCATCCAAGGACATGCAGGAACAGGTTGTGATCTTGGTTGGGTATCTCTGGTTCCAAATTGTCCATATTCATTATTTCCCCATGCCCATAAAGTTCCATCCTCTTGGAGAGCCAAATTATGAAATGCCCCAACTGCAATGAACCTCACACTTTCAAGACCTTTGGCTCCAACATGACATAAAGAATATGTACGTAAACAAAAAGTAGAGACTACTTATGTACTAGCATGCAGCAAACTATCAGTGTAGAAAGAAGAAGTAATCATGCCCCATAAGGTTTGTAATTGTGCTAACTATTTAATTAATAAGGTAAAAGAGATGAATTAGAATAAAATGACAGAAGCAAGCCTAAGGGGAATATACCTAGTTTTTGTCACCAGATTTTGTGTTCAAGGATTGCCTGGATTAGCATATGACTACTCTTATTCTTTTCCCGCCCCCAGCATTGTGCAATGCAGGCCAAACCAAGTGCTCTTGAGGCCCTCTGATGTGGGACAGATTAATAGAATAAATAAAACAAGAATTTAAGAGGAAGAAGATACAGAAATAGAGGGGAAGAAGCTCGGGAGAGAAAGGAAGAAGAAAGCCGAGAGAGATGGAAAATAGGGAGAAGACAATAGCGGCGCACACTCAATTTTTCATTCATCATCAACTGTCCTATTACAAGTGAACATTACGCTTAAATAGACTCATAGACTAAACCCTAACCCTAATATGACTAAGGTCCAAGCCCATTATTGGATTACACATCAATTAAATTAATTAATATGACTAACTTTGTGCCAAGCCCATAATTAAATAAAAATAAAACTAATACTTTAAACAAACTAAAAGGTCGAATTTATTCCGCATCATGAGGGCTCTTCACAATTGGTAGGATGTCACCTGAAGCAGTGGAACTGATCAGGTATGCAATGGTGAACCTCCTCTCAATATCAAGAACTTGAGCAATGATCCCCACTTTGTGAATGGAGCTGCAAATGTCTCAAACAACTTGCTCTGCCATTCCATGTACAAGAATAAGCTAAGCTATATAACTCAATAATGACCAAGGTTAAGAAATATCACAAATTAACTGAAAACTAATACATTCATCCAGATGCTTTTTTGGAGTTATTGTGATGCTCCTCAAAAACAAACAATCTCCATCTCAGATTCCTAGGTCTGGGCTTGGCAGTTGGCTCCAGATTTTATACTGGTCCAACATATTTTATAAACAATATATATTTTGTCGTTGCAGTTCATTTTAATGAGCATAGAAAATATATTAAAAACATTTTTTTCATTTAGTGAATCCTTATTTGATTCCATGACTACAAGCATAACATTTTACTATTTAAACCAGTCTAGTGTTCTCTTTACTGCATAAATACATTATTCTTCCCATAACCTGTCAAGCAGAGGTCTTCTCATAGGAAGAATAGGGTTTCACTCCCCCTCGAGCAGTCACTTAAATTCTTTCATTGTAGAGGGCAATGATTTTTCTGAGTCTTAATAGTGGTCTGTCGGGTTTGATCTTTTTGGGGAGGTCGTTGTGTGGGAGCAGGATGACGAGTTTTGAGATAGGATGCCCTTGGATTGGGAGATGGATGGTGTTCATGGCGTGAAGTCCTTGGCAATCCTAGATGCTATTGAAGAGGAATTTCATTGGGATAAAATGTTAGTGTGCCAAAAGACCAAAGACAAGAGGGAGCTTTTAAATTTGAAAAGTATTGTTAACTATGGCGATGTGAGCACACCCTCTAGGCGTTGGAAAGGAAAGGCTCACATGACGTAGGGTTGTGTTCTTTTGTGGGTTTTCAGGTTGTAGGATTTAGGTCCTTGTAAGTTTGTTTGGGTTCTTTTTCTTGGGTTAGTTTATGGTTGTTTCTTTGTATGCTCTATGTGTACTTAAGGGCGCTTTATGCTTTTTAATAAAACTTCTTACTTCAAAAAAAAAAAAAACACCTGTCAAGCAGAGCTTTCACAAACGAACTTCAAGAATAACGCATATATATATCCTAGTTTTTGTTAAAGTAAAAACCAGTGACAAACCTGAAGAGGGTTGTAATTAAGGTGAAGGGGCATATGAGCCATACAAGTTCCATTGGGGTTCCCCAAGTCCTCCAATCAAAATACACCCAGCATTTTTCGTTTTGATAAGTAACCAATAATAATAATAATAAATAAATAAATAAATAAAAAGAATAATGATAACAAGTCAAGTACAGGGCCCAGACCTCTCCTCCAATAGTTGATTCCTGCATCTTATACTTTCGTTAGAGGTTGCACGCCATGCGAAAGTTTTCTTGAAATGTCATCCTGATACCCCTAATTTCTAAAGAGACCATCATTCAGTATATAGTACTGCGAGTTTCCTTTTTCAATGCATCAGAGAAGAACATCATTCCTAGCTGGGAATTTGAGATTACTCAGTGTGTATAAGCTTCCATTTTTTTCAACTAAAAAAAGGAATCATGGAAATTGGGGCCTCCATTGAGTTGCTGTTGCTCATATATCAATTTAACAACAAGCCATTGAATTGAGCTAGGTATAATATGTCATCATGACTGAATTATGTATATATGACCCAATTTGGCTTTGAAAATATCTTCAAAGTAATTCTAGAGTGTCAATTGATCGGCTAAGTGTCAATTTAGTATATCAATAATTCAAATTTGAGAGAGAGAGGAAGACGAGATTTTGGACTAGTGCGGGAAATGAAATTTCAACGCGCTTGATGATATAAGTTTTATTGTTTTTCTTCAGCGACGAGTCGATGACTAATTCTTGTCGCCGTTGATATAAGACTTATCCGCAACGACTAAAATAAGTCTTTAATGATAGATTCATATAATTAGCGATGACTTTATGCCGTTGCAAATATTAATATTATATTAAAAAATATATATATGTATATTATGTACAAAATAATAGATGTATATGTTAAAATGTTTATATATTAATAGTAATATATACACACACAAAATGTATTTACTATTTTTTTTTATTATATTATATATTAGGAAAAACTTCATTTATCACCCTTGATCTTTCATCACAGTTGCAATTATACGCTTAAAACTTTAAAAAATCAATTTAGAGAGAGGAATTTGAAATTTAGTGTATCAATATTTCAAATTTTTTTTTTCAATTTCACCAATGCCTAAATCTTTGAAAAAAATTTATATATACTTTTTTATATATAAAAAAAAACAACAACAAAATAGGTGTATTTTGGAAATTTTGACCGAATTTACCAAAAAATCCTAACGGAGTGATGAAATTGAAAAAAAAATAGAAAGATGAATAAACTAAATTGACACTTTTTAAAATTTAAGGGTATGATTGCAATAGTGATAAAAGATCAGGAAGAGATAAAATTGAAAACAAATTGAAAGATGAATAACTAAATTGACATTTTTTTTAAGTTGAAAGGTATAATTGCAAAAGTAAAGAAAGATCAAGGGTGGTAAGTGAAGTTTTCTCCATATATTATGTACACAACATATTGTATATAATTACCGGATTAGTGCATTGAAACAATATAAAATTTAAAGAGTTCAATTGATCCTTTCAATCGTATCACGATCTATCAGACTACTGCATCAAATTAATACAAAATTCAAAGAGTTCGATATCGGACTAGCGCTCTTGTGGAGCATCCCTGCTTTCTATTGCCTTATAATTGTGGTTTACAATTACATGGTGTGACCAACATGGATTTTAATGAAGCTTAGGGAAACTTTTTCTCTCTGTGTCACACATGCGCACGGTATATATCAGAATTGCATAAAAGAATACTAGTACACATATGTGATGAGAATTTGGTGTAGAATCTTTTGCTTTGTCTGGACATCTCATATTAATCCTTATTGTGAAGGTTTGGTTTTAAAGCTTTCATTGTTGTTGGTTTGGTAGGATTATGCTCGATTTTAATAATTGAGATTAATGTGCTTAATGGGTTATAATATATTTGTGTGAAGTTTTTTGTTTTTGGATGTGGGGTTGCTTAATTTTTTATTTTCCAATGGCTTAACTTAGCTTATCTTTATTATTATTATTATTATATATTATGGAGATGGTTGAAGCTTAGCATGATCCAACTGTTCCCAAACTCTTAATTAGGTTGAAAAATCCTTATCAAAACCAAAAATGGCATGTGCAGGCTTATTGGAAATGCTATTGCGCAGGCTTATAACAGTATTACACAATGGCCTTTTGTGGCTTTTGATGGTTGATATTTTAGCAAGTGTAAGGGGCAAGAATAACATGATATTGGCGATGCATTTTAATTGGTGCCTCTAAGAGTTCCAAAAAATCCCTCTTTTAATGATGAAATTCTTTGTTGTCGACACTAATATTAACTTGTTTTTAACATCCGCTTTGATTTTTTTTTTCTATTTTTCTTTATATATATATATATATATATATATATATATTTGGGGGGGGGGGTTGGAAAGTGGATATGAGATTGATTACCGTTAAATGGGTTTGCATTAATAAACTTTGTTTATATGTGTTCCATGTTCGTGTTATTTGTTTTTATTTTTTGAACTTGTTTAGAGCAGCTAGTGATTACATTTTTTGTTCCCTGACCCTGACTGTAGGATTTAGAGCAACTGTTAATGAATTTCATTGGTGCAGAACAAGCCTGATATCCTGATATACAATAGGACGTCAAGCGAAACACTATGATGTTTTTTTGGTCTTTTTTCAAGTTTTTTGTAATGAAGGAATTGAAGTAATGGTACCACGAGCATATTACTGCTTTTAGGTATTGGCTTATTTTGAAACAACGGTATTATGAGTTCATTGCTTTTAAGTGTTTGCATATTTTGAAACATTTTGGTATATATGGTTTTGTTTTGGATTTAATTGAAACATTGGATGAAGCTATTTATTAGCAATCTAATTAGATTATTCTGTCCAAATTATTCTGTTTTCAATTAAGTTACTTTGCAAATGTTTTAGTAGGTTAAAACAGGTTTAAAAAAAGGGGGAAATTTCATATAATAACCAATTTTGTAAAATGTTTATGATGGTTAATATGTAAACGACATAATTTTGTGACGCTTACACAAAAAATGTCATAAAGCTTTTACGTCCTTTATACATTAAGCGTCACAAAATAATGACGATTGATAGATGAGAGTCATAAATTTAATTGAATTTGTATTAAGATGCCATCAAAATTGAAAAATCGCAGTTCAATCTAGAGCTTATGTTGACCGAAATATATATATATAAAATAAAAAATAAAAAATAAAAAAAACTGTTATTGGAAGAAATTTGTAGCTTAGGAGATGGTAATAAAATTCCTAGAAAACAAAGATAAATTTCTAATTTAAAAGCAAAAATCATAGACATTAAAGAAGCTTAATCCAAGCAACAAAAGAGAATCAACAATCAACAGTCTAGCACCA